>NC_072392.2:47980000-49230000 GCF_028885625.2 Pongo pygmaeus
GATTATAGGCGCCTGCCACCACGCCTAGCTAATTTTTTGTATTTTTAATAGAGACAGAGTTTCACCATGTTGGCCAGGCTGGTCTAGAACTCCTAACCTCGTGATTCACCCACCTCGGCCTCCCGAAGTGCTGGGATTACAGGCGTGAGCCACTGTGCCTGGCCTATGTTTTTTAATTAAAAAAAAATTATTATACATCTCAGCAGCAGAAGGAAACTTCAGGAATATTTTTAATGTCAAACTCTTTCCTATTCTCCTGAGGGATAGAAACTTACTTATGGAATTTTGAGGATTTTATTTATTTATTTATTTATTTTTGAGACATAGTCTCACACTGTTGCCCAGGCTGGAGTGCAGTGGCACGATCTTGGCTCACTGCAACCTCCACCTCTCGGGTTCAAGCAATTCTAGTGCCTCAGCATCCCTAATAGCTAGAACTACAGGAGCGTGCCACTATGCCCAGCTACTTTTTGTATTTTTAGTAGAGACGGGGTTTCATCATGTTGGCCAAGCTAGTCTTGAACTCCCAACCCCAGGTGACCCACCAGCCTCAGCCTGCCAAAGTGCTGAGATTATAGGCATGAGCCACAGTACCCGGCCATGTCTCTGTTTTTCTTTTGGTTAAGGAGAAGGTCATATGGTCTCAAAAAACTTGAGTAACTACAGGGCACATTCAGATGGAAAAGAGTTCTGGCAGTGTTCTTCAGGGCTGTGGAAGGACATAGAAGTTGGTCATTTTCATATCATATGCCTCTATGTAACTTTTTTTTGCAGAGGGGACGGAATCTCGCTCTGTTGCCCAGGCTGGAGTGCAGTGGTGCGATCTCGGCTCACTGCAACCTCCATGTCCCAGATTCAAGCAATTCTCCTGCCTCAGCCTCCCTAGTAGCTGGGACTACAGGCGCCTGCCACCACACCCAACTAATTTTTGTATTTTTAATAGAGACAGGGTTTCACCATGTTGGCCAGGATGGTCTTGATCTCCTGACCTCGTGATCCACCTGCCTCCGCCTCCCAAAGTGCTGGGATTACAGGCGTGAGCCACCGCGCCCAGCCTGACATTTTCTTTTTATTGTTCTGTTGAATAATTTGTAATCTGATATATGATACTCTTTTAGGAAAACATAGATGCATCATTTGGCTTTTCAAGCCTTATGCCCAGCCTGGGCAACATAGTGAGACCTCGTCTCTACCAAAGAAAAAAAAATAGCTGGGCATGGTGGCGTGCACGTATGGTCACAGCTACTTGGGAGGCTGAGATGGGAGGATTGCTTGAACCTGGAAGTTCGAGGCTGCAGTGAGTTATGATCCTACCACTGCGCTCCAGCATGAGCGACAGAACAAGACCAGTCTCAAAAAAAAAAAAAAAAACACCCTATCCCCTATTGCTCCTCTCAGGGCAATATTTTGTACTGGCTCCTATTGAAGTTCATAATGATTCTGTAGGAGAGATGGAAAGAAGTCCCTGGGCTTTCGGCTTTGCCTAAAATTGGTTGATTTCCTTGTATAGAGTAGATAGATTTTTCATCTCTGGCAAAATGTTGCCACCGTATATCCCTTTTCCTCTTGGATTTGATCTTAGAGTCACTTCTAAAATAGTTTCTACTTTAACTTTTTGGGAATTTGACTGTGGCATCACTTAAGAACTATTTGCAAGAACGCTAGAGACCCACCCAGACATGAGTTGTGTTGATTACTTTATATGTGACCATTTTCATTGTTCTAGTTCTCTTATTCTTGATTGTAGGTGAGATCGCCATGCTTGGTGGTGTGGGAGAAGAGAATGAGAAACTGTGGAGCTTTACCAAAAAGGCCTCGCATATTCAGTTGGACAGGTAAAAGAGTTTGTGCCTTTTGGACTTACTTTTAAGCATTTAAACTATGTCTGCTTTTTTCCTCCCTCTGTTCAAGATTCTGATTAAGGGAGATAGAGAATATATATTTCAAGGTTTTCAGGCCGGGCGTGGTGGTTTACACCTGTAATCCCAGCACGTTGGGAGGCCAAGGCCGGCGGATTGCTTGAGGCCAGGAGTTTGAGACCAGCCTGGCCAACATGTTGTGAAACCCTGTCTCTACTAAAAATATAAAAATTAGGCGGGCATGGTGGGGCATGCCTGTAATCCAGCTACTTGGAGAGGCTGAGACAGGAGAATTGCTTGAACCCGGGAGGCGAGGCAGATGTTGCAGTGAGCCAAGTTTGCACCACTACACTCCAGCCTGGGCAACAGAGCAAGACTCCATCTCAAAATAAATATAAAATAAAATAAAAAATTATCTGGGCATGGTGGCGTGCGCCTGTAGTCCCAGCTACTCGAGAGGCTGAGGCAAGAGAGTCACTTGAATCGGGGAGGTGGAGGTTGCAGTGAGCTGAGATCACACCACAGCACTCCAGCCTAGGGGACAGAGTGAGACCCTGTCTGAAAAAAAAAAAAAATAGCGTTTTACTGCCCATTACCACTGTTACTAATGAAATAGTTGTGATTATAATCCTTGGTATAGTATTACTACACATTTTTTCAATCCAATATATAAAAGAATTGTTAAATTTTAGAAATTCTCAATGTATTGTTGAAACGGAGTCATATTCCAGTAAACCAGATCTTTTGGCATAAACTGGACAGTTATGATCCTACGAATTTTCTGTCTTACTTATATTTATTTGAAAAGAGAATCTTTGTGTAACATCTTGCAAATCCCCTACTGCCATGAGAATTATTTACTGGGGGCTTCAGGATCTTTCAAGCATGTGACTGCTCTAAAATATTTCTTGTATTTTTTAACTCTCAGTTAGAGGTCTCATAACACATGAGCTTCGTTTCCTCAGCTTGCCAGAAGTACCTTTACTGGTTGATGTGCCTTGTTTATCTGCTCAGTTGGATGACTCAATTCTTAACATAGTGAAAGACCACATTTTTAAGCATGGAACAGTAGCATCTCGCCCACCAGTACAGATAGAAGAACTAATCGAGAAACCTGGAGGCATCATTGTACGATGGTGTAAGGTATGTAATTCAGAATTCTAGAAATGACTTCCACATTATAGGTTTGAGATTTGGAGGCCTTTCAGATTTTTTCGTTGACTACTTTTAAATACATTCTTTTCTTCCCAAACAAAAATCTCTTTTACTTTACAGTTAAAATGAAGTCACATGGAACACTGAGGTAGCTCTTCCAGTTTTATTTTTATTTTATTTATTTATTTTTTGAGACAGAGTTTTGCTCTTTCACCGAGGCTGGAGTGAAGTGGCGTGATCTCGGCTTACTGCAACCTCCATGCCCTCCCCCGCCTGCCGCTTCCCCCAGGTTGAAGCCATTCTCCTGCTTCAGCCTCCTGAGTAGCTGGGATTATAGGCACCTGCCATCACACCTGCCTAATTTTTGTATTTTTTGTAGAGACAAGGTTTCACCATGTTGGCCAGGCTGTTCTTGAACTCCTGACCTCAGGTGACCCACTCGCCTCGGCCACCCAGAGTGCTGGGATTATAGGTGTGAGCCACCGTGCCTGGCCTTTTTTTTTTGAAATGAAGCTTTGCTCTGTCGCCCAGGCTAGAGTGCAGCGATGCAACGTCCGACCTCACGTGATCTGCCCACCTTGGCCTCTCAAAGTGTTGGGAATACAGGTGTGAGCCACTCCAGGCCTGGCTGACATTTTCTTTTTTTTTTTTGAGACGGAGTTTTGTTCTTGTTGCTCGGGCTGGAGTGCAATGGCACGATCTTGACTCACCACAACCTCCGTCTCCCGGGTTCAAGAAATCCTCCTGCCTCAGCCTCCCAAGTAGCTGAGATTAAGGCATGCGCCACCATGCCTGGCTAAGTTTGTATTTTTAGTATTTTTGTATTTTTAGTGGAGACGGAGTTTCTCCATGTTGGTCAGGTTGGTCTCAAACTCCCAACCTCAGGTGATCTGCCCACCTCGGCCTCCCAAAGTGCTGGGATTACAGGTGTGAGCCACTGTGCCCAGCTGAGATTTTATTAAAAGGAAATTTTTTTTTCTTTTTTTGTAAACATGCTGTTATTATTTCATAACAGGACTGTCATTCCATTTTTATTATTTTTCCTATCAGTGGACCTAGTTATTTCCAGTTTTTTGCTATAAGTATTTTTACTTGTGTTTCTTTATGGACATATGTGAAGTTTGTAAAATATTAATATTTACCTAGCTGTAAAATTATGAGGTCTTCTTAGAGTATTGGATCCATAGGCTGATAGGTAATAACAAACTTTCCACAAGATGATAGTATCAATTTAGCCTTCTAAGCAGTATATGAGTTTCTGTTATTCCATATCTTGACCAATAATTGGCATTGTGAGACTTTATATTTTTGCCTAAATGTAGCTTGTTGTGGTTTTATTTATTTGTTTGTTTGTTTTTGAGACAGGGTCTCACTCTGTCACCCAGGCTGGAGTACAGTGGCACAATCATGTCTCACTCCAGTCTCAACCTCCTGGGCTCAAATGATCCTCCCGCCTCAGCCCCCAAGTAACTGGGACTTCAGGCATGTGCTTCCACAGCCAGCTAAGTTTTGTAATTTTTTGTAGAGATGGGGTTTTGCCATGTTGCCTAGGCTGGCCTCAAATTCCTGGGCTCAAGTGCTCCACCCGCTTCGGCCTCCCAAAGTGTTAGGATTATAGGCATGAACCATCATGTCTGGCCTTGTTGTGGTTTTAGATTGTATTTGCCATATTACAAATTAGGTTGAATATTTATAGTACATATTTTTGGCTATTTATGTTTCTTCTCCTGTAGAACGCTTATTTATGTCTTTTACCCATTTTTCTATTGGGTGGCTAATTAACATACAGAATATATGCAGGATCCCTAAAAATTAATGGAGGTTCTGTATACTGTATGTTAATTATCTCTTGGTTATTATGAATGATGTATGGTTGTGGGAAACTTATTGAATCTTGAATGTTTTATCTTTGGCATTGATTGAAAAACATGCCATTTCTTCAAAGGAGGCAGACTTTTTAATATCAGACTGGGAAATATAGAACACATGGTTCAATAAAGAAAAGAAGGGAGCCCAGGCGCAGTGTCTCACGCCTATAGTCCTAGCACTTTGAGAGGCTGAGATGGGAAGATTGCTTGAGCTCAGGAGTTAAAGATCTGACATATGGTGAAAGCCCGTCTCTACAAAAAATACAAAAAATTAGCCGGACATGGTGGTGTGCACCTGAAATCCCAGCTACTTGCGGGGTGGAAGGAAGAGGATGGCTTGAACCCGGGATGTGGAGGCTGCAATAAGCCGAGATCACGCCACTGCACTCCAGCCTGGGTGACAAAGTGAGACCCTGTCTCAAAAAAAAAAGAAGGGAGATAATGATGTGATGGCATATTTTCTATGGCCTTCCCAAGAATACCCCATATTCAGCATGTGGGCCTGTCTGCTTGGTCCAAAATGGCTCCGTTCAAAGTTTTTAAGCAGTGATGCTGAGAGAAGTCATTTTCTGTTTTTTACCTAACATAAAGCTTTTCTCCCTAGGTGGATGATGACTTTACAGCCCAAGATTACAGGCTCCAGTTTCGTAAATGTACTTCAAATCATTTTGAGGATGTATATGTAGGTTCTGAAACTGAATTCATAGTATTGCACATAGACCCCAACGTTGATTACCAGTTCAGAGTCTGCGCCCGAGGAGATGGTCGACAGGAGTGGAGTCCTTGGAGTGTCCCCCAGATAGGTCATTCCACGTTGGTGCCTCATGGTATGCTGGTAACCTTTTCTCTCCTGAAGCCTAACTATATATTAGAATACCTGTATTCTGTGCTAAGGGCAGCACACTGACAACCAGCTATTCTAAGCATAGATCCTGAATTGATAAGAACAACATGCACCATGTCTTTTACTCAGATTACCTCATGTGATTTTTGTTTTCATCAGTTCTTATCTTCAGAGTCCAAAAAAAAAATGCTGGACAAGATTTTTAGCCTCACTGAAAACCAAAGATTGAAAATATTATGTAGGACACTGATGCTCCTTTTTCTTCTTCTTTTTTTTATATTTTAATGTTATTTAGTTATTTTTTTTGAGACAAGGTCTCACTCTGTCGCCCAGGCTGGTGTGTGGTGGTGCAATCATGCAGCCTGACCTCTAGATCCTTCTGCCTCAGCCTCCCAAGTAGCTGGGACCACCTGCATGCACACCACACCTGGCTAATTTTTTATTTTTTTGTAGAGACTGGGTCTTGTTATGTTGCCCAGGCTGGTCTCAAATTCCTGGGCTCAAGCAATCCTCTTGCCTTGACCTCCCAAACTCCTGGGATTATAGGCGTGAGCCACTGTGCCCAGCTGATGCTGATTTTCCAAACTCTCAAGAAATACCTGGAGAGAGACATTTTCTTAAAAGTCATGATTTGAGGGCTGGGCACGGTGGCTCACACCTGTAATCCTAGCACTTTGGGAGGCCAACGCAGGCAGATCACGAGTTCAGGAGATCAAGACCATCCTGGCTAACACGGTGAAACCCTGTCTGTACTACAAATACCAAAAATTAGCCAGGCATGGGGCACCTGTAGTCCCAGCTGCTTGGGAGGCTCAAGCAGGAGAATGGCTGAACTTGGGAGGCGGAGCTTGCAGTGAGCCGAGATCGCACCACTGCCCTCCAGCCTGGGCAACAGAGTGAGAATCTGTCTCAAAAAAAAAAAAAAAAAAAAGTCTTATGATTTGAAATTGATCTCTCTCCTGCATTCTTTTTTAGAAGATGTAGACTCATTTATTAATTAGATTTTTGTCAGGTTGGAATAAGTTCAAGCAATTATGCTTGTACCATGATTTTATTAGATAAGAGATAACACTTGTTTGATTTATTATGTCAAAATTATGCAGGAATATACTAAAATCTTTTTTGTAATTTGTGGGACTGATCATGATACCCTGTTAATGGAATCTTTTATTTTATTGAACTTGACCATGGCCCCTAAGAGTAGTCTCCCATTTCCACGTTTTATTTAACGTGTCTGTATTGAAGATATCCCTCAAGAGATTCTAACAGTTTTCAATATGTTTGCTTTGAAAAAGAGTGGACAGCTGGTTTTGAGGGGTACAGTCTGAGCAGTCGAAGAAATATAGCACTCCGGAACGATTCTGAATCATCGGGTGTTCTCTACTCCAGAGCTCCGACTTATTTCTGTGGGCAGACATTAACATTCAGGCAAGTAGATATTAAAACATCTCACCTGCCTCAGGAAGCAGAGTGAAGTGCCTAGAGCATACATAAGCTTTGAATTCAAAACATCCTGAGTTTATTCCATCATTTATAGGCAGTGTTATTGTGGGAAGGCTTCTTTATTTCCTGTAGCTGTAGTTTTCTCATTTGTATTCATAGGGTTACTACGTAGATTAACTGGGAAATGTATATAAAATGCTTGTTATTTAATATGTTTATATCTCTTTTCCTCTTGGTAAGTAGAGGTAAGTAGAATATCTCTCAAAAGTCAATCTTAGGCTGGGCACAGTGGCTGACGCCTGTAATCCCAGCACTTTGGGAGGCCGAGGCAGGTGGATCACCTGAGGTCGGGAGTTCGAGACCAGCCTGACCAACATGGAGAAACCCCATCTCTACTAAAAATACAAAATCAGCGGGGCATGGTGGCACATATGCCTGTAATCCCAGCTACTTGGGAGGCTGAGGCAGGAGAATTGCTTGAATCCAGGAGGCAAAGGTTGCAGTGAGCTGAGATCATACCATTGCACTCCAGCCTGGGCAACAAGAGCGAAACTCTGTCTCAAACACACACACACACACGCACACACATAAATATACAGACACACAAAATTAAAAAGTAAATCTTAAAAATTTAGAGGCCTGGCCAGGCACGGTGGCTCATGCTTGTAATCCCAGCTCTTTGGGAGGCTGAGGCGGGTGGATCACGAGGTCAGAAGATCGAGAACATCCTGGCTAACACGGTAAAACCCCATCTCTACTATAAATACAAAAAATTAGCCGGGCATAGTGGTGGGTGTCTGTGGTCCCAGCTACTCGGGAGGCTGAGGCAGGAGAATGGCGTGAACCCGGGAGGCGGAGCTTGCAGTGAGCCGAGATCACGCCACTGCACTCCAGCCTGGGCGACACAGTGAGACTCCGTTTCAAAAAAAAAAAAAAAATTTTAGAGGCCAAGAGACTGGACGCAGTGGCTCACGCTTGGAATCCCAGCACTTTGGGAGGCCGAGGCGGATGGATCACTTGTGGTCAGGCGTTCGAGACCAGCCTGGTCAACCTGGTGAAACCCCATCTTTACTAAAAATACAAATATTAGGCCAGGTGCAATGGCTCCCGCCTGTAATCCCAGCACTTTGGGAGGCTGAGGTGGGTGGATCACGAGGTTAGGAGATCAAGACACCATCCTGACCAACATGGTGAAACCCCATCTCTACTAAAAATACAAAAATTAGCTGGATGTGGTAGCGCACACCTGTAATCCCAGCAACTAGGGAGGGTGAGTCAGGAGAATCACTTGAACCCGGGAGGCAAACGTTGCAGTGAGCCATTGCACTTCAGCCTGGCAACAGGGCGAGACTCCATCTCAAAAAAAAAAAAAAAAGTTAGCCGGGTGTGTTGGCACACACCTATAATCCCAGCCACTCAGGAGGCTGAGGCATGAGAATTGCTTGAACCTGGGAGGCGGAGGTTACTGTGAGCTGAGATCGCGCCACTGTACTCCAGCCTGGGTGACTGAGCGAGACTCTGTCTCAAAAAAAAGAAAAAAAGCCTGGGCCGGGCGCAGTGGCTCACGCATATTATCCCAGCACTTTGGGAGGCCAAGGTGGGCAGATCACGAGGTCAGGAGATCGAGACCATCCTGGCCAACATAGTGAAACCTCGTCTCTACTAAAAATACTAAAAATTAGCTGGGTGTGGTGGGGTGCACCTGTAGTCCCAGCTACTCGGGATGCTGAAGCAGGAGAATCACTGGAAGCCTGGAGGTGGAGGTTGCAGTGAGCAGAGATCGTGCCACTGCACTCCAGCCTGGGAGACAGTGCGAGATTCCGTCTCAAAAAAAAAAAAGCAAAAAAATTTACCGGCCAAGAATTTGTTTTGTCCTTTGTGAATCATTAACAGCAAGTCTTTGTAAGAGACAACACTGTAAACATATTATGTATATGCTACTCTCTAAAGTAAAACTGAAAGTAAGCCTCCCCTACCACTAGTTAATGTTGTTTCTCTACCCATTTCTTTCTGTAATAGAAAAGTTTCTTTTTTCTTGTTTTCATATTATCTGAGATGTATTCTTTATAGTCATGTTTCTGAATAGCTCTTCGTAGAAACTAAAGACCAGTTTTGATTTAGAGAACTAAAGTTTGCCTGATTTTCACCATACTCACCTTCGTGTAACAAGCTCTCCTCTAAGTTTTAAGTCTTGAGATGGGATTTTATTGTGAATGCTTGACCCAAGTTCTTCTTGTTCTCAGGCCCTTATTATTTAAGGCATGGAGAATATCTGAATATTTTGTCTAAGCCAGTGTTGCTGTATTCCTCTCCAGCTAAGTAATTTGAATTGTCAGCAGTTGTCAGATTATACTAGTTTATGTTTTGTCTAATTTTTGACACCTCTTCTCACCCCTTAATGAAGAAAGAATGACTCAGTAAACAGAAAAATACCAACAGAGAGAGAGAGAGGAAAAAAAAAAAAAAGACCAATACCTAAAATCTGTTTAATTATTCCCCAGGTAATCATGAGTTTTCTGTACTTACATACCCCTTCTCTGCTTATGTCCCTTGTTTACAGAAACACTTCGGTTAGTGACTCTCCTGAGAACAAGGTATTTCTGTGCAATGACAGAGCTTCCTAACTTGATAAATTCAGGCCAGATATCTCAGACTGCAATAATGATGATAATAATAATAATTGCAGTTAATATTTAAACAGTATTTACTATGTGCCATGTACTGTCTTAAGTATTTTACTTGTATTAACTCATTTGATTTTCATAGTAACCCAGTGAGATAGATGTAGTTATTTATTTTAGGGATGAGGAAACTGAGGCATAGAGAAGTTATTTACCCAGTGTCACACAGCTAGTAAATGCCAAAACTAGGGTTTAAATCCAGGCAGTTCGACTCCAGACTGGTCTGTATTGCTTCTTTTTCATCTTTTTCATGGGAGAGTTAACATGATTCTAGTTAGTGTTGAAGTCTACAACTTCTCTATTACTGTGTCCGTAGCTCTTTAACTTTTACCTCTTATGACCTTTCACCACTTGATCTGATGCTCTCCTGCTTTTTAAATTCTTCCTCCTTGGACACATGGTGATGTCTGATAGATTGCATAGTTAGGTTTATTTCTTAGATCATTCAGTAAATATTTATTAAGATATTGGAAATTATACAAATTGATTTAAATTCACCTCTGCTGACCGTGATGTGAAAGACACATTAGGTCTCAATAAACTGTTGAGTCTGTCTGGCCTCTCCTAAAGATGCATCACCAGGCCGCACTTGGCAGGGTGATTAACTGAAATTCAGTTAAACTCAATATAATTGTAGCCAGCCTTTTGCATTTTTGTCATTTTTTTCTTTGTGGAATGAAATGTTTTCTCCCCTTGTTTAAAGGAATTTCAGGCATCAGCAGTGAAGCCAGAGATATGAATGCAAGGGGGACTCCATGCATAAGGGCATAAGGGAGGAGCAAGTCGCCTACTTGAATCAAGAGAAACAATATTTAGTTTTTTGAGGGTACTTAAGGGCCTAGTAGTTAGAAGGGAGACTATACTCTTGAAGGCACTACTTTAGCCGGGCGTGGTGGCTCACGCCTGTAATCCCAGCACTTTGGGAGGCTGAGGTGGGCAGATCACAAGGTCAGGAGTTCGAGACCAGCCTGGCCAATATGGTGAAACCCCATCTCTACTATAAATACAAAAATTAGCCGGGTGTGGTGGCGTGTGCCTGTAGTCCCAGCTACTCAGGAGACTGGGGCAGGAGAATCGCTTGAACCCAGGAGGCAGAGGTTGCAGTGAACCGAGATCATGCCACTGTACTCTAGCCGGGGCAACAGAGAGAGACGCTGTCTCAGAAAAAAAAGAAGGCACTACTTTGTTATTTATGCCAGTCAGTCCCTGCTGAAGCTTCTGGAAGGCTTGGAGCTGCTGAAGCCGGAGAAACCTGTGATACTGGCTGGATTTTAAGTCTCTAGACCCACTCTCATTAGATGCCCAGGTCTGCTAGCAACCCCCTCCTTCCAGGTCTCCCTCACTTCCTATATGAACATTCCTGCTCTTTCCTTGCTTCTAAGATTTTCTGATTTTTTAAAAAGGTTTATTTTCTTTCTTTCTTTTTTTTTTTTTTGAGACAAAGTCTCATTCTGTTGCCCAGGCTGGAATGCAATGGCACAATCTCGGCTCACTGCAACCTCCACCTCTCAGGTTCAAGCGACCCTCTCACCTCAGCCTCCTGAGTAGCTGGGACTATAGGCGCCTGCTACCACGCCCGGCTAATTTATTGTGTTTTTAGTAGAGATGGGGTTTCACCGTGTTAGCCAGGATAATCTCAATCTCCTGACTTCGTGATCCGCCCACCTTGGCCTCCCAAAGTGCTGGGATTACAGGCGTGAGCCACTGCGCCCGGCCTATTTTCTTTCTCATTCCCCTCCCCAGCTCTCCCCCTCTTTTTGTTTAAGACAAGGTCTTGCTCTGTCGCCCAGGTTGAAGTGCAGTGGCATGATCTCAGCTCACTGCAATCTCCACCTCACAGGTTCAAGTGACCCTCTCACCTCAGCCTCCTGAGTAGCTAGGATTACAGGAGCCACTACCACACCCAGCTAATTTTTGTATTTTTTGTAGATATGGGGTTTCACCATGTTGCCTAGGGTGGTCTCTAACACCTGAGCTCAAGTGATCTGCTCACCACGGCTTCCCAAAGTGCTGGGATTATAGGCGGGAGCCACCGCACCTGGCCCTGATATATGTTTTTTTTTTTTTTGGAAGACGGACTCTCACTGTGACTCCCAGGCTGGAGTGCAGTGGCACAGTCTTGGCTCACTGCAACTTCCACCTCTTGGGTTCAAGCGATTCTCCTGCCTCAGCCTCCCAAGTAGCTGGGATTACAGGTGTGTGCCACCATGCCCAGCTAATTTTTTTTTTTTTAGTAGAGACGGGGGTTTCACCATATTGGCCAGGCTGACCTCAAGTAATCTGCCCACCTCGGCCTCCCAAAGTGCTGGGATTACAGGTGTGAGGCACTGCACCCAGCCGATCTTGTTTTTAACCATATTTTTACTTCTCTTTACCACTGTTTTTCTCTAAAAAAGAGAGAAAGCCTACAAAAATTAACTGGGTGTGGTGGTGTGCGCCTGTAATCCCAGCTATTCAGGAGCTGAGGCAGGAGAATTGACTGAACCTGAGAGGTGGAGGTTGCAGTGAGCAGAGATCGCGCCACTGCACCTCAGCCTGGGTGACAGAGCAAGACTTCATCTCAAAAAAAAAAGAGAAAGCCTGTCGTTACAAGTGGCATGTGCCTGTAGTCCCAGCTACTTGGGAGGCTGAGGTGGAAGGATCGCTTGACCCAGGAGGCAGAGGCTGCGGTGAGCCAAGATTGTGCCACTGCATTGCAGCCTGGGTGACAGTGACGCCCTGTCTCTAAAAAAGAGGGAAGGTGCTTTAGGTGCTAACAGCCTTCTTTAATCCTAATAGTCTAGGAGGTAGGCTGTTACTGTCTTTCTTTTACAGATGAAAAAATGAAAGCAGAGAGACTAAGTGGGTTGTCAGGATTCAGATCCTGGCAGTCTAACTCCAAAGTCTGTGCTCTTAACCACTGTGTTACCTACCTCTCACTAATAACGTTAGGTGGGAAATCAAAGGAAGAATAAGACTATTCTTCATTAACTTTTTCCTTCAAAGGACATTAAAAAGTCGATGTTCCAGTTACCTATTGTTGTGTAAGTACTTCATAACATAGTGGCTTAGAAGAACTATAGGCATTTATTTTGCTCAGGAAACTGCAGTTTGGGCAGAACTTGGTGAAGACAGCTCGTCTCTGTTTCATGTGGTATAAGGTGGAGTAGTTCAACTAGAGATGACTAGTCTTCTAGTCTGCTTCAAAGATGGCTCACTCACATGACTGGCAGTTTGGTTCTGATTCTTTGTTCCTCTCCGTGTGGGCCTCTCCGTGGGCTGTTTGGGCTTTCTTACATCATGGTGACTGGACTCCAAGAATGAGCATGCTAAGAGATAGGAAGTATAAGATGCCAGTTTCTTAAAACCTGGGACTGGAAACATGTAGTATTACTTCTATCATATCCTTTTTTTTTTAATTTATTTTATTTATTTATTTTTTATTTTAAGACGGAGTCTCATTCTGTTGCCCAGGCTGGAAAGCAATGGCACGATCTCGGCTCACTGCAACCTTCACCTCTCAGGTTTACGTGGTTTCCTGCCTCAGCCTCTCAAGTAGCTGGGATTATGGGGACCCGCCACCATGCCCGGCTAATTTTTGTATTTTTAGTAGAGACGGGGTTTCACCATGTTGGCCAGGCTGGTTTCAAACCTCCGACCTCAGGTGATCTGCCTGCCTTGGCCTCCCAAAGTGCTGGGATTACAGGTATGAGCCACTGCACCCAGTCAAAACTACTTTTTTTTTTTTTTGAGATGAAGTCTCGCTCGTCCAGGTTGGAGTGCAATGGCACGATCTCAGTTCACTGCAACCTCTGCCTCCTGGGTTCAAGCGATACTCCTGCCTCAGCCTCCTTGGGATTACAGGCGCCTGCTACCACACCTGGGTAATTTTTGTATTTTTGGTAGAGATGGGGTTTCACCGTGTTGGCCAGGCTCGATCTCCTGACCTCATGATCCACCCACTTCCGCCTCCCAAAGTGCTAGGATTACAGGCGTGAGCCACTGCACCCGGCCCAAAACTACTTTTCTAAAATGTAAGGACAGTTCTCCTGATTAACTCCAATCTTTTCTCTTTGCATGAAGCTGATTGTTTTATTCAACCCTTATTCCACACAGGTGGTATTTGTAGTGCCTGCTATTGTAGGGAGTGCAAAGTTTAAGAGAAAAAAAAAAAAGCAGAACCTTTGGCTCAATAGCAAATAAGCAGTTTGTAAATTAATGTAAGAAAGATCCAGACTGCTGTGGAATATAGAAGAAGGAAAGGTTACTTCTAGATCAACAATTGGTGAAGTCTTTATCTGAAGTAGAGCTGGAAAGGACAGTTGGTGGGGCCAGAAAAGCAGGAACCAAAGTTATGGAGATAGAGAAAATGCATGGCCGGGTGCAGTGGCTCATGCCTGTAATCCCAGCACTTTGGGAGGCTGAGGCAGGCGGATCACGAGGTCAGGAGATCGAGACCATCCTAGCCAACATGGTGGAACCCCGTCTCTACTAAAAATACAAAAATTAGCTGGGTGTGGTGGTGCGCACCTATAATCCCAGCTACTCGGGAGGCTGAGTCAGGAGAATGGCTTGAACCCACGAGGCAGAGATTGCAGTGAGCTGAGATCGTGCCACTGCACTCCAGCCTGGCGACACAGTGCGACTCCATCTCAAAAAAAAAAAAAAAAAATTGCAAAGAACAGCAAGAACTGAGTCTGGATGGGGTTAATAGAGACAGGGAGTATAATTGAAGAGAAACCTAGAAAAGTAGGATGTTCTCTGGACAGGCTGTGTATATTTCTTCTTTAATTCCTGAAGGAAATACCTCTTTTGGAGGTCACCTATGCCCACTTATAAGGGGGACATTTGATACCACGTACAGAAATCTTTTTTTTTTCTTTTTGCCCAGCTGAGGTGCCATGACACAGAGATCATTTTTTTTCCCTGACGAAAGGCTCAATAGCCTCACCAAGTAAAACTAAATCAGTTTTCATAGCTTCAGGGGTCATCGTATGTATGTGACTTCTCATGCATTCATAAAGTTAAACTATGCAAAATAATATCAGCCAGATGCATTTTTTTAAGCCCTACTATGTGTCAGTTCCAAGTACTTAACTAAGTTAATGCTTGTAAATCCTTATTACAGTCTCGTGAGTCAGACATATTTTTTTAGATATGGAAACAGACATAAAACAATTAAGCAACCACACCATGCTCTGTGGCTTATGCCTGTAATCCTAGTGGTTTGGGAGGCCAAGATGGAAGGATTGCTTGACGCCAGGAGTTTGAGATCAGCCTGGGCAATATAGTGAGACGCTGTCTCTACAAAAAATTAAAAGTTAATAACTAGGTATGGTGGCTGCCTGTAATCCCAGCACTTTGGAAGGCCAAAGTAGGAGGATCACTTGAGCTGGGGTGTTCGAGACCAGCCTGGGCTGCATGGTGAGACTTTATCTGTATTGAAAAAAAAAAAAGAAAAAAAAAATTTTTTAATTGAGCAACTAGGCCGGGCGCGGTGGCTCACACCTGTAATCCCAGCACTGGGAGGCCAAGGCGGGTGGATCATGAGGTCTGGAGTTTGAGACCAGCCTGGCCAGTATGGTGGAACCCCATCTCTACGAAAAATACAAAAATTAGCTGGGCGTGGTAGTGGGCGCATGTCATCCCAGCTACTCGGGAGGCTGAGACAAGAGAATCGCTTGAACCCAGGAGGCAGAGGTTGCAGTTAGCTGAGATTGCGCCACTGCACTCCAGCCTGGGTGACAGAGCAAGACTCTGTCTCAAATAAAAAATAAATAAAATAAAAATAAACAACTTGTCTGAGGTTACATAGATCATGAATAGTGATGCTGAGATTCAAATCTTGACTGTCTGGACTGTTTGGACTCTGTTTTGACTCTGGGTGAGATGAGAGGCCATTGGAGGATACTGAGCAAATGAATGACATCATCTGACATTTTGCAAGTCATTTTAGTTGCTGTGTAGAAAATAGCCTGTAAAAAGGTACAGATACAGGTGGGGAGACTAGTTAGGAAGCTTTGTAATAATCTTGGTGAGACCCGATGGTGGCTCGGACCAGAATGGAGCAGTGGAAGTAATGGTAAGTGGTCGGAATTTGGATATGTTTTTTGTTTGTTTGAGACAGTCTCACTCTGTCACCCAGGCTGGAGTGCAGTGGCACGATCTCAGCTCACTGCAACCTCTGTGTCCTGGGTTCAAGTAATTCTCCTGCCTCACCCTCCCTAGAAACTGGGATTACAGGGGTATGCCAGCATGCTTGGCTAAGTTTTGTATTTTCAGTAGAGACAGGGTTTCACCATGTTGCCCAGGCTGGTCTTGAACTCCTGAGCTGCCCACCTCAGCCTCCCAGAATGTTGGGATTACAGGTGTGATCCACTGCTTCCAGTCAAAATCTGGATATGTTTGGAAGGAAGAGCTGACAGGATTTACTGACAGATTGTTTGTAGGATGTGAGAAAAGGGTCAAGTATGACCTCAGGGTTTTTGGACTAAGTAACTGGAAGGATAGAATTGCCATTTACTGAAGTATGTAAGGGTGGTCCTTCTTGAAATTTTGCATGAGTAGGTGGGAAATAGTATCTCATTGTATTTGTTATTTTCCCCAGTTTTCAGTGAGGTCATAAATCTTTTCATGAATTTCTTGGCCATACTGGTTTGTGTGTCTGTGAATCGCCTGACTATATACTTCACCTGTTTTTCTTTTGGATTGTTTGTTTCCCATTCATTTATTGATTGTCATATGCTACAACATGGGTAAGCTTTGAGGACATGATGCTAAGTGAAATAAGCCAGTCACAGAAGGACAAATACAGCATGATTCCACTTACATGAAGTATCTAAAGTAGTCAAACCATTAGAAAGAGGAAATTGAATGATGCTTGTTAGAGGTTTATAAAATTCTCTACTTACTGATAATAGCTATATTCTGCAACATCTCGTCAAATCCTTTTTTTTTAAAGAGATGGGGTCTCGCTGTGTTGTCCAGGCTGACTTTAAACCCCTAGCCCCGAGTGATCCACTTCAGCCTCCTGAGTAGCTGGAACTACAGGCATATACTACTGTGCCTAGCAAAAATCTTTTTTTTTTTTTTTTTGAGACAGAGTCTCGCTCTGTCGGCCCAGGCTGGAGTCCAGTGGCACAATCTCGGCTCACTGAAAGCTCAGCCTTCCAGGTTCACGCCATTCTCCTGCCTCAGCCTCCCGAGTAGCTGAGACTACAGGCGCCCACCACCATGCCCGGCTAATTTTTTTTGTAGTTTTAGTAGAGACGGTTTCACCGTGTTAGCCAGGATGGTCTCAATCTCCTGACCTCGTGATCCACCCACTTCAGCCTCCCAAAGTGCTGGGATTACAGGCATGAGCCACCGTGCCCAGCGTGCCTAGCAAAATTCTAGACTTCTTTGAGGTCATTTTTGTCCAGATTTCTTCTCAAAATAATTGTCCAGAATATTAAAAATATAGACCCTTCCATACCTATTTATTAATAATTGTCATAAAACAGGCTGGGATTACAGGCATGAGCCACCCCCACCTGGCCTGCACATTTGAAAGAATAGCTATCAGGTTGGGCACGGTGACTCACATCTGTAATCCCAGCACTTTAGGAGGCTGAGGTGGGTGGATTGCTTGAGCCCAGGAGTTTGAAACCAGCCTGGGCAACACAGTGAAACCCCATCTCTATGAAAATTTTAAAAATTAAAAAAGAATACCCAAAGGATTATAAATCATGCTGCTATAAAGACACATGCACACGTAGGTTTGTTGTGGCACTATTCACAATAGCAAAGACTTGGAACCAACCCAAATGTCCAACAATGATAGACTGGATTAAGAAAATGTGGCACATATACACCATGGAATACTGTGCAGCCATAAAAAATGATGAGTTCATGTCATTTGTAGGGATATGGATGAAGCTGGAAACCATCATTCTCAGCAAACTATCACAAAGACAAAAAACCAAACACCGCATGTTCTCACTCATAGGTGGGAATTGAACAATGAGAACACATGGACACAGGAAGGGGAACGTCACACACCGGGGCCTGTTGTGAGGTGGGGGGAGGGGGGAGGGATAGCATTTGGAGATATACCTAATGTTAAATAATGAGTTACTGGGTGCAGCACACCAACATGGCACATGTATACATATGTAACAAACCTGCACATTGTGCACATGCACCCTAAAACTTAAAAGTATAATAAAAAAAATTTAAAAAGAATAGCTATCTCTCCCAGTGTTTATGGACTAGCATTGTACTGGGAAAGTCTCTGTATGATGAGTCACCTTCACCAGTCAGCCCAACTGGATGTTCTGGGGGTCTCTGAAATTTTTTTGGCAGGTATGATTTCTCTGGGCCTCTGCCTGCATTTTCTGTATTCAAGAGGCTAGGTAGTTACTTTTTTGGAAGTTTGTAATTTCTTGTTCCTTCTGGTGTCTGTCTGTGAGTCATGCTGGCTGCAGCAAGCTGTGGCCCACTTTTCCTTGTTCTCAGCAACCCTCAGGGATCCAAAATTTGCCACCTCCATCAGTGCTCCAAGAGAGGCAAGACATAAACGAGTCTCAGCCAGCCCTCTGGAGAGCCGGAACACCAGTCGCCATGCTCTGCTATTCTCCCTCCCTCCTGAGGGAGAAGTCATAAGCTCAGGTGTTCTGGCCTGGCCCTGAGTTGTGCTGGTGTCGGGGAGGGGTTAATCAGGAAAGTTAAAATTATTATTCTTACCTGTGTCAATTTGCTGTGCTTGGCTTTGTGCTCGTCTGGGGTACTGCAACTTTTTTTTTTTTTTTTTTTTTTTTTTCTTGAGACTGTCTTGCTCTGTTGCCTGGGCTGAAGTACAGTGGCGTGATCCTGGCTCACTGCAACCTCCACCTCCTGGGTTCAAGGGAATCTCCTGCCTCAGCCTCCTGAGTAGCTAGGAATACAGATGCCGACCACCATGCCTGGCTAATTTTTGTATTTTCAGTAGAGACAGGGTTTCACCATATTGGCCAGGCTGGTTTTGAACTCCTGACTTCAAATGATCTGCCCACCTCAGCCTCCCAAAGTGCTGGGATTACAGGTGTGAGCCACCATGCCCAGCCGGGAAGTGCAACTTTTTAACTAGATTTTGGAATTCTCATGAAAGTATTTAGGTTTGTATATGTTAAATCAGTGTTTCTGTGGGAGAACGAGGGCTGAGACTTCCTCTTCTTTCTTGCTGACGTCTTCCTCCTCCCCATAAAACTTTTTGAGACGGAGTCTCACTCTGTCGCCCAGGCTAGAGTGCAGTGATGCGATCTCGGCTCACTGCAAATTTCGCCTCCCGGGTTCATGCCATTCTCTTGCCTCAGCCTCCCGAGTAGCTGGGACTACAGGTGCCCACCACCACACCTGGCTAATTTTTTGTATTTTTAGTAGAGACGAGGTTTCACCATGTTAGCCAGGATGGTCTCGATCTCCTGACCTCGTGATCCGCCTGCCTCAGCCTCCCAAAGTGCTGGGATTACAGGTGTGAGCCACTATGCCCGGCCCCTCCTCCCCATACTACTTCTTTAGACTGCTCAGATATGAAATAACTTCAGAAACCTATCCAAATATTTATTACGATCCTGCATGTTTGCTATTTCACAATCAATGACATTTTGAGGCCACATTGACTATAAATAATAACATCTGTCTTTGGAAAAGCCACATTCTGTTTCACACTAATTTTTTTTTTTTGTCCTTACAAAGTTGGCTTTCTGGATGGAGAGAATGATGTGTCTGGCAATAGGGATCTGTACATTTCCTATTTCAAGAGCACACAAAGTATTGACATCTGAAATGAAAACACAAAAGGAAAAGCTTAAACTTGCCACATAGAAAGTTCTTCAAGCTTGAATAGTGTCTTCATAACCATAATGGGTTTTTTTAGGATTATAATAGTTCTTTTTAAATGCTTTATTTACTTAACAAATAGTAATCAAATCATTGCAAATTCTTATATGGAAGATTTAGGCGCTGGCAGCAATAGTTACATAAATTATAATGTCAACTATGACAGACTTTCTATGTGTCTAGAGCTAGAATATAAAATAGAAGTGTGCCATCATGGCTACAAATGGTTAAGAATATAGATTCTAGGCCGGGCACGGTGGCTCACTCCGTAATCCCAGTACTTTGGGAGGCCAAGGAGGTTGGATCACCTGAGGTCAGGAGTTCCAAGACCAGCCTGAGCAACATGGTGAAACCCTGTCTCTACTAAAAATACAAAATTAGGCCAGGTGTGGTGGCTCACGCCTCTAATCCCAGCACTTTGGGAAGCCGAGTCAGGCGGATCACCTGAGGTCAGGAGTTCGAGACCAGCCTGACCAACATGGTGAAACTCCGTCTCTACTAAAAATACAAAACTAGCTGGGCATGGTGGTGCATCCCTGTAATCCCAGCTACTCAGGAGGCTGAGGCAGGAGAATCGCTTGAACCCGGGAGGCAGAGGTTGCAGTGAGCTGAGATCGCGCCATTGCACTCCAGCCTGGGCAACAAGGATGAAACTCCATTTCAAAAAAGTAGATAGATAGATAGATAGATAGATAGATAGATAGATTGATTGATTCTAGAGTCAGAATGCCTGAGTTTGAGTCCTGGTTCCACCAGTCATCAGCCAGGTAATCGGGATCAGGTTATTTAGCCATTTTTAATCTTTTTTTCTTTTCGTGCCTCATTTTCCTCACCTATAAAATGGGTATGTTAAAAATAGCACCTACCAGCTGGGCGCAGTGGCTCACGCCTATAATCCCAGCACTTTGGGAGGCCGAGGTGGGTGTTTCACAAGGTCAGGAGTTCAAGACCAGCTTGGCCAAGATGGTGAAACCCCATCTCTATTAAAAATACAAAACTTAGCCGGGTGTGGTGGCGGGCGCCTGTAATCCTAGCTACTTGGGAGGCTGAAGCAGAGAACTGCTTCAGCCCAGGAGGCGGAGGTTGCAGTGAGCCAAGATTGCACCACCGCACTTCAGCCTGGGTGACAGAGTGAGACTCCGTCTCCAAAAAAAAAGAAAAAGCACCTACCTCATAGATTGCTGTAAGAATGATAGATAGATATAAAATAATTAGAACAGTGCCTGGAGTATAGCAAGAACTCAATCATGGTTGCTGTTACTATTTAGAAAAAAACAATTGTGGTGAGATTGCTCTTTTTAAGCTAGTGGCTGTTAGGTATCATTCATGTTATATTTTTAAAAGTATGAAATGACCTTTCTACTGCATCTACAGAGTTGAAACTGTGGGACAACCAGACAGAAGAGATAGCATAGGAGTGTGTGCAGAAAAACAGGATGGATATGACTCTCTGCAGCGGGATCAAGCTGTGTGCATTAGTACAAATGGTAAGAGATAAATAACTGTCATTCTTTTGGAAATATATGAATTATTTTAGTAATATATGAATCTGTTCCAGTTCCATACATTTATAGTAGGAGATGAGAAAATTTAGGTATTTTTCTTTTTCTTTTTTTTTTTTAAATTATGAAGTCTCACTCCATCACCCAGGCTGGAGTACAGTGGCATGATCATAGCTCGCTGCAGCCTCAAATTCTTGGGCCCAAGCCATCCTCCCACCTCAGCCTCCTGAGTAGCCGGGACTACAGGTGCATGCCACCCTGACTGGCTAAATTTTTTTATTTTTACTTTTTTGTAAAGATAAGTTGTTGCCCAGGTGGGTCTTGACTCCTGGTTTCCAGCAATCCTCCCACCTTGGCCTCCCAAAGTGCTGGGATTACAGGCGTGAGCCACCGTGGCTGGCTGAAAGTTTTGGTCTTAATGACATAATTTATGTGACTACCATGTACCAGGCTTTGTTCTAAACTCTTTACAAATAATAAATCATTCAGTCTACATCCCTAGTGCTGTTTAAAAATCACTAGCCAGAGGCCAGGCACGGTGGATCACGCCTCTAATCCCAGCACTTTGGGAGGCCGAGGCAGGCAAATCACAAGGTCAGGAGTTCAAGACCAGCCCGGCCAACATAGTGAAACCCCATCTCTACTAAAAATACAGAAAATTAGCTAGGTGTGGTGGCGGGCGCCTGTAGTCCTAGCTACTTGGAAGGCTGAGGTAGGAAAATCGCTTGAACCTGGGAGGCAGAGGTTGCAGTGAGCCGAGATCATGCCAGGTGACAATGTAAGACTCTGTCTCAAAAAAAAAAAAAAAAAAATTCACTAGCAAGACATGTTAATATTTGGTGTTGTTGGCTGGGCACAGTGGCTCACGCCTGTAATCCTAGCACTTTAGGAGGCCAAGGTGGGTGGATCACAAGGTCAAGAGATCGAGACCATCCTGGCCAACATGGTGAAACCCCGTCTCCACTAAAAATACAAAAATTAGCTGGGTGTGGTGGTGCATACCTGTAATCTGAGAGGCTCAGGCAGTAGAATTGCTGAAACCTGGGAGCTGGAGGTTGCAGTGAGTCCAGATCATGCCACTGCACTCCAACCTGGGCAACAAGAGTGAAACTCTGTCTCCAAAAAAAAAAAAATTGTGTTGGTGAGTCAAGAATTCGGTAGAACAAGATTCTTTCTTGTTTATTCCATAAGAAACAGTCTTGCTATTTCACAGGAGGTAATTTTGTAACACTGTCAAGTTTCTTTTGATGACATTGATATGGGAAACTCATAGTCTCTGCTGGAAGAGTACAACCCTGGACAGAACTCTAAAATCTATGTCCAGTTGGCATTCCAGATTTTTAAAAATCTGAATTAGGAAATGAGCTGTGTTACTGGTAATCTAGAAACTATTTCAGATCTCTTAGTTATTGCTCACATGTAAATGACTCTTAACCTTAACATTTTAGGTGCAGTTTTTGTCAATGGAAAAGAAATGACAAATCAGTTACCCGCAGTTACTTCTGGGTCCACTGTCACGTTTGACATTGAAGCCGTGACTCTAGGAACCACCAGTAATAATGAAGGTGGACACTTCAAGCTTCGAGTAACTATAAGTTCAAATAATAGAGAAGTGGTTTTTGACTGGTTACTTGATCAGTCTTGTGGTTCTCTTTACTTTGGATGCTCATTTTTCTATCCTGGATGGAAAGTGTTAGTGTTTTAGATCGTTTGGGTGCTTGGCTTTGGTTTTCAGGGTCTAACGTAGCTGTCCTCAGCCCAGCGTAGTTGTAATTGCTTTAAAAAAAAAGTTGAATTCATCTCTAACTTAGGCCATTGGAAATGGAAAGTGTTTACTGGATTCATTTTGTAATATTTTAGCAAAAAGAGACTTGAATGTTGTGGACAAAATCATATAATTCAGTCAATTTTATTTTTAGCATACTGTTAAATATCACATCACAATAAAAATCAAATTGGCATTAAAAGTATGAGAAGATATAGAAAGTTCTATACCCTTCCACTGTACTTCTTAAAGTTGGTTATTAGACCAGGAAAACTTAATGTAATATTATTTTTAAAATCATCTTAAAGGATCCAAGTCCATGTAACTCTTTAGAATAAAACAAGAGGAATAGATCAGATAGAAGAAGCTGTGTAATGTGTTAATACATCCGCTCACGTGCTGTCCACATGAATGTGTTGACGGTGCTCTCCATGTTCAGGTATTTGTAAGCAGTGTTGACTTTTATCCCATCTTCAGTAATCTTTAAGTCCCCAAAACATAATAATTTTTTCTTTTTTTTTTGATACAGAGTCTCGCTCTTGTCACCCAGGCTGGAGTGCAGTGGTGTGATCTCAGTTCACTGCAACCTCTGCCTCCCAGGTTCAAGCGATCCTCCTGCCTCAGCCTCCTGAGTAGCTGGGATTACAGGTGTCTGCCACCACGCCTGGCTAATTTTTGTATTTTTAGCAGAGACAGGGTTTCACCATGTTGGCCAGGCTGGTCTTGAACTCCTGACCTCAGGTGTTCCACCCACCTCAGCCTTCCAAAGTGCTAGGATTACAGGCGTGAGCCACTGCAGTGGGCCAGTTTTTGTATTTTTTAAAATGCTTGACCAAGTGTCTAAAATAGGCAAGTTAGTACCTTTTGTTCTTTCATTGCAATTTGATTCAGTATAGGCTACAGTATTTTTACAGGGTAAAACTACTTATGGAAGTAGTATGCACAGCAGTGTTAGCCATTTCATATGTATGTAATATGCACATGTGTGTATCCAGCCTGCCTGTGACATGCATTTTACTCTTTGCAGAGAATGAGCTGCAGTCCAGTTTAATGTCAGTTTGATAAATGGTCTCTTTTTAGCAGATCAGAAAAATATAGGGTAAATACTTAACCTATTTTTTTTGAAAACTTAAATTTGTGTGTAAAATATTTATTTGAAGGACTTTAATATGTAAAAATAATTGTCTTCTATTCCAGCCTACAGATTTTATTTTAATGTGAATTATTTTTTTCATTTTTACCAGTAGTAAAAAAGTAGAAAAGCAAGTATGATATTTTTGTAAGATAATTTATTTGGGGATTCATGTTCCCTGTTAGACAATCATGACCTTTTCTACTTGTCTTTTTATGTATAAGTAGTAGATTTCCACTTGTTTAGGGATTAAGAAGATGTTCTAGAATGTAGATACCTTGTCCAGCCATCGGAATCAAAATAAAAAACTAAAAAAGTTCAGTGTGTGTACTTTTTTTCTTCTGTGAGATTTGGTGAATCCAGTTTTAACCTACTTTTCATTTGAAGGGAAAACAGGCTTCTTGTGGCTCCAGGCATTTTAGTAAGATATCATTGTTACTTGTGAAAGGGTACATGTACCTTCTTGTACTTTCTTTTAAAAACTTTTTTTTTAATATTTTTTGTAGAGAATGAGGGTATTGCTTTGTTATCCAGGCTGGTCTCAAACTTCTGGCCTCAAGCAATACTCCCCAGCCTTGGCCTTCCAAAGTGCTGGGATTATAGGCATGAGTGACCACACCCAGCTGGTTACTTGTACTTTCCTATATTCTGTGTCTGATACTGAGCATCTTGCCTGACACAATGTGTGCAGAACGAATGTTGGATCAAATGAGGATAGACGAGTCGTTTTCTCCAGATATCTTCATCTCATTCCTTAAATTCATCAAATATTTGTTGAACGTATTTATTTCTTAGCCTCTCTAGGGAAATGACATCTTAATTTATACCTATAGAATCTGCCTGTTCACAGGAGTGCCTTAAACCTAATTTGAGACAGGAGTGGTAATATTTGGAACTCTGAAACTAATTTTTTTTTTTTTTTTGAGACAGAATCTCACTTTGTTGCCCAGGCTGGAGTGCAGTGGTGCAATCTTGGCTCACTGCAACCTCTGTCTCCTGGGTTCAACGGATTTCCCTGCCTCAGCCTCCCAAGTAGCTGGGATTACAGGTGTGCACCACCACACCTGGCTAATTTTTATACTTTTAGTGGAGATGGGGTTTTGCCATGTTGGCCAGGCTGATCTTGGACTCCTGGCCTCAAGTGATCCTCCCACCTTGGCCTCCCAAAGTGCTGGGATTACAGCCGTGAGCCACTGTGTCCATCCTTGAAACTAATTTAAATACTGATTTTTTTTCTTGAACCGTGAAGATTTTTTTTTTTAAAATGAACTCATTGGCTGGGCATGGTGGCTCACGCCTGTAATCCCAGCACTTTGGGAAGCCAAGGCAGGTGGATCACCTGAGATCAGGAGTTTGAGACCAGCCTGGCCAACATGGTGAAACACCTGTCTCAACTAAAAATACAAAAATTAGCTGGGCATGGTGGTGGATGCCTATAATCCCAGCTACACGGGAAGCTGAGGCAGGAGAATCACTTGAACCCTCCGGGAGGCGGAGGTTACGGTGAGCTGAGATCACATGATTGCAGTCCAGCCTGGGCAACAAGAGCAAAACTTTGCCTCAAAAAAAAAAAAAAAAAAAACCTCATTCTGTTCAAATAAGTAAGGGAACCTAGTACTCCAAACCTATGTGCTTGGAGGGAAGAGTTTATGTGATGATATGATCATAAGAATAAGAATTGATTTTTTGGCTGGGCATGGTGGCTTATGCCTAGCCATTTTTTATTCACTTAAAAAAAAAATCTGGCTGGGTGTGGTGGCTCACACCTGTAATCCCAGCACTTTGGGAGGCCTAGGCTGGTGGATCACCTGAAGTCGGGAGTTCGAGACCATGCTGACCAATATGGTGAAACCCTGTCTCTACTAAAATTACAAAAATTAGCTGGATGTTGTGGCGCACGCTGGTACTCCCAGCTACATGGGAGGCTGAGGCAGGAGAATCGCTTGAACTCGGGGGTTGGAGGCTGCAGTCAGCCAAGATCTTGCCACTGCACTCCAGCCAGGACAACAGAGCAAGACTCAGTCTCAAAAAAAAAAAAAAAAAAAATTTAGCCAGGTGTGGTGGTGCCCACCCGTAGTTCCAAAGCTACTCAGGAGACTGAGGTGGGAGAATTGCTTGAGCCTGGGAATTCGAGGTTGCAGTGAGCCTAGGCAACATTGGTAGACCCCATCTCTTAAATAAACACAAACAAAACAAAGAAATAGACCAACTAGATAGATAACAAAAGCAAAATCCCCTGGATAATATCTACAGTAAGACTAGGTGACCACTTACCCCCTCAAATCCCAAAATACAAGCTAGTGAAGACGAACTACAAAGAGATGCAAGACCTGCCTGATCTCAGTGTCTGTGCAGGATGAAGAAGGCGCAAAGCCTGACAGATGTGAGAACAGGCGAAACCCCGTATCATCAACTGGAACTCCTGGAAAGCACCATGGAACAATTAAAAAGTAGCAGCTGAAACTCTAGAAATTTGTTTCCCTCCAATACTAGATGAGTGCAAGTGGGCCATGCGTGGTAAATGTGTTCAGGGGTGCTTAAGATCACTTTCAGGTTCAGTGTTCAGGGGTGCTTAAGATCACTTTCAGGTTCAGTGATTTGCCAGGACTCACAGAACTCAGAAAAGCTGTTAAACTCATAGTTACTATTTAGTAAAGCAAAAAGACACAGATTAAAATTAGCAAGTTTGGCCAGGACTGCTGGCTCACGCTTGTAATCCCAGTACTTTGGGAGTCCAAGGTGGGAGGATTGCTTGAGGCCAGGAGTTCAAGACCAACCTGGGCAACATGATGAGACCCCCATCTCTACCAAAAAAAATTTTTTTTAATTAGCCAGGCATAGCCAGGCATTAGCCAGCTACTCAGGAGGCTAAGGTGGGAGGATCACTTGCATTCAGGAGCTTGAGGCTACAGCGAGCTGGAGTATAGTGGCAAATGTAGTTCACTGTAAAAATAAATGGTCAGGCACAGTGGCTCACGCATGTAATCCCAGCACTTTGGGAGGCCGAGGCCGGCAGATCACGAGGTCAGGAGATGGAGACCATCCTGGCTAACACGGTGAAACCCCGTCTCTACTAAAAATACAAAAAAATTAGCCGGGCGTGGTGGCAGGCGCCTGTAAGTCCCAGCTACTCGGGAGGCTGAGGCAGGAGAATGGCATGAACCCGGGAGGCGGAGCTTGCAGTGAGCCGAGATCGGGCCACTGCACTCCAGCCTGGGTGACAGAACAAGATTCCGTCTTAAAAATAAATAAATAAATAACGTCTGGGTGCTGTGGCTCACGCCTGTAATCCCAGCCCTTTGGGAGGCTGAGGCAGGTGGATAAAAATACAAAAAATTAGCCGGGCATGGTGGCCGGTGCCTGTAATCCCAGCTACTCAGGAGGCTGAGGTAGGAGAATCACTTGAACCCAGGAGGCAGAGGTTGCAGTGAGCTGAGATCGCACCACCTACTCCAGCCTGGGTGACAGAGCAAGGCTCTGTGTCAAAAAGTAATAATAAATAAAATAAGCAATAGAAAAAGACATGCAGGGCAGGGGCCCAAAGACCAGGCACAAGCTTCCATTTATCCTCTCCCAGTGGAATCATGTGGACAGCACTTAGCTGCTCTTCAACAGTGTGTGACAGTATGAACAGAATATCATCAATCAGGGAACTTCACCTAAGTCTTGGTTTTTATCAGCAGCCAGTTATATAGGCATGGCTGTCCCCCTTTGTGGCTCACCTTAGTCCTCAGCCTTGCCTGAGCTCAGGCTGATACCACAAGGCTCAAGGCCCCAGGTAAACAAGGACAAGCTTATCAGGCAGGATATTGCCAAGGCCTACCCTTTCTTTAGGATCTGAAGGGTGTGGCCAACCCAGACCTGCTACTTAACCCTTTGCTGCACAGTAAGAAAATCTGAAGGACCTGGAGTGGTCTGGCTCTTACGGATTCTCAAAACTGACCTGCTAGACTGTTCTAGGATAGGCTCCGGCAATGAGGAAAAATTGGAGGGAGGAGAATTAAAATTGAGGATAATCAGCCGGGCATGGTGGCTCAAGCCTGTAATCCCAGCATTTTGGGAGACCAAGGTGGGCAGATCATGAGGTCAGGAGTTCAAGACCAGCCTGACCAACATAGTGAAACCCCATCTCTACTAAAAATACAAAAATTAGCTAGGCATGGTGGCGGGTGCCCGTAGTCCCAGCCACTTGGGAGGCTGAGGCAGGAGAATCGCTTGAACCCGGGAGTCAGAGGTTGCAGTGAGCTGAGATTGTGCCACTGCACTCTAGCACTCCAGCCTGGGTGACACAGCGAGACTCTGTCTCGAAAAAAAAAAAAAAAAATTTAAGGATAATACCTGACAGGAGATACTGTGATTGGGAAGGTGGTTTTCCAAGGGCAAGGCTTATTCGTTAGACTTTGGATGTATGGACCCCTGCGATTTCCTCAAATGTGGACATTTGAATGTCCAGTTTGTGGTAGTGAAGGGGCTGTGTGCTCTCCCCCTAAAAGTTTAAAAAAAAATGGAACAGAATAGATTCGAGGTGAAGGAAAGAAAAATCAAACCCAAAGTTGGGGAGAGGAATAGATAGAGACTAGAAATCCCTGAGGCCAGGCACAGTGGCTCACACCTGAAATGCCAGCACTTTGAGAGGCCAAGGCAGGAGGATCACTTGAGCCCAGGAGTTCGAGACCAGCCAGGGCAACATGGTGAAACCTCATCTCTATGAACATTTTAAAAATTAGCCAGACATGCTGGTGCACACCTGTGGTCCTGGCTGAGGCTGGAGGATCACTTGAGCCCATGAGGCAGAGGTTGCAGTGAGCCATGATTGTGCCACTGCACTCCAGCCTGGGCGACAAAGTGAGACCCTGTCTCAAAAAATAAATAAATGGGCCGGGTGTGGTGGCTCACACATGTAATCCCAGCACTTTGGGAGGCCGAGGCGGGCAGATCACGAGGTCAGGAGATCGAGACCATCTTGGCTAACACGGTGAAACCCCGTCTCTACAAAAAATTAGCCGGGCTCAGTGGCAGGCGCCTGTAGTCCCAGCTACTCAGGAGGCTGAGGCAGGAGAATGGTGTGAACCCGGGAGGCGGTGCTTGCAGTGAGCCGAGATAGTGCCACTGCAGTCCGGCCTGGGCGAAAGAGCGAGACTCCATCTCAAAAATAAATAAATAAATAAATAAATAAATAAATAAATAAATAAATAAAATAAATGTAGAAACATAAAAAGGATTCAAGAGAAGGTAGTGAATATTGAAGACGGTAAAGATAATCAAACATACAGACAACAAAAGTCCTCAAAGAAGAAAACCAAAAACAGGAAAATAGAATAAATGCCAAAAATTATAACTCAATAAAGCTTTTCAGAAATATAAAAAGATTTGAAACTACATATTGAAAGAGCACACTGTATACCTAAAAAATATCAACCCGGAGCAACCAACGTCAGGTTATATCTTAGTAAAAGTATTGGATTTTAGAGAAAAAAACAGTAGTCTAGGCATCCAGGAAAAAGAGTATGTGACTTATAAGGGAATGAAAATTAGATTATAATAAGAATAATTCTGACAGCACTGCTTTATGCCAGAAGAAAATGGAGTAACATATTTAAGAATATATATTTCCTACCTCTGTCTCCTGAAAAAGTACAAACAATGACTAACTCTAGCAATGAATATCCTTAGTGATCAGATTATATTCTTTTTTTTTTTTTTTCAGAGTCTCACTCTGTCCCACAGGCTTGAGTGAAGTGGCACGATCTCAGCTCACTGCAAACTCCACCTCCCAAGTTCAAGTGATTCTCCTGCCTTAGCCTGCCAAGTAGCTGAGACTGCAGTCACGTGCCACCACACCCAGCTAGTTTTTTTGTTTTCTTCAGGTTTTTGTTTTTTTTTTTTTGAGACAGAGTCTTAGCTCTGTTGCCCAGGCTGGAGCGCAGGGGCATGATCTTGGCTCACCTCAACCTCTGCCTGCCAGGTTCAAGTGATTCTCCTGCCTCAGCCTCCTGTGTATCTGGTATTACAGGCACGTGCCACCATGTCTGGCTAATTTTTTGTATTTTTAGTAGTGGGGGGTTTTCTCCATGTTGGTCAGGCTTGTCTCTTGAACTCCCGACCTCAGGTGATCCACCCGCCTCGGCCTCCCAAAGTGCTGGGATTATAGGCGTGAGCTACCGTACATGGCCTATTATTTTTATTTTTTAAATATTATTAAATTGGCCAGGCATCGTGGCTCACACCTGTAATCCCAGCACTTTGGGAGACCAAGGCTGGTGGATGACAAGGTCAGGAGTTCAAGACCAGCCTGGCCAAGATGGTGAAACCCTGTCTCTACTAAATATACAAAAATTAGCTGGGCGTGGTGGCCCATGCCTGTAATCCCAGCTGCTCGGGAGGCTGAGGCAGGAGAATCGCTTGAACTTGGGAGGCAGAGGTTGCAGTGAGCCGAGATTGCGCCACTGCACTCCAGCCTGGCAACAGAGCGAGACTCTGTCTAAAAATAAATAAATAAATAAATAAATAAATAAATAAATAAATAAATAAAAGAAATAGGCTGCACGTGGTAGCTCACACCTAATCCCAGCACTTTGGGAGGCCGAGGCAGGTGGATCATCTGATGTCAGGAGTTCAAGGCCAGCCTGACCAATGTGGTGCAACTCTGTCTCTACTAAAAATACAGAAAAATTAGCCTGGTGTGGTGGTGTGTGACTGTAATCCCAGGTACTCAGGAGGCTGAGGCAGGAGAATCACTTGAACCCGGGAGGCGGAGGTTGTAGTGAGCTGAGATTGCGCCACTGCACTCCAGCTTGGGCGACAGAGCGAGACTGTGTCTCAAAAAATAATAATAAAATAAATAAATAATTATTATTTTTCAAATTTAGCTATTCCAATTCCTTTTCCTCTTCATGTATATTTTAGACTAATCTTATCTCCATCTATAAAAAATATTTCTGGAGCTGGGCACGGTGGCTCATGTCTGTAATCCCAGCACTTTGGGAGGCCGAGGTGGGCAGATCACGAGGTCAGGAGATCAAGACCATCCTGGCTAACACAGTGAAACCCCGTCTCTACTAAAAATACAAACAATTAGCTGGGCATGGTGGCAGGTGCCTGTAGTCCCAGCTACTCGGGAGGCTGAGGCAGAAGAATGGCGAACCTCAGAGGCGGAGCTTGCAGTGAGCCAAGATCACGCCACCACACTCCAGACTGGGCGACAGAGCGAGACTCTGTCTCAAAAAAATAAATAGATAAAATATTTCTGGGATTTTGATAGGAATTGTGTTAAATCTGTGTTTTAGTTCAGGAAGAACTGACATCTTTACTATGTTGAATCTTCCAATCCTTGGAATCTTCAAATCTTTCAATTTCAACCCGTGAACACAATATTTCTCTTCATTTCCAGTTAGTATTTCTCTCCAAACATCTTTTATTTCTTTCATCAGCATTTTGTAGTTTCCAGCATACAAATTCTGTACATGTTTTGTTAGTTGTTTTTTGTTTGTTTTTTGAGACAGAGTCTCAGTCTGTCACCCAGGCTGGGGTGCAGTGGTGCAGTTCAGCTCACTGCAACCTCCACCTCCCAGGTTCAAGTGATTCTCGCACCTCAGCCTCCTGAGTAGCTGAGATTACAGGTGTGCACCACCATGTCCGGCTATGTTTTGTATTTTTAGTAAAGATGGGTTTCACCACATTGGTCATCCTGGTCTTGAACTCCCGAGCTGAAGCAATCCGCCTACCACAGCCTCCCAAAGTGGTAGGATTACAGGCATGAGCCACCACACCTGGAATATTTTTTTTTTTTTTTTTTTTTTGAGACAGAGTCCGCCCTGCTGCCCAGGCTGGAGTGCAGTGGTTCAATCTTGGCTCACTGCAATCTCCACCTCCTGGGTTCAAGTGATTCTCCTGCCTCAGACTCCCGAGTAGCTGGGATTACAGTGGTGTGCCACCACACTCGGCTAATTTTTTTGTATTTTTAATAGAGACGGGGTTTCACCATGTTGGGCAGGCTGGTCTTGAACTCCTGACATCAGATGATCCACCCACCTCAGTCTCTCAAAGTGCTGGCATTATAAGCGTGAGCCACCGTGCCTGGCCAATATTTTATTTTTAATACTGGTTTCTACGTGCCCATTGCTCACATGTAAATTTGATCTTTGTATGTTTGTCTTATACCTTGAAAAACTGCTAATCTCACTCATTTGGTTTGTTTCCCCACAGTGGCTTCTTCTTTGACCCATTAATTTTCTAAAAGTATCTTATTTAGTTTTTGAGTGTTTAAAGATTTTCCTGTTTTATTTTTACTTTTTGAGACAGTCTCGCTCTGTTGCCCAGGCTAAAGTGCAGTGGCATGATGTCAGCTAACTGCAACCTCTGCCTCCTAGGTTCAAGTGATTCTCGTGCCTCAGCCTCTGAAGTAGATGGGATTGCAGGCATGTGCCATCAAGCCCAGCTAATTTTTGTATTTTTAGTAGAAATAGGGTTTCACCATGTTGGCCAGGCTGGTCTTGAACTCCTGGCCTCAAGAGATCTACTGGCCTCAGCCTCTGAAAGTGCTGGGATTATAGGCGTGAGCCACCGTGGCCAGCCCCGGGATTTTAAATTGTACTTAGCAGGAGGAATAGGGAAAGCTATGCTACTCAATCGTCTCAAAAGCAGAAGTTTTGGAGCTGTGTAATAGATTTTATTATCAAAACTTCAAAAATGGTAGCGACAAAGAGTAAATACAGACCTTATAAGGAGTTTCCCTGTAGAATGGAATAAGCATGTAAGTTCCATTAAATATGAAGGAATTAGTGTATGATCAAGAAGTGAGATTTATTCAATTATTGACAACAATGAACTATAGTGACAAGTATTATCGACAGCAACACACTCATTTAGATATTTCCTAAACTGCTTCAAAATGGCCCACACATTTTAACCATTCAATGTCATAACGTAGTTTGCCTAGCCCAAATCTAGTGTTCCATCTCATGTTTCCAAACAGATACTTTGTTTCTTCTTTCTTGGATTAGTCCCTCATTTTAGCAGAGCACTTCCTCCACTTCCTGGGAGAGGGTGCCCAAGAGGTAAATTTTTTGAGAAATAGAAGTCTGGGCTGGGTGCGGTGGCTCACACCTGTAATCCCAGCACTTTGGGAGGCTGAGCTGGGTGGATCACCTGAGGTCAGGAGTTTGAGACCAGCTTTCACCATGGTGAAACCCCGTCTCACCATGTAATCTAACAAACACTTCTATTCTATAAAATTTAATGTCAATTTAAAAAAATTGGTCGGGTGTGGTGGCTCACGCCTCTAATTCCAGCACTTTGGGAGACCAAGGTGGGTGGATCACTTAAGGTCAGGAATTCAAGACCAGACCGACCAACACAATGAAACATAGTCTCTACCAAAAACAAAAACAAAAACAAAAACAAAAAAACACCAACATAGAATTAGCCAGGTGTGGTGGTGGGTGTCTGTAGTCCCAGCTACTTGGGAGGCTGAGGCAGGAGAATCGCTTGAACCGGGTAGGTGGAGGTTGCTGTGAGCCAAGATCACACCACTGCGCTCCAGCCTGGGGGACAGAGCAAGACTCTGTCTCAAAATAAATAAATAAATAAAATTAAATTTAAAAATTGACCTTTCTGTGCCACTTCTATGCATTAATCTTATATAAGGCAATATTGGAAAGTTGTGTTTTTGTAGAATTAGACTGTGTTTATATAATTTTAACAGATGTCCTTATTCTTAAAGTATCTTGAGGAAGAAAGGGCGAGCTTATACTATTTAGCATTTGAGTTCTCTTTGGAGGTAGGAGTGGAGGGTTGAGGTAGACCAAGTAGTTTGGTTATAGGACAGGAATGGTGATGCTAAACCAAGAGCCAGTTATTGTTCTAAGCACCTTGCTGAGGAAGGTACTTGTAATACCATTTTACAGTTGAAGGAACAAATTTGGCTTGGTTAAGTAACTTTCTGAGTTATGAAGTGGCAAGCACAACCAAAGCTGGGATTCAAATCCATGCCTACTTCCAAAGCCCATAATTCTTCCCCATACTATGCTATGTCCAGGACACGAGTCTGATGTTAGACATTATGGAACATCATTTACTAAAACATAAATGAAAATCTCCCTCACTAGAATTTAAGATTCATGGCGATGACAATGGTATCTGGCTTATTTATCTTTGTATCCCCATGCCTAATGCATGAGCCATATTAGATGCTAAGTAAGTCTTTAAAGAATAAATAAGGCTCTGTAATCTTAACTACCCATATAGCAACTATGATCCTTCCCCTACAAGGCCTGACAGAAGAATCTACTCCCCAAATAAGAAGAGAAATAGGTATAATTTAGACAACCCACTCGGTAGAAAATCTTGGTTGGATTAGTAAAGAAAGGAGCTAACATTTATTAGTCCCATTACATTCTAGGTACTTCAGGCAATTCATAAATTTATGTGTCAAAATATAAAAAACTTCTATTCCGATACCTGTATAACTTCACTTTTTCTCTGGAGTAGCAAGTAGTAAGTCTACCAAAGGGATATATGCTATTTAGGGAGAGAAGGAAGTTGTAAATGACTGCAGTTTTGACCTATAAACACAGGGAGAATCCTTGAAGCAGGATCTTAGTCTTACACAACTTCCCATTCCTAGTGCTTGGGAAAAGTGCTAGCACAGATATTCAATAGATGAACAGAAGAATGGCCACTAGTGATAGCACACTAGAAGAGCAGGTAGAAGCTACTTGGGTTATGAAAAAGGATGGCAGGCCAGGCGCAGTGGCTCACACCTGTAATCCCAGCACTTTGGGAGGTCGAGGCGGGCAGATGACGAGGTCAGGAGATCGAGACCATCCTGGCCAACATGGTGAAACCACGTTTCTACTAAAAATACAAAAATTACCTGGGCGTGGGGCCAAGCTCACGCCTGTAATCCCAGCACTTTGGGACGCCGAGGCGAGCGGATCACTTGAGGTCGGGAGTTTGAGAACAGCCTGACCAACATGGAGAAACCCCGTCTCAACTAAAAATACAAAATTGGCTGGGCATGGTGGCGGGCGCCTGTAATCCCAGCTACTTGGGAGGCTGAGGCAGGAGAATCGCTTGAACCCGGGAGGCGGAGGTTGCGGTGAGCCGAAATCATGCCATTGCACACCAGCCTGGGCAACAAGAGCAAAACTCCCATCTCTAAAAAAAAAAAAAAAAATTACCTGGGCCTGGTGGTGCGTGCCTGTAATCCCAGCTACTCGGGAAGCTGAGGCAGGAGAATCACTTGAACCAGGGAGTTGGAGGTTGCACTGAACCGAAATCGCACCACTGCACTCCACTCCAGCCTGGCGACAGAGCGAGACCCTGTCTCAAAAAAAAAAAAAAAAAAAGAGCCAGGCGCGGTGGCTCACGCCTGTAATCCCAGCACTTTGGGAGGCCAAGACAGGCAGATCACGTCAGGAGATTGAGACCATCCCGGCTAACACAGTGAAACCCCGTCTCTACTAAAAATACAAAAAAAAAAAAAAAATTAGCTGGGCATGGTGGCGGTTGTCTGTAGTCCCAGCTGCTCAGGAGGCTGAGGCAGGAGAACGGCGTGAACCCAGGAAGCGGAGCTTGCGGTGAGCCGAGACCCCGCCACTGCAGTCCAACCTGGGCGATAGAGCAAGACTCGTCTCAAAAAAAAAAAAAGGAAAAGAAAAAAAAGGAAAAGGATGTAAGGCATGTCATGTCTTTCTCAGAGAGACTAGGGTAGTAGAAGTGGTTGAATTGAAAAGTTTCCGTTTTTTTAATAAATGCTTCAATACTTATTGGAGAAGTAGGGTAGTATTATATTAAGCCAAATGTAAACCCATGTGGGTTGTCCTAACATAAACTGAAAAGAGGTAATTTCTTGTGCCCAATGGTCAGAATCGTTGCCAGACTTGTCCGGGGGAGGCTGGCTGGAGAATGAAGGGAATGAATGAAGTGTCAGGTATTTATGTCTTATATGCAGAAAGGACTACATGTAAATTCTTGGCAATTTAATTTTAGTACTTTTTTTTTTTTTTTGAGACGGAGCCTTGCTGTTGCCTAGGTTGGAGTGCAATGGCGGGATCTTGGCTCATTGCAACCTCCACCTCCCCGGCTCAAGCGATTCTCCTGCCTCAGCCTCCTGAGCAGCTGGGATTACAGGTGCCCACCAGCACACCTGGCTAATTTTTGTACTTTTAGTAGAGATGGGGTTTCACTGTGTTGGCCAGGCTGGTCTTGAACTCCTGACCTCAAGTGATCTGCCTGCCTCGGCCTCCCAAAGTGCTGGGATTACAGGCATGAGCCACTACACCCGGCCCTTAGATGTGTCTTGTGCTTTGTACGCAAGTGTGTGTTAGTAATGGACTTCTTTTGTAAAATAATTTTATTATACTAGAAAAGTGTATATATATATATAGTGTGTGTGTGTGTGTGTGTGTGTGTGTGTGTGTGTGTACATATATATATACATTTTTTTTTTTTTTTTCTGGACAGCATCTCCTCTCAGGCTGGAGTGCCAGTGGTGCGATTCCAACTCATGGCAACCTCCACCTCCTGGGTCAAGTGATTCTCTTGCTTCAGCCTCCTGAGTAGCTGGGATTACAGGCACCTGCCACCACACCCAGCTAATTTTTGTATTTTTAGTAGAGAGGGGGTTTCACCATGTTGGCCGGCTGGTCTTGAACTCCTAAACTCAGGTGATCCACCCACCTTGGTGCCCCAAGATGCTGGGATTACAGGTGTGAGCCACCACCTCAGACCAAGTATATTCTTTTGATTTTAAAAATTAAAATAAAATTAAAACACAAACCACAATGAGATGCCACTTCACATTCACTAGCATGGCTGTAATTGTTTAAAAAAAATAAAAATAAAAAATGTTGGGGAGGATTTGGTGAAATTGGAACCATTATGTATTGCTAGTGAGAAAGTAAAACTGTAACACTGTGGAAAATACTTTGGCAGTTACTCAAAAAGTTAAACTTAGAGCTACTATATGACCCAGTAATTCTATTCATACATATAGTCAAAAGAATTGCAAATTGTCATGCAGAAATGCATACACATATGTATACAGCAGCAGTATTCTCAATGACCATAAGGTGGAAACAACCTACATGTGCATTAACTGATGAATGGATAACTCAAATGCGATTGATCTATATAACGGATATATTATTAAGCCTTGAATGAAATTCTGACATGTTACAATATGGAGAACCCTTGAGGGCATTATGCTAAGTGAAATAAGCCAGTCACCAAAGGGCAAATACTGTGTGATTCCTCTCATATGAGGTACTTAGAGTGGTCAGATTCATAAAGACAGAAAGTAGAAGGGTGGTTACCATGGGCTGGGAGGAGAGAATGGGGAGCGTGTTTAATAGGTACAGAGTTTCAATTTGGGAAGATGAAAAAGTTCTGGAGATTTGTTGTACAACAGTGTGAATATACTTAACACTACTGAATTGTACACTTAAAACTAGTTAGAGACAGTCAGGTATGGTAGCTCATGCCGGTAATACCAGCACTTTGGGAGGCCGAGGTGGGAGGATCACTTGAGTCCAGGAGTTCAAGACCAGCCTGGGCAACATAGCGAAATCTTGTCTCTACAAACAATGCAAAAATTAGCCAGGTTTGGTGGTGTGTGCCTGTGGTGCCAGTTACTTGTGAGACTGAGGTGGGAGGATCACCTGAGCCCCGGGGAGGTTGAGGTTGCAGTGAGTCATGATCACACCCCTGCACTCCAGCTGGGAAGACAGAGTGAGACCCTGTCTCAAAAAATAGGTGGGGAGAGGGGGCAGTGGTTAGAGTGTAAATGTCATGTTATGCTTAATTTACCACAATTTTAAAAAATTGTTTGAAGCCACACATAAAAGTCTTATTTAGTGAAATCATGTATTGTATGATTTCATTTATATGAAATGTCTGAAATGGGCAAATTCATAGGAAGTAAGTAAATACTTGCCAGGAAATAGGAGAGGAAATGGGGAGTAGGGCCAGTGATTCTGGGGCTTCTTTCTGGGGTGATGAAAATGTTCTGGAATTAAATAGTGGTGATGGCTGTACAGCCTTGTGAATACTATACTAAAACCCACTAAATTCTGCACTTATTTAAAAGGGTGAATTTATGGTGTATAAATTATGTCTCAATAAAAATAAAAAGGAGTGGTATGAGGAATTGGGAAAATATATACACACATACACACACACACACATATATATATACACACATATATATGTGCCTTAACTCTAATTAGTTCCCTTTGTCCTTTCTGAAACAAAGTTATACCCAACTGATAGTATAAGGTGTCCAGTCCAGATCTATCTGTATCTCTCTCTCTCTCTCTCTCTCTATATATATATATACACATATATATACATATGTATATATATATACACATATATATACATATGTATATATATACACACATATATATACATATGTATATATACACACATATATATACATATGTATATATATACACATATATACATATGTATATATATACACATATATACACATATATATACATATGTATATATATACACATATATATACATATGTATATATATGTATCTGTATCTTTCCAGAAAAATATGCAAAATGGCTTGGTGAATTTACTTTTTGATTCTAACACTTAACTTTTTTTGGCCAGTCGTGGTGACTCACACCTGTAATCCCAGCACTTTGGGAGGCCAAGGTGGGTGGATCTCTGTAACCCAGGAATTCAAGACCAGCCTGGGCAACGTATCAAGACCCCTTCTTTACAAAAAATACAAAAATTAGCCAGGCTTGGTGGCACATGCCTGTAGTTCCAGCTACTTGAGAAGCTGAGGCAGGAGGATCGCTTGAGCCTGGGAGGCAGGGGTTGCAGTGAGCCAAGATTGCACCACTGCACTCCAGCCTGGGTGACAGAACCAAACCTTGTTTAAAAAAAAAAAAAAATCTAGCCTCACAGTGGCTTATGACTGTAATCCCAACACTTTGGGAGGCCTTTATGGCAAGAGGATGCCTTGAGCCCAGGAGTTTAAGACTGCAGTGGGCTATGATTATGCCATTGCACTCCAGCTTGGGAGGCAGAAAGAGACCTTGTCACAAAAATAAATTTTTTCTTTGCTTTCTTCCTTTTTTTTTTTTTTTTTTTTTTTTTTAAAGGCAGGGTCTCACTCTTTCAACTGTCACCCAGGTTGGGGTATAACAGCTCAACCTCAGCTCACGGCAACCTCCACCTCCCAGATTCAAGCGATACTCCCACCTCAGCCTACCAAGTAGCTAGGACTACAAGTGCACACCACCATGCCTGGCTCACGTTTTTTGTGTATTTTTTTGTAGACATTGGGGGTTTTGTCACGTTGACCATTTTTTTTCTAGAGATGGGGGTTTTGTCATGTTGCCTGAACTCCTGGGCTCAAGCGATCCACCCACCTCAGCCTCCCAAAGTGCTGGGATTATAGGTGTGAGCCATTGCGCCCGGCCAGTTTTTTCCTTTTACTGTGTCTGTGGTTCCACAACGTCCTTTTTGCCCGTTCTCTGTGGACTTTCTACTTCATCTGGACTCTGCTTAGATTGGCCAAGTTTTCTCTTTAGTCAAATCTTCAGGAACCAATTTATTACCATTAAAAATGATCTAACAAGCTTTATTTTTATAATTGTTAAAAATCCTCATTTTGAGGAACACAACCACAAAGTAAAGAATGTTTTCATTGATTTAACCAGTTAAAAAAAACAATATTTAATAATAAAATTTTAAAAACATGGCTCCAGGCCATCCAGATGCCTTAACTTGGGCTCAGGGGCCTGACACTGATGGGTCTTCTTTATCTTCCTCTGATGCCCTTTTGTGCGAATGAATCTGTTTTGGAAGAAAACACAATTAAAGTTATCTATCACAACAACCACTATCTCCAAATCTGTATTCATTCTTTTTATTCATTTTAAGTCTCATCTACCTGATGAGATAACTTTTTTGAAGACGGGAATTGTATGCTGTTTAACAGTGCTTTGATTCTTCCACAGTTCAGTCATCCTTGCTACCTTGTGGGGGACTGGTTCTAGGATACCGCCCCCACACCATACCAGAATCTGTGGATGCTCAATCCCTTACATATAATGGTGCAGTATTTGCATATAACCAACACACACACACCCCATATACTTTATTTATTTACTTACTTAGAGACAGGATCACCCTTTGTCACTCAGGCTGGAGTGCAGTGTCACAATCACAGCTCACTGCAGCCTCAACCTCCTGGGCTCCAGTGATCTGCCCACCCCAGCCTCTTGAGTAGCTGGGACTACAGGTGCATACCACTACACCTGGCTAATTTTTTTATTTTTATTTTTATTAAAGACAAGGTCTTACTATGCTGCCCAGGTTGTTCTCCCAAAGTGTTGGGATTACAAGTGTGAGTCACCATGCCTGGTCCCATGTACTTTAGGTCATCACTAATAAAATGTATAGATATTGTATAATGGCAACAGTTGTCATATGGTATTTTCTATTTGTATTTGTATTGTTTCTTTCTTCAAATATTCAGCCTCATCTAGTTGAATCTGAAGATGTGGACCTGCTGATGAAGAGGGCTGACTGTATCTAACTTAGGGTCTTGCATGCAGCTGGCATTTAATGCATTTTATTGACTGTTTTAGCTAACATTCAATGGACAATTCCTAATAAAAAAACTCTTAAAAGTATGAAAAAAAGGAAACCTACTCTAAAGCGGCAGGAAAACCAGCCTGGGCAACATAGCGAGATCTTGTCTCTACAACAAAAGTTTTAAAATTCGCTGCCTGCCTGTAGTCCCAGCCACTCTGGAAGCTGAGGCAGGAGGATCCCTTAAGCCCAGGAGTTTGAGGTTACAGTGAGCTAGATCACACCATTGCTCTCCAGTCTGGGTGACAACAAGGCCCTGAGAAAGAAAAAAAAAAAGAAAGGAAAGAAAAGAAAGAGTGTAAGTATTGAAAAGGAAGAGACAAAACTATCATTATTTGCATATAAAATAATAAATGTTAGCCAAAGAAGTCTAAGACAATCAACTAAGATTTTACTGGAAGTAATACGAAAATTCAGTATGGTGGCTAGAAACAAAATCAAGAGAGCAGCACACGAACCTCAAATACTTTTCAGATGTACCACCAATAACTAACTAGAAAATGGAAGAAAGATCCCATTTACAATGGTAATACAAATGTCTGAAGTATTTAGGAACAAAAATACAAAGATCTGTTGTCTAACAAAAGTCATGTAAGATCTATATGGTGGAAACCCTAAAACTCTTCTGAAAGACATTAACAAGAAATGAATACATGACATGAAATACCATGTTCCTAGAATGTCGTACAGATGTCAATTCTCCAATTAATCTACAAATTTAAGGTAATCCTATTCAAATCCCAAGATAGTTTTTGGTGGTGGCTGTTTTTGAGAGAAGGTCTCGCTCTGCTGCCCAGGCTAGAGTGCAGTGGTGTGACCACAGCTCACTACATCCTCGACCTCCCAGGCTCAAGCAATCCTCCCACTTCAGCCTCTGAAGTCTCTCATATGGTGTCCAAGAAAAGGGGACAAATTTCACAAAGGGACTAGGCTCAGGAGGGCTGGAATATTCAGTGAAGTTTCTTTTTTTTTTGAGGCAGAGTCTCGCTCTGTCCCCCAGGCTGGAGTGCAGTGGCCTGATCTTGGCTCACTGCATGCTCCACCTCCCAGGTTCACACCATTCTCCTGCCTCAGCCTCACAAGTAGCTGGGACTACACACACCTGCCACCACACCCAGCTAATTTTTTGCATTTTTAGTAGAGACGGGGTTTCACTGTGTTAGCCAGGATGGTCTCGATCTCCTGACCTCATGATCTGTCCGCCTTGGCCTCCCAAAGTGCTGGGATTACAGGCGTGAGCCACCGCACCTGGCCTATTCAGGGAAGGTTTCAAGCAGAAAGATGAACTGAGTTGGCTTTGGAGAGATTCACAGGACTCCCACAGGCAGAGGGAAATAAGGGAATTTTAGATGGACAAAGGCACAGACAAGAGCAGAAATGGGGATGGTGTGACTGGGGTATGGTGAGGGGCTGCTCTGGCTGGAATGGAGGGCTACCACAATAATGGAAATGGTAACTGGGGCAAATAAGGTTGGATTAGGAGCATAGCGTCAACGTTGCCACCTTATTAAATCACTCTTCCAATATGCTAGCACTGGCCTGTTGGAAAAAGTAATACATACATAATCAAACAAAAGGCAAAAAGAGGCAATCTCCAGGAATGGGCACTGTAAACAGGACTCGCCCCAGAGTAGCCAGATGCAGGCTTTAGATATGTTGATGCAGGTTGAGCATCTCTAATCCGAGGGGGAATGTCTCATATGGTGTCCAAGAAATGGTGACACATCTCACAGAGGGCCTAGGCTCAGGAGGGCTGGAGTATGAGACATTCCCCCTCCCCTGTGAATTTAAAAACGGGGCCAAAAATTTTTTTTAATAATGGCTACCCTGTAGTGCTTTAACTGGACCTATTTAGACAACACCTTACACACTGGAGAAGGATGATACTATGTGAATCTAATAAGTCCACAAGACAATACTTCTCTCTTTTGGCTGTCTTCTTCCTCTCCAGGGTGAGGACAACTCCATGAGGGTGGAGATTATATGTCTCTCATCATTTAAGCAACAAGGAATAAATTAGTGGCAGAGTAAGGGGTGACTCGGTGAGTACATCCAATTGTTGACATAGTTTTGGGTGGGAGAAATTTTGCTATTATATCAACTTAACTTCTTAAAATAGTCTAGTGGGATTAACTTGGTTTCATTTCACAGAGATCTCCTGGAAGTGAGGATCCTTTAAAAATCCTGGAATATACATTGCAGTAAAAGAACAAAGCATACCTCAGCCTTAAACAACAGAAGAAGAATGTCAAGTGGGAAAGTGACGTTGATTTTCAGTTTGTGGGTTCTGAATCCACACAAAGACAGGATTGCATTCTGAAAACCTGAATTAATTATTGTCCTTACCTCAATAAGACAAAAAATTATAATCAAAATTGTTAGTATTACAGTCACAGATATTGCCAAGATGAGTTTGTTGTTATAGCCATATCCTGGAACCTCTTTCATGAGCTAAAAAAAAAAAGAAAAAAGAAAGGACAATTAAAAAAAAAAAGAGAGAGAATGGAAGCTAACTTTTCAAAACCCCGGTATTCCAGTTGAGTAGCTTACAGATTCTTTTGTTCTTTTTATTTTTTTTTGAGACAGTATCTCACTCTGTCACCCAGGCAGGAGTACAGTGGTGCGATCACAGTTCATTACAGACTCGACCTCCCTGGGCTCAGGTGATCCTCCCACCTCAGCCTCCTGAGTAGCTGGGACTACAGGCACGTGTCACCACACCCAGCTAATTTTTGTATTTTTTGTGAAGACAGGGTTTCACTATGTTGGCCAAGCTGGTCTCAAACTCCTGACCTCAAGTGATCCACCCACCTCAGCCTCCCAAAGTGCTGGGATTACAGGCGTGAGCTACCACCCCCAGCCTACAGTTCATCTTGTGCCCTAATCTATTTCACCGTCTACATGAGCAAAGTGGGAGATCACTGTCATGGCCAAAGTTACATGGCCAAGACAAGCTATGGCCTGGGAGTCCCAGGTTCTCCTATGTGGGCACTTTCCTGGCATATGCTAAATGATGGGAAATCTGGGTCTCATGTTTCTGTGTGGTCCTCACCTCACTTGACTTCTGCTGTTTCTGTTCACTCTGTTCCATGTTCTCATTAATATAATTAGATTTCTGGTGGTCCGTATCCCACTCTGCCTTTGATGGCTTTGCTTCCTGCTGCTCGCTGAGAAGTTTCATCAGGAGTCCTGTTCGCGACATGAGCTTGGCACAGGTCACTTGCACATGCATTTGTGAACATTCCATTTTCAAGGTCCGGATAATATGAGACATGAACCTTCTCACATCCTCGTTGGGGATGAGGGGCCGTAGCTCCTGGGTTAGCTGAATTTCAAACTGATCACCTGGGGATGAGAGCAATGGGTAATTGAAGCTTTTGGGCTCAGGGGACAGGTCAGTGCCCAAGTTGTTGTATTCCCATTTTGTCTTAGTTGGCTCTAAGTTGAATGCAGTCCCAGCGGAAGCTGCCTCAGGAGGGTGATTATAGTTTGTGTTTTCAGAGATGGTGCCTTCTGGCATAACAGTGTTTTCGATAAAAACATTTTCTTCAAAGGCATCTCTTGCAGTTGTGTCTTTTACATTTGTGTTTTCTCTAAAATGTTCTGAAGGAGCAAATACTTCCAGAAGAGTGTTTTCTTGAGGACTCAGGTCTTCTAAGGATGAAAAAACCCCTTGTGAATTTATGAGGCTCTTCGCTGCAGAGAATGGTGGCCTCTTTGCAAGCATCAGTCTATTGAGATAACTGCCCTGTCTAAGCTTTCTAATCTTTTTGGCCTTGGGTGTTCTGTGGGCCACACGGGAGCGAGTTTTATAAAAGCGGTATTTTTTTCTGGAATGTGCAATTGGTTTAGCAGCATTCATGTTTTTCACTCTAGCCATTGCCATTTCTAAAATTAAAATGGTGTAGGCTAAGTCTTTCGATCTGTCTCTGACCTGAGGTAGGGCTTTTGCAGGGCTAGAGGCAGAAGGCACGCCCAGGGAGAAGGGTTTCAGCACAGAGGAGATTGCTGCCTTATGCTCTCGGTTGAACGAAGGCTTGGTGTAGACGGTGTTTCCCGCTACCTTCTCAGGCCCCTGCACTATGTGAGGCTGTTCCAGCTCCCTTGGTTCTGGACTCTCAAGGCGTTTTTCTTTGGCAGCATTGTCCACAAATGCCTGGGCATCCTGGTCTTTCCTAGTGCTGTGCTTTCCCACCTCTTTGAAGTGCCTTTTCTGGATGCTTCTTGGGCCCGTGAGGACTCTGTTCACTCTCTGCAGGTTTTTGCCTACACTTTGAATCTTTGCCGGGCTGTTTTCCTGCAGTTGCACAGTTTCTAGTTTCTTTTTAAATGTTTGGTTTTTAAATTTGTTACCTAGAAGGCTGGACTGTGAGGGGCTGTTTCTATTGTTTTTCAAAATACTCAGGAGCCTTTCTCCATCTTGTACATTTGAAAAAAGCAGTTTGGCGAACGGTAACAATATTGATTCCCCACCTAGATTTCCTGCTGAGAAATAAGGCAAGATGTAACTTAGTGCACTGATAACATCACTCTCATCATTGATGTCTAGCTGCTCACTCCCAAAGCCTGACAACTTGATGCCACTGCTGTCTGAGGGCGCCTCCGACTCAATAGTCAGCTTAGTGCTCGTGTGCTGCTTCCGGGCTTGTAACACCTTCATGAACGCTCCTTCTGGATTCCCTACAGATGCTTCTTCAGCTGTCAGAAAAGAAGAGACTGCTTTGATCATGAAAGATCTTTGATCATCTTTCATACTCAGTCCATAGCTGTACGCCCCAGTCACACAGAGTAAGGGTCAGCAAACATTCGAGTGCCATTCAGAGAGGAGAAACATACACCCAAACCTAAACCTATGAAATGGCAACAACAAAAGGAGGAAAAGACATCTTCTGAAAACATGGCCACCTACTTGGAACATTCCATAGTGTGACATAGAGTCACTCTGCTAAGGATTATACCGTTGATCCCCAGGGGCCAATTGCCCAGTGCTGAGTCAAAGCCCAAGGTGGAAGACAAGTGCTTCCCTGATGAGCTGGCCTCTCTGCAGACTGCTCTGTACCCTGTGCTGTCCTGCCTCATATGCAGAGAGAGCACAAGGCTCCCGCACTCCTCGTCCTCAGGGTGCCTGTGTTCTTGCTACCATCACAGCTGAATGCAATGAAATGCGGTCCTCTGAGAGGAGCAGGGTGGAGATGCTAAAGTGGAGGCCCCCTCCCATTGCTGATAGATCCTTATCTGGCATGTGCTCCACCCACCCACCCCATTCTCCACTCTCACATATCATAGCCCCATCACAGAAGATGCGATATGGAAAAAAACACTGTGTCCACCTTAGTTCTTTTCTTAAATTTGGGCAGGGATCCAGGGTGTAGGTTAAGAGATTTTTAATTTGTCAGATTGTATGCCTATGTTGTTAAATATACAATGAATCTATGGTATGATAGCAGTTTCTGGATAAACATTACTTGAGGTCCTAAATGCAGAAGGGAAAAAGCAACTTTTGTCAGATGCCTACTTTGCTTTCATTCATCTCTAATATTTTGGATGGGGAATCATCCAAAGCTTCTGACTGCATGAAGGTCAAGTGTGCCAGTGTGCAGCTGGGCTTCTTTTCCAGAACTAAAAGTATTTTGGGTGGTGCTGAAGGTCAGCGGAAGAAGTAAAGATTGTGAGAAAGGAGAAACATGGGCTTGGGGAGAACCCAGAATTGGGGACAGAAGACCTGGCACTAGGCTACAGCACTTAGCACCTCTGATCTTTTCCTCATCTGTAAAAGGAGATTAACAATGCTTTTCTGCCCACCTCTTGGGGAGGAGGGAAGAATATAATTGGTAAAAAAAGAAAAGAAAAAGTTTTGAAAAATAAGCAACACTGTCTTTATAGAAGTAGCCAAGCATTATTAATTATCCACCCCATGTCACTGGTAGATATCTGTATTCAAGCAGTCACATTTTAGAAGTCATGAAGTTGGTGCTAATAAACCTAATCTACAGAAAAACTCTTGAAAGCACTTGAGCATTTGTTCTGTGAATAGAAAGGTTTGAGATTCAGAGCAAGTTCAGAGTTGGATGGACTAAGAATGGAAAAGCCCTCCATTCCATTAGAAGAGCCAGGTAGCAATTTCTGGTTATGGAACCAGAAGCTCTCAGGCTTCAAATAAAACAGCACCACTTCTACTCTTATAAAACTGTAAAAACAAAAACAAAAACAAAACAGGATCTACATCTGTCCTAAAAGGCAGAGAGTACTTGAGACCTCATGGATATAAAACCAGCTTACAAACTACATTGCACTATATGAAGAAATTATCACTGGGGGCAAAGCACCAAGCAGAGAGCACAGTACACAGTGTGTGGATGTTAATGTTATTCCCTAGCCTTCCCATTCCTTTCTCTTGGTCCTTTACACATATGGAACTGTTCCATTATTAAATTTTGTAATAATAGCTGAGAACCTGACTCCCAGCAAGGGAGTAGTTCAGAAGTTGAGGGAGTTGAAATCTGACTGAGTAAATAAAACAATTATATCATTAACTTAAAATTTCATCAATTAAGAATAAAAATTTAAAAACAAATACTTAAAATAATGTAACAATTTATCACCAGGCAATTTGGACTCACGACAATGTACGCTGTTAGTCAGACATGCAGTGTTGCAATGCAGCGTGACTGTCTTGCAGACAGTCTCAATGCTATTTTTAAATTGGCAGAGGCAGCAGGCCATATGGCTAGGTAAGATCCTATAGATGAAAACACAAAACAATAAATTAGTGGTAAAGCAGCTACTTGAGTAGGTAAAGGAGGCAGCCAACGCTACCACAGGGCTGGGCAAAAAGGTGTTACTGAGGCCTGTGGACTGGACAGTTGGGTAGGAACCAGAAGGCCAATGGGAAGGAGGACACAGGTACCCAACTGAAGGGTAAGCATGGCAGTGAGTATGGTATGCCTAGAATAAAGGTGGTTGGGATTAGAATTTGGTGACACTGATCAGTAGTTTAATTCAGAGGTATGTATCTCTTCCCGACTCAAAAGTCTCACTTTGGGCTGAAAGTATACAGGAAGAAGGTAGACTTCTAAGAAGAGTCTGAATAAGCCCCCAACTTCTGGAGGCCCTTTCTCAATTCCTGTTGGGAGTGGGAAATATTAGAAATTACTCTGGGTGTTAAAAATAGCTCAGTTTAACCTGGATTGTGGGGTTAAAAAAAATAACGGAGATTGCATTGGCCAAATCTGGACAATTTGAGCATTCAAAAAATAACAACAATAAGCTGCAACATAATATATAAAAAATCCATGAAGAATGATATTTTGAAAGAGGGGGAGTTGTTCTTTAATGAAATAATGCTAGCTAATAAATGTAGAAGGAATGACAGATTTTTAAACAGTGTCACTTTGCAATCACCAATGTAACAAAAATTGATTCAGACAAAGATTATCATTGATGGACAGTTGGGTGAAAAGACATTTGAGAACAGGATCTTCACTGATCTCAAAGTACCACCCCACAGATTTATTAATTACCAAAGGGAAAAGTTATTTTCTATTTTTTTATGAGGCAAGGTCTCACTCTTGTCACCTAGGCTGAAGTACAGTGGCAAAATCATAGCTAACTGCAGCCTCGACACCCCTGGGCTCAAGTGACCCTACAAATTCAGCCCCCCAGGTAGATGGGACTATAGGCTTGCACCACCACCCCAGCTAATTTTAATTTTTAATTTTTGTTATTTTTAGTAGAGACAGGGTTTCACCTTGTTGTTCAGGCTGGTCTAAAACTGGACTCAAGTGATTTGCCCATCTCAGCCTTCCAAAGTGCTGGGATTAAAATGTGAGCCACCACACCCAGCAAAATAACTACAGTGGAGAGATTTGGAAGATCACCTTAAACAAGTGATCAAACTTAGCATTATGAGCCACCTGGGGTCACGAGGCAGGAAAGATACGTCACCTATGCAGTATTCTTCCCAAAGATGCTTAACTTGAATCTCATGTGGAAACAGAGAAATCCGGATTGTGGGACAACTTACAAGACAACTATCTTTGACTCTTAAAAAATGCCAGTGTCATGAAAGATAAAAAAAGTAGAGGCATGTTTTAGATTAAAGGAAATGAAGAGATGACATGCAGTGCCTGATCTTTGACTGGATTCTGTAGTATTCTTTCATCTTTCTGGCATGTTTGAATTTTTTTCAAAATATAAATTTGGGCAAAAGAGATAACCAAGATAATTCATTAATTTATTGTTATGGCTTCTTGGGGGCAGTTTCAGAGAAATAAAAACAATCTCTGTAACTGGAATAAATTATCAAGGTTAATCTTAAGCAGTATATCATGGTCGTTAAGAATACAGATTCCACAGCCAGACTAGGCTTAAATCCAAGCTCTGTGAATAATGTAAATTTGGGCAAATGGCTTAATCTCTGTTCCTTGGCCTTGTCATTATAATAGTACCTACCTCGAGTGAGTTTTGAGGATTAAATGAATCCCTACCTGAAAAATGTCTGGCACACAGTGAGTGATCAATAAATGTTAACTACTATAATTATTACATTACAGAAGTTGTAGGGGGGCCTTTTCTGTGTCCTCTAAAAGGATAACTTTGTTAGGGCCACATTAAGACTGTGGAAATAGAAGAGTATTCAATGGATACGTGAAGTTTGTGAGTTGGGGGTACAATGTATAGAGTTTTAGGTTAAAACTGCATCCAATAAGTTGGCCTGATACATCTTTCAAACCTATAGAGGAATAATCACAAGTGACTAGTATTCCTTTGGGTCCAATAGAAGCCTCTGATCTTCATATAGATTGAATGTACCCAGAACCATAACCTAGCATTTTACTTATATAGCAACCTTAACTCTGACACAAAGATGTTTCTTTCATTTTGAGGCTGAGTCTCACTCTGTTACACAGGCTGAATGCAGTGGTGCAATCTTGGCTCACTGCAGCCTCTGTCTCCTGGGCTCAATTGATCCTCCCACGTCAGCCTCCTGAGTAGCTAGAACTACAGGTGTGTGCCACCACACCTGGGTCATTTTTGTATTTTTTGTAGAGATGGGGTTTCACCATGTTGCCCAGGCTGGTCTCAAACTCCTGAGCTCAAGCAACCCCCTCTCCTTGGCCTCCCAAAGTGCTGGGATTACAGGCATGAGCCCAGAGGTTTTGTTATTCTTTTCCTGCCCCCAACTTTTTATTTTAAACATTTTCTTTTTTTCCTTTAAGGCTTAGGATGGCTAGGAAGCATTTTCAAATGGTATAATGAACACCTGTATAACTTTCATCTGGAATCAACAGTAGCTAATACTTTGCCACATTTCCTTTCCATGTGTGTATGTCTATACATTTTCTGGACAAACCATTTGAGAGTCAGTTGCAGACATAATGACCTTTCACCATTAAAGACTTCAGTGTGCAGCCCCTAAGAACCAAGGCGTTCTCCTCCATAACCAGAAGACTCTCATCACCCAATGGAACTTAATATTATCATTGCCTACTATGCATTCTATATACACATTTTCACAATTGTCCCAATCATAACATGGCTTAAAAAATTCAGAATCCAGTCAAACATCAGACATTGCATTTAGTGTTCATGATTTTGTTTTTGTAGAAAGACCTTTAATACTTCTGTTTACAAAATTCAGGCATACATTTCAGTTTGCCCTGAACCATGCCCAAGGCTGTGTGCTCATCTCTGCCAGGGTGTCTGTGCCCTTCATGTACTGCTGACAGTGAGGGTGCAGAGCAGAGCCTGGGGTCCGGAGGCTTCGCTGGGCCTCAGCGGGAGGGGAATATGAATGTGGCCCAGCCCAGAGGACCCTCCATTTCATCGATTTTGGATTGGGCGACAGAGGAAGCAGATGTCGGGGCTGCAGACATGCTGGCCTGGGCAGGGGTCTGGGGAACCCGGGGCTGCCTGCCATGGTCTAGAGGAGATGGCTGGGGCCACTTCCCACAGGGTGGGGTGGCAGCGGCTCGGAAAGGGGAGGCCTAGCTACCAAGGGCTTGAACATTTGCTCACTGGAGCCTTTGTGCTTGGCCCTTAGCAGCACGGCTGGGGCTGCAGTCCCGTGCGAGGTGTGCTGGGGGTGTGTGTAGGTGGCTGGTGGTGGCAGCTTGTGCCAGAGTGACACAGGCTTCTGTGGGCCTGGCTGGGGGCAGTTAAAAAGCTGAAAATGTACTTGGCTTTGTGAGAGTAAGGCTTGGGAGTCAGGGCCCTACAGGAGGACATGTTCTCTGTCCTAGTTGTGGGGGGCGGTGTGGGGGGAAGGTGGGGCAGATCCCAGCTGGCCTCTGTCTCCTGGCTGCAAGCTGACAGCAGGCCAGGGAAACAGTGAGGCCCTCTGCCCTGGCCTTGGGGAGAAGGAGTGCATGTGTGAGGCTGAGGTACCGTGGCCCTGGAGTGGGGCCAGGGTTCATTGCCAGCAGCAGGCTTGTGGGGGGATTTAAAACCAGGGTCCTGTCTCTGAGCCACCCCACAGGGACACTCGATCCAAGCCTGTTAAGGCCATGGAACTCAAGGGTAGGCTGTGGGCTGGGCCCCCGTGGGGTCAGGAAGGAGGTGGGGGCTGCCCTGGAGGAACATTAGTGTTTCTGAGAGCACCTTAGTGTTGCCCCGCCTGGGCCAGCTGGGTGAGGAGTTGGGGAGGGGGGAGGAGGCCGGCGCCATGGAGTGGGGAAGGGAGCCGTCACCATTGGGGGTCAGCGCTAGTGTAAACAAGCGTCCCCACCCACCCAGATAAGCTTCCCACCCAAGTGTGGCTCCCTGCTGAGGGAGTACCTCAAGGGCCCGGGCGGCACCGGCAGGCTTGGACACTGCCTTGGCAGCAGGAGCCCATGGAAAGCAGGAGACTTGGAAGGGGGTGCCACCCAATGTGGATGGAGGGGAGGGGCGGGGGCACCAGTGAGTCACTGGGCAGAGGCACAAGCACGTCCAAGTAGCTGAGCAGGAAGAAGCCCAACTGGCCGTCCAGCATGCCCTGGTACCACTTCTCGTTGATCTGGTTGATCAGCGTGAAGACATCGCCCTCATGGAAGCCCAGCTCCCCATCGTTCTCAGGCTGGAAGTCATACAGCACCTTGCAGCTTGGCTGTTCTAGGGGCGGCATGCTCCTGCTAGGAGTCCGGATGGGCTTGTCGGAAGGTGGGAAAGAGAATGAAGCTGCAATCTTGGGGAGTGTGGTTCAGGGGAATCCCCCGTTGGACTGCTCAGGCTCCGAGGTCAAAGGGCTCCTGGGACTTGGGCTTATACTCCCGCTTGGGGCATGAGGAAGCTTCCTGCATCCTGCGCTTGAGCTTTTCTGCCAGCTTGTCCAGGATCTGCATGGCCTGCCAGTGGTAGTCCAGCTGCGCCTCCACCAGGGCCCAGAGTTGACTCACCTGCTCAATGTCAGTCTCCAGGAGGTTGTGCATGCTGATTTCTGCTACCTCCTTGGAGTCCTCAAACTTCTCCAGTGCCTGGCGTAGCTCCTCTTCAGGGATCTTGCCCTGCCGCTTCTTTTAGTCTAAGTCCAGGCGGCGGCCATCCAGCTTCTGCAGGTGGTGTGAGATCCCCTTCAGGTCTTTCTCACACAGGTTCTGGAGGAGGTCAATGAAGTTCTGCTTGACCTCTATGTCCAGGGAGTTCTTCACCTCTGCCAGGTGCTTCACGGACTCGCCGGCATCCAGCAGTGCATCACTAAAGTTGGACTTGTTGTCCAGCTACTGGTGGCAGATCAGGCACTCGCTCAGGAGCCCCTCCGACTGCAGGTAGCTGGGGTTCTTCACCTGGCCCCGGATCTTGCACACCGTGTTGAGCATGGTCAGCTTAGCCTGGGAGGTTGGATTGGTCTGCAGGTACTTGATGGTCCTTGCCAGCATTTCCATCACCGCCTTGCTGATGACATCTCCATCTCTTTGAAGTCATCATCCAGCTTGGTCCCGTCAGCCCCTCTGACCTTCTCACTGACCAGCTGGCTCGCCTTGTACAACTGCTTCTTCAGCCCTGCAACTGACATGCTGCTTCCCACCGCTGAACCTCCCACCCGGACCATGCCAGCGACAGGCTCCCAGGCACTGTGACCCTCTGCGTGCCTCAGAGGCCCCACCACGTGCTTGCCAGCTCTGCGCCTGCCCCGGCACCACCTTGAGTTCATGATTCTTTAGTCTCCTTCAATCTAGATCTGTTCCCAGGATTGTTTTAAAGTATACTGACAAAATTTTGAGACTGTTAGTGACCTGAGATATACATTATCCTTACTTGAGAATAGTAACTTTTCAATACGCATTAAAGATCATTACACATGAGCCAAGACAAATGAGCTGGCCTACTTACTTTGTATATAAATGTGTAAACTCCTCAAGAGTTCCAATAATGAACTCCAATAAGGAAATTAGTTCAATGTCTTTATGTCCTTGGTGACAAATGGTTACGGACAATCAGAGCATTTTTCTTGTCCACTAATGGTCAAGAAAAAAGCAGACAGACCCTCACTATCTTAGAGAACTAAGTGAGAAAGTTGGTCGATGAAGAGGACTTCATCCAGAGAGGAAGGGATCTAGCTCACAGGGAAGATGCTGCAGGAGGCTGAGGAAAGTGAGGCCAGAGCAGTAAAACAGATCTGACAACCTGATGAAAATAAGAAAGTGACCTGACAAAAATGAACGGAGCAGAGTGCTAAATGAAGGGCCCCTTCCATGCAATCTTGCATAATGCCCTCAACCAGCCTTAGCATAACTGAGTTTCTATTTAGCTTGCCATATTGTGGGGGGTGCTGGTGGCACAATTTAAGTTGCAGTAAATTGTGTAACAAACTCACAATAGGGCCCTGCGGAAATGTATATATATTATATATATATAATATATAATATATAATATCTATAATACATATATAATATCTATACATATATAATATATATACATATATATTATATATACATATATATAATATATATATACATATATATATATATTTTAGGCAGGGTCTTGCTCTGTCACCCAGGCTGGAGTGCAGTGTTGTCATCTTGGCTCACTGCAACCTCTACCTCCTGGGTTCAAGTGATAACCCTGCCTCAGCCTCCCTAGTAGCGGGAACTATAGGCATGTGCCATCACACCTGGTGAAGATATACATATATATATATATATACACCTATATCTACAAAGAAGGCCAGGCATGATGCCTCATGCCTATAATCCCAGCACTCTGGGAGAACGAGGCAGGAGGATCACCTGAGGCCAGGAGTTTGAAACCAGCCTGGGCAACACAGTGAGACCTCATTTCTCCAAAAAATAAAAATAAAATTGCAAAAAACAAAAAAACAATAAACCTCACACCATATAAGCAAATTAACTCAAAATGGATCATAGATCTAAATGTAACTACACAATTTCTGGGAGAAGACATAGAGAGTAAATCTTTTCCACTTTGGATTAAATAACAGGTTCTTAAAGATATCTTAGGTAAGAAACAAGAAAGCACAAGCCATATAAGAAAAAATTGCTAACTTAAAGCTGATCAAAATTAAAAACTTCTGCTCTTCACAAAACTTTCCTTATTTATTTTATTTATTTATTTTTTTTTTTGAGACAGAGTCTCACTCTGTTGCCCAGGCTGGAGTGCAGTGGTGCAATCTTGGCTCATTGCAACCTCCATCTCCCAGGTTCAAGCACTTCTTGTGCCTCAGCCTCCTGAGGAGCTGGGATTACGGGCATGGGCCACCACACCTGGCTAATTTGTGTATTTTTAGTAGAGATTGGGGTTTTGCCACGTTGGCCAGGATGGTCTCGAACTCCTGACTTCAAGTGATCCACCTGCCTCAGCCTCCCAAAGTGCTGTGATTACAGGTGTGAGTCACTATGCCCAGCCAGAAAACACTTTTAACAGAATGAAAAGACAAACCACAAACTGTGAGAAGATATTTGCCAAATACATATCTATAAGACCTTGTTTTTTGTTTTTATTTATTTACTTATTTAATTTTTGAGATAGTATCTCACTCTGTGACCCAGGCTGGAGTGCAGTGGCGATCACAGCTCACTGCAGCCTCGACCTCCCAGGCTCAAGCAATCCTCCCACCTCAGCTTCCCGAGTAGCTGGGACCGCAGGTGAGCACCACCACACCTGCCTAATTTTTATGTTTTTGGTAGAGACAAGGTTTCACCATATTGCCCAGGTGGTCTAAAACTCCTGGCCTCAAGCAATTCTCCTGCCTCAGCCTCCCAATGTGCTGGGATTATAGGCATGAGCCACTGTACCTGGTCCCTGAAAAGACTTGTATCTAGAATCTATAAAGTACTCCTTTTTTTTTTGTTAGAGACAGAGTCTCACTGTGTCGCCCAGGCTGGAGTGCAGTGGCATGATCTCTGCTCACTGCAAGCTCCACCCCCTGGGTTAACGCCATTCTCCTGCCTCAGCCTCCCGAGTAGCTGGGACTAAAGTTGCCCGCCACTACACCCGGCTAATTTTGTGTCTCTGTGTGTGTGTGTGTGTGTGTGTGTGTGTATTTAGTAGAGACTGGGTTTCACCGTGTTAGCCAGGATGGTCTCGATCTCCTGACCTTGTGATCCACCCCCCTTGGCCTCCCAAAGTGCTGGGATTACAGGCGTGAGCCACCGCGCCTGGCCTAAAGCATTCTTAAAACTCAATAATAACAAATCCCCAATGGGATTACAGGGAAAACAAACCTCAATAAAAATATTAATATCCAATTAAAATATGGGAATAGATTTGAACAGTATAGTAAAGAAAATATTTGCACATGAACATTCAACATCACTAGCTGTTAAAGAAATGCAAATTAAAACCACAATGAGATTCCACTACACATCTAGCAGTAGAAAGGTGAACATTTCTTTAAAAACTCAAATATAAGAATCTGCTGGGCTGGGCCATGCATGGCGGCTCACGCCTGTAATCCCAGCACTTTGGGAGGCCAAGCCAGGTGGATCAAGTGAGGCCAGGAGTTTGAGACCAGCCTGGCCAACAAGACGAAACCCCATCTCTACTAAAAATATAAAAATTAGCTGGGCATGGTGGTGTGTGGCTATAATCCCAGTTACTCAGGAGGCTGAGGGAGGAGAATCGCTTGAACCTGGGAGGCTGAGGTTGCAGTGAGCTGAGATCTTGCTGCTGCACTCCAGCCATGACTCTGTCTCAAGAAAACATCTGCTGGGCTGGACATGGTGGCTCACGCCTGTAACCACAGCACTTTGGGAGGCCAGGGGGTGTGGATCAATTGAGGTCAAGAGTTCAAGACCAGCCTGGCCAACTTGGTGAAACCCCGTCTCTACTAAAAATATAAAAATTAGCTGGGTGTGGTGGTGGGTGCCTACAGCTACTTGAGAGGCTGAGGCAGGAGAACTGTTTGAACTCAGGAGGTAGAGGTTGCAGTGAGCCAAGATGACACCACTGCACTCTAGCCTGGTGATACAGCAAGACTGTGTTGAAAAAAAAAAAAAATGATGAAGATGTGGAACAGCTGTGACTCTCATACAATGCTCTTGGAAATGTAAAATGGCACACCCACTTTAGGAAACAGTTTAGCAGTTTCTTAAAAACTTAAATATACACCAAGCATGTGAACAATACAAATCCTAGGTATTTACCCAAAGAAATGAAAACATAGGTTCACACAAAGACCTGTATGTGAGTGTTTTTAGGACTCTTATTCATAATTGCAAAAAATTGGAAGCTACCCAAATGTCCATACATTGATGAATGGATAAACAAATTGATACATCCACACAACTGGAATACTACTGAGCAATAAAAAGGAGGGAAGAGTTGTCCCTCAGTGTCTGCAGGGGATTGGCTCCAGGACCCCCTGCAGATACCAAAGTCCAAAGATGCTGAAGTACTTTACATGGAATGACATAATACTTGGTATAATAAATGACATAAGCCTCGGGTATACTTTAAATACCTAGTACAGTGTAAATGGTATGTAAATAATTATACCATGTTTTAAATTTTCTACTGTTTTTATTGTTGTGTTATTTTATATATTTTATTTTTTCCAAATATTCTCCATCCATGATTAGTTGAATCCATGGATGAGGAACCTGTAGATATGGAGGGCCAGCTGTACTGATAGGTGCAACAACATGGATGGTAGCATAATCTCAAAAAAATTATGCTGAGTGACGCCGGGTGAGGTGGCTCACACCTAGCACTTTAGGAGGCCGAAGCGGGCAAATCACTTGAGGTCAGGAGTTCGAAACCAGTCTGGCCAGCATGGTGAAACTTCATCTCTACTAAAAATACAAAAATTTGCTGGGCATGGTGGCACATGCCTGTAATCCCAGCTACTTGGGAGGCTGAGGCAGGAAAATCACTTGAACCTGGGAGGCGGAGGTTGTAGTGAGCTGAAGTCATGCCTCTACACTGCAGCCTGAGCGACAGTGATACTCTGTCTCAAAAAAATTAAAAAACAATACTAAGTGAAAGAAGTCAAACACAAGAGGCTACATGCTACATGATTTCATTTATAAGACATTCTGAAAAAGACAAACCTATAGGAACAGAAATCAGATTAGTAGCTAACAGGGGCTGATGGTGGGAGGAAGGGATTGCCTACAAAGGGAAACAAGGGGCCTTTCTGAGGTGACAGAAATGCTTTATATTGGGAATGTGGTGGTGGTTATGTAACTATACATTTGTCAAAATTCATCAAACTATACACTTATAAAGGGTGAATGTTATATGAAAATTATATCTCAATATAATTTAAGACTTAAGAAAACAATAAAACAAACCTAAAAAACCAACTAATTAAAAATAAATCTAAGAAAAAAATAACTTACAGTTTTTCCAGTTCAACAGTCATCATGAGAATGTTCTTAAGTGTTGTAAGTGTGATGTGCGTTGTTCCCATGTCTCTGAAGAAGAAAGCCAAAACATTCATGATATGAACCCATTAAAAAATTCTGCACTTCAAAAGATAATTCAAGGACATGTGATTACTTCTATTTTGGCTTCTCTATAAAACAAGCCACTTCAACAGTTTATTTGCTGTAAAATTCTAGAGAGATCTTATTAAAGAAATTTAAGTTGATCTACATCATCAAATTAATGATATTTAAGAGAACTTACACTTTTTTTACCATTATCTTACTTCTCACTTCATATTGCATTCACCCATCTTGATTTACTCTTTTCTTCCTTTTTAGAATAATGAACACCTATTCCTCTTTGCTTTCTTTGTTAAGTAATATTCCTCCATGTGTCTACATGTTCCAAATCTATACAGGTTCTTCAACACTGTTCTCTTCCCCTGCTGGCTGTCTTGACCGTTATACATCTTTTCTTAATCCTCTTCTTTGCCAATAACTTTTTTCAATAACTCAGTTAAAATTTAAATTATGACTTTTTAGCCTAAATGCAAAATACTTTATCTTTGATAACAAATTTAAAAAGCATAAATCATCTCATGACTCATGAGAGTACTATAGTACTTACAGATATTTTAATGCCGGCAGTTCAAAGAGATATGGATCTTCGACAGCAGTCAGAGGATTGCGACTGAGAATTCTGAAAAATGCAATGAAATTAAAATTACCTGCATTTTCAATGTGTGAAACTGCATAAAAAGTTTATATTCATTTTTTGGTATGGAACTTTTAGGTAAAAAAAAATAATTTTCTGCTTTTACATAATAAATCACCATTAGACTCCATAAAGCACTATTCCTTTGGGAACTACCTAGGTCTCTAGAAGATAAAGTAGAGGAGAGAAAGCAGGGAAGAAATAGAAAAAAAAAAAAAACAAGAAGTGGATAGCAAAGAAAAAATATGCCACAGAACTTTACAGGTCAAAAACCCTAGAAATGACAATGTTGGTAGGAAGCCCTGACTCTGTAGGAAACACTATTTCTAGTGTCCTCCATAATTCAAGTTGTTCGTTCATAATTCAATTTCCTGTTTGTTTTTTTTTTTTTTTTTTTTTGGAGATGGAGTCTTGCTCTGTCACCCAGGCTGGACAGCAATGCCTCCATCTTGGCTCACTGCAACCTCCACCTCCTGGGTTCAAGCAATTCTCCTGCCTCAGCCTCCTGAGTAGCTGGGATTACAGGTGCCCGCCACTATGCCCAGCTAATTTTTGTATTTTTAGTAGAGACGGGGTTTCATCATGTTGGACAGGCTGGTCTCCAACTCCTAACCTCAGGTGATCCACCCCCCTCAGCCTACCAAAGCATTAGGATTATGGGTGTGAGACACTGCGCCTGACTGCTTGCCTTTTATCTTTACAAAGTTTTTTAAATTTATGATTTAATTTGCACAGTTAAGGAAAAGAAATAGGATCAATTCTTCTGCTTTATAGCCAAAGAAAAAGGGATAAATCTAAGAGGAGGAACTGGTCAAAACCATACTCCCATCACATACTCCCACTTGTCTTCTTGTATGACATCACAGCCTTCGTTACACTGCATGTAACCACCTGTCTACATGTCAGTCTCCTGGGCTATCAGCTCCTTGAGGGCAGAGACCACATCTTATTGTCATTGTCATCCCTGTGCCTGGCATGATGTCTGAAATTTACTAGGGATTTAATAAATGTTTATTGAATAAACAAATGACATTTTGTTTATATGTCAATAAAATGAATAAATTCATTTTGATGTGAATTTTTATTCCAAAATGCTGGAATCTATTTTCTTTTTAATTCTTTAAAGTGAACAAGAAAAAGAAAAGAAACAGGAAGAAATAAAAGAAAATCACCCTTTAGATTAACCCAAGAATCATCACTGTACTTTTGCAGAAATTATAAAAATAATTATTACAATGAGTATCTATTAGGCTGCTACGTATTTGTGATCAGCATTTCACATTTCATCCTCACAATAACTTTATGTGGTAGATATTATTATTGCCCTATTTTATAAATGAGGAAACTGAGGCACAGAGAGGTTACATAACTTGTCCTAGGTCACCAAGCTATGAAGAAGCAAAGCTGTAATCTGAACTCACGTGCTTAATCTGTATGAAGAAAAAAGGTTTACTTTAACCTTATGGTTTTACAGTTTTTTCTTTTCTTTCTTTCTTCTCTTTCTTTCTTCATTTCCCTCCCTCCCTCCTTCTTTCCCTTCCCTCCCTTCCCTCCCTTCCCAACTTCCCTTCTTCCCTTCCTTCTTTCCTTCTTTTGAGTTAAAGTTTCCATTTATTGGCTGGGCCTGGTGGTTTAGGCCTATAATCCCAGCACTTTGGGAAGCCAGGCGGGTGGATCATCTGAGGTCAGGATTTCCAGACCAGCCTGACCAAAGTGGTAAAACCCCATCTCTGTCGGAACCTTGCTCTATCACCCAGGCTTCAGTGCAATGGCATGACCTTGGCTCACTGCAACCTCCGCCTCCTGGGTTCAAGTGATTCTTCTGCCTCAGCTTCCTGAGTAACTAGTATTACATGTGCCTGCCACCACACCCAGCTAAGTTTTGTATTTTTAGTAGAGACGGGGTTTCACCATGTTGGTCAGGCTGGTCTCGAACTCCTGACTTCAGGTGATCCACCCACCTCAGCCTTCAGAAGTGCTGGAATTACAGGCATGAGCCACTGCTCCCAGCCGCCAGATTCTTATGTGGGACTCCCACTGTTATAAAGTGCTTAGTAAAGGTGGTGAGTTTAAGACATTTGTATTGATGCTACGCAAACCTCTTGGTGGAGGGACCTAATGAGCCTGTTCTCTGGTGTGAGGGCAAAAGAAAAACAGACCCTCAGTGTCTCTTCCCTCAGTTAAGCATCAGCAAATTAATGAAGACAGAGAGGAGCATCTGCAGAAACCGCTGCTCTAATCCAGACACATCCTGAACACCTCCCTCTACCTCAAAATGAACTGTGTGAAACTAGATTTCTCAACCACAAGAAAGGTGGAAAGTATTTTCTAAAGTCAGATGTAGAGGAGAATCTTCACCTTGAGTCTAAAATCCCCTGCAGGCCATTGAATATACTCACTCTGATTTGCTGGGTATGTTATACAGAGAAATCATAGAATTTTTGCACTTATGGTAGAAGAGTAGTCAGGAAAGTATATGGAATTAAAATAGAGCGACGTATTTTCTTTACAAAAATTTTTTTTGCACAATAGCTTAACATAAACACCATTTTGGCCAGGCATGGTGGCTCACACCTGTAACCCCAGCACTTTGGGAGGCTAAGGTGGGCAGATCACCTGAGGTCACAGGAGTTTGAGATCAGCCTTGAGGGGAGGTTGGAGTGCAGTGGCACAATCTCGGCTCACTGCAACTTCAACCTCCAGAGTTCAAGCCATTCTTGACCCTCAGCCTCCTGATAGCTGGGATCACAGGCACCTGCCACCACGACCTGCTAATTTTTGTATCTTTAGTAGAGATGGGGTTTTGCCATGTTGGCCAGGCTGGTCTCAAACTCCTGACCTCAAAGTGATCCTCCCACCCGGGCCTCCCAAGGTGCTGGGATTATAGGCATCAGCCACTATGCCCAGCCCTACACTTTGGATTTAACTTTGATTCCTGCTCACATGCAGAGTTTCAAACTGCTTAAATGTCTGCAACATTTAGCTGCAAGGAAGAAAGCTTAACACAAAGTCCTCCAGGGAGCAAAAAAACTGCACCACTACGCTCAGCTAATTTTTTTGTATTTTTAGTAGGGATGGGGATTCACTATGTTGGCCAAGCTGGTGCTGAACTCCTGACCTCAGGTGATCCGCCCCCCTCAGCTCCTAAAGTTCTGGGATTACAGGCCTGAGCCACCCCGCCCAGCAACAAGGCTAGTTTGAGGGTCATTTTTTTGATGTCTTTTCTTGCCCATGCCATAGGTCAGAACTAGGACAAGCAGAGCAGGTCATATATAAGCTGCATAAGTCTCTTGGCCTCTTTGTACCTTAGTTTCCCCATTTGAGAAAAACAAATGGATCTTAAGACACACTTTTCAGAGTTCATAATGGGCTTATACCCGGCTAACCAATAATTGTATGAGTTTTTATACAAAATAGTTGTTTACACGTATTCATCTTCTATTTCACTTACAAGTTGTGTAAAAACTGCATTCCGTGCCAGGCCTGAAATGTTCCAAAGCTCAGTTCCGTAATTAAATTGCAACCCAGATTTCTACAAGAAAAGACATAAGCCAAAGGAAAAAAAAATTATTTCAGAACATTTATCATTTGCTGTGAGTCTAAATTATATAGGATGGAACATAACCTCAATCCTTTCTCTGTGCACTAAGGAAATCTCACTGTGGAAGACACTGGCTTATGATTTATACTTTAACATTGCACATGTGGTGCATTAGCTACAAAACAGTGAACGCTCAGTAAATACCTGTGTTAAGTGATCTTTATTTCTCTAGAACAGGATTTCACAACTTCAGTACCATCGACATTTTGGACTATATAACTCTTTGCCATGGGGGTTTGTCTTATACTTTGCAGGATGTTTAGCAGCATCTCTGGCCTCTGCCCACCAGATGCCAGGAGCACAATCACAGTTTTGTCAACCAAAACTGTCTCTGGACATTACCTAATGTCACCTGAGTACAAAATCACACCAGTTGAGAACCACTGCTCTCTGATGATTCACTATGATCTGTGTAATAATTCTCACACTAATCTTTGCTAGAGACAAAAAGGACTTGCTATATAATTTTAGTACCTTTCTACTGGTCAAATTTTAATCATATTTCAAAATGAAAAGCAAAGAGGTTTATAATTGTTTTATAAAAATTCCAAATGTAATAAAGTTATATTTGTAACTTACATATACTGCAAAAATGGTAGTGATTCAAATGTATGTCTTTCAATATACCGTATTTTATTGCAGGATAAATCTCTAGGAAAAATAAAAGGAAAATATTGCCTTGATAAGTTATCAGTGTTGACTAGTATGAATAATAGCAAGAGTTTAGAATAATATTGAATACACATTTTTCATCTCGACTCTAAACGTTTGGACCTGTATTTGAACTTTCCAGAGCCCCTAACCCTGCCTGTACCTCTCCTAGAGACTCACCTTCATACTTTTAGTAAATAAAAAATACAACTTAATAGACTTTGGAATTAATTATTCCTGAGAGCAGTAGACTTGATTAGCTGCCCTTTTGTAGTCTCATCAAATCCTAGATTATGAGCTCAAGGCTTTTATCTCTATATAGAGTTTCTAATATTAAAACGAATAGCCTCACATTTATACACCTTCCTAGTTTAGGTTTGTTTTCCTAAGCCAGTTCAGTATCAGAAGAAATAAAAGACATCCTTTCAACAGCATTTGAAAGGAAGTTACCCCTTTACTTAATACATAACGTTGAACTAATATTCAAATCATATTAATACAATTAATTTCTATCGTATTAATAGAAATTCATTTTTGGTTTTATATTGCTTTAAGATTTCATGAAAGCAATTTCTTCAGTTATACAGTGATGGGGCTTTTCCCTCCCCTTTTACCTGGATGGCGTAATGTTGTCTGGCTGATGTCTCCAGCTCTAGTCTCTCCCTTCCTAAAGTATCCTACACACAGTCATCATATAAACTCTCCAGAAGTGGCTTGCAAAGACCAGCACCTCCTGGGAAATTATTGAGGATGCAAATTCTTGGTCCCACTCTAGACCAACTGAATCAATAACTATGAGGGTGGAGTCCAGAACTGAGTTCTAATGTGCCCTCTCAATGATTGTGATGCAGATCCATCTTACAGCACTGCTGTGATGACACGGTTCCCCATGATGGCTCCTCAGCTTGGCATTCAAAGCCCTAGAAGATCTGGCTCCAATTTCCTACTCTCCCTGTAATCTACAGGTACTCATGGCATTCCTCAAATATTTTCCTGTGTTTTGCCATTCTCCCATTTCCCTTTTGCAAGTTTAGAATATTGTCCCCAAGATATCTGTCCGATGTTACACAATGGCCCTTCAAAGTCCTATTCAAATGGGATTGTTCTAGTAACATCTTCCTGGGTCCAAACTGAAGTCATTTCCCCCTCTTCTATGCTTTAGAAACAATTTATCCCTCCTAGGGCCGACATCAATTTCTTCTTCTTAATGGAGTTATTTTTCATCCCATTTTTTCTGAGCATAAACTCCTTGAAAGCACGGACTAGGTCTTGCTCATCTGCATTGCCCACCATGTTTAAAACTGACACATGGAAATAAAGTAAATTCAAATATTTGTAAAACAAATGAATAGCTGGCCGGGCGCAGTGGCTCATGCCTGTAATCCCAGCACTTTAGGAGGCTGAGGTGGGTGGATTACAAGGTCAGGATATCGAGACCATCCTAGCTAACAAGGTGAAACCCCATCTCTACTAAAAATACAATAAATTAGCAGGGCATGGCGGCGTGTGCCTATAGTCCCAGCTACTTGGGAGGCTGAGGCAGGAGAATGGAGTGAACCCAGGAGGCAAAGCTTGGGGTGAGCCGAGATTGTGCCACAGCACTCCAGCCTGGTGACAGAGTGAGACTCCGTCTCAAAAAAAATAAAATTTAAAAAAATAAAAATAATAAATAAATAAATGAATAGCTGGGGGAGTGAGTAGAAGGAAAATGATTATTTTAAAGCAAATGTAGTTTTATTACTTCATGGCCTCTGTAGCACTTTGGCATCCACTTGAGGGTCTTTACACCCACTTTCCTTAAGCCTTTCACATTTGAAAGAATCTGTTTGCAAAAGAGCATCACTAATAAGGATTAATGACATACACACCTCTATGGACAGAGGATAAGAATCAAGCTTTCATAGCAATTGAACATAATATCTTCTTGTCTCTAAACAGACAGAAATGCAGGTATCCCTTTCCTGGTAACAGGGCTGGGGAGATAGTTACTGGGGAATTAGTGAAGAGTTAGGGGCATTTCTGATATGCCTCTTAGTGTAAACATTTCTAGCTCTACCACTTAACCATCATTTTAAACATCTGTTTTAATATAACAATTCCAGAAATGAAATCCTTAATAGTAGTCTATTCTCTTGGTAGCTTAATATTCTTGATAATATTATTTCTATAATTCAGCTGATTTCAAATATTTAAATGTTATAATTCCGATTAAATTACCAAAAAACTCTGGATTAATGATGTTCAAATGAATGTAGGTGGTCTATATTTTCTTCTCCTTTAGGCAACAATCTGAAGTTAACTTTAATTCCTTTCAGCCTACTAAACCAACTTTTTCAAATCTTTTTTTGTGAAGGTCAGATGGTAAATATTTTAAGGCTTTGTGGGCCACATGTGATCTCTCTCACATATTTCTCTTTCTTTTTTCTTTCACAGTCCTTTAAAAATGCAACAACCATTCTTAACTTAATAGGCTATTAAAAAACAGACCTTAGGTTAGCTTTGATCTATTGGCTGTAGATTGAATAGAAGAAGATGGTATGTAAATCCTTATAAAACAAGGTTCATATGGGTGTCAGTCACTGCTCAGATCTTCTTACCATGTGAACTTTTTTGTCTGTATTTTGTCTATACAATTTAAAAACTGAAAATGCATAGGATGTAGCTAATTCTAGAGATGGGCTGAGACCCTATACAAACTTATAGAATTGCAGAATTTTATTGCTGGAAGAAATCTTAGAGATTATCTCATTTGAACCCCTTATTCATTTTAAAGATAATATGACTAAAAACTCAAAAATATGATTAACTAACTTACAAATACTGGAGGGATAGCAGGCCTTCAAATGAATCCTTATGTAATTCAGTCAAATAATTTTCACTGAGAATTCTGGAAAATGAAAAAGTTATTTCTAGATTAAAATGTGAACTACAACTATTTGCTACACAGGGACTATCTCCTGCATGTGGAGGAAAGCTGGGTCATGATCATTTCAAGATGGTGGGATCTGCTCTGCTTTCATTCAAACCTTTCCCTACATTTTCCTTTTAGTGTCTATCTCTCTCCACCAACACCACCACACACACAGGCAAGCACACACACACATATGCAAGCACACACACACATGCAAGCACACACACACACAAGCACACACACATGCAAGCACACACACACAAGCAAGCATACACACACAAGCACACCACTCCACTCTTCCCACCAAATTGTATCTTTAATGATTCCTCTCTAGATCATAATATGCCTTTCAGAATCCAACCCTGGGTGGCACCAAGATCAGCAGAACCTCCATTTCCTCCTCTCTTTTCCCAAACCTTATTATGAAAGCTCCACATGGAACCATGTCAGGGCTGCAAGTGACGCCATTCAACTCTTTTCCCCCATCAAAAAAATTTGAGAACTACAGTGTGCATAAAGTGCACATAACATAAATGTTGTTTATATTTAATTTAATTTAATTTAATTTCTGAGACAGGGTCTTATTCTGTTACCCACACTGGTCTCGGACTCCTGGCTCAAGTGATCCTCCTGTCTCTGCCTCCCAAAGTGTTGGGATTGCAGACATGAGCCACCTCACCGGGCCAAATATTCAGTTTAATAATTATAAAGCAGATACCCATGTAAACATTGTTACAAAAGATTATTGCTAGCATCCCAGGAGCCCCAGTGTGCCCCTTTCCAACCATATTCCTCTCTCTAACCCTAACAGGTAACCACTACCCTGACTTTTGTAATGATTTGCTTGCTTTTAAAATGTAGTCCTGGCCTGGCATTTGGCTCATGCCTGTAATCCCAGCATTCTGGAAAGCCAAGGCACATGAATCACTTGAGGTCATAAGTTTGAGACCAGCCTGTCCAACATGGCGAAACTCTGTCTCTACTAAAAATAGAAAAATTAGCTGGGCATGGTGGCAGGCACCTGCAATTCCAGCTACCCAAGAGGCTGAGGCAGGAGAATCCCTTGAACCCAGGAGGTGGAACTTGCAGTGAGCCAAGATCGCACCATTGAACTCCAGCCTGGGCAACAAGAACAAAATTCTATCTCAAAAAATAAATAAAGCAATTCTCCTGACTCAGCTTCCCAAGTAGATGGGAGTATAGGCACCCACCACCATGCCTGGCTAATTTTTGTATTTTCAGTAGAGATGGGGTTTTGCCATATTGGCCAGGCTGGTCTCAAACTCCTGACCTCAGGTGATCTGCCTGCCTCGACCTCCTGAGGTGCTGGGGTTACAGGCGTGAGCCACTGCACCTACCATGTGTTTTATTTTTAAGTTAGAACTCATGTATGTCTTGTCTATATAAGTCAAACTAATGATGTGACACAAACTGTTGTGAAAAATGTTACTTTGAATGTAAGCATTTTTTCCAAAATCATTTATGTGTCTAAACTAATTCCTTCTATAAATCAGGAAGAAAATGATAAAACAATTCAACAGGAAAATGAACAAAGGACAGAAAACTCAGAGAAGAAACACAAATGTTCAATAAACATATAAAGATATTTAATTAAATTCATGAGTGATCAGAAAAATTCAAATTTGGATGGAATCCCTTTTATTCATCCATAACTTCAACAAAAAGTTGGTGAATACCCAGCAGTGAAAAGGTGTGGGGAAGTGAATGCTGTCCTATTCTGCTGACAATAGAGTCAGTTGGCACAACATTTTTGAGGACAATTAAAATTTTATATCTACATAGTCTTCACCCCAACTCTTCCATTTCTAGATATCTATGCTACAGGAACACTTGCCCACTAAGCATAATCTAAACATTCATCAATGGGGAAATTATTAAATAAACTATGATGCATCCATACTATGGATTATGCAGGAGTTTAAATGAATGGGGTGACCCTCTAAGTCCTAGGAAGGAAAGAAATTATGAAGTGAAAGAATATCATGTGATATAAGTGATACCATGAAGTGAAAGAATCAAGTTGCAAGATGTTACCCTTTATGGAAAGAAAAAAGATTTTAAAAACCACACAACAAATCTATTTTGCTTTATGTAAATATGTATGTAGGTAAATGGGGAAAAGTCTGGAAGCATGTATACTAAACACAGAGTAGCATTACCTCAGGGATGAGGGAGTAGGGCACAAGGAGGGTTTTTGTTATACCTGTTATTACATTTTTATACATTAAAAATAGAATCATGGGCTGGGGGTGGTGGCTCATGCCTATACTTTGAGCACTTTAGGAGGCCAAGGTGGGAGGATCACTTGGGCCCAGGAGCTCAAGACCAGCCTAAGCAGCATAGGAAGACCTTGTCTCTACAAAAAATACAAAATTAGGTGGGCGTGGTGGCATGCACCAGTGGTCCCAGCTACTTGGTAGGCTGAGGTGGAAGGATCTCTTTTGCCTGGGAGGTGAAGGCTGCAGTGAGATGTGATTGTGCCACTGCACTCCAGCCCAGGGGACAAAGTAAGACCCTGTCTCTGAAAAAAAAAGGGGAAAAAAAAGAATATAACCATGTATTATTTGTATGATAAAAAATAAATTTAAATTGCCTCTTATTTTAGAGAGAGCCTACCAAATTTAATTTTAAAATAACCATAGGATTGCAATTCACAGAGGTTGATTTGGGGTATGGAGGGGAAATATCTTTTCTCGGAGTTACGGACCTCAAAATTCTGGACCAAGAAGGATCTTACAATGCAGTTAGATTTGGAAGGAATATACTCACAATTTTTTTTTGTCATATTTGGAGGGAATATACTCACAATTTTTCGGTCCAACTGTATGCTTTCCATACATTTCCATCAATATATGAAATATAGTTTCCTTGGAAATTTCTGTGAAGAAAGACAGTTTATATCCTTGAATAGGCAGGAAAAGAATGAACAGGATAAATAAAAGAATCATGGCAACCTTGTCGGGGATATTCAGAAACAGAAAATAACACCTGCTTTCTCATTTCCAGAGCTATCAGCTTCCCAGTTTGCACAATTCATCAAGAAATAAAGCGGGGCCACTGGCACAAATGATGAGGCATCTCCCGGAAGCTTAACTTCCTATCCATCCCATCTCTTGGACAGACGATGCCAGTTAATTACTTTGAATGTAAGTATTTTATCCAAAAGCACTTATGTGTCTAAACAAACTCCTACAAATCAACACAAAAATGGTCAATAATTCAACAGAAAAATGGGCATAAGCTTATCTTTATCGATAAATAAGTAGAAAGAAACCCTATGCCAGGTAACACCAAAGATTTGCCCTCTGTTGAAACATCCTAGGCTTTTTCTTTCCACTCTTATTACAACTGATCTGATTTAGCCCCTTCACACTTTACTCCTACATTTTGCTAGACCTTTCTATTTTGTCTCCCTGAAATAAGCTTTTCCTTTTGGGCACTCTACATATGGATTCTAAAATAATCCTTTGCATGTCTATACTTGAACATAAAGCAAAAGAACAAAATAAAATAAAATAATCTTCCTGTTTTAAGCATTTAATCTCTCTTGCTTGGAAACTTTCAATGGCTTTCCATACCTCATTGTGTACTCTTTAAGACCCAAGTAAACTTTTAGCTTATCCATGTAGCTTTCCCTGATCTCCACACCTCAAGGATCACAGATTCTGGTAAATTCTAGCACCGATGGTAGGCATTATACTTTAGTAATTAATTATATACACCTCCCTTTTTATGCCTATTCTCTTTCTTCCCTCCTATCATTTTCATGTTCTGCAGACAACAGCATACTTGGTCCTGGGTTTGACACAAAATGATTGCTACATATAATAAAGCCAGGGACAAAGATGAGTTCTGGACATAATTAAAGGATGGAGTAATCAAGTTAACAGCCAACACTCCTACATATGCTAGGCACTGATGAAGTGTTTCATATATTCACTCACCTAAATTTCACAGCAATCCTATGAAATGGTAACTAGCATAATCCCCAGTTTAAAGGTGAGGAAATTGAGTAACAGAGCAGAATAACTTGCTCTGGATCACCAAGCTAATAAACAGACCTAGGTTCAAACCCAGGCAGCCTGGCTCCAGAATCAACTCTTAACCACTTAGAGCATCATCACTGAGATCGGGAGAGTGACAGGCTGCTGTAAAGAGGGTGAAGCGGGCCAGGCGCGGTGGCTCATGCCTGTAATCCCAGCACTTTGGGAGGCTAAGGTGGGTGGATCACCTGAGGTCAGGAGTTCAAGACCAGCCTGACCAACATGGAGAAACCCCGTCTCTACTAAAAACACAAAAAATTAGCCAGGTGTGGTGATGCATGCCTGTAATCCCAGCAACTCAGGAGGCTGAGGCAGGAGAATCACTTGAACCGGGGAGATGGAGGTTGCAGTGAGCCAAGACCGTGCCATTGCACTCCAGCCTGTGCAACAAGAGTGAAACTCTGTCTCAAAAAAAAAAAAAAAAAAAAAAAAAAAAAGAGTGTGAAGTGAAAATAGGAGCAGAGCAGTGGTTAAGCAATGATGTGATGGGGCTAAATAAGAATGGATAAGAAAACGAGTAAGAGTAAAAGACTGGAGTAAAAGTAAAAGACTGGAGAATGGGTCTAACATAAAGGAGAATGAGGAGAAGGGAGAGTTGACAAGCAAAGGTGAAAGCAGAAAGTCAGTTGTCAGTATGGCTTGGGGAGATAAAGAAGACCCAGGAAGGCCTCCAGGAAAAGGCTGCCATGTCAGGCAAGACACAGAGGATGATTGAGGAAAGGTGATTCTTACAAGGTGGTGAAGATGCCATTGTAGGTGTTGGGCTCTGGCACAGGCACTTGGTGGAGCCTCTGCTTTGGGCTGAGATCAACACATGACAGAGTCTCATCTCCGCAGGTACAGAGCTCACATATGTTGGTGCTTGTGGAGGCCATCTGTTCCTCTGGTGCAGTTTCAGACTGCACCAATGAACCCTGCGAATATTCTAACTTTGTAGGTGGACCTGTGACTTCAGTCAGGCTTCGATGTAGAGTCTGAACCTGGTCTGGATGAGGAGCTGTAGTCTTCTCCAGGACTGTGGAATGTCCAATCTCTGTAGTGGGTTCTGGAGTTATGGCAAGCCCCGGGTCTGGAGGCTGAGCTGAGGTTTCCTCCGTGGTTGGAGATGGTTTAATCTCTGTAGTAGGCTCCGTAGTTTTGCTAAGCTCCAGGACCAGAGGTTGAACTGTGGCTTCAGTCAAGTGTGAATGCTGAGCCTGACCCTTGTCTGAAGGTGGAAGTGTCACCTCAGGGTGTTCTGGAGGAGGAGCTGTAGTCATCAGGGCTGTAGAAGATTCAACCTCTGTTGTGGATTCTGGAGTGATGGTAAGCCCCAGATCCAAAGGTTGAACTGTGGCTTCAGTCAGGTGTGAATGCTGAGTCTGAACCTGGTCTGGATGTGGAAGTGTCACCTTAAGGTGCTTTGGAAGAACTATAGTCCTCTTCAGGGGTATAGAATGTTCAACCTCCATAGTGGGTCCTGGAGTGATGGTAAGTCCCAGGTCCAAAGATTGAACTGTAATGCCGGGTGACATTGGATGCTGAGCTTGATCCTGACCTGGTGTTGGAATTGTTACCTCTTGATATACAAGATGGGGTACAACTTTCTTAGGAGGCTGAGTTGGGGTCTCCTGCATGGTTGGAGAAAATTCAACCTCTGTTGTGGATTCTGGAATGATGGTAAGTCCCAGGTCCAAAGGTTGAACAGTGACACTGGGCAATGTTGAATGCTGAGCTGGATCCTGGCCTGGATCCTGGATCCTGGATCCTGGCCTGAGCTGGATCTTTGGGACTGTCACCTCATAATGAGCTGGAGGTTGAGCTGCAACTTCCTTAGGTGGCTCTGGAAGCTGAACTGGGACCATTTGCTGCCTTGAAGGTTCTACCTCCTTAGGGGCCTCTGGAGCCTGAACTGTGGCCTCCTGCTGGGTCACAGAAGGTTCTGCCTCCACAGGGGGTTCTGGAATCTGAGCTGGAACCTCCTGCTGAGTTACAGATGGTTCTACCTCCTGAGGGAATTCTGGAGGCAAAGATGGGGCCATCTGCTGGGTCAGAGAGGGTTCTATCACCAGAGCAGGGTCTGAAGACTGAGCAGGGACTGCCTGCTGGACTGGAGAGGATTCTACCTGTTTAGGTGGCTCTAAAAGCCGAGTTGGGGCCTGCTGTAGGACTGGAGATGGTTCGACCTTCTCAGATGGCTCTGATGGCTGAGCTGGTATCTCCCACTGTGGTGGAGGACTGACCTCTTCAGTGGACTTCCGAGGATGACCTGAGGCTTCCTGCTGGGTTGCAGATCGTTCAACCTCCTTAGGGGGCTCTGGTGGCCCAGCTGGGAACTCTTGCTGGACTGGAGAAGGTTCTGCCTCCTTAGGGGGATCTGGAGTCTGAGCTGTAGCCTCCTGGTGGACTGGAGAAGTTTCCACCTCTGCACTAGGCTCTGTTGCTATGGTGAGCTGCACATCTGGAGGCTTAACAGAAACATTGGGAAAATCTGAATGCTGAGTTTGATGGTGACCTGGAGGTGAAACTGGGACTTCATAATGTTCAGGGGGCTGAGCTGGGGTCTCCTGCTGGGTTGGAGAAGATTCAACCTCCCCAGAAGACTCAGAAGGCTGAGCTCGCTGCTCCTGCTCACTGGGGGAAAGTTCAGGCTCTATAGGAGGACCTGGAGGCTCAGTTGGGGCCTCGTTTTGGATTGAAGGTGGTTCCATCTCTTCTGGAGCCTGAGCTGGGGTCTCCTGCTGGGCTGGAGAAGATTCAACCTCCCCAGAAGACTCAGAAGGCTGAGCTGGCTGCTCCTGTTCACTGGGGGAAAGTTCAGGCTCCATAGGAGGACCTGGAGGCTCAGTTGGGGCCTCCTGTTGGGTTGCAGAAGGTTCCACTTCCTCTGGAGGCTGAATTGGGGCCTCCTGCTGGGCTTGGGAAGATTCTGTCTCACTTTTGGGCTCTGAAGTCATGGTAACCTCCACATCTGCAGGTCTGACTGTAATGTTGGGCAAGTCATAATGAGCTTGATCCTCACCTGGAGGTTGAACTGTCACCTCATGATTCAGTGGAGTTTGAGCTAGACTCTCCATAGAGGACTCTGGAGGCAGAGCTGGGGCCTCCTGCTGGGTTGAAGGTTCTACCTCCTGAGGGAGCTGTAGAAGCTGCGCTGGGGCTTCTTCCTGGAGTGAAGAGGACTGGATGTCTTCAAGGGTCTCTGGATTTTGACTTTTGGGCTCTAGATGGAATTGAGAAAGTCCAACTTGCTCAGGAGGCCCTGGAGGCTCATCTGCATTCACCTGGAGTTCCAGAGGCAGGCTGCCAGGATACAGTGTGTCCATACTCGAATATTCATCCTGCAAAGTCTGCTTCTGACGCTGAGGTTTGGATAATTGGTGTGGAATCCCAACAATCTCAGCAAGGCTCCAACGCTCAGCTAGATCTTTCTTCAGGTTCTTGGGCGAAACAACAAATTTGGTTGGTTTTGGAACCTTACTGTCTAGTGGAACAAGTATTTCATCTGCCTGATGACCTGCAGCCCGATCTAGATCTGCAGTTTGAACCTTACTTTTGAGGTGAGGAAGCTGAACTAGGGCCTGGTTCTGATCCCGGTCCAGCAGTGGAACCACCTCTGGGAGCCTTTCTTGCGGAGTCAGCTTGTCATTTACATCCTGATGTGCAACCAAGAACTGCTCTGGCCCCAGGGGCAGCTCTCCAGCTGAATCCGTGTCCAGGAATGGAGGCAAATTTTCAGACAATTCCTGGGGCAGGGATGACATCTGCGAAGAAGCAGAGGGCCCCAGATAATCAAAGTCCCCCGGGGCTGCTGGGGTAGCAGGTGCATGGGGAGATTCCCATGGGAGATGGGAGGAGCGGGAAGACCGGGGCTCAGGTGGCCCCAAGGGGTTAGAGGTCAGCTGGAGCGGGTCCTTGACCCACACCAGAGGCTGAGCCTCCTTGACTAGTAGACACAATAGTTGCCACGTAAGGAGGGGCCATGGGCCCCAGAAACGCAGCCAAGACATGACACACGCTGGTGCTATGCACTCAACGAGAGCCATTCTGGCACCCCTGAGACGCTCATGCCCCTTATAAGCATGCGCCCCGCCCTGTCTTTATGACACCTTTATTTATGCCACCTTTATTAGGCTCAGGTCCAGATCTGCTCCATGTTACCAGGGCAATCATATGTCACAATCCTGCCCAAGCACCCCTTCCCACCCCGCCCAGCAGGAACACCCCTCCCCTCTCCTTAGTGAGGAAGGATTTGGGCCACAGACCGGGGTGGTCCCAGGACTCCAGTGGCCTGCTGTTGTGGGGTGGGGTGGGGTGGGGTCACGGCAGAGCTTCCCAAGGAAGTCACATGACAGAAGCTCTAGTCCAGTTCTGGCAGCCTGAATTCTTCCTCCTCTGAGGTGAAATCCGAGAATACTCTTCCTTCCGGGGAGAGCAACTGACCTGCAAAATGGGTGCCAGTTAGGGTGGCAGACAGGATGCCTGTTACAGTCATTTATTCCAAAATGTTGCCTTTTTCACTAAACTGTTGCATGTTTGATAATTAATTCACCACCCTATTAGGTAGGATCTGCCAGGGAATAAGCGAGGACTCCAAATTTTCTGTAGGAGGGATGTTGGGGGTGGGCAATTCAGTCTGGGAGAGAACGTCTTAATCCGAGGGAAGAGCCCTTTGCACCAGCCTGGGAGGAGGCTGAACTGTCATCCTGCCTTAACTCAACAGAGCCAGTACCCTAGAAGTTACAGCGCCACCCTTCAGAGATCTAGCCTGTGTGCACACATGAAGAAGAGGCTTAGGTTGTTAAAGTCAGCATGTTAAATAATTTCCTGAAATGCTACTATAACTAGAACCCAGCTGACTTCCCCCACAGTCCTTACCTATTTTATTACTGTCTGGCACAATTATCAGCATGTAAACTCCAAGAAGGCACTTCATCTTCTTCCAGTGCCTAGCACAGGCACAGGGTGCATAGTGATGGTTTTAAAATTGAAGGGGGGCTGTGCACAGTGGCTCACACCCATAATCCCAGAACTCTGGGAGGCTGAGATGGGTGGATCACTGAGGTCAGAAGTTCCAGACCAGCCTGATCAACATGCTGAAACTCCATCTCTACTAAAAACACAAAATTAGCCAGGCGTGGTGGTGCATGCCTGTAATCCCAGCTACTCGGGTGGCTCAAGCAGGAGAATCACTTGAATCTGGGAGGCAGAGGTTGCAGGGAGCCGAGATTGCAACATTGCCCTCCAGCCTGGGCAAGAAGAGAGAAACTCCGTCTCAAAAAAATAAAGTAAAATTGAAGGGATTCCAAGATTCGCCTCATTTAGGGATGGATCTATTGTTATAATCAGATTTCTGAAATCAGTGCTAACTTCCTCTCACATTTCACAGGAAGCTAGACTTCTTAAAGCTGGAAGTTTCCTTGGTGGGTTTTATTTAAATTGAATTAAAATAATTATTTTACAGGGAAAAACTTCAAAACACTTTGCAACTTTGGAGTGAAAGTTAAATAAAACACTCTAGCCCCAAATTAAGTTCCCATTGAAATGAAACTTTTGCTCCTTTTTTTAAAAAAAATCCATAAATAGTAAATTATTACTGTTTTCTTTTGAGATTAATTTAGAAACTTAATCCCTATTTAAGAGTTTTCATATGCAGTCATGCATTGCTTGCCAAGTGAAGAGCTTGAGAAATGTGTCAGGTGATTTCACCATTGTGCTAACATCACAGTATATACTTAAACAAACCTAGGTGGTGTAGCCTACAGCATACCTAGGATATACGGTATAGCCTAGGCTACAAACCTGTACTGTATGTTACTGTACTGAATATTAAAGGCAACTGTTAACACAATGGCAGGTATTTGTGTATGTAAACATGGAAAAGGTACAGTTAAAATACTGTATAAAAGATAAAAATGGGGTCCAGGCACAGCAGCTCACACCTGTAATCCCAGCACTTTGGGATGCAGAGGTGGATGGATCACCTGAGGTCAGGAGTTCAAGACCTGTCTGGCCAACACGGTGAAAAACTGTCTCTCCTAAAAATACAAAAATTAGCTGAGTATGGTGGTGCGTGCCTTTAATCCCAGCTACTCAGGAGGCTAAGGTAGGATAATCACTTGAATCCAGGAGGTAGAGGTTGCAGTGAGCTGAGATCGTGCCATTGCACTCCAGCCTGGGCCACAGAGTGAGACTCCATAACAACAACAACAACAACAACAACAAAGATAAAAATGGTACCTGCCTGTGTAGGGATAGCTCCTTTATACTCCTATGGAACCACCATCATATATGTGGTCTATTGTTGACCGAAACCTCATTTTGCAGCACGTGATTGTAAATGATTGACAGAAAGATCTTCAGCAATATAGTCCACCCAAGGTATATGGGAGATAATGAGATCCAAGCAATAAGCCATATTTGAAAGGCATTATAGTTTTTGAAAGCCGTAGCATTATCAGTCTTAAGGCCAGTTACATTCCCCCCACATCTCTGGTATCCTGTTTGAAGGGAGTTCTAAAAAGGCCTGTGTTCAAGCAGCCCAGCATCCCTTACTCCTGGGGCCAGGAGAGACTAACCCCTCTCCTGTGTCCACAGCTGTAGTAATACAGTACTCATTTCTGCTCTCCAAACTTCAAATAAGGGGTCAGAGCCAAGAGTCAAGACTTTAGGAAAAGCCTCAGAAATACCCTGCACTCAAAAAGCAGTTTCAGAGTTTCACATTTTCCTGAGAATGAAACAAATTATCCTCCAAATTCTGCTGCTTGTTTTGAATTATGGTTACACTGGCTATGTTATCCGACCCTTGAGTTTTGTTTTGTTTGTTTTTTGAGATGGAGTTTCGCTCTTGTTGCCCAGGCTGGAGTGCAATGGCATGATCTTGGCTCACCACAACCTCCACCTCCTTGGTTCAAGTGATTCTCCTGCCTCAGCCTCCAGAGTAGCTGGGATGCATGCACCACTGTTTCCCCCATGTTGGTCAGGCTGGTCTTGAACTCCCAACCTTAGGTGATCCACCTGCCTAGGCCTCCCAAAGCACTGGCATTACAGGTGTGAGCCACTGCGCCCGGCCATGTAACCTTTGAGTTTTTATCTCCACATACTTGAATTAAACTATGTAGTTCTTCCCATCTGACATCTACAGTCTCTCCACTGGGTCTGTACTCCACAGCTATTTTACAACTTTCTGAAATAAAGTTAGCAAGTATCAGTTCAGAATCTTCATTCTAAAACTTCCTGAATATAATGATAGCACCCCACAATGAGACATTCTTTTGGTTTCTAAAAGCAGAAAATAAGAGCATTTTCCTGGAAGTTTCCTCATCATATGCTTCAATTTTTTTTTTTTTTTTTTTTTTTTTTTTTTTGAGACTGGGTCTCACTCTGTCACCCAGGCTGGAGTGCAGTGGCACTATCATAGCTCACTGCAGCCTAGAATTCCTGGGCTCAAGTGATCTTCCTGTCTCAGCCTCCAGAGTAGCAGGGACTACTCCCCTGTGCCCGGCTAATTCTCTTTTTTAGAGACATGGTCCTTCTTTGTTGCCCAGGCTGGCATCGAACTCCTAGCTTGAAGTGATCCTTCTGTCTTGGCCTCCCAAATTGCTGAGATTTCAGGCGGGAGTCACCATGTCCGGTCTCACAGCTTAGTTTTTAATGTATGTATGAAATATCAATTGTGTTTGGTTCAAAGGACTTTATGATCTTAGAGATAGGAACTAAGGAATAACAACATAAGAAATGAAAAATGTGGACACAAAAATATTCAATCACAATATGATTAAATGGTAAGGCATCAAGTTGGGGGTCAAAGTAAGTTCAAATCCAAAATAGAGACCACTGGGCTAGTAGACACTTCACATTAGAAGCATGGCTAGGTGTCTACTCCCTAAGAACCAAAATTCCACCAGATACAATGAACAAAGCTCCAGAGAGAGAGAACATTTGAACATTTTATTGGCAGAAAATGGCCCACATGCTCTACAGACAATACAACTTCCTTCAAGGCAAACTAAAGCTATAATGCTTTTGGTCTAAGAAGTTTTTAGTGTGTGCAAGGGATACTTTTGCATAAGAGGGAGAGGTAAACAACCCACACATTTAGCTTGGTTATTAAAGGTCCTCCCTCCCTATAACCTGATAGGTTATCTCCCCTAAGATCCAGATGAGTACACATTAGATGAAATTCCAGAAGTTATCTTCAAACTTTGCTACTCATTGAATGTCATGAAGATCCTGGAAAAAAAAGAAAAAAACAAAAAACAACCTTGCTACTCAACAAGGGATTGATATTATCACATTTGACAGAAATTCAGAATCTCAGGCCTAAACACAGGCCTACTAAATTAGGATCTGCAGTTTTTCACAATCTTCAGGTGATTTCTGTGGTGATGAAAGTTTGAAAAGCTGCCTTGAAACAGTCCTTCCTAAAACTGAAGCGGAGGTGCAGCAAAAATCATCTGGTAAATTGTTAAAAGTAATCTCAAATGCAACCCAAATTTACAGAATCCCAGGTGAAGCTCAGTAGTCTGTATTTTTATCCTTCTCCCCAAATAATTCCGATGTGCAGGCCAGTTTGGAAACCACTGCTTTACAGAAAATGGATACTCCCCTTACCAAGTAGAAAGTAGGATTTTGGAAACTTATGCAAGGGAAGCAAAAAGATGCCTCAGGAGGCATGATTACAACAGGATTGATGCAAACGGAAGCCGAAGTTTAACCACAGACATTAATATACGCCTACAAAAGAAAATGCTAAGGAAGTCAAGTGGTCTGCATGAATTTTGAAGAAAAATGGAGAACCAAAGACCAAAATTTGTCAATGAATTTCCAGCACAGCCCTAGGTTAAGGGACTGAATTTCTTGACTGAATGACACAGACTCTGGACCACCGGATAGGTTATTACCTTAAATGGAGGAATTATATTACAATGTATAGGTACTTTAACTAGAATGACCTGGCAGTTACTGAGGCAAAATTTTCTGTTCCTTTGTATTCTGTAATACAAGAAGGATCTACAGGGATGTTCTCTTCTCTGAACTGTTTGGATGAACTGGTCAATGGCACTCATCATGCCTTGGGTTTTAAATCTGCATTGTGGTCATAATCTGTTATTTAATTAATTTCTCATATTTTACATAAAAAGTTTGCCTATATATTTTAGACAGAAATTACCTTACTTGGCTGAAATTCTGAGAAATCCTAGACGGTTTTCAAGGCCGGGCTCAAATGTCACCTCTACTACCCTTTGCTGTGCCTCCTGGCGCTGTGCTTCTGACACTTTGTACAGTTCTCCATGAGAGTGTGAGCACAATTATATTACAGGCAATTACTCATGCCCCCCTGGCTCATTTTTGACTCCTTTAGAGCACAGATCATGTTTTAGTTATTGTAGTAACTAAAACAATATTTGTTCAACCAATGACACCCATAAACAAAACTACCTGCCGAGGGCAGAGATGCAGGGGTAAAGTCATGCCAAGATTAAATCCCAGAAACCACTGTAGGCTTTTCAGAGTTGACCCCTACATTTATTGTATTAATTCCTAAAAAAAAATTACAGTGTTTTCAGACTTCTAGACTTCAAAAGACAACTCTCTATATAATGTATGTTTCTAGGAGGAAAAAGTGTAACATTGTCCCCTTGTTTCTAATTGGTATCTGAGAAAAGAGGCCTCACTCAATATTGGTATAGGGAAGGGGGAAGTTCATTTCCAGCAGAAGTTAATACTCCAGAACTAACAAAATCTAATTATTTAATCTGCTATTACACATCTATAAACCACGAATGGCATATCAAGAAGAAATAATCTGTGATGCATTGAAATCTTTTAAAAATTATGAAACTTGTCAAATGTTACAAGGATTCACCTTTTGATGTGGAATAGTGTCCCAATCTGGTATTAACGTTATTACTGAAAAAGGCTGTGCTCTTTGAGTACATTCCATTTGCCCCCAATCCCTATCTTCTGTGTCAGTAATAATATAAAAATCACCAGCTAGCTTTTATAGGTGCTTTCTTTTTTTTGAGACAGAGTCTCACTCTGTCACCCAGGCTGGAATGCAGTGGTGCAATCTTGGCTCACTGCGACCTCCACCTCCTAGGTTCAAGCCACTTGCCTGCCTCACTCCCAAGTAGCTGGGATTACAGGAGCACACCACCACACCTGGCTAATTTTTATATTTTTAGTACAGATGGGGTCTCACCATGTTGGCCAGGCTGGTCTCAAATTCCTGACCTCAAGTGATCCACCCACCTAGGCCTCCCAAAGTGCTGGGATTACAGGTGTGAGACACCATGCCTGGCCTACAGAGTGCCATTTGCCAGACATTGTGCTGAGCACTTTAAAGTACATTATCTTATTTTATCCTCAGATCAGCTCCATAAAATAGCTACCATTATTACCTCTACATGTATATAGATATAGTTATCTATCTATCTATATATATATATCTACATACATTGGAAGTCTCAACAGTATTTTAACTTTTGCTTTCAACCACTATACATATTTTAAAGAGCGTAAGAGGAGAAACAACCATTTGTGTTTTAAAATTTTCCCAGATACCATTTCTGCTGCTCTTTCTTTATCTCTGAAGTTCTAGTATTACCACTGGTATAATTTTCCTTTGGCCTCAAGACCTTCTTATACATTTATTTTAGAGCAGAACTTCTGACAACACATTCTCTTAGATTTTCTTCATCTGAAATGTCTTTTTTCTTTTTCTTTTTGCCTTAATTGTTGAAGGGTATTTTTGCTGGATATAGAATTCTGGACTGACATTTCTCTCAGTACTTTAAAGATGTTCTGCAGTTACTTGAATCGCTGAAAGGCTTAAAGTTGGGGACCGGCTCTATCACATACACGTTTTACAGAAAGGTTCATTACTTTTATATCTTCATTGTGGACCACAGCCTTTATCATCACTAAATCTTTGTCTCATTTATGAGTTTTTAAATTTTGCTTTGAACCTAAACTTTTATAACTCCTTTCTTTTTATTTCCTACAATGTGGAGTTTATCGGGGACAACACAGGCAGTTGGAAATACGTAACTCAAGTTTAGAAGAGAGGTCTAGGTAGGAAAATGGATCTAGAAGTCATTGATATTTTGATGGTAATTGAGTCAACTGATCATTAGGGAAAAGTTGAGGAAACTAAATGCTGAGGACTATCACATGTAAGAGAGATGTTTGAAGGAGGAATAACTGGTCAAGGAAATTGGGTCATGAGTGGCAACAGGAAATTTAAGAAGGATGTAGTGTCCAAAGGTATAATACATGCATTGTACATGTATGTAGATATATATCTTTCAATGTATATGGATATATGTCTACATACATATACAATGTATGCATGTGCATATGTCTACATACATATACAATGTATGCATGTAGATATACATTGAAAATATAAATACATATCTATATATCTACATACATTGAAAGTGTATGTAGATATGTACACACATACACACACACACACACATATATATACAATTATAAGGGAGGGGGACTAGAATAAAGAAACCTATATGGTTGCAATACTTTTACATTTTATTTAGAGGTAAAAGGCTAACTCTAAGTAGGTAGGTTAGGTATATATTTTGTAATTCCCACAGCAAAAACATAGCTCAGATATGACCAAAAGCCATTTAATAAAACATAACACTAAAAAATATTCAATTAATCCAAAAGTAGGCAGAAAAAAGAAACAGAAGAAACCCCCCAAAAAAGAGATAATCAGAAAACAAATAATAAAATAGGAAACCTAAATCCAGTCATTATCAATCATATTAAATGTAAATGGTCCAAAACACATTAATTAAAAGACGCTGTCAGATTACATTTAAAAGAAAAATAAAAAAAAACAAGAAACCATTTGAAAATATAATGATGTGGCCAAGTATGGTGGCTCACACCTATAATCCCAGCATTTTGGGAGGCTGAGGTGGGCAGGTGGCTTCAGCCCAGGAATTCAAGACCAGCCTGGGCAACATGGCGAAACCCCATCTCTATTTTTACAAATTGAAAACTAAACGAGTATCATGATATATAGATTAAAAGCAAAAGGGTAGAAAAAGATGTCATCCTAACACTAGTCAAAAACAGAATTATATTACTAATATAAAACACTAATTTTATATTAGTATTAAATAATGGTTTTTTGTTTGTTTGTCTGTTTTCGAGATAGGGTCTTGCCCTGTTACCCAGGCTAGAGTGCCTGGGTAACAGGGCCACCTGCCCAGTGCGCTGGTGCTGGCGGGGGGCGGGCCGGCGGCGGCGGCTTCCTGTGGCTACTGCTGCCCACCCTGGGCGAGCTCAGCCGCGTCTTGGGCGCCACCTCATCCTGGCGGCTGCTCACCTGCCCCGGCTACTACCGTCTATCCGCCAGCTGAGCCCCCGATGATTCCGGATGTGGGCGGCGGCGACCGCGGGGCCGGGGTGCAGCGCTCCGCAGCGGGAGCCCCCGGCTGCTTGGTCGGCCTGCCCCGCTGGCCCCTCTTGTTGGAGCCTGAGGCGGGGGGAGAAGGGAAAGCTGACAGGGAGGGCCGGGCGCAGTCGGGGCGGTGGGGAGCGCCAGGGCTGGGTTGGGAGGCCCGAGGGGCCGGGCGGGAGGGGCCCGGCCGGGGGAAGCGGGTGGAGGGAGAAGGCTCAACCGAATTGCTGGGGCCCCACTCAAGATCGCCTTCAACCGCCACCTTGTTTCTTCCCTCTACAGGAGCGCGGTCACGTGAGCTGCACCGGAGGAGCCTGGGACGGGGGCGAGGTGGCGCGCGCGGCGGCAGCAGCTAAGGGGAGCGCGGGAGCTTTGAGTCGGGGACGGAGAGCCCGGGGCGCCTGGACTGTGGGCAGCGCGGTGCGAATGGACTCCCGGCACGGGTGGGGCGGCTGAGAAAGGCCCGCAGCTCGCGACATGCCCGGCGTCTAAGGCTTTCGGAGACCACAGTCTCCGCGGACCCCACAGTCTCCGCGGACCCCTGGCTGGAGCCCAAAGCGGGCCGGACCTCCTTCCTGCGACTCCCCTTCTGCGGCTCAGAGAGGAATGCAGGAGAGCCCCCAAATATCGTTCCCTTCCCGCCCCCTAGGGAAACTGAGGCTGAAAGAAGCAGCCAGAGAAAGAAAAAAAAAAGTCATGGAGTGGGGCGGCCCGAGCGACCTAAGGGACGGGGCAGCGCCAGCGACCGAGGGAAATTAGTCGGGGTGGGGTACAGGGAGACAAGCCCCCAGAATTTAGGAAACTCCGAAGCTTGGAGCTGGAGTCCTGAATTGACTCCGATGACAACTGCTCCGGATCTGTGCCAGGAGCCACGCGCCGGGCTGCCACGCCCCGAGGGAGGGGGGCTCTAAAACCTATTGCATGGAATCCCCACTCGGAAAGCCTCAGTAAACTCTAGAATGCAACTACTGCATGTTCCAATCTCCCGGCACCTTCCCAGTGTCCCAGCTAGGACCCTGACCGCCTTAGCAAGAACTTACCTCTCCTTTGCAGTGGAAAAGAGGGAATCCTGCCTAAAACGTACTTCACGGTGTTACAAGTCTGTATTATCGGGAAATAACCTTAATTTATTTACCTGACAAATCACTAGGTTTGAGCTTAGCCCAGGGGACGAATCATGGTGACATTTCAGGCACCCTCAAACCTTATCAAAGGGACTCAACCCTGAGTGGTTGAGGTCAGTTCTTCAGATAGGAGAAAAGTTTGCCGGGCTCAGTGGCTGACGCCTGTAATCCCAGCACTTTGGGAGGCCGAGGCGGGCGGATCACAAGGTAAGGAGTTCCAGACCATCCTGGCTAACACAGTGAAACCCCATCTCTACTAAAAATACAAAAAAAATTAGCAGGGCGTAGGTGGTGCACGCCTGTAGTCCCAGCTACTCAGGAGGCTGAGGCAGGAGAATGGCGTAAAATCCGGGAGGCAGAGGTTGCAGGGAGCCGAGATCGCGCCACACTGCACTCCAGCCTGGGAGACAGAGCGAGACTCCGTCTCAAAAAAAAAAAGAGAGAGGTTTCGTAAACATATATTAATATTTATTGAGATAAGTGACAACCAAAAAGTAATTTAAGAAAAATAGTTGGCCGGGCGCGATAGCTCACGCCTGCATTCCCAGCCCTTTGAGAGGCCAAGGCCGGACGATTGCTTGAGGTCAGGAGTTCGAGACCAGCCTGGGCAGCATCACAGGCCCTCGTCTCTAGAAAAAAAATGAAAAATTAGGCGGGCGTGGTTGTGCGTACCTGTGGTCCCAGCTACGCCAGAGGGTGAGGAGAGAGGATAGCTTGAGCCTGGGAGGTGGATGTTGCACTGAGCCATGATTGCACCTCTGCACTCCAGCCTGAGTGACAGAGCAAGACCCTGTCTCAAAATTTTTTTAAAAGAAAGAAAAATACCTAACAGGAGATGGCTTATTTCAATCTAGTTAGGAAAATGGAACACATATGTGAAATGAAAATTAAAATAAAAGCACTAATTGCCAAATACATGCATTCAATACAGTTTGGTTGAGCTCTAAGGGTGGCAAATGTGTGTATGTCTTCAGGGACTAGGTAAGTAATGTAAGTCAATAAAGTAGACAAGGTGAAGACCTAGGCCAGTGGAAATGCCCATATTTTGTTTGAAGAGGGTGGCCAGGTGTGGTGGCTCAGGCCTGTAATCCCAGCACTTTAGGAAACCAGGTGGGTAGATCACTTGAGCCCAGAAGTTCGAGATTAGCCTGGCCAACATAATGAAACCCCATCTCTACTAAAAACACAAAAATTAGCTGGGCATGGTGGCATGTGTCCGTAGTCCTACCTACTCAGGAGGCTGAGGCAGGAGAATCGCTTGAACCTGGGAGGCGGAGGTTGTGGTGAGCAGAGATCGTGCCACTGCACTCCAGCCTGGGCAACAGAGCGAGACTCCATCACCACCCCCCTCCTCCCCCCAGAAAAGAGAAAAGTTAAACAAAACAGACAAAAAATCCAAACTCTTCTTTAAATGGGTTAGCAGGTATTTGCTGTTTTGCTACTTTATGCTTTCATGAATTTATCTTTCTGTGGCTTCAAGAAGAAAAACGTTGTCACTGAATACTGTATATAGGTTGAGCATCCTTATCTAAAATGCTTTGGATCAGAAGTGTTTTGGGCTTTGGAATATTTGCATTATACTTACCAGTTGATCATTTCTAATCTGAAAATCTGAAATGCTCTAATGAGCGTGTCCTTTGAACAGCATGTTGACACTGAAAAACTTTTGGACCTTGGAGCATTTTGGATTTCAGATTTTCAGAATAAGGGTACTCCACCAGTATCCTTTTATTTATCTATGATTTAATATAGCCCTTCTTTCTTCAGAATTACTGACTCATTCCTGTAATGCTGCTAAATTTTTATTCATTTATTACCTTAATAATAATATTTAACATTTATTGATCACTAATGTGCCCAGGCACTATGGTAGATGCCTCATCATTATACTTTTAAGTCTTATAGTGGCACACAGGCAGGTTTTATTATATCCTCCTTTTACAAGTGAGATAAATAAAATGTCTTAGAGACTCGGAGAGGTTGTGTTTTGTCCATGTCCACGTATCTTATAAGCACATTAGCCTATTTAAAGCCAGATCTCTACGAAAGCCCAGTTTTTTCAGTTCCCTCAGTTTGACATTGAGGAACAGGAAAATCAGACTCGCTCTCATCAATTGCCTCACACATACTCTTGAATTCCTTTTGAGTGGGACCAGAAATACCATTATATGTGTTCCTCTACGTCTAGTCCTAGACATTAATTTGCCTTGTTTCTTTTAAGTTAGTGACTATCTCTGTTGAAGTCTTTAAATCCATTAAAAGTGAATGGAACCTTAGGAGAGTTTTAGGCTGGAGAGGAAGCTCCTCTTTTCTTCAGTTTGGGTTTCGATTGTCCAGAAGAAGAGGGATGAGATATTATTTGAGATAACTGCTTCAAGAACTAGAACTTAGCAAAGTGTTTACACCATTTTGATGGAAATATTTCTAAACTATATTATAAAATTAGCCAGGTATGGTGGCACATGTCTGTAGTCCTAGATACTTGGGAGGCTGAGGCTGGAGAACTGCTTGAACCTAGGAGTCTGAGTACGCAGTGAGCCATGATGGTGCCACTGCACTCTAGCCTGGGTGACAAAGTGAGACCCTGTCTCTAAAATACATTTATTTTATTCTAAAATAATTCTAGCCAAGGTGCAGTGGCTCATGCCTATAATCCCAGCACTTTAGGAGGCCAAGGTGGGCAGATCACAACAAGGTCAGGAGATTGAGAACATGTTGGCCAATGTGGTGAAACTCCATCTCTACTAAAAATACAAAAATTAGCTGGGCATGGTGGCACATGCCTGTAGTCCCAGCTACTCTGGAGGCTGAGGCAGAAGAATCACTTGAACCTGGGAGGCGGAGGTTGCAGTGAGCCGAGATCACGCCACTGCACTCCAGCCTGGGTGACAAGAGCAAAACTCCATCTCAATAAATAATTAAAATAAAATAATTCTAAATACATTCTGCTCATCATATTGTTACATTGATGATCTTAAAGTTGATTGAGATGTAGCTGAAACTGGCTTCCACAAAGTACTCTCATGTGTTTCTGAAGTTTGAGGTCATCTTTCTCTGTATCAAGTTCTTTAGACGTCCTTTCTCAGAGTAAATCAAGTTTGAGTAAGATCTGCAGGGATCTCTTGTGAGCACATATATTGAGTTTTAGTGCATAAGCTTTGTTTTAACTTTTCACTGGGTAGATGAAACTGTCAGATAAGTGGCATTATGTCTAACATATAAAGTATTTCCCCCCATTTTTAAACAGAGAAGAAGATACAGAAAATGAAAATGAAAATAAAATTTGGTACTACAGCACAAAGGTCCAGCTTGCAGAATTAATTGACTGTCTAGACAAAGATTATTGGGAAGCAGAACTCTGCAAAATTCTTGAAGAAAGGCGTGAAGAAATCCACCCACACATGGACATAATTGAAGACCTGACTGATAAGGCTCGGGGCAGTAACAAATCCTTTCTGGTGACAGCTAATGGTGAGAGGGGCATTTTCTCATTTTATTTGTGTTAAGTCTGAGCTAAACTGTTGGTATGAAATCACTGCAAAATTTGAAAATAGATTAAAATTTTCTTTTCTTTTTTTTTTTTTTTTTGAGATGGAGTCTCGCTCTGTCGCTCAGGCTGGAGTGCGGTGGCACAATCTTGGCTCACTGCAACCTCCACCTCCTGGGTTCACGCCATTCTCCTGCCTCAGCCTCCCGAGAAGCTGAGACTACAGGCGCCCACCACCACCACACCCGGCTAAATTTTTGTATTTTTAGTAGAGACGGGGTTTCACCATGTTAGCCAGGATGGTCTTGATCTCCTGACCTTGTGATCTGACCACCTTGGCCTCCCAAAGTGCTGGGATTACAGGCTTGAGCCACCGTGTCTGGCCAAAAATAGATTAAAATTTTCAAGAACAGTCATGCATTGTCTAATGATGGGGATACGTTCTGAAAAATGTGTCATTTGGCAATGTCACGATTGTATGAACATCATAGAGTACACTTATACAAACCTAGATGGTACGGTTTCCTATACACCTAGGTTATACGGCATAGCCTATTGCTGCTAGGCTGCAAACCTGTACGTCATGTGACTGTACTGAATCCCGTGATCGGTTGTAGCACAACGGTAGGTATTTGTGTATCTAACCATATCTAAACATCTAAAAAGGTACTACATAAAATCTTATGGGATCACCGTCGTGTATGTGGTTCCTTGTGGACTGAAACATCGTGCAGTACATGACTGTGTGTATATTTTAGTTTAGTTCTCCGTATTTCATTTTCCCAAGAGAACCTTGTTCATTCCCACATAAATTAGGGATGCTATCTATACATTTTAGTGTTTTATTTCTGCCTTGGGTCACTACTAATATTCCCCAAAATGTTAGTTTGTTTCTTTAATTCAAGTATCTTTTTAAACTGTTTTGGCATTGCAGCTTTTAAGAAATAATATTTTTTGAACTTTTTGCCTTTTTTAAAAAATAAAACTTTAAATTTTAGAATAGTTTTAGATTTATACAAAAGTTGCAAAGATAGTAGAGGGTTTCCATATATCCTGTACTTGGTTGCCCCTGTTATTAACGTCTTAGATTAGTGTGGGATATTTGTTACAACTAATGGGCCAGTGTTGATACACTGTTATTAACTCAAGTCCATACTTTATTCAAATTTCCTTAGTTTTTACCTGATGTCCTTTTTCTGCCTCATGATCCTATACCACATGATATTTAGTCATCATGTTTTCCTCTAGACTGTCGGTTTCTCAGACTTTCCTTGTTTTTGATGGCCTTCACAGTTTGGAGGAGTACTGGTTAGGTATTTTGTAGAAAGCCCTCCTTATGGGTTTTTCTCATGGTTAGCCTAGGTTTTTGCATTTTGGGGAGGAAGACCACAGAGGTGATGTGCAGTTCTCATCTTATCAAGAGTGCATGCTGTCGTCGTGACTTATCACTGATGATGTTAACCTTGGTCCTCTGGGTGAGGCAGTGTTTGTCAGGTTTCCCTACATCCTCCCCCATCTCCTTAAACCCCCAATACTGTAAGTCACTGTAAACAGCCACACTTAGTGGGTGGGGAGTTATGTTCTACCTTCCTGAAGGGGCAATATCTACATAAATTATTTGGATTTTTTCTGCACTGGAGATTTATTTGTTTATTTTTTCAGACATTTATTTCTATGAGTATAGATTCATGGATATTTATTTTATACTCATTGGGTTATAACTGGTTATTTATTAGGTTATAATTCAATGTCACCTTATTTATTTTGTTACTCAACTCTGCTTTTCTTTTTATTTAAGTTTTAAAAACATATATACCTTAAAAGTTTAAATAGTATAAAAAGGTATGCCGTGAAAAATGAATCTCTCTCCTTCATAATCTCCAATCTGACCTCCTTTCTCCAGAGGCAATCATTATTGCTATTTTTTTCATCCTGCCAGATGTATTCTGTGCATGTTTAATAAATACCACCTGTGTTTTCTAATATAGCCATCCCTCAGTATTCTCAGGGATTGCTTCCTGAGCCCTCTGCAGATAGCAAAATCTGTGAATGCCCAAATCCTGCAGTCAGCCCTGTGGAACCTGCTGATATGAAAAGTTAGCATTCCATATCCAAGGGTTCTGCATCTTGAGAATGCTGTATTTTCAATTTGAGATTGATTGAATCCAAGGATGCAGAACCTTTGGCCACAGAGGGCCAACTGCAGTGCCTTTTAAGTTTTAACTTAGACAAAATTATTAGGTAAGATTCTGCAAGTACACTTTTAAGTGCCTGGTTCTGAGTTCTGCTCTTCTGCATACATTATCTGCCATACATATAATCCTATTAATTTTCCCCATTCTCCATTTGCTTAAAAATAGAATGTTTATATTTAATAAAGACACCCAGATAGCTGTATCCAAGCTTGTTCTCACATATTCTGCATCAATATTCCTGTGAATTCGTGCATATTTTTGGAGAATGATAGGCTCTCACATATAAATAGTGTTGGGCACAAATATGCTTCATCTGCAGAAAAAAGCATTCTTAGTTACTGTGAATTATATTTATTCATATCTGGTAGTTGGAAGTATTTCTCTATTAGATCTGTTTAGAAAAATGTGTAATTTTTTTATTAGAAAAGTTTTAGTGTTCAGGAGTCTTTGGGGGATCAGTAATTGCAATAACACAATCACAGTCTTACTCTCCCCTCCATATACATCAAATCATAGGAAATTTTATTAATTTCAGCCAGCTTACTTCCCCCCTTCATTTCCTTTTATGAATCATGGCATTAAAGTAGACAAATCCCTTTTTGCTCTCCCGTGTTTTGGTACAATAACAGATAACAATCTTTAGTCCCCTAAAAGGCAATGTGAGATATGATTTTATAAAGTAGGTTGAATTAGAAATGTTTCCCAGAATAAAAAATAAAAAGAGAAAAAAAAACAAAAAACAATCAGAAGAAGAAATATTTTAAAGGGCAAGCTTGTCTGTGTATAAAATTATATATACAGTATAATCATAATTAAAGGACAAAATCAAAACAGGAATGGATAATCAAAAGTGTTAAGTGGTCTGATTTGGGGGAATGTAAAAAACTAAAAATATTAATATGGGGCAATTGGTAAATTTCATTATGAATTTTCATGTGATAGAAAACTACATATTGGAGAATTAAGTAACGTACCATGCAAAAACTGTGCCTGGGTCATTGAGATACTTAAATTCTCTTCCTCTAAATAACCAACTGGATTAGCTTTTATCATTGAAAAATGACCAATTAGCATAGTAGAATTGTAGTTGGTTTCCAGTTCATATTTTTTGCATTTCCTACAATGAGCATGTTCTATTTAAGTATAATTCAGCATGTAATGTATGTTTAAAAATTAGTTAAACCTTTTGTAGTAATGAAGAACAACAAAGAGAGCATTGAGCTTTAGGCCACAATGTGTTCTTAGAAAGTTAGATGACTACCGCTGAGCGCAGTGGCTCACGCCTATAATCCCAGCACTTTAGGAGGCTGAGGCGGGCAGATCACCTGAGGTCAGGAGTGAGACCAGCCTGGCCACATGGTGAAACCCTGTCTCTACTAAAAATACAAAAATTAACCGGGCATGATGGCGTGTGTCTGTAGTCCCAGCTACTCAGGGGGCTGAGGCAGGAGAATTGCTTAAATCTGGGAGGTGGAGGTTGCAGTGAACTGAGATCATGCCAATGTACTGCAGCCTGGGCGACAAAGCAGGACCCCATCTCAAAAACAAAAACAAAACCCCAAAAAAAAGATAGAGCTGAGATTTGAACCCAGAAAGTCTGATACATGAGTTTGCCCACTTAAAATTGCTACACTCTACTGCTTTTCTGAAGAAACTTGAGAGGTAAAGGAACTTGTCCCTTGCCAGCGAATGAATGACAAAATGGGGAATTGAACCCAGGTCTGCAAACCCAGCAGTCCTTGCTGCTTCCCTTATACTGAGTGCTGCTGGCCTCAAAGTGTTTCTTGTTCTGTGTTTCTACATCCACGCTTACAGGGAAGCGTGGATGCAGAAATCGCCAGGCCAGTCAGGGAGGCTGGGACGCGTGCTGACCCTAGCCCTGGAGTGCTCTCCCTGGCTGCTCCCTGCAGTCTTGCTTCGTCTTGTGAAGTCTGTGTGCCCGCCAAGACCCAGCCTGTGAGGCCTGACCTGATCTCTGCTCCCTGTCTGTTCCCCCAGCAAGACTCCCTGAGGAAAAGAATAGGGGATCACATCTTAGCCATCAGAGCATTGAAGTGCCCAGGCCAAGGTTGGCCACATAGAGGGAAAGCAGGTGTCAAATGTTTGCAGCATGAGTGAATAAAAGGAAAACTGATAACAAAGAATGGAACTACCAGGCACGATTCCAGGGCTGGAACTAGGTATTTACCTTGCCTACTGGGCAAAGATAAGCCTGGTTTTCCAGGCTCTATTTATGCCAGCTTTCCTTCAGGGGCTGACACAGTCAACCTGGTATCGTTAGTTTGAACAGCGGTTTCCACATGTGGAGTCTGGGTGTACGAGGTGCTTGATCCTCAGCTTCTGCCATTCCCTAGCTCCATGTGTCTTCCCCAGGGAATCTGCTTCCCAGTCCTTGAGCCCTAGGTGGCTTTGCACCTCCATTCTGCTGCCTGGTCTGTCCCTGGTCTCTGTGAGACTATTGAATTGGGGTTCATTCTACTCTAGATGAAGCTGAGTGTCCTTGTTTAGCCCCTGGGGTCAAGCCACATCAGGAGCTGCTTGCACCATGACAGGACAGACTTGCCTGGGTCTACTGCCTCAGTGGCCTCCTGGGAGACACCTCTCTTAATGGAATAGGGTTGGGTATGACAAGCTGGGTCCAAGTGAAGCTTCAGAGATGTAGAGATGTAGGGTAGGAGGGACTCTTGAGTTCAGTGTGGCAGCAATCACTCAGCCTCTGGGACTTACACCAGGGGCATAAGGAGAATGGAAGCCGCACGTGAAAAAGGGAAGGGTGATTTTTTTCTTTCTTTCTTTTTGGGAAGGGTGATTTCTTTTTTTTTTTTTTTTTTTTTTTTGTTGAGGGGGGAGGTGGGAAGGGTGATTTCTTTTTTTTTTTTTTTGGCAGGGGGAGGTAGGGAAGGGTGATTTCTTTTTTTTTGGTGGGGTAGGTGGGGAAGGGTGATTTATTTTATTTATTTTTTTTTTTGGTGGGGGGAGGTGGGGAAGGTGATTTTGTGGAAATACGAACAGCTCTGCTTCAGGAAGGCCTTTGTGGAGTGTGAAGGGAGCAGTGAGCAACTCTGGCCCCTGGTGTCCAGCCTGGGAGGCAATGCCTAGAGGCAGTGGTCACGTTGGGTGAGGGGTGCTGAGAAGATCAGGCGGTCCTGCTCAGAGGACACCACGTCGTGGCTGAAAGGACTAGTTTAAGAGCACATTTGAGATACCCTCTGGAGACTGCCATCAGTACTTAGAGGGAGAGTGGGTCTTTGCAGGGGGATAAGGGAGAACCAATGAAACCTGAATAATTACAGCAAGTGACCTTTCACTGAGCCTGAGGCTGCTGTGACCAGGAAAACACAGCCAGCATAGAAGCAGATTCACAGCCGGGCGTGGTGGCTCGTGCCTGTAATCCCAGTAGTTTGGGAGGCCAAGGCAGGCAGATCAACTGAAGTCAGGAGTTTGAGGCCACCCTGGCCAACATGGTGAAACCCCATCTCTACTAAAAATACAAAAATTAGCTGGACGTGGTGGTGCATGCCTGTAATTCCAGCTACTTGGGAGGCTGAGGCAGGAGAATCACTTGAGCCTGGGAGGCGGAAATTGCAGTGAGTTGAGATCACATCACTGCACTCCAGCCTGGGCAACAGAGAGAAACTCTCTCTGTCTCAAAAAAAAAAAACAAACAAACAAACAAAAAAAGCAGCAGCAGCAGATTCATGGAGACACTATTGCTTGGAATTTGGTGATGCTTCAGGGAGTGGGGCCAGAACTGGCCTATGCTCCAGACAGGCATAAACTATCAACATAAACACAAGTATACCTCAGCCTCTGCAGACATGGTGCTGATGCTGCCCCCTCCCAAGAGGGTATCATCCGGGTGGATACAGGCCCTGGATGCTGACATTTTTCTTTTCTTTTTTTTTTTTTTTTTTTGGTTTTTGTTTGTTTGTTTGTTTGTTTGTTTGTTTGTTTTGAGACAGAGTCTCACTCTGTTGCCAGGCTGGAGTGCAGTGGCACGATCTCGGCTCACTGCAACCTCTGCCTCCTGGGTTCAAGCAATTCTCCTGCCTCAGCCTCCCAAGTAGCTGGGACTAGAGGTGTGCGCTACCATGCCCAACTGATTTTTTTGTATTTTTAGTAGAGACGGGGTTTCACCATGTTAGCCAGGATGGTCTCAATCTCCTGACCTCATGATCTGCCCGCCTCAGCCTCCCAAAATGCTGGGATTACAGGCATGAGCCACCATGCCCGGTCAATGCGGACATTTTTCAAGTCAGCTATGGAGTTTGAATTTTCCTCCAAATTTACACTGGCTATTTCCCCAGTTCAAATTAGGCCTGACTGGTTTCTCTTTCTCTTTCTTTTTTTCTGAATACATATCAGTTCTGGATTGAGGCCTAGCATTTCCACCACCATCTACAGGAGAGATGAGAAAACCAGAGTTGGGCTCTTAACCCCAGGGGAAAAAACAATGGGCTGCTCTGGAATGCTGCAGAATCAGGGTTGAATGAATGCAGGAGAGGGGCAGGCAGCCGGCGAGCATGCCGGCTGCGTGACCAGCCTGCCATGGTGTCCAGATGGACATGTGGTATTTGGTTTAAAGCCCACGTTACTGGGGCATAATCAGCTGGGGATAAATGATCAGACTTAATTGTTCTCTCCTTTCCCAGGAAAGGCCAGGAAGGAAAAGTCCCCAGTTTAAGGGAGAAGGCATTGTCCTCAGTGGGTGAAGCATAGTCAGGTAGCCCAGTCTGGCAAGGGGCCAGTGGGGAGCACGAGATTCTCATATTCTCATGGCTGCTGTGGCTGGTGGCCACCTTTACAACAATAGCTCACTGGACCCCTGTCCTTCCCATCCCGCCTCTGAAATGATCACATCTGTGTTGAATCTCCGATAAGATACTATCAGGCACTCCAAAGTCCAGTTTGGAACTAGAGTCCTTGCTTGACTCAATCCAGAGTGCTTTCTCCTTCCCTGGTCCCATCTCCCCATTTACTCCCCCCAAATTCTTCTCTCTGTCCAGCTGCTAAGGTCCCTGGGCCATCAGAGGCAAATAGAATAAACCTAGGACATCACTCTCCATTGAGAGGCCTGCATGACTCTTTATTTGCACCAGAGTTTCTCATCTTCCAGGAACAAGAGGAGGAGCTGCTTTGGGGAGACCCACTTCCTCCCCTTACGTAACAACACACTGCATTTGCACAAGTGTCCTTGGTTGTAAAGGGTTCCACATTCATTTTCTCACTCAGGGCTTATTACAAGCCTCTAAGGTAGCTAGGGTGATGGTGACCCTGATCCTTTGTCAAAGATGAGCCCACTGAGGCTCAGGGTGACTACCGTTGTGCCAGGAGTTGCTAAGTGGTGGATCACAGACTCCAGTTCAGGGGGAGGTAGGGTGGTAAAGAAGCAGCTAGATGAACCTGGGTTTGAATCCAGCTCAGAAATGTTCCATCTGTGTGACACCACAGGCAAGTGACTTAACCTGATTGAGCCTCAGCTTCCTCATCTAGAAAAAGGGGTGATCATGCATCCCTCATAGAGCTGTGGTGAGCATTTACAAATCATGAGTGAAACATGCATAGCATGATGTTTGGCAGATAGAAGTCCACTAAATGTCTAAGGATTAGTACTGATTGATTTTTATAATAGTCACCCGGATGATCTCCAATATGCATATATCAATGTATTTTTAGATCAAAATGGAAATTCAAAAATTTAATAATTTCTGACTATACCCTGAGAGTCTGTGGATCTCATCTTTTTTCTTTCTTTTTTTTTTGAGATGGAGTCTCGCTCTGTTGCCCAAGCTGGAGTGCAGTTGTGCGGTCTCAGCTCACTGCAACCTCCACCTCCTGGGTTCAAGTGATTCTCCTGCCTCAGCCTCCCAAAGAGCTGGGATTACTGGCATGCGCCGCCACGCCTGGCTAATTTTTGTATTTTTAGTAGAGATGGGGTTTTACCATGTTGGCCAGGCCGGTCTCGAACTCCGGACCACAGGTGATCCGCCCGCCTTGGCCTCCCAAAGGGCTGGGATTAGAGGCGTGGGCCACCGCACCCGGCCAGATCTCATCTTAGGAAAAGTTAGTGTGGCGTAGAAATAGGGTTAAGTTCCAGTGTGACCTGTGCACACCTGAAGGCACAATCCACACCCACCCACCCTTCACCTCTCTGACCATAACTCCTTTGACTCCCACTTCTTGTCCTCTTTGGGTCTCCCTGAGACCCACTGGCTACCCACCCCTTCAATGTCACCAGGTCCACTCAGGGCCTCAGGGCCTCAGGGCCCTTGCATTTGCTGTTTCTTTTTCATAAAAGAATCCTCAGATATCTGCACATCTCTGTCATTTCCTTCAGGTCTTTATTCAAATTTCTTCTTTAGTGAGTTCTTCCCAGGCCATCCTTCCTAAAATTTCAACCTTTCCTGCAAATCATTCCCAAATCCCAACTCTGAACATTATCCTTCCTCCTGTCAGTTTTTCTAAGTACTTTTCTTTCTTTTCTTTTTTTTTTTTTTTTTTGATGGAGTCTTACTCTGTTGCCCAGGCTGGAGTGCAGTGGTGCAATCTCAGCTCACTGTAACCTCTGCCTCCTGGGTTCAAGCAATTCTCCTGCATCAGCCTCCCGAGTAGCTGGGATTATAGGTGCCCACTATGATGCCCAGCTAATTTTTTGTATTTTTAGTAGAGACAGGGTTTCACCATGTTGGCAAGGCTGGTCTTGAACTCCTGACCTCAGGTGATCCACCATCCTCAGCCTCCCAAAGTGTTGGGATATTAAGCATGAGCCACTGCACCCAGCTGGACCAGCATTTTAAATTTGATTTCCTAGCGAGCCTGCACAGCGTACTTCCTTGGGTGGTCTAGTGCTGTCCATTGTCTTATACAAATAAATTTTCTTTATAAAATCCTAGAAAGCAATTATTATTCTTAATAAACCATACTAATGTGTCATTAACTGTTAAAAATTAATACTTCACATATCATTTTCATTTGTCAGAAATATAACAGATTTTTTTCCAAATCAGTACTCTGTCATAGATTCAGTAATAGTCAAAGGAAACTGAGTTGGATTAATCTTGAAAGAAGTCATTCTAAAAATCAATGTGATGTGCTCAACACATCAAACCAAAATAAGTCTGTAAGAATTCTTACTTGTGAATTGCTTGTGGTTCCTCCAGAGCCTGAGGTATTGGACCTGCTTGTGACTGTTGCTGTCCTGGGCTGGAATGAAGTAAAGGTTTGCTGACTGGTGCCTATACTTGATGGAATGATACCCAGGACTTTCTGCTGTACTTGAACAATGCCTTAAAAAAAGATGAAGCCATAATTTAAAACTGTCACTTTATTGGAAAGCATTACATGGTGCTCTGTTGCTGAGGAGAAACTACGTGTGGCAGGGGTTTATAGTGGGCTACACAGAATGAGAGATCCGAGGACTGAAATCAGTGAAACAGCAATGAGAAATAATGCCAACAGTATGATCTGGCAAATGTGAATTAAAACTCTTCACATTTCCCTTACCTCCTTGTGTTGCTGGCACATTTACAGCGACAGTCTTGCTGTTTGCAGGAAGTGGCAGTTTGGTAATTACTTTTCCTGCCATAGTGACTGGATTGCCTGTAATTTGGAACGTCTGACCTGTGCTGGCAATGGTTGTAGCAGATGCGGCAGCTGTGCTGGTGGCTAATGGGGTATAAGACATTTAATAAGCTTCAGATTTAAAATAACCAGCAATGTAGTGACTTCTAGGAAAGGACACCAGTGCATGAAATGTGGCTCATTTTGTATTTTTAATAAAAACATTCCTCTCCACTCAAAGTGAACTACGTAAATGTTGAAAGTGAAATCATGTAAGAGATGAGTTTGCTAATGTAATATTATGAACATTATCTGTAACAAACCATTACAGCTTGTTTGCTCAATCAGCTGCAAAAGAAAAACAATCTTCTACAAAAAAGTTTCATTTCAGTAGCTAAAGGGTTGAAAATTCTTTTTCCTGAACAAAAGTAATCTTTTACTTAATCACAGTTATATACCTGAATCTGACTGGCCTTGCTTAACACACATAGCAAAGGTTTGATGAAAGTTATTTTGTTGGAATGCTACTGTAGCTGGAGATCCAACTTTAGTAGTTAGTACCATTTTGGTTCCAGTTGTAACTGAGCCACTTATGGGGGCCACCATAACCTTCTGTGCTGGAGAGATGGTACTGATTGCACTGTTTGTTGGGGAAGTGGTGGAAGTTGCAATCACTTTTGGCTTCTGCTGCTCTAATAGTTTCTAAAAAAGTGAGGGAGAGGAAACATGAATCAAAATAGTTCAAAATAAAAACAATACCATTCTACAAGAAGTCTGTCCACAATTTCTCTCACCTTAAGAAACTACACTATATTTCTGAAATATTTTACTTCCAAAAAGAATATATGCCCGTATAAATGTACCTGAATTTATGGCTGGCCTCGGTGGCTCACGCCTGTAATCCTAGCACTCTGGGAGGCTGAGGTGGGCAGATCACCTGAGGTCAGGAGTTTGAGACCAGCCTGGCCAACATGGTGAAACCCTGTCTCTACTAAAAATACAAAAATTAACTGAGCATTTTTGGCTAATACCTGTAATCCTAACTACTTGGGAGGCTGAGGCAGAAGAATTGCTTGAACCTGGGTGGCAGAGGTTGCAGTGAGCTGAGGTCATGCCACTGTACCCCAGCCTGGGTGACAGAGTGACTCCATCTCTTAAAAAAAAATTTACCTGAATTTAATTTCTTGATAAAGGCCATATATATATTTTTTAATTCCTCCAAGGTACCTATCTATGAAGGCAGTATTTTTATGTCTCTGTACCACATATATTACATTAAAAAGACTAAGTTGTTCATAGCAGAAAATTTAAAATGATCAAGTTTTTCTGGCTTGTACAAATATCCAAGGTTTCAGACTGAAAGCAACACAGATGTGGGTAATCTACTGGAGAGAGGAACACCATGCTGCCCAGCAGTGAGATTCAGAGCTGAGAACAAATGGAGCTGCGAAAGGTTTCTGTTTCACTGTAATGTTAATTTATCCAACTATAGAAAGCATGTCAATAGTTAATGACACTATTATTAAAGTTGGCAAACCTGCAATCAAGAAAGCTGAAAATTATAAAATAGTTTTCCTAGACTTCTTATATTATTCCTTCAAATATTTTTACAGAAAAATAATTTATACTATACAGAGTAGTATAATATGATCTTTAAAACTACAGTTATTAAAGACACTCTGTATATCCTTTATTATAGATTGCTAAACTTTTCTAACAGCTTATCAACAGTGGTGTGATGAGTAATGGTATAACCTTACACATGTAAAAACAACAGGTGAAATTTATAGCAAACCTGGTGGCAGATGCTTTACCTTCATTATCTTATAAGCTGAGGAAACGGAGGCTCAGAGAGGTTGTGTAACCAGCCCAAGGCCACAGAGCTAGTTAAGGGGAATGCTGGGATGTCTGCTAAAATCAAATTCCAATGCTGCGCTATCTCCTGCCTTTGCAAAGTGCTCACCTATGACATCACATCCAATTTTTTTGGACTACTTTTGTACCTATCCTATATACTTAAATATAATATAAAGTACATTACACAATTCATCATTCCTCAGAAGAAAAAGAGTTTAGTTTTCAACACTTAGAGATATCACCTGATTAAATCAGTTAAAAAAAAAAAGAAGAAAGAGGGAGGCAAAGGTGTGTGTGGTAGTGCATCTATATAGCTCCAGCTACTCAAGAGGCTGAGGCCAGAAGATCACCTTAAGCCTGGGAATTCAAAGTTGCAATGAGCTATGAGGGCACCACTACACTCCAGCCTCAGCAATAGAGCAAGACCCTGTCTCTAAAAAAAAAAAAAAAAAAAAAAGGAGGCAAAGAAATAGAACAGATATTTAGTAGTTATTTACTGGAGGATATGCCTTCAAAGTTGAAGTGTTAGCTATCTTTGTAAAAAAGCATTTTAAATAAATTTTTAAAAGTAATATATTAGGGCCGAATGCAGTGGTGCTCGCCTATAATCCCAGCACTTTGGGAGGCCTAGGTGGGCAGATCTCTTGAGCTCAGGAGTTCAAGACTAGCCTCAGCAATATGGCAAAACTCCCATCTCTACAAAAATACAAAAATTAACTGGGCGTGGTGGTGCATGCCTGTAGTCCCAGTTACTTGGGAAGCTGAGGTGGGTGGATTGCTTGAGCCCAGGAGATTGAGAATGTAGTGATCCATGATCATGCCACTGCATACCAGCAGCCTGGGCAACAGAGTTAGATCCTGTCTCAAAAAAAAAAAAAAGTTACATTGCAGAAATGAGAAAACACAACAATAAAATAAAAAACAAAACAACTAGCCAGTTGTTATAGATATTTGGGTTTAGTAATCAATTTCCTGTGACAGATAGCATCACACATAGAATCCAAAAGTGCTATCATCTCAAACTTTGATGTAAGTGAAGGACCTACGGTAAACTGAAAGATACATAAGAATTTGAAAAAACGTTTTATAAAATGCGAGGGAAAAGTAGTTTGAAACAAATAATTTGGTTTATGTGTGATTTTTAGATAGTTATGTATAACTATGTTAATAATAATATTGTATATAGATATATCTATTCATCTGTATCTTCAATGTTTATATACTGAAGTTGGTATAAACTTTTTTTACAACAAAATTAGTCACTTTTATTTAAAAGAAACATTACAAATAAGTGTGCAAAATTAAACATCATGATTAAATACACATAAAAGGAACATGCATACTTTACATCAAAATCCACATACAGAGTTAGTTGATTACATGACAGTAACAGTAAAGGAACTGAAGGAACTGGCAAAACCGAGAAACGCTGCAGGTTTTATATTTGCAATCTGAAATCAAAACCATAAAATAAGGTTTCTTTAACGGGAACTTAAGAAAATTAAAAATATATCCCAAGTAGCTGACAATGTAGAGCCCATAACCTATTTTAGTTACCAAATGTTAAAAAAAGTTATGTGCCTTTTCTTCCCAAAATGTTAGTGTGTAGCTATTCTTATAAATGAGGGGAGAGGAAGACAGTGGACTTGGGGGCTTGGAGGCCAGACTAAGACATTTCCCTGCACACCAGCAGGAACTGCACCGGGAACTGCAGCGGGCACTGCAGCGGGAACTGCAGCGGGCACTGCAGCGGGCCCTCCCAGACCCTGCTCTGGCAGACGACCCCAAAGTTAAAGGATGTTTTCCCCATAATGAATGTTCAAAGTCCGTGCATCACTCTGCTGTTCCCTACACATAACCGGGAAACAGATTTAACCCAGAATGTAACCAGGAGACTTCGCGTCCCCGCCCCGCACACGCCTGAGGTCTGAGGCTCGGCTTCTACGGTGGCCTGGTGTCCGCCTCATTCTAATGGCCCCAACAGAGACGGGGACGCCACGCAAGGGCACAGATGACGTTACCGGCACAGATGACTACGTTGCGGGTACGGAGAAGACCACAGGCTGGGCTCACAAAAGGGGAAACATTCACTCTGTGTTCTCTCTACAGGGTCAGGTCGTTTTTCTTCATGTTCGGACGGGAGAAGGAATTCCTTTCTCCTTTTCTAAGGCAAGCTGCTGGTGTTCTATATAAATCTGCTTATAATGTAAGAACTTACATTTGCACACTTGTTCACTTCCCCGCTGCAGACTCAGTAAGAACGATGGAATCTGTTGCAAAAACAAACTTGAACTCCTCCACCCTCTCAGCCCAGTCCCCAGGTCTGTATGGAGCCCCCGTCAGCGTGAGGATGCGGTGGAGCCACTGAAGCTAACATCACAGCTGAACTCATGGGAACAGCCAGCGGCCACTCGAGCTGGTCACAGCACTGAGTACCTACGGTGCCTTGATGATGATTCTCTCTTTAATACTGGAAATGGGAGTCCTTAGGAAAGCAGACAACCACGTATGGCTTCGAGACCAAGGTCCCTGGGCAGCCCCTCCAGCCCGTGGTCCAGGAGACCCCTGGGGCTCTGGCACCAGCCCCGAGAGCCTGAAGGCAGCAGGTGGTGGGTGCTGTGGCGCCCCCGGCAGGGGAGTCACAGCTTGTCATCAGTCATCTCTAGAAACTGCGTGTAGACATCTCGGATGCACTCCTCCTTGGGGTCGAACAGAAATTTGTAGTAGCTACAGTCTGCACAAATTGCAGTGACGGCGTTTGGCTCTGTTCCAAAGGCACAAATGCACGGAGAGCCTGAGGGAACCTGAAACGTGGAGAAACTCCACTTGTAACTGAAGTATTTTGGAAGGAAACTGGCTGAGGCCAAACTGGACTGTTTATTCCTTTTTGGATCTTCAGCTGCAAAAATATGCACTGTGCCATGGTCGCCAGATACGCAGATGAGGGACGCATCCTGATTGAAGTTAATGCAGTAAATATTGGCTGCTTGAGATCCTCTTCGCAGTTGCTGAATTAAATGCCCTGAGGAAGTATCAAATATTCTCATAAGGGTCCCTTTCTCGGATGCAGTTGCAATTCTTGTTCCCTGCAGGTTGAGTACACTGCAGCTCAGGACACCCTCGTGTGCAGGAATGTCCACTGGTGGCTTCTCTGTGCTGGCCAGGTCCACAAGCTGCACATGGCCCGTGTGCGTGCCCGGAAAGGCCAGGAGGGAGTTGTTACTATTGGGACAAAGGACACAGAGGCCTTTGAGGTTATAGCAGGTTTTGAAGACGTGCAACCGATGGGGATTGTGTGTGAATGTGAACACCTTAATCACGGAGTCCAAAACCACCACAATTCTATCTCGCCGCAGTTTGACTGCCTTGACTTCTGTAGAAAATTCTATTTCAATAACAGTCTTCTTCTTCAGGTCATCCCAGATCATTACTTTGTTGGGAGGGTATTTCGGCTTTTTTCCACCACCAACTAAAGCTAAATAGTTGCAGCGAAATAACATTTCAACATGGCCAATTCCTCCTTCTAGAAATTGTTTCTCTTTTTCTTTTAGTGGATCAGTGTTATAGACTCCGAATCCATTTTCCATCCCACACGCAAAGCATCTGTGGTCCTGGTTGAAGCCTGCGTAGTGCAGCCAGTTGCCCTGAGGGTTACAGGGCAGGAGGTTCATGGCGCCGCCCTGCTGGGTCGCCGCTCCTCAGCGCTGCATGCGGCTCGCTGGGGCCAGCGATCTGGTCCCCTCGGGCTGGCGCTGACCTCAGGTGACCCACCCGCCCCGGCCTTCCAAACTGCTGGGGTTATAGGTGTGAGACACCACACCTGGCCGGTAATCATCTTTTATTCAATCCTCAATGTTCAGCACATATGCACATTGTATTTTTATTTTTTTAATTTTGTTTTTTTCTTTTATTAAAGACAGGGTCTCCCTATGTTGCCCAGGCTGGTCTTGAACTCCTGGACTCAAGGGATCCTCCTGCCTTGGCCCTCCAAAGTGCTGGGACTACAGGCATGAGCCACTGCACCTGGCCATGGAACATTATTTATAGTATGAAAACACTAAGAAACCATCAGTAGCTTTATAATAATCAATTACAACAAACTCTTACGGAGTTTTAGCATAATTTGCTTTTTTATATACTGCAGAAATTTTCCAGATTGGAAATTCACAAGAAAAAATTATTTTCAGAAATTACTCATGAAACTCTAAAGATAAATAATAGAAATCTTATTTCAGATGTCCTCCAAATATGTATACTTTTTACAAAACCACAGCTTGGTGTATCCACAGAGCCGTTTTCAAATAATGACAATAAGATATATGTGAGATAAACTTAAAAAAAAAAAACAAACAAAAAAAAACCTGGCTGGGTGCAATGGCTCACACCTAAAATCCCAGCACTTTGGGAGGCTGAGGCAGGTGGATCACTTGAGTCCCGGAGTTTGAGACTGGCCTGGGGAACATGGTGAAACCCTATATCTACAAAAATTACAAATATTAACTGGGCATGGTGGTGTGTGCCTGTAGTCCCAGCTACTAGGGAGGCTGAGTTGGGAGGATCGCTTGAACCAGGGAGTCGAGGTTGTGATCTCCTCTAGCATGGGGGATAGTGAGACACTGTTTCAAAAAAATAAACCCCAAAACCCACAAGAATATATCATTGTGCATGGGTGTGCATGAATTTGGCTAAAAAAATGTATGTATGTTGTCAAGTAAAAAATGTATGTATGTTGTCAAGTAGGACCAGTACCAACTCCCCCCACTGATGGGAAGTCAAGTGCTGCTGTTTTGGAAGAGCCCCCATTTGGGCCTTGACGTCCTCTGCCTTCTTCTGTTCACCAACCTTGGCCTGTTGCTCAACTGCTTGTGCCTTTTCTTTCTCCACTCTGCAGGAAAAAAAGGAGAAACTTATCAGAAACTACCCTATTAGGCATCTGGCATCTAATATAAGTGAAATCTGGTTGACTTTCACATCATACAAAGGGATGATATTATTTCAATTTTAAAATAAAACATTTGGCCGTGCAAGGTGGCTCATGCCTGTATCCCAGCACTGTGGGAGGCCGAGGCAGGCAGATCACTTGAGACCAAGAGTTCAAGACCAGCCTGGCCAACATGGTAAAATCCTGTCTCTACTAAAAATACAAAAGTTAGCTGGGGCTGGGCGCGGTGGCTCAGGCCAGTAATCCCAGTGGAGTTTGCAGTGAGCCAAGATTGTGCCGCTGCACTCCAGCCTGGGTAACAGAGCGAGACTCTGTCTTAAAAAAAAAAAAAAAGTTAGCCAGTCTTGGTGGCACATGCCTGTAATCCCAGCTACTTGGGGGACTGAGGCAGGAGAATCACTTGAACCTGGGAGGCAGAGGTTGCAGGAAGCCAAGATCGCGCCATTGCACTCCAGCCTGGGGGACAGAGCAAAACTCTGTCTCTAAAATAAAATAAAACATTTATGGTAATTAGAAATCGACAAATGGGTAACACATTAAAAATAAGAGAGAGCACCTTACTAAACTATTTACAGCTAGCACTTAAAATCAAAAGTGGAGTAAAGTCAAGCTAGGATACACCCCTCATCTGACTAACGTCAATTCATCCTCCAGACCCCAACACAAATACAACTTCCTCACACTTGGGTGTACAATATGTGTTTCCCTATCACCACATAGAGAAGGGGGATTTGAGAGTTACCAATATAAAGGGGAGATGTGAAACCTAAGAATAGATAAAATCTCCTCATAACAAGATTTAAAAAATAAAAAGTAGGGAGGGACAAGCATTGAAACTTCCCACATACAATCACAAGGAAGCAGCAGAAGGAAATGGAAATGGTAAAAGGACCTGGATTGTACAAAGCGACGCAAGCCAAAGAAAAGTGATTTTAGGGGATTGCAGTGGTTTGCGTCAAAGGCTGTGGGGTCAAGGAGACTGAAGTCCTGTCAGTTACATCTCCCATCTGTGTCTCTGCCCATCAACAGAGCTCTTTCTGTGCCAGGACGACCTTGTTTTTTGTTTTTTGTTTTTTGTTTTTGTTTTTGTTTTTGTTTTGAGACAGAGTCTCACTCTGTTGCCCAGGCTGGAATGCAATGGGTTCATCTCAGCTCACTGCAACTTCCACCTCCCGGGTTCAAGCAATTCTCCTGCCTCAGCCTCCCAAATAGCTGGGATTACCGGAGTACACCACCAAGCCCGGCTAATTTGTGTATTTTTAGTAGAGCCCAGGTTTCACCATGTTGGCCAGGCTGGTCTCAAACTCCTGACCTCAAGTGACCTGCCTGCCTGGGCCTCCCAAAGTGCTGGGATTACAGGCATGAGCCACCACATCAGCTTTTTTTTTTTTTTTTTTGAGAGATGCTAGAAGTGTGGAATTTTATGTGAAATCTCCCAATTTTCAGAAGTTAGCTTACATTTTTAAAACAGTTTATAGGACAAACAAAACAAGTTTGCAGACTGGAATTGGCGGCAGGCCACCAAGTTGCAGGTTCTGACAGCTCCACTGTCACTGGGAGGCATCTGGAGCTGATTCCAAGCTGCTACACCCAGCATCAGGAAGCGTCAACTGCATGTTCACCCTCCAGCTTTCAGCTGCCACACGCTATGTGCTCTAGTTACATGCTCTGACCCACCACAGACCATGGTGGCCCTCCCCAATGCCCAGAGTCCATGATGGGAGCCTGACGTGGTGTCAGTGAGCTTCAGTAGAAAAGGGGTCTCCCCCAACAGTGCAGCAAAAAGCAACAAGAGTTGGGGTGGGAACGTGGGGAACAACGTGCTCACATGCAGGGCTCTGAGCTCTGTCCGCTCTGCCTAATTGTTCTTCTCTTGGTCATTGGACAGCCCCAGCCCCCGCAGTTCCTGCTCTCCTCAACAGGGCTGCCCAGTGAGAAATGGACCCTGTCTGCTAGAACACTTTACCTTCCCAGATGCAGGATTAAATACCCTGGCATCACACAGTGAGGATATTACTTTCAAGTGTCTTTCAACCCTTCTGATGACCTCAAGAAGAAAGGCTAGGCCAGGTGCGGTGGCTCAAGTCTGTAATCTCAGCACTTTGGGACACTGAGGTTGGAGGACTGCTTGAGCCCAGGAGTTTGAGACCAGCCGGCGCAACATAGTGTGACCCTGTCTCTAAAATAAATAAATAAATAAATAAATAATTTTTAAAAAGAGAAAGGCTCAGGTTGGTGCCAGTACCTCCTCTCCACCAGTGTTGATTGCATTTTTTTTTTTTTTTTTTGAGATGGACTCACATTGTCGCCCTGGCTGGAGTGCAAAGGCGCACTGCAACCTCCACCTCCCAGGTTCAAGCGATTCTCCTACCTCAGCCTTCCGAGTAGATGGGATTATAGGTGCCTGCCACCATGCCTGGCTAATTTTTGTATTTTTAGTAGAGACGGGGTTTCACTATGTTGGCCGGGCTGGTCTTGAACTCTCGACCTCATGATCCACCCACCTCGGCCTCCCAAAGTGATGGGATTACAGGTGTGAGCCACTGCATCTGGCTGCATTTTTTTAAAGAGATGCAGGTCTGTTTCTGTCACCCAGACTGGACTGCAGTGGCTATTCACAGGCACAATCATAGCATGCTACTGTGTGGAACTCCTGAGCTCAAGCAATCCTCCTGCCTCAGCCTCCCAAGCAGCTGGGGCTACTAGTGCACACCGCCATGCCTGGGTCTGATCTCACTTTTAACACAAAAGGGGCAGGCTTCAGACTCAGAACTTTGGGTTGACCACATTATCCCATCTGGAATATAATAGTAGTTGAGAGGGAAGCAGGCTCAATTCAATCAGGCTGAGCACCTGCATTCTTTTAATTATATACATTGCAGGGACAGAGCAGGTGTGTGGATTCTGGAGCAAAACAATGGGAGACTGTAGTGAGTATTTTAGCTTTTTCTTCCTGATAGCTTTATATACACCTGCAGAGTTACCACAGCAACCTAGCAGTGATTGCCTTCCTCCCCCCACCTTGTTTATGTGGTAAGGTATACAGAATATAAAAGTTATCATTTAAACCATTTGGAAATGTACAAATTACTAGCATTAAGTACATTCACGTTGTTATGCAACCATCACCACCATCCATCTCCAGAACCTTTTCATCTCCAAATGAAACTCCCATTAAACACTAACTCCCCTTTCCCCAGTCCCCTGAGTCCATGGGGGACACCAAGTCAGCCCTCAGCCCCGCTGTGGGTTCCTGCACCTCCTGGAACCTCCGTCTCCTTGTTGATAAGGGAAATGGGACCTTGGTACTTGGCAGGGTTGTGGTGATGACCAAATAAATGAAGCATGTGAAGCACTTAGCACATAAGGTGAATGTTCAAAGCCTGATGGCTGTCCTCATCCGGCCAGGATCTGCACCTCCCTCCCAAGATCACTAAGTCCATTCCCAGAAGGGAAGCTATGCATTGATTGCAGTGACACGGTGATGCCTTCTTTCCAGCCCACATGAGCTCTGGCAATGCATCATGTTCAATGCTTGCAGCATGTGGACGGCCTGTGACAACACTCTAGTTTCCAGTGTGAATGTAGATTTCCATTTCCCACCCACATCCCACCTTTAAAATTGTTGGTTGTTATTTCAGTCAGTTTCTAGGCTGGGAGGCAGAGCCGCATTGAAGAAGTAGACACACCCTTCTCAGTCACCTTCTCATCACCAAGTAGGAACTGAGCATCTACTATCTTTCTCCCTTGAGCAAATGGCTGGACAATACCCCTCAGGAATAGAGCTCATCAGAGGGAGGGTGCAGGAGGCCTGGGTTCTGAATCTTACCCATCCCTCCTTTGCTGGGGTATTGAGCAAGCCTTTAGTGTGGAAGGAAACAGGTCCCGAGGCGTGGAGGAAGTGGCCTGGGATTTTCCATATTTCTGTAAAAGCACAATTATCACTGCAGCCAGGTCATTTATGATGGCCACTGGGAGGACACTGAGAAGCAGCTGCTACCTGTGGAAAGAAATGTAGGATTTTAGTTGATGAGAACCACTGAGGGATATGGCTGCAAAAATAATAAAATAATCTTAGGTCACATCACTAGTGGTAGAGTGTGTAGAAACAAGGGAGATGAAAGCCCCCACTGCAGTGTGTTGGTCAGATTCCTTGGGGGACAGGGTCTAGGTCTGGACACATGCCAGGAGGCCTGGCCAAAGGGAGAGATGGTCACTGACTGCCTACTACGTGGCAGGATCATGCTAGGTGCTTTACATGTGTTCTCTCTTTTCACATCAGGGAAGTCGTGTGAGAAAATATCACCCCCCACGTACAAAAGGGAAAACTGGGGGTTACTGCAGTGAAGTAGCCTGCACAGGGTCATCCCACCTGGAAGTGAAGGAGCTTGGAACTGGGGCCAGGCCTGGCTGACTCCCAAGGTGTGTGCCCTTGTTGGACACTGGGGCTCCCCTAGAAGCCGGCGTTCCACTCTTTCATACCATGTTACATTCTTCTCTGGGGATCCCCAGATACAAAAGAGAATGGACTCAGCATTCCTTCCTGTTCAGCAGAGCAGCCCCCACTCCTCATTCCCTGCCACCCTTCTAGAATTGGCCCTGGATGAGAGCGAGTTGATAGGACTAGGAGCTGAGCTGTGCCATTCTGGGCTTTCCACCCCCCAGGCACAGAAAACAGTGATCAAAATGAAACCACTTGGCAGAACCCTCCTCACTCCCTAGTGACAGAGTGCAGTCACCTAGGCCCATGTTCCCTGAAAAGACGTTAAAGTCCATGAAAGTATGTCCATCCCATGAGGGGGCATCTGAGAAGAGAGGTGGGGTGGTGCCGTGGTGAGCAGCACAGACTCCATTGCAGGACTGCCTGGGCTGAGTCCCGGCTCTGGCACTTTACTGCTGTGTGATTGTGGGCGTTCTAGTCAATTGCCTCAGCTAAGATCTTAGCCAAGAGCCAATATTAAGTGGTAGACCTGTGAATTAAGAAGCCTTCAGATATTCCAGCCCCAGCCTCCAGGCCACCTGACCTCATGCCGAGTGGAGCAGAGATGAGCTCTCTTCACCTAGCCCTGCCCAACTGGCAGATTTGTAAGCCAAATAAACTCTGTCATTGTTTTAAACTACTAAGTTGTAGAATAACATTTATGCAGCAGTAAATAACCAGAATGCCAACTAGATAATCAGCCCTGGGAGTGTCAGCTCAGCAGATTAACTGTGGTGGCTGGTTGCTCTGGCAACTGCCTCAGCCCTCACTTTGGGTAAGTCCAAAACAGAGGGAGGGGGCTGCTGGGTATGGGGGAGCCAACAAACTTGGGAGCCAGGCTGCTATTATTGCCCTTAGCCTGGTTCCACTGCTCCACACATGCATGGCCCTGGGCATGTCTCTGATTCTTAGATGTGTCCATTATTCAACCCAGCAAGGGCTGTTGGGAGCTTGATCAGAGGTGCCAGACAGAGAGCTATCTGGTGTCTGGTAAACACTGGTTTCTTTCCTGGGGAGGGTTTACAGTGAATGAAGGGGGCTTTGTTCTCTGAACACACAGTGTGAAGGATAAAAGAAGAGCACCAGTGTGGGCCAGCAACAAGAATAACATGGGCTGGGGCTGCAACCAGACCAGGTATGACCTCCATGAGGCAAACATCGCTACCTGCCAGTTCATCATTTGTCCTTCTCAGCTGGTCTAGGAGCTGAACCCAGAGGCAGGTTCATCAAGGAGCTAATACAGCTTGAGCTTCAGGGCCCTTCTCTGCATGGGCAATGTGTTCACATGCTCACAGACTTCTCTAATATTTGCAAAAGTTAAAATGTTTTCAATGGACTGATGCTACCGTCTTCTTCCACTCCAACTTCCCCTCCAGCACACTTCCTCTTGAGTCAAGCGGTGGTGGAGAGGCCGTGTACATTTTGGGGATCTTGCTAAGGAGTTGAGTTGGGCAACATTTATTGTAGGTTTATCAGGACAGGTCTATGTGGTTCACCGCCACTTCCATGAATGACTCAGTTATTCCCAGCTGTTAGGAATGGCTTCTAGAACACTCCTCTGCCAATTGCGCCAACTCACCTGGACCCAGATGCAAAGATGCAGGGCCGGAGGGTCCAAGGAGCATCGTGAAGCAACGTGTCCCATGGCGCCTGGCACCCAAAGTATGTGGGCAATGGAGAATAAACAGATCAATGGAAAGACAGAATGGTCACTCTATTTTCTTTATAGAAAATGTGTTAAACCCTGGCCAGGCATGGCGGCTCATGCCTGTAATCCCAGCACTTTGGGAGGCCGAGGCGGACAGATCACTTGAGGCCAGGAGTTCAGTACCACCCTGGCCAACATGGTGAAAGCCTGTCTCTATTAAAAATACAAAAATTAGGGCCAGGCGCAGTGGCTTATGCCTGTAATCCCAGCACTTTGGGAGGCTGAGGGGAGCAGATCACCTGAGGTCAGGAGTTTGAGACCAGCCTGGTCAACATGGTGAAACCCCATCTCTACTAAAAATACAAAACTTAGCGGGCCATGATGGGGGGCACATGTCATCCCAGCTACTCAGGAGGCTGAGGCAGGAGAATCGCTTGCACCTGGGAGGCAGAGGTTGCAGTGAGGAAGATCGCACCACTGCACTCTGGCCTGGGTGACAGGACAGAGCAAGACTCCATCTCAAAATAAATAAATTAATTAATTAATTAAATTAAAATACAAAAATTAGCCAGGCATGGTTGTGTGTGCCTGTAACCCCAGCTATTTGGGAGGCTGAGGCAGGCGAATTGCTTGAATCCAGGAGGCAGAGGTTGCAATGAGCCGAGATCATGCCACTGCACGCCCACTGCCTGGGCAACAAAGTGAGACTCTGTCTAAAAAAAAAAAAAAAAAAAGTTATACCTTCATCATTTGAAGGAGCAATCGAAGAGTATGCTGAAGAAGTAGGACAGTATTAAAATATTAAAATATTTGGCAATTTTTTTTTTTGAGATGGAATTTTGCACTTGTTGCCCAGGCTGGAGGGCAATGATGCAATCTCGGCTCACTGCAACCTCCGCTTCCCAGGTTCAAGTGATTCTCCTGCCTCAGCCTCCCAAGCTGGGATTACAGGTGCCTGCCACCACACCCAGCTAAATTTTGTATTTTTAGTAGCGACAGAGTTTCATCATGTTGGCCAGGCTGGTCTCGAACTCCTGACCTCAGGTGATCCATCCGCTTTGGCCTCCCAAAGTGCTGAGATTACAGGCGTGAGTCACCTCACCGGCCATCTTTCTGGATTTTAAGATGTTTGAGGTATGTGTCAAGTTTTTAAAAATCTGTAATCTGTTTTGATTTCTTTGTTTCTTCTAAACAAATATTTACTTCAGTACCTGGCTTTGTATTCACAATTTTGTACATTTTCTTTTTTTTCTTTTTTTTTTTTTTTTTTTTTGAGACAGAGTCTCGCTCTGTGGCCCAGGCTGGAGTGCAGTGGTGCATTCTCGGCTCACTGCAAGCTCCGCCTCCCAGGTTCACGCCATTCTCCTGCCTCAGCCTCCCGAGTAGCTGGAAATAGGAGCGCCCGCCACCACGCCCGGCTAATTTTTTGTATTTTTTTTAGTAGAGACGGGGTTTCACGTGTTGGCCAGGATGGTCTCGATTTCCTCACCTCGTGATCCACACGCCTCGGCCTCCCAAAGTGCTGGGATTACAGGCGTGAGCCACCGTGCCCTGCCAATTTTGTACATTTTCTTAAAGAGAAATTGCAAAGGCTTCCGGACCCACTAAAAAACCTGGATATGCCCCTAACAGAACCCCAATTTTGTTTAGGGTGACAATATACCTAATAACACTGCTTTTCAGTCTCCCTTGCAGTTATGAGTAGCCACGTGAATAAGATCCAGAAATGGGGTGAAGTTGAATTGCGTGGGACCTCCAGGAAGGCTTCTTAGAGGGAGCAAGATAACTTGTCTGAGAGGAGGAGTGCCCTTTGCCCCTTCCGCTCGTTCTCCTTTATGTTGCCTGAAATACAGATGCGATGGCTGATGCTCCAGCAGCCATTTTAGTTCATGAAGTAACAAACTAAGGGTGATTCAGGAGAAAATACAAGGAGCTGAGTCCCCAGGAACAGTGGGGCTGCCACCCCAGCCCTGAATGGCTGACCGCCAGCCTTTTTCATATGAGAGAAAAACAAACCCTTCTATCTTGTTCCAGCCTCTGCATTTGGAGGTTTTCTGTTCAATGCTCCCAAAAGTAATCCTCAACTGTACAATGATCCCTTGAGAAAGTCACTTCCCCTCTCTGTGCCTCAGAATCTCATCCGAAAACTGAAATGAGGCTGAATGACTAAACTGGTGCCTAATATTTCAGCCAACCACATGCCACATTTCTGAATGTTCCTGTGTCCATGTGCCATCAACACTATTTATTTAATATTCTTCTTTAAATTGATCTGTACTTCAAATTTTTTATTACATACCTTTGACTAATCCCAGATTGCTGTTCTAACATTTCTGCAAAGATATGTCTTCAAATCTTGATTTTAAAAAATAACATTTATTTTTTCAAAGAAGGCATGGGATTTGTTCTTTTTTTTTTTTTTGAAACAGAGTCTTGCTTGTTGCCCAAGCTACACGATCTCAGCTCACTGCAGTCTCCATTTCCCACATTCAAGCGATCCTCCAACCTCAGGCTCCCGATTAGCTGGGACTGCAAGCATGCACTACCATGCCCAGCTTATTTTTTATTTTTTGTAGAGACAGGGTTTTGCCATGTTGCCCAGGCTGGTCTGGAACTACTGGGCTCAAATGATCCTCTTGCCTCCTAAAGTGCTGGGAATGCAGGTGTGAGTCACAGCGCCCAGCGGGATTTGTTTTTTTATGGCCATTTCAGTAAGCAACATGTTGACATGAGCAATTTGGATGACTTTCTTTGAATTACGTTACTGTTTTATACACACAGTATTTTTGGAAGTTGGACACTGGGGAAAGTCCTGGTGGATTTGTAATTTGTGTAACTCCACAGGAAGTTTCACAGAGCTCTTATTTCACTACGAGCCCATTCTAATGTTGACTCTGTCATGGGCCTTACTTTATATAAATTATGCTTCCCTCAAAAGATTGGGACTCACTGTTTTGGTTCACTCACTCCAGCCAAAACTTGAGGGTCTGAAGTTTAGGCTGTATGTCTGGAACTTGTCTTTGTTCATGAAGACAAAAAATGCTTAAATCACTTTGATCTGAGTAGCTCCATGGGGTCTGATTAACTCCACATGGGTGCCAACTGGACTGTCCCACACTCACCCCACTCCCATCAGTGTTTTATTTTTTATTTTTGTATTTTTTGTAGAGACGGGGTTTTGCTATGTTGCCCAGGCTAGTCTCAAACTCCTGAGCTCAACTGATCTGCCCACCTCAGCTTCCCAAAGCGCTGGGATTTACAGGCATGAGCCACTGTGCCTGGCCCCATCACAGTGTTTTATATTGGGTATTTCAGAACCTCTTGCCCACAGAGAAATGGGCAGATGGGACCACACTATGAAAATTGATTGTATGTGCTCAGAAATGGGATCATGGGCCAGGTGCAGTGGCTCACACCTGTAATCCCAGCACTCTCGGAGCCCGAGGTGGGTGGATTGCCTGAGGACAGGAGTTCAAGACCAGCCTGACCAACATGGTGAAACCTCGCCTCTGCTAAAAACACAATAATTAGCCAGGTGTGGTAGCAGGCTCCTGTAATCCCAGCTACGTGGGAGGCTGAGGCAGAAGAATCGCTTGAACCCAGGAGGAGGAGGTTGCAGTGAGCTGAGACTGGGCCATTGCACTCCAGCCTGGGCAACAAGAGCGAAACTTTTGTCTTAAAAAAAAAAATGAAATGGGATTGCGGTGCCCACATGGTTGCCAGACAGACCAGGTGTCTGCCAGGGAGTGGTTTCATATCAGATGACCTGCTATCTCTGTGAAGTTAATATTGTACCATGGCCTTATCCAGCCCTGCTGCAGTTCTTTACTGTGGGTAATAGGAAGCTGTGAAACAGCACTTTTCATAACACAAATGGCCAGTTACTTGGCCTGTCTCTGTCCCACTGCCACTGCCCAGGCTCTGAGCTGAGTGCGAGTCTCAGCTGGATGTCTGCACTGCCTCCCAGACAGCCTCCTGCAGTTTGTCTTACCTCCTCCAACCCCTCCTCCTCTTTACCACCCGAGTATTTTTATGACACCCAAAACCTGCTTTCTTATTCCTCCACTTACAGTCCTTCGGTGATGATTCGCACTGCTCAGGAAAAAGTCTGAGCTCCTTTGCTGGAACACAAGGGCCTCCAGATCAGTCCCCTGCCCACTTCTCCAAACCAGGCCCCTGCTGCTTCTCCAGCACCCGGTGTCTAAGCTCCTTGGCCTGGAACACGAGGCCTCCAGACTGGGACCCTGCTGCTTCTCCAGCACCTGGTGTCTAAGTGCCTCCTTCTTGATGTCTGCTCTTCAGTCACAAGGAGCTGCTCATCTCTCCCTGAGGACACACGTGCACAAACACACACACACACCACACACACATGCACACACAAGTGCACACACAGAGAGAAGCGTGCTCTTCTACTCCTTCTCCCTGTGGTCCCTGGAATGCACCATCTGTCCTAAACCAAAGGCCCACCCCCTCCCTGAAGTTCACCCTGGTCTCATCAATCACAGGTCCGATATGCAAAAACACAGATATAACTTATAGAGTGCTCACTCTGTGCCGGGCACTGACTTAAGTGCCTCACAAGCATTAGCTCTTTTAATCCTCACAACAACCTTATGAAATAGTTTCTGTGATGAGCTCCATTTTACAGAAGAGGAAACTGAGGCTTGGAGATTTAAAGTAACTTGCCTGGTTTCACTCAGCTGCCGGCCCCTTATCTCCCCCCAGAACACTGACTACATTTCCTTCATAGCATGTTAGTGCATTTAATACTTTTCATAACCACCAACTCTAATGATACATGGTGGGAAAGGTCAGTGCCCTCTTGGTCTGTGGTCCCCACAGCCAAGCTCAGGGCCTGGCACCCAGCAGGCGCTCAGTAATGCTGTGACTAAAGCACTGGTCTGTGTTTCTTCAAGGAAGCTCTTCCTGCATTAAAATCCTCTTGGCTCAGAAGTGGACTCATGGGAAGGGCTACGAGGCTTGTGTCGCAGGGTCCTTCCCTTGTGTAGGGCCCCTCTAGCAATGCGCACAGATGCTCATCTAGTTTTGTAAAGTAAGATATTATTTTTTGGCCAGGCATGGTGGCTCATGCCTGTAATCCGAGCCTTTGGCAACCCAAAGCAGGAGGATCGTTTGAGCCCTGGAGTTCGAGGCCAGCCTGGACAACATGTGGAAACCCTGTCTCTACAAAAAATGTAAAAATTAGTTGGACGTGGTGGTGTGCACCTGTAGTACCAGCTATTCAGGAGGCTGAGGTGGGAGTCCTGGAGGTGGAGGCTGCAGTAAGCAGATATCATGCCACTGCTCTCCAGCCTGGGTGACAGAGTGAGACTCTGTTTCAAAGACAAAAAAAAAAAAAGAAAGAAAGAAAAGAAATTATTTTTCTTAAAGATGCCCCCTATATTTGTAATCTTTAGGGCCCACAAAACCAAGGCCTGGGTGAGAGGCTTGTTGAAAATGCAGATTTCAGCTGGGCATGGTGGCTCACACTTATAATCCCAGCACTTTGAGAGGCCAACGTAGGGGGATCACTTGATCCCAGGAGTTTAAGACCAGCCTGAGCAACATAGCAAGACTCTGCCTCTACAAAAAAGTAAAAAATTAGCCGGGCATGGTGGTGCATGTCACTGGTCCCAGCTACTTAGGAGGCCGAGGTGGGAGGATCACTTGAGCCTGGGAGGTCGAGGCTACAGTGAGCCATGATTGAGCCACTGCACTTCAGCCTGGGCAACAGACCGAGACTCTGTCTCAAAAAAAGAAAAAGAGAATGCACTTTTCTAGCCCTACCCCCAAGCACCCAAATCTTGGAAGATTCTTGTCTTACCAAAGTCTGAGCACCACTATGCTAAATGTTTCTTCCCTACCCCAGTGATTTTTCTATTTGCTTTAGGGCTCAAAAGAGAGTCATTGCAGTGGTGGGGTCAGCTATTAACATCTCTCTTTTCCTGGAAACCAGTTGATGCCTGTAAGAGGGGTTTCCTGAGCTCTCTGAATAACTTCAATTTGTTCTTTTTGGGCCAAGCCCTGTGCTGCCTGGTCCTGCTGATGAGAGTTCGGCTAGAGGGAGGGGTGGGGAGGGGCCTGGGCTGGGGGATCAGCTGGGGGGCAGCCTGCAGCCCTGAATCCTAATCCTCGCCACTGCCCCTTCTCTGCCTCATAAAGGTGTTCTTGCTCTTTCTCCTTTCTAGCCAAGCCTCCTCCCTCCACATACGTGTTCTCATCCAGATCAGTTTTGATTCCCGTTGGTGGAAAGCAGCCTCAGGCAGGGCCACTGCGCAGGAAGGGAGGGCCTGGGTGCAGGCAGGGCTCTGGGAGTCACCCCCAGACGCCCGGCTGCCCTTCATTGTCCTCCGCATGACGCTGGTGCCGGAGCCCACGTGAGCCTTTGCCAAGGAGAGATTCAGAGATGTGAGCGGAAGAACTGGAAGAGGGACTTCTTCAATAAGACAGCGGGACGGTTTGGCTGTATCTGATTTTCAATTTTGCTTGAAATGTGATGCAAGTGGTGTCAGCCTGCTGATAAGTTAACATTGTTCAGGATGAATCTTCTACAGAAATAATTGCTTTTTTTCCCCAGTATTTAGTACTGAAAGATATTAATGGTAATATATTTCTGGTTTAATATAAATTAAGCATGTTTTCTAGTTGTGCGTGAATGCTGGCTGGCAACTTAGTAAGTTTTGACAGTTGTTTAAATATGTAATGTTAAGCTTAGGTTTTAAAAAAGTAAAAGTTATAAAGGAAAATAAAAAGAATCTCAGGCTCCCCAAACTCCTTATGCCAAAGATAAAGTTAAGCCTGGAGGTTGTGCCACACAACACTGCCATGCTTTTGCCAAGTGCAAAGCTGCTACTTCACAAGCTTGTGTGAAAGCATGAAGCATTAGCCAGACTCCCACAGGATGCAAAAGGCCTCAGGCAGCTCCAGATGTTTGCCCCACAAATCAGTCACACTTAAATATTTTGCTGCCTCAAAAACTTTCAAGATGTATATCTGCCCATAAAATGAGGGTATGTTGATTGTAACTTTAGGTCTGCAATCTAAATGTAGCTCCTGAAACCAACGTTGTTCCTTTCTACGCAGATAATGTTGATTCCAAGCTTGTCTTTCCAGATGCAGAGCAAAGCGAAGATGTAATTAATCATTCTTCCACCTACCCAGAGACACCTGCACAATTAATTCTTCCTTTACTCCCTTTTTTTTCCTTCAGAAGTTCACCTTATCTTATGTAAAATGCAGATCTACTGGGCACTAACTGAAGTCTCACAAGAATATAACTATTCCCTCTCTCACTACCTACCTGCCCCTCATCCTACATGCCTTCCTCACCCCCCTTTTTTTTGAGATAGAGTTTCGCTCTTGTTGGCCAGGCTGGAGTGCAATGAAGTGATCTTGCCTTACCGCAACTTCCGCCTCCTGGGTTCAAGTGATTCTCCTGCCTCAGCCTCCCGAGTAGCTGGGATTATAGGCATGCACCACCACACCCATCTAATTTTGTATTTTTAGTAGAGATGGGGTTTCTTCATGTTGGTCAGGCTGGTCTCCAACTCCCAACCTCAGGTGATCTGCCTGCCTCAGCCTCCCAAAATGCTGGGATTACAGGCTTGAGCCACCGCGCCTGGCCATGCCTTCCCCTGTTTAAGGATATGTATAAATACTAAATCTCCTTAAAACCTCTTCAGAGGATCCATGGCACAGACTGTTTCTGTGCCTTGTGTTTTTCCTGGGCACTTCCTCAAGCTTGGACTCAATAAATTTTGGCTGATGGAGACTTACCTCAGCCTGTCATTTTTTTTGTTTAACAAACTGATAAACTGCTGTTTATGATTTACTTTTAAAAAAAGAAAATAAATATGAATGTGTTGGCACATTCAAAAAAATTTAAGAACTGCTTTTGAAAGACGTTTTTGAAAAAATGAAAAGATAGTCACAGGCTGAGAGAAAATATTTGAAAATCAGTTTTCTGATAAAGTGCTTGCATCTGTCAAGTCTTGTTAAATACCAACAAAAAAAGAAAAAAGTACTCTCATCCAAAATATGTAAATTACTCTCAAAACTAAATAATGAGAAAACCATCTAAGTTTATAAATGGGCAACATGTTGGAACAGACAATGCAAAAAAAGAAGAGACACAGGCATAAATAACCAACTGAATAGATGTTCAACATCATCACTCTTTAAGGAAATGCAAATTAAAACCATTAATGAGACACCACTCCACAACTATTAGAATGTCTAAAATGAAAACATTTCACTCAGGCTTGAGAGGCTGATAATGAGGTTCTGCCTAAGTCTTGTCACCCAGAGTTATCTGATATACCTTAGGAATGCACCCTAAGACTGGGTAATTTACAGAGAAAAGAGATTTATTTTGGTTCACAGTTCTAGAGGCTGGGAAGTCGAAGATTGGGCAGCTCATCTGGTCAGCTTCTGGTGAGGGCCTTTGACCTGTGTCCTAACATGGCAGAGAAGCAGAAGGGCAAGCAAGCATGTGCCAGAGAGAGAGGACAAAATAGGCTGACCTGCTTCATAACAACCTACTCTCAGGAGAGCTAATCCATTCTCTCGATAATTCACCCAAAGGAAGTCATTTATCCATTCTAATAACCCAGTCACCTCTTAAAGACCCTGCCTCCAAACACCATCATGTTGGCAAGTAAATTTCAACATGAGTTTTGGTTGGCACAAACCACATTCAAATCATAGCACCTGTCAAGCAGAGAGACCAGCCTGTCCTGAACACCCTGAAAGAAGTGCCTAGGGTAAGGCCCTGTGGGGGGACGGGGAACAGAATAAACCTGGCAGTGGTAGATTCTCAGTCTGGTTCATAGAGACCATCATACTTACATTAAAAAAAAAGTTTTTTTTTTGAGACAAAGTGTCACTCTCGTTCCCCATGCTGGAGTGCAATGGCGCGATCTCGGCTCACTGCAACCTCTGCCTCCCAGGTTCAAACGATTCTCTTGCCTCAGCCTCCCGAGTAGCTGGGATTACAGGCACCTACTACCATGCCTGGCTAATTTTTGTACTTTTAGTAGAGACTGGGTTTCACCATGTTGGCCAGGCTGGTCTCAAACTCCTGACCTCAGGTGATCCGCCCACCTCGGCCTCCCAAAGTGCCGGAATTAACAGGCATGAGCCACCGTGCCCGGCCACATTTTTAAAAATTTTAATTGCAGGCAGGTGCAGTGGTTCATGCCTGTAAATCCCAGCATTTTGGGAGGCCAAGGGCGATCTATTAACACAGCCAAGCGGGGACAGCAGATTGCTAGAAGGAATGGGACACAGTCACACAGGCCACACTAGCATGGGCTATCGATGGGGTGGGGAGGAGGAAGGCAGAGGAGATTTAAATTATGAGATGTACCTCTTAGGGAAGATTTTTGGCAGGGGTGATTAGGGCAAATAGGGAATGATTTGCAGGATTCTAGTGAGAAGAAATATGGATGCCTAAAGATGAACTTCCTTGTTCACAACTTGCCTGCCTTGATAAATCTATGTTGTTCATTACTATGTCCCTAGCACCTAGCACAGAGCCTTAAGCATAGTGGAACTTAGTAAATATTTGTTGAATGACTTAATAAACATGATATCCTACATTAATATCTCACTTAAAGCATTGCTATCCTTCTAAATATTTCTACTTAGTTTAAAATACATAATTATTAAATCAACTTTGGGCCGGGTGTGGTGGCTCACACCTGTAATCCCAGCACTTTGGGAGGCTGAGACGGGTGGATCACTTGAGGTCAGAAGTTCGAGACCAGCCTAAAAATACAAAAATTAGCCAGGTGTGGTAATGTGCACCTGTAATCCCAGCTACTAGGAAGGCCGAGACAGGAGAATGGTTTGAACCTGGGAGGCAGAGGCTGCAGTGAGCTGAGATTGCACCTCTGCACTCCAACTCGGACGACAGAGCAAGACTTGAGACTCCATCTCAGAAAAAAGGCCGGGCCAGGTGCGGTGGCTCACACCTGTAATCCCAGCACTTTGGGAGGCCGAGGCAGGCGGATCACCTGAGGTCAGGAGTTTGAGACCAGCCTGGCCAACATGGTGAAATCCTGTCTCTACTAAAAATGCAAAAATTAGCCAGGTGTGATGGTGGGCGCCTGTGATTCCAGCTACTCGGGAGGCTGAGGCAGGAGAATCTCTTGAACCTGGGAGGTGGAGGTTGCAGTGAGCCAAGATCACGCCACTGCACTCCAGCCTGGGCAACAGAGACTCCATCTCAAAAAAAAAAAGGCCGGACATGGTGGCTCACGCCTGTAATCCCAGCACTTTCTGAGGCCGAGGCAGTCAGATCACCTGAGATCAGGAGTTCAAGACCAGCTTGGCCAACATGGCAAAACCCCGTCTCTACTAAAAATACGAAAATTAGCCGGGCGTGGTGGTGCATGACTATAATCTCAGCTACTTGGAAGGCTGAGGGAGGAGAATCACCTGAACCCAGGAGGCAGAGGTTGCAGTGAGCCGAGATTGCACCACTGCGTTCCAGCATGGGCAACAGAGCGAGACTCCGTTAAAAAAAAAAAAAAAAAAAGATAATAAAAATAAATCAATAAACTTTGAAATTTTACAAAAGATGGTTGTACTAAAATTAATTTATGATCTTTAACTTACTTTTTCCTTCATTTGTGCTCTTATCTAATATTTATGTATATCCATTAGTTTTTATTATCTGAGTAACGCATGGGCATGCTTGTAAAAGTTCAGAATTTAAAAAGTCTAGAAGGTTAAAGTTGCATAAATGAATATATCACATGGTTTTTACATAGTCATAATTGTATATAGTTTTATATTTCTATATTCTCACTTATTTTGTAAATACTTTTCCATTTCTCTAATAGTCACTAATTTAAATGACTGCAAAAATTCCAATCATGTTATGTCATACTTAATTTAGCTAGTCCCCTACAATTGTACATATTTCAATTTTTAAACATTTTTTAAAGCATGTAGTGTTGCTTACACAGAATATATATATATATATATATATATATATATATCTGTTGATATAAACAGAATATATGTATTTGAGATATCAAGGGGAAAAAAAACCAAAGTGTCTTTTTTTTTTTTTTTTTGAGACAGAGTCTTACTCTGTCACCCAAGCTGGAGTGCAATGGCACGATCTTGGCTTACTGCAGCCTCCACATCCTGGGCTCAAATGATCCTCCTGCCACAGCCTCCTGAGTACCTGGGACTACAGGCATGTGCCACCATGCCTGGATAATTATTGTATCTTTTATAGAGATAGGATTTTGTCATGTTGCCCAGGCTGGTCTCAAGTTCCTGGCCTCAAGTGATCTGCCCGCCTCGGTCTCCCAAAATGCTAGGATTGGAGGCATGAGCCACCGCACCCAGCCCAAAGTGTCTTTTTCCTATTCTCTTACACAGTCATTCAGCACAACACTTTTGATACCAGATATGTGTGAGTTTTTTTCCTCACACACCAAACAAGCAATTCTGTAACAGACACCAGCTGGATGTCTTATAATTCAATTCAATTCAATTCTGACACCTGGCGATCCCACAGGTTAATGGCTCAATGCCATAAAACCATCCCCCATTGCTGCGAGGCACGAACCTGTACAACATGTTACTACACTGAATACTGTAGGCAACAGTAACACAATGGTGAACATTTGTGTATCAAAACGTATCTAAACACAGAAAAGATATGGTTAAAATACAGTTTATAATCTAATGGGACCACTTTCATATATGTGGTCCATCACTGACCAAAATGTTGTTGTGTGGTGCATGACTATATATATACATGGTCATCCCTCGATACTGAAGGGGAATTAGTTCCAGGATCCCCTTGAATAACAACATTTGAGGATGCTCAGGTCCTGCAGTTGGCCCTGCTGAACCCCCAGATGTGAAAAGTAAGCCTCTGTACGTGGGTTCTGCATTCTGAGAATATTGTATTATCCCCATTTGGTTGAATCCACAGATGTAGAGCTCATGGATATGGAGGGCTGACTGTACATATTTATCTATCTACATTTTTTCTTTTGAAGTATTTTCTTATACTATATTTAATTCTGCTGATTTCTTTGCAGAGGTAAACAAAAATGATATTTTTTTCTTGCTTTACAAAAGAGCAAGAAAATAAATTATAAATGTGCCATTCCATGGAATTTTTTTGTTTGACAGAAATGGATTGTGGTCTAAAAAAATCTTGAGAATACATATATGTTTGTGTGTGTGTATGTATGTATAAAAGATTTAAAAAGTCAGCAGGCCAGGTGGCTCATGTCTGTAATCCCAGCACTTTGGGAGGCCGAGGCAGGCAGATCACTTGAGCCCAGTTCAGGACCAGCCTGGGCAACATGATAAAAACCCCATCTCTACAAAAAATACAAAAAAAATTTAACTGGGCATAGTGGTGCACGCCTGTAGTCCCAGCTACTCAGGAGGCTGAGGTGGGAGGATCGCTTGAGCCCAGGGGTGGGGGATGGAAGGGTGGGGGTGGAGGTTGGGGTGGGGTGGAGGTTGCAGTGAGCTGAGATTGCATCCTGGGTGACAGAGTGAGACTCTGTCTCAAAGAAAAAAAAAAGAGGTCAGAAAAATTGTTAATGTCTCTAAAGTGATTAAAAATTAAACGCATTTTTGCCTTTCAGAGTTTACAATTTGGTAGGCTGTAGGGACCAGCCCCATAGGGTCGGTGGGTCTCTCCCCATGTGCAGAGATGAGAGAGTGTAGAAATAAAGACACAAGACAAAGAGATAAAAGAAAAGACAGCTGGGCCTGGGGGACCACTACCACCGAGATGCAGAGACAGGTAGTGGCCCCGAATGCCAGGCTGCCCTGATATTTTATTGGATACAAGACAAAGGGGCAGGATAAGGAGAGTGAGCCATCTCCAATGATAAGTAAGCCCACGTGGGTCACATGTCCACTGGACAGGGGGCCCTTCCCTGCCTGGCAGCCGAGGCAGAGAGAGAGAGGGAGAGAGAGAGACAGCTTACACCATTATTTCTGCATATCAGAGACTTTTACTACTTTCACTAATTTTGCTACTGTTATCTAAAAGGCAGAGCCAGGTGTACAGGATGGAACATGAAGGTGGACTAGGAGCATGACCACTGAAGCACAGCATCACAGGGAGTTGGTTAGGCCTCCGGATAACTGCGGGCAAGCCTGACTAATGTCAGGCCCTCCACAAGAGGTGGAGTAGTAGAGTCTTCTCTAAACTCCCCTGGGGAAAGGGAGACTCCCTTTCCTGGTCTGCTAAGTAGCGGGTGTTTTTCCTTGACACGTAGACTACCGCTAGACCACGGTCCGCCTGGCAACGGGCGTCTTCCCAGACGCTGGCGTTACCGCTAGACCAAGGAGCCCTCTGGTGGCCCTGTCTGGGCATAACAGAAGGCTTGCACTCTTGTCTTCTGGTCACTCCTCACTATGTCCCCTCAGCTCCTATCTCTGTATGGCCTGGTTTTTCCTAGGTTATGATTATAGAGCGAGGATTATTATAATATTGGAATAAAGAATAAGTACTACTAACTAATGATTAATTATATTCATATATAATCATATCTAAGATCTATATCTGGTATAACTATTCTCGTTTTATATTTTATTATACTGGAACAGCTCGTGTCCTTGGTCTCTTGCCTCAGCACCTGGGTGGCTTGCCACCCACAGTAGGTAGGCTAATCAGTTTGCCCTTGGGAAGATGATGTAAATCAGCAAATGAATTCCTAATTTAAAATGTAGCTGTTAAGGGTGATATGTGAGCATGTTTAAGCAATGTGACAAATGCTTTACCTGCATCATTTTATTTAATTCTCAGAAGAGTCCTATGAAATAGCTCCATTTTGCAGATGAGATTTATATTTTTCAGAGAGGTCAGTCACTTGCCCAACATTGCTAGTCAGTGTTACACAGCTAGCAAAGTATTGGAGATAAACTGTAGACTCCAGAGCCCATGCTCTTAATCACTCCATAGACATTCAGGCCATTTGGAGGTAGGCTTCTCAATATCAATTATGTCTTAATTGAGGGTATTTGTTTTCCAATTTATCTGAAAGGAGCTCAAGAAAATTAAAAAGAAGACTGGATGCAACCTCATTAACAGATGAAGCTCTTGTCTGGAAATAGCCTTTCAACACTGACAGTTATAATCAAATGCCTTTTAATAAGTAATTGTGCTGAGTGATGTACCTTCAAGCCAAATCAAGCAAACAGGCAGAATCCATGTCCTCTAGAGACCAACCCTTGTGACTGACTATGCCGAAGACATGGATGTTTGAACAATGAACCAAGAACGAGTGTGTTAAAAGGCAAGATAAAATATAGCATTTACCTGGTATCAAAGCATTGGACTTTTCCACTCCACCAGAGTGGGCCTGGCAGGAAAAGGAGGAAGGCATCCTGGAAGGAATGGGACACAAAAGTGAAGAAAACACAGATGATGGATGCTGCTTTCGGTTTAACTTGAAAGACCAAAGATAGATGGGTCTGAAGCATGGGACTGATGCCAAGCCAAGTCTTATTTGGTTTCCTGCCCAGGACTGTGTCTAACTCACCAATCAGAGATGGAGCCCCTGTTCCCACCCAATGTCAGTCATTTAACACACACTTTATCTTCTACCCAGCAGGCCTGCCCACTTGTCCTGGGTGTTCTGCTATTCTGGAACTCAGAGAGAGGCTGTGTCGCTAGGCATAAAGATGGATCCTCTTATCTCCTGGCGAAAGCACTTTGCTCTGACCTCCTCCCCTGCACAGTTGAGGAGGCATGAAGCCTGTATTGTAAGAGTAGAGCTCCTTCCTAGCATTCTAGAGGAAAATTCCATCAGTGCCTTCTAGATACCAATCTGTCCTCTTGGCCTTATCCAATCTATTTAATACATTGTATTCAATCTGTAATATCCCAACAGTAAATTCACTGCCAACAACTCTGTTCTTTGGCTTATGATTTGCTGCAGTATGTGTCATCATGAAGCTCTGTCCTTAAGCTCAGAGAGGTGTACGGAAGCCACTTCCCTTATAATTTATTTTATTTGATGTGTGGGTGGGAAGGGGGAGACTAAACCTCCTTATTTGCATCCTCCCTGGAATATTTCTTCATTATCTGCCAATGAACAAGGAGTGTGTCTTTCCTATCTCCCTCTTCCAACATTTATATATCACTGACCATGCACCAGGCAGAATTCTAAGTGTTTTCCTTATATATATATATGTATACATATATATATATACACAAATATATATATATACACATATATATACACAAATATATATATATACACATATATATACACACACATATATATACACACATATATATTTTTTTTTTTTGAGACAGGTTCTTGCTCTGTCACCCAGTCTGGAGCGTAGTGGCACAATCACAGCTCACTGCAGCTTTGACCTCCTAGGCTCAAGTGATCGCCCACCTCAGCCTCCCAGGTAGCTGGGACTATAGGTGCATGCCATTATGCCCAGCTAACGAATTTTTTTTTTTGTTTGAGATGGAGTATTACTGTGTTGCCCAGGCTGGAGTGCAGTGACGTGATCCCAGCTCACTGCAACCTCCACCTCCCAGGTTCAAGTGATTCTTCTGCCTCAGCCTCCCGAGTAGCTGGGATTACAGGTGCCCACCATCATGCCTGGCTAACTTTTGTATTTTTAGTAGAGATGGGGTTTCACCATGTTGGTCAGTGTGGTCTCGAACTCCTGACCTCAGGCGATCCGCCCACCTCATTCTCCCAAGTGCTGGGATTACAGACGTGAGCCATCGTGCCCAGCCTTTCCTATTATATTAACTAATTTAATTTTCATAACAATCTCATGAGGTATGTCCTATTGTTATTCCCATTTGGCAGATGAGGCACAGAGAAGTTAAATAATCTGTCCAGTGATGCACAGCTAGTAATTGGCACAACTGATGGTCAGACCTAGCAGGCAGACTCCAGCATCCTTAGTCTTCGTTGTTGTTGTTGTTTAAGAGACGGGGTCTTACTCTGTGGCCCAGACTGGAGTGCAGTGGTACAATCACGACTCACTGCAGCCTCAACCTCCTAGGCTCAAGCAATCTTCCCACATAGCTGGGACTACAGGTGTGCGCCACCACGTCCAATTAATTCTTTAATTTTTTTTCTTTTCTTTTCTTTTTTTTTTTTTTTTTGGAGACAGTCTCGCTTAATCCCCCAGGCTGGAGTGCAGTGATGCGATCTTAGCTCACTGAAACCTCCGCCTCCCGCGTTCAAGAGATTCTCATGCTTCAGCCTCCCAAGTAGCTGGGATTACAGGCGCCTGCCACCACACCCGGCTAAGTTTTGTATTTTTAGTGAAGACAGGATTTTGCCATGTTGGCCAGGCTAGTCTCAAACTCCTGGCCTCAGGTGATCTGCCCACCTTGGCTTCCTAAAGTGTTAGGATTACAGGCGTGAGCCACGACGCCCGGCTTAATTCTTTAAAATTTTCTGTAGAGACAGGGTCTCCTTGTGTTATTCAGGCATGTCTCGAACTCCTGGGCTCAAGCAATCCTCTCATCCCCAGCCAAGCTTCCCTGCTTTAACCAGCGACCTGTGCTGTCTCCAGGAGAACATCAGAGTGACCCCTAGTGGACGTTTGTTAACATCATAAGGCGGGCATAAGGTTCAAGGCAAGTCAGGGAGCCAGACTGGCAGAAATATAGATGATCAGGAGATGGCTGCGGACTGTAGAAAGAAACTTACATTGCAGGGGAGGCAAACCCTGGCATACCAGACTCCCTCTCCCCAACTTTAGCAAGTGCTGGCCTCAGTTTGTACCAAACCATATCCATTGCTTGCTGAAAGTGCTTGATATCGCCTCTCTTCTGCAGCTCTTAAATTAGGTTTTTTATTTTATTATTTTTTTTTAGATGGAGTCTCACTCTGTCGCCCAGGTTCGAGTGCAGTGGTGCGATCTCAGCTCACTACAACCTCTACCTCCTGGGTTCAAGCCATTCTCCTGCCTCAGCCTCCCAAATAGCTGGGATTACAGGCATGCGCCACCACACCCAGCTAATTTTTGTATTTTTAGTAGAGACGGGGTTTCACCGTGTTGGCCAGGCTGGTCTCGAACTCCTGAGCTCAAGTGATCCACCCGCCTCGGCCTCCCAAAGTGCTAGGATTACAGGTGTGAGCTATCGTGCCCGGCCTAGTCAGATTTTTATTTTTTTTATTTAGAGACAGACTCTGGCTCTGTCACCCAGACTTGAGTGCAATGGTGCAATCATAGCTCACTGCAGCCTCCAACTCCTGGTCTCCAGCGATCCTCCCACCTCAGCCTCCCAACTGGGACTACAGTTGCATGCCACCACGCCCAGCTAATTTGTTTATTTTTTGTAGAGATGGGGTTTTGATGTTTCTCAGGCTGGTCTTGCACTCCTGGCCTCAAGAGATCCTCCCACCGCAGCTACCCCAAGCTTTGGGATTATAGGTGTTGAACCACCATACCTGGCTGGATATGGATTTTTAAGTAAGTTTTACTTACAAAGGAGTTCTTTGTAATATTGTATCTGTGATGTCCCTCTAAATAAATGCTTTTTCCCAGCCCCTGCCTACCAGACATTACCCAGTACACATCTACAACCCCATGAAGACCTTGTTACTGCTCACCCTCCTGGAGAAGCCCCAATGAGTCAACATTGTCATTAACTGGCAACGCTGATTGAGAGCTCTTAGGGATCTAGATTCTTTACAAAGCTGCATGGTGCAAGCAGTGCCCTAAAGAATTTGCCCCTCTGTAAAAGGCTTTTGTCCTCTGTGCTCTGATATTTGTGTAACTTGTTTTGTTTGTTTGTTTTTTAGGAAAAAAATTTACAATTCATTACATTATTCACATAAAATGCATTATTTACATAAAATACATTATGAGCTCCTCCAAACAATTTCATAAGAGATCACAGCCTTCACTTGGTAGAGAGGAAACTGAGGCACAACTAGGTGACATGAGTTGCCTAGAGTCATGCACTAGGAATGGCAGAGCAAAGCTCAGCCTCAGCCATGCCGTCTGTGCCAGGTCACTGTGTCTCTGTGGGCCTTGCTTTTTTTTTATCTACAGAGTGACGGGATTGGAATAGGAGCTCTATCAGGGTTCTTCCAACTCAAACATTTTGTAACACTAAAATTCTGAGGGCTACTTTTCCCCGAAAGATCAGGTAACCAAGCCTCCTGAATTTCACATTTCCACTCATTGAGGTGGGGCGGGCGGGGAGGGAGATGAAAGCTCCTTATTTACGTCTACCCAGGAACGTGATTTCATTATCTCTCAGTGAACAAGGAGTATGTCTTTCCCATCTCCCTCTTTTTCCTAACAGGGACAGGGATAGAGTTGTTTTTGAAAGGGCTTTCTCCCCTATGCTCCTTATGGACATCAAATAACTAAGATGGTGAAATTCTGCAGTAAACACAACAACATATTTGCCTCAAAACCTGTGGATTAGGCTGGGCGCGGTGGCTCACTTCTGTAATCCCAGCACTTTGGGAGGCCAAGGCAGGCGGATCACGATGTCAGGAGATCGAGACCATCCTGGCTAACACGATGAAACCCCTTCTGTACTAAAAATACAAAAAATTAGCCAGGCGTGGTGACATGCGCCTGTAGTCCCAGCTACTCGGGAGGCTGAGGCAGGAGAATGGTGTGAACCCAGGAGGCGGAGCTTGCAGTGAGCCGAGATTGCGCCACTGCGCTCCAGCCTGGGTGACAGAGCGAGACTCCGTCTCAGAACAAAAACAAAAACAAAACAAAACAAAAAACCTGTGGATTACAACTTTTTAGTGACTTTTTTATAATAATGACAGCTGAGATCAGTAGAGCACACATTCTGAGTCTAGCACTGTACCAAATGCTTGACAAGTATTATAGTATTTATTACTCACAACCATCTCAAGAGGAAGGTATTATCATCATTATTTCCATGCTACAGAAGAAGGAACAGTGGCTGAGAGAAGTAAAAATAAAAGCACTTAGTCGGGATCACAGAGCTATTACGGGGAGCCTAGATTCAAACCCAGGAAATTTGCCAGCAACTCTTAACTGCTGCAAGAGACCACATGACTTCTCCTAGGAGAAAGGGAGATTGGTATTACGCACATTTCATTCCCTTTAAGTGTTTATTATGTAATATTTAAGATAGAAAAAATGTACATTATGCACAGATAGTGCTTCCCCATTAATTTATGTATTTTATATTTCCCACTGTGTGCCAAGTATTAGGGATGTGATATATATTTGCACGCTTATGTATGTATATATATTTGCCATTGTGTACCAAACATTAAGCATGTAACAACAAATTCCTCCAGATGGAGAGGGTCAGGAGAAAATTAAGGCAATGTTAGAAAAATCATTTAGAGTTTATTATCCAGTGCCACCTCCGAGTCTAGCATTACGCTGGGTAAGCCTGAGTAAAGAAGAGTGTCCGAAAACCCTGCCATAAAATAAACTACATAGACAGAAAAAAAGTCACTTAGTTTGGTTATAAAGAAAGGAGTCTGTTCACACAGCGTAAAAACGAATCTTATAATCGTACTTTATAAGCATCACAGGCAAAAACAGCTAGGGTGACGGGCTTTGGGGAGTGGGAAGCGCCGGATCCTGGGAGCCAGTCGTCCTACTCGATCAAGCATTTTCTGAAGGCCCTATCCAATAACGTGGGGACGCAGCTGAAAACCATGCAAGCTGATCGCTGCCCTCCCGGAGTTTATGATCTGGTGAGAAGATCCCTGCTCTGAGTCACTGCCAAGCTCTAGCTATGTGACTTTGAACAGGGAATTTCTGTCCCTATCTATAAAATAAACGGGGTTAAACCAGGGAATCCACCATTCAAATTCCTGGCCCAAGTGTCTCCTGGGTTGCGGTGCCCAAAGGAGGGTGGGCGAGGCTCCCTGGGCCTGCGCTGCGGCGGCCTGACAGCGGGAGCGCTCTTCCGGCGCGGAGAGCGTTCGCGTTCCGAAACCGCGTGTCCCTCGCCGCGTGCCGTCGTCCCCGCCGCCGCCGCCGCCGCCGCCGCCGCCGCAGCCCGCTGGGCCGGAGGAGGCGGAGCTGGTGCCGTCCTGGCTCTCCTGCGGGGAAGCAACTGAGGGGGCGGCGCGGCGGGCCCCGGCGGCCGAAGAGGCTGGCAGGTGGCGCCGTGGGGTGGGTGCTCCTGGTGAGAGGAGTCCACTCCATGCGTGCGGGCGGAGGCCGGCCCCCGAGAGCCGCCGACATGAAGAAAGACGTGCGGATCCTGCTGGTGGGAGAACGTGAGTCCGCACCCTCTGGCCGGCCCGAGTCCCTGCCCTCCCTGCCCCTGCAGCTCCTGTCGCCCCTGTCGCCCCTGCAGCCCCAACCTTTGCAGCCCCGGGCCTTCTCGCGCCTCACAGCTCCGCTCGCCTTTCTTCGCGTTCCTAGGCCTTCCAGCCCCTTCACTCTTCTCTTTTGGCGGCCCGCCGGCGGCCCTCACACTGTCACCTCACTTGGGCCCTCCAGAGATCTCCTTTCCCTGTTCCCCAGCCGTCCTCCCAAGCCGTGTCCCCATTAGCCCCTAACCGCCCGACCTCATCCCTCCGAAGGTTCTCTCCTTTTCCTCTTCGAACCCTGTCCTTCTGGGCCTCACAGTTTCCCAGGCCTCCTCCTTTCAGACCTTCTTGTCTTCTCCTGGAGATTCCCTTATCACTGCCAGGCAGGTGCTGGAATAAGCAGACTGACCAATAGGGATTGCGTGAACCGGCTCCCGGGGAAGCTGGGGGAGGGGTGCAGAACTATTCGACTTGTGGGCAAGGTCAGGTTTCTGCATTTTTTTGGCACTCGCAGTCTTCATTCCCTCTATGTGTTGACATTAAGATATGAGTAGTGGAAAGGGCCGGATCCTTTTTACCAATACTTGTACTTTGCATTGGACTAACTCCTCGTACTCGAGATATTTCATCAAAAATTTTTTCTCAACTTCGAGTTATGCAAGCGCTCAATGAATTAGAATTATCTGGGGAGGGTCCAATTATTGTTACCCTAAAGCCTAATCTTTGCACTCTTTTTAAGCATTATTTATTCCATAGTTACTTGGTAGTTAACTTATTAATAACCACAGGCACACAGACATTTGATATCTCCCCCCACCCAGAAATTTCATACATTTCACCTTTTGAAAATATAATAAAGGAGAGTTGCTTCTGTTCACTGACATGAGGACACAACAGCGGGGACTTCTTGATATCACTCTGCAAGTTATGTGACTCAGTTGCTAGAACTAAAATAAGAAAGTGGGCCAGGGATAACTGGATTGTTTGTTTTAAAGTGTTAATACATTCGTTAATAGTCTGCCATTGCTGTTTCGAAGCATTCTATTCTAAATCATTATTTCATTCTTGGTAACTCCTCAGGGTCACCATGATGGAATCCCAAGGAAGAAAGTTAACACGTTTTTACCCTCTTCTGTAGTGTTGAGTTCATTGAAATTTCATCCACCTGCTGTTTGGAGAAATCTTCCTTTAGAATTAGAATTTAGGAGTAAGCTTAGCCAGCCATAGTTTACTTTTTGATTTGCAGTTGTAAATTTTAATTTTTATTTATAACTATATCTTAATCTGTATTTTTCATGGACTTCCTTGACAAAGTTCAGGAAGGTATTATTTAACATATAATTCATGCTTATGCTTTTGGAGCAAGGTAGGGAAAGTGAGTAGACGACTTGCTTAAAAAACTGATCCTTAAATATATGATGAAATAGTTTGTTGTTGTTGTTGTTTTGAGACAGTCTTGCTCTGTCAACGAGGCTGGAGTGCAGTGCCGTGATCTTGCTCACTGCAACCTCTGCCTCCCAGGTTCAAGAGATTCTCCATGCCTGGCTAATTTTTTTTTTTTTTTTTTTTTGTATTTTTAGTAGAGACAGGGTTTTTACCATGTTGGCCACGCTGGTCTCGAACTCCTGACCTCAGGTGATCTGTCTGTCTCAGCCTCCCAAAGTGCAGGGATTACAGGTGTGAGCCACCGTGCTTGGCCATGAAATAGTTTTATAGTATAATAATTTTTATACTAGTTTTTAAAAAATAGAGTCTATGTTTTGGGTTTATTTTTGAATATAGGATCAATATTTTGAATATCATTAGTGTGTAAAACATCTAAATAGGCTGGGCATGGTGGCTCACATCTGTAATACCAGCACTTTGGGAGGCTGAGGCAGGTGGATCACCTCAGGTCAGGAGTTTGAGACCAGCCTGCCCAACATGAAACCCCATCTCTACTAAAAATACAAATACTAGCTGGGTGTGGTGGTGGGTGCCTGTAATCCCAGCTACTAGGGAGACTGATGCAGGAGAATCGCTTGAACCCAGAAGGTGGAGGTTGCAGTGAGCTGAGATCGCACCACTGCACTCTAACTTGGACGATAGAGTGAGACTATCTCACACACACACAAAAAAATCTAAATAGAAGTGTTACACATACAAACAATGTGTCATCCTTAGGACATGTAGGTTAAAACATTAGCAGTATTACTTGGGCCGGATGCGGTGGCTCACACCTGTAATCTCAGCACTTTGGGAGCCCAAGGCGGGAGGATGTCAAGATCGAGACCATCCTGGCCAACATGGTAAAACCCTGTCTCTACTAAAAGTACAAAATTATCTGGGCATGGTGGTGCGCGCCTGTAGTCCCAGCTACTCCAGGAGGCTGAGGCAGGAGAATTGCTTGAACCCAGGAGGCGGAGGTTGCAGTGAGCTGAGATCAGTAGAAAGCTGACTGCATGTTCTGTAGAAAGCAATAAGAAAGTTGGTAAAACTATATGTATGTGCTAGAGTTTTCTGATTATAGTGAGCAACTTGACACAAGAGAAAGCCTTCGTTTTTGAGAAAGAAACCTTTCTTTCTTTCTTTTTTTTTTTTTTCTGAGACGGAGTCTTCCAGGCTGGAGTGTGGTGGCACAGTCTCAGCTCACTGCAACCTCTGCCTCCTGGGTTCAAGCGATTCCCCTGCCCCAGCCTCCCGAGTAGCTGGGATTACAGGCGTGCACCACCATGTCTGTTTAATTTTAGTTGAGACGGGCTTTCACCATGTTGGCCAGGCTGCTCTTGAAATCCTGACCTCGTGATCTGCCCACCTCAGCCTCCCAAAGTGCTGGGATTACAGGCGTGAGCCACTGCGCCTGACCCTTTTTTTTTTTTTTTAAAGAGATGGGTCCTCGCTATGTTCCCAGGCTGGAGTACACTAGCTGTTCACAGGAATGATCATGGTGTACCACAGCCTCAACCTCTTGGGCTCAAGCGATTCCTCCTACCTCAGCCTCCGGAGTAGTTGAGACTACAGGTGAAGGCCACCATGGTCAGCTACAGGAAGACACTTTTTTTTTTTTTTTTGAGATGGGGTCTCACTCTGACAACCAGGCTGGAGTGCAATGGCACGATCTTGGCTTACTGCAACCTCTGCCTCCCAGGTCCAAGCAATTCTCCTGCCTCAGCCTCCCACGTAGCTGGGATTACAGGTGTTTGCCACCATGCTTGGCTAATTTTTGAATTTTTAGTAGAGATGGGGTTTCGCCATGTTGGCCAGGCTAGTCGAAGACACTTTTCTTAGAGGATGGTACCAAAAGCCTTAGGCCATCAATCATGTATGTTATTTTTTACATTTAAAAATATTAGAAATAGAGTTAATCAGAATATGTAATTTTAATTTTAAAGGCTGATATTTTGGGGGAAAATGTTAGAGGCTTTACTTCGTGAGATATAATGTAAATATTTGGCAGCTGTTAGCCTAGGTGTAGCACTTTTAAATGCTAGGTCTTGGCGGGGTGTGGTGGTTCATGCCTGTAATCTGAGCACTTTGGGAGGCCAATGCGGGTGGATCACCTGAGGTCAGGAGTTCGAGACCAGCCTGACTAACATGATGAAACCCCATCTCTACTAAAAATACCAAATTAGCCGGGCGTGGTTTCCCATGCCTGTAATCCCAGCTACTCTGGAGGCTGAGGCAGGAGAATAGTGTGAACCCAGGAGGCGGAGGTTGCAGTGAGCCAAGATCGCGCCACTGCACTCCAGCCTGGGCAACAGAGCAAGACTCCGTCTCAAAAAAAAAAAAAAATGCTAGGTCTATTTTAGTAGTGATCTGATACATATATTTATCTACAACATTGACATTAGAAAAAAGTAGTAGAGATTTGAGTTATTACTTACCTGTTTGAGCAAGTTTAGTTTTCAGATGTAGTTTTAACATGTTTAATTGAGAGGAACAGGAAAAGCAAAGAAAAAGAAGTATCTTTGTATTATTGTTGTAAATCCTGTTCATTCATTCACTATCACTTCAGTAGTTGCACAGTGATATTTTGTTGCTGTTAGTATCTTTCTCTGAACCATAGTAGCAGCATCATTCACCAAAGCTCTGAAATAGTTGTGAATGGTTTCAACATTATGTTGACTAAACCATTATGCTGTACTGTTGAGGTGAAATGGATCTTTTCTTGGCCTGCTTCTCATCTATCCAGGTTTTAATGCTAACTAATTGCTTAATGATTGTTTAGTGCTTAGATCAAAGAAGTTACTATTAATATATATATTTTAAGGTATTTATTTGCAAGGAAAGCCAAAGTGTTTTAAATATTATCTGCATCTTAATTTTTTTTTTTTTTTTTTTTTTTTTAGATGGAGTTTCGTTCTTGTTGCCCAGGCTGGAGTGTAATGGTGTGATCTGGGCTCACCGCAACCTCCACCTCCTGGGTTCAAGCGATTCTCCTGCCTCAGCCTCCTGAGTAGCTGGGATCACAGGCATGTGCCACCATGCGCGGCTAATTTTTTGTATGTTTAGTAGAGATGGGGTTTCACCGTGTTAGCCAGGATGGTCTCAATCTCCCAACCTCAGGTGATCCACCCACCTCTGCCTCCCAAAGTGTTGGGATTACAGGCGTGAGCCACCGCGCTCGGCCCGCATCTTAATTATTGAGCAAACCAAATACAAATCAGGCCAAATCAAAAGTCAGCTACTATTCCTTAAACAAAACAACATTTTGCCAGGTGCACTGGCTAATACCTGTTATCGTAACACTTTGGGAGGCTGAGGTGGGAGGATCGCTTGAGCCTAGGAGTTAAAGATCAGCCTAGGCAACATGGCGATTCTCCATCTCTACATAAAATTTTAAAAAATTAGCCAGGCTTGGTGGCACACACCTGTGGTTCCAGCTACTCAGGAGGTTGAGACAAGAGGATTGCTTGAGCCCAGAAGGTTGAGGCTTTGGTGAGCCATGTTTGTGCCACTACACTCCAGCCTGGGCAAAGACCCTGTGTTGACAACAACAAAAAAAAAACAAGGCCAGGCACGGTGGCTCACACTTGTAATTCCAGCACTTTGGGAGGCCGAGGCGGGAGGATAGGTTGAGCCCAAGGAGTTCGAGACCAGCCTGGACAACATAGCAAGACCTCGTCTCTAGAGAAAATAAAAAAAAAATTAGCTTGGCATGGTGGCACATGCCTCTAGTCCCAGCTACTTAGGAGGCTGAAATGGGAGGATTGCTTAAGCCTGGGAGGTCAAGGCTACAGTGAGATGCGATTGTGCCATGGTACTCCAGCCTGGGTAATAGAACAATAGCCTCTCTCAAAAAAAAAAAACAGACCGGGCATGGTGGCTCATGCCTGTAATCTCAGTACTTTGAGAGGCCAAGGCAGGTGGATTGCCTGAGGTCAGGAGTTCGAGACCAGCCTGGCCAAAATGGTGAAACCTTGTCTCTACTAAAAATACAAAAATTAGCCAGGCATGGTGGTGTGCGCCTGTGATCCCAGCTACTCAGGAGGCTGAGGCAGGAGAATTGCTTGAACCCAAGAGGCGGAGGTTGCAGTGACTGAGATCGTGCCACTGGACTCTAGCCTGAGTGACAGAGTGAGACTCTGTCTAATATAAATAAACAAACACAATTTTAAAAATCTGCCGGGCACGGTGGCTCATGCCTGTAATCCCAGCACTTTGGGAGGCCAAGGCAGGCAGATCACTTGAGGTCAGGAGTTCGAGACAAGCCTGGCCAACATGGTGAAACCCCGTCTCTACTAAAAATACAAAAATTAGCCGAGTGTGGTGGCACACACCTGTAGTCCCAGCTACTCTGGAGGCTGAAGCAGGAGAATCACTTGAACCCTGGAGGAGGAGGTTGCAGTGAGCTGAGACGTGCCGGCCTGGGCAACAGAGCAAGACTGCATCTGAAAAAAAAAACTTTAATAATGCTCCCACACAGCTGGGTGAGGTGGCTTATACCTGTATTCCAAGCACTCTGGGAGGCTGAGGCAGGAGGATCACTTGAGGCCAAGGAGTTCAAGACCAACCTGGGCAATGTAGTGAGATCCTGTCTCTACAAAAAATTTAAATATTAATGGCTGGGCACGGTGGCTCACTCCTGTAATCCCAGCACTTTGGGAGGCTGAGGCAGGAGGATTGCTTGAACGCAGGAGTTTGAGACCAGCCTGGGCAACATAGTGAGACCCTGCCTCAAAAAAAAAACAAAAAACAAAAAACAAAAAACAAAAAAAACACACTATTAGCTAGGCATGGTGGTATGCACCTGTAATCCTAGCTACTGGGGAGGCTGAGGTGAGAGGATTGCTTGAACCCAGAAAATCGAGGTTGCAGTGAGCCATGATCACACCACTGCACTTCAGCCCAGGTGACAGAGCAAGACTGTCTCTTAAAAAAAAAAAATGAATTTTTAATGGCTGGGCACAGTTGCTCATGCCTGTAACCCCAACACTTTGGGAGGCCAAGGTGGGCAGATCACCTGAGGTCAGGAGTTTGAGATTAGCCTGACCAACATGACGAAACCCAGTCTCTACTAACAATACAATAATTAGTCAGCTGTGGTGGCACGCACCTGTAATCCCAGCTACTCAGGAGGCTAAGGCAGGAGAATGGTTTGCACCCAGGAGATGGAGGTCGCAGTGAGCTGAGATCACACCACTGCATTCCAACCTGGGCGACAGAGTGAGACTCTGTCTCAAAAAATATATATATATATTAATAATAGTAAACAGGATAGTTTTCATTTTAATGGAGTCTTCTTTTTAAATTAAATTGAGATATATTTGTTTTTTACTAGTTAAGTTCATTAAGAAAATGGAACTGTTATCTTCTTTTAAAATGAATCTAGCAGCTCTTTAACTGGTTTGTCTGACTCTGATTATCATTGCAACCTCTGCCAAACTAGTTCAAAATTCCATTGGCTTTGCCTTGACTTTTGCAATATCTTCCTTAACCAGTCTTTCTGCTCCTGCTTTCCTCCATTTTCCATGGAGCAGGCAGATTCATTTTTATTTTTTTATTTTTAATTTTTTTACCTGAAGTATAGATTCAAGCTGTCCTGAATATATACAGATTCCTATTTAGAAAATATCTCAGATTCTGCTATGCACCTTAAAAATCATCTAATATGCCAGGTTTGGTGGCTCATGCCTATTATCTCAGCACTTTGGGAGGCCGAGGCAGGTGGATCACTTGAGGTCAGGAGTTCGAGACCAGCCTGGGCAACATGACAAAACCTCATCTCTACAAAAAATACAAAAACTTAGCTGGGTGAGGTGGCATGCACCTGCAGTTCCAGCTACTTGAGAGGCTGAGGTGGGAGAATCACCTGAGCCCAGGAGTTCGAGGCTGCTGTGGGTCGTGACTGCACCCCTGCACTCCAGCCTGGTTGACAGGGTGAGAATCTGTCTCAAAAAATAGATGTATATCATCCAGTGATTTCTATTTTCACTTAGAATAAAGTCCAAACTTTTTAATGTAGTCCTGTTAGGCCCGCCACAATCTAGCCCTTACTTCCCTTTTATGCTACTCTCTCTTTCATTGCTCTCTCTATAAGAAGGCTCTGACCTAGGCATTATCCCCATAACCATGTATATTTGTACATTTTTTGTCCTGTCTCTTGGGCTAGAAAAGAATCATCATGAAGGCAGGGGATTTGTCTTTCTTCTTGCTGTATCCCCAGTGGCTAGAACAGACCTGGCACAAAAGAGGCACTCAGGTATTTCTTAAAAGAATGAATGAGTTCAAGCTAGTTCAGTTTGTTTAGACTTTCCTTGTTTTCCAAACCACTCCTCTTTGTCATAAAAATTTGATCATTTTTCTTTATTATTATTATTATTATTTATTTATTTATTTATTTTTTGAGACGGAGTCTCGATTTGTCGCCCAGGCTGGAGTGCAGTGGCACGATCTCGGCTCACTGCAAGCTCCACTTCCCAGGTTCAGGCCATTCTCCTGCCTCAGTCTCCCGAGTAGCTGGGACTACAGGTGCCCACCACCACGCCCGGCTAATTTTTTTTGTTGTTGTTTTTTGTTTTTTTGTATTTTTGGTAGAGACAGGGTTTCACCATGTTAGGCAGGATGGTCTCAATCTCCTGACCTCGTGATCTGCCTTCCTCGGCCTCCCAAAGTGCTGGGATTACATGAGTGAGCCACTGCACCCGGCCTATTATTATTATTTTTTTGAGACAGGGTCTTGCTCTGTTGCCCAGGCTGGAGTACAGTGGTGCCTTCTTGGCTCACTGTAACCTCAGCCTCCCAAGTAGCTGGGATGACAGGCATGTGCCACCACGTCTGGCTAATTTTTGTATTTTTTTTTTTTTTTTTAATAGAGACAGGGTTTCACTGTGTTGGCCAAGCTGGTCTGGAACTGCTGACCTCAAGTGATCCACCCACCTCGGCCTCCCAAATACTGGGATTATAGGTGTGAGCCACCATGCCTGGCCTGCTCTTTTTTTATTTTTTTTGAGACAGTCTCACCCTGTCACCCAGGCTGCAGTGCAGTGGCACAATCTCGGCTCATTACAGCATCAGCCTCTCAGGTTCAAGCGATTCTCCTGCCTCAGCCTCCCAAGTAACTAGGATTACAGGCGCATGCCATCATGCCTGGCTAATTTTTGTGTTTTTAGTAGAGACAGGTTTTCACTATTGGCCAGGCTGGTTTTGAACTCCTGACCTCAAGTGATCCACCCACTTTGGCCTCCTGAAGTGCTGGGATCACAGTCATGTGCCACTGTGCCTGGCCTAAGATCATTTTAAAGCCATATTGCTAATCCCAGCACTTGAGAGGTTAAGGCAGGAGACTTGGTTGAGCCCAGGAGTTTGAGATTGGCCTGGGCAACATAGTGAGACCCTGCCTCTACTTTTTTTTAACTGTTAAAAAAAAAAAAGCCATATTGCTTTCCATTCTGGTCTTTGTTGGAATGATATTTAAAGATTAAACTGGCCGGGCGCGGTGGCTCACACCTGTGATCCCATACTTTGGGAGGCCGAGGCGGGTGGATTACAAGGTCAAGAGTTCAACACCAGCCTGACCAACGTGGTGAAACCCTGTCCCTACTAAACATACAAAAATTAGCTGGGCATGGTGGCGTGTGACTGTAATCCCAGCTACTCAGGAGGCTGAGGCAGGAGAATCACTTGAACCCAGGAGGCGGAGGTTGCAGTGAGCGGAGATTGTGCCACTGCACTCCAGCCTGGGCGATAGAGTGAGACTCCATTTCAAAAAAAAAAGATTAAACTGCTCCAGTTTCAATTACACTGTGTTTACTACTTGGGTAATATTCTATGGCCAGGGATGTTCAGACACCCATTGAGGTGAAATGGATCTTTTCTGGGCCCACTTCTGATGCTTGCAGGCTTTAATGAAAATTGCTTAATAAGGGCGGGGCGCAGTGGTTCACGCCTGTAATCCCAGCAGTTTGGGAGGCCGAGGCAGGCAGATCACAAGGTCAGGAGATCGAGACCATCCTGGCTAACACAGTGAAACCTCATCTCTACTAAAAATACAAAAAATTAGCCAGGTGTGGTGGCCGGTGCCTGTAGTCCCAGCTACTCGGGAGGCAGAGGCAGAGGCAGAAGAATGGCGTGAATCCGGGAGACGGAGTTTGCAGTGAGCCGAAATCATGCCACTGCACCCCAGCCTGGGCAACAGAGTGAGACTCCGTCTCAAAAAACAAAAAAGAAAAAGAAAATTCCTTAATAAGTATTTAGTGCTTAGATAAAAGAAGTTAGGCTGTCTTTAAATTTAGAGAAAGCCAAAGTTCAAACATCCCTGGCCATAGAGTCCATTCTGCATAAAGAGTCTATTCTGTTCATACAGAGTCCTTTCTGTAACATCCTCACATATGTATTGAAACCTATTCTCTGCTGTCTTTTATTGCTGCACCAGTTGGTTACTAGTGTTGATCTCATTTGAAGGAGGATAGCTGAGCAATAGCTTTTGTTCTGCAGGCCACATCATCTGCATGTGGGCAATGAAACTGTCCTTTGGAACAGTGTTTAGCTATTTCGCCAAATGCTAAAGTTTTCCAGTTAAAAATATAACTCCATAGTTACCTTCCTCCCCGCAGTGTATTCTAATTTCAATAACTTAGGAAGAGCCAAAAAGGCTTCTTACTAAAGAAACATAAAAATGAGGAGTAGGTCTCTTTGCCACTTGAAGCAGGGGGTGTTTGTTATCAAGAAAGATAGCCGGTATGGCTGGTAGAGTGGTAATTGGAACCAGAGAATGTTATTTCTGCTTCATGAATATTAGGAATTTGCTGTCATTTGGAACTAGATGTTCAAAAGATGTGATGAAAAGACAAATTTGTAGCCTGGATAAATCTAGATAATTTGTTCTATAGTGATGAATTATGTTTTCCATGGATGACCTACTTAGAAGCATGGAGTCTCAGAACTGTGGCATATTCTATTGAACTGGATCAGAAGGCCTTCTGTCCTTGCGGATAATTGTGGTCTTGCTTTTAGTTTTTATAGATTACTTCAATATTTCTCAGGCAAAATAGAAGAAATAGAGACCATTAGTCGGTTGGCTAATGAAGGATAATTTTTTTGTCCTCCATATTAATAACATACTAAATGTTTGTATCAAATGTATTTATATTACATTTTATACATTTTATTATAAATTTTATTTGTAATTATTTATTATAAGTTTTATTATAAAATACAATGTTTTATATGCATTTGTCCTATAATTTTTATAGTAAATATGAAGTTTAATTAGTGTAATTTAAGAAGAGCTTGGGATTTTTGTTTCCTCATAAACAATCTTTATTTTCTGAAGCAGTTAAAAATATATAGTGTTTATATCATATTTGCCATTATTAAGATACCTTTTTGATTGTAAGCATATTTAAATAGTTTTTAGATTTAATATTCTAAAATGTTTCATTATCTTTAAGGCACTCTTATTTATTTCTCAATTAAAATTAGCATAGTCTGGGTGTGGTGGCTCATGCCTGTAATCTCAGCACTTTGGGAGGCTGAGGCGGGTGAATTGCTTGAGCCCAGCAGTTCCATATATATATATATATATATACGTGTATATATATATACACACACACGTACATACACACATACACATATATACACACATATACACATATACATACACACATATATATATACACACACATCTATAGAGAGAGAGAGAGAGGGAGAGAAGAGAGTCTCGCTCTGTTGCCCAGGCTGGAGTGTACTGGCATGATCTCGGCTCACTGTAACCTCTGTCTCCTGAGTTCAAGTGATTCTCTTGCCTCAGCCTCCATAGTAGCTGGGATTATAGGCACGTGCCATCACACCTGGCTAATTTTTTGTATTTTTTTAGTAGAGATGGGTTTTGCCACGTTGGCCAAGCTGGTCTTGAATTCCTGGCCTCAATTGATCCACGTGCCCCAGCCTCCCAAAGTGCTGGTGTTACAGGTGTGAGCCACTGCCCCTGGCCAAAATATTAATTTTTAAAAAATAGCTTAAAAGTGGCTTTTACACTTGCTGCTTTATTCCTTTGATAGTCTCACATAGGGTTAGGTAGGGAGGCCCTAAGGAGAGCAAAAAACCCTAGTTTAGATTTACTGAAGCATTTTTTAACTAAGTCACATTTGTCTGATACTTTATTAAAGTAGCTGTTATTTCACTGCCCTTCCAAAAGGAAACACAAAAATGATACTGATGAAGATGTGCTTTTTTTTTCCATAAATTCACTGTAATCTGTCTTTCTCCAATTTTGAACTTTTGCTGCTAATGAACTTATTTTTTTTTTCATGTATAAGATGCAAGACCTGTTTTCTAAATGGTCCATATTTATTAGTACTCTGGTCAGAGAAATCCAAAGTCTACCATATTGGAGGTTTTCTGGAATTCCAGGCTGTCTGTTAGACTGTAGTCTTTAAAGCCTTGCCTTATACTGGGCCAGGTTTGTGTGGGAGATAGGCCTACAGCTAGACCAGCAAAGGTGCTGAGAGAGGAACCCTGTCCTCCTACCTGGTACTTTGTGAGTGAGAGATACTGATACAGACGGTGGAAAGAAGAGCTGGATATCTCATTCTCATCAGGAAGATTATACAGTTCTATGATTTGGGATATGTCATAGGCATCAGAGTACAAAGCAGGAATTGAGGCCACCAGCCTCTCCCACTGAGTATCTTGGATTTGGAAGTCACTTGTGGGACTCTCAGTGAAGGTAGAGTTCCATGCCCAATTGGAAGGGTCTAAGAGCTGAGGTGCAAGGGAGCTGTAAAATCTGAAACCACGGGAGAAAAAGCATAAGCACTGGGGGATGTTCTGGGGGAGGTGGACACATTCTTCTTGGGTGGAAGGTATCTGGTTTGGTTGCTTTGCTGATTGCTGCTGCTGCTGATGCTTCAATTTGAATCGCCGGTTCCTAAACCAAACCTGGGAGTGGGGGAAGAGGGGAGATTGTGGTCTGTTCTTGGAGAAGGCATTCCAGGCTTCTCCTGAGTGAAAACAGCCAGGTTATCATCTTCACGTCCTCTCCAATTTACCATGACACTGGGTTCTTTACTGTTGACTCTGGTAGGTTGAGTTTCAAAGCTAGTTTCTCCTGAAGATTTCTGTCTGGGAACATGGTCTGGCTAAACAGAGCTTCTAGCTCTTCATACTGTTGGCGGGTGAATGAAGTACGTTCTTGATGCCTTCTCCATATTGCTGTAGTCCCAGATACTTGGGAGGCTAAGGTGGGAGGATCACTTGAACCTGGGAGGTTGAGGCTGCAGTGAGCCAAGACTGCACCACTGCACTCCAGCTTGGATGACAGAGTGAAACTGGGACTAGCTGGATCCTGTGGTGGTATCACCTTCATGTTGGAATCATTCCTGTTGATGAAAGGGTCTAGCTGGGGATTCTCTGGGGCCATTCTGTTCATCATGGTTTCTGAAATCTGTCATGAATCCCCTTAGACCATTTTCAGTCCTGCGTGGTGTGTCTCTCTCTCAATGAACTTTTTTAAAAAAGGAAATCATGGCCCAGAGCAGTGGCTCGCGCCTGTAATCCCAGCACTTTGGGAGGCTGAGGTGGGCAGATCACGAGGTCAGGAGTTCAAGACCAGCCTGGCCAAAATAGTGAAACCCCATACCTACTAAAAATACAAAAAATTAGCCAGGCATGGTGGTGGGCGCCTGTAATCCCAGCTACATTGGAGGCTGAGGCGGGAGAATTGCTTGAACCCGGGAGGCGGAGGTTGCAATGAGCCGAGATTGCGCCATTGCACTCCAGCCTGAGCGACAGTGCGAGACTCTGACTCAAAAAAAAAAAAAGGAAATCACTCTTAGATTTTAATGTGGAAGAGATTCATGTTCTTTGATTTTTAAAAGATCTTTTATTGTACAATTACTTCACAAACTAGATGGTATTTTTTATAATGTAGTGAGTGCTAAATTACCTCAAATTCTTTTCCAGATAAGGCAGGATATGAATAAATTTTTTAAAATCACACTTTAAAAGATAGTGACTGATACAAATAACTTAAACAGAATTGCCCCCACTCTTCGTTACCACTGTGTTGTATGTCTGTATGTTCAAGCGTGAGTAAAGCTACTTGATTATTGTTGTCTTTACAACACCTCCTCTCCTGCCAAAGTGTTTTCTTTCCTATCTCTGAGGCCTGCCCTGCTGGAATAGACCTGGTGGCAGGTTTGTACTTTGGCAGGAGCCTGCTGCTACACAGGCAGCCAGAACTGCCCTTCAGACTAATGAGCAGAGCTGTGAAGAAATCTGAATTTCCTCATAATGTTGGTTGTCTGTTCTGAAAAGTCCATGGGAAAAGCAGAAGGGGACTGTGACTGGGAAAAAGGTTGTTCTAATGAGTTTTAAGAAGAGAGATGAGGGTCTTTTCTCTCTTGGACCTTCAGGCAAGAAGAGACTTGGGTCTCTAGCAAGCAAATTTTTCATTTGTTTCCTCTTATAAAGCCTTTTAAAATAAACTTCCACTTCTGCTCTGAAAAAAAAAAAAAAAGAGAGAGAGATGAGGAAGAATGGATGAGTTTTAAGGGCCATGGTGAGGGAGGGAACTTCAAGGGGAACAAAACATCTCTTGAAAATCTGAATTTTGCTAAGAGATCCTGTGTGATTGGGATTAAGGAACAAGTGCTTTCTTGGAAACCAGTAGCCTTTCAGTGTTGGGGATTGGCTTAATTTTGATCACATTATTTATCCTTTTTGTTTTTTCTTTTTGAGACAGGGCCTCACTCTGTTGTCCAGGCTGGAGTGTACTGGCATGATCATGGCTCACTGTAGCTTCGACTTGCTGGGCTCGGGTGATTCTCCCATCTCAACCTTCCGAATACCTCCATATAGGCATGCATCGCCATGCCTGGCCAATTTTTAAATTTTTTGTAGAGATAGAGTTTCACCATGTTGTCCAGGCTGGTCTAGAACTCCTGGGCTCAAGTGATGTGCCTGCGTCAGCCTCCCAAAGTGCTGAGATTACAGGCGTGAGCCACCTCACTTGGCCTGTTTAACATTTTTTGAACTGTGGACTAAAAGGCAGGTTTTTTTTTTTCTTTCTGAAACTGGTGAGGGCCTCAGAGTGGTGGAACATGAGTAAAATTTTAAAAAGATAATTCTGAAAAGGGGATTATGAGAAGAATCAGGGTCTTAAGCATATTAAGGTAGGCACATTTCTTATGGACCTAGAGTGGGACTGAATTATTGAATGTCAGCTTAATTTTTGCCATTCTTAATATAGTAGATGAAGGATGAGAATATGGAGATATTTGAAATATCCAGGTAGCTGGGCTCTGTGGCTCATGCCTATAATGCCAGCACTTTGGGAGGCCAATGCAGGAGGATAGCTTGAGGCTAGAAGTTTGAGACCAGTCTGGGGAACATAATGAGAACCTATCTGTACAAACAATTTTTAAAATTAGCTGGGTAAGGTGGCATGCACCTGTAGTCTCAGCTACTTGGGAAGCTGAGGCGAGAGGATCACCTGAGCCAGGAGTTCAAAGCTGCGGTGAGCTATGATCATGCCACTGTACTCTTTCTTGCCTGGGCAAAAGAGTGAGACCCTGTCTCAAAAAAAAAAGTGTAAAATATCCAGGATAACTCTTTAGAAATGGAAAAGTTCCTGGAAATATCCATGCTGGTGGTAGTTGTGATGATGGAGACACTCCAGGAAAAGCAGACATCTCTACTGGGAATAGTCAGGCCCAGAAGTTCAAAGGTCTCAGAAATTATACAGGCATTGTATCCTTTAAAAGGCCTTGCTGTTTTGAGTACCTGGGAGTTATACTACTACTGAAATAAATTAGATAAAGTACAGGGCATGGTGGACTTGATGGGACTTCATAACAGAGGCATTCTGTCTGTGATCCACAGAGAGCTCTGTCTGCTGTGTGTTATTCATATAAACCAATTGTAAAGTTGAAAAATCGGGGGAGAGGCGTAGTGGCTCACACCTTTAGTCCCAGAACTTTGGGAGGCGAAGGTGGGAGGATTGCTTGAGCCCAGAAGTTCAAGAGCAATCTGGGCAACATAGTGAGACTTTGTCTCTAAAAAAAAAAGAGAGAGAAAAGGGGCCAGGCACAGTGGCTCATGCCTGTAACCCCAGCACTTGAGAGGCCAAGGCAAGAGACTCACTTGAGCCCAGGGGTTTGAGGCCAGCCTGGGCAACATAGGGAGCCCGTCTCTATGAGAAATTTAAAAAAAAAAAAAAAAGGCCAGGTGCAGTGGCTCACGCCTGTAATCCCAGCACTTTGGGAGGCCGAGGTGGGCAGATCACGAGGTCAGGAGATCGAGACCATCCTGGCTAACACAGTGAAACTCCGTCTCTACTAAAAAAAGAAAGATACAAAAAAATTAGCCAGGTATGGTGGCGGGCACCTGTAGTCCCAGCTACTCGGGAGGCTGAGGCAGGAGAATGGCGTGAACCTAGGAGGCAGAGCTTATGGTGAGCAGAGACGGCGCCACTGCACTCCAGCTTGGGCGACAGAGCAAGACTCCATCTCAAAAAAAAATTGGCCAGGTGTGGTGGCTCATGCTTGTAAACCTGGCACTTTGGGAGGCTGAGGCGGGTGGATCACTTGAGATCAGGAGTTCGAGGCCAGCCTGGCCAACGTGGTGAAACCCTGTCTTTACTAAAAATACAAAAAAATTAGCCGGGCATGGTGGCACATGCCTGTAATCCCAGCTACTCGGGAGGATGAGGCAGGATAATTGCTTGAACCCGGGAGGCGGAGGTTGCGGTGAGCCGAGATCATGCCGTGTACTCCAGCTTGGGCAACAGAGCAAGGATCCATCAAAAAAAAAAAAAAAAAAATTAGCTGAGTGGTGGAGTGGTGTGTGCCTGTGGTCCCACCTACTTGAGAGGCTGAGGCAGGAGGATCACCTGGGGCCAGGAAGTTGAGGTTGCAGTGAGCTGTGATTGCACCACTGCACTGCAGCCTGGACAACAGAACAAGATCCTGTCTCAAAAAAGAAAAGAAAAAGAAAAACAGAACTATGGTAAGTCAGGGACTATCTTTCTGTGTTGTTAGCATTAAATGCATTCTCTTTTTTTTTTGAGATGGAGTCTCGCTCTGTCGCCCAGGCTGCATGGAGTCCAGTGGTGCAATCTCGGTTCACTGCAAGCTCCGCCTCCCGGGTTCAGGCCATTCTCCTGCCTCAGCCTCCCATGTAGCTGGAACTACAGGCGCCCACCACCACGCCCAGCTAATTTTTTTGTATTTTTAGTAGAGACAGGGTTTCACCGTGTTAACCAGGATGGTCTCGATCTCCTGACCTCATGATCTGCCAGCCTCGGCCTCCCAAAGTGCTGAGATTACAGGTTTGAGCCACCGCGCCCAGCCTAAATGCATTTTCTTTTCTTTTTCTTTTTTTTTTTTTTTTCTTTTTTAAGTTTTGGTTGCCAGGGAGGATCCTAACACATTTCAAAAAATTTTTTGAGACAGGGTCTCACTCTATTGTCCAAGCTGGAGTGCAGTGGCTCAATCATGGCTCACTGCAGCTTTGACTTCCCAAGCTCCAGGGATCCTCCCACCTTAGCCTCCCGAATACATGAGACTATGGGTGTGCGCCACCATGCCTGGCTAATTTTTTATTTTCTGTAGACATAGAGTCTCACTTTGTTGTCCAGGCTGATCTTGAACTCTTGGGCTCAAGTGATTCTCCCACCTCAGCCTCCCAAACTGCTGGGATTACAGACATGAGCCACTGCATCTGGTCTAAGTATATTTTTAACTTATATTTTCAACTTATGATGGGTTTATGGGGAAGAAATCCCATCATAAGTGAAGGAGCATCCGTGTTTTGCTTCCATCATGCATAATCATCTGGAATCAGGATGAACTACTATGAATGTTGACAGGAATACTACCTTGAGCTAGCTGAAGGTTTGGGATTGCTGGAACCTTAAGCAAGGGCATGATAAATGTAGTTATTTAAGGAAAAAGGGTTATGAAATGTTGCACGTAAGTTGGCAAGATCTGAAAATTCTGGGACCCAACATTGGCTTGGTGAGTTCTACTTTGTTCTTGTAGCTAGACGAATGTTTCTGCCAAATCACTTTCCCACACACAGTTAAAACAGATATAGTTTGCAGATCTCTCTACCATTTCTAGGGTACTATATCTTACGTAGTGGTGTGTGAATGTGTGTTTTGAGACAGGGTCTCGCTGTGTCACCCAGCCTGGACCAGCCTGGTGTGCAGTGGTGTGATCATGGCTCACTGCAGCCTCAACCTCCTGGGCTCAGGTGATCCTCCCACCTCAGCCTCCCAAGTAGCTGGGACTACAAGCACACGCCACCATGACTGGCTAATTTTTAAAATTATTTTTGGTAGAGACGGGGTCTCACTGTGTTGCCCTGGCTCGTTTTGAACTCCTGGGCTCAAGTGATCCCCTCACCTCAGCCTCCCAAAGTGCTGGGATTATGGGCATGAGCTGCCATGCCCAGCCCTTAATGTGCACTTTTTCTCATGTTACACACCCGTTTTCTAGGTGTGCTCCATGGAAGTTTAAGCATATGCTGTAAGCATTTAGATAACATCTAGTCCACCTATCCCCACCTTTTCTTTTTTTAACTGATTTAACTGGTGAGAAAAATTGAGGCCCAGAGAGAGTTGTAACTCAGGGTCATACTGTTAATGGCAAAAGCCAGTTCCTGAATCCAGGTTTTCTGACCCAGGCCAGTGCTCATTTTAATACCTTTAATTCAAACTGATCATTGTCATGACATTTACCATTTGTGTACTTAATGTGTGACAGGTGTTATGCTAAGCATTATATAGCTCTCATCTTGGTTAATCCTCTTAACAATTCTATGAGGCTGGCCAATATTTTATAGATGAATAAGCAGGCTTGATGACTTGCCTGAGGAAGCACAGCTAGTAAGTGCTGGAACTAAGATTTCAGCCCAATTCTGTGTAGTTCCAAAGCCTGTGTTGTTTTTTCTGCTTTTCTTTTTTGATTAAATATTTATGTAAAAGGTAATAAAGAATAATATGACAAATACCCAACACCCAGCTTAAGAAATAAGTATTACCAATCATTTGAAGCTCCCTTCCCGTTACATTGTCCTCTCTTTCCCTCCAAAGTAATCATCGGCTTTCCCGAGTTTCAAATTTGTGCTCCTAACCACCAAGCTATACAGCTGCATTTATTAAGTGCCATGGGAGCTGGAGCTACTGTTATTCAACAGTAAACAAGAAAGACATGTTTTCTGCCCTTGAGGAGTTTCCTATGGGTGATAATGAAATATTTGTTTCTTAATCTTTCTGGAGATCTTCAGTAGCTGGTAGGAAACGTGACACCAAGGAGGTTTAAGAAGTCTTTCAGGAGATCAGTGGTGATATGTTGGAAGGTTGCCTAGATATTACACAAATGAATCAGAGTTAAGAATACATGTGTTGGCTGGGCGCAGTGGCTCATGCCTGTAATCCATTTGGGAGGTCGAGGCTGGTGCATCATGAGGTTAGGGTTCAAGACCAGCCTGGCCAACATGGTGAAACCCCGTTTCTACTAAAAATGCAAAAATTAGCCAGGTGTGGTGGTGCATGCCTGTGATCCCAGCTACTCAGAAGGCTGAAAGACAGGAGAATCAACTTGAACCCGGGAGGTGGAGGTTGCAGTGAGCTGAGATCGTGCCATTGTACTCCAGCCTGGGTGACATAGCAAGACTGTCCCCCGCTCCCACCCCGCCCCCCAGAAAAAAAAAAGAATACGTGTGTCTTAATTGGATCACTGATTATCTTTTCCTCCTAGAGACCAAGTTATAGATTGGGTGTTTTGTTTTCCCACAGGGTCTTGCTCTTTCATGGCCCACTGCAGCCTCAACTTCCTGGGCTCAAGTGATCCTCCCACCTCAGCCTCCTGAGTGTCTAGGAATCCAGGCCCAGTTAGTTTTTGTATTTCTTAGAGAGATAGAATCTCGCCACATTGCCCAGGCTGGTCTCAAACTCCTGGGCTGAAGTGATCTGCCTGCCTCAGCCTCCCAAAGTGCTGGGATTACAGGCGTGAGCCACTCTGTGCTCAGCCTTGTCTTATTTAATATATTTTCCATATTATCCCCACATAGTATGTAAGACAAAACTTTGTCCTTAGAAGACAATCAGGTCAATAATTATAAAATGAACTAATAGTAGGAGTCTAGACAAAAAAGATGGGTCATGTAGAAGAATAAGTTAATACCCTGCATGTTCTAGTGTTTTCCCTAGTTTGTTACGGGCAGGGTAGACATGTGTCTGGGTGGAACTAGTGCTCTTGGATAAAAAATCTATTACAGTGTTTCTCAGTTTTTGTTTGTTTGTTTTCTGTTTTTTTGAGACAGAGTCTCCCTCTGTCATCGTTTTTTGAGACAGAGTCTCGCTCTGTCACCTGACAGGCTGGAGTGCAGTGGCACCATGCAATCTCGGCTCACTACAACCTCTGCCTCCCGATTTCAAACGATTCTCCTGCCGCAGCCTCCCTAGTAGCTGGGACTACAAGCGCATGCCACCATGCCTGGCTAATTTTTGGATTTTTAGTAGAGACGAGGTTTCACCATGTCGGCCAGGATGGTCTTGATCTCTTGACCTCATGATCTGCCCACCTCAGCCTCCCAAAGTGCTGGGATTACAGGCGTGAGCCAGCGTACCTGGCCGTTTCTCGGTATTTTAGCTATAAGTTCTTTTGATAAGTACAGAGCTCACGTACCCTCTGAGTTCCGACACCAATTTTCCTATACCAACTGAGTGTCATACAATTCAATTCAATTCTAATGATGGCAGTGGCGGCCATCTTGAGTGGCCATCAGCTGCAGCAGGGAGATGCAAGCAGTGGCAGCAGGAGTGGCTGCTGGAGCAGCAGTGGTGGTGGTGGGACCCCTGTGCCCTGCATCCCTGAGGCAGCTGAGTGCATCACTCCTACCTCACATGGCCGGGCAGGACCTGCTTCCAGGCCTGGAGCCTCCACTATGGCCTCAACCTCTCCCCACACCATGTCTCAGGAGCTCATGAGCACCCGGCTGAAGGCGCAGCTGGGACTCGTGGGGCCAGCCTCAAGATCATCGGGTTTGTTTGTGCAGGGTTGGCCGGGGCTGCCAGGCCACCTGTACCTCTCCTGCTCCTGCTGCAGGGAAAACGTGGAGAGGAGGCATGTAGTCCCCAGAGCCCACACCTGGGAGCCCCCTGGAGCCTGATACCCCAAGAGCCACCATGATGGGGCCGGGCCGAGTTACCCGTTGGCAGGGGAGCAGTGTGATCAGGCACGGAGGGGTGGACAGAGAGGGGCCCCGAGGTGGAGCTGGGCCCTGAGCGGTGCCGCACTCCATGGAGCTGGCAGGAGCTGGAAGCTGGCAGGAGCCCCACCTCCCAGTCGCAGCTGCAGCTGCCCAGCCGTGGCTGTGGACCCAGGCATCTCTGCAGTCTCAGGGACCCAGGAAGCCCGTGGGCTTGGAGGTGTCTGCTTCTGCTGCCTGGCCTCTCCCTGCTCCTGGTGCCCGTTCTGATCTCAGAGCGAGGTTGGGCCCAAGCCTGGGTGCTGTTGCAGCCTAGCTGGGTGTGTGCATGCTTGGGACAGTGGTGACATGCCAGGCCCCTGCCACTTTGGCCTCCTCTAGACTTCAGGCACCGGCGAGCATGGGAGGGAGGCTGAGATGGGGGCTGAGGGCAGCTTGGCATAGGCCTGCAGGTACCTTTTGGCATGGCCTTGGCACCTTGAATGCCAGCAGGAGGCAGACAGGCTCCTGGGCAGAAGGGGGCAGGTCCCCTGTGAAGCCCCACCTTCAGGCTGGGGAGGGTCTGAAGCCCGGGGGCTGGGCTGCTGATCCCGCAGACCAGGGTGGGAACTTGTGACGCAGGTCCTCCCATGGCTGCCCATGGACCAATCGGCACACTCTTCCTCCCCTCTGAGGTCCATAAAAAGCCCCTCGGACTCTGCCAGACCAGAAGAGAGACAACGGCATGACCTGCCTACAGGGAGGAACTACCCTCTCTGCTGAGAGCTGAAAAGATGACAGGATGATCCGCCTGCAGAGAGGAGCTACCCTCTCTCCTGAGAACTGAAGAGACGTTGGGATGTCCTACCTGCAGAGAGGAACTACCCTCTCTGCTGAGAGCTGAACATTCTTCGGGACAGCCTGCCAAGCAGAGAGGAGCTATCCTCTCTGCTGAGAACTGAACACTTGTTGGGACACCCTGGCTACAGAGAGGAGGTACTCACTGTAGGTTTCCTCTGAGCTGTTCTGTCGCTCAGTAAAGCTCCTGTTTGTCTTGCTCACCCTCCACTTGTCTGTTACCTCATTCTTCCTGGATGCAGGACAAGAACTCAGGACCTGCTGAATGGTGGGGCTAAAAGAGCTGTAACACAAACAGGGCTGAAACATGCCCCTTGCTTGCTACCTTGAGAGCATAGAGAAGGAGAGAAGCGCTGCAGTCCTTCAGGGAGCCCAGACCTGGGAGCTCCCTTAGCCAGGGCTGTGACTCCTTCTTTGGGGCCCTGTGGTTCCTGGAGTCGCCAAGCTTCCGGGCACCACTGTGTTCTCCAGTGCCAGCTGTGGAAGCTGCTTGTGATGCACCTGGTCCAGTTGCAGCCTTGCAGGGAGATGGTGCCCAAGCTGGCACCTGGAGCTGCCCACCCCACAGCAGCAGCGGGCATGCCTGGCTGTGTACAGAGGTCGGACCCCATGCTTGCTCACACATCCCTCACCACTTTGTGCCTGGCTCACCTTTGGCAGGCATGGGATCCAGGCTGGTCGTGTGAGTTGAGCACAGCCTGCCAGGCTGAGTGGGTGGAACGAGCCCAGTGGGCCACAGCAAAACTTGGACAAAGCCACCACTGGCCACAGAAGTTTCCAGTTGGTGAAATGACACCCCAAGGATCCCGTAACACTGAGATCACCCAGAGTTAGCTTCAGATCCACTATAGTTGCCCAGTGGGTTCTTCTGCCTGCTACACAGACAGACCAATTCACTGAGACCACAGTATTGTAGTAAAGAAATAATTAACACAAGGCTGGCCATGCAGGAGAACTAGATGTATCACTCAAATTAGTCTCCCAGAAGGCTCAGAGGTTTGGGTTTTTCAAGGATAGTTTGGTGGGCAGGGGGCTAGAGAATGGAGGATGCTGATTGGTTGAGGATGAAATCATTGGGATGTGGAAAATGTTCCTCGTGCTCAGTCAGCCGCTGACTGGGGGCCACAGGATCGATTGAGTCACAAGTTGTGGGTTCTGGTAAAGTCAGTCCTTCACCAGAAATGCAAAAATATGAAAAACATCTCAAAATGCCAATTGTAGGGTCTATTATAGTGATGTTATTCACAGGAGTAATTGGGGAAGTTACAAATCTCCTGATCTCCAGAACAATGGTTGGTTATCGTTTACACCCATATCTTAGCAGAATTCAGGTCCCTCACATAATCCTAACCTTGTGGCCTTTCATTAGTTTTACAAAGGTGGTTTAGTTTTAGGAAGTGTTATTATCATTCTTGCTTTAAGATTAAACAGTAAACTTATATTCCTCTCAAGGTTATCTTGGCCTGTTCCCAGGAATGACCAAGGACAGCTTGGAGGTTAGAAGCAAGATGGAGTCAACTATGTCAGATTTCTCTTACTGTCATAATTTTGCAAAGGCAGTTTCACCACCAGTTAAAGAGCAAGGTTTCCAACAACATTGCCTTTACTTCAGCAGCATGCACTTTGGCCTGATCAACCACAAATTCAGGGCTTCCTACTACCCCCTCAGACTAGAGTGAGTCACAAAACTCGGGAAAGTGCTATATTCACGATTATACAAATGAACAACCAGATTGAAGAAGTACATGGGGAAAGGTCTGGAAGAGTCCCGAGCTCAGGAGCTTCTTTGTCTGTAGGGTCAGGGTGCACCACCTTCCTGGTACATTGACCTGTTCACCAACCAGGAAGCTCTCCTGAGCTTTGATGTTCGGAGTTTTTATATGGGTTTTCAGTAGGTAGATGTGATTAAGTCATTGGCCACGTGCTTGACTCCAGCTCTTTCTCTGTTGGAGGTTTTGGGGTGGGGCTGAGAGTTCTGACCCTCTAATCATGTAGTTGGTTTTTCTGGTGACCAGCTCCCATCCTGCTAGCATGCTCTGTTGCCCCCTCCTCCCCACGAGTCACCTCGTTAGGATGAACTCTGTGGTTGAAAGGGACTCATTATTCATAATAAAAGACACTCCTATCATACAGGAAATTCCAAGGGATTCTGATGCTCTGTGCCAGAAGCTGGGGACAAAGAGCAGATGTATTCTATGTTATATCATTCCCTCCTTTATATTATTTGAAATTTTAACATTTTATTTTTTACTAAAAACAAATTGAACACAGTAATTTTAGCATATGTTTATATTTTAACTGCCTCAGCAGTTACCTGTTATTTCCAGTTCTCCAGTTGCTGTTAAGAAAATCTTTGAATGCTAGTTCCAGAATCTCCAGGAGGTGGGACCAATTTCCTTAGTGGTGATGCTGAAAATACAGCAGTACCACTGTGCTTGGGCCAGGTGAAATCAAATCAGATGATTCAGTCTCGCTGATGTGCTAGAGGCCCTTTTCCCATTCATGTAAAATTGGAAAATTTTGTTCACTATCCAAGTGTTTCCAAATATTTGGTTATTGTGTCAATGTAGACTCATACATATTAAGTATGTATCTTGGGTATAAATTTAAGTTATAGTTTAATATAAATTATGTGGCACAGAAGCAGTTCAAAGGAGGAAGTGGTGGAAATAAGAGCTATAGGTAGAATTTGAACCATCCTCGAAAGATAATTATTAATAACATTTGGAAAAGTAGAGGGGAAAGCAGGAATGATGTTTAGATGAGGGAAACTGTGTGAGGTGGGCAGGATTTATCGTGGCTTGTTTGCACTTAAACAATGCAGAATGGCCTTATTTGAGCAAATTGAGTGGGGGATAGTGGGAAATGAGATTAGGTAGGTGAGCTAGGGATAGATTATTTATGATATTCAAAGGCCAGTAGTATGATTTCATTTTGATGTGCTAGATAATTGAGAGTCAAAGAAAGCATTTGATCAGGTGAGTTAGAAAATGAAAAGAGCATGTAAGAAAAATGGACCAGCATTTGTGTTGTTGGTAGATTAATGAGGAGAGAGACTGGAGAAGGGGATAGGAAATTTGGGACTGGGAGATTTTTCAATAAAAGTACCGTAATTAGGGAAATAGGGGAAGAGTGAGGGAAGGAATGAATATTAAAAATTTCAAAGGAAAATTTGACAGATCTTGACTGCTAAATGCAGAAGAATGATGAATCAGAGATGGTACATTTTTAAAATTTTTCTTTTTATCCAGATATGTAAAAGAATGTTAACCAAGGCTGGGTGTGATGGCTCATGCCTGGTAATCCCAGCATTTTGGGAGGCCAAGGTGGGCAGATCACAAGGTCAAGAGTTCGAGACCAGCCTGGCCAATATGGTAAAATCCCGTCTCTACTAAAAATACAAAAATTAGCCAGCGTGGTGGTGCGCACCTGTAATCCCAGCTACTTGGGAGGCTGAGGCAGGAGAATCACTTGAATCTGAGAGGCAGAGGTTTCAGTGAGCTGAGATTGTCCCACTGCACTCCAGCTTGGGTGACAGAGCAAGACTCCATCTCAAAAAAAAAGAAAGGAAAAAAAAAAAAAAGAATGTTAACTGTATTGGTGATAACTATCTAAGTCTGTTACAATGTAATGTAAAAGTAGAGAGGACCTAGTGGCCATGATCATTATATCCCCAGGATCAAGAATAGTGCCTGGCGGCCGGGCGTGGTGGCTCACCCCTGTAATCCCAGCACTTTGGGAGGCCGAGGCAGGTGGATCACAAGGTCAAGAGATCGAGACCATCCTGGCCAACATGGTGAAACCCCGTCTCTAATAAAAATACAAAAATTAGCCAGACGTGGTGGCGTGCACCTGTAGTCCCAGCTACTAGGGAGGCTGAGGCAGGAGAATTGCTTGAATCCAGGAGGCAGAGGTTGTAGTGAACCAAGATCACGCCACTGCACTCCAGCCTGCCAATAGAGTGAGACTCCATCTCAAAAAAAAAAAAAAAGAATAGTGCCTGGCTTATAGAATTGCTTAAGAAATATTTATCAAAGGATGAAAGAATGCATTTAACCTGTCAACTTTTGGGTAAATTTTAGTTGTCATCTTTAACATCCCAATTTTTTTTTTTTTTTTTTAGACAGTGTCGCTCTGTCGCCAGGCTGGAGTGCAGTGGCACGATCTTGACTCACTGCAGCCTCCGCCTCCCGGGTTCAAGCGATTCTCCTGCCTCAGCCTCCCAAGCAGCTGGGACTACAGGCGTGTGCCACCATGCCCAGCTAATTTTTGTATTTTTAGTAGAGACGGGATTTCACCATGTTGACCAGGATGGTCTTGATCTCTTGACCTCATGATCCACCCGCCTCGGCCTCCCAAAGTGCTAGAATTACAGGCGTGAGCCACCGTGCCCAGCCTAACATCCCAATTTTTAATACCAAAAATGACTTTAAAAATAATACTTATTGAGGCTGGATGTGGTGGCTTACACCTGTAGTCTCAGCACTTTGGGAGGCTGAGGCAGATGGATGTTGACCCCAGGAATTCAAGACCAGCCTGGGCAACATAGTGAAACCCTGTCTCTACTAAAAATACAAAAAATTAGCCAGGGATAGTAGTGCACACCTGTAGTCTCAGCTACCCAGGAGGCTGAGGTGGGAGGATCATTTGAGCCTGGAAGGTCAAAACTACAGTGATCTGTGATGATGCCACTGCACTTCAGCCTGGGCGACAGAGTGAGACCCTGTCTCAAAAATAAATAAATAAGCTGGGCGTGGTGGCTCACACCTGTAATCCCAGCACTTAGGGAGGCCAAGGCAGGTGGATCACTTCAGGCCAGGAGTTCAAGACCAGCCTGGCCAACATGGTGAAACTCCCTCTCTACTAACAACAACAACAACAAAAAAAAAAAAAAAAAAAAAAAACAAGGCCGGGCGCAGTGGCTCACGCCTGTAATCCCAGCACTTTGGGAGGCTGAGGCGGGCAGATAACAAGGTCAGGAGATCGAGACCATCCTGGCTAACACGGTGAAACCCCATCTCTACTAAAAATACAAAAAATTAGCCGGGCGCGGTGGCAGGCGCCTGTAGTCCCAGCTACTCGGGAGGCTGAGGCAGGAGAATGGCGTAAACCCGGGAGGCGGAGCTTGCAGTAAGCTGAAATCGCGCCACTGCACTTCAGCCTGGGCGACAGAGCGAGACTCCATCTCAAAAAAAAAAAAAAGAAAAACAATACAAAAATTAGCCACGCATGGTGGCACATGGCTGTAATCCCAGCTACTCGAGACTGAGGCACAAGAATGGCTTGAACCTGGGAGGTGGAAGTTATAGTGAACCAAGATCGTGCCACTGTACTCCAGCCTGAGTGATCGAGAGAGACCCTGTCTCAAAAAAAAAAAAAAAAAGTTACTGATCTTTTCTAGTTAAAAAAATTTTGTGTTTATTTTCCAAGATAACCACTTTAGTATAATATATTCATCCAGGGTTTTTTCTGTGCACATACATATTTATCTTTAAAATGGGACCATATTGCACATGTTGACTTATACCTGCATAAATACCATTTTTAGAAGTAAAATGGAACTTGAACCTCCAAATAATGACAAACCATAAAATAATAGGATAATATGGGAATCTGTGAGTCTGTACTCATATATAAATAAATAAACAGGCATACCTCAGAGAAACTGTGAGTTTGGTTCTATACTACCACAGTAAAGCGGCTCACACATTTTTTTGTTTTCCCAGTGCATATAAAAGTTATGTTTATAGGCTAGGTGCGGTGGCGCATGCCTGTAATCCCAGCACTTTGGGATGCCAAGGTGGGCGGATCTCCTGAGACCAGGAGTTTGAGACCTGCATGGCCAACAAGGCGAAACCCCTTCTCTACTAAAAATACAAAAAAATGTAGCCAGATGTGGTGGCACATGCTCGGAATCTCAGCCACTCGAGTGGCTGAGGCATGAAAATCGCTTGAACCTGGGTGGCAGAGGTTGCAGTGAGCCAAGATTGTGCCACTGCACTCCAGCTTGGGTGACACAGCGAGACTGTATCTCAAAAAAAAAAAAAAGTTATGTTCGTACTATACTGTAGTCTGTTAAGTGTGTAATGTAATGTCTAAAAAATGTACATACCTTAATTTAAAAATACTTTATTGTCAAAAAATGCTAATGATCATCTGAGCCTTCAGTGAGTTGTAACCTTTTTGCTGGTGGAGAGTCTTGCCTCAGGGTTGATGGCTGCTGGCTGATTAGGGTGGTGATTGCTGAAGGCTGGGGTGGCTGTGGCAATTTCTTAAAATAAGACAACTATGACGTTTGCTGCATCGATTGACCCTTCCTTTCATTAAAGATTTTTCTGTAGCATGTGATGCCATTTAATAGCATTTTACCCACAGTGGAACTTCTTTCAGAATTGGAGTCAGTCCTCTCAAACCCTACTGCTGCTTTATCAACTAAGTTTATGTAATATTCCAAGTCCTTTGTTGTCATTTCAGTATTGTTCACAGCATCTTCACCAGTAGATTCTGTCTCAAGAAACCACATTCTTTGCTCATCCATAATAAACTTTTCATCTGTTCAGGTTTTATTATGAGATTGCAGCAGTTTAGTCACATTTTTAGGCTTCACTTCTAATTCTAGCTCTTTTCTTGCTATTTCCACCATATCTGCAATTCCTTCATTGAGGTCTTGAATCCCTCAAAGTCATGTGAGGGTTGGAACCAACTTCTTCCAAACTCCTGATAATGTTACTTTGATCTCCTCCCATGAATCACGAATGTTCTTAATGGCATCTAGAATGGTGAATTATTTCCAGAAGGTTTTTAGTTTACTTTGCCCACATCCATCAGACAAATCACTATCTATGGCAGCTATATATAGGCTTACAAAATGTAAATAGTAAGCCTAAATAATAAGGCTTGAAAGTTATAATTACTCCTTGAACCATGGACTGCAGACTGGATGTCATGTTAGCAGGCACGAAAATAATCTCCTTGTACGTCTCCATCGGAGCTCTTGGGTGACTAGGTATATTGTCAGTGAGCAGTAATATATTGAAAGGAATCTTTTTTTTTTGAGGAGTAGGTCTCAACAGTAGGCTTAAAATATTCAGTAAACCATTCTGTAAACAGGTGTGCTGTCATCCAGGCTTTGTTATTCCGTTTATAGAGCACAGGCAGAATAGATTGAGCATAATTTTTTTTTTTTTTTTTGAGACGGAGTCTCGCTCTGTCGCCCAGGCTAGAGTGCAGTGGTGCAATCTAGGCTCACTGCAAGCTCTGCCTCCCAGGTTCACACCATGCTCCTGCCTCAGCCTCCCAAGTAGCTGGGACTACAGGCATCCACCACAATGCCCGGTTATTTTTTGTATTTTTAGTGGAGCCTCCCAAGTAGCTGGGATTACAGGCGTGAGCCACCATGCCTGGCCAGATTGAGCATAATTTTTAAGGGCCCTAGGATTTTCAGAATGGCAAATGACCACTGGCTTCCACTTAAAGGCAGCAATCTGCATTAGCCCCTAACAAGAGTCAGCCTATCCTTTTAAGCTTTGAAACCAGGCATTGATGTCTGCTCTCTAGCTATCGATGGCATCTTCTTCTGATATAAGGCTGTTTCATCTACATTGAAAATCTTGGTTGGGTCCTATAATACCAGCAACTTGGGAGACCAAGACAGGAGGATTGCTTGAGGCCAGGAGTTTAAGATCATCTTGGGCAACATGGTGAGACCCTGTCCCTACAAAGAATTAAAAAATTCACTGGATGTGGCGGCATGGCCTGTAGTACTAGCTACTCAGGAGGCAGGAGGATTGCTTGAGCCCAGGAGTTTGAGGCTACAGTGAGCTATGATCATCCCACTATGCTCCAGCCTAGGTGACAGAGACCCCCATCTCAAAGGAAAAAAAGAAAAGGAAAAGTGCACACGCACACACACACACACTCTCTCTCTCTCTCACATACACATGCATATATTTTTTCCTCCAGACACGGTTTCACCATGTCACCCCGGCTGGATTGCAATGGTAAGATCATGGTGCACTGTGGCCTCCAACTCCTGGGCTCAAGCAGTCCTCCCGCCTCAGCCTCCCAAGTAGCTGGGACTACAAGTGTGTGCCACCACACCTGGCTAATTTTTTAAAAACTGTTTTGTAGAGACAGGGTCTCACTATGTTACCTAGGCTGGTCTCGAACTTCTGGCCTCAAGTAGTCCTCCCACTTCAGCCTCACAAAGTGCTGGGATTACAGGCATGAGCCACTGCACCAGATATATATATATACACATATATATATACACAAACACATATGTAATATATAATATTTATATGTATAAATATTTTTTACATATATTATATATATACGCCTCATAAATTATTCTGATGCATGGCTTTAGAGGTCACCATTCCCTTTCGGTGTTGTTAACTTGTATTAGCAATATTTTTTAAAGTATGGCACAAGAAAGAGAAAGCATTGGCTTGGCCATCAGGAGATGGGTTATTCTCTTAAATCTGCAACTAATCTTTTAGTAAGACTTGGAGAAAATGACTGTCTCTGGATCCCAGATTCTTTATCTGAAAATTTTCTGGGGAGCTGAATAAACTGACATTGTTAACTAGATTCTAGCAGTTCTATGATGATGGATTCACGGACATCATCAGAACTCCATGAAATGTGACCTGTGGTCAGCCATTTGAAAAAGGCCTAAACCTTCTTACACAAGTCAATTGAAAAGGCCTGTAGAAATCAGAGCTCGAAGACACCTGTTAAATCATCTATCTATCCCTCTACCAGCGGTACTCGGTTGTTCATAGCCCTCTCTAAGCTATTTTCACTCTCCTTCCTGTGTTCCAGACATTCAGTATTTTCCCAGAGACTTGACTTGTGTTCACCCTTACTTTTAATCATTTAAGAAGGGAATGTGACTTTTCTTAACTCAAAAAATTTCATTTCTTTTATATTTAGACTTTAATTTTGGAAACTGTAATTTGTTGATAATGGCAGAGATTAGTAAGCATATGGACTGTTTTCCTCTAGATTCACAAAAGGATTTAGTTGATGACTTGAATGTCTAACAATAGTAATTATATGATCAGAAAGTGACAAGAATAGAAGTCAAATTTCATAATAAAAGTTAAGATTTTAAAGTTTGGGTATAAAAAAATTGCTAGAATAGAAAATGTAATAGGAGACTTTCTTTGCTTTTACCTTGTTACTAACCCTTTAAATATGATGCTCTATGGAAGAAAGAATGTAGAGATGCAGAGAAATGAGCACTCTGATATTCTGTTTATGAGGATGTAAATTAGTTTATTCGTTTTTGGAGAAATTTAACAACATCAGTTAAAAAAAAAAGATCTTGTGCACTAACTTGAGTTCTACTTCTAGGAATTTATTCTGTCGAAATACTAATTGTTGCATTGTTTCTACAAGTGAAAACTCAGGGCCAGGTGCGGTGGCTCACACCTGTAATCCCAGCACTTTGTGAGGCTGAGGCAGGTGGATTGCTTGAGTCCAGGAGTTTGAGACCAGCCTGGGCAACATGACGAAACCCTATCCCTATTAAAAATACAAAAAAATTAGCTGGTTGTAGTGGCGTCTGCCTGTAGTCCCAGCTACTCGGGAGGCTGAGGTGGGAGAATCACCCGAGCCTGGGGAGGTCGAGGCTGCAGTAAGCCAAAAAAAATCACACCACTGCACTCCAGCTTGGGCAATCAGAGTGGGACCCTGAATCAAAAAAAAAAAAAAAGTTAAAACTTGGAAACCATTCCAATGTTCCTTGTTAAGAGTTTATTTTAATAAATGATAATACATCATACAGTGGATTCTAATACAACTATCAAAAATAATGCAAGATGGCTGGGCGCGGTAGCTCACGCCTGTAATCCCAGCACTTTGGGAGGCCGAGGCAGGCAGATCACCTGAGGTCAGGGGTTCGAGACCAGCCTGGCCAACATGGGGAAACCCTGTCTCTACTAAAAATACAAAAATTAGCTGGACGTGGTGACACATGCCTATAATCCCAGCTACTTGGGAGGCTAAGGCATGAGAATCGCATGAACCCAGGTGGTGGAGATTGCAGTGAGCCAAGATTGTGCCACTGCACTCTAGCCTAGGCAATGGAGTGAGACTCCATCTCACAAAAAAAAAGAGATTTAAAAAAAATTAATATAAAATGGGTTTATTATTGCTGCTTTTAAAAATTGGTTAAAATACATGTAACAATTATCATTTTAACTGTTTGTAAGTATACAATTCAGCAGCATTAAATTTATTCATAATGTTGTGTAACCATCACCACTATCTGTACTTAAAACTTTTTTGTTATCCTCAACAAAAACTATGTACCCATTAACCAGTAACTTTTGTCTTCTCTTCTCCTAGGAGTTTTTATGTACTGACATGAAATACTGCCCAAATGCATAATTAAGTGATAAAGGAAAATTGCAAAGTAGTGTGATAACTATGATTCCATTGTGGTAAAATATTGCAAGTTAATATAAGTATAGGAAAAATCTGGGAGAATATTAAAATGTTAGAGGATGTTAGGAGGGATTTGTACTTTTACAGAATATATTTTGGCAAGTTTTTAAAAGTGAGTATGTGTGACTTTTCTAAACATAAAGATATACTTTTAAGTATTATACTAAAACTTGATAATTTGGATGCCTTAGATTTTAGCTAATGAGTAACAGACTTCCTTATGTGGTTGCCGAATTTGAGCTTATGTAGAACCTAAACACTTTATTAAAGTAACGATTTTTCTTTTCACAGCTAGAGTTGGGAAGACATCACTGATTATGTCTCTGGTCAGTGAAGAATTTCCAGAAGAGGTAAACATTTTGATTTCCATATTTAAATTTTAAAAAATTTATCAAAATCAAATTAAAATGAACTGAATTCTGTCTCTTTTGGCATGTGTTATGTGCTTCCTTTTGGACAGTTGAGACTTTTTTTTTCTCCCTTCCTTAGAGACAGGGTCTCACTCTGTTGCCCAGGCTGGAGTGCAGTGGTGCCATCATAGCCCACTGCAACCTCCAACTCCTGGACTCAAGCAATCCTCCTGTCCTGGCCTCCCAAAGTGCTGGGATTACAGGCATGTGCCACTGTGCCCTGCCAGCTGAGACTTTTTAAAAAGCTAATATTTGTTTATCAGCTGTATCTATGAAATACAGTATAGGAGAAATAACCAGCCTGTGTCTAAGTTCACCTAAGTCTTTTGCATTTTCTTCCTTTGACTTTGTCTAGGACCTTTGTATTCTCTGTGTCTCAGTTGTCTCATCTATAAAATGGAAGCTGAAAGGGATATAAATGTCATATAAGCTCTGTAACCCTTTCTTAAAAATAAAATGTTGCTCATAAACCCAAAATATAAAAAAGATAATGAGCATTCCATGAGTTGAAGTTAAGGGGAAAGGTGTGAATCACTACTTGCCTTCTGCCTGACACTCCCTGGTCTGTGAGGTGTTTTTGTCAGAACCACTAGAATTATGATACATATATTTGAAAACCTTTAATATGATCTACCTGCTTCATTTTACAAATGTTGAAACGAACTCATTCCACCTTTGCCTACCTCAAAGGATTGTTATGGGTCTCAAATGAGATGAACTTAATAGCAGGGAAGTGCCACCAAAAGTAGTAAGGTGGTTTTATTATTACTGGCAATAAATTTACATTTTGGAAGTTCTAGAGTGAGGAGCTGTTGGCTAAACTTTACATAAAGTTAGCATATAGTTATAGGGAATGAAATTTGTGCGATGGGATGAAAATGATTTCAAATTACCCTCTTTCTTGCATAGTAGGTATCATTAGTGTCACAGTTTACATTTATCCTTCCTTTACTCTAGTTTAGATAGGAATATCTGTATAATTTCATTGTTCAAATAGGAATTTGATGTATCATGTGGTAGTGTTTTCAACATTTACAGCTGCCAAAAGACTATTATTATTATTTTTTGCTTTTTTTTCTCTTAGACAAGATGGTTAAATAATTAATTGCTTAATTTAAGAAATGAAGTATATTTTCATGTATTATTTGTAGAATCAGTAACATTAATTTATAATTACTCTGGGTATAACACCTAAAAGTTTTCTGTGAGAGTTTTAGTTTAGAATTGTTTTAGCATAGTCCTCTTGATTGTGGATAAGGGTTTTGTGTTTTTGATTTTTTAAAATTTATTTTTTCACTTTTTTAGGGATTGTAAGTAATCTAGAAGGGTTTTTAAGTAATTTAAAAAAATTCAGTCCTTGTGAAAAATGGAATCATTAAACATAAGGCTTGGCTGGGCGCGGTGGCTCACGCCTGTAATCTCAGCACTTTGGGAGGCTGAGGTGGGCGGATCACTTGAGGTCAGGAGTTCAAGACCAGCCTGGCCAACATGGTGAAACCCCATCTCTAGTAAAATACAACATTAGCCAGGTATGGTGGCGCATGCCTGTAATCCCAGCTACTTGGGAGGCTGAGGTAGGAGAATAGCTTGAACCCAGAGGCAGAGCTTGCAGTGAGCTGAGATCGTGCCATTGCACTCCAGCCTGGGCAACAAGAGCAAAACTCTGTCTCAAAAAATAAATAAATAAATGAAAAACAAGCAAACAAACATAAGGCTTATGTAGCCAGTCAATTATTTTCTAGAGGAAATGAATGTTGATAACCTGTTGGTTTATTTGCAGATTGTTGTGGATTTAAATGCCTCTTCATTTGCAGAGTATCTTCAGCCTTCAACAAAATAGAATGAAAACAACATATTTAAAAAATCTAACACTGAAACACCAAATTAATCCAAGAATCCTTTGAGTCTGTGTCAGATCTGAAGTATCCTTAATGTATTGTGTCTACGTAGATAGAAATATGCATTTAAAATGTTTTTATCCTATAGTTTTAATATATATTTGCATCTGTGGTAAAGCACAAAAATAAACACTTGTATATACAACAAATGGGTATTGGTGAGAGGGGCTAATACAAGTTGAGCATCCTTTATCCAAAATGCTTGGGACCAGAAGTGTTTCAGATTTCAGATTTGAGATTTGTTCAGATTTTGGAATGTTTGCATTATACTTACCAGATGAGCATTTCCCTAATCTGAAAATCAGAAATGCTCCAATGAACATTTCCGTTGAGTATCATGTTAGTGCTAAAAAGTTTAGAATTTTGGAACATTTCAGATTTCAGATTTTGGGCTTAGAAATACTCAGCCTGTGATCCCAGCACTTTGGGAGGCCGAGGTGGGTGGATCACAAGGTCAGGAGTTCAAGACTAGCATGGCCAAGATGGTGAAACCCTGTCTCTATTAAAAATAGAAAAATTAGCTGGGCACAGTGGTAGGCGCCTGTAATCCCAGCTACTCGGGAGGCTGAGGCAGGAGAATCACTTGAACCTGGGCAGCAGAGGTTGCAGTGAGCAGAGATCGCACCACTGCACTCTAGCCTGGACCATAGAGTGAGACTCCATTAAAAAAAAAAAAGAAAAGAAAAGAAAAGAAACACTCAACCTGTGTAGATAAATTTATATCATCTGTTACAAGTTTGAGTGATAATATTCAAAGGTGTGTTTTTTTTGTTTTTTTTTTTTCCTATATTTGTTTGTAAATGAAGGTTCCTCCCCGGGCAGAAGAAATCACCATTCCAGCTGATGTCACCCCAGAGAGAGTTCCAACACACATTGTAGATTACTCAGGTAATGAATATCCTCTTGTAGGTGAAGGTGTAGGTTAATTTAATAGACTTGAAAAAAGATACTTACTGAGCTTTTACAAATGTTCAGAGAGGTGGTCTTTTCTCTGTAGCAGTAAATGATCCTTTACGATTCTTATCTCATTTATGTCTGTCAGCCTCTACCCTATACCCCACCCGGTGCCTCCATCTGACAGTTCTTCATCCCCAGATTACTAAGTTGGGTTCCATAATACCTGTGGCTGTTGAACACTTGAAATGTGACTGTTCTAAATGAAAATGTGTTGTTAATTGTAAAATATAACTGAATTTTGAAGACTTAGTATGAAAAAAGGATGTAAAATACCTCGTTAATTTTTCTATTGAGTACATGTTGAAATTTAAATACTTTTGATATTTTGGGTTAAGTGAAAATTTAATTTTACCTTTTTTACTTAACCTTTTTAAAGGTTGCTACTAAAAAATTGAAAACTATATATGTGGCTTGCATTGTCTGTATGTTGGACAGCACTGTACTGGAAGCTGAGGGAGGTGAATGCCTTCTGCTACTATCAGTCTCATAACTAGATTTATTTACAGAATTATTCTTCAATATGCGTAGCCATATAATTAGATTCACCTCAGTATTAGAATTGAAGCCTTAACCCATTGATTACTTAACATATGGAAAGATATTAAAAATATGGCCTGTTATTTAGCATAGTATAAAATACCACTGAATTCATGTATGATATTAGTTTATATGTCAGAAGTAACAGGTATTTTTAGGGGAAGATATATGTAACCTAAGGTGGTCTAAATCAATATGCCAGTAATTACTTTGCTCTTCAATTATTTGCTTTCTATCCTAGCTATATCCTTCATATCCCTGCATCCGTGGAATTGCAGGCACACTCACCCATTGAGACCAGTTCTAGCTAAAGATACGTGCTAGAGAGGGAATTCTCGTCACTTCATTATCAAGCTACAGTTTTCCCTCTGGGTCTTGGTTATTATTACTCCCACCTGCTATCTAGATCTTAAGCTTGTATTACCCAGAATCTCACCTGCCTTTTTATCCTGTGTGTATAGACTCTTTGTCCGAGCTTCTGACTCTTCAGCACCCAGTCTGCTAGCTTGGGTTTCTGAGGTCCTTTGCCTGACCCTTTTCAACTCTGGATCAGATGCTGGCCTAGATTTATTACACAATGCTTCTGCTGTTCCATGCCTAAGTTATCCTTTTATAGACTCGTCTTTCAGGGCCAGCCGCCTTATCATAGTTGAACCTTTTCCTTCCCCTGGCTTTCCCTTGTGTTTGCTACAACATGTCATTTTGAGGGATGTTAGATGGGTGTTGCATAGAATTTAGCTTGGCCATTAGTTCTTATGAAAGTGTCTGCAATATGAAACATTGACTTTTTGTCATTTGTAGAAGCAGAACAGAGTGATGAACAACTTCATCAAGAAATATCACAGGTGAGCTTTAAAAAACAGAGGTGTGGGTTTTTGTGTAGAAAAACAGTGATGATTTTATGAGCCTGCCTTTTTCATTCTCTTTTTGTTTGTTTTTGTGTTTTTTTGGGGACCGTGTCTCACTCTGTCACCCATTCTGTCATCCAGTGCAGTGACACAATTTTGCCTTATCACAACCTCCATCTCGCAGGCTCAAGCGATTCTCATGCCTCAGCCTCCCAAGTAGCTGGGATTATAGGCATGCACCACCATGCCCAGCTAATTTTTGTATTTTAGTAGAGATGGGGTTTTGCCGTGTTGACCAGGCTGTCTCAAACTCCTGGCCTCAAGTGATACACCCCGTCCCTTTTTCATTCTCTTAATTACCAAAAGTTCTTTTGCAGTTCTTTGTTGTTATGGCTGTTACTGAGTATGTGTTTTTGCTTTAAGTCCTTAGGAACATTTTCTCTTAGAGGCAAGCTAATTCTTTTTTTGTTTTTTTGTTTTAGCTGTTAAATTTTTTCTTCCTTTCACCCAAATGTATTAACAAGTTGCTAATTAAGTGCTGTCTATGTTTTTATTATTTTTAGACACCATTAATTTGTTAATTTTCTTCTAGGCTAATGTCATCTGTATAGTATATGCCGTTAACAACAAGCATTCTATTGATAAGGTAGGTGTGATCTTTTTTTCACTATAGTTGGTTTCAGTGGAGTGCTTCCAAAGTTGATCCTCAGTTTAGAATTTTAGGGGTCTAAGAGAAGAGTGTTTTGTAAAGATCCTTATCATGGCTAAGCGCTTGTTAATTTTCATTTTAGGTAACAAGTCGATGGATTCCTCTCATAAATGAAAGAACAGACAAAGACAGCAGGTATTTTTTCCTCTCTCAAACTTTTTATAATTAAAAAGTTTAAAGCTTGCAGAAAAGGTACAAGAAGTAGTACATTGAACTTCCCTAAGTCCTTCACTTAAATTTACTAGGTAACATTTTGCCACATTTGCCTTATCTATCAGTTTTTCTGTCTGTTCATACACACACCCACATGCCTTTTTTGGGGGGACTCATTTGAGGCAGTAAATATACTTGAGAGCAAAGCAAGAGACAGAACTCTGATATCATAATGATTCACAACTTCAGACAGATTATTTTGGTCATAAATCTTACATTTCTCTTTCTCAAACTGCTGCTTGAAAAGTCTCAGTTTTATTTATTTATTTATTTATTTATTTATTTATTTATTTATTTTTGAGACAGAGTCTTGCTCTGTCGCCCAGGCTGGAGTATAGGGGCGCAATCTTGGCTCCTTGCAGCCTCCACCTCCCGGATTCGAGTGATTCTCATGCCTCAGTCTCCTGAGTAACTGGGACTACAGGCATGTACCACCATGCCTGGCTAATTTTCGTATTTTTTAGTACAGAGGGTTTCGCACATAGGTCAGTCTGGTCTCAAACTCATGACCTCAAATGATCTGCTCGCCTTGGCCTCCCAAAGTGCTGGGACTACAGGCATGAGCTACTGTGCCTGGCCTGAATCTTTTTAAATAGGAAAATCAGACTAATATCTATGTATTGTACACTTTTGGTCCTTTTCTCAATTTTTTAGATTTCTCTTTTAGTTGGACATTTTCGTGCCTTGAAACTCTAAAGATCTGGTTCTAAACATCTGACTATGGTCATTAACCCTCTGTCTTACATATTTTGGAAGGGAGACTGAGATGACATTATATGTGCTGTGAGCAATGCTGTGGCATTGTATGGCTTCTCTTTTATCATGGTTGAACTTTGTGATGATTTGACAAGGTGGAAAGGAAGGAATGACCCTTTAGAGCTGTGCTGTCCAATGCAGTAGGCTCTCGTCAGTTGTGGTGATTTAACTTTAAATTAATTAAAATTAATAAAACTAAAACTTGTTCCTCGGATACACTTAGCCACATTTCAAGTGCTCATAGCCACATGTGACTAATGGTTACAGTAATGGAGAGTAGAGATAAAGAGCATTTCCATCATCATAGAATGTTGTATTGGACAGGGCTGCCTTGGGGGATCCAATACCCATATGCTCCTAATATCTGCTTTTCTTGCTCTTGCTTGAGCCATTTCTAGGAGGGAATCTTTAAGAGAGGGCAGTTTTGCCAGGTGCGGTGGCTCACGCCTGTAATCCCCGCACTTTGGGAGGCCGAGGCAGGCGGATCACGAGGTCAGGAGATCGAGACCATCCTGGCTAACACGGTGAAACCCCGTCTCTACAAAAATACAAAAAAATTAGCTGGGTGTGGTGGCGGGCGCCTGTAGTCCCAGCTACTCGGGAGGCTGAGGCAGGAGAATGGCATGAACCCGGGAGGCAGAGCTTGCAGTGAGCCGAGATCACACCACTGCACTCCAGCCTGGGCAACAGAGCAAGACTCCGTCTCAAAAAAAAAAAAAAAAAAAAGAGAGGGCAGTTTTGCTAAGATCTATCAATCTATCAAGCACCAGCTTGGACCACTGAATTAAACAATTTTGGCTTTACCATGACAGCTTCCTAAGTAGCTGGAACTGCAAGTGCATGCCATCACACCTGGCTAATTTTTTTAAAACTTTTGTAGAAACAGGGTCTCACTATGTTATCCAGGATAGTCTTGAGCTCCTGGTCTCAAGCAGTCTTTCCGCCTTGGCCTCCCAAAGTGCTGAAATTACAGGTGTGAACCACTGATGCACACCTTCGGTTACAAACCACTACATTTTTGGAAACCCTCCTGGTTCTGTTAGGAATTTATATTTGGGCTATATGGTGGTCGGTCTTTTCAAGCATAATGGCACACCAAGGGTAGGTAAGCTAAATTCTTTCAAGTGCTTCTGTTGCAGTCTAGAGTTCCAGCAGGATGATTTGCTTTCCCTCCAAGCTCTCTTGCAGGATTCACAACAGTTCTCCACTAGGTTGGTCCTCCTTAATATCCCCATTAAGATTTTTCCCCACAGACTTATCAGATTTAACTTGTCTAAAACAAAATCTTTAATTCCCTGCCTACTCCCTGCCAAAAACAGAAACAAAAAATCATTCTCAATCTTCTGTAGCTTCTGAGATCTACCCATTTTTTTCCAGCCAAAACCTAAGTATTTTTCTTGGTTTCTGCTTTTCCCTCAGTCTTCACATCTAACCTATCAGCTGTTTCTGTCTTATAAAATATATCTGAAATTTGAATATTTTCCTTTTCATCTTTACTGTCACTGTCACTAGTCCAAGTTACTATTATATTTTTTAAAATTTTCACTAACAAATTTTTTAAAATTTTTAAATTTTTAAACATTTAACAAATTTTTAAAAATTTATTATAGTGAAAATTTTTAAACATTTAACAAATTTTTAAAAATTTGTTAGTGATAGTGAAAAAATGTAACATATACTGAGGTACATACCTGTTATCCAGCTTCAACAATTAATTCATGGCCAGTCTTGTTTCATCTATTACCCCTCCCATTGAGATCATTTTGAAGCAAATAGAGACATTATTTTCATGGTGTAAGTATTTCAGTATGTAGCTCTAAAAATCACTGCATTTAAAAATGTTAACCCCTTTCTTAGAATCTCTTTCAATGACTTCCCATTTTACACTAACAATAAAACCTACACTCCTTACTGCAGCTTGTAAGTCCTTATGTGTCTGACCTTTGATCCTCTTTCTAACCCCATTTTGTACTTTTTTCTCTTTACTCAGTACTCTGTAGCCATTCTGGCATTTTCCTGTTGTTTGGCCCCATCAGGATGTTTTTTCAGTTTGGGGCCTTTGCACATGCTGTTCCTTCCTCCTCACTTGCTCTTCCCTGACTCTACATGGCAGATTTCATCTTATCCTTCACCCCTTGGCTCAAATGTCACCTTTACATAGGGAGTTTTCCTTAATTACTATACATAACTAGCTCCTTCCCACTACTCTATCCCCCTGTTTATTTCCTGCATAGTACTTATTGAATTGGAAATTATTTTATTTGCTTATTGCTCATTTTCTGTTTTTCACTATTGGAATGGTCAGGTTTATAGATCTGCCCAGGCATGGTAGCTCATGCCTATAATCCCAATACTTTGGGAGGCCAGAAGTTTGAGACTAGCCTGGGCAATATAGCTAGACCCTTCTCTACAAAAAAAAAAATTTTTTTAATTTGCTGGATGTGGTGGCTTGTGCCTATAGTCCTAGCTACTAGGGAAGCTAGGGCAAGTGGATCACTTGAGCATAGGAATTTGAGGTTGCAGTGAGCTGTGATCCTGCCACTGCACTCCAGCCTGGACAACAGAGCTAGACCCTGTCTCAAGAAAACAAAAAACAAAACAGGATGGGTAGGGACCTTCTGTCTTGTGTCCTTAATACTTAGAGCAGTATGTGGCTTATAATAGGTGCTCAATAGATAACATGTTGCGTAAATACGTGCTATCTAGGGGGCTCGACGTGAGTGTAGAGGAAGGTTCATGTTGTTGAGAAGATTAAATAAAAGCTTTTTAGTTAGAATGGGTTATGATGTAAATTAAAATATAAATCTAATGTCTTTTGCCTTCCTTATTACAATGTGCCCTGTTTGTTTTAGGCTGCCTTTAATATTGGTTGGGAACAAATCTGATCTGGTGGAATATAGTAGTATGGAGACTATCCTTCCTATTATGAACCAGTATACAGAAATAGAAACCTGTGTGGAGGTATGCCTCATAATTTGATTTGAAAATTTATTTTTAATGAATTCTTACTAAATTGGGGTTTTAAATAGGGGGGACAATGTGGGATGGAATAAATTTCCTGCTCTTTGTGAAGTCACGTAAACCAAATAAAACAGAGAAGTTGGAGTTGGCCTCTGAGCTCTTTCTAGACATTCATGTTGTGATGTCCACAAAGATGCATTTTTCGTTTTTTTTCAAGGAATCTTTCCTTTGCCTTATGTTGATAGTTTGAAAATTGTTTTTAGCTCTCATAATTGATTTCAGAGTGTAAAATTTTAATTTTATTTTTTCAGTGTTCAGCGAAAAACCTGAAGAACATATCAGAGCTCTTTTATTATGCACAGAAAGCTGTTCTTCATCCTACAGGGCCCCTGTACTGCCCAGAGGAGAAGGAGGTAACAGGCTGTGTTTATAGGGGCTGGAATGTGTATGTAGTAACTCTAGTATGGTAGTGATTTTTAGTAACTCTTAAGTATTTGTGTAGAGATTAAACTGCTGAAATTTAAATTTATTGCTTATTAAATGATTACATTTTCCAGGTACTCTTGTTCAATGACATTCACATTAAATATTCGTAATATTTTCTACATCAATGGAATCTAATCAAGTACTGCTTCAGGAAGTGCCATTAAAACAAACAAGAATTGGCAACAATAACAACAAAAAAGTCCTCCAAAGACTTAGCTAATAGTCTTGTTTTGCTACTATAAAATCTACAAACTGAAAAACACACACAAATAAAAATCTTATATAGTTTTTTGACATAGGCACAATGTAATATAATGTGACTACTCCTTTTGTTTTTGTTTTTTTTCTTTTGAGACAGAATCTTGCTCTGTCTCAGAGTTTCGCTCTTGTTCCCCAGGCTGGAGTGCAATGGTGCGATCTCTGCGCACCACAACCTCTGCCTCCCGGGTTCAAGTGATTCTCCTGCCTCAGCCTTCCGAGTAGCTGGAATGATAGGCATGCGCCACTACACCCTACTAATTTTGTATTTTTAGTAGTTATGGGGTTTCTCCATGTTGGTCAGGCTGGTCTTGAACACCCAACCTCAGGTGATCCTCCTGCCTCAGCCTCCCAAAGTGCTGGAATTATAGGCATGAACCACTGCTCCTGGCCTATTCTCCTTTTTTTTGGGTCAGGACCTTAGTCTGTCGCCCAGGCTAGAGTGCAGTAGCGCAATCACGGCTCACTGCCCCCTCGACTTCCTGGCTTGAACGATCCTCCCACCTCAGCCTCCCAAATAGTTGGGATCACACGTGTGTGCCACCATACCCAGCTAATTTTTGTATTTTTAGTAGAAGATGGGGTTTCACCATGTTGCCCAGGTTGGTCTTAAACTCGTAGGCTCAAGCAATGCACCTGCCTTGGCCTCCCAAAGTGTTGGGATTACAGGTGTGAACCACCATGACCGGCCTTTTTTTTTTTTTAATTTAGAGACAAGATCTTACTTTGTGGCCCAGGCTGGAGCACAGTGGTGTGATCATAGCTCACTGTGGCCTCAAACTCCAAGGCTCAGGCCATCCTCCCACCTCAGCCTCCTGAGTAGTTGGGACTACAGGCACATGCCACTGTGCCCAGCTAGTTTTTAAATTTTCTTGTAAAGTCAGGATCTCACTTTGTTGCCCAGGCTGGTCTCAAACTCCTGGCTCAAGCAATTTTCCCATCTAGCCTCTCAGAGTGCTGGGATTACAGGCATGACCCAACACTCCTGGCCTGTTTTAAATTCTTTTGAGTACAAATAGTAGTTGAATTGCTGAGTCACATGGTAATTGTATATTTGACATACTGAGGAACCAGCAGCTATTTTACACAATGACTGGACCATTTTACATTCCCACCAGCAGTGTGTGAAGGTTCCAGTTTCTCCACATCTTTGCCACACTTGTTATTTTACTTTTCTTTTTTGGTTTATTATAGCCATCCTAGTAGATGTGGTTGGGATCTCATTGTTTTGATTTGCATTTCCCTGATGGCTAATGATGTTGTGTAATTTTTCATGTGCTTATTGGCCATCTTCTTTGGAGAAATGTCTATTGCCTATTCAAATTCCTTTCCTTTTTTTTTTTTTTTTTTTTTTTTTGAGACGGAGTCTCGCTTTGTTGCCCAGGCTGGAGTCCAGCGGCGCGATCTCGGCTCACTGCAAGCTCCACCTCCTGGGTTCACACCATTCTCCTGCCTCAGCCTCCCGAGTAGCTGGGACTACAGGCACCCACCACCACACCCGGCTAATTTTTTTTGTATTTTTAGTAGAGATGGGGTTTCACCATGTTAGCCAGGATGGTCTCGATCTCGTGACCTCATGATCTGCCCTCCTCGGCCTCCCAAAGTGCTGGGATTACAGGCGTGAGCCACCGCGCCCGGCCCCCATTTTTGTTTTAAAGAGACAGGGTCTCACCGTCATCCAGGCTGGAGTACAGTAGCATGATCATGGCTCACTGCAGCCTCAACCTCCTGGACTCAAGCAGTCCTCCCACTCAGCCTCCTAAGTAGCTGGGACTACAGGTGCATGCCACCACACAGCTAATTTTTCATTTTTTTTGTAAAGAGGGGGTCTCGCTGAGTTGCCCAAGGTGGTCTTGAACTTCTAGCCTCAAACAGTCCTCCTGCCCCAGCTTTCCGCGTAGCTGCCTTTGCCCATTTTTTAGTTGGGTTGTCTTTTTTTAAATTCTTGTTAAAGGTAATTTTTCTTTTAAGAAGCAGGGACCGGGTGCAGTGGCTCCCAGCACTTTGGGAGGCTGAGGCAGGGGGATCACTTGAAGCCAGGAGTTCGAGACCAGCGTGGCCAACGTGGCAAAACCTTGTCTCTACTAAAAATACAAAAGTTAGCCAGGCATATTGGCGCATACCTGTAATCCCAGCTACTCGGGAGGCTGAGGCACGAGAATCATTTGAATCTGGGAGGTGGAGGTTGCAGTGAGCTGAGATTGCACCACTGCACTCCAGCCTGGGCTACAGATTGAGACTCTGTCTCAAAAAAAAAAAAGAAACAAGTCCTTGCTATGTTGCCCAGGCTGGTGTTGAACTCCTGGCCTCCTCCTGCCTCAGCCTCCTGAGTAGCTGGGAATACAGGTGTGAGTCACCACACCACCACACCCAGCTTGAGGTGGTTGCTTTGATTCTGTTTGTCGGGAGAGGTATTGTTTTTAAGAATAAAAAGTTGCAGATATCTTTCAGGAAAAGTTTATAATATAAGTGAGTGGTTAGCAATGACTCATGGGCCATATTTGGCCTACCACCTATTTTCACACAGTCTGTACACTAAGGAAACATTTTATATTTTTATTTATTTATTTATTTATTTATTTGAGATGGAGTCTCGCTCTGTTGCCCACGTTGGAGTGCAGTGGTGGGATCTCAGCTCACTGGGTTCAGGTGATTCTCCTGCCTCAGCCTCCCAAGTAGCTGGGACTACAGGCATGTGCCACCACATCCAGCTAATTTTTGTATTTTTGGTAGAGATGGGGTTTCACCATGTTGGCCAGGCTGGTCTCAAACTCCTGACCTCAGGTGATCTGCCTGCCTTGGCCTTTCAAAGTGCAGGGATTACAGGCATGAACCACTGTGCTTGGCCATATATTTTTAAATGATTGAAAAAAGTCAAAAGAAATAATATTTTGTGATAGGTGAAAATATTACATTCAAATTTTATCATTTCATAAAAATAAAGTTTGATTGTAACATAGCCATGGTCATTCTTTTATGTTATCTGTGGCTGTTTGTGTGCTGCAAAGGCAAAGTTTAGTAGTTTCAGTAGAGCTTATATGTGCTACTCTCATCTCTTCTCACTGCTGCTGAGTGCACTACTAATTGCGCTGACACACTAGACAGCATTTCAGGTACTATGTATATCACTCTACCAGGACCTTTTATTTATATTCATTGCATACCCATCATGCCAAAGCATGAAAAGAATAATAAAGTGTTTTTTTTAGATGGGAAAGCAGATAAATATTCCAGGTTCAAATTACAGTTCCAGCATCATCTTTTTAGACCTTGATGCAAATGCAAAGGAAATTTCCATATTTCGTAATCCATTTAACTGTGCAATTGAGTTTCCATTAACCTTCAATTGGAATTGATTAATCTGCAGTGTAATGACACGCTAAAAGGCAAACATCAAGAAAATAATCAAATATAATTTTATAAATACCTTGTGCTCTATAAAGTCATAAGTTGTGGATATGTACCAGTATTGGCAATATATATTTGTGCAAAAAGACATTTTCAAAGATGGGACACGTAAAATCTCATTACAGATCAGCGTTAACATATAAACATTTGCAATTAATTTTCATGGTGGACAACACTAACTTTGAACCCCAACAAAGCAAAATGTTTTCCTTCCAAAAAGAATTTCATTCTGCATTAATCTGTATTGCAAAACTGTACTCAGTTATATTTTGAGTTTTGTCAAAAAAACTTTGTGGAAGTTTGATTTCTTTCTTACTATGTAAGTACCTACATGACATACTTGATTTTGCCTGTTGGCCCCAAAGCCTAAAATATTTGCTATGTGGCCCTTTACAGAAAATGTGCCAACTCCTGGTATAAATAATTAATTTGAGTTATCCCTTAATCTGATGCTAGTTTACTCTTATTCCTGTTTTACTTTTCCTTAGTTAGGATTCTTCTTTCTAATTTACTCCGAATCCAGTATTTCCCAAACTTACCTCATCATAGTAGTCACTAAGTGTTACTTGTTAAAAACATGGATTCCGGCCGGGCACAGTGGTTCACGCCTGTAATCCCAGCACTTTGGGAGGCCGAGGCAGGCAGATCACGAGGTGGGATATCGAGACCATCCTGGCTAACATGGTGAAACCCCGTCTCTACTAAAAATACAAAAAAATCAGCTGGGCATGGTGGCGGGCGCCTGTAGCCCTAGCTACTTAGGAGGCTGAGGCAGGAGAATGGCGTGAACCCAGGAGGTGGAGCTTGCAGTGAGCCGAGATCGTGCCACTGCACTCCAGCCTGGGTGACGGAGCGAGGAGACTCCACCTCAAGAAAAAAACAAAACAAAAAACAAAAAAACCCATAGATTCCATTCTGATTCAGCTAGGTGTTGTATTTATGGTAAAGGAAATTTGGAAAACAGTCTTAATACTATGGGAACTCTTACAAGAATTTACCTCTGAGGCCTTACTTAGCCTAGCAGTATATGAAATCCCCTCTATTAGTTTGTTCTCAGTTTTTTAATTGTTACTTTGTTCTCAGGCCTGTTATTAGTTCTGCTAATCTGTTAATCCCTCATCACCACCCCCATCCCACAAGAGTAAAATATCTACCACCATCTGTTACTCAATTCTTAGGTGGACCTGAGTGAGAGGTAAAATTTTCAACTTTTAAACTATACCTTGTTTTACACAAGTACAAACTTTAAATTGCCTATAACAGAATCTTTTATTTAGACAACAATAATATCTTTTCTTTTCTTTTCTTTTCTTTTTTTTTGAAGTGGAGTCTCACTCTGTCTCCCAGGATGGAGTGCAATGGCGCCATCTCAGCTTACTGCAACCTCCACCTCCCAGGTTCACATGATTCTCCCTGCTTCAGCCTCCCAAGTAGCTGGGATTACAGGGATGCACCACCATGCCTGGCTAATTTTTGTATTTTTAGTAGAGATGGGGTTTCATCATGTGAGCTAGTCTGGTGTCAAACTCCTGGCCTCAAGTAATCTGCCCGCCTTGGCTTCCCAAAGTGTGTGAGTCACCACGCCCAGCCAAATACCATAATTTTTTATAGCTTTATTAAGTAGAATTTTTAATACTTTTTAGTAGTCCTTTTTTGGTGTTACATTTTCAGGTGGTTAGTTTTTAAATATGACATTGGGCCAATACCTTAGAGCTCTTTAGCTTTGCATTTCAAGCTTTAATGAAAAGTGCATCGTTGGCCGGGCGCAATGGATCATGCCTGTAATCCCAGCACTTTGGGAGGCCGAGGCAGGCAGATCACGAGGTTAGGAGATCGAGACCATCTGGCTAACATGGTGAAACCCCGTCTCTACTAAAAATATGAAAAATTAGCTGGGCATGGTGGCACGCGCCTATAGACCCAGCTACTCGGGAGACTGAGGCAGGAGAATCGCTTGAACCTGGGAGGCAGAGGTTGCAGTGAGCCAAGATCACACCACTGTGCTCCAGCCTAGGCGACAGAGCAAGATTCTGTCTCAAAAAAAAAAGAAGAAAAGTGCATTGTTTATTTTTCTTAAAATTACTTTTTGAAAATGTACCCCTTTATTATGTGAGGAAAAATCACTTAGACAAAATAAAAGGTTATCTTTAGGTTCTGTTTTGTATATTCTTGCTGTTGTTTCTTTTGGAAACTTCAAATTGTTAAACTTTTTTAAAAGGAGAGTAAATAAAATATAACAATGTAGTTTTTATTAATCTTTAAAGACTAACATTAGGATCACATTTATAGAAGCATTATCTTACCATTCATTATTTTAAAGAATAAATCACGTGTGATTATAGATGTTATAGTCCATTTAGTACTCTTTTATAAGGGAAGCCCCATCAGATGCTTTCTTTTTTTTTGAGATGGAGTCTTTATTTGTCTCCCAGACTGGAGTGCAGTGATGGAATATCGGCTCACTGCAACCTCTGCCTCCCGGGTTCAAGCGATTCTCCTGCCTCAGCCTCCCAAGTACTGGGACTACAGGCACATGCCACCACACCCAGCTAACTTTTGTATTTTTAGTAGAGACAGGGTTTCGCCATGTTGGCCAGGCTGGTCTCGAACTCCTGATCTCAGGTGATCTGCACTCCTCGGCCTCCCAAAGTGCGGGATTATAAGTGTGAGCCACTGCGCCCAGCCTCAAATGCTTTCTAAATGTCTGACTTCTTTTTCTCATTTCTTTCTCTTTGTATCTTAAGCTTTATCTTTTTCTCACTATATCAAATTACTCTCCCAGAAACCCTATTTAAAACAAGAATAGAAGGGGTTAACTGTGTATGTTTGGGAGATAATTATTTTCTTTCCTGTTTTTTAAAGAATTTCTTTTCTGCGTTTGAGTTTGATAGCATGATCAAAGCTGTCATCATTACCATTTTGTAAGTTAATAAGTTTATCTTTCCTCACCTTGACATCTCATTTCTCTGATTTAGGTAGAACCATAAGAGATCTATCTCCAAGCTTAGACAAAATTCAAAGCTCTCCTTGAAGTTTTATTCTCAAAATTGTTGACAGTGATTACCCTATAGTGGTTATACAGTGTAGAAGCATGTGGGCCTTATTTTAAAATAGTCATATATTTATTCTATCCATGATGAATCATAAAACAAAAATGAAGGAAATTGTCAGAATATATTTCCAGCAGCATTAGTCATAAAAGTTTTAGAGTCACAAAAGGCAAAATTCTTTTTAAAGTATAAATAATTCTTATACTAGGAAGTTAGTAAAAATTTTTTACACTTATTAACCAGTGATAATTTTGTCACTTGTTTGTGAATAAGCATATTTTATTTCCCAGCTTTAACATACATACAGGGGAAAGATCAAAACAAATCTCATTCTGTTACCAGAAGGTTGATGGTCAGAAATCAGAAGTTGAGGGGAAAGTCCTTGGTAGTTTTAAAAGTCAGTTCATATCCTCTATGGAATGAGGGAAGATATAAATAAATAAACAGTTCTTCTTTCTGTGACTAGAAAAATGAATCCCTCCTAAAGATGAACTTCTCTTTTCCCTGTTCTTAGAGGATTTGTGGTCATGAGGGGAGAGCTTGACCATTCCAAATATCAGTCCCAGCAAATATTGCCTCATTTACTTAAAAAGGCTTGCATATAAAGTAAATGGCTTTGCTTTAGTTCATTTTTTCATGTTGGTTGTATTTGATATTATGTAAAAATAATCAGAATTATTCTCAGCATGGCTTATGAAAATCAGTTTAAATAATTAATTATTTCTTTTCTCAATGATTTATAGATGAAACCAGCTTGTATAAAAGCCCTTACTCGTATATTTAAAATATCTGATCAAGATAATGATGGTACTCTCAATGATGCTGAACTCAACTTCTTTCAGGTAATGGTCCTTTATTTCAGACATTTGCGTATCTTTTTTTGTTTTTTTTTTTTTTGCTGAAAGCTGTAAAATGTGTTAGCTTAAACAACAAGAACAGTATGTTACAAACATAAGTTTCTTTCTCATAAAACTATCTTTCACATCAACCTATATATGCCTAAACTCTCTTATGCCTCGGAATTGAGGGGATTTTGATAGCTTCATTTTATGGTATAAAGTGGGTGTGTTAAGGATGACTTGGAGTCTGAACTCTGAATCATTTTGCTTTCTTGGTTTTGAATAACATAGCTACACAAAGAGCCCTGTGTTTTAGAAACAGGATGGAGGGAGTTGGGAATGTTTCTTTCTAAGTATGACATGTTTTACTTTTTTTTTTTTTTTTTTGAGATAGAGTCTCGCTTTGTCACCCAGGCTGTAGTGCAATGGCGCGATCTCGGCTCACCGCAACCTCCATCTCCCGGGTTCAAGCGATTCTCCTGCCTCAGCCTCCCAAGTAGCTAGGACTACAGGCATGCGCCACCACACCCAGCTAATTTTTGTATTTTTAGTAGAGACAGGGTTTCACCATGTTGGCCAGGGTGGACTCGATCTCCTCATGATCCACCTGCCTCAGCCTCCCAAAGTGCTGGGATTACAGGCGTGAGCCACCGCACCCAGCCCATGTTTTACTTAAATAATACATTTAAAAAAGTGGTGACTATTCCTAATGTAGTATATGTTTCTTTGGTTGCAATTCGTGGATTTAATATTGCTTTGTAGATTATCATTTTATATTATTTGTGGTTTTAATGCTGGTTTATTTTTAAATATATTTTTATGTTTTTTGCTAGAGGATTTGTTTCAACACTCCATTAGCTCCTCAAGCTCTGGAGGATGTCAAGAATGTAGTCAGAAAACATATAAGTGATGGTGTGGCTGACAGTGGGTTGACCCTGAAAGGTGGGTAAATGGTATTTTTCCCCCTTTTGAAACTTAATATTTTCAAAATTTTGCAGAAGGTGAAGGTCTTTATTGCATTATTTATACTTTAAGGAAATGTTAATATTTACTAGTATGCCTCAAGTCTGATTTGGATATTTACGAGTTGGGAGGGACAGGCCATTGTTGGGGATTATCATCTTTACTACCAATATAAATTAGAGGTAGGGAAATTGGTTGGATCTCAAGGATACAGAGGTCCACCTGAGGGAAGGAGATATCTGGAACAAAAAAAAAGTATCTTAAAATTCTTCCTACTCATAAACAGCCTTTAAATAGTCATTATTTTTAGGGAATTTTGTCTGTGAGTCAAATTTACCAGTATAGAATGTTCCCTGGAGAATATATTATAGAGGCACAGTGAAGTTAATGAGATTGAAAACCAGAATTTTCCATGACAAAAATAAGCTCAAAGATCTGTAGAACACTACTCTCTTATAACTTTGTGCATGTCAGTATATTCCTTGAGATGCAATGTTGGCCATTTCCTCCAGTGCTCTCTCTTGCTGAGCTGGGTGTATATGTGAAACAATTCTGAAATCAGCTCTGTTTCATTGAGATACTTGTGAATTTTGTTTTGTTTTGAGCTTTACAATGCAAAGCTAACATCCGTATGTTCATGAATCTGGTTCTTGCCATTATGTTACATGCTTTTCTCCTATGTGACTCTGTACCCTTTATTTACTAATTTTCTTTATTTCAGGTTTTCTCTTTTTACACACACTTTTTATCCAGAGAGGGAGACACGAAACTACTTGGACTGTGCTTCGACGATTTGGTTATGATGATGACCTGGATTTGACACCTGAATATTTGTTCCCCCTGTATGTACCTTTGTTTTTTTTTTTGGTTTTTTGTTGTTGTTGTTTTTTAATTTTTTATTGAGACAGGATCTCACTATGTTTCCCAGGCTGGTCTTGAACTCCTGAGTCAAGTGATCCTCCCACCTTGGCCTCCCAAATTGCTGTGATTACAGGCATTGAGCCATGCCTGGTCACCTTTGGTTTTGTAATGATTTTACTTGCTAAATATTTTTAAGGTTGATTTAGCACACATAGGGAGGTAGGCTTCAAGCTAATTGGAAATATTTTAGAATTATAGCAGAGCTTTATAGCAGGGTGTCTCAACCTCAGCACTAGGCATTTTGGACCAGACAATTTTTTGTTGTGGATGTCCTGTGCAGTATAGGATGTTTACCACATCCGTAGATGTCAGTGACACTTCCAGTTGTGACAACCAAAACTGTTGAGAAATTGCCAAATGTGCCCTCTGAAGTGAAATTATCCCCAGTTGAGAACCACTGATTCCCTCATGGCTCAAACTTTTCCTCTTCTTGTGGAGACTACAAGTATCTTTTTTTGTTCATTTTACTGAGGAAGAAAAAATAAGATGCTAGACAACAAACTTGTTTTGAGAGTCAAGAGATCTCAGAAATATGTTGATTAACATTTTTCTTACATTGTTCTTCTCCCTCAGTTTTATAGCCTGTTCTTAGCTTAAGTTGAAGTAGGTATTTTCCTAAACGATTGGTCTATTTGTGGTTCTTTTTCTTTTTCTTTCTTTTTTTTTGAGACGGAGTCTCGCTCTGTCCCCCAGGCTGGAGTGCAGTGGCATGATCTCGGCTCACTGCAACCTCCCCACCGCGTTCAAGTGATTCTTCTGTCTCAGCTTCCCGAGTAGCTGGGAATACAGGCGCCCGCCACCACGCCCGGCTAATTTTTTGTATATTTAGTAGAGAAGGGGTTTTACTGTGTTAACCAGGATGGTCTCAATCTCCTGACCTCGTGTTCCATCCACCTCGGCCTCCCAAAGTGCTGGGATTACAGGCGTGAGCCACTGCACCCGGCCTTTTTTTTTTTTTTTTCCCTAAGAGACAAGGTCTCATTTTGGCTAGCTCACTGCAACCTCGAACTCCATGGCTCAAGCAGTCCTGCCACCTGAGCTTCCCAAATAGCTGGGACTATAGGTGTGCACCACAATGCCTGGCTTTTTTTTCTTTCTTTCTTTCTTTCTTTTCTTTTTTTTTGTAGAAAAGGGGTCTCACTATATTTCCTAGGCTGATCTTGAACTCCTGGCCTCAGATGATCCTCTTTCCTCAGCCTCCTAAGGTGCTGCGATTACAGGCATGAGCCACCATGCCTGGCCAGTTATTTTCCTTTGATAATGCTGTGTTTAAGTTCTGTTTGTTTAAAAATGGACCCAGTGCCATCCCCAAACAAGACCACCTTGTTGCAGGATCCCTCTTCTATACCCCAGGGAAGCGAGCTTTTCAGGGATGGTGACTTCCCAGGATCTGGCCTCAGAGTTTTCAATCATTCTTCATTTTTTCATTGGCACATTACCTTCATAGTGCTCTTTTATTTTAGCATAGCACCTTCAGCTGTCTATGTAATGATTCAGAAAGACTGTTGTTTTTTACTTCTCCATTATTGAGGAAGCAAAGTTCTTTCTGATTAGATTCCTAGTCCATTAATCAGTTCTAAATTGAAACTTCCTTTGACTAAGTTACTAAATCTTGGCTCAAGTTAATTTCCTAGATTTTTCAATAAATATATACTAAATGAATGAATTTGTTATAGGACTCTCTCATAAGGTTTTCTTTTCTGTGTCATTTATGTGAATAGATGAATTCTATGGGAGGCTACTTATTGCTTTCTTAAGTATGACAGTTAGGAAATTCCATGTCTCATGGCATTGTGGCTTACACTAATCATCTCTTTCAGTTTTTTTTATCGTCTTTGCCTTTAATTTTCTGCAAAATAACTCCCTGGAGCTACTACATGAATATCTCTATCCTTATGAAACCCTCTGCCTCTATCCTTCACATTACTGCTAGAATAGTGGATAAATAAATAAAAATTTGGCTCTGTCACTTCCCTTCAAGACACAGGATAAAACCCAAGCTGCTGTGTTTTTTTGTTTTTTTTTTTTTGTTTTTTTTTGAGACAGGGTCTTGCCCTGTCTGTCATCCAGGCTAGAATGCAGTGGTGTGACATGATCACAGCTCACTGTGGCCTCGGCCTCCTGGGCCCAAGCAATCATCCCACTTCAGCCTGCCAAGTAGCTGGGACTACAGGCACATGGCCACCATTCCCAGATAATTTTTAAATTTTTTGTAGAGATGAGGTCTCCCTGTGTTGCCCAGGCTGGTTTCTGTCTTCCAGGCTCAAGAAATCCTCCCGCGTCGACCTCCTAAAGTGCTGGGATTACAAGCATTAGCCACCACACCTGGTCTAAAATCCAAGCTTCTTAACATGGTTTGCAAGGTCATTCATGATCTGTTCTCCTCATGCACACTCCCTGCCTTCATTCTGGAAGTCAATACCAAACTATTTGTTGTCCACCAAGCATATGTTCTTTTCTACACCAGGCTTTTGTCCATGCTATTTTCACCTCTCTCCCTCTCACCCCAACCTAATTAATGCCTCTCATCCTTCAAGTCTCAATTCAGATGACACTGTTCCTCAGCAGTGTTGAGGTTTTCCCAGTCCCCAGGCCAGAGATGTTCCCTTTCATGTGGCTCCCTAGCATCCTCGGCTTGCACATACTTAGCTCCTGCCTCATTCTGTTGAAATGTCTTTGGGGGCCGGGTGCGGTGGCTCACACCTGTAATCCCAACACTTTGGGAGGCTGAGGCAGGTGAATCACGAGGTCAGGAGTTCGAGACCGGCCTAGCCAACATGGCAAAACCCCATCTCTACTAAAAATACAAAAAATTAGCTGGGTGTAGTGGCGGGCGCCTGTAATCCCAGTTATTCGGGAGGCTGAGGCAGGAGAATCGCTTGAACCTAGAAGGTGGAGGTTGCAGTGAGCCGAGATCGCGCCATTGCACTCCAGCCTTGGCAAGAGAGGGAGACTCCATCTCAAAAAAAAAAAAAAAAAGAAATGTCTTTGTGGTCCACCTCCCACTTGTTTGTGGTTCCTTAGAAGTGGGGAGCCTGTCTCATTTTTGTCTCCCTAGTACCTAGCTCAGTACATTTGCTTTTTTTTTTGAGATGGAGTCTCGCTCTGTCACCCAGGCTGGAGTGCAGTGGCACAATCTTGGCTCACTGCAACCTCCATCTCCTGGGTTCAATCACTTCTCCTGCCTCAGCTTCCCGAGTAGCTGGGATTACAGGTGCATGCCACCACACCCAGCTAATTGTCTTTTTCTTTTTTTTTTTTTTTTTTTTTTGAGACGGAGTCTCGCTCTGTCGCCCAGGCTGGAGTGCAGTGGCATGATCTCGACTCACTGCAAGCTCCGCCTCCCGGGTTCACCGACATTCTCCTGCCTCAGCCTCCCGAGTAGCTGGAACTACAGGTGTCCACCACCACGCCCAGCTAATTTTTTTTGTATTTTTAGTAGAGACGGGGTTTCACTGTGTTATCCAGGATGGTCTCGATCTCCTGACCTCGTGATCCGCCCGCCTCGGCCTCCCAAAATACTGGGATTACAGGCATGAGCCACTGTGCCTGGCCACACCCAGCTAATTTTCATATTTTTAGTAGGGACGGGGTTTTACCATGTTGGCCAGGCTGGTCTCGAACTCCTGACCTCAAATGATCCACCTGCCACAGCCTCCCAAAGTGCTGGGATTACAGGCATGAGCCACCATGCCCAGCCAGTACATTTGTTTTTTGTTTGTTTTTATGTTCGTTTGTTTGAGACAGGGTCTCATTCTATCACCCAGGCTAGAGTGCAGTGGCACAAACATGGCTCACTGCATCCTTAACCTCCCGGGTTTAACCTGTCCTCCTGCCTCAGCCTCCCCAGTAGCTGGGACTACAAGCATGTGCCACCATGCCTAGTTAATTTTTAAAATTTTTTGTAGAGATGGATTTCACTTTGTTGCCCAGGCTGGTCTTGAACTCCTGGGCTCAAGTGATCCTCCTTGCCTCGGTCTCCCAAAGTGCTGGGATTACAGGCATGAGTCACCATGCCCAGCACTCAGTGCATTTGGTTAATGTTTATTAAACGGAATTTAGGGTGGGTCCAAAAAGTCAAGTCAGGTAGGAATAACTTCTCTTTGCATCATTTTCAACTCATTACAATATTGGAATTAATATGAAGCTCATAAGTATGACTTAAAATTTGTAGGAAGAACAAACCCATGACAGGTAAATCAGTATTATTTGTAAATTTTTTATATTAACCTGCTTTTCTGATGTCTAAGAAAATGGGCCTGGTACAGTGGCTCATGCCTATAATCCCGACACTTACTGGGAAGCCAAGGTGGGTGGATTGCTTGAGCCCAGGAGTTTGAGCCAGCCTAGGCAACATGGTGAGACCCCATCTCTACAAAAATACAAAAATTAGCCAGGCATGGTAGTGTGCACCTGTGGTCCCAGCTACTCAAGAGGCTGAGATGGGTAGATTGATTGAGCCCAGGAGGTCGAGACTGCAGTGAGCTGTGATCGTGCCACTGCACTGTAGCCTGGGCAACAGAGTGAGACCCTGTCTGAATTTAAAAAAGAGAAAAAAAGAAAATGTTACTTTGGAACGAGCATTATTATGACTCTTCTGAAGAGTGTCAAAATCACTCCAGAGAGTTTCCTTGGGAAAGTCTAAATGATACCAAGTGAAGATATTCTTGTAAATGGTGTTACCTCACAAAAGACTTGTTGCAATTTTATATTAATTTCTTAAATTTTAAAATTTGATTAATGATTTATTTTACTCTTGAATTTTTTCAACAGGCTGAAAATACCTCCTGATTGCACTACTGAATTAAATCATCATGCATATTTGTTTCTCCAAAGCACCTTTGACAAGCATGATTTGGTAAGCCTTTAGCTGTAATTTTCCATAATATATAGTAAAATATTTTTCTATGGATGATATAACTCTGTTCCCTGAGCTATGAGACATGTATGTTACATAGCCAAAAACTGCTTAACCTCTTTAAGTTAAATTCGCAAAAATATTTTCTGCTGTTTACCTTTGTTGTTTTCTCAAGATGAAAATGTCTAATTTCTGATAGACTCTCTTATAGGTTTTCTTACATACATGTGAGGAATTTTCTTGATAAAATGTAAAATTTCTTGTCATTTATTAAGTAGTTTTAAAAAGCATAGCTTTACTAGATTGGAGGGCTTTTGAGTTGGGAATTATTATCTTAGATATCTAAACATTCTGTATCCTTGTGTTTCTTCAGGATAGAGACTGTGCTTTGTCACCTGATGAGCTTAAAGATTTATTTAAAGTTTTCCCTTACATACCTTGGGGGCCAGATGTGAATAACACAGTTTGTACCAATGAAAGAGGCTGGATAACCTACCAGGGATTCCTTTCCCAGTGGACGTGAGTATAGAGCTCACCTCTTTCCTCTAGAGTTACAAATAGTTTAAAATTATGGTGTATTACATTTGTCACTTTGTAAGCTTGTCAGGCCTTATGAAATGCTTCAATCATAATTGCCTCTAAGCAAGATTAGCTGCTGATATCTCTAAGATGAACTATAAATGTTCTATAAATTTATCAGGAAGGGATTGTTTTCTTTTGGATGATGTACAGGGAAAAAGTAGTAAGTCTTATATGAAAATTGAACTACATTTTAGCACTTTTTTGTTTGATTAAGGGAATTGGAAATGTCATTGCTATTGCACAATTCTTACTCTTTCAGGATATGGGGTGAAGCATATTTTACTTGACACTGAAGACTTTTTTTTTTTGTTATTGTTTGTTTTTAATGAACTCTTTTTTTTTTTTTTGAGATGGAGTCTCACTTTGTTGCCCAGGCTGGAGTGTAGTGGCGCGATCTTGGCTCACTGCAAACTCTGCCTCCTGGTTCAAGCCATTCTCCTGCCTCAGCCATGAGGTTCTTTCACTCAGCACATTGTGGACATTTTTCTGTATCAATAAGTATACTTTTATATATCTTAATGTTAAATAATGTCACAATATGGATGTTCTATAACTTATTTAACTATCCCATAATTATATATTTTTATCGTTTTCAGTTTTTTTTCTACTATCACTAGTATTCTGGTGAGGTCTGTTGTAGTTCAGTCTTCAGGTATAGCCTAAGGAGGTTGTTTTTTTTGGTTTGTTTTTAACTTGGAAGGTAGATCGCATAAAATATCCCCACTCTGTCTAGATTTTACCAGCCACTCACCACTTAGGTTTGTAGCCTTGGTGTTTCTGGGCAGATGGAGTAGAGAGAGGAATTACCCACCATTTTGCATTCTTCTCCCTTTCTTCTCTGCCTTAAGAATGGCAGTGTAGGGCCAGGCAACGTGGCTCATACCTATAATCCTAGCACTTTGGGAGGCCAAGGTGGATGGATCACTTGAGCTCAGGAGTTCGAGACCAGCCTAAGCAACATGGCGAAACCCTGTCTCTACTAAAAAATTTTTTTAAATTAAAAAAAAAATGAGCCAGGCTTGGAGGCACATGCCTGTAGTCCCAGATACTTGGGGAGCTGATACAGGAAGATCACTTGCACCCAGGGGGTCAAGGCTACAGTGAGCCGTGTTTGTGCCATTGCACTCTAGCGTGGATGACAAAGTAAGACCCTGTCTTTCAAAAAAAAAAAAAGAATGGCAGTGTAAGAAGAACTATGGTTGGGCACATAGGAAATTAAAGTAGTCTGGACAAAAATTATCTAGGTCTGGTGCATAAAATTTTTTTAGCTATTGGCTTTTTTTCCCATAAATATTCATTTAGGAACTTTTCACATTTTAAACTCTTTTCTTTCATAGACTCACGACTTATTTAGATGTACAGCGGTGCCTGGAGTATTTGGGCTATCTAGGCTATTCAATATTGACTGAGCAAGAGTCTCAAGCTTCAGCTATTACAGGTAAGTATCTAGATACTGTTCAGCTCATGATTAGAGATGTTTTTTAAGACTCCATTTTCAAATGTAACAAAGAGTAAGAATAAACTCATCTTCATTAGTCTTCCATCTACACTCTATTAGTTTTCCTTGTGATCAGATCATTTCTTTTGTGTTGAGGTGCTTGATTTTATTGTTTATGAAAAGAAAGAAAGAGTAGAGACTTTGCTTCAAGTCTACTCCCTGCGGTTACTCCACTGATGAAAATGAGGAAGAGCTGTGGGCATTAAAGGATTTACCAGTTGATCTTGCATTTTAATTTCCTTTAAACATTAAAAATAATGCGTATTAACTGTTTTCTGTATTAATACAGCTTTCACAAATCTTGTAAGCCAGGCATTCTTGCCAAGCAATGTCCACCACTTAAAGTAAACCATATGTATGGAAATAGCAAGTTAAGGAACTGATCATTTCAAGAGTTTCTTATATCCCTGTTGGTGGAAAATCTGCCATATCTTACAGGAAGCCCTAGCACAAGAAGACAGCCTTTCTTAAATTGACAGAGCAGGTACCCTTTAAAATACTTAACCAATTAGACAGTATTTAATTCAACTCTAGAGAATAAGAAAACAGTCACTAGCCAGCCATGAGGTTCTTTCACTCAGCACATTGTGGACATTTTTCTGTATCAATAGGTATACTTTTATATCTCTTAATGTTAAATAATGTGTCACAATATGGATGTTCTATAACTTATTTAACTATCCCATAATTATATATTTTTATCATTTTCGGTTTTTTTTCTACTATCACTAGTATCTCTGGTGAGGTCTGTTGTAGTTCAGTCTTCAGGTATAGCCTAAGGAGGTTGTTTTTGTTTGTTTGTTTGTTTGTTTGTTTGAGACGGAGTCTCTCTCTATCACCAGGCTGGAGTGCAGTGATGAGATCTCGACTCACTGCAACCTCCGCCTCCTGGGTTCAAGCGATTCACCTGCCTCAGCCTCCCAAGTAGCTGGGACTACAGGCGTGCACCACCATGCCCAGCTAATTTTTGTATTTTTAGTAGAGATGGGGTTTCACCATGTTGGCCAGGATGGTCTCAATCTCTTGACCTTGTGATCTGCCCCCCTTGGCCTCCCACAGTTCTGGGATTACAGGCGTGAGCCACTGCACCCGGCTCTAAGGAGGTCTCTTTACCTCAGGAAGGGATGCCTGCTGTCCTGATGATACAGCATTGTTTTGTGGCATGCCTCTTTTACAGTTTACATTTGAAAGGACGGCTAACCCCAAAGTGTGTGTCCCTTTCCGTTTTATGGATCCAGCTCCAAGAGAGTGCAGATTTGAAATAGCATCTTTTAGTTTATAATAAGTGACAGTTTATCACAGAAAAAAATTAGATGGAATATAATGTTGGCTATATTCTTAGTAATTTTCATTCATTTTTTCCTTATGAAAATATACTATTTTATGATGAAATAAATGTTTGGTTACTCAAAATTCACATTCCAGTCAACTTTCAGAAATGCATTTTTTCCACTAACTGGGGCCCTTCTGCATTCTGTGTACTTCATTCACATACAGCTTGGCTGTTGTACAATATGTTTGTTTATAGATCAGCTACTTCATAAAAATAATAAGCAGCAATGCCCCATTTTGCAAAAGGTGGAATGGAGGCTCAGTGAATCTAAGTGGTACATATTTAGTGGGTTTTTTTTATTATTATTATTTTTAGTAACAAGAGATAAAAAGATAGACCTGCAGAAAAAACAAACTCAAAGAAATGTGTTCAGATGTAATGTAATTGGAGTGAAAAACTGTGGGAAAAGTGGAGTTCTTCAGGCTCTTCTTGGAAGAAACTTAATGGTGAGAGTTCTCGTAAAATACAATTTTATCCAACAAATTTTTATAGTTACAAGTTTACATAATGTTTTCATAGCCATTGACCTTTTTAGATAATTATTAGAACTCAATGGCCTGTATTAGTCACGTACAGTCTAAATGTAACAATAATCCTGTTGAACTATCTTTATCTTTGTTTCATTGATATTAGCTATCATTTGTCTTTTTTTAACCAGTGTTTAAATGGGCATTAAATGACTACAGATGTGAAAGCACCTAACACAGTCCTTGGCATGAAGTAAATGCACAGTAAATAGTTTGAATATTGAATATTGATATCTAGTTCTTACTACTCCCTTGAGTAAGAAGAAGAAGAAGACATATTTCTTTTCTTCTTCTTCTTTTTTTTTTTTTTTTTTTTTGAGGCAAGGTGTTGCTCTGTTGCCCAGGCTGGAGTTCAGTGACGTGATCATGGCTCACTGCAGCCTCAACCACCTGGGCTTAGGTGATCCTCCCACCTCAGCCCCCGGAGCAGCTGGGACTACAGGCGTGAACCACCAGGCCCAGCTAATTTTTGTATTTTTAGTAGAGATGGGGTTTTGCCGTGTTGCCCAGGCTGGTCTTGAACTCCTGAGCTCAAGTGATCCTCCCACCTTGGCCTCCCAAAGTGCTGGGATTACAGGCATGTGCCACCACACCCTGCCGACATATTTCTAGATGGGTATTAATCTCGATCAGACCAAATTATAGTATAATGAAGATTGCCAGCAGGTGGCTCTAGAATATACTTTCAGTAATACGGATAGTTTCCTTCCTTTTTAGCTACTGCTTGTACTTTATGCAGAACAAATACATCTTTTATTTTAGGTCTTTAGAACTAAGAAACATAAAATCAATATCTCCTTTGTACTGATAAATAGTACACAGTGTAGGGAAGAATGCCCTTTTATTTATAACACACCTGCACATATACACAGAGGTGTTTGTGTATTGTTGAAAACTAGTTACTGCAGATATTGAGATTTTTGGTTCTGTTTTCAGAGGCAGAAGAAAATTCGTGAAGATCATAAATCCTACTATGCGATTAACACTGTTTATGTATATGGACAAGAGAAATACTTGTTGGTAAGAAATTCTGTGGCATACAAAAATTACTAATTATTGGGTACATTTTTAAATGACTCTTTGAAAACAAATTGGCTTCAATTGAATGACTCTATGTAGAACTTGTGTGTGATTTTTTTTTTTTTATTTAATTTTTTTTAGAGACACGGTCTCACTGTGTTGCCCTGGCGAGCTCTTGGGCTCAAGGGATCTCCCACCTCAGCCTCCCAAGGAGCTGGGACCGCAGGCATGTGCCACCATGCCAAGCTTGATTTTATTTTTTTTCATCTGGTTTATTCATTAGAATTTTAAGTCTTTTGGCTAGGCATGGTGGCTCACGCCTGTAATCCCAGCACTTTGGGAGGCCAAGGCGGGCGGATCACCTGAGGTCAGGAGTTTGAGACCAGCCTGACCAACATGGAGAAACCCCGTCTCTACTAAAAATACAAAATTAGCCGGGCATGGTGGTTCATGCCTGTAATCCCAGCTACTCGGGAGGCTGAGGCAGAAGAATCGCTTGAACCCAGGAGGTGGAGGTTGTGGTGAGCCAAGATAACGCCTGCCTGGGCAACAAGAGCGAAACTCCATCTCCAGAAAAAAAAAAAAAAAGAATTTTAAGTCTTTTTATCTATGTGATGATTACATAGGTTTAGATATAAATAAAAATTCATCATTTAAAAAAAATTTTTTTTTAAAATTAAGTTGGTACACTTAATTGTATGTTAGCTATACCACAATAAGAAAGTTGAAAAAAATGGGTCAGGCGTGGTGGCTCACGCCTGTAATCCCAACACTTTGGGAGACTGAGTCAGGTGGATCACCTGAGGTCAGGAGTTCGAGACCAGCCTGGCCAACATAGTGAAACCCTGTCTACTAAAAGTACAAAAATTAGCTGGGCATGGTGGCACGCGCCTGTAATCCCAGGTACTTAGGAGGCTGAGGCAGGAGAATCACTTGAACCTGGGAGGCAGAAGTTGCAGTGTGCCAAGATTGTGCCACTGCACTCCAGCCTGGGCAACAAAGTGAGACTCCATCTCAAAAAAAAAAAAAAAAAAAAAAGTTGAAAAAAACTGAACTCCCCTTTTACTTTCTTCTACTTCTATTTTTTTTTTTTTTAATTTTACTTTAAGTTCTGGGATACATGTGCAGGTTTGTTGCATACGTCAACCCATCATCTAGGTTTTAAGACCTGAGTGCATTAGGTATTTGTCCTAATGCTCTCTCCCTCCCCTTGCCCCTCACCCCCCGACAGGCCCCTGTGTGTGATGTTCCCCTCCCTGTGTCCATGTGTTCTCATTGTTCAACTCCCACACTTATGAGTGAGAACATGCAGTGTTTGGTTTTCTGTTCCTGTGTTAGTTTGCTGAGAATGACGGCTTCCAGTTTCATCCATGTCCCTGCAAAGGACATGAACTCATTCTTTATTTATGGCTGTATACTTCTGTTTTTTAAAAAAATTATTTCCTGTACTATTGACTAGAAATTAATATGAAAACCCTGCTAGTGCTTGGTATTTTATCTGTAATCTGAATCAAGTTTATTTAGCAGGGAAGGGAATATTTAACAAATATGTTAGCCTTAAAAATGTATAGGCTACTCTAGGCACACTGCCTATGGGTTAGCCCTGCTCTGCAAGGAGCAATAAAATCAAACAAACAATACAAAAAGTACAAAAGAAGGGCTGAAAAGACACTATGAAATACAGTAGAAGGAGGATTATATGGGCCAGGCGTGGTGGCTAACGCCTGTAATCCCAGCACTTTGGTAGGCCGAGGCGGGTGGATCACCCTAGCCTGACCAACATGGAGAAACCCTGTCCCAGGCTGGTCTCAAACTCCTGGGCTCAAGCAATCTGCCCACCTCAGTCTCCCAAAGTGCTGGGATTACAGATGTGAGCCACAGTGCCCACCCTTGAATTTTACTCTTGTTGGAGATCGTTTTATCATAGATGGACTATTTAAGAAATTTTATAATAAGCACCGAAGAGTGGCAGTGAAACAGAACAAAAATGACCTTACTGTAAAGAGTCATTTGCTTTTTGTTTTTGATTAGTGGGGAGAAAAGGTGGTGTGGTAGAAAGAAAATAGATTTGAGAATCATATCTGAGTTTAAATTTTGATTTGATGACTTCTTAGATGTGTACCATGGGCAGCTGACTTAATCTTTCTAGCCCGTCTCCTTATCTGCAGAATGTAAACAATGCATGTAGAGGGCCTGCCCCCACACATTAGTCACTCACTAATACTAGCTTCCATAGAATCTTTTTTTTTTTTTTTTTTGAGACAAAGTTTCACTTTTGTCACCCAGGCTGGAGTGCAGTGGCGTGATCTCGGCTCACTGTAACCTCTGCTTTCCAGGCTCAAGCGATTCTCCTGCCTTAGCCTCCCCAGTAGCTGGGACTACAGGCACACGTCACTGCACCTGGCTAAGCTTCCACAGAATCTTAATCACCATTTTTAGTCTGCAGAATCAGAAGATACTTATTTGTCTGTACTTTGTTTTTTGTTTTTTTTTTTTTGAGACGGAGTCTTGCTCTGTCACCCAGGGTGGAGTGCAGTGGCGCAATCTCTGCTCACTGCAAGCTCCGCCTCCCAGGTTCATGCCATTCTCCTGCCTCAGCCTCCTGAGTAGCTGGGACTACAGGCGCCTGCCACCACGCCTGGCTAATTTGTTTTGTATTTTTAGTATAGGCAGGGTTTCACTATGTTGGCCACGCTGGTCTCGAACTCCTGACCTCGTGATCCGCCCGCCTCGGCCTCCCAAAGTTCTGGGATTACAAGCATGAGCCACCGCGCCCGGCCTTGTCTGTACTTTCTACTTTTAAAAATGGCCTGAAAAGTTATGCTTAACCAGTACTTTTAAAGTTAGAAAGTCCAGGGAAGGAAGTAATAAGCAATCATGACTTAATGTATCAATATTATGATACTTATATTTTTCATTATCTTTTTCTTTTACAAGTTGCATGATATCTCAGAATCGGAATTTCTAACTGAAGCTGAGATCATTTGTGATGTTGTGTGCCTGGTATATGATGTCAGCAATCCCAAATCCTTTGAATACTGTGCCAGGATTTTTAAGGTTTGTTGCTCCTACAGACTATGACTGAATGTAACTTCATATGGACTTTTTATGGAATTGCAGTGTGGTGTTTCCTAACCACAAAAATGCAACAAAATCATATGTATTTTAAAAATGCATACATCTTTACCCTATTCCTGAAGGTTCTGGTTTTGCTCTAAAGTGGCAGAGTCTCAGACATACATATTTCTGAAAGTTTTCTACATGTGATTCTGAGGTGCATTCCTGACTGAGAACTTTTACATTAATGCAAGGTCTTCCTGGCTGTTAAAGTTACATATGTCTGCCTTCTCTCTGATGAAAAAAAGGAGTAGTACATATGGATTATATATTGCCAAATATACCAAGAATAAATAACAGCCAGAGGAAAGGGATAAATCTGAAGCTTAGAAAGTCTATCAGTCACTTAGGGATTATCAATAAGATTCAATAGGAGTAAAAAGCTATATGTACAAAGGTGTTTATTCTAGCATTGTTTTTAATAGAAAAAAACTGGAAATAATCAAGATGGCTAACAATGGACGATGATTTACTGAAGTAAGATAAAATAATCTAGTGGAATATTAGGCAATATTTAAATTACAAAATAAAAACAATAAATGTAAAATTAAAAATAGTTTTGAATTCTGAAGAATATGGAGGACACAGTATTACCTTTTAAGTGGTTATGTCCAGCATGACTGTGACTGTACAAACACACATAAAAATGCATGTGCTCAAGGACTAGAGGTGATATTAAAAAATGAAAGTAGTTTTTATAAAAGAATTCAGGTGGATTTCTTTATATTTCAAAATATGTGTGTTTAATGTGTGTTTTTAATTACATGTATTTTTTTAATTGTAGTAAATCTAAGGAATCAGTATAGGTCTGTTTTGTCATCAGCATTGGAAAAGTGGTCTGGATCTTATTTATTATATGAGATTTACCTAGACCACTGCCAATCTTTGCCTTTTGGTTCATTTTTTCGCTTTGAAACTACTGTTGCTTTGCCCATCTGGAGGAAATGCTTGGTTCACATTTAATTAAATAGTAATTTTCGAACTTGTTACCAGATTTTGATTTCATTTTTTATTCCATAGCAACACTTTATGGACAGCAGAATACCTTGCTTAATCGTAGCTGCAAAGTCAGACCTGCATGAAGTTAAACAAGAATGTAGTATTTCACCTACTGATTTCTGCAGGAAACACAAAATGCCTCCACCACAAGCCTTCACTTGCAATACTGCTGATGCGCCCAGTAAGGATATCTTTGTTAAATTGACAACAATGGCCATGTATCCGTAAGTACTTGCTGTCTTCATTTTCATGTTGCATGGTTCATAACATTGCATGCCATTATTAGCCGTGAAGGGAATGCAATATCTTTGTCACATAGGAATTGTTCAGCAACAGAAAGATACTTTGTAATGAGAAGGTACAAATTTGAGTAAATGCAAGTTTGGTTTGAATGCCGTAATAAAATGATATAAACAGTGCTTCTGGCAATATCTGTATATTTTTGAGCAGGCTGTAACTACCTTAATAAAATAGTACAATAAAACACAACCCCCCACCCAGCATTAAAAAATAGTTTTACTGGAATAAAATGGGTTTGGCATCATGTTGTTTTATGCTTATAAAGCATTTTCATATGAACAGAAAGTTTATATTTTTCTGTTTTTGACCTTAGGTATATGAAGTTTTCTAAAATATTTTATTAATTTATGTTGAAATTATGGGTATGCTTCAGTTAGGATATGTCTTTTTTAAGTGCTGCAAAGAGTAGTTGTAATTGAAATTTCTACTGTATAAATGTTTTACATTAAGTGTTACGAGCCACAAATTTCATGTACATTTATTATATATCTATACATGCATATGCACAAGCACATAACTGTGGTCATCTCTGTAGTTTACTAACTGCCTTAAAATTGCATGGTTCTTAATGGCATTCGCCTCAAGTAGTGTGTTTGTATAAATTCTGTTTTGTAACAAAATAGTTTTTCAGGCAGTGCGTTTCTCAGGACTTTATAGCTTATTCTACTTATTCTTATGTTAGTCTCTAAATTATTTTTCTCCTTAAGAAAACTACAGTGTAACATAGAGTAATAATCAAACATTGCTATAAACCAAGAATGACATTTTTCAAAAAGGTGTTGATTTGTACAGATTTTTAAAGTCAGAGTTAACTTTACTGCTATTTTATTACCTAATACTTTTTTTAGATGCAACAAACCCTTGAATTTCTATTTGTATTCGAAGACAAGTCATTCCTATTATTATAGAATAACCAAAACCTTATTTATGTTTTACCTTTGCTTTAAAACTCTCATGTATGTTATCTACAGAGAGGATCATTACAGAGACAGACTCTCCCGAGACATGGGCCACACTGATAGAATAGAGAATTTGAGAAAAATCTGGGTCTTTCTAAAAACTGCTTTGTAAGTTACTTTTTCTTTATGACTTCTGTGGGATTTTGTTGATATTTTCTTAGAGAATGACCAAATCTCCTTTCTTGCCATAATTAACATTTAGTAATTATGTAGAAACGCACTGCTTGGTCAGGCTTCCTGCCTAGCTATATATTACGTTGTCTTCCTTACTACATAGATGTACTTCTTTAATCTTGTAATTACAGTAACTGCAACTGTGTTTTTACATCTGCATTTTTAAAACATTTTGCTGTAATTCTGTTGTGTGTGTGTGTGTTATATGATAAATGTACATACATGGACCACTTGTTTATATGGTTAATCCCAAACTACTTCTCATGAAGCATCTCCCTGTTGCTAAGCATACTTTGCATCTCTCCTTTTTGGTGGGTGGAGCCTTGTGTATGTTAAAGAATCAGATTTGATTTATAAAATAACAGATGGATTCCAGTATGACAGCTGGCAGTGACTTAGTAGCAGTGATTTGTTCATCATCACAAGTCAAAAATAAATGAAAAAAAATGAAAAAGGAATGTCTTGAGCCTATACAAGTTTTTTTTTTTTAATTCTTGTTTTTCTTCATGTTGGGAATTAGGCATCATTGGAATGCTGCTAATCGTCACAACCATGCCACCATGTGCTGTGGTCTCATCAGATCTCATAAGCTAAGCCAAGTCAGATTGGGCCAGTCTTTTGACTGAGAAGCCTATAAAAAAAGTTCAGGTGTTACAGGAAGTGATGTCATTGATTCATCAGGTGGCGCTCTTCTGAGTGGGTTCTGAACCAGTACCTCTTCATGGGTGGTGTGATGGCTTTGTATGAATGAGTGGCTCTGACCACTGAACAGTCATTGGAGACCCCATACTTTGGTAGTTAGAGCCGAGGTGAAATGGGTTGTCCCCCGTGCCTGCACCAACTAGTGCAACTCTCCTCAACCAGAAAGGAGTCAGAAAGCCTCCCTAAATTTCATATCTAATTTCAATTGGATCCATTGTTGATTTTTACATCCTCAACCAGAGTTTCATACTGTCATATATAGCTGCTGTGTTTGGGTAGCAGATGAAATCAACCCTATATTTTATTTGAGTAGAAATTTATAAAGCACCTTGATTTAGTTCCTTTGAGAGCCAGGGTGCTTGATGAATTAAAGACGTTGTTGTTCACATCTTCTCAGGGTTGAATATACTTGTCTTTTGACTCATTCGTATATTTATCATTCTTCTCCTTCCTGGTTTTCAGGCATGTGTGTATGCTGAGGGAGGAGGAGGAGGGAATGGTTATTTAAACGCTAGCAAACTTTGTCCTTTTGGTGGGTGCTTATGGCTTACTCAGTTTTTATTTATTTAGACGAGGGTGCCATCTATTGCTGTGCATATTTATTCCACAAAAATTCATGTAATAATAATTCCATCCCCCCTCCAAAAAAAGCAAAAGTATCAGCTAATTTTCCCTAGATTTTCTACAGGGAGGGAGGAGGAAGCTATTACTATTTATTATGTTTTTGGTAAATGTGGAATTCTGCACAACTTTAGCATGCCCCATACTGTCCTTTTCCTTTCTACAAAGAGTGTTGCTTATGCCTAAGTCTTTTTTTTTTTTAAGTTGGCACACCCTGACTTGTGCCATATTTGTAAGTAAGAACTCAACTCCTGTCCTTCTGTGTGTTTTCGCAGCCATGCCCGGTTACGCTGTATGTGCACCTGCAACAGGTGTACATTTTGCATCTGTCAGAACTTCCTCAACTCAGACTTGCTGCAATCTGTAAAGAACAAAATCTTCACTGCAGTTCTTAACAGGTTCTTAACTTTATTTACTGGGTACCAGGCATTCTGTTAAAATACAAAAGAAAAAAGCGGATAACTATTTATTATACAGATACTCACTACAAAGACAAGCTGACTGATGCCCAACTAACTTCCACTAAAATTCTCACTGTGATGACAATGTTTAGTTTTGGAAGCATCCTTAATAATATTTTTAAATTAATAGGTATATTTAGAGGACTATAAAATAAGATTTTGGATTTTTTTCATAAGGAAGATAAATTATCTTTCCTATTAAAAGATAATATGTATAGGGAAATTAAAATTTTTTGGCTGTGAGTTAATAGATTAGGACTTTCGTAGTAAAGAAAAGACACATTAATCCTAAATGAAAGATATTATATTATACTGTACTCAGCTTACATTAAAATAATATATCTCATTAAAACCGTAGTAATGCAAACAGTATTTTGAGTTTGAAAAAATATTCTATTCTTGAAACCATTTATAATTATAATCTGCTTTTAAGTACCTGGAGTGTTTATTTGAAAGAACATGGTTTCTAGACATGATGATAATAACCAACTTTAAGAACTCAAAGGAATATGGAAAAGAGAAAAAGATCTGTAGTACTGTTTTTTTAGGCCTTTATAATTGAACCAAAAGCATGAAGTAATCCTATAAAGTAATACACTTTTAAGAAAGAAAGAGAAAAAAAAAGGATGCATATATTCCCTCAAAGCAGTAATCTTGGAAGTTTGTATTCTTATTCTGATCATGCTACCTTTGTTCAAATCAGTTTTACATTTTTTGAGCATTTAAGAGCTGAATACTAATTTGTACCTGATGTCATATGTGTATGCATTAGGTTTCATTAGGTTTTTGAAAGCATTTAAAAGTCATTGGGAGCTGGGCTTGATTAAGATCAAGCTAAATATTCATTTTTGGTTAGAAATGGGTCAGTTATTTGGCTCACCATTGGACATTCACTGAGGGCTAGACTTTAACTGTATCAAATGACCATAGTTTGTATCCACCAGCAATATAGTGGATGTGTCTATGAAACAGTGAGTTTATTTCTTCTGTGAGTCAGAAACTGATTTTGAAGGCATTCTGAGAGTTTCAGTGATGTTTCGAGCACTAGCAGCTCTGGAATAAGAATGCAACCATCTCAGGTGACTGCTTTGAAGGGATCACCACACTCATTTGGTGGCAAAGTTCTGCTTCTGTGCTTTAGCACCTTGTAAAGTAGTAACATAGACAGATTCTCTCATGATGACTGACAGAAAATGCAAGGCTAGTTCAAACCAAACAACACTCAGGTGCTCCAGTGTTGGGAATCGTTGAGTTGGAAGAAAATTCTAGAATTCATCTGGCCTAACCTCCTGTTAGAATGCCTTCCTGCAAGCCTTCCTGAGAGAGTGCTGTTTATCTGCTGATGGCTTGCCTCATTGGAAAGCATTTTTGCTTTTGCTTTTATTATTTTTTTTAACTAAATGTTTTCCCTATAACTTTCTCTCTTTAGTTTTAGTTCTGCCCTTTAGAACAACATACGACTATTCTACTCCCTCTTCAACATAGCAATCCTTCAGGCATTTGAAGACGGCCATCATGTCTCCCCTAATTTTCTCTTCTCCAGGTAGAACATCCCCATTTCTTTCAGCCTTTTCTTAAATTAGATGGTTTAGTGAACTTATCATTCCTGATTGTCTTCATCTGAAAGCCCCTTAGGTTTTCACAGTACCTCTTAAAATGTGCCACCAAGAATAGAAAGCAGTGTTGCAGTTGTAGTGCGACTAGTCCAGAACAGTGGGCAGCTGTGTTTCACAATTAGGACAGCATCTGTCCAGGGCATGAATTAACTTTTTGGCAGTCCCATCCCACTGTTGACATACATTGTCTTGGGGCTAATTAAAGTCAGATGTTTTTCATATGAAGAGACAGATGTCCCCTCCTTTCTGATGTGTATTTGACATTTTTTAGTTGATGCTTTAAATCTAAATGCAGATACATATATATCTCTATTAAGTGTCATATTCTTTTTGATCCATTTGTTCTAGCTCAGTCATTTCAAACATTATTTCTGTCATTTGTCCCATTATATATTTCTCTAAGCATTGTGTTATTTGCAAATTTGGTAGATATGTACTGTTTTTCAAGTTACTGATGAAAAATGATGTTGAATACCCAGAGGTTGGAGAGAGAGAGAGTGCTAAACTGAGCAAGCCCTATAGTATTCCACCAGAGAACTCTTCGTCAATGACAGGTTCAAAATTCTTGGGGAAGGATTTTTCAGTCAATGAAAAATATGTTATTATCCAGCCCACATTTTATCTTCCTGTCTTATCAGATATTTCATGAAGGATTTTTCTAAAATCAGTACATAATTTCTTCCATATTCCTCTGATCTACCAATATCATAATTTTATCTAATTAGCAAACAACATCTATTTGATGTCTTATTTTGGTGAACTCACCTTGGCTCCCTGTAATTGCTGGTCACAAACCACCTATTTTATTACCTATTCTAGAAACTCTTGATTGTCCATAATTACAGATTGATTCATTGTCTGTGTCCCTGGTGACAATTTTATTCCTAGATTGGTTTAGTTAGCTTTCAAATAAAATTGATTTAGTTAGCTTTCAAATGAAATAGGACAGATGTGCATTAAATGAATACTATTGCGCATAGTATATTATACAGTGGCCCTCAAAGAGAAATCAGTAATTTTTGGTCATATCTATTTATAAACTGGTAGTAATTTAATGGTAATGTCAGCACACATCCTGACATCTGGTAATCAAGAACGGAAAGAATGAAAATGACAAGTAGAGGAAACAGTATACTTTTCAAACACTCCTTCCTTATCCCCGTTAGTATTTCAATCATTTATTTAAGAGAAGTACAGTGGAATTTTAGGGGCTGCGTATTGGAGTTTCTTCTAGTTTATGAAAGGTAAGTAAGATAGGTAGGTGGGGGCCAAAAACTCAGTGCCCACAGGTCCTGGATGGATAATGTAAAAGAATGAAGGTGGCCAAGTATAAGAAACAAGGAGAGGTGGGGATTGTGACAGGCACTGTCTAAAAGAGGCAGCCACCACTCAGCTCTGGCCATTTGTTGTTGTACAAGTCTGGTGTTGCCAGGTTTTCTGGTTTTACAAGATACTGGAAATCAAGGTTTTGGTGTGAAATTTCCAGATATTTAGAGATTAGCAATTAATTAACAAATTTCTAAAGTACTAATCAGAACAAAGCATGTTTATAGTCCACCAGCTTGCAACCTCAGTCTTAAGGTATGGCCTAGTCGTGAAAATAGAGGCCAAGGAAAAGGACACATAGAATGAAAATGTCTCTGGTCCCATCACCACACCACCACTTTACTCCTTTCCCATGAAAAATTTGAAAAAGTTATTGGGTGGTGGGATGAGAATGGAACCACCTTTCCCTGTTACTTCTCAGGTTTTGGCAGCTGTTACTAGTTGGTCATTATTGGTTTCCTGTGTTAGACGTATCCTAATGTTAGGCACAAAAAAGATTGATTGACTAATTAAGTAAAAGTCATTTAAAATTTTTTCACTGTATTTTATTCATAGGGAGGGTTCTCACCTAACACTAGGTCCTAAGTCTTTGTTTTTAGATATCAGAACTACCATGCTTAGTGTTTGATTTAGAATTGTGAAAGAGCAGTTCTAAAAGGCTTGTCTTTTTTTTTTTTTTTTCTTGAAATGGAGTCTCACCCTGCCACCCCAGCTGGAGTGCAGTGGCATGATCTCAGTCCACTGCAACCTCCACCTCCCAGGTTCAAGTGATTCTCGTGCCTCAGCCTCCGGAGTAGCTGGGACCACAGGCATATGCCACCTTGCCCGGCTAATTTTTGTATTTTTAGTTTCGCCATGTCTCAAACTGGTCTCAAACTCCTGACCTCAGGTGGTCTGCCCGCCTCAGCCTCCCAAAGTGCTGGGATTACAGCTGTGAGCCACCGTGCCCAGCTGTCATTTTTATATAAGTAAAAAGTTTCATTGAATGTCTACAAAGAATTAAATTAGTAGACAAGTATTGGTCTCAAATCAGCACATTGTTTTAGTGTGCTTGTAAAAATTTTGGTCACTGAAATAGAAATTACTACCAGATATGATACATGTTTGAGACCACATTCTCTTATTACCCCACTGTCCCCTAACCCCACCTTGATGTGATTTATTCATTCAGAGTACTTAATTTAAGTACCTGCTTTGAATAGGAACCTGCTGTGAACTGGGGCAAAATTTGAAAATGAAGAATATATGGAACCTGCCTTTAAGCATCTTTCTAAATATTATTTCTCTAAGAAAAACATTTTTTAACTTTGGTTATATTTTCAGTGATGTTAGTCCTTCATGCTAAAAAGGAAAGTGCTATATAACCTGATAATGAATTTAGGCAGTTTCAAGAGGTTAATTTCTGCAAGTGTTTTTCCTTCTATGAGAAAAAAATTGTCTTTTTTCTTGAACTTATTTACTAACACTATATATTTTAAATATAGAAAAGAATGAATTAAAAATTTTTATTTCCAACTTAATTGAATGTATATTAACTTTGATATGTGAGAGTAGTGTTAAACACATCTATCTCACATGTAATCTTTCTCTTGGTAATTATGATCTCACTCAGATCTGGATAGGTTTATGTTTTACTTTAGACTAATTTATGAATAACTGGAATTATTTGAATTTAAATACGTGTGGAGGATGATTAACGTGGTCAGATGATTTTAATCTTTGGGACTGCTTTCATTTCAAGTGGTATAAATTACGTTACTGGAGAAAAAGACCTTTTGAATATATTTTAAATTTTAAATATCTTTTAAATTTGAAAGTGATTATATATAGATGAGCTTGATTGTTGGTTTGAACTACCCAGGATTTTTATTTATTAAGTATTTATTACTCTGACTTGAGAACACTCCTGCTTTGCATGAGAATGTTACTAGATTGTAGTGTGTCGTGAACTTTAATTTGTCCTTTTTTTTAGGTGTTTGTTTTCATTTGTTTGTTTGTGTCACTTAGTCATTTTTTAATACTCTCAATCTCCTTCCCAGCTAGGTTTTGTGTATAATCTCACCACTTCTAACCTGTTATTTAATCAAATATTGCTTATTTTACAGTTTATTATTTGGGCATGATTTCCTTTGTGCATATTTTGGTTTTAGGATTTCTTTCATTCTGTTTTATTATTTGCATTAGCCATATAAGTTGTTGGTTCGTGTTACTTCTTAAGTTCAGTAGCAGCATTTTATTTTGACAACCAAGTGCATAGTTCACACTGAATATTTACAGAGACCCAAAAGTATGATGGATAGACATCATACCTATTGTATTTTTTTACCCTATTTATAATGTATTTTTAGATTAAATATATGTGTGACTTTTAAGCCACTCATTAATGACTGACTTCATTTACCCATATTGCTTTAATAATCACCCAAGTTCTTCCTTTATGTAGTTTGGATTCATTAATTAATATAGGAGCCCTTTGTTGACGAAAGGATTTTATTACTGTTAGACAAAAATGAACTGCTTTTTCATAGGATTGCCTTATGAAAAGGATAGGTTTCTAAAAATTTTAATGTTGTTAAATGTTGGAAATCTAAGAGTCCTTGGGATATTACGTTATAGTAGAATATTTTATCCAAGGAAGTCCTGCTTTAGTTTCTTATGAAACTTATTTATTCCCTTGTATGAAGGTCCTTATAAGACTATTTGTGAATTTGTATACATAGTCATATATTTAAAGTTATACAAGAGTTTATGTTATAGATTTTCATTAAGTAAGCTGCTACTGCTTATAATTTTTAAATTTTCTGTCATTTGGTTAATATATTAAAGGACATGACAAGGTGAAGTTTGCCTTATCTGATCTTTAAGTATCACTAGCTAACATATAGATATTGGAGCATTTCCTTTGTATTCATGATCATCTGTAAATTCAGATTCTTCTAATGCTTGGTGAAGCATTTCTTGACATTAGTGCACACCTGTGTCCTTTCCCAAAGTATGTTACTATTTAGGCGTGCTCAGTTAACAGCTTGCTTATGGTTTGTGTTGAAGCTGCTAGACACTGTATATTGATTCCTTAACCTATTTTATCCTATTAAATATTTATCCTAATAAATATTTATCCTAATAAATATCCTATTAAAATATTTTATGCCTATTGGCTCAGTTAGGAGAATTGTCCTTATTAAAATTGTTATTAGCAGTAGTGGCATTATTTTTAAAAGTAGATACAGAAAATATGGGCAGGCGCCGTGGCTCACGCCTGTAATCCCAGCACTTTGGGAGGCCGAGGAGGGCGGATCACGAGGTCAAGAGATTGAGACCATCCTGGTCAACATGGTGAAACCCCGTCTCTACTAAAAATACAAAAATTATCTGGGCGTGGTGTTGCGCACCTGTAGTCCCAGCTACTTGGGAGTCTGAGGCAGGAGAACTGCTTGAACCCGGGAGGTGGAGGTGGCAGTGAGCCAAGATTGCACCACTGCACTCCAGACTGGTGACAGAGCAAGACTCCATCTCAAAAAAAAAAAAAAGAAAGAAAATACTTCACCATATTGAAACATTTGGAGAAATAAAAGCAGAGAGTCCAGAAGACTTTTTTTTATTTTTAATATTTTATTTTATTTATTTATTTATTTATTTTGAGATAGAGTCTCACTCTGTTGCCCAGGCTGGAGTGCAGTGGCCCTATCTCAGCTCATTGCAACCCCCACCTCCCAGGTTCAAGCAATTCTTCTGCCTCAGCCTCCCAAGTAGCTGGGATTACAGGTATGCACCATCACACCTGGCTAATTTTTTGTATTTTTAGTAGAGACGGGTTTCACCATGTTGGCTAGGCTGATCTCGAACTCCTAACCTCATGTGATCTGGCTTCCTCTGCCTCCCAAAGTGCTGGGATTACAGGCACGGGCCACCATGCCTGTCCTCAGAAGACTTTTTTTTTAAGTGTAATATTTGAAAATAGAAAAGGGCCAAGCGCAGTGGCTCATGCTTCTAATCCCAGCACTTTGGGAGGCCAAGGCAGGAGGATCACTTGAGCTCAGGAGTTCAGGACCAGCCTGGGTCACAAAGTGAGAGCCTGTCTCTATAAAAAATAAAAATAAATAAATAAATAAATAAATAAAGCTGGGTGTGATGGCTCACACTTGTGGTCCCATCTACATAGGAGACTGAGCTGAGAGGTTTGCTTGAGCCCAGGAGGTCAAAACTGTAGTGAGCTGTGTTTGTGCCACTGTACTGTAGCCTGGGTGACACAATGAGATCCTGTCTGAAAAAAAAAAAAAAACAGAGCTGGGCACAGTGTTTCATACCCATAATTTCAGCACTTTTGGAGATCTAGGCAGTAGGATTATGTGAGCCCAGGAGTTCCAGACCAGCCTGGGCAACAAAGTTGTATTAAGACCCCCATCTCTACAAAAAATCATAAATTAGCCAAGTATGGTAGCACGCACTTGGGGTCCCAGCTACATGGGAGGCTGAGGCAGGAGGATCACCTGAGCCCAGGAGGTTAAGGCTGCAGTGAGCTGTGTTCATGCCATTGCATTCCAGCCTGGGTGACAGAGCAAGACCCTGTCTCTAAATAAATAAATAAGGACAAAAAAATTTATGGTAGTTTGGTGACCTCAGTATAGTTTTCAACTTGAGATACGTAATTACAAATGAGAAAAAGCTAAATATGGTATCTCTGTGCCCTGGTAACTTTAGATACACTTGTATTGCAGTTATATTGGTTGTTTTAGAGTATTATCTTAAAAATCTATACCTGAGATATATATATGGGTAGAGTTGTAAAATTAGAAGACCATTCACATTAGTGCATTTGTACATCTCTTAGTTGTATTTTGGAAAGAATAAGATGGGGAGATGAGAGGAGTGAAAAATAGGAAATTCAAATACATTTCTGAGAAATTGTGTGGGAAGACTGATAAAAATGACTCTCTGAGTGGAGCTCCTCTGAGTAAAATCTCTCAGTTTTGCTTCTTTTCAGTATTTTCTACTGAACTTTTCTTTTCCTCTGCACAATAGCTTACAGTCTAAGACAAGGTTAATTGATATCTGGGTAACAATTTCTGAATTCTTACCCTTCCTCTATGTTGCCCAGGCTGGTCTTGAACTCCTGGCCTCAAGCAGTCCTCCAACTTCAGCCCCCCAAAGATCTGGGATTACAGTGTGAGCCTCTGTGCCCAACCAGTTCATGTTTTTATATTCACCTTAAGTTGCAGAATTAATTAAAAGTATTTTGTATGCCCTTGCACTAAAGATATTCAGTGCAAAGGTACATAGGAATTTTGGCCAGTCTGCATATGCCTTGTGTGACTGTTCACAGTTCACACAGTTATTCGTTTAACTCTCTATTACCTGAATTTTGCAACATTTTCTTCTCTCTGCATTATTAAGTAGTGGCCTTAATAAAACCCAAGTCCAGATGTGTTGGTTGGCTCCTACACCTGTGTCAAGGAGAAACTTGACGTCTGATACATTCATGGGCCTTCAGCACTTCTAAGCCAGAAAGCCAACATCCCAGACACAGGAATTTTCACCTAAGAACTTGAAAGCTCTAACAAACTGCGAATGATTAGTTAGGTTATATTCAACATTTAGTCATTATTTCTAATGTTCTAAAAAGAGATACTGCTTAACTAAATGATCTTATTCCACATAGAGTAGGAAAGTTTGGTGATTTTGATATATCACTAGGTTAGAAAAAAAACCTTTATACATAGACACGTACACATTTTTGACCTTGTAACATTTAATTCTGGAAAGTCTATCTTAATGAAAACATCCTAAATATAGAGAAAAATTTTATGTAGAAAGATAGTCTTTTTTTTGTAGCCACAAATAAATGGAGATAGCCAGGTTGGGCATGGTGGCTTATGCCTGTAATCCCAGCTCTTTGGGAGGCTGAGGCCAGGAGTTCAAGACTAGCCTGTGCAACATAGCAAGACTCGATCTCTACAAGAAAGATGAAAATTATCCAGGCATGATGGCACACACCTGTAGTCCCAGCTACTTATGTGGCTAAAGCAGGAAGATCACTTGAGCTCAGGAGTTCGAGGCTACAGTGAGCTAGGATTGCACCACTGCACTATCCAGCCTGGGTGACAGAGCAAGACACTGTCACTGAAAAGTAAAATAATAAAATAAAAGGAGATAGCCAGCAATAGGAGAATAGAATATAATCCAGTTATTTAGAATGTTTCCATAATTGATGAAGAAGTCCATACCTTATAACATGTATGAAAAATATATGGAATTATACACACGTTGTGTTTGCAGCTGTGTAAAAAATACATAGAAAAAGTCTAAAAGGGGCTGGGCACAGTGGCTCACTCCTGTAATCCCAGCACTTTGGGAGGCTGAGGCAGACGGATCACTTGAGGTCAGGAGTTTGAGACCAGCCTGGTCAACATGGTGAAACCCCATCTCTACTAAAAATACCAAAAATTAGCTGGGCACCAATACCAAAAATTAGGTGGTGCACGCCTGTAATCCCAGCTACTCGGGAGCCTGAGGCACAAGAATGACTGGAAGCTGGAAGGCGGAGGTTGCAGCGAGCTGAGATTGCGATACTCTGTCTCAAAAAAAAAGAAAAGTCTAAAAGGAAATACCTGACCTTTTAATTTGTTGCCTTGGGTAACATAAATGATTTTTTTTCTTACTTTGCCTTATTTTCTAATGAGTGTATATTAGCTTTTTTATATTTGAAAATAAAGTAAACTTTAGAAAGAAAGAAAAACTATGCAGTAAGATACTATAAGTTATTCTAAGATGATATTTTCTATAAGTCATTTTGAAAGAATTATGCTTTTGAATTGTGGAAGAATTATTTCTGCTTAAGTTTAGAAATGAGCCAGAAGCGGCCAGTCGTGGTGGCTCACGCCTGTAATCTCAGCACTTTCGGAAGCCGAGGTGGGTGGATCACCTGAGATCAGGAAATCGAGACCATCGTGGCCAACATGGTAAAACCCTGTCTCTACTAAAAATACAAAAATTAGCTGGGCGTGGTGACATGCACCTGTAGTCCCAGCTACTTGGAAGGCTGAGGCAGGAGAATCACTTGAACTTGGGAGGCAGAGGTTGCAGTGAGCTGAGATCGCGCCACTGTACTCCAGCCTAGCGACAGAGTAAGATTTCGTCTGTCTCAAAAAAAAAAAAAAGAAAGAAAGAGAAAGAAATGAGCCAGAAGCTTTATGAAACTGTACTTGCCTCTGTTTGAGAACTGAAAGGACAAACATGAATTAGTTTTTGATACTTTTGGAATACATGTGTGACCACATTATTCTCTATTCAGGTTAAGCAATGATAAGCGTGCCCTCCATTTTAAATGCTTTCTCTTTTAAATAGAGCCTGGTAATGCAGCCTTTAAATGCAGGTGGTACAGGTGTAAAATAGTTCTCTAAGTAACTTTCCATGTCTAAAAGTGTCTTAAACAGCTACTGTAACATTGATGGAGCCATTGAAATATATTTTATAAGTTAATAGTTACTTTAAGTTTTAAACTAGCTGTATCTTGAACATGTATCTGTATTGATCTTGAAATGCAAAAGAAAACTAAGCAATAAGGTCAGTCAGAATATATTATTTCATGTGTCTTAAAACACAAGGGAGACCAGCCTGTAGTTCCAGCAGTTAGAGAGGCCAAGGTGGAAGGACTGCTTGATCAAGCTCAGGAGTTCAAGACCAGCCTGGACAACATAGTGAGACTTCATCTCTATCAACAAACAAACAAACAAGAAACCACAAGGGAGCTCTGTAAAACAGATATCCATATTTGAAGACTATTTATAAGAAATCATTTTGATTGATTTTAATATGATTATAGCTAGCTTAAATCCTAATTCTTTTTTCCTCCTAAGTTAAAAAATAAATGTAAAAATTTCAAAATAAAATAAAAAATCTCCATCAGTGCAGATGCATGATAATCACAGGGAGGCCAAAGATAAAGAGAAACCTCTAATGCACCTTTATCTATGCTCTGACTTTAAATTCTGTACATCTGCATTGACTTGGAGTTGTAAACTTTTGTTACTCTCATCATAGGTCCATGGTGGTCTGTTGAGTTTGGGATGTTGGACTCAATTTTTTCACAGATATATATTTGTAGTTTTTGATAACCCAAAGTTATAATCATCTGTAAACTTCATGACTAATAGTTGTTAACCTCATTTCTGTTGAATACTTATGGTTACTATATGTTGTCAGGTACTGCTTATGGTATTGGTTTAAAGGACTTGGTATTTCAGATGCACCAAGACCAGCCTCATAGGGATGTTTAGAGAATGTATATAACAGCTTTAGGTTTCCTTTTCTGGGGTGGGTGGGTGTGTGTGTTTGTTAACAGAGTACATACAGAGATTTTTTTTTTAAGTTTGGCAATTTGCTATAGAATACATTTATTTTAAATATAGAAAACATGAGATCCATCATATAGGGTGGCAACTCAATTTATGTGTGGGATGCATAATTGAGAGATGTTATTTTGAGTCCCTTTTTTTGTGAGCTCTGCTGTGAACTGCAAACTATGTGCATGTGTATAAAAGGTTAAGAGCCCGGGTAGCTGAGTGGGGTGCCATGCTGTTAGCAGACAACGAAGGCAGTATTACTCACCAGGTGCATGCTGTCAGCTCTGTAGAAGATTCCATCTTCATGGAGTCATCTCGTGGTCCACTTTTTCTTGAAGCCAGGTAACATTTCCAATGGGTTGGCCTCGTTGGAGTTTTTCCAGCTTGAAAATCCTAAGCATTTTCTTCTCTGACTTTTTTTTTTAATAAAACACTGTCTGTTGGAAAAACTAACTTGCAAGCTGGAATGAACCTGTGATATCACTTTGCTTTGTAAGAAATAATTACGTGAGGAGTGATTTTTTTTTTTAAATAGAAACTGGTGAGGGTGAGAACTGGAGTGTTGTGTCTTGCTTTGTTGTGGTGTTAAGCATGGAGCACTCTGGCTTGTGTTGTAGACTTTTGTTTCTAGGGATGTACAGACTATTTTGTGATAACTAATCTGTTCACTTTGACTATTACTGAGGCAAAGTAGTTTTGTGCAGTTTGAATTCTTGGCTCTGAACTCTTGCATATGTCAGTGCCTTGGTCTTTTAATGATATCTGACTTTTGCTTCAAATCTGTTTAACTTAGTTATAAAATAACCTAGACAGTCTCTCTAAGCTCTTAATTTTGTAAGTTTTCTTTTCTTTCTTTTTTTTTTTTTTTTTTTTTTGCGATGGAGTCTCACTCTGTCACCCAGGTTGGAGTGCAGTGGCACCGTGTTGGCTCACTGCAACCTCTGTCTCCTAGGTTCAAGCAGTTCTCCTGCCTCAGCCTCCCGAGTAGCTGGGATTACAGGCACCCACCACCATGCCCGGCCACTTTTTATATTTTTAGTAGAGATGGGGTTTCACCAGGTTGGCCAGGCCAGTCTCGAACTCCTGACCTCAGGTGATCCACCCGCCTCAGCCTCCCGAAGTGCTGGGATTACAGGCATGAGCCACTGCACCTGGCCAATTTTTTAAGTTTTCTACATCATCTCAATTGTGTTCACTTAGTAACTAAGACTTCAGTGACATTTAAATAAAATGTTCTGACCTTTTCTTTAGAGCTTTATCCTCTTCATGGTAAGCTGTCATACTTGAGACTCTTGAGGGTACTTACTGAGCATGCTCACAACTCAGTTTGTGGTACAGGCTGTCCCTGTTCTTGTCATGCATACTATGGCTTCTTTTATGTCATTGCCTTTCAATCCATCACATTACATTATGTCTGTTAGTTGGTATCATTATCACTGCCTGTCTGACTAACACCAGGGATTGGTTTTTTTTCTCTTTAATTAGCAGTAACCAAATTAATGCAAACTGATAAATCTTCCCCTCCCTCTTCGGGTTTTTTGGGGATTTTTTTGTAAATTTTTATGAGGCTTAGTGTTTCCAAAGTTGACTTTAATCATTTCTCTTAGAAAAGTATTGTCACTTGTCACTTAACTGCTTACAAAATAGCTTTCAGTTCCTGGGGATAGGAGGTTGCACATTATTTAACCATGAATATGATCCTCAAAATTGTGGGAACACCGCCTTAATTTTCATTTTGAAGGACCGTGATGGTATTATAAAATGCTAGATTGATTTGTCTAACTTCTTTATTTCCTGTGTGAAAAAAAGTTTACAAATTTAGATGTCTACTCCCACAAAGTAGCTAATTGTCTTTATTAGTGTCTACATTATGTCATTTTCTTAAAGTAATGATTAAGTAATTATATACATGGCTATATTGATCAATGTTTTTGATAAGCATTACTGTATGCAATTAGCTTGACAAGTGTGCTAATACTTCCTTAAAAGTAGACTGCTAAATAACTGGTATAGGGTTTTCATACTAATCATGTTTTAAATAATAATTATATTTTCTGACTGCAGGCACGTGACACAAGCTGACCTCAAGAGCTCCACGTTTTGGCTTCGAGCAAGTTTTGGTGCTACTGTTTTTGCAGTTTTGGGCTTTGCTATGTACAAAGCATTATTGAAACAGCGATGATATAAAAAGAAATACTGTCCCTACCAAAAACAAATACTTTTATGTATATTCTGAATGCTTTAAGTTCTGCTAGAAATATTGAGATATTTATACATGCAGAGTTACTTTATTAATATTTGTAATTCATGCATAAGAGTATTTTAATGATAGTTATAACTGCAGTATTGGTTAGCATATGGAAAGAGAACAGCTAACAGCCAAACTAAAATGGCTAAATTCCAGAGGCCAAAAGGGAATATTTTGTAAATATATGTACATATTCAGGCAAGATATGGTCTCCCAAGCTGAGTTCTAGAAATGATGTTTCTAGACATTTCTAAATGGTATTGTTAGTGCTCACTTGGTTCACTCTTCTAGGTTTAAGTTAGCCCAGAGATTGTATTTACTCATGGATCACTTTATTTATTTCACATTTACTCAGAATGATCCTTTGGGTTCTATAAGGACATAAGGCACAATTTGCCATTCTCTCTCCGTTTTTAAAAACATACAAGTCAGTGTCAGCTTACCAACATGACATTTTTTCAGTCACTTGTGGTAGGCCAGCCTTGAATCCATCGCACAGTCTAGAAACTTGTGTAGCTGAGTGTGCAGCTCACCTTTAAGGGTGAAGTGAGGTAAAAGCAATTAGCAGAGGCGTTATCTATGTGATTATGTTGCTTCCTTGTCAGTATGTTGAATTTTATAGCCCTTTCAATGAAATGAAAAAAAAAAACAATTTGTATATTACCAATGTTTTTAGTTTAAATAAAGAGTCACCCTTACTACTGTTGAATTTCATCCCAAGTGTAAATCATTCTATAATGGCTGTGTCTGTTATAGTATATTACAGTAACTGCATGTGTTACCAAGTGTTCTATATCAGGCTAGGATAACCTAGAGGCAGTAATTTTTTAAATGATAAAATAAATCTAATGAATATAAACTCTCATGATAAACCTATTTTTTCCATCATCAACCTTTTCAAGTATTTAAATAAATAACTGCTGTGTACTGTGATCTTGAGTTCTTTTGTCATCTAAAGTAAATATTTCTGTACAGATGTGAGTGAAGTCCTCTGGTTTCTATCTCTCGTATTGAAAATTATCCTGTATAAAAGGAATACTCAGCCGGGAGTAGTGGCTCAGTCGTGTAATCCCAGCACTTTGGGAGACCGAGGTGGGTGGATCACCTGAAGTCAGGAGTTTGAGACCAGCCTGACCACCATGGTGAAACCCTGTCTCTACTAAATACAAAAAATTAGCTGGGCATGGTGGCACATGCCTGTAATCCCAGCTACTTGGGAGGCTGAGGCAGGAGAATCGTTTGAACCTGGGAGGAGGTGGAGATTGCAGTGAGCCAAGATCACGCCATTGCATTGCACTCCAGCCTGGGCAACAAGAGCGAAACTATACCTCAAAAAAAAGAAAAAAAAAAAAAAACTCATTAGGAAAAAAGTCAAGTATGATTTATATATGTAAGAGGAAATTTATTTAAAAGTTGTAGAGAAATCTATTCTGGTAAAAGGCCAATTGTTTTCGCCTACACATAGCTAATTAATGTGGTTTCTGCTATTGTTTGCATGTTTATTTTCTCCTTTAACGTGATTTTTCCTCTTTGCCATTCTGAGGGACATTTTCTTACAAGATCACACTTCTTGAGCAACTAGTAACAGTATAACTTACTAGCTGGCAAAATAACATGACACTTCATTTTTTATTTTTTGATAAGACAAGGTCTTACTCTGTTACTCAGGCTGGAGTGCAGTGGCACGATCATAGCTCACTGCATCCTTGAATTCCTGGGCTCAAGTGATCTTTCCATCTCAGCCTCCCACAGTGCTGGGATTACAGGTGTGAGCCACCACACCTGGCCTGACTCCTCATTTTTTATTATTTTCTGAGAATTTCCCACTTACCAAATTTATGTCAGTTGTATAGTTTGCAATGACAGTTAATTTTTTCCAAGTTCTTTTCTAGTTTGTCTGAAATACTGCTTTAAATGAATATGCTTTATAGATTGTTGTGTTTGTGAGAAGCAGAGGTAAGAAGCTAGCTTACCAAGATTTAATAAGTGGTGTGTTTATATATTTAGATATTCTCCATCTTTTCATTTGGGGAGCTTACATTTCTTTGGTTCAGAAGAAGGCAGGGGGCAGCTGCCCTATCTTGCACTTGCTCTGGACACACCCCCTTGCTAAGCTAGCCCCTTTCCTCACTTGTCAATCACTCCAGGTGGGGCGGATTAGTAGAGGGAATGCTCACTGTTTTCTCATCTTTAACCTACAGGCACATATGGGTTTTTTCTTTCTTTTGGAGACAGAGTCTTGCTCTGTTGCCAGGGCTGGAATGCAGGGGTGTAATCACAGCTCACTGCAACCTTGACCTTGTGTGCTGAAGCAATCCACCCTCCTCAGCCTCCAAGTAGCTGGGACTACAGGCATGTGCCACCACACCTGGCTAATTTTTAAAAAAATTTTTTAGTAGCGATGAGGTCTCACTTTGTTGCACAGGCTGGTCTCAAACTCCAGAGCTCAAGTGATCCTTCCGCCTCAGCCTCCCAAAGTGCTGGGATTATAGGTATGAGCCACCAGGCCTGGCCTATTTTTCATTTTGCATCCACTTTAGAGACTAGTGAATGTGAGAAAATAATGTGAACACAAGAAAAGGCTTTTTCTGGCTTTTACAGTTTACTCAGGAGATGCAAGCTTTAAGAGTACTAAGGAGAAATGAAGAAAATAGGAACTTGAGAGTCAAAAGGAGATCTTTCACTTTATACCAGTTGGATTGTCTTTTTTTTTTTTCTTTTGAGACAGAGTCTTGCTCTGTCGCCCAGGCTAGAGTGCAGTGGCACAATCATGGCTCATTGCAACCTCAGCCTCCCGAGTAGCTGGGACTACAGGTCCCACCACCATGCCTGGCTAATTTTTTTTTTTTTTTTTTTTTTTTTTAATTTTTAGCAGAGGCGGGGTTTCACCATGTTGGCCAGGCTGGTCTCAAACTCCTGACCTCAGGTGATCCGCCCGCCTCAGCTTCCCAAAGCATTGTCTTTTATTTTTTATTTTTATTTTTTCAACATCTAAGTCTTTATTAAGGTGAGTTTTTACAAACAAGCATCTATCCCAGTGTGCGGGGTGAGGATGGGAGAGGAGAGTGGGGCAGCAGGAAGATGAGGATTCTCATCTTTTGATAATAAAGCTCTAGGTTCATCCCATTATGGATTTCATAGTCCCCCAGAGACGCATGGTCTTTAAAAATTGTGTACCACTTCTGTTCAGGACAATCTTGTTCCAACGGGTACCAGTTGAGGCTGCAATCAGCTTCTTAAGGTCCCTGATGGTATCATCCGTGTTGCATTTAACGTGGACCTTCTTCCCCAGACGGTCGTTGCAAGCAACCTCGATCATCCTAGCTGGAGCTCGAATTGCCTTGCATCCTAGCTAGAGCTCAAATCGCCTGGAATCTTCGAGGCCACTAGCTCCTCAGCATTGTCTTTCAAATGGGCAATTCTGAGGCTGTTTGCTGCAGTGCCTTAATGAATAATAAGGCAGTTGTGTGAAGAAGCATTGCTTTGAAGGTTTGTAGTCCTAGCATAATGTAGTAACTTAGCCTTAGTATATCAGGGATCTGTTGCTTCTTGCTATTCATGTCTTTCTCTTTCACATTTGACCAAAAAATGAGCAATTTCTCACATTGTTGGCACTGATAATGCTATAGTAGGAGTGGGCTCTGATGTTAGGAATTTGGGAGCACATGACCATTCTGAAATGGCCTATGAAAGTGGTAGGAGGACTTTGGGTATCAGTGCATACATGCACATCACCTGCCAGGGGAAGGCACCAAAGAAGAAATATACTGATGAGGCCGGGCACAGTGGCTCACGCCTGTAATCCCAGCACTTTAGGAGGCCAAGGCGGGCGGATCATTTGAGGTCAGGAGTTTGAGACCAGCCTGACCAACATGGTGAAATGCCGTCTCTACTAAAAATACAAAAAAAAAAAAAAAGCCGGGCGTGGTGGCACACGCCTATAATCTCGGCTACCCAGGAGGCTGAGGCAGGAGAATTGCTTGAACTCAGGAGGTGGAGGTTGCAGTGAGCTGAGATCGCACCACTGCACTCCAGCCTGGGCAACAGAGTGAAACCCTGTCTCAAAAAGAAAAAAAGAACTATACTAATGAGCCAGTCTTGAATGAAATGAGAACTTTCCCAATCTGTGAAGGCAGCTGAATAATGAATAAAGAGAGGGAAGCAGATGTAAGTGCCCGATCTCTGTGGTAGAGCATAAATCTTTCCTAAACAGGCCCTCAAAATGCAACTGGGGTTGGCTTTTTTTTTGCCTATCATTGGCTGTTAGGTTAGTTTTGATGCCCCTTTTGTCTGAATTGCACTAGGAAAAGTCAATACAAAGATGCCTTTAAAATATATGTGCAAATCCTAAAAATAAGTGTGTAATCTAGTTCCATTAACATGTTTATTTGACTTCATACTTTAATACTTCTTTTTATTTATTTTTTTAACCAACCTACCAGATTCCTAAATCATACTTTCACAGTCCACGTGTTTTTAGGAAACTGATTTGGGACTAGATACTTTTTGAGAAATACCACATGTCAAGATGCTAAATCTAATGTTCACAGTATGAGAATGACCCATGCAGGCAGCTTGACCTTTCCAATGCCTTTATCCCCAGATTCACAGTCCAATAACACACTTATTTAAACCCCAAAGGTTGCAAGTAATTTGTGTCTTTTTAACTCTTTTTATCAAACGTCGCTGTCAGTGAGAGCAAGTGTCTGTTAACCTGCTTGGCCCTCAGCTCTGTGGAAGTCTGACCTGTGAGTATCACAGCTGTGTATCTCAGGTTTCTCTAGTGCATCTCAGTTTCATAAAATATCCTCTTGCTCCCATGGCACTCAGACTTGTCAGACCATTTGTCCCAGATATTTTGGGTTCAGAAAGTATCTTACTAGAAGGCAAGATTTTATTTTATTTGAGACAGAGTCTCCCAATGGCGCCACTTGGCTCACTGAAACCTCTGCCTCCCGGCTTCATGTGATTCTCCCGCCTCAGCCTCCTGAGTAGCTGGGATTACAGGCATGTGCCACCATGCCGAGCTAATTTTTGTTACCACGCCCGGCCAATTTTATCTTCTTTAGCATAGACAGTTGCAGAGGTCCAATGGCGAAATCGAGAGATTGTTAGTCCTTCTGGGTTTGAAAGCTGAATGTCAGCTGTATACACACAAGGAGGAATTGCCAGTATCGTTTTCATATTTTGAAAATTCCAAATTCCACAAGAACACTGTGTTTCTCTTTCAGCATTTTCCTATTTATAGTTTACATATAAGTATTTTTTATTTTTTTGAGACGGAGTTTTGCTCTTGTTGCCCAGGCTGGAGTGCAATGGCGCCATCTCAGCTCACCGCAACCTCCACCTCCCAGGTTCAAACGATTCTCCTGCTTCAGCCTCCCGAGTAGCTGGGATTACAGGCATGCGCCACCATGCCCAGCTAATTTTTGTATTTTTAGTAGAGACGCGGTTTCACCATGTTGGCCAGGCTGGTCTCGAACTCCTGACCTCAGGTGATCCACCCACCTCGGCCTCCCAAAGTGCTGGGATTGATTACGGGCGGGAGCCACCGTGCCCGGCCCATATAAGTGTATTATAATAAAACTTAGGAGTTTTATTAGGATGACATGAATGTGTATACTGCAGTTTAAGTTATAAGTCGCAAACTTTTTCTGCAAAGGGCCAGATAGTAAATATTTGAGACTTTCACAACTACTCAACTCTGTTGTAGCATGAAAACAGTTATAGACAATATATAAGCAAATGAATTACTTCATTCTAATGAAACTTTATTTATGGACACAGAAATGTGAGTTTTGTATCATTTTTATGTACCAGAAAGTATTCTTATTTTGATTTTCTTAACCATCTAAAAATGTGGAAACTAGCCAGGCGCGGTGGCTCACGCCTGTAATCCCAGCACTTTGGGAGGCTGAGGCGGGCACCTGAGGTCAAGAGTTTGAGACCAGCCCGTCCAACATGATGAAACCCCTTCTCTACTAAAAATACAAAAATTAGCCAGACGTGGTGGGGCATGCCTGTAATTCCAGCTACTCAGGAGCCTGAGGCAGGAGAATCACTTGACTCCAGGAGGCAGAGGTTGCAGTTAGCCAAGATCACACCACTGCACTCCAGCCTAGGTGACAGAGCAAGACTCCATCTCAAAAAAAAAAAGTGGAAACCATTCACATGCTGTACAGAAACTGACAGTGAGCCAGATTTGATAAACGCCCCCTGTAACCGATGAAAATATAGTAGTAAATGCACAGCAGCATTTACTAATGATTAAAAAAAAAATTACCTGATTGTTTTGGAATGTGAAAAGGTTCAATACTAGGAAGAACTTAAAAATACTGTAGTCATGTTTTGTTTGTATGAAAACCAAGAGTGGATGTAGGAGTTGTTTGATTTTTTTTCACTTTTACTGATCATATTGTTTATAAGAGCACGGTGCTCCAGCCAACGTGGGGTTAACCTCAAAGAGCAGTTTGATGCTTAGAAGGTAAAGGGAGCATCAATTCCACTTCCTCTGAGGACTCACGTGGAACTGTTCTTTTGGCACTTTATCCATGCTTGTTTTCAGTTGTCCAGTTGTATAATTGGCATACATGGAAAGTAAAGGAATCCCACGAGAATGTTTAGTTTGAACTCTAGTTATCTAGGGAATTTACCTGCTTGTGTGCATGAACATGTGATCATGCTTCTTATTTCTTTAAATTTTAAAGCCAAAATTTCAGAGCTTAAATAGCTTATGTAGTATAAAGGTCATCTGTCCAACTCCATACTTTCGTAGCATACAGGGAGCACAAAAAGGCGAGAAGTGACGGCTGGGTGCAGAGGCTCACGCCTGTAATCCCAGCACTTTGGGAGGCCGAGGCAGGAGGATCATGAGGTCAGGAGATCGAGACCATCCTGGCTAACATAGTGAAACCCCGTCTCTATTAAAAATACAAAAAATTAGCCAGGCATGGTGGCAGGCACCTGTAGTCCCAGCTACTCTAGAGGCTGAGGCAGGAGAATTGCTTGAACCCAGGAGGCGGAGGTTGCAGTGTGCCTAAATCGCTGAACTCCAGCCTGGGTGACAGCAAGAAGTGACTTACTCAAAGCCACACTATTAGTTTGTCCTTGAGCTAGGACTGGAACCCAGGTATCTTGATTCCCAGTTTGGTATTCCTTCCACTGTAGGAGCCAACCTAACGACTGGGCTTTTGTTCCTACCTTTGGTAAATTTGCAGTATAGTCTGTGAAAAACAACAACAACAACAACAACAACAACAAAAAAAAAAAAAAAAAAAAAAAAAAAAAAAAAAACAGGCCTAAGGGGAAAAAGAGAAAGAAAGAAAAACCCCACTAAACAGTTTTGACATCTCTATAACTAAAAAGGGTTAAAGTTGGCAAAGCAAATTTTCTGGAAGCCTTTCATTTCCTCCGAGGCATTCTGCCTTCGTTTCTGCTAGCTGTCACTAGGTAATTGATGTGTCTATTGAGAGGAGTGCAGACACGTGGTTAGGTTTATTTCAGGTACAGATAACTGAGGAGAAGTAAGGATATAACTACTCTTTGAAAAGCACTCTTTATGATTTTTAATTGTTCTTAAGTTGTTAATTTTGAAAAAATACTCTTAAAATTTATTCACATTTTATAAATGGAAAAGTACTTGTGTCAGGGGCTTTGATGGGGGAGAACTCCTAGAATAAAGTTTTGTCACTAACATTTTTCATCTCTGCTTCTGTAATCTGCCTCCAGGATTTCTATAATTCCAGTGGCATCCAGCCACTTCTGTATACCATCTAGAGAATGAGTGGCTGAATATGTCTTCACACATTCACCACACTTTTTACTGACTTCCTCTTACATCTTTTTTTTCTTTTCTTTTTTTTGAAATGGAGTCTCACTCTTGTTGCCCAGGCTGGAGTGTAATGGCACGATCTCAGCTCACTGCAACCTCCGCCTCCTGGGTTCAAGCGATTCTCCTGCCTCAGCCTCCCGAGTAGCTGGGATTACAGGTGCCCGCCACCACGCCCATCTAATTTTTGTATTTTTAGTAGAGACAGTGTTTCACCATGTTGGCCAGGCTGGTCTCAAACTCCCGACCTCAGATGATCCGCCCTCCTTGACCTCCCAAAAGTGCTGGGATTACAGGCGTGAGCCACCGCGCCCAGCCCCTCTTACATCTCTTACTTTTCCCCCAGATTCTCAAAGTGTGATCACATCACCTGGGAATTTGTAAGAAATACGATTTTCAATAGCCCTTCCCCCACCCCCACCCCAGACCTCCAAGACTCTGAGGCCTCAGAAACTTGGAGGATGGGACCCAGCAAAATCTGTGTTAACAACCATCACCACTACCCACCCCCTACCCTGCCCCGCGATTCAGATGCATGTGAAGGTTTGAGAACTGCTGCAGTAGACATTGAAGAAGTCAGAGGTTACAATCTTTGGGGGCAACAAAACTATAAATTTGCTAGCAGTGCAGTAGTTAAAAATTTTAAGATAAATTATACATATGAATAATTTTGATAAAACAATAGAACAACCCCTTCCATGTCTCCCCCTTTCCCCTGGGAAAATTCCAATTCAAATCTCAAGGCCCTGCAGACCCAGACCCAGACCTTCTTTGCATGTTCTTCATACGTATTATCTTCTCTCTTATTCCTTTGTTTTCATTGTCTCCTTTCTCAGCTTTCATCATCATTTATCTTTTTCTTTTTTTTTGAGATGGAGTCTCGCTGTATTGGCAGGCTGGAGTGCAGTGGTGCGATCTCAGCTCACTGCAACCTCTGCCTCCTGGATTCAAGCCTTTCTCCTGCCTCAGGCTCCCAAGTAGCTGGGACTACAGGTGCGTGCAACCACACCTGGGTAATTTTTGTATTTTTAGTAGAGATGGGGTTTCACCATGTTGGCCAGGATGGTCTCGATCTCTTGACCTCGTGATCCGCCCACCTCGGCCTCCCAAAGTGCTGGGATTACAGGCGTGAGCCACCACACCTGGCCTGTAATTTCATTTTCTTGATTTACACAACCCTTTCTTGAGAAGCAGCTTTACTCAGTCACTGAGTCCATGTGGAAAGAACTGACTAGCAGCCCTGGAAGCTAAATGATCTCTTAGTGATAGTGGAAATTCACTAGATTATGGGTCGGGGAGTAGTAAAGGATTGAGTTAAGAGCTAAGATCCGAGTTTAAATCCCAATTTTGCCACATTCCATGTGCAAGTTACTTGAACTTTCTGTTTCCCTCCTAAACAATGAAGATTGGGATTGTGCGCATTTACTGAGATCTGTTCCTGGGGGGTGTTATTTCCCCTTCCCCTTGTCAGGAGAATAGGAGGTCTGCATCCCACATCAAGACCCACAGGATGGCAACCCTCTGCCCTTCCTCCTGCACTTGAGCAGAGCTGCACCACTGCGTCTGGGGAGTGGGAGAGGCATGGGTTGCAGCCAGTTTTTTTTTCCTACATGTATCTGAGAAATGTCTTGATTCTCTTGAGTATTGGAGCTGTCTTAGCCTATTCAGGCTGCCATAACAATGTAACAAAATACCATAAACTGGGTAGCTTATAAACAACACCAATTTATTTCTCACAGTTCTGGAGGCTGGGAGGTCCAAGATTAAGGTACCAGCAGATGCAGTGTCTTGTGAGGGCTCGATTCCTGGTTCATAAATGTCACCTTCTCACTGTGTCCTTACATGGTAGAAGGGGCAAAAAGTTCCCTTGGGCCTGTTTTATAAGGGCAACTAATCCCATTCATGAGGGCTCTACCCTCATGGCCTAATCACCTCCCAAAAGGCCTCACCTAATACTGTCACCTTGGAGGTTAGGATTTCAACATAAGAAATTGGGGTGGGGGGGATATATTCAGACCATAGCAGGGGCCAATAAAATGTCCCTCACCCCTATTGTCTTGGCAGGCAGCACAAACAGTTGAGTTTCCTTATTTCACTGGTTCCTTTCTCAGTCCTGTGGGCTGCCCGACCTCTGCTCAACCTCTAGGATACTCGAGTACCCCAAGGTTCTGTCCTGAGTTTCCTTATCTTTCCTATCTAGACTTTGTCTCTAGGTGATCTCATTCAGCACCTTGATTTTGATTTTTTAACTTTTTTTTTTTTGACAGGGTTTCACTCTGTTGCCTAGGCTGGAGTGCAGTGGCTCAATCTCGGCTCACTGCAACCTCTGCCTCCTGAGTTCAAGCCATTCTCCCACCTCCTCCTCCTGAGTAGCTGGGACTACAGATGTGCACCACCATGCCAGGCTAACTTTCATATTTTTTTGTAGAGACAGGGTTTCGCCACGTTACCCAGGCTGGTCTCCAACTCCTGGGCTTGAGCAAACAGCCCACCTTGGCCTCCCAAAGTTCTGGGATTACAGGCGTGAGCCACCGCGCCTGGCCCTGATTTTTAAACTTTTTATGTTGAAATAATTTGAAACATTAAAAACAAAGTTACAAAAGTAATCATAGGACTTGCTCCTTTGTGGTATTTCTTATAAATGGAATCGTACAGCCTGTGGCCTTTTGTGACTGGCTTATTTCACTTAGCATAAAGTTTTCAAGACTCATCCGTTTTGTAGCATATACCAGTACTTTACTCCTTTTTACTGCTGAATAATATTCCATTGTATGGATATGTCAATTTTGTTTATCCATTCTTCAGTTGGTGGACATTGGGATTATTTCTAATTTTTTCCTGGTATGAATAATGCTGCTATGAACATTTGTGCACAAGTTGGTTTTTTCATTTTCATTTTGTGTTTTGTTTTTCTGTGTACAAGTTTTGGTGTGGATGTATATTTTCATTTCCCTAGGGTATATACCTGGGAATGGAATGGCTGGGTCATTGAGTAACTCTGTGTTTAATATTTTGAGGAAAAGCCAAACTGTTTTCCAAAGTGGCTGCACATTTCACATTTTCACCAGCAATATGTGAGGGTTCTAGTTCCTCCACTTCCTCACCAACACCTACCTGTCTTGGTTTTTGTAACTACTTAATATTCTAGTGAGTGTGAAATGGTGTCACTGTGGTTTTGACAATTGCTGATCTTGCCCAGAACATTTATTACTGCAGTATTTCCCAATTTTCTACTTCAGTTATTCCCCCTGTATTTATTAATTGGAGTTATACAGTAAAAGAGAAGAGTGTCCGTCCCCCACTGACTTATTTATTTATTTGATATTTATTTATATGATGGATATTTACTTTATCCTATGGGTCATAACACATTACTCTTTTTTTTTTTTTTTTTTTTTTTGAGATGGAGTTTCACTCTGTCACCCAGGCTGGAGTGCAGTGGTGTGATCTTGGCTCACTGCAACCTCTGCCCCCCGGGTTCAAGCGATTCTCCTGCCTCAGCCTCCTGAGTAGCTAGGACTACAGGCGTGTGCCACCACACCCAGCTAATTTTTATATTTTTAGTAGAGACGAGGTTTCACCATGTTGGTCAGGCTGGTCTCGATCTCCTGACCTCGTGATCCGCCTACCTCGGCCTCCCAAAGTGCTGGGATTACAGGCGTGAGCCACTGCGCCTGGACTTCATAACACATTACTATTGTTATTTATTTTGTTGTTCAGTTTTGCTCATCCTGTTCTTATCCCAGATTGGGCCATCAGGAGCTCCTTCAAGCTGGCCCCTGCACCCGTCAACATGTGCCCCATTATTTCTGAGCACTTCCTTACTTCTAGGCATCACAAGATGTTCCAAGCAACTTGTTTACTTCCCATCCTCATCCTGTACTTTACTTGCCCTTGTCCCAACATCAACCATTTCTCCAAGGAACTCTGGTTCCTTTGATTAGAGAATGGTTATTTAGAAACAAAGATTCTGGCATTAGGTGTAGCTCATTGCTACTAGCAGCCCCTGGACTTTAAATACAATCCAGCTGCAACTCCTAAATTGCTATCACCAGCCCTGACCTCGTTCTAGAAATCCACACTCTGCTTCTAGTTTATTTTTTCTTTTTCTTTTTTTTTTTTTTTTTTTTTTTTGAGACATAATCTTGCTTTGTCACCCAGGCTAGAGTGCAATGGCGCGATCTCGGCTCACTGTAACCTCCACCTCCCGGGTTCAAGCAATTCTCCTGTCTCAGCCTCCCAAGTAGCTGGGATTACAGACGCCCGCTACCACGTCCAGCTAATTTTTTGTATTTTTAGTAGAGATGGAATTTTGCCATGTTGGCCAGGCTAGTCTCAAACTCTTGACCTTAGGTGATCCTCCCACCTCAGCTTCCCAAAGTACTGGGATTACAGGCGTGAGACACCGCCCCTAGCCAACTGATTCTAGTTTCTTGCCTGTTGTTTCTTCATTGATGTCTGAAGCACCTTAAACAGAACCCTTCATACCCAGCAGTAACTGCCCCTTTCCCGATCATCCCCGTCCTGTTGACTCTACTTCCAATACATGTATCTGTCCACTTATCTCCATCTCCACTCCTACCACCCAGGGCCAGCCCATCACGACTTCCCACCTGGAATAAATGCAGGGTAACCTCCTAACGGCTGTAGCAGTTTCCCAGTTTCTTCTTTTCCTTCCAAAATCTGTTCTCTTTAAGCAACCATCTTGCCACCCCTACACTTAAATTCTTTCATTGTCTTCCTGTCACACTTAAATAAAACCCAGTTTCCTTGTCCTGCTTTTTTGTTATTTTATTTATTTATTTGTTTATTTATTTATTTATTTATTTATTTATTTATTGAGACGGAGTCTTGCTCTGTCGCCCAGGCTGGAGTGCAGTAGTGCGATCTCGGCTCACTGCAAGCTCCACCTCCTAGGTTCACGCCATTCTCCTGCCTCAGCCTCCCGAGTAGCTGGGACTACTGGCGCCCACCACCACACCCGGCTAATTTTTTGTATTTTTAGTAGAGACGGGGTTTCACCATGTTAGCCAGAATGGTCTCGATCTCCTGACCTCGTGATCTGCCCGCCTCGGCCTCCCAAAGTGCTGGGATTGCAGGCGTGAGCCACCACGCCTTCCCCTTGTCCTGCTTTTTAAAGCCTGACCACGCTGTTCCTTGCCTGCTTCTCTGACCTCACTGTTTCCAGACCTATTGCCTGCTTCCTTCGGAGCATTTGCACTGGCTTTTCTCTGCTTGAAACGCTCTTCCCTCTTTTTTTGAAAAGCTGCCTCATGCTTGTCACTTACATCTCAGTTTAAATGTTACCTCCTCAAAGTGGAGCCTTTCCAGATCGTGTAAAGAAACCATCTAGAAACTCAATCTGACAGTCAGGCGTGGTGGTTCACACCTGTAATCCCAGCACTTTGGGAGGCTGAGGCGGGTGGATCACTTGAGGCCAGGAGTTCAAGACCAGCCTGACCAACATGGTGAAACCCTGTCTCTACTAAAAATACAAAAATTAGCTGGGCATGGTGGCGGGTGCCTGTAATCCCAGCCACTCGGGAGGCTGAAGCAGGAGAATCACTTGAACCCAGGCGGCAGAGGTTGCAGTGAGCTGAGATCACACCACTGAACTCCAGCCTGGGCGACAAAGCAAGACTCTGTCTCAAAACAAACAAACAAAAACTCTATCTGACATCACCCAGATTGTTAGCATCTCACCACCAGCCATCCTCCCTCCCTCCCTCCCTTTCATCCTATCTGGTTGCCTCCCTTCCATCCTCCCTCCCTCCCTCTCTCATTCCCTCTCTCCCTCCCTCCCTCTCTCGTTCCCTCTCCCTCCCTCCCTTACTCCCTTCCTTCCTCCCTGCTTCCCTTCCATCCTCCCTCCCTCCCTCTCTCGTTCCCTGTCTCCCTCCCTTCCTTCCTTTTCCACGTGTGCTCCTTCATTTGTTGAGGGTCTCCCTCCTGCTTCAATGTAGGCTCTATAAGAGTAGGGCTTTGGGCCGGGCGCAGTGGCTCACGCCTGTAATCCCAGCACTTTGGGAGGCTGAGGTGGGTGGATCACCTAAGGTCAAGAGTTCGAGACCAGCCTGACCAACATGGAGAAACCCCGTCTCTAATAAAAATACAAAATTAGCCAGGTGTGGTGATGCATGCCTGTAATCCCAGCTACTCGGGAGGCTGAGGCAGAATTGCTTGAACCTGGAGGCGGAGGTTGTGGTGAGCCCAGATCGTGCCATTGCGCTCTGGCCTGGGCAGTAAGAGCAAAACTCCGTCTCAAAAAATAAAAATAAAAAAAAGAGTAGGTCTTTGACTGTCTTAATCACCACTTTATATTCAGGGCCTAGAACAATACTTGGTACATAGTCGATGCTCAGTAAATATGTTTTGAATCAATGAGTAAATGTACAAATAAATGAACTTTAAGCCATTTGCCTTAAAACTCTATGAAAGTCAGTGCAGCTTATTGGACTGAGTGAGGAAATAAAGCTAAAGGACAACCAAAATATTTCCTGCAGAGCTGGCTCCAACAACTGAGCTGTGGGGAAGGGCGTCCACAAAATCAATGACAGAATGTCAGGGACTTGCACAATTCAGAGCCAGGGGTCACAGGCCCCAGACTTGGGGTCTGAGCCTTTCTTCAAGTCGTCTGGTCAACTAGGCCTCTTGGCCGGGGCTCAGTGATCTCTCTGCTACTGCTACACTTAGTTTATCGCAAGGGATTCTGTTCTGCTTGGTCATTCTTTCCTTCAGAAACATGTACTTGGAGCCTCCTTTGTATAAAGTGCTGGGCTGTATGTGGTGAGAAATAGAGATGAAATAGTTATGGGGGAGGTGCCTGATTCAAAGATCTTCCAATACAATAGGGAGAGGTAATATGTTAATAAGTATCTACTATAGGTAGAAAAATAAGAACTATAAGAGATAAAATCAAGTGCAGGCCGGGCGCGGTGGCTCACGCCTGTAATCCCAGCACCTTTGGAGGCCGAGGCAGGTGGATCACCTGAGGTCTGGAGTTCAAGACCAGCCTGGCCAACATGGTGAAACCCCATCTCTACAAAAATACAAAAATTAGCCGGGCATGATGGCAGATGCCTGTAATCCCAGCTACTTGGGAGGCTGAGGCAGGAGAATTGCTTGAACCTGGGAGGTGGAGATTGCAGTGAGTTGAGATCACGCCATTGCTCTACAGCCTGGGCGAAAGAGCAAGACTCCATCTCAAAAAAAAAAAAAAAAAAAATCAAGTGCTATGGGAATTCGAGCAGAGGGGAGATTTTCTCCTGTTGAGGAGCTCCCAGAAAGCTTTTATGGAGGAGGTGGTGTTCACCTTGCCCCATAACAATTCATACATAAAGAATAGTTAGTTAGTTTCATTTGGCCTGAAAGAATTCAAGTGCCTGTGTGCCTCAAGCTTCTGGGGCTGGAGATCAGTAATCACTTCACTGGATAAATTTCCTCCAGTTTGGTATGTAAAAATTGAGACACATACTTTCTATAAAAACTGTCAAAGTACAGCTGAATTTGAAAAAATATGCTGTGTAATAATATGCTTGGAACAGAATAGGTGTTCATTTCAAGCAGCATGAACGCTGTGCTCACCTGTTATGTGTAAGTGGCAGCTGAAACATGTACCAGCTTATAACTCTGCCACCAGCCAGGTGCAGCTGTAGCATCTTACATTGTCATCAGGATTCTTCCACATTTTAGGATCCACATTTTGGGAGTGAGAGTTACTGTTTGCCAAAAATGACCTCCCAAGCCTGAATGAAGAGGCCCTACCAGTGCAGCAGTTAGCGAGAAAGAATTGGGAGATGCCTGTCACCCGCAGAGAGAGCCTTCCTTATGTGGTCAGGACCATGGAAAGCCCAAAGCCGAGGGACCTGGGAAGTCAGCCAAGGACGCTTGCCTGGGTGTCTCCTGGCTGGTTTCTCTGTGCTGTGGAGCCACCTATGTTTAGAACCTCTTGCCGCGCTCCCTCTGCTGAGCTTATATTTATGCTAGATCAAATGTTTAAACTGCTTTTCTCTTTATGGATCACAAATTTAAAACAGAAAATGTGGGTTCCGGAGGGTGTGAGAGACAGGGACAACCATATGTATTGCTTCAGTAGATGCTTCAGAGAAAGAAGACACTTAGTTCTCTAGTTGCTCACCCAACCCAATACGGTTTCTGCCCCTTAAGCTACTTTCCTATAAAGATTAGCTTTCAGCTGCTACCACCAAGAAACAGTTCAAGTGCTGCTTATGTTGTATTTTAACTAAAGATCTCAAGAACAAAAAAGAAATCCCTAGATGCCGACATTCCAAGTAAACTTAGGTCAGGGGTGGAGGCGGGGAATTGACAGATAAAGATTTCGGTGAGCAGGCAGTTCTCACCTTAGGTGAGTTCACAGTGTGCAGGGGTGCTTGGTGGGATGGTATCCATTTCTTTCATCTTTGAGATATTTAAGGGGTCTTACAATAAGGGGATACCCAATCTGCCTATCTTGACACATTGAACATGAGTTCTTAAATTCTCAGCTAATGGGTTGGATTCCCATTCATTTTATAGGCAGGATGGCTCTATTTGGATGACCCTTCTCAAAAAGTAAAAACAACAAAGGCAAATAAATCCTTCCGAGAGAGAGTACGAGGCTATGGCAGACAAGGTAAAATGCCTGTCACAGGAGATAAATTATTTTTCTCATTAATGAGTCATCTGTCCTTTGATTTCTCAAAGTCCTAGAGAAACAGGAGCTCAGCTGACAATGACCTGAGGGGACCCCTACAGTGCTTCAAGCAGTGGATGGAGGAGGAGATGCCTTCCTGGTTAAGACATTATCCCTGAGCCCTTGTAGAGGACAGTCCAGCATAGGAAATTCTGGAACTACTAGATGAAAATGTGTGCCAGCATGCTTCTACTTTCAGGGTACAGTCTGAGGCCCTAGGGAGGAGGAGTTCCTCAAGTGCTTTGACCTCTTGCCAGGACAAAGACGGAGAAGTATTTAGAAGCATCTGAATTTGTTAGCTCTTCAGTTTTCCTCCTCCACTCCACCCTGCACACAGAGCCTCAGAAGGACAGACCAGCTTCACCCCCTTACCAGCAATTACTGAAGAATCACCCCCCACCAACCTGAGGATCACTGATCTCCCTCCTATATGGGAACCCTGACCCTTGGAGAAAAACTGCTGACCTACAAACTCCCCACATTCACCTAGAATGCAGCCAGAGCAGAGTTTTGAGTGAGATAATCAGTCCTTTAGGGGGATCTGTTTTTCCAGCTTTCATTTTTCTCCCCTTGTTTCCTTTATCTCTAGAATTCTAAGAGCTGCACTGTTCATTGTTTCTACCCATCATTATTAAGGGAGAGATATGGAAACATTCCCATGGTAACAGTTTCATCTCAAAATATCTGAATGCTATTAGCTGCCTTTCCACTCCAGGGAAAAGATGAGATTTTTTTAAAAAAAAGAAATCTTTATTCTCAGAGTATAGTTGACAGGTCCTCTCCACACTGCAGGGAGGCCTGCCCAGATCAGCGGAGATGGGAAAGGGCTCAGAAAGCCAAATTTGTTTCTTAGCTGATTTCACTTCCTGAACATTTCAAAAACTTATTGTTACATGGTTCTGACACCAACCCAGAGAATTGCTGGTGGAAGTACTGATGAATACACCAACATCTCTGAGGGAAGTCATCAACTGGGAGCATATGAGATGGGCCAGCACAGACTTGGCTCAAAGACCCACAGACCACACTGTGTTACTGGAGAGCAACAGGTTTGAACAAACTCAGAGGTATGTGCTGGTTGCCATCAGAAAGCTGGGGAAAGAAAATGGGATAGGAAGCATTGTACTTCATATTCATGACACACTTTATGGCTGGCCAAGGGCTTTTTCTATTGAAATGGGATGATGGAGGAGATAGGACACATTTATCTTAAACATGCATCTTAATTATCTATTGCTGGCGGGGTGTGGTGGCTCACACCTGGAATCCCAGCACTTTGGGAGGCCAAGGCGGGTGGATCACTTGAGCCCAGGAGTTCAAGACCAGCCTAAGCAACATGGTCTCTATCCATCTCTATAAAAAGTTAAAAAATTAGCCGGGTATGGGACTGCACGCCTGTAGCCCCAGCTACTCAGGGGGCTGAGGTGAGAGGATCTCATGAGCTGAGGAAGCAGAGGTTGCAGTGAGTTGAGATTGTGCCACTGCTCTCTAGCCTGAGTGACACAGCAAGACCCTATCTCAAAAAAAATATATTTTATATATATTATATATATATATATATATATATATATATATATAGCTGCGTAACAAATTATTCCAAAACTTAGCAGCTTAAAATAAATATGTTATCTCACAGTTTCTGTGGGTCAGGAATTTGGGAGCAATTTAGCTGGGTGATTCTGGCTCCAGGTCACTAATTAGATTGTATTCAGACTGTCAACCAGGGCTGCAGTCACCTGAAGGCTTGACTGGGGCTGGCAGATCCCTTTCCAAGACAGCACATTAGCCATTGGCAGGAGGCCTCAGCTCCTCACCACATGGGCCTCTCTTCACAGGGCTGCTTTAATGACATGGCAGTTGGCTGACCCCGGAGCAAGTGACCCAAGAGATAGAAAACAGGAGGAAGCTGCACTGTCTTGTTTGACCTAGTCTCAGAGGGCACACATCATTGCTTCTGCCATATTATGTTCTATAGAAGCATGTCACTAAGTCCAGCACACATGTTTGGGGAGGGGAATCGAGCCACCTCTTAAAAGGAGAAATTTCAAGGATTCTGTGAACATGTTTTAGGACTATGATGTCATGGCAGTTATGAAAACGAATGTGTCAGTGCTGTATGTACTGATATGAAGCAATCTCCAAGATGTATCTTCAGTGACAACAGCATGATGCAGAACGCTAGGTAAGTCTGGATACTATTTGCGGTTTTAAAAAGGGAGGAGGGAGCCAGGCGCGGTGGCTCATGCCTGTAATCCCAGCACTCTGGGAGGCTGAGGCGGGCGGATCACAAGGTCAGGAGATTGAGACCATCCTGACTCACACGGTGAAACCCCGTCTCTACTAAAGAAACACAAAAAATTAGCCGGATGTGGTGGTGGGCACCTGTAGTCCCAGCTACTTGGGAGGCTGAGGCAGGAGAATGGCCTGAACCCGGGAGGTGGAGCTTGCAGTGAGCCGAGATCGCAAAACTGCACTCCGGCCTGGGCGACAGAGAGAGACTCTGTCTCAAAAATAAATTAATTAATTAATTAATAAAAAAGGGAGGAGGGATAAATATGCAATTATGCGTAGACTACCTCTCAGAGGATATACAATAAACTGGCCTCAAGAAGGAGGGCTGGGGACAGGTGGGAGAGAGATTTGCTTTCTGTACCTTTTGGATTTTATTTGAGCAAGTATTACTCTTTGATAATAAAACTTAATTTCGAAAATAGATTAAAATAACATAGAAATAAATAACATTGTTGAAAGAACTCAGAATGACCAGTTTGAGGTGGAATTTTTTTTTTTTTTTTTGAGATGGGGTTTCACTCTTGCCCAGCCGGGAGTACAGTGACACGATCATAGTTCACTGCAGCCTTGCCCTCTCGGGCTCAAGCACTCCTCCCACCTCAGCCTCCCGAGAAGCTGGGACTACAGGCACATGCCACCACACCTGACGAATTTTAAAAAATTTTCAGAAGAGGTGAGGTCTTGCTAGATTACCCAGGCTCAAATTCCTGAGCTAAAGCAGTCCTCCTGCCTCAGCCTCCCAAAGTGCTGGGATTACAGGCATAAGCCACTGTGCGCCTGACTGGAATTCACTTTTTAAAGCTATTGGGGCCATCAGTGAGCTATGATTGTGCCTGGGTGACAGAGCAAGACCCTGTCTTGAGGAAAAGAAAAGAATAAAACTATCAGGGTAGATGATTTTAGGGGATTGGTTTGCTTGCTTTCTTGCTTGTTTTCCTGGAAGCAAGTGTACTTTCTTGGCAAGCACGTTTTGAGACAGGAGGCTATAAGCAAGATGTTGAAGGAAAACAGACCAAGCTCTCTGAAGGAGAGCACTTGGAAGAGAATCTTGTCCTGTTCTCATCCCGTGCACGCCCACCTATCTGGGCTTGCACATATCTGCTATATTTTCCCTTCTGTGACTACAGAGAAACTGTCCACAGGCAGCTCCTTCACTTACGCATTCGAGTCTGGCCTCTGTCGTCTGCATCCTCCAACAATTCCCCCTGCCTTTCTTGGATCTTTGATTTGTTTTCCTCTGGATTTATTAACAAACAAACAAACATTACTTCTCCCATCTGAAAAAAAAAAATATCTCTTCGTCCGCATTTCTCTGTTCCCTTTATAGCTTGCTTGAAAGAGTTTCCTCAGTGTCTCCTATTATGTCTCTTTTCAGAACCTGAGATATAGCTCACACTCCATCAAATTCACCTTTTTAGCACGTACAATTCGGTGGCTTTTAGTATAGTCACAAACTTGTGCCACCATCACCACTGTTTCATTTCATCACTCCCGAAAGAAACTCTGTACCCATTAGCAGTCACTCCCCAATCCTCCTTTCTCTGAACCCCTGGTAATCACTAATCTACTTTCTGTCTCTACGGATTTGCCTCTTCTAAATATTTTATATAAATGGAATCATACAATATGTGGATCTTTGTGACTAGCTCCTTTCAGATTTCATGACGTTTTCAAGGTTCATCCGTATGAACCTTGTATCAGCATGTATCAGCATTCCATTCCTTTTCATGGATGAGTAATGTTTCATTGTATGGAAATATCACATTATGTTTATCGTTCATCAATTTATGGATATTTCGGCCGGACACGGTGGATCATGCCTGTAATCCCAGCACTTTGGGAGGCCAAGGCAGGCGGATCACTTGGGGCTGGAGTTTGAGACCAGCCTGGCCAACATGGCAAAACCCTGTCTCTACTAAAAATACAAAATTAGCCAGGTGTGGTGGTGCATGCCTGTGATTCTAGCTATTGGGGAAGCTGAGGCATGAGAATCACTTGAACCCAGGAGGTGGAGGTTGCAGTGAGCCAAGATCACCTGGGCAACAGAACAAGACTCTGTCTCAAAAAAAAAAAATTATGGATATTTTGGGTTGTTTCCACCTTTTCATTATTATCAATAATGCTGCTACAAACATTCATATACAAGTTTTTGTATGGGCATATGTTTTCAATTTTCTTTTCTTTTTTTATAACAGGGTTTCACTCTGTTGCCCAGGCTGCAGTACAGTGGCATGATCTCGGCTCACTGCAACCTCTGCCTCCCAGGCTCATGCGATCCTCCCAGTTCTGCCTCCCCAGTAACTGGGACCACAGCCACAGGCCACCACACCCAGCTTTTTTATTCTTTCTTTTTTTTTTTTTTTTTTTTTTGGAGTTTTGCTCTTGTTACCCAGGCTGAAGTGCAATGGTGCAATCTCAGCTCATCGCAACCTCCACTTCCCGGGTTCAAGTGATTCTCCTGCCTCAGCCTCCCGAGTAGCTGGGATTACAGGCATGTGCCACCATGCCTGACTAATTATTTTTGTATTTTTAGTAGAGACAGGGTTTCTCCATGTTGGTCAGGCTGGTCTCGAACTCCCGACCTCAGGTGATCGGCCCGCCTCAGCCTCCCAAAGTGCTGGGATTACAGGTGTGAGCCCCTGTGCCCGGCTAGTCTTTCTTTCTTTTTCTTTTTTTCTTTCTTTTTTTTTTTTTGGTGGAAACACAGTCTTGCCATGTTGCCCAGGCTGGTCTCCAACTCCTGGGCTCAAGTGATCCTCCCTCCTTGGTCTCCCAAAGTGCTGGGATTAGGCATGAGCCACCACACCAGGCCTAGGATTTTCTTTTTTTTTTTTTTTTTTTGTTTGTTTGTTTGTTTGTTTTGTTTTTATTTCAATGCCCAGGCTCCACTCCAGGCCAAATGAATCAGAATCTTTAGAACTGGGGGCAGAGTGTTGATACTTTTTTTTTTTTTTTTTAATTTGTGTAAAATAGTTTTCTTTTTTTTTTTTTTTTACTGGTTGAATGGTTTTATTTTTTTTTTTCTTTTTTTTTTTTTCTTTTATTATTATTATTATACTTTAGGTTTTATGGTACATGTGCACAATGTGCAGGTAAGTTACATATGTATACATGTGCCATGCTGGTGCGCTGCACCCACCAACTCGTCATCTAGCATTAGGTATATCTCCCAGTGCTATCCCTCCCCCCTCCCCCCACCCCACAACAGTCCCCGAAGTGTGATGTTCCCCTTCCTGTGTCCATGTGTTCTCATTGTTCAATTCCCACATATGAGTGAGAATATGCGGTGTTTGGTTTTTTGTTCTTGCGATAGTTTACTGAGAATGATGATTTCCAATTTCATCCATGTCCCTACAAAGGACATGAACTCATCATTTTTTATGGCTGCATAGTATTCCATGGTGTATATGTGCCACATTTTCTTAATCCAGTCTATCATTGTTGGACATTTGGGTTGGTTCCAAGTCTTTGCTATTGTGAATAATGCCGCAATAAACATACGTGTGCATGTGTCTTTATAGCAGCATGATTTATAGTCCTTTGGGTATATACCCAGTAATGGGATGGCTGGGTCGAATGGAATTTCTAGCTCTAGATCCCTGAGGAATCGCCACACTGACTTCCACAAGGGTTGAACTAGTTTACAGTCCCACCAACAGTGTAAAAGTGTTCCTATTTCTCCACATCCTCTCCAGCACCTGTTGTTTCCTGACTTTTGAATGATTGCCATTCTAACTGGTGTGAGATGGTATCTCATTGTGGTTTTGATTTGCATTTCTCTGATGGCCAGTGATGGTGAGCATTTTTTCATGTGTTTTTTGGCTGCATAAATGTCTTCTTTTGAGAAGTGTCTGTTCATGTCCTTCGCCCACTTTTTGATGGGGTTGTTTGTTTTTTTCTTGTAAATTTGTTGGAGTTCATTGTAGATTCTGGATATTAGCCCTTTGTCAGATGAGTAGGTTGCGAAAATTTTCTCCCATTTTGTAGGTTGCCTGTTCACTCTGATGGTAGTTTCTTTTGCTGTGCAGAAGCTCTTGAGTTTAATTAGATCCCATTTGTCAAGGATTTTCTATACATAAGATCATATCATCTGCAATTAGAGGTAGTTTTATTCCTTCCTTTCCAAAGTATATGTCTTTTATTTATTTTTCTTTCTTAATTGCCCGGCCTAGACCCCCTAGTACAATGTTAAGTACAAATGACAAGAGCAGACATCCTTGTTTTGTTCTTGATCTTAGGGGGGAAAACATTCAGTCTTTTCAGTAGTAAGTTACGGGTTAGCTGTGGGTTTCCTCTTTTTTTTTTTTTTTTTTTTTTGAGACAGGGCCTTGCTCTGTCATCCAGCCTGGAGTGCAGTGGCGTGATCTTCGTTCACTGCAACCTCCTCCTCCTGGGCTCAAGCAAGCCTCCCAGCCCCCAAGTGTCTGGGATCACAGGCACACACCACCACGCCCAGCTAATTCTGTTTTGTTTTGTTTTTTTTCGGAGATGAAGTCTTGCTGTGTCGCCTAGGCTAGAGTACAGTGGTGCAATCTCAGCTCACTGCAACCTCCGCCTCCAGGGTTCAAGCAATTCTCTTGTCTCAGCCTCCCAAATAGCTGGGATTATAGGCACGTGCCACCACGCCCAGCTAATTTTTGTATTTTTAGTAGAGACGGGGTTTTGCTATGATGGCCAGGCTGGTCTTGAACTCCTGACCTCAAGCGATCTGCCCACCTTGGCCTCCCAAAGTGCTGGGATTATAGGGGTGAGCCACCGCACCCAGCCTCTGGCTAATATTTGTATTTTTTAGTAGAGACAGGGTTTTGCCATGTTGCCCAAGCCGAGCTGTGGGTCTTTCATAGATGTCTTTTATCAGATTAAACCAATTCTCTTCCTAGTTTGTTGAGTGTTTTTATAATGAAGCAACATTGGATTTTATCAAGTGCTTTTTTTTGTTTACTGAAATGATCATTTGTTTTTTGTCCTTTATTCCATTCATACAGTCTGTGTATTACATTGATTTTTGTATGATGAACCAATCTTGCATTTCTGGGAAAATCCCGTTTGGTCATGGTATATACTCCTTTTTATATATTGTTGGATTCAGTTTGCTAGTATTTTGTTGAGGACGTTTGCATCTATAGCATAAGGTGTATCATTGTGTAGTTTTCTTGTGATGTCTCTGTCTAGTTTTGTTATCCAAGTAACACTTTTCTTTTCTTTTTTTTTTCTGAGATGGAGTCTCACTCTGTCTCCCAGGCTGGAGTGCAGTGGCGTGATCTCAGCTCACTGCAAGCTCCACCTCCCGGGTTCACGCCATTCTCCTGCCTCAGCCTCCGGAGTAGCTGGGACTACAGGCACCTGCCACCACGCCCGGCTAATTTTTTGTATTTTTAGTAGAGACAGGGTTTCACTGTGTTAGCCAGGATGGTCTCGATCTCCTGACCTCGTGATCCACCCGCCTCGGCCTCCCAAGATGCTGGGATTACAGGCGTGAGCCACTGCGCCCGGCCCCAAGTAACACTTTTCATGGTAATACCGGCCTCACAGAATGAGTTGGGAAGTGTTCTCTCCTTTTCTATTTTTTGGAAGAATTTTTGAAGAGATTGATGTTCCTATTCTGTCTTGAGCCACTCCTCCCAGCTTGTTACCTCCCCTACCATACAGAAACTGCTCTTGTAAAGGTCTCCAATGTCCTCCACATTGCCAAATTCAACAATCAGTTCTCAGCCATCGTCTTACCACTCAGCAAGAGCATCTGATCTCAGCCATCACCTTACCCTCAACAACAGCATCTGATCTCAGCCATCGTCTTACCCTCAGCAGCAGCATCTGATCTCAGCCATCGTCTTACCCTCAGCAACAGCATCTGACACATTTCCTTTCTCCTCAGAACAGTGTCTGCTTCTGGCCTCCACAATCTCCTGGTTTTCTTTCTGCCTCACTGGCCACTATTTTCCGGGCTTCTTTGCTGGATTGTCTTCCTCTATCAGATATCTTCATGGTGAAGAGACACAGGGCTGAGTCCTTGACACCTTTTTTCTGTCTTTTCTCAGATTTTTGGTAATTTTATTTCTCTCCTAAATTTAAACACCAACTATATGCTGAAGTCTCCCAAATTTAGAGCCCAAATATGGTCTCTCTCTTTATCTTTGGATTTATATATCCTCTGCCTATTAGACATCTTACCTTGGATGCTGAATGTATATCTCAAACTTAACATGTCCAAAATTAAACTTTTGATCTATTCCACCAAAATCTGCTGTGCTCACCATCTTCCCCATCATTATTAACCACAACTTTAGCTTTTCAGTTGATCAGTCCAAAAATATCCGAGTCATCCTTATTGGATACTTTCTTTCCCTCACTCCCTACATCATTCTATTAGCAAATCCTGTTGGGCCTACCTTCAAGATAATCAGAGTGGCCACCTCTCACCACCGTCATGATCCAGTTATCTCCCTAGTCTTTCTCTAGCTGGGATTGATGGACTAGGCTTCTAACTGGTCTCCCTCCTTCCCCCTTTGCCCACCTTCAGGCTGCTCCTGGGACAGCAACCACCTCAGAGTTCCTGTCATAAATAAATGTTGAATTTTGTCAGATGATTTTCTGCATCTATTGAGATTATCATATGGTTTTCCTTCTTCAGTCTGTTAATATGGTAAATAACATAGTTTTTGGTTTTGTTTTGTTTTAGATGGGATCCCTGCCTCCCAGGCTGGAGCGCAGCGGTGCAATCATGGCTCACTGCAGCCTTGATCTCGGCTCACTGCAGCCTCGATCACCCAGGCTAAAGCAATCCTCCCACCTCAATCTCCCAAGTAACTGGTACTATGGGCGTGTGCCACAACGCCTAGCTGACATTTTAGAAACAAAATCTCATTATAAGATCTCATAATGTTGCCCAGGCTGGTCTCAAATTCCTGAGCTCAAGCAATCTCCCTGCCTCAGCCTCCCAAAGTGCTGGGATTACAGGCATGAACCACCACACCCAGCCAGCATCGATTTGCAAATGTTAAACCAACTTGCTCTGCTGAGATTAACCCCATTTGGTCACGATGTATTATCCTATTGATATATGTTAGAGTTGACTTGCCAACATTTTAAGAATATCTGAACCTATGTTCATGAGGGATATTGGTCTGAAGTTTTCTTTTCTTAAAATGTCTCAAGTGTTTGTTGAGTGTATAAATGAGAGCCTGTCGGTCCAAGGGGGTGGGTGGGAGAGTGTAATAAGAAGGAAAAAATAGACTGGGTGCGGTGGCTCACGCCTGTAATCCTAGCACTTTTGGAGGCTGAGGCGAGCGGATCACCTGAGGTCAGGAGTTCGAGACCAGCCTGACTGACATGGAGAAACTCCCGTCTCTATTAAAAATACAAAATTAGCCAGGTGTGGTGGTGCATGTCTGTAATCCCAGCTACTCGGGAGGCTGAGGCAGGAGAATTGCTTGAACCTGGGAGGCGGAGATTTCGATGAGCCTAGATCGCACCATTGCACTCCAGCCTAGGCAATAAGAGTGAAACTCCATCTCAACAAAAAAAAAAAAAAAAAAAAAAAGAAGAAGGAAAAAATTAGCAAATTTATAGAGCTGTTTCCAAAGCCCTTTTCACGTATCATTTGTTTGTCATAACCAAGAGGTGTAGATATTACTATCATGCCCATTATAAGATAACTAAGACTAAAGGAGTTTAAGGAACCTGTCCCAGACCTAGCTAAGCAGAAGGACTGGGACTTGAACCCATGCCCTCTGTTTGCAGATGCCATGTTCGAGGTTAGTACCCAGTGAGTGAAGACCTTTAGGGACAGGCAGAAGGGCTCCTTTCAGCTTTGATTATGCTTGTGACCATTTCCCAAGGGAAGGAGCAGAGCTTCTGCCATGAACATGATACAAGTAATTCCATGTTTCTTACTTACAGCATCTTAAGAAAACTCCAGCATGGCAGAATGAGCGCTCCACCTGCAGATGCCCAGGAGAGCCTGAGGCTTATTTTTAGCCAGAATAGGAAAATGCCAAATATCTTCTAGGAGAGTTGGCAGCTGGCGGGCTGCTGATACAGCTGTGTTTATATAAGCTGGTGCAGAGGGAAGAATGATGGTTGCAAAGGAGGCAGGAGGTGTTAATCCACCTATACACTTGCTGAGGTTTTCTTGGGAAGTTCTGGTCAGGAGTTACTGCTCAGGAGAGAGGGTCATGCAGACAGTCTGGAGATTGCCAGGAGCATAGGTGCGACTGGCTTCCTTGAGTCAGAGCATTTGTCAAAGCCGCCCTTAAATGATCTGTCCACTGGTTCTTGGCCTCTTCCCACCCTATTATCCAGGGGTAAATAAAAGAACAGAAGCTCTTTCAAATGGTGCCGTTTTATTTATTTTTTTGAGACAGGGTCTCTGTCGCCCAAGCTGGAGTTCAGTGGCACCATCACGGCTCACTGCAGCCTTCATCTCCTGGGCTCAAGCAATCTTCCTGCCTCAGCCTCCTGAGTAGCTGGGACTAGAGGCCCATGCCCACCACCCCCCCAGCTTTTTAAATTTTTTTGTAGAGGTGAGGTCTCCTTGTATTGCCCAAGCTGGTCTCGAACATCCTAAGCTCAGGCGCTCCTCCCACCTCTGCCTCTCAAAGTCCTGGGATTATGGGCATGAGCCACTGCACCTGACCCTCAAGTTTTAAAGCATAGAGGTTCACCCGATTCTGACCATACTTCTCAGATGTGCTTGATGAAAGCAATCTATAACTCCCCATCCTACAGACGCTGTCAAATAGTTTTCTCACAGAGGCAGCAAAATAAGGCTTTTAAAGGTGTTACCTATGGGCTCTCAAAGAGAATTAAAGTAAAACTTACCTTAGTAAGGATTTTTTAAAAGATTTTTTTAAATATTCAAATAAAAACAAAAGTAGAGTAAATAGTATAATGATCTGTCATGTACATGTACCCACCACCAAACTTCAACACTTAACAACATGGTCAATCTGTTTCATTGTTCCCCCACCCATTTTGGAATTATGCTGAGCAAATCCCAGATAGCCCATTATTTCATCTGAAAATACTTCAGTGTGTACCTCTAAAATGTAAATAATCTTAAAACAAAACAAAACAAAACCACAATACCATCTTCACACTTTAAATATGAACTATTGGCCAAGCATGTTGGCTCATGCCTGTAATCCCAGCACTTTGGGAGGTGAAGGTGGGCAGATCGCTTAAGCTCAGGAGTTCAAGCTCAGGAGTTGCCTGGGCAACATGGTAAGACCCCATGTCAACAAATACAAAAATTAGCCGGGCGTGGTGGTGCAGGCCTATAGTGCCAGATACCCAGAAGGCTGAGGTAGGAGGATTGATTGAGCCTGAGATGTCGAGGCTGCAGTGAGACCTGATGGCACCATTGCACTCCAACCTTGGCGACAGAACAAGACCCTGTCTCAAAAAAACCACAATTCCTTAAGATCAAATATACAGTGTTTGGATCGCCCCAACTCTTTAACAAGTTTTTTTTTTTCCACTTGGTTTTTTTAACTCAGGATCAAATATATATATATATATACACACACATAAATATATAAATATATATAAATATATGAATATATAAATATATATAAATGTATATAAATATATATATATATATATATATAGCTGACAGAACCAGGTGATTTGTCGTGTAGTTTTCTATGGTACGGATTTTCCTGATCATATCCCTGTGGTGTCATTCAACATACTCTTCTAAATATATTTATTCATTAATGACCAATGTATTTCCTGTGAATTGGATCTAGAGATTTGAACAGATTCAGGTTCAATTCTGTAGCAAAAATACTTAGGGGGTGCTGTATACTTCCATCAGAGCCAGCAAACATCTGGTTTCTTTCTGTGATGCTAGCCTATAATCATCGCCTAGACCCATAAATTGACTGACAATTAATTTTAAGGAGCAAATGTGGCTGCAATGGCTTTCTGAGTAATACGTGCAGAAAAACACGTCCTGTAAAGTGTATTGTTTGTTTGTTTTTTGTTTTCTAGGCATGAAAACAGCCCTGGAAGTCTGCCCTGGCGCCTGCACTGAGACTAATCCAGGTCATTTTAGGGAAACTGCCCAGCTCTGGCACCTCACTGTGTCTCAGTCAGCTCTGTGGGGTGCTATGGCCTCATTTTCCCACTAGAGGACACTGTGGCTCCAGGACTTCATGTGGCTCCCAGCCAGTCTTGCTACTCCAGCACCTCTAAGGAGGCAAAGCCTTTAGTGTGCATTTATTAGGCACCAACTGGGTACTTTCTGTATCAAGGAGAGAAATAAAAGAGGTCAAACACAAGGTCCTGTGGCATTGTTTCCTGATGTAGTTCCTTTCTTTCTTTTTTTTTGAAATGGAGTCTCGCTCTTGTCGCCCAGGCAGGAGTGCAGTGGCGCCATCTCAGCTCACAGCAACATCTGCCTCCTGGGTTCAAGCGATTCTCGTTACTCAGCCTCCCAAGTGGCTGGGATTACAGGAGCCCGCGACCACACCCGGCTGATATTAGTATTTTTAGTAGAGACGGAGTTTCCGCATGTTGGCCAGGCTGGTCTCGAACTCCTTACCTCAGGTGATCCACCCGCCTCGGCCTCTCAAAGTGCTGGGATTACAGGCGTGATCCACCGAGTCCAGTCGTGTTTCCTGATGTAGTTTCTTTGCATTATTTTATTTTATGTATTTGTTTATTTTTTGAGACAAGGTCTTACTGTGTTACCCAGGCTGGAGTGCCGTGGTGCAAACACAGCTCACTACAGCCTTGAACTCCTGGGCTCAGACAATCCTCCCATCTCCACCTTCCGAGTAGCTGGGACTACAGGTGCCTGCCACTGTGCCCAGCTAATTTTTAAATTTTTTATTTGTCAGGATGGAGTATCACTATGTTGCCCAGGCTGGTCTCAAACTCCTGGGCTCAAATGATCCTCCCACCTCAGCCTCCCAAAGTGCTGGGATTACAGGCATGTATTTCCCTTTAGAAAACAACAGAGGTGCTTCTCCATCGCTGGAAATCATTTTAGCCCCTGCTATAGGATGGCTGCCTTCTGCAAATTTGGTTACCTAGTTGATTTTTTTTTTTTTTTTTGAGACAGGGTCTCACTCTGTCGCCCAAACTGGAGTGCAGTGGTGCAGTCTTGGCTCATTGCAACCTGTGCCTCCCAGGCTCAAGTGATTCTCCTGCCTCAGCCTCCCGAGTAGCTGGGACTACAGGCACTCACCACTACGCCTGGCTAACTTTTGTATTTTTAGTAGAGACGGGGCTTCAGCATGTTGGCCAGGCTGGTCTCAAACTCCTGACCTCAAATGATCCACGCGCCTTGGCCTCCCAAAGTGCTGAGATTACAGGCATGAGCCACCGCACCCAGCCGTTGGATGTTTTTTTTTAACTGCAATATTTGGGCTTTGGGGAGTGTGAATATATCCAAGAAAGATGCCAAAGTGTATTCATCTCGGAAATAATTTATTCATTTATTCAACTCCATGTATTGAGTATCCTGGGCGGGGAAGGAATGGGGAACGGATGCTTACTGAGAGCTACTCTGTGCCAAGTACTGTCCCATCCTTTTTACCTACATCCTCACAAGATGGGTAATATTAGCCTCATTTAAATCCAAGGAAACTGAGGCTCATTGAGGTTAACCAGCCTGCTGAAAGTTATCCTGCGAGATGCAAATGGAAGTCTAAATGGATAAATATGTACGTTTTCCACCAAATCCCTCAATGCCACACTGACAAGCATGGTACTAGGATGTAGAGAAAGTAAGATGATTACAGAGACATCCTTTCCTTAAGGAGGTCATGATATAACACAGAAGTTACAATAAAGGGACAATTATAGAACTTCTAATAGGGGGGCACCCTTTCAATAAGTAGCTTACCACGCACAGCCTCCCTCTGCTGCTATGACACTGTGCTTATGCAGAGGCAGGCGCTGACCACCAAGAATAGGGCCTCTGCTTGTAGTGATGCCTTTGTGTTGACTATCCACTCACCCTCACCCCATCACCCCCATGACCAAGGTTTCTGGGGGCATCAGCATGATTCAGGCTATAACCATCAATCTGCCTGGAGAATGTAGCAAAGCCAAGACAGACATCTTCCCTACTCCTCAAAATCTCTAGTTTAGGCTGAGCGCAGTGGCTCATGCCTGGAATCCCAGCTTTGGGAGGCTGAAGCAGGTGGATCATTTGAGACCAGGAGTTCAAGATCAGCCTGGCCAACATGGTAAATCCCCATCTCTACTAAAAATACAAAAAAATTAGCCAGATGTGGTAGCATGCTCCTGTAGTTCCAGCTACTTCAGAGGTTGAGGCAGGAGAATTGCTTGAACCTGGGAGGTGGAGGTTGCAGGGAGCTGAGATTGCGCCACTGCACTCCAGCCTTGGTGACAGAGCGAGAGTCTGTCTCAAAAAAAAAAAAAAGTCTCTAGTTTAATGGAGGAAAACAAACACAGACATATGCAATATCAGGACAAAGCAATGAGTTCTTGAAAATTCTGTGATAATGCAGCAAACAATTTTAAATGCTCTTCCCAGGCTGGAGTGCAGCGGCGCGATCTCAGCTCACTGCAAGCTCCGCCTCCCGGGTTCACGCCATTCTCCTGCCTCAGCCTCCCAAGTAGCTGAGACTACAGGCGCCTGCCACCACGCCCGGCTAATTTTTTTTTGTATTTTTAGTGGAGATGGGGTTTCACCGTGTTAGCCAGGATGGTCTCGATCTCCTGACCTCGTGATCTGCCCGCCTCTGCCTCCCAAAGTGCTGGGATTACAGGCGTGAGCCACAGCGCCCAGCCGGGTTATTCATATTTTCAAGCCCACTTAGCCTGTCCCAGCCTTGTCCCTACTGCCTCATAGTTCAGCACTGGCAGCACAACTGAATTCATATTGTCAGAGCCCAAGCTGTGTTATTTACTAAAATCTGACCAGTTGCACTAAGGAGAAAATGACAGCTGGCAGTTGGGAGAATGGACTGGCTGGTGTAAGTTGGAAAAAGAGACACAGGTGGCAGGTGTCTAAAGACGCAGAGCTGTGGGTGTTTAGAGAGGCCCAATCCCGAATGCCACTTCAGCTTCAGGCAACCACAGCTTCAAGGTTCCGGGAAGGAAGGACAAGCGTGGGTGTGCTCCAGCCACCACCCTCCTCCAAGTGAGTCCTGGGATAATGAATGAGTGGTCAGCCAGAGTCTTTGCTCTCTGATGAAAGGACCTCCGCTGCAGTGTCCCTCTGCAAATACGATTGTGCCCCAGGAACCATCTGGCAAATGTGCCAGTTCCTTCAGCATTTCTGTTATTTCTGTGACTTCTGGCCCCTTTTTTTCCTGGGATATAAATTGTTGCAGCAAGCCAAGCCAAGCCAGCAGAATGTTTACTGCCGCTTCGCAGGCCTTCTCTGAGCCTGGATAACCCCATGGCTCACAGCCTATGAGGCTGCTCACAGCTAATGATGTCTTGGATACATGTGTCTCCCCTCTGCCGTTCTTGTGTATTTTGGAGTATGCAGAGCCAGGCATGTGAGCTGCAGCCCAGAGCTGCAGACCAGAGCTACAGTGACCACATCGAGAAGCTGGGTTTGGGGGAAGTGCATTTCTGTTGCAGGATGTCCTTCACGGAAAAGGGACAGGTTAATTTCATCTCTCTGCAGAGGACTTGGACAGCTCCCCAAGGAGCCACAACAGGCCACCCCAGCTGTAGGACAGATCACGTGCTTTGGCTGCACAGGGCAGGATGCCCAACAAACCGAGACGGCCCACGTCAGCCACTGGGCCCCATTTTGCACAGTGCCACGTTCCTCCTCTGACCCGGCCTGATGGTGAGCGAGGCTGAAGAGTTATGGGTCACCTTCGGACCCTTTGAGCCAGCCCCCCAGTTTCAGTCTGCTTCACTTATTTTCATTCAGAGAACAGCTACAGGCATGTGGAAGGGGAGACTTACTCAAGTCACTCATCTCCTTGGTGATGCACTTCATGGGCAGGGAAGCCATATGGAGCCATCAACCGTTAAGTCCCCTCATCCCAACCCAGGGAGTACCAGATTGTTCTAAAGGGATGGCAGAGGAAACAGTCAATGCAAAGACTCCCAGAATGTCACTGTCAGCCTAACAGTGGACAAGTGGGCAGTTCCAATGCAGATTCACACCTTCCTGCCTTAGTACATGCAGTTCCTTCTGTCTTGAACACATCAGGCCCCATCCACCTGGTGAACTCTTACTCAATCTTTTAAGATCCAGCTCCAGCATCACCTACTTGGACCCCTTAATGCCACCACATCCTTTGCACCCATCTCTACTTAGTACCTGTCACATTGCACCTGCAGTTGTTTTTAGCATGCCTTTTCCACCTGACTTGGAGTTCACTGAGGGCAGAGAACTATGCTCACTAATCTCCATGTCTAGAGACTCGGTCTGTAAACATGTTTATCAGCAGTGTTTTGGAAGGGAAAATCAGGGATTATGGAATTTACAGATGGATTCTCCTCCAGAAATCTCTTAGTCCCTCCCACTGGTTTCACAAAAGACAAAACTGAGATTAGGAAACTGCCTTCCCCAGGGCCACAAGGCTAAACAGTGACAGAGTTTGGACAAGAGCCTAGGTCTGCTGGCCCCTTGTCCTGCTCTCAGGTACTAAGAAATCAGATCCTGCTGGGCGTGGTAGCTGACGCCTATAATCCCAGCACTTCGGGACGCCAAGGCGCGCAGATCACCTGAGGTCGGGAGTTCGAGACCAGCCTGACCAACATGGAGAAACCCCATCTCTATTAAAAATACAAAATTAGCCGGGCATGGTGGCGCATGTCTGTAATCCCAGCTACTCAGGAGGCTGAGGCAGGAGAATCGCTTGAACCCAGGAGGAAGAGGGTGCGGGAGGTGGAGGTTGCGGTGAGCTAAGATCGTGCCATTACACTCCAGCGCCTGGGCAACAAGAGCAAAACTCTGTCTCAAAAAAAAAGAAAAAGAAAAAGAAAAAGAAATCAGATCCTGAACTGTATTTCCCCTGCCAGCTGGGAAGGAGAGCTGACAGTAATGAACAGGCTTCTGGGTCCGCACAGGATGGAGAAGGGTTAGAGGGACACCAATTGAATTTAGAGCTGGAAGGGATGTCATGGATCATCCAGTCTGACCCCTGCATTTACAGATTGAAAAAAAAAATGGAGGCCCATGGGGGTGAGGTGTCTGCCCAAGGTCACACAGCAAGCTGGTGAGAGAACTAAGCTGAGAACGCAGGCCTCCTAATTCCTAGGGATGTGCTCTTGCCCGACTGAATTAACCTCCCACCCCAGAAAGATGGATGACCAAGCCCCTCCCAACCAGCTGCTATCCGAAGGGCAGATCCCTGGAGTCCTTGACTCTTCCAGGCTTTTTCTTCTCTCTGCTGGTGGTGCAACACTTAAGTAGGGTGCATTCTGCATAAATAATAAAGAATGCTTCCTTTGCAGGGAGGAAGGCCGCGTCTGGGCAGGCAGTGTGACAGATGGTATTTACAATGTACACTGAGAAGTTCTCACACAGCCTCGCTTGGGCTGTGTGGCTGAGAGATGGAGGAAACGGATTTGAGTGCCCACTGTCTCACTCCCCTGCCTGATGCTCGCAGGCAGCGGCTGCTGCTGTTACCGCTGCTCCTGCATTTCTGTTCGGGACTGCTTCCCTCACACCCGTTGCCTCTTGCCATACTGAATATGGAGCTCCAGGATGTTTTGCTGCTGCTGCTGCTGCCGCAGCCTCATCATCAAAAAGCCTGCCTCGTGGACCCCACGTCATTCTTCGCTGCAGCCCCTCACTGGAGCAGGTGCTGGGCTGAATTGATGTTCTTCCCCAGAGGAGGCCAACAAAGTCCTAAGAGACTAGACACTGGGCAGACTTCCCAGGGATTCTGGCCTCAGGAGGCCTTCTCTAGGCCTGAAGAAGTATAAATAGGACGGGTTCATTCAATGAGCAAATACTTTTTGTGAACCTTCTATGTGCCAAGAATCATTCTAGGAGTCAAAGATGCTACTGCAGGGCGGGCGCAATGCTCACGCCTGTAATCCCAGCACTTTGGGAGTCTGAGGTGGGTGGATCACTTGAGGTCAGGAGTTCAAGACCAGCCTGGCCAACATGGTGAAACCCTGTCTCTACTAAAAATACAAAAATTATCTGGGCATGGTGGCGCACACCTGTAGTTCCAGCTACTCGGGAGGCTGAGGCAGGAGAATGGCTTGAACCTAGGAGGCGGAGGTGGCAGTGAGTTGAGATCGTGCCACTGCACTCCAGCCTGGCTGACAGAGCCAGACTCCATCTCCAAAAAAAAAAAAAAAAGATAATACTGCAAACTAACAAAACCAATCCTTGCCCCTCATAGACAGTGAGCTCCAATGTCAAGGTTTGCCACAGGTCTTACAGCTAATTACCCTTGGCTGTGCCAGACTCACACCATTTCTTTCCCTCCACAGTCTGTTGGACACTCTGGTGCCTGGTTCTGTGCAGTGGGTAAGAAAATCAGATCATTCTCTTTTTTTCTGGGGACACTGATTGCACACTTGGGTTGAGAGAAACAAAGCAGTAAATAGACCAATGGAAGCTTTAGCTACAAAGCCAGAGACAACCCCCAAAGTTTCTGACTCATACAAGCCTGCAGCTGGACAAGCCCTATTTGTGCGCTGGGATTCAGCCTTGTCCAGTTGCCCTGGGAAAGCAGTCTCTGTAGACAGTGGTCAGCGGTCGGGGCCAAGGGCACTCACTACCAACAGGGGCTTTTGTATTTCACTCTTTAAATAAGAACTTTGGTGACAGGCATGGAGAATCAAACCTCCCTGGGGCCCAGGGATTTTAGTGTCCCCATTTGTAAAATGGAGGCAATTGTATCTGTTCTGCTCACCTCAGAAAGGCTGGCTTTTTGAGGATGAAATGCAACGGCAAATGTGGAAGTATTTTGAAATAAAGGCAGCAGGCATACAGGCGCATTATTCTTATGCAGAAGAATTTTTTTCTCCATAACATAAAAGTTGTCTCTTGTTGCAGGCTGAGAGTAATAACTATGTAATTAGACTTTGTGTCATATCAAGAGAGGCATCCTCTGTTTTTCATTAAACAGACATTTGTTCAGTTTCTACAGTGTGCAATGTTGTGCATTGCGAAGGATGCAGAATTGAATAAGCCATAATCCTTCCCTTCAAGGAATGTACGTTCTAGTATCAGGAAGATAAAACTTAGAAGATACAATTCAAAGTCAAAAGGAAAAAGGGATTCAGAGGAAGGAGTGGTTCGTTTGGGTTGGAGAGTTAAGGAAAGGCTTCGTGGAGGAGAGAGCATTCATCAGAGAGATGGGCAAGATTTTCTTCTTTATTTTAAGGGATCCTCCCACCTCAGCCTCCCAAGTAGCTAGGACTACAGGTCCCATGCCACCACACCTAGCTAGGTTTTAATTTTTTTTTTTTTTTTTTTTTTGAGACGGAGTCTCGCTCTGTCGCCCAGGCTGGAGTGCAGTGCCGTGATCTCAGCTCACTGCAGGCTCTGCCCCCCTGGTTCACGCCATTCTCTCGCCTCAGCCTCCCGAGTAGCTAGGACTACAAGTGCCCCCCACCTCGCCCAGCAAATGTTTCATATTTTTAATAGAGACAGGGTTTCACCGTGTTAGCCAGGATGGTCTCGATCTCCTGACCTCGTGATCTGCCCGCGTTGGCCTCCCAAAGTGCTGGGATTACAGGCATGAGCCACCACACCCGGCCGGTTTTAAATTTTTTTGTAGAGGCAGGGTCTTGCTATGTTGCCCAGGCTGGTTTTGAACTCCTGAACTCAAGTGATCCTCCTGCCTTGGCCTCCCAAAGTGCTGGGATTATAGGTGTGAGCCACTGTGACTGGCTGATGGGTAAGATAGAACAGGTGGTTTACTGAAGAGACAGGACCTGCCTATAGCACAGTGAAGGTCATATGGAAGTCTTGAGGCCCAAAGAGAATTCAGAAATGGGACCCTGGGGACCAGCCAGGCCCCAAGGAGGTGGCAGGAAAGGAAGGTAAGACCTGGCAAAGTAGCTGATTGTTTCCCTGAATGTGTGATTGGCTAAATCTTGGGACTGGGAAAGTTTTCTTCTGTGCTTTTCTGAGCTCAACTTTTGGGTGCCCACGCCTTGCTTTGAAAGGGTTTGGTCTGTGAACCTACACATCTCTCAGTGATGATTTAAGTTACTCAGAAAACTGGGAGCCCTGGAGTGAAAGGAAGAGACGAAAGGGAAAGAAATCCATGTAGCAGTCTTGCTCTGTTTGATCTGGCAGCCAGCGGGCGATAATGGAAGAATGCTGGAGATGGAGGTGGAGGGTGGTCGGATTCTGCCATCCTGAGCCACGTCTGCTGTTTGGACTTGCAGACTTCAAACACGGCTGGGGGATTCCTGGAAGACAAAAGAATTCAGGGCCAGGGCTTGGATCTCAGTCAAAAATAACTTACATCTTCATCTCAGGCAGGCAAACACTGGTAGCTCAGGGCTGGTTTCTCAGAAGATTAGAGCTACAGGTGGGAACAGGGTGCCACGAAGGTCAGTTTAGGTTTAAGTTGGCTGCAGAGAGAGAAGGGGCTCGGAGGGTGTGGGTCTGGCAGAGGGAGATGTCAGAATGAACCCCAAGTGAAAGAGGTTCTGGAGAAAACGTCATCCCTGTTTGCCCCCCTTCTGGGCATTGCCATTGCTTTGAGCAATAATTACAGGCCTTCGTGTTTCTTCCCTGGCTTCTCATTAGCTCAAGGTGTCCACAAACAAACTGCTCAGCCCCCTTTGCCTTCCTCTCCCCGCTTCCAGCAGCTACTTCTGGCTTTTCCATGGCAGCCGACTGTCCCAGTTCCCAGGACCAGAACATCGGGTCCTTAAAAAAACTCCTTCCTCTCTTGGAGGGCACATTTGAGAGACTCAGCCCCCGAAAGGTTCTTCCCTCTCTCCTCCCCCTTATCCCACTGGACTGTCATTAGAGGACGACCTCATTTTCCCCCAGGAGGCCAGGGCCTGGGTCTCATCCCCTTTGTATTATCAGCACCTCGGCCAGGGTCTGGCACATAATGGACACTCAGCACATGTGAGCTGAATGGCACTGCTGAGCTGTTGCCAACTTAATCTTCCTAAAATGCTGCTCCAGTTAGAAGCCATCACCGCTTCTCTATCTCCCACTGGGCGAGGTCCAGCCTCCTCAGACTGGCACTCGGGGACTCTGGCGACACAGTGCTCCTCGCCTGCCCGGCCATCCTCACTTTGTGCTCAGCCACTTCATGGTTCCCAACACAGTCAACAGCTTTCCTACCTCTGTGTCTTTGCCACAGCAGTTCCCTCCACCTAGAAACCCTTCCACGTTCTCTACCACAAGCTTGCCCCTTTCAAGGCTCATCTCAACATCGTGCTCCTGCCCTTCTAAACCGAGTTTGACCCACCCTTCCCCAGCCCTTCATCCTGCTCTGCGTTGACTTCGAGTGTCTTGTTAGGAACCTTAAAAGAGGCCATGGTGTGGCGCACTTGCAAAATGAAGAGCAAGAGAGACGTGCCAATAGGCCCAGTTCCATGTCACTAATCATTAGCGCCAAAGGTTCTCCCAGGGAGGGGCCTGTGCATGGCACACCTCCAGGCATCGACGAGTGCCTGCCTGCTGCAGCTGGTCAGTGAAAGTGACACCATGCCTATTCCCTCCTCTGCCCCCAAAATGCCACAGAATATGCCAGTCCTTAGGCTGTTTCAGGTGAGAGTAGAACAAAAGGTGTCAGGGTGCCCAGCCACTCCTATCCCCTGGAGCTTTCTAGGCCTGGGCCCCAGGCCCCATGTCCTACTGCCTGCTGGGGAGTGGGTTGCAGATTCGCCTGGGGCTGAGGGGCAGAGTGGTCTGACCAGCTGGGCCTAGGTGACATTGGGGACAACAGGTAAAGGGTGGCCTCAGGCTCATGGAGGATGATGGATGTAACAACTTGCCCTAACAGTCTCCAAGTCCAGACACCATCACCTCCCAGCAAGGGCTAAGGTGAGAGAAGCTGCCCCGTGAAGCAAGAATCCTGGTGAGAGATGAGGAATTCCTTCTTAGGAGACTTTTGGAAACATAGCCTGCCAAGGTGGGGTAAATGTTCCTAGGGACAGAAGGAGGAACAAGATAGCCTTCTGGATGTTTCCCATCTTCCCTTTCCCTTTTATTCTAACCTCTGCTGCCCTTGTGACCCCTTCCTTGGACAGCACCTCTCATGTCCCTCTGCTCAGGCGAACTTCCCTCCTGTCTACACTACAGCCAAAGAGATCTTTTTTTTTTTTTTTTTTTTTTTGAGGAGACGGAGTCTCACTCTGTCGCCCAGGCTGGAGTGCAGTGGCCGATCTCGGCTCACTGCAAGCTCCGCCTCCTGTGTTCAAGCCATTCTCCTGCCTTAGCCTCCCGAGTAGCTGGGATTACAGGCGCCCACCACCACGCCCGGCTAATTTTTTGTATTTTTCAGTAGAGACAGGGTTTCACCGTGTTAGCCAGGATGGTCTCAATCTCCTGACCTCGTGATCCACCCGCCTGGGTCTCCCAAAGTGCTGGGATTACAGGCGTGAGCCACCGTGCCTGGCCAGGGATCTTTTAAATATTACTCTACTGCTCACAATCCTTCAATGGCTCTCCATTGCCCTTAGGTAAAGTCCAAGCTCTTTTCCCATGAAACTCACAGCCCCTCACAACCTTCCCGTCCAGGCTGGGCTCTTTAGATTGGTCATTGTGCTCCAGTTTCCAGCCATGCCAAACTGCTTGTTGTTTGCCTCCCATATGATGCTGCTCCACAAGCCTGGTCGTGCTGTTCCCTCTACCTGGAACACCTCCTTCACCTTTTCCACGTTGCCTAGTTCTGGAGGCTTATCCTTTGGGAAGCCTTCCTGGACCCACAGCAACCCCCCCTTCTTTGGAATTCTACACCCTCTGGGCTTCCCCTGAATCCAGGACTTACCCTTGTGTTGAATGTGACTGTCACCCCCAATTATCCATTTCTGGAGGGCAGGGTCTGGTTCTTATCCACCTCTGTATTCTCAAAGCTCTGTCACTGGTACTTAGTAGGAGCTTAATACATGTTCAGGAACAGAACTGAGCCTGCTAAGCTCCCTTCCCCATGAAGGGATGATAGAGTTGGATATGTTGATAAGAGCTATCCCTGGGCTGATGAAGAGGCAGCTCCCATGGGTAGCTGGTATCAGAACACTGTCCAGGGTGGCTGGGCATCCCAGCAGAGTGGCCAACCCTTTTCTGTGCCCTTCTCCTTCCAGTTCCCCGGGAACCAGGCTTCCTGGCCCACTTCTCTAGGCCCAGAGATCTAAGTATAACAGAGCCAACACCCATACCGGTCATGCAAATGACAGCAAGGGATGCGGGAGGCAGCGACGCAGACCCCAGGGCCCCGGCAGTCACTTATCCTTCTGGGCTCCTCTCCACAAAGGAATCAGCCTCTCTTCTGTCCCCTGAAGGCTGTTTTCAAAATCACACCGCATGCAGACAGTTTTATTTACAAGGAAATCTTGGCAGGATCTTGACTTGTTAGTAGAGTAGGGATGGGGAGGAGGGTGGTGAGAAACAAAAATAGTTGAAATGATCACACTTTCTGAAACAGAGATGAAAATTGGTGTCTGTAACAAACTCACCTAATTAGAATCAAGTGAATTCCCTTCTCGGTGTTTAAGGGGAGCAGTCATTGCTGGGTGATGGTCGCAGGTCGGATCCTGGGCACGGGGTTATGTGTTTGCTTTCTGAAGATGACTGCATTAATTGCAGCTCTCACTAATGGAAAGGAGCCTCTTTCGTTTCCGAGAGGAAGGAAGAGGGCAAAGACTAGTGAGTGAGTGGGTGGTGGGACGAGGAAAGGAAGAGGAGTGGAAGGGCACAGCCTTGGTGTGGGCTGGGGACTGACTGCGAGATGCCTCCTGGAGAAGCCCTTGAGCCTCTGGGGAGAGCTGGCCCCTGCCAGGCCGGCCAGTAGCACCATTTACAGCCAGAGCCTCTGCTTCGGGAGATGGTCTCTCGGGGGCGCTTTCCTGCAGGGAAAGAGCATCGATTTTTTTTCTTTAAAAGATGCCCTACTCCTTTTTGGCTAACTTCCTTTCTGATTGCTTTAGTTTCTTTACCGTCCCTCTCCCCAGATGGGGCATTTCCCTGGGCTTACCTTTGTCCACGTGGTCAAATGAAGCCTGGGCACTTAGCTCTGGGTGTAGGAAGGGCAAGATTTAGGCTTTGGGGCCCAGGACCCCGCAATCTGACTTCTCCCATTTCTGGGCCTCCCGAGACCTCCCAGAATCTGAGACCGCAGTGAATAGGGCGTAAGAATAATGGGGCGGGGGGTAGGGATCCCGTTCTTACAACATCGCGCCCCCAATTCACTCCTCGTTAACTCTGACGTCGCCAACATAGTGTCTCCATCACACATCTGCCACCTCCAAGTGATGGCTAAGCCGATGGAAGAGCCAAGCCCGGGCCCGGAGTGCAGGCCGGTGGTGACCGGGTCAGGGACGGCGCAGTCCCCATCTCCGCCCCGGGCAGCGCCGCCACTTCCTCGCCAGCCCCACTGCAGCCCTCCCGCTCCCGGGCCGCGCCGCTCTGACCAACTGGGCCCGGGTGGCGGCGCCCGGGGTTGGGTGCGGGGCGGGGGCCAGTGTTCCCCGCGAGCAGCCCCGCCCCCGCCCGCGCGCCGCCCCCGAGGACTCCGCGGGGAGGAGGAGACTCGGGCGCAGAGCGGGGGCCGCGAGAAGCGGGAAGGGAGCGCGGGGAGCGGCGGGGCCGGGGCCGGCCCAAGGGCGCCCTCGCCTCGGAGCCGGGCGCGAGGGCCGGGGCGGAGGCGGAGGCCGGCGGGGCAGCGAGCGCAGTGAAGTTTGGCGGCGGAGAGGCCGGGCGTCCCGGGGTCGCGAGGAGGCGGCGGCGGCGCGGGGACCGGGGCCATGGGGGCGGGCGCGGGCTGCGGGGCGGGCGCGGAGGCGGCGCGGCGCGCACTGAGTCCCTGGAGCGGCGCCGCCGCCGCGGCGCAAAGTTAGCCCGGCGCCCCGGGACTAGCCCCGCAGCCGCCGCCGCCGCCCCCGGACCCCGTCTCGGCCATGGGCGAGCACCCCAGCCCGGGCCCAGCGGTGGCCGCCTGCGCCGAGGCGGAGCGCATCGAGGAGCTGGAACCCGAGGCCGAGGAGCAGCTGCCTGCGGCGCCGGAGGACGTGAGTGCCCCCTCCCCGCCCGGCAAACTTTCTTGGGGGCGCCCGGGGGAAAAGCCGCCCCTGTCTCGCCCCACGCCGGGCAACTTGGAGGTTTCAAGGTGACGCGGGAGCGCCCCGGATTGGCCGGGTCCCCGCGGGCAGGAGGGGGCGGAGGGACCGGTCTCCCCCAAACGCGCGCGCACCGCTTCCCCCGCTCTGGTTCCCGCGGCTTCCCTGCGGGACACAGCTCCGCCACTGCGCCGCGGACCTGTCACCGCCGGAGCCCCCTCCCCGCCGCTGGTGCAGTGCCCGGGACACGGCGTTTTCCCGCAGAGGCGGCCGCGTCACGGCAGTGACTCCCCCTCCCCTCACGCCCGCGACCTGCGGGCTCCCGGAGCTGGGGAAGGAGCGGACGCCGCAGAGTCCCCGTCCCTGGCCGTGCAAGCCGGTCTGGCGACCCCTTCCTCCGCTCCCGGATTAGCTCCCGCCAGGCATCTGCCTTGCCGCGACACTGATTGAAATTCAAGCCGGCCCCCGCCTCTGACCCCGGCCGGAGCAGGGAGGGAAAGAGTGCTGGGAGCGGCTTTGCTCCTAGAAGGAGGCCCGGGAGTCCAAGACCGTGACGGTGCCAGGGGACGGTCCCCTGGGCGAGGAGAGGGAGGGGCTGCCCCGAGGGCTTCCCCGCCGTCTGCTGCTTGGGTCTCCATCCCTCCGGTCCTGCGGGCCGGCCCTGGGAAGCCCTGGGAACTGGAGTTTCTTGGGTTAACCTCCCGGGGCTAACCTACACATAGGGGTGAAAAACCGGGCAGACACCCTGCCCTGCACACCCCTCCCTCAGGGTGGGGAGATGGAAGTGAAACTAGGCCCCCAACCCACACAACCAAAGCGGGAAAGTCTGAATGGGGTTGGGGGGTAGTTCACGATCTTCTCTCTTTGGCGTCTGCGGTTAAATCTATCACTTCCTTCTGGCCCTAAACCGCTGGTGGAATCTGATGTAGTCACCACTTAGACGCAGCCTTGGAAGAGAATGGGTGGGCTTCACCGCATTCGGCATTCACCACCCCCACTCCCCCGCAAAAAAAACAAAAAACAAAAAAAACTGCAGGCAAAATGTTAGTGTTTATGCAGAGCTGAGTTGGGGGGTGGGGGGCTCTAGCCCCCAGCAGGTGAGACTCATTGCGACGGGGTCTGATGGAATTGCACCTGGCCATGCTCTCCCAGGCCTGGGAGTAGCTGTGGACATAAGCTTTAGGCAGCAGAAATTATTAGAGGCGCTTGGACATATTTGGACGCCTTTATTTAGTAATTGTTGAGATTCACTTGTTCTGCCAGTTCCAGAACCAGCAACACCCACCTTGCCGCCCCCGCCCCCACCCCATCCCTTACTGTGAGTTTCCTCCCTCTGCTCAGTGTGGACTCATTGGGGAGCTCCTCCCAGACTTCCCCTGCTCTCCTGTGGCCAGTCCCTGAGCCTGGTCATGACTCCTGGGCAGCCGCTGGGAGGCTATGTCAGAAACATCCGAGGACTACAGAGACCTTGGTGATAAGTGTGTCTTTCTTTCTCTCCTCTTCCTCTTCTCCTGCATGGCCTCCCTCTCTGCCAGCACTGGAAAGTCCTGTTTGATCAGGTATGTGAGCAGTTAACCCCCCATTTCCTTCCAGCCCTCCCTGAAATCGGTCTCAATCTCCCTGCTTGCGTGGGCTTCCCTAGCTCCGCGCTCCTGAGATGGTGACGTGGGGTGGGGGTGTGGCTTTGTGCATCTCTGGGGCTGAACGACACTGCTCTCCAGGTATCAGGAAGAAGAGATGGGCTCCCCCGAGAGGATCTCCCTCCCGCCTCCTCCCTACTCTGCTGCACCAGAGCCGGGTTTACACCATGTAGAAATTGGACATTATATATTGTTATATATTGAATGCCTGGGAAATCCTCCATATGCCAGGGGATTGCAGTAGGGGGCTGGAGAGGTGGGGGAAGGGCTTGGGCTGACAATCCCTCTCCCTTTCTACCTCCACTATGGAGGGTCCATGGCCACCGCTGAAGTCAAATCTCTGCCATCCTTGGAGGCTGACTCACAGTATGGACTCTTTTGAAGGCTAATTCAATGTCTTTAATTCTGTCATAGGGATGAGGGAGTGCTGGGAGGTTACAGAGGGGAAATTGTGTGTGATTCTTCGCTATGCCTGGAGTCTAGGTGTAGGGAATGGAGTTGGGGGTGCCAAGTATTGGCTTTTGAACCTGGAGATGGACATTTGACCTTCAGCAAGGAAATGGTTCTCTTAGCATTCGTGGTGGGTGCTGTTATGCGCTTCCTTCCCCTCTTTGCCCCATGTTGGAGGATAGTTGAGTGCCGTAGTCCTGGGGTGAGAATGGTTGTGCCATGAAGTTTGTGCAACTTTAAGAAATTGGTGTGAGTGGGCCAGAGGGAATGTGTTGAGTAGGAGAAGGAGATAAAGCTGAAAAATTAGCTTGAACCAGGACTTCGTTGTAGGCAGGGGAAGCCTTAGAAAGTTTTTTAGCAGGGTTGGTACGTGATCCAAGCCAGGCTTGGGAAAGCTCCAGTGTCTTGGGGGATAAGGGGTGAATGGGCTACGGGGATGAGGGAAGCTAGGCAGAAGCTGCAGCACTGAACGGAGGCAAGGAGGTGACAATGAGGATGGACGGGAAGAGGGACATGGTGATGAAAGAATTGGAAGATCTTAATAGACCACAGATGAGGGGAACCACATATCTAACTTTGAGATTCTGAACCTAGGAGGGAATGAAGTTGGAGTGGGGCCGGGTGTGGTGACTCACACTTGTAATCCCAACATTTTAGGAGGCTAAGGCGGGAGGATCACTTGAACCCAGTAGTTCAAGACCAGCCTCGCCAACAAAGTGAGACCTCATCTCTACAAAAAATTAAACAATTAGCCAGGCATGGTAGCACACTCCTGTGGTTCCAGCTACATGGGAGACTGAGGCAGGAGGATTGCTTGAGCCCAGAAAGTTGAGGCTGCAGTGAGCCACGATCGTGCTACTGCACTCCAACCTGAGTGACAGAGTGGCACCCTGTCTCAAAACAAAAACAAAAAACAAGTTGCAGTGAGGAGAGACGTTTGGCAAAAATGACAACTTTGGTTTGAGACAAGTTCAGTTAGAGGAGCCAGCCGGTTGCAGATGCCGGAGTGGGCGTGATGACACGGAATTGCAGTGTGAAAAGCCTGGGGTGAGGATTTGGGGTTATCATCCACATTAACCACGAGGCCTGGCTGTGGTTTGAAGTTCAAAGCATGCACTGGCTCCTGTCCTGACGGGTAGAGCATCTCTCCCTCTGGCTCCTAAGAGTACAGCAGCTGCTGGCCTGATGCCCCAAGGCAGGAGGGAGCCCGCTGCGCCACTGCCACCACTACCACCAAGCTGCCAGCCCTTCACACCTCCTGCCAGATTTAGAATCAGAACCTAGAACAAAGTGTATCATTCTTTTTTTTTTTTTTCTGTGTCTATCTTTTTCATTTGATTAATTTCCTTTGCCAGTCCCTGTGTGTATGTGTACATTTTATAACAAACCATTTGGGTGAAAGGAAGAGAGCTTTTAGTAGGAAGAATTTGGAACTCAAGGGAGCAGAAAGAATGTGTAGCACCTAATAGTACCTAGTGGTCCATTAAATCCAATTTTTCCGACTGAAGGTAAGTCCTGGGTCCTGGGTGTCACAAAGAGCATACCCCTGCTTCTGGGAGGCCTGCCCAGAATTAATTCTAGGAAAGAAATTAGGCCAGGCACAGTGGCTAACGCCGGTAATCCCAGCATTTTGGGAGGCTGAGACAGGAGGATGGCCTCCCAAAAAGTGAGACCCTTTCTCAAAAAAAAAAAAAAAAAAAAAAAAAAACAGAAGCAAGCAACCCTGATAGGTCAAACTGCAGTCATGGATGGGACATGATGCCTCTCAGAGTCCCTGTAAGCACAAGTGACTCTGGAGTTCACCTTCCAGAGATCAATGGCATGGGCGGCTAGAACCAGTCAAGCATCTCCTCCCTCCCTTCTTGGGTCAAGCAGACACCAGTGGTAACCCAATTTCAAACTGAGATCTGCCAGGGTGTGTTTTCCAGGTGTTAGGGATGGATTAGACCAGTCCCTCCATAATGTCTGGTTCTTCAGCATGTGGAGTAGCCTTGATCTAGCATGACTCCAACTGGACCCCAAGGGCTAGAAGCCATGGTGTTGGTCTTGTTGGTCCTATATGGTCACCCTCAAACTAAATGGCCAGGATACCTTTTGCGGAGATTGGAGGTGATGAAAGCAGGTGACCCCAGTCCCATGGAAGCTTCTGCATCCCCCTCCCTGGCATTCTGGCATCTGGCCCACTGAAGCAGGAGTGTAGCAGGGCCAGTCCATGCCATGCACCCTCACTGCCCTGATTCTTCCCCATGGGTCCCAGAAGTTACAGCAGGCGGGAGACCTGAAGGTCATCAGTTCAACTCGGTATGTTCCATGTGTTCATGTCCTGTTCAGACTTCTTCTTGAGGGTATCATCTTTTCATATTTTGGAGATTTTGATGGTTTTCCTAAATATTTAAGTAGATTTAAAATTTACCATAAATATTAGTCTGTTGTTATAGTATAATATCATAGTAAAGATGTTTCACTTTTCTGACTGGGTGCTCACACCTGTAATCCCAACACTTTGGGAAGCTAAGGTGGGCAGATCGCTTGAGCCCAGGAGTTAAAGACCAGCCTGGGCAACATAGCGAGACCCCATCTCTGTTTTTTAAAAGTTTAAAAAAAAAATTGTTAAAGAAAAACGTCTTATTTTCTGTGGAATCTGTTGAGCTTTTCCTGCATGATTCCTTCTGTTGCTTCAGACCTGAGACAGTTTTCATCCCTCCCCAGATCTCATAAATATGCCCTTTTATTTCCTACTACTTTTTCTATGATTAAAAACATCATATAACCCTGTACTTCAACTGCCTCTGATTCCTATCCAGCTATGCTAGCATCACTTATTAAGTAAGGCTTCTTTATTATATTGTTTGAGAAATGTTATTTGTTAAATTTTTTTGTGTGGTTGGGTTGATATTTTACTTCTGATTTATGCCACTAATATTTATAATTTTGCACAGGTAATGTCCCCTTTAGTTATCGCTTTACATTTGTTCCATAGGTTTCTGAAAAGCTTCCCTTTTTCGGGTTATGCTTTGATAGTCTTATTCTCAGTCCCTTCCTGAATCCCAGGGAGCTTTGATTCAAGGTCAAATATTTAGTCAAAGGCCAAGTAGCAGGGCAGTGACAGATATGGGACCAGAGCCCAGTTAACCCACAAAGGGCTTCTTGGGTTGGAAAAGTCATTTCCAGGTTTACCCTTAAAAATGCCTCCAAGATCTGTGAATGTTTAATGAACAAAAGGGTTTGGAGCAGAGTTCTGTTAAGTCAACAAAGCACAATTGCTTTCAAGCTCAAAAGAACAAGAGGGAAAAGGCAGAATTGAAAGTAACTTGACTATCTTCCTTTTTCCATTCTCACTGGGAGCCTGTATTTCCTAGACCCCCAAAAGAGATCCCCAATTTTGCTAATCTCCCAGAAGGAAAGCAGACAAGTACTGACTATCTCACCAAAATTATAAACATAAACATGTGCTACGATGAACAGAAGGCATGGGGCCGCCGCTTCAGTGGGTTGCTGAGGTCAGAAACTTGGATTTGGAGTCACATAGACCTGGGTTCAAGTCTTACTCACTTTGTGATCGGAGGTAATTACATTAGCTCTGTGAGCCTCAGTTTCCTCCTCTGCAAAATGGGGACAGTAATATTTAACTCCAGGGTGACTATGAGAATTAAGTGGAAGTGGAAGCTCCCTTTGCGATATCTGATTAGCAGTGGACATTCAACAAAAGTATCTTCATTGAGAATCAGAATTTGCTTGGAGAAGCATAAGGACCACTTCTGAGATCCAGGCCCCTATGGGGAAGGCAGCTCCTCGACACTTCTGAGCCCAGAGGATTTTTCTGCTTTCTGACTTCCAGTGTCTCCCCTTCCCAGTCCCCTGCCCTCCAGCCTGGGGCTCTTCCCTTGGCCTGACTTCATTTGTAGTCCCCCCTGCAAGCTGGCTTAAAGGTGTTCTGGGAGCCGAAAAGAGGTTCAGATAAGACCCCTGAAGGGATTAGCAAGGAGCTGCAGAGAAAACTCCTGCCCCAGAGACAGGGTGTTGGCCACCCCCAGAACTCACAATTAGCCAGCAGAGCAGGGTTCCCAGAGAGGAACAAAGCCACGGGCTTAACTGGAGCCCTTGGGCTCTGCACCCCCAACTCCTTATCAAGTGGCCTCTAGGACCCTTAAGGCTGTGGACTCCTCTCCACCACAGAGCCTGCTTCCCTACCTTGCTCCTGCCCCAGTGACCCCATCAGCTATACTGACATTAACCCTTTTATTCCCGACCACTCACAGAAATGCATTTGATTGCTTTGGGCAACAGGGCCGAGGGATCCGAGATTGAACTTCGCCTGGCTGCCTGCCTGACACATAATAGATACACACGTTTGAGTGAATGACAGGTCGAACTACAGCTCTGCATGCATTGTCTTGGGTTAAAATATCCTCTCCAGGAGCAGGCCCTGACTGTGCGGCTACCACACTCACGGCAGCCCCTCTGCCACCGTATAGCTGCTGCCACCTCAAGGAATATAGGTTATTAGAAGGTTGATGGAGGCGTCTTGTCCAGTCTGCTCATTTTGTTTTTGTTTGTTTGTTTTGAGACATAGTTTCGCTCTTGTTGCCCAGGTTAGAGTGCAGTAGCGTGATCTCAGCTTACCGCAACCTCCACCTCCTGGGTTCAAGCGATTCTCCTACCTCAACCTCCCGAGTAGCTGGGATTACAGATGCCTGTCACCAGGCCTGGCTGTTGTTTGGTACTTTTAATAGAGATGGGGTTTCACCATGTTGGCCAGGCTGGTCTCGAACTCCTGACCTCAGGTGATTCACCCACCTTGACCTCCCAAAGTGCTGGGATTACAGGCGTGAGCCACCGCGCCCGGCCCAGTCTGCTGATTTTGCAAATGAGGAAACAGAAGTCAGTGGCCTACTGAGGTCACTTGGTGCAATAGAGCCAGAGCTGAGACAGATCCCAACCCTGCTTTCTATCTGAGCTGTGTTCCTGCCACCAGGCCATTCACTTAGTTGGTGCCTTGAGTAACCAAGGCAGGTGGAGAGGACACATATCTAGGTCAAGTCTCAGTTCTGCTCCTACTAGGTGTGTGGCAATGGGCAAGCCAAGTGACCTCTTCACGCCTCAGTTTTCTCATCCGTAAAGTGCCAGCGTAGTACCTTCCCCCCCACGTTGTTGTGAAGACGGGATGCCGTGTGTATAGTATGTAGTGAGCTTGGCACAGTATGTAGTGAGCACCTCATAAATACTGTTGTGTGTTACAGGAATTTAAAGAAGTAAAAAAAAAAAAAAAAAAAGACATATAATAGAGTAGGTTTTTTGGTTTTTTGGTTTGTTTTGTTTTGTTTTTGAGACAGAGTCTCACCCTGTTGTCCAGGCTGGAATGCAGTGGTACGATCTCAGCTCACTGCAACCTCTGTCTTCCAGGTTCAAGTCATTCTCCTGCCTCAGGCTCCCAAGTAGCTGGGATTACAGGCGTGTGCAATCACATCTGGCTAATTTTTGTATTTTTAGTAGAGATGGGGTTTCACCATGTTAGCCAGGCTGGTCTTGAACTCCTGGCCTCAAGCGATCTGCCTGCCTCAGCCTCCCAAAGTGCTGGGATTGCAGGTGTGAGCCACCATGCCTGGCCAGACCTCGATCTTGAATCAAAGTGTTCAGAGCCCCAGTTGGGGTTCCTTCCACCGTATCAGGCTGCCTGCTTTAGGGGAGAAGCTGAAAAATCACATTTCCCCTGAACTTTCCAGAGAAAGGAGAGAAGGTTTTGGACAAAGGCTGCGTGGGGAGTGTTGTGCATGGCAGAGGGTGAAGGGTGAGACGAGGCGTCTGGCCATCCGGTAGACAGGGCTAGCACTCCTCTGTCTGGTGTTCTGATCTGGCAGTTCCTGCTGGAGCTTTATTTAGTGGTCTATCGTGACATTGGGGCCATTGTCTTGCACTAGAGAAATGAGTCCATGTGTGTCTTAAGCTGTGAACAACTAGAGGTAGCCCCCATCACTATTCCCCAGGCTTTTGTGAAGCAAGGTACAGGTTGAAATCAGTATATTTGAGTCAGCAAATATTCTTTGAGGGAGCAAACATTGAATGTCTAACTGCGTGCATATAAATTTGTTGTCTCATTTTGATCTCTCAGCAGCCCTGTGAGGTGTGTGGTGCTGCACCTCAAAAGAGGAAACTAGCTAGGTGCAGTAGCTCACACCTGTAATCCCACCACTTTGGGAGGTTGAGATAGGAGGATGGTTTGCTTGAGGCCAGGAGTTCAAGACCAGCCTGGTCAACATAGCAAAGCACCTTCTCTATTTAAAATAAAAAAGGAAAGTGAGGTTTGAGGGGGCAGCGTTTGCCCAAAGACAGCAGTGAGGACCTTCTGTGGCAGTCGCATGTGTATGTATGCGTGCACGTGTGTTTGTGTGTGCGTGAGTGTGCATGTGTGTGCATGTGTGTGTATGCATGCACGTGTGTTTGTGTGTGCGTGAGTGTGCGTGTGTGCGTGAGTGTGCATGTGTATGCGTGCACATGTGTGTGTGTGAGTGTGCATATGTGTGTGCGTGCACGCATGCATGTGTGTGTGTCCCCACAAGCCTTCTAGGTGGCTCCTGAAATGGGCCAGGAGTTGCAGGAGCAGCTGAGCACCCTTTATCCTTCCAGCCCTTTATCCTGCCTGCCATGCACCCCCTCTGCATCTTGCTCCCCTCCTTCTCCATGGATCTGTTGGCTCTTTCTCCTCTGGGGGACCAGAGAGACCCTTTGGTGGCTGCCAGGAGAAGCAGCAGCGGCCAGTGGTTTAGGCTGAAGGGGAGGGATGGGGCGATGTCACATCCCTCCCTGCTGACATTCATTCCCCACTCCCTGCCTGCAGCTCCCTTGAGACTCCTGGGCTTCATGGCCATGACTCGGCTTCAGTCCCCAGGCGGCGCGTCAGGCTGGGCCGGATGAGTCAGCATGGATGTTACATCTGCTCCTCCTGGGTACCCAAGGGCCTCTGAGTCACAGCCCCCGGCAGCCCCCTCAGTGGCCTGCCAAAGGCAGGGGCCGTTCTGGAATGGGAAGGGAGCCGTCTGTGTGCCTGGGAGGCCTTGTGAGGAGGTCGGAAGGAGGAGAAAGGGCTGCAGTAGTCCCCCAGAGGCAGGAAGGAATAGGCCCAGTGGAGGAGGCAGTCCCCCAACCCATGCTGCCCACCCCACCCATCCCCAGCTGCATGCGTTCCAGGGAAGGTGTGAGGTCATTTCTTCCCCTCACTGCCCAGGTGTTGCTGGGTGGTTTTCTGGAAGCGTGCCGATTGTCAAGGGCTCAGCCTGAGTTCAGGCCAGGATGCCTGTCTCTCCCTAATCAGCCTGCCTGCCCCCATCCTAGGATTCAGCTGTTTGACTTTGGGCAAGGGGGATGCTCAGGAGGCCACTTAGGGCTTTTGGGAGAAGCACCATGAGAGGGCTGAGCTGCCTCCCCCACCCCTCTATGGTGGCAGCTGAGGGAGCAGAAATAATACGACTGGGAATCCCGGAATCGTAGAGGCTTCTCCAGCTGTCAGGGGCCGGGCCTGGCCAGATCCCAGGGGAGTAGGGGTCACAAGGGCCCCTCATGCCTCCATCTGGTCTCTCTCCTTCCCACAGAGGCTTGAGGTCTCTGAAAACCCACTCCCAGCCCCAGCTTGAAGCAGGCCAGACTGCCCGGGTCCACCCCCTCCAGAGTGCCTCAGGCAGGGGGCATGTCTCTGAGTACCTCAATTTTTGTATCTGTTAAGTGGCACGAACCAGACTTACTCTAGGGTTGGCATGAGAACAAAAAAACAAAAAATTGTGAAAGTCAGTATTTTAAAGAGTCAAGGGAAAAGGTCAGGGGAAGGGTGTGAGGTGATTTTCTCTATGGGACAAACCAGACTTACTCTAGGGTTGGCATGAGAACAAAAAAACAAAAAAAATTGTGAAAGTCAGTATTTTAAAGAGTCAGGGGAAAAGGTCAGGGGAAGGGTGTGAGGTGGTTTTCTCTATGGGACAAACCAGACTTACTCTAGGGTTGGCATGAGAACAAAAAACCAAAAAAAATTGTGAAAGTCAGTATTTTAAAGAGTCAGGGGAAAAGGTCAGGGGAAGGGTGTGAGGTGGTTTTCTCTATGGGTGAATTAGCATCCTCATTTGCAAGAAAGCAGAAATGGAAGAGAAAGCTCCTACTCCCCTAACCTCCCCGCTGACCTTGGCAGCTGCAGCCTGGACCTAATTTACGGGGCTGTAAATATCCATGAATGGGCCAGAGTTCCCTGGTGGGCTCTGGCCGTTGGGTGGGGAGAGCTCTGCTGAACCACAAACCCCTGGGCAGCCTCGTTAATTCTGCTCTGCTCAGAAGATGAGTAATGAGGCATGGGGCCAGCAGTTGAGCCATGGTAACCTTCACCAGACAGCTGCCTGCACTGTATTCCAGCCCTAGCACCGGACTCCAGCCCTAGCACAGGACTCCAGCCCTAGCACCGTACTCCAGCCCTAGCACCGTACTCCAGCCCTAGCACCGTACTCCAGCCCTGGCACCATACTCCAGCCCTGGCACCATACTCCACCCCTGGCACCTTACTCCAGCCCTGGCACAGTACTGCAGCCCTAGCACCGTACTCCAGCCCTAGCACTGGACTCCAGCCCTAGCACACGTGCCTGTGCTCATTTCTCAGGGCTCATTCTGCCTTGGTGTGTGTACACAGGAGAAGACAATGGGGATCCAGGTGGGAACCCACTCTAGATCCCAGGTCTCCACCTTCCTGACCCAAGAGGTCTTCACCCCAGTGGCAGCTGGTTCCTTGGCCCTGGGTACTGCCTTTGAGGTCCTTGAAAGTACTCATATCCCTCACTGAGGTCCGGGGCCTGTCTAGATCATGGACAGGGAGAGGGTCCTCCTGGGAGAGAGAATTCAAGCCTTGGAGGCAGAGACCAGACATGTATTTGTCCTGAAAATGCAGCTGGTGAAAATCACACATACATAATAGACACAAGAAGACAGAGGTATGCGCTTCTTTCTCTCATGCTTCCCTGCTGCTGGGCAAATTCTGAAGCCTTGGCCTGGCTCATGGGCCTGCAGCTGGGAGGGGAGAAGCAGTGCTGCTGTCCTGGGTGCTGAGCAGGCAAATCCCAGCTCCAGCGGGGTTTGCTCCCTGAGAGCTCAGCTCAGCGGCCCCATTAGGCCAGTCACGGACTCCTCAGCTTCTTCTGGGGCCTGGTGTCCCCAGTCAACCCTCAGGCTGGGCCTGGAGCCCACAGACTTCTAGCATTGCTGGAAGACTCCAGCAAAGTGTCAGCTGCTCGGAGAGCCTATGCTACTCATGGGGCGGAAGTGAAAGGCTCTGGTTTTGAACCAGCGGCAAAGGGGCTAGGTTCACCAAAGGGAAACGTGACTGCTGTGGACTCATGCCTTGTTCCCAAAGAGTGTTCCATCAAGTGTTACTGTGAAAAAATACTACGACCAAAGGTCAAATAAGTTTGAAGAATGCTGGGCTGAACAAAATCAGACAGGTTTCTCCAGCCTAAGACCTTGCAGAGTCCTTGATATGGTGCGTTATGACCCTCCAAGAGGTTTTTCCACTTGTAGGACCACAGAACCCTTATTTCAGGTACCATCAGGTACCTGGTATTCCACAGAACACACATTGGGAAACCCTTAAAAATCAGCTGGGTGTGGTGGCTCACACCTGTAATCCCAGCACTTTGGGAGGCTGAGGCAGGCAGATCACCTGAGGTCAGGAGTTTGAGACTAGCCTGGCCAACGTGGTGAAACCCCGTCTCTACTAAAAATACCAAAAATTAGCCGGGCGTGGTGGTGGGTGCTGTAGTCCCAGCTACTTGGGAGGCTGAGGCAGGAAAATTGCTTGAACCTGGGAGGTGGAGATTGCAGTGAGCCAAGATCGCACCACTGCACTCCAGCCTGGCGATAGAGTGAGACTCCATCTCAAAAAAATAAAAATAAACTCAGGGGCTATGTTTCATTCAACCGAACAAGACAGAGAAAAACAAGGGAGGGCAAGATGGGACCAGCCAGCACAGTGGAGGAATCCTGAACTATTTCTGTCTTGACCGCGAACTCACTCTCTGACCTGGACTAGTTTATTTTGTTCCTTTTGCCCTATGCACCTGTTTCCCCATAAAACGAGTGTGATGCCTGGGCCACAGTTGATCCTTAGTGAATATGTGTTAGGTGGACACGTAAGAGGATTGGATGAGGGTCTCTCAAACTCTCTTTAGCCACAGCACTTTAGTGATGGGAGAGAGTGCAGGCTCTCACCCCTCTGCCTGGATATGAATCCATCTGCACCTATTACCAGCCGTTCACACTTGGGCAACCCAGCTCTTGGTGCCTCGGTTTCCTCTCCTGTAAAATGGAGCTCACAATAGTGTGTACCTCTTAGGGTTGCTGTGAGATTTAAATAGGGGGGACCACTCTCAAAGTGACCAAGTTAGGACACTTTGAGAGTGAAGGAGCCACTGTAAATCACACTCAAGGCTGGGCATGGTGGCTCACGCCTATAATCCCAGCACTTTACGAGACCAAAGTGGGAGGATTGCTTGAGGCCAGGAGTTCAAGACCAGCCTGGGCAACATAGCAAGACCCTGTCTCTACAAAAAAATTTAAAAATTAGCCAGGTATGGTAGCACATGCCTGTGGTCCCAGCTACTCAGGAAGCAAACACAGGAAGATTGCTTGATCCCAAGAATTCAAGGTTATGGTGAGCTACAATCACATCACTACACCCCAGCCTGGGCAACAGAGCAAGATCCTGTTGTTTCTTAAACAAGAACATAATAATTATTATGCTTGGACAACAGGTATATGCCAGGACTAACACAGAAAAACCAGGATGTGTGGTGGCCTAAGGTTTCAGTCAAGGGGTGCCTGATACATAGCAAACTTTCCACACATATCAGCCGTTATCGTGTTGCTGTTCACCGGGATAGTATGCAGAAGGCCAGCACATAAACTAGCTCCGAATGGAGCTGCCCTGCCTGAGGAGGGCTGGGGGCTGCTCTTCAGTCCCCTCCCCAGCACCTCTGGGCCTTGGAGGCCCCATAGCCCCTAGAACTCTGCAGCGTAGTTTGAAAACCACTGAGTTTCCCTCCTGCTCTCCTGCACCGTGATTTCTGATTCCCTACCTGCTGTCCCTCTCCCCAGTGTTGCCAGGCCCCTCCGACAGCACAGACCCAAATGACCCCAGCCCTTCCTCACTCCATGTGGAATTGTGTGCTGTGATCCCGAATGTCCCGTAGCCCCTTGACTGTGCAAAGATTCCAAATAGAAGATTGGCTGCCCTTGTGGGCTGCATAGGTTGTGGATTTCTCATTTTCTACCCCGCATTTCCATATGGCATGCTTATGTGCACGGGGTGGGTGGCCCTTATAGCTCCCTGAGAAGAGTTTCTGCTTGATTGATGGAGAAACTGAGGCAGGGTGGTTGAATGAACTACCCAAGATGGCACAATAGCTGCGAGTGGAGCCTCTTTCTGGAACTCTCTTCCTCCCCTTGCCCCAGACTGGGGAAGGAGCCCCAGATGGCAGCAATACAAAGAGAGAATCTGGTGGGTCAGTTCCCCCACCTAGATGGGCTGAGCGCCCCAGAAATGGGTGCAGCATAGAGGACAGGAGAAGGCAGACCGTGTGGGAGGCCTCAGGCTGGGGCGAGCTGTGACCTAGAGGATTAGGGTCGGATGCTGGGTGCTGGTGCGATTAAAGGCCGAGGCAGGTGGGCAGGCCAGCTCCTCTGTGTGAATGTGTCCTCCGCTCAGGCTGAATGTGGACTTGGCCGCCCCTCCCTCCAAGGCGCTGAGCCCTATTCAGGAGGCAGCTTCCAGGACGCTCCCAGGCTCCTGGCTCCCTGCTGGGCCCCTACGGCCCATTCACAGCCCACATTCTAACGGCTGCCCCGACCAGCCCCAGAGCAGTCCCAGTCAGGCTGCCTCAATCCCACCCAGCCCAGACCCCATCAGGAGCACCTCACTACCAAAGTGGGTGAATCCGGGGCACAGTGCCTGGGGGAGGGGAGCTTCAGGACCAGCGGCACGGTATTAACAAGGAAATTGCATTGATGGGGCTTGTTTTCCCGAAAGCTCCAAACCACAGTTTGGATCTGCCTAATGATCCCAATCCCCCTTAAGCAGGCTGTGAAGGAGGAGGAAGGGTAGGATATGTGCCCAGAGAGGGTCAGCCACACCTCCATCACAGTAGGATGCTCCCAGCTTCACAGCAAGGGAAGCTGGTCTGGCCTCTGAGCCCAGGCCCTGGTGAGCTGCTGCCCCGTGAGAGGAAGGTAGCCCACTTTGTAGATGAGGTAGTTGTGGCTCGGGAGTTTACTGTAAATTACACAAACCCTGGTTAGTGGTAGAGACAAGCATGAGGTTTGCCTTGTTCCTTGCTACCCGTGAGTGAGGGGTGCAGCCTCTGTTAGAAGCTCCCAGCTTCCTTCTGGAGCAATAGGATGCACCTCTCTCCTGCTTTCTGTGCACTCACGCTCTCTCTGGCTCTCTCTGTCTCTTTCTCCCTTTGCCTCCCTTTCTCTGTCCCCCACGCCCCATACCCAATGTCAGCACCTGCCCTTGCTCTCATCTTCCTGGGGGTGGGGGTGGGGGTGGGGGTTGAAAGGTGTCCTGTGCATTCATGGAGCCCAGGCAGCCGGCCCATTGCTGCCTCTCCCTCCCCTGCCCCAGCCATCCTCTGGGCATCCCCGAGGCCTCATTATTAGGGTAGCAGTGACCCCCCATTGTCTGGCCTGTCTGGCCCTGCCATGAAAGGTAGAGTTTTGGCAGAGAACCGAGGCTCGGCCTGATTCCAGCTTGTTCTCTGCTGTCTGGAGCCTGTTACTATGCTGGGGGCAGAGCAGGCAGGCCCTGGTGGGGGGTGGGGGCTTGAGGAGCCACAGGGCAGCCATGTCACTAGGACAACAGCAGGGAGCACTGGAGGGGGAGATTGAGGGGGAGAGCAGGTGGCTCTTTGTCTGGAGCCTGATCCCAGCACCTCCACCCCACGGCCCTCCCCAGCCTGGGAGGCAGCCCCTAGGAGGGGATTGGTGCTTGCTCCCAGGGCACGCAAAGCCATTGGGCTCCCTCCCCCAGGCCGAGGCAGGAGAGACTGTACAAGCTGTGCTGCAGACCAATGGCCCTCCTGCAGCCCCCACTGGGGGACTTCCCAGGACTCCACCTGCTCCTTCTCAGCCCGCACCCCACCCCCTATCTACCCACCCAGCACAGGAGGGCCAGGCTAGTGAGACCCTGTGATGGAGTAGGGGTTGGCACAGGTGGTTTGTAGAGATGGGAGGGGTCCCAGGCACCAAGGAAACAGACCCTCCCTGGCTGTGGTTGCCACATTCCCTCTCCAGGGTCCATTTCCTTAGCTGAGCAATGAAGGAGGTCGGAGCTGTTGCTGTCCGGGGCTGTTTCCTGATTTAAAAATCTCTGCCTATGGTAGGGCTGTGAGACTCATGGAGCCCCTTCCTCTCCTGGGCCCGCACTCACCTCTTTGGTCCTTAAATTTTGTTCCTGGGCATCAGAGCAGTCCCTGGAGCTGGAGGTCAGTGGCACCTGGCCATGGCTTAGAGGAGTGCTCGGCTGCCTGGAGGTGGAATCCTGGCTCTGCCACTTGCCGGGCAAATCACTTCACCCCTCCGTGCTAACTTTTCTGTGCCTCTATTTCCTCATCTGTAATGTGGGGACATGGATAGGATCTGCTACATAAGGTTGTGTAGGAGTCAAAGACATTATATGCATAAGGTGCTTAAACAGTATTTGGCTCCATGAAAACACTCAGCAAATATTAGGTGTTTTTATTCTTCAAGATCTTTACTGAGCAACGAGTAGGTGAGTTTCCTGAAATACTTGATGTTGTGAACCAAACAGATGTCATCCGTGAAACCTAGCATTTTGACTTGAAGGTGGGAGATACACAGATTTTAAAATACGCCTCGGGGCCAGGTATGGTAGCTCATGCCTGTAATCCCAGTACTTTGGGAAGCTGAGGCAGGAGGATCGCTTAAGCCCAGGAGTTCGAGACCAGCCTGGGCAACGTAGTGAGAGCCCATCACTACAAAAAATTTAAAAATTAGCTGGTTGTGGTGGCACACAACTGTGGTCCCAGCTACTTGAGAGGCTGAGGTGGGAGGATTGCTTGAGCCCAGGAGGTCGAGGCTTCAGTGAGCTATGATGGCACCACTTCACCCCAGTCTGGGTGACAGAGTGAGATCCTGTCTAAAACAAAGAACAATAGACCTCATTGGAAATGTCCTTTCTTGTTGAATTCTGTGGAGATTTTTTTTTTTTCTTTTTTGAGACGGAGTCTCGCTCTGTCGCCCAGGCTGGAGTGCAGTGGCACAATCTCGGCTCACTGCAAGCTCCACCTCCCAGGTTCAGGCCATTCTCCTGCCTCAGCCTTCCAAGTAGCTGGGACTACAGGTGCCTGCAACCATGCCCGGCTAGTTTTTTGTATTTTTATTAGAGACTGGGTTTCACCATGTTAGCCAGGACGATCTCGATCTCCTGACCTCGTGATCCACCTGCCTCGGCCTCCCAAAGTGCTGGGATTACAGGCGTGAGCCACCGCGCCCGGCCTTCTGTGGAGAATTGAAATAGCCCATGACTGGGACTCCTGACTGTTGCTCTTTGATTTTCTCAGAAATGTTACACACAGAATCCACTTCCCTAAAATAGCCTTCATTGACCATCTAGAAAAGGCGAAAATGTGGGTTTGGTATTCCGGACTCCCTCATCATGCACACACATACATCCTCAATGTCTGTTTGCCTTTTAAAAAACTCACAGCTGCATCTCCAGGATGCAGTGGAGTCTTATGTAGGGAAGCGCCTTGTGAACAGGAAAGCTCCTGGTGTCCAGGAGATGCTTGGTGTTAAAAGTGTTGCGGTGGGCATTGGGTGGGCTCCTTGAGGAAAGGGATAGAAATGATAAGGTCTTCTCTGGGAGAGGTGATTAAGATCTTGCCTCTTCTTCTTTTTTTTTTTTTTTTTTGAGATGGAGTCTCGCTCTGTTGCCCAGGCTGGAGTGCAGTGGCGTGATCTCGGCTCACTGCAAGCTCCGCCTCCTGGTTTCATGCCATATTCTCCTGCCTCAGCCTCCCGAGTAGCTGGGACTACAGGCGCCCACCACCATGCCCGGCTACTTTTTTGTATTTTTAGTAGAGATGGGGTTTCACCGTGTTAGCCAGGATGGTCTCGATCTCCTGACCTCGTGATCCGCCCCCCTTGGCCTCCCAAAGTGCTGGGATTACAGGCTTGAGCCACCACGCCTGGCCCGATCCTGCCTTTTCTAACTGAACTGATGAGGCTTTTCATGGAAAATCAGTGCCTGTCTGTTCATCTGAACACCCACTATTTATTCATCCAACAAATCTTGATTGAGTGCTGATAATGCCAGGCTCTGTGCTAAGTACCGGGGGTAAGTTGTGAACCGACCTGCGAGGCGCCACGGTCCAAGGAGGAGGCAAAAGCAGACAGACACCAGTGTGGGCTGGAGGCCCAGAGGTCTGGACAGAACAGAGGGTGCCGTGAGAACAGGCCATGCCTGAGGGGAGCCTTCCAAGAGAGAAGGGCACATCTGAGTAGTCAGGAAGGGTGAGTCGGAGTCTTCCAGGGAGACGAAGGAAGAAAGGGAATCCCAGGCGGAGGGACCCACGTGGTGCAAAGCTGCAAACGATGAAAGAGCACGGTGTAAAACACCAATCCCTCCCCACCTGGGTGTGTGGGAGGGGCCATGGGAGGGCGGCCAGGGGCGGAAGGACTTGCAAGGCAGTGCTGCTTGCTCCCCAGGGCCCTCTGGCAGCCCCCCCCTGGAGTCCCTCTGGCCCAGTCCCCTTTCCCTTTGCCAGTCGCAGCTGAAACGTCCTTCTCCTGCTGTCCTCTCCCCCGTCCCAGGCCCCAGAAGTTTCTCATCTTCCTGCACTCGTTGCCTTTTCATTCGCACTTCCCTCTCCATGGTGAGAGGAGGCGGTTTAACCTCTCTGAGCCTCAGTTTCCTTATCCACACGAGATGGTTGGATTGGGTGATCCTGAAGGTCTGCAGGTCCTCTAGGACTTTAAGTGATTGTCATTCCTACTTAGCTGTTTCCCAGGGGGGTCCTTGGAAACCTCCCAGACACTGACTGAGCCTCTGTTTGCCAGGGGCTGGGGACTAAAGCCAGTGACTAGTGGTGATCAGGGCAGCCACATCAGTGTGAAGAGGAGGTGGTGCCCTGCTGACCCTGCTGCTGTCTGCTTTTCCCTCAGTTTGACCCTGGGAACACAGGCTACATCAGCACAGGCAAGTTCCGGAGTCTTCTGGAGAGCCACAGCTCCAAGCTGGACCCACATAAAAGGGAGGTACTCCTGGCTCTTGCCGACAGCCATGCGGATGGGCAGATCTGCTACCAGGATTTTGTCAGCCTAGTGAGTGCTCTGGGGCCCTCGGTACTGGGAGGGACCTGTTTGAGGGTTGTGGCTTCCACACATTTAAAGGATTTAGGCAATTCAAAGGATCTGTTGGCCTGCAGCATTGAAAAAGTCCAGGCTTCTGCAGGTGAAAGGGTGCCACCAAGGACTCATCTTCTCTTTGTCTCTAGGCTCTGCCCTCCGCAGTGTCAGCCCGTCCTCAAGGCAGCACCTGGCAATTTCAGACTCTCCTATTGTGGCAGCAAAGTGGCTGCAGCTGTTCCAGCCCTCATACCCTCAGGCTGCACCTTGCAGAAGGGAGGGAGGGAGGGAGGGAGAGAGGGAGAGAGGGAGAGAGGGAGGGAGGGAGGGATGGAGGGAGGGAGAGAGAGAAGAGGAGGGGAGGGGAGAGAGAGGAGAGAGAGAGAGATCCTTCTTTGTGTAGCTCTTGCGCAAGGCCTGGTATTTTCTCCCTCCCATTGGCCTAGATTGGGTCAGTAGGATGGGTAGATTGAGTTAAATCAATCATTGCCCCACCCCTGTAGCTGAGAGTGGGGTCAGTTCCACCAAAATGAAGGGCTGTGAGTAGGTAGGGTATTGGTGGTAGGAGAAGGGGCTGGGGAGTGGGGGCCGAGAGGGTCAGTGCAGCACGTGGTAGAGCCAGAGCTCAGCAGATCTGTTCAGCAGATGCCCTGGGCTGCCAAAGAGGCTGGAGAAGAGAGGCCCATGGATCCTGCCCAGCGGCCTGTATCTCGGAGCAGAGACTTCCCCTCACTGAGGGTTAGTGCTGCGCGATTTCAGGGGCTGCTGTGGACTGGGGTTCAGTGGGGTTAAGCAGGCAGTATTTCACCCACCATGGGATGCAGGTGACATCAGTGGAAAAGCGGGGTGAACAAGCAGGTTGAAAATAAGACCCAAAGTTTTTGCTGGGTTTCCCTATTGGTGAGGTGGAGCTGGTCACCTCTCTTCATGTCACCCATGGAGGGAGCGAGAGTGAAATGACTTGTGTGAAGCGCCCCAGACTCCTAAATTCAAAGGCACCAGTGATGGGGGAGCCGCCACCACTGGAGCCTGTCATTGTGCCACATGAGCGCTCTGATGTGGATGCCCAGGCAGGGGAGATGTTTCAACAGCCTCTTGGCTGAGGTCCAGCCTTGATCCAAGGGTTGGCGTGATTGCAGGGAGCTGTTGTGGGGTTTTTAGGAGTGGAGGAATTGACTGCTGTTCAGAGTGGACCCAGGGAGCAGACCTCGTGGAGGGAAGGGACAGAGCTGAGCTGAGCAAGGGAGGGGGACAGTGAGGATTCATAGGATAGGCAGTGAGGGTGAGTCCTGTGACTTGGAACCCAGCAGTGTCACCAGAGAACGGGCCAAAGGTTTGAGCCTGCCCAGGCTCATCCACAGCCACAGCCCCAGCACCTGTGTGTTTGCTGCAAGATGCCCTGCTAGGTCTTAGGGCACGTGGGGCCCAGGAGTGGCTTCTCTCCAGCCAGGGGTCAATGGAGCCTCTGTGTGAGCTCAGGACAGCAAGTTACTTGTTACTGCTGGGATTTCTGGGATTTCTCTGTTCAAATTCTGCACTGGATCTATATGAGCAGGGCTGCCCTGGAGAGCAGACAAAGAAGGGACTCACCAGAGGGGAAGCTCTGAGTAGGGCAGAGAGCTGAGGACCTGAAGTCTAGCAAACCCAGGTCCTGGTCTGGCTCTGCCTCTGCCACACACTGGGAAAGAGCCTCTGAGCCTGCCTTTTCCCATTTGTAAAATGGATCCAAAGGATCCTCTCTTTAGGGTTGTTGCAAGGATCAAAAAAAGTATTTGAATGTTTTTGATGTCTCTTAATGTTCTTCTACCAGGTAAACTCCTCTGCATCCTTTGTGAGCCTTTGCCTGCTCAATCCAGGCAGAGTGAGTCAGCCTTTTTCAGAGCTCCCACAGTGCCTTGCCCAGGCCTCTCTCGTAGTACAGACCGCCACACTGCATTACAGCTGAGCAACCCGGGTAGTTGTGTATGAGTGTGCAGGTTGTATACTGTACAATGGTGCCTAGCTGAGAGATGATGGAGACTGAAATCTGGCCTGGACTTTGCCCACCAAGGCCTGGCATGGGTGCACCCATCCAGAAGAAGAGGCTCCTTTATCTGATTGGCAGAACAGCTCCATATGGGCTAGCATGGACTGTGGAGTCAGGCAGATCTGTATTTGAATCCTGACTCTGCGGTTTACTGAGTACCTGGGGAAACTACTCACCCTCTCCAAGCTTCAGTCCCCATATTTGTAATGTTGGAATAATACAGGGTGCCAAATAACTATGATGGCACCCTCTTTTGCTGTTTTTACACTTCTGTCTCCCCTTGTAAACTCCATGAGGCCTGGGACCATGGTCACGGACTGTGCCCAGCACAGCACTAGGCATGTGAGGGACGCAGGTGGATGGTGAGTGTGTATTCCTGCTGAGCCAGCTCCCACCACGGGTCTTCAGGGCCTCTGGGCCGTGTGTGTGTGTGTGTGTGTGTGTGTGTGTGCTGTGCACACCCCTGTGCAGGTGCATCCTCAGGGACTGGGAGAGAGACAGGTGAGAGTGGCCACAAAATAATCTGACATCGTGATCCTGTCTTGGGCTCACAATGTGCACGAGGTGCCTAACCCTGGCCTACATTTACAGAGCTCCTGGGCCATTGAGAAGAACTAGATCCAGGCTTTGTAGGCATGGAGAGAATGGGGATAGAGAATGGTTGGAAAAGGTTCATCTGGGACGGCCTGCTGGAGGGACGAGTTTTAAGCTAGATTTTGACTATGAGAGACAGCAGAGCTCAGGAATGTGAGGTGGGGGGACCCTATAGATGGAAGTTCACACCACCTGGCCTGGTCTGAACCTAGATCCTCCCCAGCCATCTGCCCTCTGACAGGGCCTACAACCCCTGTGCCGTGGTCTGGCCTGGTTCACCTCACCAGCCCACTGGGCTCCTGCCTTCGGGTTTAGCCTGATGTCTACTGCTGGGCCTAGAGTCCCAGGAATACATTGATAATCCCCACACCAGCAAACATAGGGACAGCTGAGGTGTGGGGTTGGGAGAGCCATATCTCTAGGACTTCTCCCTGTAAGAAGGGTCTAAAGTTGGCCGTGGAAGGCAGGTGGGAGGTAATGGAGGCCTCGGGAGGCCAGGAGTCAGCAAGGCCACTGGTCTCCGAGTCAGGCTGACCACTGGGTGAGGCTGCCAGAGCTCTACCCAGTTTGTGTCAGGGAAGCGTCAGGCCGCTGAGGATAGAGCTGGTCCCCAGGTGGAGCTCTGCAGCCAGTCCTTGGGCTTGCTGGGCATTCCAGGTCCTGTGAAGGCCCTCGGGAGTGGTGACCTTCCCCAGGTACAGCTTGGGTTTTGGCTCTGGGAGCCTCTCTGCAAACCCATCTAACCAAGGGCTGCCTGCCTCTTCCCAAGCTAGTGTGTCTGAGGGTGCTACCTCCTGCTCATCCTTTGATTCTCACTCAGACTTCACCTCCTCCAGGAAGCCTTCCTTGACCTCTGACCTCCCTGGGACTGGATTGGGCTCCCTCTTGTGTGCTTCCACAGCAACCATCACTCTGAACTGTGATTGCTGGTTACTAATCTGTCTTGAGCACCACCGTATCCCTCCCTGTGCCTGGTAATGAGCCTGACACTTAGTAGTTGCTCAGTAAATTGTGATGGACGGATGATGAGTGAGTAGATGAAGGAAGGTATAGTGAACACAAATACGGGCTCTGGAGCCTTACTGAGTGTGAACTTGATGGATTCCTAAAGCTCTCTGTGTCTCAGTTTCCTAATCCAATAGAATGGGGATGTTAATAGTCCTTATCTAACGGGAAGACTGGTGATCGTCAAATGAGCCAAAAGACGTGAAGGGCTGAGAATAACCCCTGACACCTAACAAGACCTTGGTGAATGTTGCTTCTTATTAACTATTATAGGAGAAAGGGAAATGCGGGGTCAGGCCTGGTGCAAGGAACATGCTGGCTGGGAAGTGGGTGGGGAGCTCCGCTGGGCCCCAGCTTTGACCCTCTCCCCACTCCATTTCCTGCACAGATGAGCAACAAGCGTTCCAACAGCTTCCGCCAAGCCATCCTGCAGGGCAACCGCAGGCTAAGCAGCAAGGCCCTGCTGGAGGAGAAGGGGCTGAGCCTCTCGCAGCGACTCATCCGCCATGTGGCCTATGAGACCCTGCCCCGGGAAATTGACCGCAAGTGGTACTATGACAGCTACACCTGCTGCCCCCCACCCTGGTTCATGATCACAGTCACGCTGCTGGAGGCAAGGACAAGGGTGGGGAGGGGGTTGCTCTGCCTTAGGGAGTGGCGGGTATGGGGAGAGGAGCCAAGAGGATGACACAGATCATGGGGGAAGAGGGACATTTCTTCTCCATTGAAGGGCAATGGTTGAGGATCAAATAATAGTTGTATTGCAAATCAGACTCTGTTGCAGTGCATACCAGTGTTGTAACCCTGGACTGCAAAGAGATATTCCAAAGATTATTACTTCAAACAATACTTACTGCAGCCAAATCCCCATAGGACCACTGCCCCCCACCCACCCCAAAACAACAGCAACAAAAACGATGTCATAAGTTCATTGACTTGGGAGATCTAGCCAGGCTAACTCATTAAAGCCAGTTTATTTAGTTCCTCCCTAGGTGGGTAATGTGGACCAGTCATTTGCTCCATTTTCCCGCCTGAAAATCAGAAATAACCAGACCTGCCCTCCCTCTCCCAGGACACCTTAATTTAAAGTGAGAGAATGGCTACTGGTGCTTTCTGAACACAAAAGCATCACACAAACACATCTGGGAGGGAGTGTGAACAGGTAAATATCGGCTTAACATTTTTAAAGAACATTCTCCCCTTAGGGAATCCTCTGTGCCTATTGTTATGCTAAATTCTACTGCTTATGCAACAGAATCCAAAGGTACCCCTTGCTGTGTTGGTGCCCATGTGTGATAAAACTCAATTCTTTTGGCGCCTCCACTCAAAAACCTGTGCAGCCCACCCCAGCTGCAGCTCCTGAATGGATGCTTGGATCTCCGCAGTTTCTCTTCCAAAGCCACGGGCCTAATTACCGCCTCTGCATATGTTCTTGTAAAGTTCCTGCCTAATCAAACGGCAGGATCGTTAAGCTTCGCGGCATCCTTCTTTTTTTCTAAGTCAGAATATCTGGTCTGCAGGCCAGCATTTCCCTGTTTGTTGTTATGGCTTCATCCAAGTACATGTTGAAGTTGCGATTTTTCTGAGATATTCTTGGACTCGTTCTTCAAGCGCTTACTGTGTTGGTCTGTTTATTAACTTCTATTTGAAGCCCAATAATAACGAGATGCCTTGGAAGCAGGATTTGCTGCCAGGCCACCCTCATGGTATTAGGTGGACAGAACGGCTCCTCAGAGAGCCCAGGAGAATACAGCTACCAGGGGCCTAAGCCATTCCCAGGCTGAGCCCAGAAGATTTTAACCCAACACTAATTAGAGCTTCCTTCTCTAAGTGTGTGCCGGGTGGGGGGCTGGCTCTTTGTGTATAGTTTATCACTTTTAAACCTCATGGCCACTCTGGAAGTCTAGGTATCGGTACCCATTTCCAGATAAAGAAACTGAGGGCCAGAGAATTCAGTTTGCCCTGGTTGATCAAGAGGAGCGATTTTGTGTCCAGGTTGGTTCAGATGAACCTCAGCTATGTAAACCCGAACCACCAATCTAGAAGAAACTGGGACATGCTCAAATAGCTGAAATAACGATCTCAAAGCCCTTGGGCTATAATGCCCCAGGCTTTTGTCTTCTATACAGTTCTGATAACCTGGCTTTCGGATTTCATAATGAATAGAAAATAGGAGGGATATAGTGTGAAGCAACAAAGGAGTCCACTACCAGCAAGCAATAAGAAACAGTAGCCGACAGCCTGGCAGTGAAGGAAGTGACAAAAGAAAAGTTTAAAGGCAGACCTGAATCTTAAAGAAATACAAGAATTGGCTGAGTGCGGTGGCTCACACCTGTAATGCCAGCACTTTGGGAGGTCAGGGTGGGAGGATCTCTTGAGCCCAGGAGTTCAAGACGAGTCTGGACAAAAAAGTGAGACTCTGTCTCTACAAAAAATCAAAAAATTCGCCAGGCATGGTGGTGCATGCCTGTGGTCCTAGCTACATGGGAGGCTGAGGCAAGAGGATCGCTTCAGCCCAGGAGGTCAAGGCTGTAGTGAGCTGTGTCCATGCCACATCACTCCAGCCGGAGTGACACAGTGAGACCCTGTCTCAAAAAAAAAAAAAAAAAAAAGGAAAAGAAATACAAGAATTTGGGGGCTTGGCCGGACGTGGTGACTCACACCTGTAATCCCAGCACTTTCAAAGGCCAAGGTGGGCGGATCACTTGAGGTTAGGAATTTAAGACCAGCCTGGCCAACATGGTGAAACCCTGTCTCTACTAAAAATACAAAAATTAGTCGTGCGTCGTGGCGGGTGCCTGTAATCCCAGCTACTCAGGAGGCTGAGACATGAGACTTGCTTGAACTCAGGAGGCAGAGGTTGCAGTGAGCCGAGACTGTGCCACTGCACTCCAGCCTGGGTGACAGAAGAAGACTCTTATTTCAAAACAAAAACAAACAAAAAATGTCATCTTCCTGGGGTTGCTGGAGAAAAAAATCACTCTTATAGCCCAGATATCAATACCTGAGATATTCCTTTTTTTTTTTTTTTTTTTTTTTAGACAGAGTCTCCCTCTGTCACCCAGGCTGGAATGCCGTGGCGCAATCTTGGTTCACTGCAACCTCCGCCTCCTGGATTCAAGCAATTCTCCTGCCTCAGCCTCCTGAGTAGCTGGGGTTACAGGTGCCTGCCACCACGCCCGGCTAATTTTCATATTTTTAGTAGAGACGGGTTTTCACCACATTGGTCAGTCTGATCTCAAACTCCTGACCTCGTGATCTGCCCGCCTCGGCCTCCCAAAGTGCTGGGATTACAGGCGTGAGCCACTGCACCCAGCCCATACCTGAGATATTCTTAAACAGTTATGCATATGCCCTGATTAAGAACACAGGGACGTAAATGATACATTTTAGAAGGAGTCCCAGAAAAAAAAGAGTTAAGATAAATACCCTTTTAGAGATTAAACAAGTATGCTTCAGTCACGTGTGCAAAATCAACTTCTGTGGAATGTTGGTAAGAATGTGGAGAAATTGGAGCCCTTGTGCACTGTTGGTGGGAAAGTAAAATGGTGCAGCTGCTATGGAAAACAGTCTGGCGATGCCTCAAAAAATTAAACATAGAATTACCATATGATCCAGCAATTCCACTTCTGAATATATCCCAAAAGAATTGAAAGGGACTGGAAGAGATACTGATACACCCATATTCATAATAGCATTATTCACAATAGTCAAAAGGTAGAAGCAACCCAAGAGTCCATCAGTAGATGAATGGAGAAACAAAATGTGATCTGTGTTTATAGTGGAGGGCGGGCGCGGTGGCTCACGCTGGTAATACCAGCACTTTGGGAGGCCAAAGAAGGTGGATCAGAGGTCAGGAGTTCGAGACCAGCCTGGTTAACATGGTGAAATGCTGTCTCTACTAAAAATACAAAAATTAGCTGGGCATGGTGGCACATGTCTAATCCCAGCTACTTGGGAGGCTGAGGCAGGAGAATTGCTTGAACCCGGGAAGCAGAGGTTGCAGTGAGCTGAGATCATGCCACTGCACTCCAGCCTGGGCAACAGAGTGAGACTCCATCTCAAAAAAAAAAAAAAAAAAAAAAAAAGGAAGGGAAGGCTGGGTGCAGTGGCTCACGCCTATAATCTCAGCACTTGAGGAGGCAGGAAGATCGCTTGAGCCCAGGAGTTCAAGACCAGCCGGGAGGTAGAAGTTGCAAGCTGAGATTGCCCCACTGCACTCTAGCCAGGGCAACAGAGTGAGATCCTGTCTCAAAAAAAAAGGGGGATGATTCTGACACATGCTACAACATGGATGAACCTTGAAAATATTATACCAAGTGAAATAAGCCAGACACAAAAAGACAAATACTGTATGATTCCACTTATATGAGGTAGCTAGAGTAGTCAAATTCATGGAGACAGAAAGTAGAATGGTGGTTGCCAGGGGCTGGAGGGAGGAGGGGGTGGGGCATCATTGTTCAGTGGGTACAGAGGGAGGAGGGGGTGGGGTGTCATTGTTCAGTGGGTACAGAGTTTCAGTTTTGCAAGTGAAGAGTTCTGTGGATGGAGAGTAGTGATGGTAGCACAGCAACATAAATGTCATTTAATGCCACTGAACTGATTAAGGCCGGGCACAGTGGCTCATGCCTGTAATCCCAGCACTTTGGGAGGCCGAGGTGGGCAGGTCACATGAGGTTAGGAGTTCTAAACTGGCCTGGCCAACATGGTGAAACCCCATCTCTACTAAAAATTCAAAAATCAGCCGGGCGTGGTGGTGCACTCCTGTAATCCCAGATACTTGGGAGGCTGAGGTAGGATAATCGCTTGAACCCGGGATGCGGAGGTTGCAGTGAGCCAAGATTGTATCATTGCACTCCAGCCTGGGCGACAGAGCAAGACCCTGTCTCAAAAAAACGCAAAAAACTGATTAAGATGGTAAATTTTATGTTTATTTCACTATAGTTTTTTAAGAAATCAAGCTATGTGGAATTCGTCATCTCCCAAGTGGGTGCGTGAGTTATTACTGGAATTAAAGTTCAAAATCCTCCAAATCCTTTCTGTTTAGCACGGAGGAAGTGTGGACAAAGAGACCCCGGGACCATGTTGCGGGCATTTGACACAAAATAAGCAAACAGAAGTGGGTGAGGGGTGGTTGAAAGCTCAGCTGAGACCAGGCGCGGTGGCTCACGCCTGTAATCCTAGCACTTTGGGAGGCCAAGGCGGGCAGATCACCTGAGGTCAGGAGTTCAAGACCAGCTTGACCAACATGGAGAAACCCGGTCTCTACTAAAAAATACAAAATTAGCCAGGCGTGGTGGCACATGCCTGTAATCCCAGCTACTCAGGAGGCTGAGGCAGGAGAATCGCTTGAACCCGGGAGGTGGAGGTTGCCGTGAACCGAGATTGTGCCATTGCACTCCAGCCTGGACAAGAGCAAAACGCCATCTCAAAAAAAAAAAAAAAAAAAACTCAGTTGGGCACTGGCTGTGGGGTATCCCTCTTTCTCTGAGAAGGAAAGGTGATAACTTCCTGTAGGGACTCCCAGTGCTAGTCAGCACAACAGGAAGTTTCCCGGGCAATTGTGCACCTAGTAACAGACTCTCTCTGTTCTGTCCAGGTTGCCTTTTTCCTCTACAATGGGGTGTCGCTAGGTCAGTTTGTACTGCAGGTAACTCATCCACGTTACTTGAAGAACTCCCTGGTTTACCACCCACAGCTGCGAGCACAGGCTTGGCGCTACCTGACATACATCTTCATGCATGCAGGGTGAGTACCTGTCTTCTTTTGCTCTGTCAAAAGACCCTACAGAAAAATAAGTGGTCAAGATAGCCTGGATTGAAATATAGTTTTTAGTTTATTTTTATCTATTTGGACATAGGATTTGAGATGGCTGCTTGAAACTCATTTAATACCAAAATATACAAGTAAATTATTGAGAGTGAATGGGAAAGGGAAAAATATATAAGAAGGAAAATGCTAAAAGCCAGCAGTGAGAACAGCACACACATACACAGCATTTGATTCTATGTACTTGCTAGACGTGGCTTGAAAATTTATTCTAGTGCTTCCTAGTGGCTTCCTAGAGCTTTTGCTTTGGCCACTAGAGCAAAAAGGGATGTCAAGCCACCAGATTTATTGTCCATAACTGTGTGTGTGTGCCCTCACTGTGTGTGAGTTCCTCCCAGTGTGGTCTCCATATATATAGAGGATCTTCTTGAGGAACTCTGGCGATAATTATAGTTTCTGTTATAGAGCCCTGTAGCCTGTTTTGGGGCTGCAGCACAATCAGTTCTCACTGGTGCCTCCCACTTCATGATAAGGACCTACCAGCTGGCCAGGTGACCACCCAGGTCCATATCCCTTGAAGAGCAGTCTGGAGGCTTTTATATGGTAGAAGCACTTTGATGGGAGAGGAGAGACCCCAGACACCAGGCCTCTGTGGTGTCTTCTCTTCTGTAGCCTCTCCAGAGAAGTGAAGGAGCTCACAGTTAGCCTGGGGAAAACCGTGGGGGTTCCTGGCCCTGGAGTGGGAACTGGGAAGGGGGTCGCTCTGGCCCCAATGATGCCATAATTCCCATTGCTCAGCAGAAAGACCCACAATGGCCAAGAGGGAGTTGTCCCATGAGCCTCCCTTCCCCTTAGCCTCTAAAGCAGGTGCAAGAGCTAATCCCGAATTGGCTGCACCTGCGGGGGAGGGTGCTTTCGGGTGAAGAGACCTGAATGAACGCCTCTGCTCGGGCCAAAGAGGACCATTGGTACACGCTGCTTACCTTGTCTGGCTTGCCCCAGGCTTCAATCTTACAGGGCTAAGGAGCAGCAGGACGGCTGTCATGCTTCACTCACATCCACTCATGAGCCAGGGGTGACAACAGACACAGGGGCTTCCCTGCCCAGGCATCCCAAGCCAGTGGCTGCATGTGGGTTGGGACCGTCTGCCTTCTTTCCAGGACTGCCCCCTGACCTCTCTTGGTGCCTCAGGGTGAGGAAGGAGAATAGCCAAAGCCTCTTTGCTCCATCCTCTGCCTCCTGGAGCCAAAAGCAGTGAGCTGGGGGCATCTGAGCCCTGTCCCGGGAGCTTCCCAGGGGATGTCAGCTCAATTTAAATGAGACGGTGGCTGTTAAAGTGCTGTATAAAGTTGGAAGCACCCGATTGATTTAGTAATAGTCATGTTACAATCTTTTCTGGTAACATGCACACAGCTAGATGCCCCACAATTTTAGCAGCAAGATCTAGTCACAGGTAGTATAGGGAGGAAGGCGTTCACAGGGTCAGAAAACCTGGGATCCAGCCGGGCAAGGTGGCTCACGCCTGTAATCCCAACACTTTGGGAGGCCAAGGCAGGCGGATCACAAGGTCAGGAGATAAAGACCATCCTGGCTAACACGGTGAAACCCCGTCTCTACTAAAAAATACAAAAAAATTAGCTGGGCCTGGTGGCGGGCGCCTGTAGTCGCACCGACTCGGGAGGCTGAGGCAGGAGAATGGCGTGAACCCGGGAGGCGGAGCTTGCAGTGAGCCGAGATCACACCACTGCACTCCAGCCTGGATGACAGAGAGAGACTCCATCTAAAAAAACAAGAACAAAAACAAAAACAAAAAAACAAAAAAAAAGAAAACCTGGGATCCCATATCCTAGTCCTGAGGGTTTTGGAGCAGAATAGGTTTCTTTTTTTTTTTTTGAGATGGAGTCTTGCTCTGTCACCCAGGCTGGAGTGCAGTGGCACGATCTTGGCTCACTGTGGCCTCCACCTCCCGGGTTCAAGGGATTCTCCTGCCTCAGCGCCCCAAGTAGCTGGGACTACAGGTGCATGCCACCACTCCCAGCTAATTTTTGTATTTTTAGTAGAGACAGGGTTTCGCCATATTGGCCAGGTTGGTCTTGAACTCCTGACGTCGTGATCCGCCCACCTCAGCCTCCCAAAGTGCTGGGATTACAGGCTTGAGCCACCGCACCTGGCCTAGGTCTCGTCTTATACCAGTAAAGAGAAACCTCCCTTATGAGACTTTAAGGGAAAACTTTGAATTATTAAGTTATAAGATGTATCTTTAATGACTGCACTTGTTTTGAGAACATATTTTTGTTTAAACATCCGTAGCTCTTTTTTATTTTATTTTATTTATTTATTTTTTTTTATTTTTTTTTTATTTTTGAGAAGGAATCTCGCTCTTTTGCCCAGGCTGGAGTGCAATGATGCGATCTTGGCTCACTGCAACCTCCACCTCCCAGGTTCAAGCTATTCTCCTGCCTCAGCTTCCCGAGTAGCTGGGATTACAGGCACCTGCCAGCCTCAGCTTCCCTAGTAGCTGGGAGTACAGGCGCCTGCCACCATGCCTGACTAATTTTTGTACTTTTAGTAAAGACGGGGTTTCACCACGGTGGCCAGGCTGGTCTCGAACTCCTGACCTCAGGTGATCTGCCTGTCTGGGCCTCCCACATTGCTAGGATTACAGACATGAGCCACCACGCCCAGCTAACATCCGTAGCTCTTACAAATAGAGCCAGAACATGGCCAGGCGCAGTGGCTCATGCCTGTAATCCCAACACTTTGGGAGGCCGAGGCGAGTGGATCACTTGAGGTCAGGAGTTTGAGACTGGCCTGCCCAACATGGTGAAACCCCGTCTCTACTAAAAATAGAAAAATTAGCCTGGCATGGTGGCCTGTTATCCCAACTACTTGGGAGGCTGAGACAGGAGAATCGCTTGAACCCAGGAGGCGGAGGTTGCAGTGAGCTGAGATCATGCCACTGCATTCCAGCCTAGTTGACAGAGCAAGACTCTATCTCAAAAGACAAAACAAAACAAAAACAAACAAAAAACAAAGAGAGCCGGAATGACCACATGGCCCAGTGAATGGAGCAGGTCAGGCAGATTGGAGACCTGAACTGTCGTCTCAGCGTGGCCACTAACTGTGGCTGGTCACTATCTCTGAGCCTTGGTTTTTCACATGTTAACTGATGGAGTTGCTGGATTTTTTATTTTATTTTATTTTTTTTTAAGAGATGGGATCTCACTATGTTGCCTAGGCTGATCTTGAACTCCTGGGTTCGAGTGGTCCTCCCACCCTGGCCTCTCAAAGTGTTGGGCTTACAGGCATAAGCCACTGCGCCCAGCCTAGTTGCTGGATCTTGACTGTGGTTAGTCTGTCTCACTGTGCCAAGTGAAATGCTGCCAGTCACCGCCCAGGCCTTGCACATGTGTTCCTGTCCCATCTGGAAGGAACACGCTTTCCAAGATGGTCTGTCTGAATTGTCATTCCTTCCCCTAGACCATGAGCTCCTCACAGGCAGAGGTGGTCTTGTTCACTGCTGGATCCCTGGCATCTTGGGGGATGCAGGTGTTTGTTGAATGAATGAATGAATGAATAGATGAATGAGTGAGTGTGGTCTCTCTGTCACAGGATAGAACACCTGGGACTCAATGTGGTGCTGCAGCTGCTGGTGGGGGTGCCCCTGGAGATGGTGCATGGAGCCACCCGAATTGGGCTTGTCTACGTGGCCGGTGTTGTGGCAGGTAGGCAGGTAGGCCCCATGTCCACAAAGGCACACTGCCCCAGGGTGGGGTGGGAGACCCTGTGGGGCGGGGCAAGCCCCAGGCTTCCAGGACACACAGAAGATCCTCATCTCCAAGGCTCCTGACTTACCAGGCTGTCCTCCAGGCACACCCACCTCCCTATGAGGCTGGAGAGGGGACTGCTGCCCAGAGAGGGAGGTGTGTGGCAGGACGGGGGAGGAGAGCACTGGATTTGGGACAGGCTGGCCAACCGACTCTCGGTCTCACACCACCAGGTGGTAGCTCTCTGAGCTTGGGGAAATTTCCTAACCTCTTTTGGCCATGTTAAGCTTTAAGAGGGAACTAATGAGATCTGCCTGTAGGGTTGCTAGGAGGGCGGAGTGAGTGAGGCAACAGATGGAACAACAGTGCTCCGAAAACTGCAAGGGCACAGTGAGATCCCCACAGGGGAATCAAAGGGGTGAGTGGAGCCAGTTACCACCCTGGCCACGTAGCACCTGTCCCCAAAAAGAGAGCTGGCTGCTACCCAGACCAACCGCAGTCCCCTTGCCTGACCCACTGCTGACAGGGAGTCTGGCCTAAGAGGCAGTGAGCCCTGGCTCCATCTGAAGGCATCTGGGCCTCCAGCTGACTGGGCACACGTGTGGCCAGTGATCATCCTTCATGGATAGTGGCCAGAGTGACTTCCAGTGAGCCTTCCACCTTCTGCCCCCTCCCCAGTGGGAGGTGAGGTGGGTGAAGTGAGCTGGGGAGAGCGTGGATTTCTGCAGGAAGAGTCTGCCAGCCAGGCCTCTGAACATGAGGATCTCCCTCGTGATGTCTCCAACTTTATTGCCAGCTGTTTTTTTTTTTTTTTTTTTTTAAAAAAGGTTTGCCGCCTCAGCTCTTCAGCTTGACAGCTGTGCCCAAGGGAGCTTTGTGTGTATGTTTAAGTAAGATCTTAATCCTTTCTGAGTGGTATTAAAGTTGTCATCAGGAGAGCCGGGCAGCGTCAGCCTTGTAAACAACAGGCAGGCAGGGACCCTGGGAGTAACTGAAGTGGTTTCAGAAATCAAAGAGGAAGGGTCCCACCCCACCCACATGAGGCTAGTCTGCTAGCGCATGAACCCTTGGCCTGGGAGATTCACCCTGCACCATCTCCTTCGCTCCTGTATGCGCTGAGGTTAAAATCATTGGCCACCTTGGACAGCACCCCTGCAAGCCCCTCCCAGAATCCAAGGCTCACCACGTCCTTGAACAAAGGGCTGATGAGCATCTCTAAGTGCCAGACTTGTTCAGCCACCCACACACCCCCTAATCCTGACATCTCAGGATTGATAGCCCCATTTTCCATACCTCAGTACCCAGAGACCCAGATGTTAAATAGCAAGGGACAGGGAAGACATTAATAACATTTGCAGTTAGTATTCAATTAGATGGGAATGCCAATAACCTAGAGGACAAAAATAAGATTCAAACGGACTTCAGACCTCACCCAAACCAGGTGACATGCAGTGGGGAGACAGTGTAGGTGTCACCTCCCCAGTGACACCAGTGCAGAGTGGGACGATTCAGACAGAAGCAGAGCTCATCACCTGAATGTGAGCATGTAGGGCTGTATCACTGAGCACATGGCGTGCACTGTTCTGTCTGAGTCATTGATTAAGACCAGAGGGCATTCTGGTGACCACACATGTCATTGATCTCCATGATTGACTTGATTGATCTGTCTCTGCAGTCTACCCTTTCCTGTCCTCCCAAGCTTTCCTCTGAGAGGGGAGCCAGTTTACAGCCAGCCAGCCCTAGATTGGACGGGTGGCAGTTATCAGTGCCTACCATATGCAGGCCGTAATTCATCCACACAGCAACGCTACGAGGTGGGCACTGTTGCCCTCCCCCAGCACAAATATGGAAACCAAGGCTTAGACAGCTAAGTGGCTCGCCCAAGAAGACACAGCGAGAAAGTGGTGGAGCTGGGCAGGGTCTGACCCCCAAGGCTGTGATCTCAACCACTATAATAGTATGACGAGAACCAAAAGGTGGTCCTTGTCCTTTTTGCAGTTAATTTATTGTCAGAAACCAAGGCAGACCAGGTACAGTAGCTCACACCTGTAATCCCAACACCTTGGGAGGTCAAGGCAGGAGGATCGCTTGAGCCCAAGAGTTCCAGGCCAAGCTGAGCAACATAGGGAGACCCTGTCTCTACAAAAAACTTTTTAAAAAATTAGCCGGGCATGGTGGTGTAGGCCTGTAGTCCCAGCTACTTGGGAGGCTGATGCAGGAGGATCACTTGAGCCCAGGAGTACAAGGCTGCAGTGAGCTGTGATAACACCACTGCACTCCAGCCTGTGTGACAGAGCAAGACCCTGTCTCAAAAAAGAAAGAAAGAAAAAAACCAAAGGAGACCTTAATAGACGTCTGGCAGCCTTACTCTCTAATTCCTTCCCAGTGAAAGTATTTCCAACCCACACTTTATAACAAGGATAGCTAACCTCTGTGGGGCATATACATGCTCCAGGCATATGATGAGGGGTTTGCGGATGATCGTGGATGCTATACTCATCACTGCTGTCCTATATGGTGAGTACTATCACTCCCATTTTACAGGCAGCCCAGGGAGGTGAAATGACTTGCAGATTTGCTTACCTGAAAAGTACTAGAACTAGGGAGGAGCCCTTCCCAAGCCCTTTCTTTTTTTTTTTTTGGGACAGAGTCTCACTCTGTCACCCAGGCTGGAGTGCGGTGGCATGATCTCGGCTCACTGCAACCTCCGCCTCTTGCGTTCAAGCAATTCTCTGCCTCAGCCTCCTGAATAGCTGGGATTACAAGCGCCCACCACCACACCCGGCTAATTTTTTTGTAATTTTAGTAGAGACGGGGTTTCACCATCTTGGCCAGGTTAGTATTGAACTCCTGACCTCATGATCCACCCACCTTGGCCTCCCAAAGTGCTGGGATTACAGGCGTGAGCCACTGCGCCCGGCAGCCCCCTGTGCTTCTTTCTAACCAATGCTTGAGGCCAATGTGAAAATCACTTATGGCTAGCAATTATATGGCACACAATGTAGGTATTTTAGAAAACAGTATCTTGGGCCGGGCAAAGTGGCTCACTCCTGTAATCCCAGCACTTTGGGAGGCTGAGGTGAGGGCATTACTTGTGGCCAGGAGTTCAAGACCAGCCTGGGCAACACAGACCGCCATCTCTACCAAAAAAAAAAAAAATCAATATCACCAATCTTATATTATAGATTATATAGATTACTAACCACGTGTGCATCCTCAGGGCCTAGCACAGGGCTTGGCACATGTTGGGCAATAAATATTTATAGAATAAAGGAAAGTTGGCGGGCGTGGTGGCTCACACCTGTAATCCCAGCACTTTGGGAGGCCGAGGAGAGCGGATCACATGAGATGGGGAGTTTGAGACCAGCCTGGCCAACATGGCGAAACCCTGTCTCTACTGAAAATACAAAAATTAGCCGGGCATGATGGCAGGCACCTGTAATCCCAGCTACTCGGGAAGCTGAGGCAGGAGAATTGCTTGAACCCAGGAGGCGGTGGTTGCAGTGAGCAGAAATCTCATCATTGCACCCCAGCCTGGGCAACAAGAGTGAAATTCCGTCTCAAAAAAAAAAAAGGAAAGATACGTAAGTAAAGTTACATTACTTAAAGATAAATGTTCTGCCAATTTTTATTTGGATTTTTTTTAAGGCCAAAGAAGATGTTGAAGAACACCTGCTTTAAAATTTTCTGGGCTAAAATTAACACAGCTGTACCTTAGGGCAAAGTTGTCAGTTTATCTGTGTGCTGGCATGAACTTGGAATTTTGGGGTGCAGGATACAGAATTTGTAATCCTGATGAGAACTAAGGTCCATGGTTTGCCTCTGTGCAGAGGTGTGGCATGTCACTCCAGTTTGCCATTCTCTCCTAGTCCTCTGCCCCCATGACCTCTGTGGAATTCATACTGGTCTTATCTGCCTGTACCTGTTAGGATTGTTCAGAGCTCTGGAGGGGATTCCTCCCTGGCCCACACTTCCTGCCCAGGGAGGGCCTTTATTACTGTGTTTATGTGTACACAGCCCCATGTTTGTCTTTGGTCTCTTCCAGTTGCTCTAGTCCAGGCCTCACCTGCAGTCACTTGAAAGTCTGCTTTTGTTTGTTTTTTGGAGCTTTTTTTGAGACGAAGTCTTGCTCTGTCATCCAGGCTGGAGTGTAGTGGCGCAATCTCGGCTCACTGCAACCTCTGCCTCCCAGGTTTGAGCGATTCTCGTGCCTCAGCATTCCGAGTAGCTGGGGGGCTATATGTGTGCGCCACCATGTCCAGCTAATTTTTGTTTTTTGTTTTTTGTTTTTTGTTTTTTGTAGCAATGGGGTTTCACCATGTTGGCCAGGCTGGTCTCGAACTCCTGACCTCAGATGATCTGCCTGCCTCAGCCTCCCAAAGTGCTGGGATTACATAAGGGGTGAGCCACCGCACCTGGCCCAAAAGTCTTTATATCACCAATGGGGGGCAGGTGGATTCAGGCCGTTACCTTTGAGGTTCCAGAACCGGGACCCGAGCCGCGGCCCCTGGATCTTAGGCCAAGACTCAGGTCACTGAATGTCTGATCTGGAAGGAACCAGGGAGGTCCCCTCCAGCACTGGCAAACTGTTCTCTAGGCCCCATCCCCACTTAGCCAGAGCTGCTGCCTGTGTTCTGCTCCATGGGTTAGGGCGTCCCTGAAAGGTTTCCTTTGAAGAGAGTTTTGCTGCTCAAAAGTCAGAAAGCCTTAGACCTCATTTTATAGACGTGAAAGAAAACTGAAGCCCAAAGAATTCAGGGACTGTGCCCAAGGTCACACAGCTAGCTGGCCAGGCCCCTTCCATACTCCTGCCACAATCCCACGCTGACCCCTGACCCTAGGGTCAGGACTCCGAGCCGTGGATAGGGTGAGGGAAAGGTCATTGTGTGCTAGCTTGACCCTGGCGGGGGCCCATCCCTGCCTGGGGCTGCCCTGGGGCGGCTCTGCCTTGGTGGACCGTGCTGGGGCAGGGGCGAGGGAGTGGACTCTGGGCCAGTGTGTACAGACCTGCTCTGAGAAAAGAAGCCAGCCTAGGGAGGCTGGGGCTTCCTCTGTCCAAAAGGTAATTAATGAGGAGCAGCTTGGGCAGCCAGCCCTCATTGCAGCCCTGCAATGCAGCCTTCGCAGACAGCCCCACCAGGAGAGCGTGGGAAACCTTTGTCATGCAGATCCTGCTGCCTGTTTGTTTGCCACCCTGGGATTTTTCTTTCCTGTTATATATGGCTGACCCTGTGGCTAAGCAGTAAAAAAAGCAAAAGAAAAAGAAAGTTATCTGACAATAGATCAATACCTAATTAAAGCTAGAGGGAAAGCATGAAAGATTTATAGTCGCCCTGGGAGGGGAGGAGGACTTGGGAGTCCTCAGTTCATGACAGGTTTTGGTTTTTGTTTTTGTTTTCTGAGAGATTATATCCCCCTTGAGACCAAGAATTGGTTGTGGGGACTCTCTTTCCTGAAGGATCTCAGTGAGTAGGGGAGGCCTTGATGGAGGTGGAGCAGGGGAGGTGGAGGAGTTTTATCAGGGGGCTCTGCTGTCAGGTCCTTGAGTGCTCTGGTTGCTCCTCCTAAGTCCGTGGATCTTTCACCCTATACAGCCTGCAGAATTTGGCTTTCTGCCTGTCCCTCCTTTCTCCAGCAGCTAATTGGCTCTTGAGCCCCCGGGCATTTTCCAGTGGTAATTTCTGCACACTCACCCAGGCCAGCCACCTCTCATCCTCTGAGCCCTGGGCTCTACCTCCTAGTTATTTTTAGTCTCCCATGTCCTCCCTTGGAAGCCAAAGCATTGATCACACTTAAATGAGACCAGAACAATAAATTTCCCCTCTTCTCTTTGTTCAGCTTGCCTCCCAGGACAAAAGTTTGTCATCCCCCAGACCAAGCCTTTCTTTCCCCCTTCCTTTCCCCCAGAGGGTATGACATCATCTCTCTCTCTTCCCCATGACTTTTCAAGGACATGTTTCCTCCAAAGGAGCCCCACTCAAGAGATGCTGTTGGCCTTTTGTGATTTAACTGGGCTGGAGGAAGGGTGGACGTAACCCTAAGCAGTTTTCTAGATGCTATTTAACAGAGGGAGAGATGGAAGAAGGTGAGATGACAGGCGTGAGCCACTGTGCCCAGCCATTGTAGCATATTCTTACAATGGAACAAGAAAGAAGACGCTGCTGCTTCATTCAACAACATATATGAATCTCATTTTCAACATGTATGAACATAATGATGAGACCAAGGAGTAACACACGAAAGCATGTACAAAATATGGATGGAAGAAAGTGGAGGTTAACCTCCGGGCCAGTTTGGGGCTTGGCTGCTAGAGAGGCCAAGAGTGCAGGCTTTGGTTAAGAATACGGGTGGGTTTTGCATCAGGCAGACCCAGATGCAAATCCTGGTTCCAGCGCTTCCTCCCAGGAGACTCTGGGCTTGGTCTCCTCATCTCAGGAATGAGGCTACTGGTGCCTGCCTCAGAGGGCTGTCTTGAGGATTGAAGGGAAGAAAGTCTGTGAAATGTTTGCTTGGTATCCGTGTCACCTAGGTGGCAGCTGTTTCTGCAAAAACTACTGCTACTATTTTTGTTATGGTTCCAGAACCCTGACATAGCACCATGTCAGGCAGACCTTGGATTGAGAGGCAGATAATCCAGCTAGAAGTCTGAGTTTTACTTTGGGCAGGACACTTCCGTCTTTGAGTCAAAGAATCAAATGGTTCTTTCAGCCAGAAATTAATCCTCTAAGAAATGCATTGGAGGCAGGGCTCTGTGGCTCACACCTGTAACTCCAGAACTTTGGGAGGCTGAGGCAAGAGGATTGCTTAAGTCCAGGAATTTGAGACCAGCCTGGGCAACATAGTAAGACTCTGTCTCTACAAAGAAAAATACAAAAATTAGCTGGGCATTGTGGCGCATGACTGTAGTTCCAGCTACTTGGGAAGCTGGGGCAGGAGGATCACTTGAGCCCGGGGGTCAAGGCTGTAGTGAGCTGATCGTGCCACTGCACTCCAGCCTAAGTGACAGAGTTAGACCTTGTCTCAAAAAAAAAGAAAGAAAGAAAAAGAAAGGAAGGGAGGGAGGGGGAGGGGAGGGGAGGGGAAGCTCCCTGGCAACATGGACTCAAAGGAGGAAGAGGTGGAGCGTCTTGCTCTGGAGTCTTAGCGCAGAGTCTGCAGAATCCAAGGCCTGGGGCTGGGGTGGGTGAGCCGAGTCCCGCATTCCTGAGAATTCTTGCTGTCTTTCTGTACTAGGGTCCTTGGCAGTGTCTGTGGCTGACATGACTGCTCCAGTCGTGGGCTCTTCTGGAGGGGTGTATGCTCTCGTCTCTGCCCATCTGGCCAACATTGTCATGGTGAGCACCTCCCGTTCTCAATGTGTCTTTCTGGCCCTGTCCTCTGCCATCACTGGGCCTGAGTATTAATCCACTGGAGCTGGCTCACCAAAAACCAGGCAGACCTGACCTGGAGCCGAGTTCTCACACACTCCTCTCGCTCTGCAGGCCCATTTGAAATGGTTGTCTTCCAGATGCGATTCCTATTTTCTCCAGTCACGGCTTGGCCTAGGACCATGCCCATCTGCCGCTTCTGCCTCTTTCCCATTCACCGACGTTAAAGAGTTAACATTTGGTACCATCCTAGCTAATGCAGTGAAACCCCGTCTCTACTAAAAATACAAAAAATTAGCCAGGCGTGGTGGCATGCACCTGTAGTCCCAGCTACTCGGGAGGCTGAGGCAGGAGAATGGCACGAACCCAGGAGGTGGAGCTTGCAGTGAGCCGAGATCGTGCCAAAAAAAAAAAAAAAAAAGATTTGGTCACTAGCATATATGGCCATTGGAATTGCATATTTATGATAGATTGTTAAAAATAAAAGGGCCTTAGAGATTATCTCATCAAAATTCTCAAATAGGAAAGGAGGCTGTGAGAGGTTAAGTGACCTGTCCAAAGTCACATTCAAGTTTGTGGCAAAATGAGGGCTTGAACCCATATCTCCTGACAACCATTCAAGAGTTGTTTCCCGGCCAGGCACAGTGGCTCACGCCTGTAATCCCAGCACTTTGGGAGGCCGAGGCAGGCAGATCACAAGGTCAAGAGATCAAGACCATCCTGGCCAACATGGTGAAACCCCATCTCTACTAAAAAAATACCAAAATTAGCTGGGCGTGGTGGCGCGCTCCTGTAGTCCCAGCTACTTGGGAGGCTGAGGCAAGAGAATTGCTTGAACCCGGGAGGCGGAGGTTGCAGTGAGCCGAGATCACACCACTGCACTCCAGCCTGGGTGACAGAGTGAGACTCCGTCTCAAAAAAAAAGAGTTGTTCCCCTATCCCAGTCTGTCATGGGAGGGGGGCACCACTCCATTTCTCACCCTCTGCCTTTTCCTGAAAGGTAGTACAGTGTGATAGTGAAGAACATGGTCTGTGGAGCCAGTCAGTCTAGGTCTAAATCCCTGCTACACTCTGGGCAAATTACTTAACTGCTTTGCATCTCACTTTCTACATCTGTGAAATGGAATGGGAGCTGGGCACAGTGGCTCAGGACTGTAATCCCAGCACTTTGAGAGGCTGAGGTGGGCAGATTGCATTGAGCTCAGGAGTTCAAGACCAGCCCAGGCAACATGGTGAAACTCCATCTCTATAAAAAATACAAAAATTAGCTGGGTGTGGTGGTGCATGGCTATAGTCCCAGCTACTCCAGAGGCTGTGGCTGGAGAATCGGTTGAGCCTGGGAAGCAGAGGTTACAGTTAGCAGAGATTGCACCACTGCACACCTGCCTGGACAACAGAGTGAGACCCTGTCTCAATTAAAAAAAAAAAAAAGAAGAGAAATGGAATGATACACAGTAAATGAAATAAAGTGCAAATAACCACCTATATAAATGTAAATTTAATTTCCTTCTCCTGACAGAAGAGGCCAGGATGGGGTCAGACTAGACAAAGCCCTGAAGGCCAGAAATTGGGATCTGATAGTCTTAGAGGATATCAAAATCCTTTTTTTTGGAGGCGGTCTGAAGGCTGATGGAGGAGTCAGTGGCTAACCCTGCCCAATCCCTCTGCTGGCCTGGGAGCCTCCAGGTCTTACTTGTCTATTTCCCAGTACCTGGCATACAGCTGGGAGCATGGTAGATGGTGCCTACTAGATTTTAGTGAATGAAGGAAGGAACGAACAATGTCCAGAAAAGGCATAGCTTTACTTTGGGGTCCTCCTGTTTTCACCCACTCCTCCATCAGTGTCTTCGCCCACGTGGCAGATGTTTGAATGCTCAGTGATCGCAGTGCACAGGGCTTGGCGTTCCTGAGTTATCCCATGTTTTTCTTCCTTATCAATCTGTCTGTCACCCAGCGTGCTCCCAACCCTGTCCCTTTTGTTCTCATCAAAATGCCCATTGTACATTGAGCAAGAGAAGAGAGAACACAAGAGGGAGGGGAAAAGAAAGGAAGAGAGGGGGAGAGATAGACAGACACTGAGTACCTGCCTATACTTGCTAGTGGCCTGAATTTTGGCACCTTCAGGTGAGTGCTCAGAGAGAGGCTGCGGGTGTTGGGAAACGTGGAACGGCGAGCCTCTCAGTGTGTGTGTGCGCAAGTGTGTTTGCACATGCACACAGTTTGTTGAAAACCTGAGTGCATGGGCTGCCTCCCATGGCCCTTTTAAATGGGTCATTCTGTATCAGTGCCACATCTTTCCCCAGACACAGCTTTTCCTCTGAATTCTGCCTCCTCCACTCCCCCCTCCCCCTGCCCCAATTCCTTTCAGTAGGGGAAGGATATGCTAACCTCCTCCCTCCCATTCCGCCCAAGACTTGTGTATGTGTAGGGGTGATGAACAAGCTCAACTGAAAGAGAACACAGGGAGGAAGAAACACGCTGGCGTTCATAACGATGCCCTGTTCCCACCCTCTTCCCCACCTCATGGGAAACCGCCCTGATGGCCCAGAAGTTCCCATGGTGAAGGCAGACCACTGAAGGACCATGGAGTAGGGCATGTTTGTCGAGAGAGGTGTGAGAGCAGTTTTGTTCCAGTTGACGCTTCTCTCTGTCAAGTAGCCCATGGCCTGCGGCTGTGGAGATGAGCAGCCTCATCTGAGAGTCCAGTGCCTTCCAGAAGCAAACAGCTTTCCTTGGCCAACTGGGAGCTGTGCAGTCCCCAGAGCATGACACATGGGGAGCCCTTCTCCAGGAGGTTGTGGGGGTTGGGCGCGCTGGCTCACACTTGTAATCCCAGCACTTTGGGAGGTCAACACAGGCAGATCACTTAAGCCCAGGAGTTCAAGACCAGCCTGGGCAACATCTCTACCCATCTCTATGAAAAATACAAAAAATTATCCTGGTGTGGTGTCATGCACCTGTGGTTCCAGCAACTCTGGAGGCTGAGGTGAGATCACCTGTGGTTCCAGCTACTCTGGAGGCTGGCTGAGATCACCTGAGCCAGAGAGGCAGAGGGCAGTGAGCTGAGATTGCATCACTGCGCTCCAGCCAGGGCAACAGAGTGAAGCCTTGTCTCAAAAAAAAGAAAGAAAGAAAGTTATGTGGTGTTTATTGACGATGAAAGAAAACTCATCGTCTCATTAAAAAGGCTGATTTCTGTTTGTCAAGAGGCTACCTTTACTCAAATTAGTTCAGTGCTAAGCAATTCAGAGATGCGTTGGGTCGACCCATATGAAATTGTCCTTTCTGGCTGGGCACAGTGGCTCACGCCTGTAATCCCAGCACTTTGGGAGGCCGAGGCGGGTGGATCACGAGGTCAGGAGTTCGAGACCAGCCTGACCAACATGGTGAAACCCCATTTCTACTAAAAACACCAAAATTAGCCAGGTGTGGTGGTACGTGCCTATAATCCCAGCTACTTAGGAGGCTGAGGCAGTAGAATCACTTGAACCCAGGAGGCAGAAGTTGCAGTGAGCCGAGATCACACCATTGCACTCTAGCCTGGGTGACAGAGAGAGACCCTGTCTCAAAAAAAAATTGCCCTTTCTATGGGCCATCAGCATTTGAATATTGGCAACTTCATATGGTTCTACCTAATAGATATACTATTGTTTTCAGCTTCAAAATGAAGGTTTGGAGTGTGTGTGTGTGTGTGTGAGAGATACGCAGTAAAGTACCTCATCAGAACTAAAAGTAGAAAAAGCATGGACTTGGGCCGGGCACGGTGGCTCACACCTGTAATCCCGGCACTTTGGGAGGGCGAGGCGGGCGGATCAACTGAGTTTGGGAGTTTGCGACCAGCCTGACCAACATGGAGAAACCCCATCTCTACTAAAAATACAAAATTAGCTGGGTGTGGTGGTGCATGCCTGTAATCCCAGCTACTCAGGAGGCTGAGGCAGGAGAATTGTTTGAACCCAGGAGGTGGAGGTTGTGGTGAGCTGAGTGTGCCATTGCACTCTAGCCTGGGCAACAAGAGCAAAACTCCGTCTCAAAAAAAAAAAGAAAAGAAAAGAAAAAGCATGGACTTAAGAGAAAATCCGCATTCGAGTACCAGTGTCACCATCTTAATAGCTATGAGTCTATCACTCAACTTCTTGGAGCCCCAGTTATCTCATCTGTAATCCCATCTTCACAAAACAGTTGTTTGGGAGACAAGAAAATGGACAAAATATTTCAACAAAAGATCTGGAATGCAAAAAGCCCTATAATCAAGACTTCTTTTTTTTTTTTTGAGACAGGGTTTCACTGTGTCACCCAGGCTGGAGTGCAGTGGCAGGATCTCGGCTCTCTACAACCACCACCTCCCGGGCTCAAGCAATCCTCTTGCCTCAGCCCCCCGAGTAGCTGGGACCACGGGCTCGTGCCACCATGCCTAGCTAACCATGTTGCCCAGGCTGGTCTCGAACTCCTGAACTCAAGCGATCCACCCGCCTCAGCCTCCCAAAATGCTGGGATTACAGGCATGAGCCACCGTGCCCCGGCAAGACTTCTTATTTTAAACACTAGAAATATACAGATACACCTAATTGAATAATTTATTAATTGCCTCCTGCTCGCCAGAGTTCCATTTTTTAATCTACAAGATATTTACTTACACTTCGCTCTGTATGATTGATGCTTTCCCAAAATGTTTGAGATCTGAATTTTCACAAACTGAACCACATTGTCAAAGCACAAGGGAAGATGGTTGCCTAACAGACACTAAAGATTTCTGTTATAAGGTTTACTTTATTGGCCGGGCGCGGTGGCTCATGCATGTAATCCCTGCACTTTGGGAGGCCGAGGCGGGCAGATCATGAGGTCAGGAGATCAAGACCATCCTGGCTAATATGTGAAACCCCATATCTACTAGAAAATACAAAAAATTGGCTGGCGCGGTGGCTCACGCCTGTAATCTCAGCACTTTAGGAGGCTGAGGCAGGCGGATCACAAGGTCAGGAGTTCGAGACCAACCTGGCCAATATGGTGAAACCCCATCTCAACTAAAAATACAAAAATTAGCTGGGCATGGTGGCAGGTGCCTGTAGTCCCAGCTACTCAGGAGGCTGAGGCAGAAGAATTGCTTGAACTCGGGAGGTGGAGGTTGCAGTGAGCCAAGATTGTGCCACTGCACTCCAGCCTGGGCGACAAAGCGAGACTCCGTCTAAAAAAAAAAAAATACAAAAAATTAGCCAGGTGTGGTGGCGGGCGCCTGTGGTCCCAACTACTCGGGAGGCTGAGGCAGGAGAATGGCGTGAACCTGGGAGGCAGAGGTTGCAGTGAGCCAAGATCACGCCACTGCACTTCAGCCTGGGCGACAGAGTGAGGCTCCATCTCAAAAAAAAAAAAAAAAAGGTTTACTTTATTAAGGAAAAATCTTTTTGTAGGACAAAGAATCACTCCCTAATTTATCTGTGTCACGCTTTCACATTCCCTGTGTTGGGTTTTCTTGAAGTCATTTCACAAGAAACCGTTTCTACCAGGGATAGATAGAGAAAGCTGTATTGGAATGGAAGCTCCTTGCCTGGCTTTCAGCCTCTGCACTCTTAACCCGGTTGGGTGAGCAAGATGCTGAGGGGACTGGTTACCAACTTGTTCGCTGTGGGTGAGTTACTGTCTCACTCTTTGAGGCTCTGGGAGATAATGAAATTAAAGGGCCTGCAAAAGGTTTGTATTCCCCAAAGATCTGCAGGCTTTTCAGCTTTTATAGCAGCAGCAGTGCTGGCTGCATGTGAGATTTTTTTTCTTCTCTCCTGTTGTTTCAGTGCACTGATTTTATTGGCGGGAATATTGGATTGGGAAAGTAAGGCAGCTGGTTGGAAGTGGGGACTCTCTAGTTTAACCACTTGGCTGCTGGGAAGCAGGTCATATTTACTAGCATTCTTTCGCTCCATTTGTGGGCAGCTGGGACAGATGGCACAGGCACATGGAATGTGACCTCTGAAGTGTGGGTGGACAGAGCCCTGGACCAGGAGCCCAGTCAGCTCACCATTCACTTACTGTGACCTTGAACCAGCCCTCCTGAATCCTCAGTTTCTTCTTCCCTAAAGTGTGCAGCAGAGGGATGGACTGTATCAGCTTGGCAAGCTCCAGGGCTTTCAGGGTCCAGGCAGATGTTGTAAACCCATAAAGCGGGCCTGGGAGGTGCTGTGGCAAAACTGGAGTCATTCAGATTCGGATTTTTTCAAGCCACTCTGCAGGGCAAACTCCCCGTCTTTGTCTCAGGTCAAGATATTGTCACACATTTAGATGATGCCTACTGTGTGCCAGGCAGTGGTCTTAGTGCTTTACATATATTAATTCATTTCATTCTCACAACCACCTGATGAGATGGGTAACTGAGATAAGGTGCTGTTGTTATCTCAAATTCACAAATGAAAACAATAGAGAAGAAGGAATTCTGAGCCACCCCACTGATGGCCAACCAGGCCAAAAATAAGGATGGTGCGTTTAACGTCTATCCCAGATAGGGCCCAGGAGGGGCATGGAGGCAGGAGACCTCAGATAAAGGAGAGAGCTGCCCACACATTCTAACTTACTTTGCCTGATACTATCACTCAGGACATAGTGAAAGAGACACTGTCTTCAAATAAGATATTCACTTAGGCCAGGCTTGGTGGCTCACGTCTACAATCCCAGCACTTTGGGAGGCCGAGGAAGGTGAATTGCTTGAGCCCAGGAGTTCTGAACCAGCCTGGGCAACATAGGGAGACCCCATCTCTACAAAAAATTTAAAAATTAGCCAGGTGTGGTAGAGTGTGCGTATAGTCCCAGCTAGTTGGGAGGCTGAGATGGGAGGATCACTTGAGCCCAGAAGGTCAAGGCTGCAGTGAGTCGTGATCATGCCACTTCACTCCAGCCTGGGCAATAGAGTGAGACCCGGTCTCAAAAGGAAAAAAAAGAAAAATAATAAGATATTTACTCAGAGGGGGCTGAGCACAAATGGCTCATGCCTGTAATCCCAGCACTTTTTGTTTTGTTGTTGTTTTGAGACAGAGTCTCACCCTTCGCCCAGGCTGGAGTGCAGTGGCGCAATATTGTCTCACTGCAGCCTCCACCTCCCAGGTTCAAGCAATTCTTGTGCCTCAGCCTCCAGAGTAGCTGGGGTTACAGGCATGTACCACCACACCCTGCTAATTTTTTTATATGTTTAGTAGAGATGGGGTTTCGCTGTTTGCCAGGCTGATCTTGAGCTCCTGGCCTCAAGTGATCCGCCTGCGTCAGCCTCCCAAAGTGCTGGGATTACAGGCCTGAGCCACCACACCTGGCCTGTTGTTGTTTTTGAGAAAGGGTCTCACTCTGCTGCCCAGGCCAGAGTACGCTGGTGCAATTTCAGCTCACTGCAACCTCAACCTCCTGGGCTCAAGCAATCATCCCACCTCAGCCTCCTGAGTAGCTGGCACTACAGGTGCATACCAGCACGCCCAGCTAATTTTTTATAGAGGCAGGGTTTCGCCATGCTGCCCACGCTGGTCTCGAACTCTCAGGCTCAAGCATTCCTCCTGCCTTGGCCTCTCCCAAAGCACTGGGATTACAGGCGTGAGCACCTGGCCTGTAATCCCAGCACTTTGGGAGGCCGAGGCTGGAGGACCACTTGAGGCCAGGAGTTCAAGACCAACCTGACAACATAGTGAAGTTCCATATCTACAAAAAATAAAAAATTTAGCCAGGTGTGGTGGCACATGCCCATAATCCTAGCTACCTGGGAAGCTGGGGCAGGAGGATTACTTGAGCCCAGGAGTTTGAGGCTGCAGTGAGCTATGATTGCATTGCCGCATTCCAGCCTGGTTGGCAGAGTGAAACCCTGTCTCTTAAAAAGAAAAAGTCTTCTGTACTTTCGCTTTTAATTGTGATAAATGTACATACCATAAAATGTACCATCTTAAAGTATACAGTTACATTTTAAATGTACAGTTCAATGGCATTAGGTACATTCATACATTCACATTGTTGTACAATCATTGCCATCTGTCTCCAGAACTCTTTTCATCTTACAAAACTGAAACTGTACCCACTAAACAATGACTCCCCACCCCCTCCTCCCTTCAGCCCCTGGCAACCACGATTCTACTTTCTGTCTCCATGAATTTAATTACTCTATACTTCATCTAAGTGGAATCATACAGTATTTAGCTTTCTGTGACTACCTTATTTCACTTAGCATAAGGTCCTCCAGGTTTATTCATGCTGTAACATGGTCAGAATTCCCTCCCCTTTTTTTTTTTTGAGACAAGTCTCGCTCTGTCGCCCAGGCTGGAGTGCAGTGGTGTGATCTCGGCTCACTGAAAGCTCCACCTCCCGGGTTCACACCATTCACCTGCCTCAACCTCCAGAGTAGCTGGGACTACAAGCAGCCACCACCACGCCTGGCTAATTTTTTTGTATTTTTAGTAGAGACGGGGTTTCACCACGTTAGCCAGGATGGTCTCGATCTCCTTTGACTTTCTGATCCATCCGCCTCGGCCTGCCAAAATGCTGGGATTATAGGCGTGAGCCACCGCCTTTTTAAGGCTGAATTGTATTCCATTGTATGTATATATCAGCAGGTGACAACGTTATCCTGCCATCTGCTTCTTAGCTTGGAACGTGAAGATTAGTGAAGATTAGACTTTCCACCTAAAAAGGGAAGGCAGGTGGCTCACCTCACCTTCTGTGAAGAAGGGGTTGCCGGTCAGTGAGGAAGAGTGGGGGAAGGGAGGAGGTGGGCAAGAAACCAGATATATAGACATGTATGTATATTTCATTTATCCATCCATCCATGGACACTGGGGTGGCTTCCACGTCTTGCCTATGGTGAATAATGCTGCTATGAACATGGGTATCACTTTTTTTTATTTTTATTTTTTTTGAGATGGAGTCTGGCTCTACTGATCCACCCGCCTTGGCCTCCCAAAGTGCTGGGATTACAGGCATAAGCCACCACGCCCAGCCGGGTATCACCTTTAAGGGAGAATTGAAATCCATGGAGGGGACATTATAGGGAAGGAAAGCCTGGCAAACAACAGCAAGAAGAACCGTTAGGGGTGAGAGCCCTTCCCAGGGCTCCCAGGGAGGCAGGGAGCACCCCGTCACGTGGGCTGGAGGGCCATCTTGTTGGCTACTTGGCAGTGGGTGTCCGCCTTTGGGAGGAGATGTCCCATTAGATGATTCCCAAGTTTCCTCCCATCCTAGGGTTTCAGCTTGGAGGGGGGCTGCGGTGCCCACCATCCGCTAACTGAGCCAGCTCAGATTGGGTCGCTAGATTCAGGGGAGGGCACTGACTCCTGTTTTGTTCCTCGTCTCCTGGCAAGCCTCCTCTGTGGGCAGACACCAGCAGATGACAATGATATCCTGCCATCTGCTTCCTAGCACGGAACATGTCGGCAAACGAAGATAGGCTTTCCACCTAAAGCGGGACCGCGGGTGGCCCACACTTCACTTTCTGTGAAGAAGGGGTTGCCGGTCAGTGAGGAAGGATGGGGAGAAGGGAGGACGTGGGCAAGAACTAAAGGCTGTGAGGATTTCCCCCTCTTTGGCATCTGCTCTGTGTCGTGCTTGCTTGACGGAAGCGTTCATGGATGTTAGTGTCCATGCCAGTGTTCTGGGCCTCTGTAAAGTTACACGTATGTTCCTGCAACCTCAAAGAAGTGCCAGACATGCCCCCGAGCTGGGCCTGGGCCAGGCAGCAAAGGCATATTGGGTGGTGGGAGGGAACCAAAGTCCCCTGGTTGTGCCCTCCTTCCCTGGGGCTTATGTGTTCCAGGAAGATTCCGGGCTCGTTTCTGTGCATGCGCACCTCTGTACAAATGGAATAGTGCTTTGAATGCACTGCAGGAGTGCCTCTCAAAGGAACCCTGTGGTGAAGTCTTTTGTAAAGTGAGAAGTCCTTTTGTAAAGCGAATAATTGTACTGTTTATCTGCTTTGGAGGTTCCGAGTTTTCCGAGATTCTCAGGGGAGAGAGGGAGTTGTTTGAAGGCCACCTGGCCCACCCCCTCTCCAGCATCTGATTCTCCTCTGGAGCATCCTTTCCGAGTGACGTGAAACCCCCGATGGTGGGAAACTCACGACCCCTGCAAGATGGACCATTCTATCTCTGGAGAGCTCTGCTTACTAGAAATGGAAACTTACTCTGAGCTAAAAAGTCTCTCTCTGAAGTTTTCATCCATTGCATCTTCTGCTTGCAGGTTACACTGAATCGAATGTGCCCTTTCCTTATGTTGACTCATTTGATATTTGACAACAATGAACTTGACCCCTGAGTCTCCTCTTTTTTGAGCTAAAAGATCCTGGCTTCCCCATTCATTCCTCATTTGCAGGATTTTGAGCTCTTTTATCATCCTGGTGGTTCTGCCTTGACTTTGCTTGGTTGGCTGTCCTGCATCCTTTGCAACCATGGAGCTCAGCAATGAATGCAGCTCTGAGATGTTCTTTATCCATGTTGAGGAGACAGGGCCTCTCCTCTTCCTAGATCTGGAGTCCCTTCCTCTTGTTAGTCCAGCTCAAGAACTTTTATGACAGGAGTAAACTTGCTGTTGCCTAAAATCTCAAAGCCATGTGGTGTGTTCTGCCACTAAGCCACAACCGTCTCATTCAGGACTTCACGGAGATCCTTATTTTAATGTCAGGTTTTCTTAAGCAAGACACACCGGCAGAAGAGTGGTCTAATCTGGAACTGACTGAACTCTCCTTTTTCCCTAGAACTGGTCAGGCATGAAGTGCCAGTTCAAGCTGCTGCGGATGGCTGTGGCCCTTATCTGTAGTAAGTACTGATGGGGCGCTGGGGGACCAAAGCCTGGCACCAGGCCCTGGGGTTCAAAGATGGCACAGTTACTGCCCTTCATGGGCTTGTGGTCAAGAAAAAAAAGTGAGACCTGTCAATGATGTGCAAAAAAGTAGGGATATTGTGAGAGCTGTCTGTCCTGCTGTGCTGCTTCGTAACCATTCATCTTTTATTTATTTATCTATTTTTAAAAATTATATTTTCATCTTTTTTTTGAGACAGGTTGTCTCCCTCTGTCATCCAGCCTGCAGTGCAGTGGCACAATCATAGCTCGCTGCAGCATCAGACTCCTGCCTGGGCTCCGGTGATCCTCCCTCTTCAGCCTCCCAAATAGTTGGGACTACACATGTGTGGTACCATGCCTGGCTGTTTAAAATTTTTGGCAGAGATGGGGGTCTTGCCGTGTTGCCCAGGCTGGTGTTGAACTCCTGGGCTCAAGCAATCCTCCTGCCTCGGCCTCTCAAGTTGCTGGGATTACAGATATGAGTCACCATGCCCGGCCTTTTTTATTTTATTTTATTTTATTTTATTATTTTATTTTTTTATTTTATTTTATTTTATTTTTATTTTATTTTATTTTATTTTTTATTTTTTATTTTATTTTATTTTATTTTATATTTTATTTTATTTTATATTTTATTTTTTATTTTTTTTATTTTTATTTTATTTTATTTTATTTTTAATTTATTTTATTTTATTTTATTTTATTTTATTTATTTTATTTTTTTGAGATGGAGCCTCCCTCCGTCGCCCAGGCTAGAGTGCAGTGGTGTGATCTCGGCTCACCACAACCTCCACCTCCCGGGTTCAAGTGATTCTCCTGTCTCAGCCCCCCAAGTAGCTAGGATTAGGGCATGCCACCACGCCCAGCTACTTTTTTGTATTTTTTGTAAAGACGGGGTTTCACCATGTTGGCCAGGCTGGTCTCAAACTCCTGACCTCAGGTGATTTGCCCACCTTGGCCTCCCAAAGTGCTGGGATTACAGGCGTGAGCCACCATGCCTGGCCCCAGCCTATTTTTTCATCTTTTTATTGACATATAATATGCAAACAGAAAAGTACTTAACGACCAGCACCCAGATCAAGACAAATAACTTCCTAACCTTTTTGGTCATGGAACTGATCCTTTGAGATCCCTTGTTGAAAGTCCAAGACCCTGTTGCCAGAAAAATACATATATGTGCACTCATGTGCATACACACATGTATCAAAAGCTGCAGTTTTAGCAGGTTCACAAACTGTAACTAGTCCAAGAACCCCTAGGAACAAGATGTCTTCAGGGCCTAGTTGGGAGAGCTCAGTTCTACCTACAGAGGTCATTCTGAGTGTTAGTGGCAAGCAGGTGTCCACCAAGTAAACACGGTGTAAGAGGACATTTCAGGCAAAGCTGCAGCCTGAACTAACACATAGATGGGTGAAGGGTCATGGCCAGCGAGTTGGTTAGCAAAACCAAGAAATTCGTTTCGGGATTGTGTGTGATTTTGATCAGAGATAAAGTTAGTGAAACAGTATGAGTCAGATTGTTAAGGGCTTTAAATGCTAAGAAAAGAAAATGCACTTCACTTTGCATTCCCTGGGATCCCACTGGAGGGCTTTCAACAAGAGAGTTATTGATGGATAACCAGAGTTTTAGAAAACCAGTCAGGCTGCAGTGTGGAGAACAGATTGTGAGGACAAGGGGGGATAAGACCAGAGGCCAAAGGGCTCTTTCTGAGTTCGAAAGAGATGAGTCTGAACAGAAGCAATGGAGGTAGGGGCCGGGCAGTGTGGCTGACGCCTGTAATCCCAGCACTTTGGGAGGCCAAGGTGGGAGGATTGCTTGAGGCCAGGAGTTCAAGACCAGCCTTGGCAATATAGCAAGACCTTGTCTCTACAAAAAAAAATACAAAAAAATTAGCCAGGCATGGTGGCTTGCGCCTGTAGTCCTAGCTACTTAGACTGAGGCAGGAAGATCTCTTGAGCCTAGGAGTTCAATACCAGCCTGGGCAACAGAGCAAGACCCTGTCTCTACAAAAAAAAAAAATTAAAAATTAGCCAGGCATGGTGGCTTATGCCTATAGTCCTAGCCCAGGAGCTTGAGGCAGCAGTGAGCTATGATCATGCCACTGCACTTCAGCCTGTGTGACAGAGCGAGACCCTGCCTTAAAAAAAAAAAAAAAAAAAAAAAAAAAGAAAAGTCCAGGCGCAGTGGCTCACTCCTGTACTCCCAGCACTTTGAGAGGCTGAAGCAAGTAGATCACCTGAGGTCAGGAGTTCGAGACCAGCCTGACCAACATGGTGAAACCCTGTCTCTACTAAAAATACAAAAATTAGCCGGGCATGGTGGCGCGCGCCTGTAATCCCAGTTACTGTTACTCAGGAGGCTGAGGCAGGAGAATCCCTTGAACCTGGGAGGCGGAGGTTGCAGTGAGCTGAGATCATGCCACTACACTCCAGCCTCAGCAACAGAGCGAGACTCTGTCTCAAAAAAAAAACAAAAAAAAAACGATGAGGATAGAAGAGGGAGTGAATGCATTTTCTCATCCAGTCCTCCAAACCCACCTAAAAAGGGTATTATTATTAGCTTAATTTATAGGTAGAAACTCCAGGCTCAGAGAGTTAGGTTCCTAGCCCAAGGTCACCCAGCTAAGAAGTGATAGAGCCAGAATTCAGAGCCAGCCTGTGCCATTTCAAATGTCCCACATGTTAGCCAAGCTAGATAGTAAGCACCTGGGCTTTCTCTGGGTCAGCCACCTGCTGTGTAGGTAAGAGGAAGACTGAGTCTGAACAAACCTGGGATGGAGGGTCAGGCCTGGGAGGGCTCCGCTTCAATTCACGTCCACCTTCCTTACTTCTTACCCCATGGCTTTCAAGAAATCGGGTCTGCCCCTGACCCTCTGTGGGTCTCTCTGGATCTGTTTCCTGGATGGGGCTGGAGGATCTCTCATCCCAGGAAGGACCTTCCAGCCTTAAAACCTGAGGACTCCTTGAGTCAGGGCATTAGGGTGCAGTGGAGTGGCAGTGGGTGTGGCATAGCTTCTGCATCTGCTTAGGCCCTGAGTTTGTTCGTTTTTGAGGAAGGAAAGAGAAGCATGAGTCTTGTTGCTTAAAAAAAAAAAAATCCGGCCGGGCGCGGTGGCTCACGCCTGTAATCCCAGCACTTTGGGAGGCCGAGGCGGGCGGATCACGAGGTCAGGAGATAGAGACCATCCTGGCTAACACGGTGAAACCTGGTCTCTACTAAAAATAGAAAAAATTAGCTGGGTGTGGTGGCACACGCCTGTAGTCCCAGCTACTGGGGAGGCTGAGGCAGGAGAATGGCGTGAACCCGGGAGGCGGAGCTTGCAGTGAGCCGAGATCGTGCCACTGCACTCCAGCCTGGGTGACAGAGCAAGACTCCGTCTCAAAAAAAAAAAAAAAATTCCAGCCGTAAGCATCATAAAAACTAAAATGCTGTATCGGAGTTGGAGACCATCATCTTTCAAACCTCCTTTATCAAACCCTGGACCTGGGGAGCCAAGGCTAGAAGGCTGCCCCAGGGCAGGAGTGGGGGAGCGGAGGGCGGAGGGTCGATCCCTGGATGCGCCTTTTCTGCCATCTATCGGCCATCCTTGGAGTTGCAGGGCTCAGCCCAGAAGGCTGGGCAACCCCAAAGGAAATGAAGGTCCCTGGAGGTTCTGGCACCCCCTGCAGTGGTTAGAGTGGAGAGAAGAGCCCTGGCTGATTAACTGGTAGCTAAATAGGTATAAAATTCCCCTCAGAGGGCTTTATTTCAATGTCAAATTTGCCTTGGTTTTCTTATCTGTAAAATGGGAATAAGAATACCTACCCTCAGTGTTCTTTTGGTAGTGGATAATGGGATGGCAGTTTCCTAGCGTCCGTCCTTTCAAGAGACTCATCCCCACTTGACTGGCTGACCCAAGAAGTTCACACAAGAAGCGTGGATTGGTGATCAGGATGAAGGCATCTTAGAATCTGTTAAGGGTCTGGGTGTGGTGGCTCATGCCTGTAATCCTAGCACTGTGGGAGGCTGAGGCAGGAGACTCACTTGAGCCCAGGAGTTCAGGCCTGAGCAACATAGTAAGACCTCATCTCTACAAAAAAAATGTTTTTAATTACCCAGATGTGGTGGTGGGCGCCTGTAGTCCCAGCTACTTGGGAGGCTGAGATGGGAGGATCACCTGAGCCCAGGAGGTTGAGGCTGAAGTGAGCTGTGATGGTGCCGCTGTACTCCAGCCTAGAGTGAGACCCGTGTCAACAAGAACAACAAAAAGAATCTGTTAAGGGGTCAATTCAGCAATTTGTTGGGGTCAGGGTTTTCTTTTTTTGTTTGTTTTTGAGACAGTCTTGCTGTCGCCCAGGCTGCAGCGCAGTAGTGCAATCTCAGCTCACTGCAACCTCCACCTCCTGGGTTCAAGCAGTTCTGCCTCAGCCTCCTGAGTAGCTGGGATTACGGGAGCCCACCACCACACCTAGCTAATTTTTGTATTTTTAGTAGAGATGGGGTTCCACCATGTTGGCCAGGCTGGTCTCGAACTCCTGACCTCAGGTGATCCACCCGCCTCGGCCTCCCAAAGTGCTGAGATTACAGGTGTGAGTCGCCGTGCCCGGCCAAATGTCACCTCTTTAGGGAGGTCTTGCGTGACTCCCCAAGCTAAAGAATTTCCCTCCTTAAACCAGGCATTACTTTTACATCACCTGTTTCCCCCCATAGATGTCTCTCTTCCTGAAATTATCTTATGTATGTAATTGCTTACTGCTTTATTGCTAGACCCTGTAAGCTCTGGGAGAACAGAGATTTGCCTGCCTCCTTCACTACTGTGTCCCCAGTGCAGAGAATGGTGCTTGGCCTAATAGGGAATGAATTCATGGGTGGGTGATGAAGTGAAGGCCCTCAGCCCCTGCTCAGGGCCCTCCTGTGACAACTCTCTGCTTCCTCCCCTTGCAGTGAGCATGGAGTTTGGGCGGGCCGTGTGGCTCCGCTTCCACCCATCGGCCTATCCCCCGTGTCCTCACCCAAGCTTCGTGGCGCACTTGGGTGGCGTGGCCGTGGGCATCACCCTGGGCGTGGTGGTCTTGAGGAACTATGAGCAGAGGCTCCAGGACCAGTCACTGTGGTGGATTTTTGTGGCCATGTACACCGTCTTCGTGCTGTTTGCCGTCTTCTGGAACATCTTTGCCTACACCCTGCTGGACTTGAAGCTGCCGCCTCCCCCCTGAGGGCTGGAGGCCCGAGGTCGGGGAGGGGAGGGAAAAGCGGCACCCACAGGGAGCACCTGCGAGGTTTTTTCTCATCACCAGCTCAGCTAGGCCGGGCAGGCGAGGACAGAAGACTCTGGGCTGCTGTAATGTTTGTGTTTAGATTTGGACACACAGTGGAGACCCTTTCCTGAAAGGCACCTGGCAGAGGAGTTGATGTGGCTGCTGTCGTTTTTCTCGGCTGCTCTGATGACATCGGGCCAGGGTGAAGGTCTGGGGTGGGGTGTGAGAGTGGCCCTCCCTCACCTGGGCTGGGCTTCTTCCATAGGGCCAGGGGGTGCCCCCTCGCTGCTGCGGATTGAGCAGCGGCTTCTTCCTCATCCTCTACCCTCAGAGACCCTAAGAGACATGGGAAGGCTCAAGGGTTGTTGCAGCCAGGCATGGCCCCTCTCTAGCTCAGAGATAATTGCAGGCCATGTGCTGTCTCCTTGACACCTGCTGGGTCTGGAGCTCCAGTAAGAAGAGGGCCTACGGGACATGTCAGCTGTGACCTGGGCTGGTTGGTGGGCACTGGGACATGATCTGTTGTGCCTGGGTTGGGCAGAGCAGGGAGGCTGTAGGCTCTAGGCCCCCTCTTGTGCTGGGGGTACCCAGTGAGAGGGACCCAAGCAGGGGGAATAAACTTCATTCCAAGTTGCACCCTGGAGAAGACAGACCCAGGACCAGCTTCAGACTTCTCCCTCCCTTTCTTCCAGGATATTGGCATCTCACACTGGTGCCCTAGCCTCCATGCCCAGCCTTGTTTTAGGGTCTGTCTTTCCTTTTGCTGCCCTGACACTACTTTGTGCCTCTCTTTGGTTATGGAGACAGTGTTTTGAAACATTCGTGTGTGTGTGTGTGTGTGTGTGTGTGTGTATGTGATGGGAAAGGTAACTGAGGCAAGTCAGCGCCTGCAGAGAAGGCATGGCGGATGCAGGGGGCCCATGTGGGTGTCCGTGAGAGGCGGGAGACTGTGGTGTGCTGTGGTTGCTGAGTCCTTGCTTTGACAAAGCCTGCCCCCTTCCTTCCCATCTCCTGTCCCTTCCACCCCATCTCCTGTCCCTTCCACACCTGCCCCTGAGCATCACTGACCGGTGGCAGAATGGCCCTGCTGGAGGGAGAGCTCAAGCCCTCCGAGGATCCCTGGATGCTGAGGTTTGCCAGGTTCAGCTCTTGTTTCCCTCTGAGATGGCCTTCATATCCAAAAAGGTTCCATCCTATCTCCCTTAGGAAAGAAAGAGCTTTGGGGGCACAAGAGACGCTGGGGTAGGAATGTTGAGGCCATGTGTCCATTTGAGTTAGGGGGACAGGAGGCTACAGGAAGAGGAATTCCAATTTAGTTAGAAAACTTTGCCTCGGGAGAATTGTTGGGTGCATGGATGAACCTCAGAAGGAGGGCAGCCAGTAACCTCGGAGGCTTGGATGCGGGAGAGAACATGGTAGTTATCAAATCCACCCCACCCCCATTACACAAGTGAGAAAACAAGATGGAGGGAATGACCCTCCTAATAGGAGCTGGTGCAGGCCCCGAATGGAGGGCATGAGGATGACCTTTGACAAAAGATGACACTCCCTTTATCGTGCTCTTGGAATTCTCAACCACTGACAGCCCAGAAGAACAAAGAATGCCAGGCCTGGGGGAAGGCAGGGGGCTGGGCGTGTCCAGAAACAGGGGCAGGAGTGTGGGAACGGTCTTCCTCCAGCCTCGTGCCCATCCTGGCCCTTGAGTGTAGCGGGGTCCAGGGTCAGTCAGGCCAGGCATTTGGGGTCTTGGGCCACAGTGGCTTCCCATCCTGGTGACTACATGTAAATGGGCTCACTCACTTACTGGCAGGCGAGGCCCAGCCATGCCCCATCTTGGACCACTGCTAAATAGATTGCCCTGGCCTCATCCACATATGTAGTGCCCTAGGTCCTGCTCCCCCGCACCAGTGCTGTGCTGAGGGCCGCAGCCTGTGGCACTGTGGGCCCACACCTTTGGCGGTTGCGTCAGCCTGGGGCGTCTTGTGTGTGCCCTGCCCACATTCTCTGCCCTAGTGATAGAAAGATGTAGATGGAAGTCAGTGCCTCAGAGGAGGAGGCTCTGAGGCTGTGGAGCTGGGCTCAGGGAAGTCCGGGGGAGGATGCAGAAGGAGCCAGGAGGTTGCTGCCTCTGCCTGGGCTGCAACCGCACTAAGCTGAGCGATGAGGTCCTTTCCTGGAGGGATGGAGAATCCCCTCCAGATTCCTGTCCTGGCCCCTGGGGCTTCTGTGGTGTGGGTGGAATGAGCAGAGTGCCAACTCTGTCTGGTATGACCTGGAGAGGGGGCTTCCTCTCTCAGGGGTGAGAAAGCATTGAACTAGAAGACTCTAGAAATCCCTCATAGAAGTACTCAGCTCCCTCGGGGACTCCCAGGGAAGCTTGTTACTGAGAAGGACAGTGGAGGCGGAATCGTGTCTCCCACCATGTTAAGTGTGTCCTCTGCTGCCAAGGACCCTCGTCTGTACCTTAGACCACCAGCCCCAGCTGTTCCCTGTCAGCACACCCACCTCCACTCCCTCTCCCAACCATGACTTCAAGCGGGGCCACAGGGTGGGGGCATAGAGTCACTTCACCTGACCCAGGCCTCTCCCCAGGTCAGGAGGCAGCTGTCTGGTCAGAGGGGTTCCCTTTGTGGCATCTGGCTTTCTCCTCAGCAGGTTCCACCACCCTCTCAGCAGCACTTGCCCATGGCCAAGGCTGGCCGTGTCCTCCCTGCCTCTTTCCTTGTCTGAGGTGGCTGCCGGCCCAGAGGGTGGTGTATAAATCTTCAGGCTGGCGGAGGTAGATTGGCCTTTTATCTACAGGATACAGAAACTGAAAGCTGGGGAATCCTCAAACAGCAGCCATAGACTCGCTGGCTCTCATTAAACGGGAGAGGAATCACAGAAACTGGGGAAGGGAAAACAAACCTTCAAAGGAGAAATTTCGCTTTAATGACACCATTCATCATTCGTTTTTTAATTAGGAAAAGCTCCCTAATGAGGCTCTTTTGCCAGCTAATAGGACTCTCGATTTCCATGAGAACCATTCTTGCCCAGAGGATTAGGGGAGCCATTGCTCACCAAGCCAGGATCTTCCCCCAGCGTCCAATTTAATTTGCAAATACGTAATGCAGATTCCCTGGGTGCCGTGAAAGCCCTTCCTGGCATCATTCATGTTGCTCCCCATGCTGGCTGGAAAGCACGGTTCTCCTCTGCCTTAAAAACAGTGCCCAACAGTGAACTGCCCCTCCGAGGACTTGAGTAAGTGGAAAAAACAAAACACAAACTGCAATGTTTGTTTCTAAGTATTTTTGTATTGTGTACATTCTGTATATTTTTGTTGTAACATATTATTTGAGCACAGATTCCATTAAAGATTTTTTTTTTCCAAGCCATTGGTTATTCAGGAAGTGACCTGAAGGGCTGGCATTAGGGCCTGTTTCATCTGGGTCTGGGTCAGGATGGGTGGGAGAGGGTGAACAGCAGCAGTGGTGGATCTAGGATTTCTATAAAGTACAGATTGGGGCATCAGTGCTTAGCACCAGTCTGTAGCTGTGTGCATCTTACTTAACTTTTCTCAAATCACTGAACTCTTTTGAGTGGTTGATGAAAGCTGTGATTTCTCTTCTGATAAAAATGTGTATGTAGGACGGGCATGGTGGCTCACACCTGTAATCCCAGCACTTTGGGAGGCCAAGGCTTGTGGATCACCTGAGGTCAGGAGTTCAAGACCAACCTGGCCAACATGATGAAACCCCGTCTGTACTAAAAATACAAAAAATTAGCTGGGTGTGGTGGCGCACGCCTGTAATCCCAGCTACTCAGGAGGCTAAGGCAAGAGAATCACTTGAACCAGGGAGGCAGAGGTTGCAGTGAGCCGAGATCGCACCACTGCACTCTGGTGTGGCAACAGTGAGACTCCGTCTCAAAAAAAAAAAAAAAAAAAAAAAAAAAAAAAAAAAAACACAGGCCAGGCGCAGTGGCTCACGCCTGTAATCCCAGCACTTTGGGAGGCCGAAGTGGGCGGATCATGAAGTCAGGAGTTCGAGACCAGCCTGGCCAACACAGTTAAATCCCGTCTCTACTAAAAATGCAAAAATTAACTGGGCGTTGTGGTGGGCACCTGTAATCCCAGCTACTCAGGAGGCTGAGGCAGGAAAATCGCTTGAACCCTGGAGGCGAAGGTTGCAGTGAGCTGAGATCATGCCACTAAACTCCAGCCTGGGCGACAGAACTAGACTCTGTCTCAAAATAAAAAAAAAAAAGGAAAAGAAAAGAAAATTTAAATGCTGCAGAATCTACCCAAGAACAAACTTTAGAGTGCCGTTAAGGCTAAAGGCCAAAGAACCCACTTCTGTTTAGCGTGTGGAGATCCAACTTCACTAGAAGGAGAAATCACGATCCTCTCTGAGCATCAGTGCTCTTATAGGTCAACTTCAGGCTGAAGTACCTGAGCCATTTAAAGGCAAGCTCCTGCCAGGCGCAGTAGCTCATGCCTGTAATCCCAGCACTTTGGGAGGCTGAGGCAGGCAGATCACTTGAGGCCAGACCAGCCTGGCCAACATGACAAAACCACATCTCTGCTAATAATACAAAAAAACTGCCAGGTGCAATGGCTCACGCCTGTAATCCCAACACTTTGGGAGGCTGAGGCGGGCAGATCTTGAGGTCAGGAGTTCCAGACCAGCCTGGCCAACATGGTGAAACCGTGTCTCTACTAAAAATACAAAAATTAGCCGGGCAATAGTGGTGCATGCCTGTAGTCCCAGCTACTCGGGAGGCTGAGGCAGAATTGCTTGAGCCTGGGAGGCAGGGGTTGCAGTGAGCCGAGATCCTGCCACAGCACTCCAGTCTAGGTGACAGAGTGGACCCTGTCTCAATAAATAAATAAATAAATAAACAAATAAATAAATAAATAATAAAGGCAAGCTCCTTGGAGAGCCAGAAGCTGTTGAATTCTCTGCCTTTGCCTTCTCTCCCTTTTTTACTTTCCTGGTTCTTCGCTTCTATTAATGCTAGATTCTCATTCTTCCATACATTAATAAGGCACTTCCCAATAATAAGGTAATTAAGAAATGAAGGGCTGGGCACAGTGGCTCACACCTGTAATCCCAGCACTTTGGGAGGCCGAGGCGGGTGGATCACCTGAGGTCAGGAGTTTGAGACCAGCCTGGCCAACATGGCAAAACCCCGTCTATACTAAAAATACAAAATTAGCCAAGCATGGTGGTGCATGCCTGTAGTCCCAGCTACTCAGGAGGCTGAGGCAGGAGAATCACTTGCACCCAGGAGGCAGAGGTTGCAGTGAGCCGAGATTGCGCCATTGCACTCCAGCCTGGGCAACAAGAACAAAACTCCATCTCAAAAAAGAAACAAACAAAAAAAAAAACAGGTGCAGTGGCTCATGCCTGTAATCCTAGCACTTTGGGAGGCTGAGGTGGGCGGATCACCTGAGGTCGGGTGTTCGAGACTAGCCTGACCAACGTGGGGAAACCCTGTCTCTACTAGAAATACAAAATTAGCCAGGAGTGGTAGCACGTGCCTGTAATTCCAGCTACTTGAGAGGCTGAGGCAGGAGAATCACTTGAACCTGGGAGGCGGAGGTTGCAGTGAGCCGAGTTCGTGCCATTGCACTCCAGCCTGGGCAACAAGAGTGAAACTCCGTCTCAAAAAAAAAAAGAAATGAAGACAATTTCCTGTGTACCTACTATGTGCTAGGCACTGAGGTAGGCATTTCCACAGCTACTTTATGTGAACTAGGTATAAATATCCCCCTATTTACACACCAGGGAAAAGGTTAGAGAAATTTAGTTACTTGCTGGTAGTATGTGGCACAGCTGGCTTCACACCCAAGACTGCTGGTACCAAAGTTCATGCTGTCAGCCCTCAGGTATTTGCACAGAACTGTAAGGGCACTAAGCATGTGCAGGCCTCAGGGTCTTTGTTTAAAGATCCATCTCATTGCATTAGGCCTGGGGCCATCCAGTAACAGGAATGAACCTCGGGACATTCACTCAGAGTTCATGTAATAGGACCTTCACCTTATCAGCCCTCATAGTAATTTACAAGAAAAACCACAGCTGTTGATTCATTACTGCTTCCATATATATGTATTTTTTCTCTTGTTGCCCAGGCTGGAGTGCAATGATGCGCTCAGCTCACCGCAACCTCCAACTCCCAGGTTCAAGGAATTATCCTGCCTCAGCCTCCCAAGTAGCTGGGATTACAGGCACGTGCCACCATGCCTGGCTAATTTTGTATTTTTAGTAGAGATGGGGTTTCTCCATGTTGGCCAGGCTGGTCTCGAACTCCCGACCTCAGGTGATCCACCCACCTCAGCCTCCAAAAGTGCTGGGATTACAGGCGTGAGCCACCATGCCTGGCCTATTTCTTTATATTTGAGACAGGGTCTTGCTCTGTTGCCCAGGTTGGAGTGTAGTAGTAGTCATAGCTCAGTTACTTTGAGCTCCTGGGCTCAAGCAGTCTTCCGGCCTCAGCCTCCTGAGTAGCTGGGACTATAGGCACATACCACCAGGTCCTGCTAATTTTATTTTTTGTAGAGATGGCATTTCACTGTGTTGCCAGGCTGGTCTCGAACTCTTAGGCTCATGCAGTCCTCCTGCCTTGGCCTCTCAAAGTGCTGGGATTACAGGCCTGAGCCACCACACCCAGCCACATTTGGGAAATTTAGCAATTAAGAGAACTGCACTGCCCTCTCAGACCTCCAAGTGGAAAGACTTCATTGAAGTAAGTCAGCAGGGTTTCCATTAACTGAGAAGACACACTGTTAGGAAAGTGTGGTCCTAGTAACTGCATCTTATTTCCAAGAAGCCTGCAGGCTTTCCTGGCACCTGGTCTAAGGGATCCTCTGGTAGAGGACAGGCATTCTGTCATGGTGAATAATGAATGAGAGTGAAAGGAAGTAACTTGGGTTATTGAGTTCTATGGGTATAACTCTACTGGACAATGAATAAAACATTGTGAGGGAAATTGCTCTTAGACTCTGCTCGATGCCTCCTGCAAGAAGCAGAAAGGTGTGTATCCCAGCAAGTGATTTGATTTTGTTCAACAAATTCCTTAGTATAACAAGTATAATTTCCTCACAACCTTGTTGGGAATACAAATGTTAGGCTTGAGGACAGAGCTCATTAAACAAAAACAACTGTCTTGATGAGAAGCTAAGTTTTATTATAATTACAAATTAATTACAGAGAAACTGAAGCCATTCTTCATACATGACAAACATACATTTCCTCTGTGTGTACAGCACACAAGTAATATACATAAATATATTCCATGTCTGAACAAATCCTTTTTAAAACTTTAAAAGCTGGCTAGGTGCAGTGGCTAGTCCCGGCACTTTGGGAGGCCGAGGCAGGCAGATCACAAGGTGAGAAGATCGAGACCATCCTGGCTAACACGGTGAAACCCCGTCTCTACTAAAAATACAAAAAATTAGCCAGGCGTGGCGGCACATGCCTGTAGTCCGAGCTACTGGGGAGGCTGAGGCAGGAGAATCACTTGAACCTGGGAGGCAGAGGTTGCAGTGAGCCAAGATTGCACCACTGCACTCCAGCCTGGGTGACAGAGCGAGACGCCATCTTAAAAAATAAAAACAAACAAAGACAAACAAAGACAAACAAAAACAAACAAAGACAAACAAAAAAACTTTTTTAAAGTTTGTTTAAAAAACAAAGACAAACAAAAAAACTTTAAAAGCCAAGATAGTAGCTTATTAAAATTTGAATACAGTACATGTTTCTAGTCATGAACTCTGTGGTTTCTTCTCATGACCAAGATATTCAGTTCCATGACACCATTTTCCTTGTCTACAGTAGTGATACAGAGTTTGTCAGACTTTTTTTTTTTTTTTTTTTTTGAGACGGAGTCTTGCTCTGTCGCCCAGGCTTGAGTGCAGTGGTGTGATCTCGACTCACTGCGAGCTCCACCTCCCGGGTTCACGCCATTCTCCTGCCTCAGCCTCCCGAGTAGCTGGAACTACAGGTGCCTGCCACCACGCCCGGCTAATTTTTTGTATTTTTAGTAGAGACGGGGTTTCACCGTGTTATCCAGGATGGTCTCGATCTCCTGACCTCATGATATGCCCGCCTCGGCCTCCCAGAGTGCTGGGATTACAGGCGTGAGCCACCGCACCCGGCCCAGACTTACTTTTTTTAAAATAAGACTATCATCAGAGGCCGGGTGCAGTGGCTCAGTTTGGGAGGCCAAGGTGGGAGGATTGCTTGAGTCCAAGAGTTTAAGACCAGTCTGAGCAACATAGTGAAACCCCATTTCATTAAAAAAAAAAAAAAAAAAAAAAAAGATAAAATAAGACTATCATATAGAGCTGTGTAATGTAGTGAGCCTATATTACAAAAATATATACAACCACACAGAGAATATATAATTACACATTGCCTATATCCATAAATGATTTGAAGCAGGTAACACATTTGCTTTTAAATGCCATTTACAACATAGGCTCTTGAATGACATGAATTTGAAAATGAAGTATGTTTTTCAGACTTAAAACGTTGATGTGCTAATGTAGCTTACTTTAAAAAATGATTTCCAAGTGGGGAACCAACTACATTGGGGAAAGACAGTCAGATTCAAGGATAGTGTCATAAAATTGCTGGTTGTCCTTAGTCACCCTGACTTTATTTTTTTGAGACAGAGTCTCGCTCTGTTGCTCAGGTTGGAATGCAGTGGCGCAATCTCGGCTCACTGCAATCTCTGCCTCCCGGGTTCAAGCGATTCTCCTGCCTCAGCCTCCCAAGTAGCTGGGACTACAGGCACACACCACAATTCCCAGCTAATTTTTGTAATTTTAGTAGAGACAGGGTTTCACCATATTGGTCAGGCTGGTCTGGAACTCCTGATCTCACCCGCCTCGGCCTCTCAAAGTGCTGGGATTACAGGCATGAGCCATCGTGCCCAGCCACTCTCACTTTAATACTATGAAAAATGCTACTTAGATTTTTTTCTATACTGCCTACAATCCAAGTTATTAAAGTTTAAAACCGTATGAAAGCATTTATGAAGATTCTGAATTGTATTTCTCATTAAAAGAAAAGAAATGCTTGGTGAGTCATGTCCCGAGGCTTATGTAGAGGAGAAAGCAGAAGGCCATTGTCAGTCATTTTGAAAGTTAAAACTCAGCACTTAATGTGAATTTAGATCCATTTAAGAAAGGATTCCTCAGTTTTATGGGTTTGTGCTCCTCCGAGCATCCTCAGGGAAGTGAGAACACAAGACTTCTGTTCTTCTAAGCAAAAATCATTATCAAATGAATTTATTAAAGAGCTATGCCAAGCAAATTGCAATTGTATGTATGTAGCTACATAGGCTTCCATGGGAATTGTAAACGGCTAGCTGAGGGCACTTTCAATTGATTCAGAGTAAAACAATCTGAGGCTTGTAACCAATGTACAAAAAACTAAAATCTATGAGTAACTCTAATAGGAAGAACCTGTTTGCATTCCTTATGTTACAGTTTGCTTGTAAACTGTATGTACTTTTTGTTTCTTTTCTCAACACTGTTTTAAAACTCCAGCATTTTCACCTAAAAGAAAACACAGGCTCTTCATAAATACCTGTGAACAAATAAATGAAATGGTGACTGAAGGCGATTTCTGCAGTAGCTTTCTCTCAGAGATAATTTTTTGTTTTCTGAGACAGAGTCTCGCTCTGTTGCCCAGGCTGGAGTGCAGTGGCGCGATCTCGGCTCACTGCAAGCTCCACCTCCTGGGTTCACGCCATTCTCCTGCCCCAGCCTCCAGAGTAGCTGGGACTACAGGCGCCCGCCACCACGCCCGGCTAATTTTTTGTATTTTAGTACAGACGGGGTTTCACTGTGTTTGCCAGGATGGTCTCGATCTCCTGACCTCGTGATCTGCCCGCCTCAGCCTCCCAAAGTGCTGGGATTACAGGCTTGAGCCACTGTGCCCAGCTCAAAGATAATATTTTATCTTGAAGCTAGTGCATCGATTTGTAAAGCTCATTTAATTTTCTACATACTCAGGATTTGCATATTGACTTAAAATCTGACTTTATCATCCATGCCATTATCAACTAGACAAAAAAATGTATCAAGCACCCACAGGATGCACGGATCTATCTCTGAAATGGTGTAGTGGTATTAATCTCTTCTAAGACTAGGATTACATTTTTTTTTTTAAGAAGCTACAGTCCACTGAAAAGGAAGTATTATGGTTTTTCTGAGAAGAAAAGTTGCTAAATACTGCAGCAAACTCAGGCTTTTCCTGAGAAAAGCCACAAACAAAATCATCTCTGAAATTTTTTAAGCAACAACTTCCTGAAGCCTGGAATTTATGGGGCCAGTGAGACACTAAAATTCCACAACTCTCACATACATATCTATCTAGGACTCAGTGAAGATGTTCCTCAGATTTTTGTTTAAGTTAAATTGGTAAAATACGAAAAGAAAATCTGGATTGAGTTTCAACTCATCTTAAACAGCAATCCTATGAACAATTACAGCTGCAATTTCAAACACTAAGACTTAAATATACAACTTGATCATACAATTATCTCAAAACATATGATCAAAAACTTTGGTCAAGAGCTTCTTTCATGAATTCTTCAAGGACAGCTACCACATTTTTGGCTTCAGGCATTTCTTCATGTTCCACTTTAACAATCTTCAAAAGTATATCTCCACTACCGCAGTTCTTTAGGAACATGTAACATTTAAACAAAGCATAATGATTCATTTCTGCCTGTCGGATAAATCTCTTCAAATTGTTTGTGTCTTGTATGGCCTAGAAAAAGATTACCCAGTTAAAAATGTGTTAAGTGAAATAATAATGAAGCTCAAAAAATAACTCCTATCTAGCTGAGAACTCAACATATCTTCCTGAATTGTTTGCTTTTCATATTAAATATTTCCAAAATTTAAATTGCAGTATGCTTTGCCCTTGGTAGAAGAAGAAAATCACTTTTTTGTTTCTTGTTTCGCTCTTGTTGCCCAGGCTGAAGCGCAATGGCTCGATCTCGGTTCACCACAAACTCTGCCTCCTGGGTTCAAGTGATTCTCCTGCCTCAGCCTCCCAATTACCTGGGACTACAGGTGTGTGCCACCACACCAGGCTAATTTTGTATTTTTAGTAGAGACGGGGTTTCACCATGTTGGTCAGGCTGGTCTCAAACTTCTGACCTCAAGTGATCCACCCGCCTCGGCCTCCCAAAGTGTTGGAATTACAGGCGTGAGCCACCACGTGCAGCCAGAAATCTCTTATACAAGATAAAAATACTTTAAAATAATCTCCTGCCTAGCATGGTGGCTCATGTCTGTAATCCCAACACTTTGGGAGCCCCAGGCAAAAGGATTGCTTAAGGGCCGGTAGTTTGAGACTAGCCTGGGCAACACAGCGAGACCCCGTCTCTACAAAAAATAAAAATAATTAGCTGAGTGTGGTGGTGCACATCTGTAGTTCCAGCTACTCAGGAGGCTGAGACAGGAAGACTGCTTGAACCCAGGAGGTTAAGGCTGCAGTGAGCCATGATTGCACCACTGCACTCTAGCCTGAGTGACAGAGTAAGATTCTGTCTCTTAAAACAAACAAACAAAACTAAATAAGGTGAGAACACGTCCCCATCAGAATTTTTTTTTTAGACACAGTCTCACTCTGTCACCCAGGCCGGAGTGCAGTGGCACAATATGGGATCATTGCAACCTCTGCCTCCTGGGTTCAAGCAGTTTTCGTGCCTCAGCCACCTGACATAGCCAGGATTACAGGCATGCGCCACCAGGCCCAGCTAATTTTTATAATTTTAGTAGAGAAAGGGTTTCGCCATGTTGGCCAGGCTGGTCTTGAACTCCTGGCCTCAAGCAATCCACCTGCCATGGTCTCCCAAAGTGCTGGGATTATAGGCGTGAGCCACTGCGCCCATCCCCCATCAGAATTTTGAAAACTTAGGCACTGAATCACTTTTTTTGTGCTTTCCAACTAAGTTAAGTCACAAATTGTAAGACTGATGTTCCTTAAATATAAGCAAGCATTCAACCCAATTTATTAGAAATGATATGTATACAGAAGCTACCAAAAAATAAAGTAAATGTCTTCTGATAATTCCAGTTTTGAGAACATCCTAATTAACAGACATCACAGCTATAAAGCGATTTGTTACTCTGTCACTGGTACTAATTAAAATTCAGACAAAAATTTCATGTGGCACTTGGCACACAGCCAACTAATTACCTTTAGTTTAAAGTTCTCCAGTACTTGTCGGAAAAGAAAAGGGTTACCTCCTTCAGCACCATTTAAAAAAGCTTGCATCCAATCCTCACAAAACCGGTTACTTCCTATAAAACATTTCAGAGAGACTAAATAAAATGAAATTTTACAAAGCTTTATTTACTTATTTATTTGAGATGGGAGATTTGCTCTTGTTGCCCGGCTGGAGTGCAATCGCACGATCTCGGCTCACTGCAACCTCCGCCTCCTGGATTAAAGTGATTCTCCTCCTGAGTAGCTGGGATTACAGGCGCCTGCCACCATGCCTGGTTATTTTTTTACATTGTTAGTAGATACGGGGTTTCACCATATTGGCCAGGCTGGTCTCAAACTCCTGACCTCAGATGATCCACCTGCCTCAGCCTCCCAAAGTGCTGGGATTACAGGTGTGAGCCACCGCGCCCGACCCATTTATTTCTTTATAAAAACATCTATAATGAATTATTTAAGACATGTATAATGGCCTAAAAAAACAGTGTGCTCACCACATGGCTAAGGAATACCAAAATGGCTGAAGCCCCCTGTATGCCCCTTCCCAATCACATCCCCCTTCCTTTCCCATCAGAAAGGATAATCATTCCCGCAGACGTCTTTAAACTTTTCCCATATACCTTTGCACGTGTAAGCCTTATCTACATTATTCTGCATATGTTAAAACTTTTATGTATTTTTTCTTTTATGGCTATTTCACTAAATAGTATGTTTGAGAGCTATATTGACACAAGTAGCTCTAGTTCATTAATTTTCACTGCTCTGTTATATTCCATTGCATGAATATAGCAGCTTATCAGTTTTCCTGTTGATAAACACTTAAATTGCTTCCAATTCCTTGCTTTTTCAAGTAATGCCTTTATGGACATTTTAAAATTCGTCTCCTTGTGTACACATACTAGAATTTCTTTATGTACCTACGTGTGGAATTGCTTAGGCATGGCATGATTTCCATGTTTCTAGAATTATATTGTTTTCAGCAAGTGGTTTCTCATGGTTTGAGATAACCATGTAAAACTGCACAAGGCAGGAAGAATAAGGTTGTATCATAGGCTCTCAGTGCAAAGATGGGGACTCGCAAGAGATGTAGGAAGGCTGCTTCAGAGGTTGTAGCTCACCTGCATTGCAGAACTGAGGCTGGGAGCTGCTGCAATCGATGACCACAGACTTATGCTGCTCCTCTGTCATGGCCATGCACAAAGAAGTCATGGTGCCTTCATGAATAAGTCCTTGAAGACTGGCCACACTCAGAAACCTGCCACACACACAAGTCCATTTCCACAAACAATATTGCAGGACGGAAGGGTGAAAACAAATTTATTTTGCACTGGGCTGGTGGGGAAGGGATGGGAGGAGCAGTTTGCAAACACAGATGTCAATCTTGCTGTGGAAAAGCTTTTCTCTTTGAAAAAACTGTTCTTTACCTGTTAATGTCTCTCTTTGTTTTTTCATCTGATTCTTTAACTTCAACAGGAGTGTAACTCAAAGCCTATGAGAGAAAAATAAAGCCTGATTAGTACATATATTCCAGTTTTTCTTGAGCAGCTACTCATGACTAAATGTCCCCATAAGTCCCTACCACACTGGACAGCGATTGACGGGCACTGGCACAAGCTCTCCAGAGCCTTGTTCAGCCACTGTTCATTAACATTTTATAGAATCAAAATTGCTTTGGGTTTTTGTTTTCCTTTTCAAATTGTTTTGGAAACTACACCTTTCCCAGATCACTTGGAAAAGTAATTATTTTAAAATGTTTTATCCTATTAGGAAGACTCAGCATTTGAAATTCAACTCTACCTTAGTAATATCACTTTCTAGATCTGAGAAAATAAAGTGTGGTCTATCTTGATAGCAAGCATAGTTTGAATATTTGGGGAGGGATGGGAGTCACGTTCAGAGAAAATGAGTACATTTCTAAATCATCCAAAGTGATTCTCAGTTAAGGAAATGCTCTCATTTGGCAGTACTTACAGCATGTAGCAGAAAGGTAAGCTTTTCCTGAAAGAGAAGAACAACCCTTTGGATTGGGCATACAACATCCTCAAACCAGCTGCTCAGATAGGATTTTATGTGACTCTCCAGGCCCCTTTCCTAAATCAAGAAAGAACATCATTTGCTTTAATATAAGCCTTTCCTTTAGTGGACTTCATTATCTTCTTCTTCATATCCTTGATGGTGAAAAAGACCAGGATAGACACCTCCCTTTTTAAAGCTAACACCACCAATTCAAAAAAAGAAATTGTGATATACCTTTCCTGGCTTGTTGGGCAGGGTGAGGATTAAATCTGTACTGAATTTATTTAAAACACACCAAGAAATGCATTCTATGAAATGAAGAGACTGAATAGGGTTCCATGCTATTTCTTCACAGGGAAGAGTTGGGTACTCACAAATCCCTCTCCTCCCACTGTACTGTGCACTCAATGGAGATACTCACTCAATAATCCTCATTTCCCTGGCACTTGTGGTACAGTGTCTAAAACATGCATAGTATGAGCTTATTAAGTGCCTTTTGAATGACTAACGGCATGTAGATAGAGAATTCATTCGTATTCAGAATGTGAATGGGGAAGGATACAAGTAACTCATCAAAGCACTCTACCCCACTCCAGATGTCAGACATGCTGCCATGAGCACATCTGGCTTTCTAGGCTATGCTGCTCCCTGAAGACTAGTGTCACACACGAAGAGCTCTAGTCTGGGAGAACGGCTCTATTAGACTTGCATCAGTTGCTCACTCCTGCACTATCCCTTCCTCTCTCCTGCAGTATCTTCTAAGTATGTGAAAAGTAAAACTACTACTATATATGTAATGGGTAGTAAATTTGTGAGAGTCATGACTAACAACTGCTACAAGCTGAAAGCACTGTTTTTGTTTGCTTTTTTGAGACAGGGTCTCACTCTGTCATCCAGGCTGGAGTGCAGTGGTGCAATCATAGCTCACTGCAGCCTCAATTTCCCAGGCTCAAGCGATCCTCCCACCTCAGCCTCCCAAGTAGCTGGGACTACAGGTGTGTGCCACCATGCCTGGCTAATTTTTGTATTTGTTGTAGAGATGGGGTTTCACTTTGTTGCCCAGGCTGGTCTTGAACTCCTGGGCTCAAGTGATCTGCCCGCTTCGGCCTCTCAAAGTGCTGAGATTACAGGTGTGAGCCACCACACCCAGCCAGTTTTTCAAAGGTTTGAATAAGTTGATATGGATATGCCTAATTCATAAAAGATCAATTAATGAAAATAGAATGTTTTTAAGAATCTTTTATGTTGAGTTCAAGAACAGCCATACTATTGCATAGCATGTCTTTGGTGCCAGAGGCTACATGGATCGGTACTTCTGACCATAATATAAATCTTATATGCCTAGGAATCAGGAAAAGGACATCCTCTTCCTCGCCAGGCATGTTACTACATGCCATTGAATAGATCGAATTTTTCATAGATACAAAACATCAGAAGTAGTCTTGTGAAACTTTCAGCACTTACAGGATTATGTTTCCTGTATCCCTTTAAAATCACCTGTAGGCTGGGTGCAGCGGCTTATACCTGTAATCCCAGCACTTTGGGAGGCCGAGGCAGGTGGATTACTTGAGCTCAGCAGTTCAAGACAAGCCTGAGCAATATGGCAAAACCCCACCTCTACCAAAAATACAATTAGCTGGGCATGGTGGTGCATGCCTGTGGTACCAGCTACTTGGGAGGCTGAGGTGGGAGGATCGCTGGAGCCCAGAAAAGGCTGCAGTAAGCCATGATCGTGCCACTGCACTCCAGCCTGGGTGATAGAGTGAGACCCTATCTCAAAAAATGAAAAAGAAAAAGAAACCACCTGTAGGCCGGGCACAATGGCTCGCGTCTGTAATCTCAGCACTTTGGGTGGCTGAGGAGGGAGAATTGCTTGAGGCCAGGAATCTAGACCAGCCTGAGCAACAAAGTGAGATCCCCATCTCGACAAAAAATACCAAAAGTTAGCCAGGCGTGTTGGTATTTGCCTGTAGTCCCAGCTATTTGGAGGCTGAGGCGAGAAGACTGCTTGAGCCCCAAGAGGCTGAGGCTGCAGTGAGCCTGATCGCACCACTGCCCTGCAGCCTGGGCAACAAAGCAAGACCCTATCTAAAACAAAATTTTAAAAAAGTCACCTCTCTACTAGCTCACAAGGTGGCAAGTTTCTAGAATATAGGCGTCTTTGTGTCTACCTATATGATTTGACAAGTAGAGCAATCACAGTATATTAATCACTTCAGTCGTTATTTTATTTTTTTATTTTTTTGAGACGGAGTCTCACTCTGTCGCTCAGGCTGGAGTGCAGTGGTGCGATCTCGGCTCACTGAAACCTCTGCCTCCCGGGTTCAAGCAATTCTCCTGCCTCAGCCTCCCAAGTAGCTGGGACTACAGGTGCCTGCCACCATGCCTGGCTAATTTTTAGTAGAGACGAAGTTTCATCATATTGACCAGGCTGGTCTCTGACCTTGTGATCTGCCCACCTTGGCCTCCCAAAGTGCTGGGATTACAGGCGTGAGCCACTGAGCCTGGCCCCATTTCAGTCTTTAAAAACCATTAAGTCAGTCACCTTACCTCACAATTCATGTTATTTTTCAGCCCTTGAATGTACTTGTCCAATTCAAGCCTGAAAGTATGTTCTTAAGGAAGCAATAAAGGATGAATAATGAAGACAGTATTTCATCTCTCAATGAGAAATATAAAATCTCTCAAATAATGTGAGCTACAAATGCAAACAAGCCAAGGCAAAATGGCCACATGAAGGTATGAAATTCAACTAAATACACGAGGAGTAGAAAAGCTTTTTGGAGGTTGGTAGTAATATTCTTCCACCTGCCTTCCCATGTTTTCCTTCCTGATGTTCTCAAAAACCAAAGAAAGGATATAGCTCAAGTCCTTTTTCAGACCCTCCTAAAAAACAGACCACATATTCTGAAGGGTTACGTTCAGAGTCTGTTGTTACTGTTTCAGGAAGCAGTTTTTCATTTTGGAAAAGGCAGTAATAACAACCAACTCGGTAACCTGGAATTCTAGAAAAGAAAGAAAATGTAAAATGCATTATTTTGGTTACTCATGCATCTATAATTTTGTAGACTGCTCTGAATTCCGGTCATCTTGATCTGGCAACACCATTAAACTGCCCACTAACTCAGAGCTTCCCAGACTTCTCGTTGGTATACTTGCAGCAGCAAAGAAAAATGAATGTATACCCTGGAGGGCTTTAGTTAAAGCAGCCACTACCATACATGAAATTTCTTTGAATTCTCCTGTCTTATGTGAAAAATTCACACAAATTTCACTCTAGTTCATACCCATGTTTATATTAAAAAAAAGGCATGCTCTCCCCTCTCCCAAACCTTCACAAATTGATGTTTCAGGCAGATGTGCCTGAAGGTGGCCTCATCCTTGGGAAGTGGGCTCAAACTCCTGAGGGGACCTGTATGCTAACTTCACGGTCTGAGTTGAACTATAATAAAGAGGTATAATGGAGGCCGGGCACAGTGGCTCACACCTGTAATCCCAGCACTTTGGGAGGCCAAGGTGGGTGAATCACCTGAGGTCAGGAGTTCGAGACCAGCCTGGCCAACATGGTGAAACCCCATCTCTACTAAAAATACAAAAATTAGCCGGGTATGGTGGTGCATGCCTGTAATCCCAGCTATTCGGGAGGCTGAGGCAGGAGAATTGCTTGAATCAGGGAGGCAGAGGTTGCAGTAAGCCAAGATCATGCTACTGTACTCCAGTCTGGGCAACACACTGAGACTCTGTCTCAAACAAAAACAAAAAAAAACAAAAAGTAGAGGTGTAATGGAAAGACAGTTGGAATTGGACTAAGAATGCTCATGTTTAAGCCTGAACTCCATCAATTTGACCAGCCTCATGACCTAAGTTTACATAAACTTCTCTGAGTTTATTTCCTCATCTGAAAATGAAAATAAGAGTATCTGCTATATTTCCCCTTTGTAAGGAAAACTACACAAAAGTTTGTGAAAATACAAACTGTATACAAATTTAGTTTTAATAATCAACTCTTTTCTTCTTCTAAGTACAAAACTTATTAGCCTGGGCAACATGGTAGGACCCCATTTCTAAAAAAAAAAAAAAAAAAAAAAATTAAAAAATTAGCTGGGCATAGTAGTGCCTGCCTGCAGTCCCAGCTACTTGGGAGGCTGAGGTGAGAGGATTGATTAAGCCCAGGAGGTCAAGGCTGCAGTGAGCTGTAATCGGGCCACTGCACTCCAGCCTGGAGTGCAACAAAGCAAGACCCTGTCTCAAAAAAAAAAAAAAAAACTAATTAAATAAAGTGCAATTGGGTGCCAGGGTCTCTGCCATTCAATTAATTCCATTCCACAAAAGTTTATGTGTGAGGCCCAGTGCTCGGGCTGCCAGAGAATAAAGACAAATTCTGCAGGTCTAGTAGGAGCTGATCTTCTGGAGTTTCTCATCACTTCTCATATTTAGTTCAGAAATAAAAACTCAGGACACAGCACATTTTGCACTTACTTTAGCTCCACAGATGCAACATTACCCAGCCCTTCAAAGACTGCACCTTTTGAAAGACGCTTAGCAATGAAACTGCGCAGCTCTGGCTCCACTTCGGATGGTAGATTAGTATCTGCCAAGGAGAGGCTTGACAAATGAAAGACACACATTCTTTACCAGTGGACTAGTGTATTCACACACATTAAGTCAGACAGAATGGTACCAAAGCCAGGGGCTCTTTTAAGGACTGGGGAAAGCTGTCCTTATGACCTCTATTGGTGAGGCTTCTAGGAATGTATGTCACTAAGTATGATCTACCACATCAAATAGCTTAAAATATTGCTATCTTTCCAGCTCATTCTCTCCAGTACTGTGACTCCACTGGAACCCCCAATCCACTGACCCTACCTCTTTTTCAGTCTCTCAAGTTTCTCATCTCACTTCCCTCCTTATTCCGCCTTAATTCCATGGTCAGTCATTATAATCACACCCCTGCACACATTCTTATCTTTTTTATCTTTCAACTTTATTGAGGTATAATTGATGATTTAAAAATTTCAGGGCTGGGGCCGGGCGCAGTAGCTCACGCCTGTAATCCCAGCACTTTGGGAGGCCGAGGCGGGTGGACCATAAGGTCAAGAGATCGAGATCATCCTGGCTAACACAGTGAAACCCTGTCTCTACTAAAAAAAATACAAAAAAATTAGCCAGGCGTGGTGGCGGGTGCCTGTAGTCCTAGCTACTCGGGAGGCTAAGGCAGGAGAATGGCGTGAACCCGGGAGGCAGAGCTTGCAGTGAGCCGAGATCGCACCACTGCTCTCCACCCTGGACAACAGAGGGAGACTCTGTCTCAAAAAAAAAAAAAAAAAAAAGATTTCAGGGCTGGGCAAGGTGGCTCATGCCTGTAATCCCAACACTTTGGGAGGCAGAGGTGGGCGGATCACTTGAGTGCAGGAGTTCAAGACCAGCCTGGGCAACATGGCCAAACCCCATCTCTACCAGAAATACAAAAATTAGCCAGGTGTGGTGGTCAGTAGTCCCAGCTACTGGGGAGGCTGAGGTGAGAGGACCACCTGAGGCCGGGGAGGTTGACGCTGCAGCGAGCCAAGATCATGCCACTGCACTCCAGCCTGGGCAGCAGAGCAAGACTCTGTCTCAATTTAAAAGGAAAAAGAAAAAAAAAGGATTTCTTTCTGGCTAATCACCAAGCACACTATCAGTATGTGGATTTGTTTGCCCCAGCCTTGAATGAACCAGCCAATGAGGAAATCAGGATGAGGTTCCTAGGAGATAGGAGGAATTGACGGTTTGACTCAGGGAAAGCTCAGTGGAAATAGAGTATCCACTGACATGTACAGGCCAGAGATGCAGGGAAGATGAAAGCACATGCATGAATTATGGTGAAGCTCTTTTTACCTGAAATCATCACCAGGGGGAGTTTCTGCATTTGTGCCACTTGGGCTTCCGTCATCACTGTCCCCTCGTTGCTGTGCCAATCTACAAGCCACAAAATCAATAGTGCTATCAATTATGGGCTCTAAACCAAGAGGAGTATGGGGGCCTGGGAAGCAGGGTAAGGCAAGGAGTCAACTAAAAATGCTGCAAGGTGGAAGTGCACTGCCTATCCTCCTGACAAGGAAAACCCATACAGCAGTGCTGACAAGAGCCCCTTCTCTCTCCAGGCCACCTAACGGGTGGAGGAAAGGCTAAATACCCAGAAGGTTCAAGAAAACTCCTTTAAAAACCAAACTTGACAAGGCCAAGAAGGTTCCAGGAAAAAGAGGAAGCAAGAACAGAAGAAAACCAGAGGGTGGGGATGGGGGTGTGTGTGACAGAAATGGGAGAAGTGGGGAGATAATGACAGAAAGGAAAGGGGACAGGAGAGGAAATTATTGAGAGTGCGGAGCACTGCGCTAAACAAAGGGCAGCCGCGAGAGTAAGGGTCTGGGATGATATAGGGGCAGATGAAGGGCACAGGCATGGTTGGGCCAGGCATACAAGTCCACGATGGGGGCCAGGAAGAGCAGCGAGAGGCGAGGAGCGCCCTTCAGGCCAGACACCTTGGCTGGGAGAGGAGAAGATGGCTTTTAGGAGCGGCCGGGCCGCTGGGCCGGGGGTGGGGTGCTAGGCCGGGCGGCGGGCCGGGGGCGGGGCCGCAGGGGCGGGCGGGCTGGCAGGCAGAGCTGGGCGCCAGCACCTGCTTCCGCGGTAGCTGTAAAGACAGTAGTGGCTGCTGGACGGCGGCTCGAGTCTCCGCTCCTCGGCTGAGCCTCCCTCTTCGCTGCTCTCTAGTTCCTTTTCATCTCCATCCAGCGACTCCTGCAAGGAGGGGAGCATCGCGGCGGCCTCTGAGCGGCCCTGTGTCTCCGCCAAACCGCTCCCCTGCTGCCGTGCAGCCGTCGGTATCAGGGCTCGTCAGGCTCCCGGCCCTCGCACACCTGCGTTCCGCTGGTTTCCCCGGGTTCGCAGGCAAGGACTGGCCTGGAAAGGGAGTCTCTTCTCCCCACAGGGGCTGACAGGCGTACTGAGTTCGCCTTTACTGAAAAGCTTTTACCATTTATTTTGAACTTATTTTGCTTTGAGACATCTGGGAAACTTTCTATGTGATAAAGGTGGCACAACTACCTAGCCACATGGAAAAGAATAAGGCTACTCGTCTGCCTCCTTGCGCGCGTGCCAGCACGCACAGACACCCATTTGATCAAAAAGTTAAGAATTTAAAATGAATTTTGTTAAAGTGAAAATATGGGATAATTTTGTTAATTCTTGAAGAAGGTCTTTCCAAACATAACAAAACACTTAGAAATCATACAGGAAAACGTTTAAAAAAATGACTACGTAAAAACTAAAAGGCCGGGCACGGTGGCTCACGCCTGTAATCCCAGTGCTTTGGGAGACCGACGCAGGCGGATCACTTGAGGTCAGGAGTTCAAGACCAGCCTGGGCAACACGGTGAAACTCTGTCTCTACTAAAAGTACAAAAAAATTAGCCACGTGTGGTGGTTCACGCCTGTAATCCCAGCTACCCTTCCAGTCTCTGCCCATTACCCAGTTCTAACACCAATTCACATTTTCAGGTGTTTGTTTCTGCAACACCCCATTCTCTGGTACCAGTTTTCTGTCTCAGTCCATTTTATGATACTATAAAAGGATACTAAAGACTGGGCAATTTATAATCACCTCTTAAAGGCTCCACTTCTTAATAGTCTTACAATGGCAATTACATTTCAACATGAATTTGGGAGTGGACAAACACTCAAACCACAGCGCCACGTGAAGGAGGAGGCAGACTGGAGTGATGTGTCTACAAACCAAGAAATGTCAAGGATTGATGGCCATCACCAGAAGCCAGGAGAGGACATGGAACAGATTCTCCCCTAGAGGCTTCAAGAGAGTATGTCCCCACCAGCACCTCCATGTCAACTTCCAGCCTCCAGAACTGTGAAATAATACATTTCCATTGTTTTAAGCCACCGTGTGTGTGTGCATGTGTGTGTTTTGTGTGTATTTTTTTATTTTTAGTAGTGCAAACTTTATTCATAAATAAAACTTCATAAAGTTACAAGCAGGGGCAGTTCCTATTTTTAAAAAGGAATAGTAAAAGGCAACCTGCCATTTCATTTAAAATTACAAGTTAGGTTTTTCAGATGGATAACAGTTGAGATCATTAAATCCCCTTCCTGCTTATCAGATTTTCACAAAATAGCACATTAAATCCTCAGTCCTAAGCAATTAAGGCAGAGATTCCAAATTGCCTCTCAATATCAAAGTGGATAGCACAGTTTCTTCTCTTGCAATAAAGGTACTCATTTAATGAACAAGGGAGTATAGCAGTCAGATTCTTAAAGGACTGTGTTTCAGCAGTTACTGCCATGTCTTCATTCGCAATGGGTAACCTCACCTCTATCTCCCATTCAGTAACATTGTCAGTTTCCTTATCTCTCATTTCAACTACATTTAAAAGAGGATTCTGATTGCGGACAACACATGACAGAGGCATTTCAGATCGGACAGTAGTCTCTTGAGATATACTTGATTTTAGTTTTAAGCAGAAGAACTTCCTGGAAAGGTTGAGTTACCACAGTCATGAGGATGGTAGAAAAACTCACAGTAGATATTTGGCAAAACATAGGTTACAAGGCAACTATCTCCTAGAAACACTTCATCGGGGTTCATATACAAATTGTGAAATATCGTGGGTTTAATCCTGGCACAGAACCAAAACTGGGTGCATTGTACTTGAATAGCTGACCAGTCCCCAGCACAGGTCCATATCAAGGAATCGAGAGAAAAGAGCCTATTTAACCCCAAAATGGTCTTCATTTGCCCAGACTGAAAACCAAATCTCACTCAGGAAACAGCTGTATTTTTATTTTTTATAGAGACAGGGTATCACTTTGTTGCTCAGGCTGGTCTTGAACTCCTGGGCTCAAGTGATCCCTCTGCCCCATCCTCCCAAAGTGCTGAGATTACAGGTGTGAGCCACTGTGCCCAGGTGGTATGTGTTATAGCAGCCATAAGAAACTAATACAGTGGCTGGGTGTGGTGGCTGATGCCTGTAATCCCAGCACTTTGGGAGGCCGAGGCAGGCGGATCACAAGGTCAGGAGATTGAGACCACCCTGGCTAATACGTGAAACCCCGTCTCTACTAAAAATACAAAAAAATTAGCCCAGTGAGGTGGTGGGCGCCTGTAGTCCCAGCTACTCGGGAGGCTGAGGCAGGAGAATGGCATGAACCTGGGAGGCAGAGTGCACTCCAGCCTGAGCCATAGAGCCAGACTCTGTCTTAAAAAAAAACAACAACAACGAAAGAAACTAATACGGCCGGGCGCGGTGGCTCACACCTGTAATCCCAGCACTTTGGGAGGCCAAGGCGGGTGGATCATGAGGTCAGGAGTTTGAGGCCAGCCTGGCCAATATGGTGAAACCCTGTCTCTACTGAAAATACAAAAGTTAGCTTGGCGTGGTGGCACACACCTGTAGTCCCAGCTACTCGGGAGGCTGAGGCAGAAGACTCACTTGAACCTGGGAGGCAGAAGTTGCAGTGAGCCGAAATCATGCCACTGCACTCCAGCCTGGGTGACAGAGTGAGACTCTGTCTGAAAAAAAAAAAAAAAAAAAAAGAAAAGAAAAAAAGAAAGAAAGAAAGGAACTAATAGAGTCCCCCCAACAACCCTTTCTTCTATTCTTATCTGGATTTCTTCACATTTTTCCCTGTTAATCCCATTTTTTCTAGATTATGGTTTATTCTCTTGATTTGCTCAAGTACTGCCTCCAATATTATCCAAGAAAGGGTATATATAAAATAATTTTTAAGCCCTTGCGTGTCTGAAAATATATCCTCACGTCTTTATTGTCTTTTCACATTTGATTGGATATTCCTTAGAAATAGAATTTTAGGGGCCAGGCATGGTGGCACACACCTTTAATCCCAGCACTTTGGGAGGCTGAGGCAAGCGAATCACAAGGTCAGGAGTTCAAGACCAGCCTGGCCAACATGGTGAAACCCCGTGTCTATTAAAAACACAACAATTAGCCGGGCCTGGTGGTGCACGCCTGTGATCCCAGCTACTCAGGAGGCCGAGGCAGAAGAATCACTTGAACCTGGGAGGCAGAGGTTGCACTGAGGCAAGATCATGCCACTGCTCTCCAGCCTGGGCAACAGAGTGAGACTCCGTCTCAGGGGGAAAAAAAAGAAATAGAATTTTAGATTGATATGATTGGACATTGAATTCTAGGTTGAAAAGAATTCCCCTGGCCAGGTGCGGTGGCTTGCACCTGTAATCCCAGCACTTTGGAAGGCTGAGGCAGGCAGATCACAAGGTCAGGAGATTGAGACCATCCTGGCCAACATGGTGAAACCTCGTCTCTACAAAAAATATAAGAATTAGCTGGGCGTGGTGGCGCACGCCTGTAGTTCCAGCTACTCGGGAGTCTGAGGCAGGAGAATCCCCATGTTCGTCAGTCTGGTCTTGAACTCCTGACCTCGTGATCCTCCCTCTTCGGCCTCCCAAAGTGCTGGGATTACAGGTGTGAGCCATCGTGCCTGGTCAGAATCAACCATTTCTCCAAGGACCTCAGGTTGCTTTTACTGGAGAATGGTATTACAAACCAAGATCTCGGGGCAAAGTATGCTTGATATGGGACATTATTGCTTCTAGGCCCTCTCAGCTGATATATGTATCTATACTAACTTTAGTATATACACATATCCATAAATATTTCTTTATGTATCTATTTTAAAATAAACACGAGTTCATACTGGTGTCTCCAGCTCTAATCCATGGCCGCATGGATCATTCTAGCCTCCTCCCCTTGCTTATCTATAAACTCACTAAAACAATGAGAGGCACAGCATGGTGGCTCATGCTTATTAATCTTAACACTTTGAGAAGCTAAGGCAGGAGGATCACTTGAGCCCAGGAGTTCAAGACCAGCCTGGACAACAAAGCGAGACCTTATCTCTACAAAAAACACAAAAATTAGCAAGGCATGGTGGCATGGCCCTGTAGTCCCTGCTACTCTGTGGGCTGAGGTGGGAGGATCCATTGAGCCCAGGAGATCAAGGCTGCAGTGTGCTACGATTGCACCACTGCACACTACCAGCCTGGGCCACCGAAACCCAGCTAATTTTTAATTTTTTCGTAAAGACAGGACATTGCTTTGTTGCCCAGGCTCGCCTTAAACTTCCTGCTTCAAGTGATTCTCCCACCTCAGCCTCCCAAGGTACTGGGATTACAGGAATGAGTTAGCGCACCAGGCCTTCTTTAATTTCTAACAGCAGTTTTTTTTTTTTTTTGAGACGGAGTCTCGCTCTGTTGCCAGGCTGGAGTGCAGTGGCACGATCTCAGCTCACTGCAACCTCTGCCTCCTGGGTTCAAGCGATTCTCCTGCCTCAGCCTCCCGAGTAGCTGGAACTACAGGCACACGCCACTAGGCCCAGCTAATTTTTGTATTTTTAGCAGAGACAGGGTTTCACCATGTTGGCCAGGATGGTCTCAATCTCTTGACCTCAGGTGATCCACCTGCCTAAGCCTCCCAACTAACAGCAATATTTTATTGCTTATTGCTTTCATAGTAAAAGTGTTTTAATCTGTTTGTGGTGCTGTAACAAACACCACAGACTGGGGAATTTATGAATAACAGAATTGTATTTCTTTCTTTCTTTCTTTCTTTTTTTTTTGGAGATGGAGTCTCACTCTGATGCCAAGGCTGGAGTACAGTGGCACAATCTCAGCTCACTGCAACCTCCACCTGCCAGGTTCAAGCCTCAGCCCGGGTTCTCCTATCTCAGCCTCCTGAGTAGCTGGGATTACAGGCACCCACCACAATGCCCAGCTAATTTTTGTTATTTTTAGTAAAGACAGGATTTTGCCATGTTGGCAAGGCTGGTCTCGAACTCTTGATCTCAGGTGATCAACCCACATCGGCCTCCCAAAGTGCTGGGATTACAGGCATGAGCCACCACACCTGGCCAGAATTTTCTTTCTTTTCTTTCTTTTTTTCCCCCGAGATGGAGTTTCGCTCTTATTGCACAGGCTGGAGTGCAATGGCGCAATCTCGGCTCACTACAACCTCCGCCTCCTGGGTTCAAGTGATTCTCCTGCCTCAGCCTCCAGAGTAGCTGGGATTACAGGCGCCTGCCACCACACCCAGCTATTTTTTTTGTATTTTTTAATAGAGACAGGGTTTCATCATGTTGGCCAGGCTGGTCTCGAACTCCTGACCTCAGGTGATCCACCCACCTCAGCCTCCCAAAGTGTTGGGATTACAGGGGTGAGCCACCACCACACCCAGTGAATTTTATTTTCTTATAGTCTGGAAATTTGGAAATCCAAGATCAAGGCACTAATACTCAGTGTCTGATGAGGGCATTCTTGCTGCATCCTCATTTGGTTGAAGGCAAGAGAGAGTAGAGAGTTTAGCTCCTTCCAGCACTTTAATAAAATTACTAATCCCCCCACCAACCGTTTACTCATGATTTAATCACCTGCTAAAGGTCCCACCTCTTAATGCTATCACATTGGTGATTACGTTTCAAGCAGTTGGGGGGATATTCAGTGCAATATGGTTTTAAACTTTTTCATTTTTTAATTTATTTTTTCATAGAGATGGTCTCACTATGGTGCCCAGGTTGGTCTCATACTCCTGGCCTCAAGCCACCCTCTTGCCTGGGTCTCCCAAAGCACGGCGATTACAGGCTTGAGCAACTGCACCCAGCCTGAACTTATTTTTTTTTTTTCTTTTTGAGACAGTCTTGCTCTGTCGCCCAGGCTGGAGTGCAGCAGAGTGATCTCGGCTCACTGCAGCCTCCGCCTCCTGGGTTCAAGTGATTCTCCTGCCTCAGCCTCCCGAGTAGCTGGGATTACAGGCGTGCCCCACCACGCCTGGCTAATTTTTTTTTGTGGTATTTTTAGTAAAGACCGGGTTTCACCATGTTGGCCAGGCTGGTCTTCAACTCCTGATCTCAGGTGATCCACCCGCCTCAGCCTCCCATAGTGCTGGGATTACAGGTGTGAGCCACTGCGCCCAGCCTAAACTGATCCTTTAAAATTCAAATTTAATTCAGCTCCACACATACTTTGTGTTTTTGGGCAAATTATTCCAGCTCTCTTAAGTCTCTTTTATCTCATCTCTATTAACAAGTTGACAATAATGGCTCCTACCCGAGGCTGAGACAAATAATGTTAAAACTTACTACAATGCTTGGCACACGGTAGGTGCTCCATGGATGTCTGCTATTATTTTTTGCTTTTAATAGTAACATAATTTACATTACTAGTTATTACTATATGCTAAGCTCTGTTCTAAGTGCAGCCAGATGAAGTTTAAGTGCCTTGCCCAAAGTCAGGCAGCTAGGCAGTGGCACTGGTGGACTACCAACCCAAGCACTGGACTTTTAACCACCTCTCACTTGCATGATCCTCCAGTTGCCCTCTTAGAACCACTCTGTGCCTTCTCAGAGACTTCGGCATGAAATCCAACTTCTGAGAATGCTTCTAGGGTTCGCCAGAACCCGCCTTTGCTAGCCTCCCTAGGATTATCTCTTGTGACCAGCACCTTCACTGACAGCTCCAGTCTTCTTTTTTTTTTTTTTTGAGATGGAGTCTCACTCTGTCACCCAGGCTGGAATGCAATGCAATGGCGAGATCTCGGCTCACTGCAACCTTCACCTCCCAGGTCCAAGTGATTCTCCTGCCTCATTCTCCCGAGTAGCTGAGGTTACAGGCGCCTACCACTACGCCCGGCTAATTTTTGTATTTTTAGTAGAGACAGGGTTTCACCATGTCGGCCAGGCTGGTCTCGAACTCCTGACCTCAAGTGATCCACCTGCCTCGGCCTCGGCCCCGGCCCCGGCCCATAGTGTTGGGATTACTGGTGTGAGCCACCGCGCCCGGCTATCAGCTCCAGTCTTTTTTTTTTTTTTTCAATAGTTATTTTTTTATTGTCTTATTTATTTTTTATAGTTAAAAAAATCCCAATAAAATATCCCTTTAAGATATTTAACTTTCTAAGTAAAAGCTTGGCAGGCTGTGGAAGTATAAAAAAGAATGCATCTGAAAACATAAAAAACTTTGCATGAAAAATGTTTGTAACATATTTTAGATGACATTGTTAAATGCTTATGCTATAATGTAACTAAAATGAACCAGGGTAGTTAGTTGTACATATAATATAATCTCCCTTATGTATTTCATAAACAGAAATGGTACTAAAATGAGACAAAAACAGAAACCAGTGGTTGCCTCTGGATAGTAGAAATTATTGCTTAGTTCTTCAATTTTTTTTTAAACATGCTTCTGTATTTTGCAGTTTCAACAATAAACATGTAATACCATTATAATTGAAAAATAGTTTTGGTTTTCTTTTTCTTTTTTTTTCTTTATTATTATTATTATTATTATTATACTTTAGGCTCTATGGTACATGTGCGCAACGTGCAGGTAAGTTACATATGTATACATGTGCCATGCCGGTGCGCTGCACCCACCAACTCGTCATCTAGCATTAGGTATATCTCCCAATGCTATCCCTCCCCTCTCCCCCCACCCCACAACAGTCCCCGAAGTGTGATGTTCCGCTTCCTGTGTCCATGTGTTCTCATTGTTCAATTCCCACCTATGAGTGAGAATATGCGGTGTTTGGTTTTTTGTTCTTGCGATAGTTTACTGAGAATGATGATTTCCAATTTCATCCATGTCCCTACAAAGGACATGAACTCATCATTTTTTATGGCTGCATAGTATTCCATGGTGTATATGTGCCACATTTTCTTAATCCAGTCTATCATTGTTGGACATTTGGGTTGGTTCCAAGTCTTTGCTATTGTGAATAATGCTGCAATAAACATACGTGTGCATGTGTCTTTATAGCAGCATGATTTATAGTCCTTTGGGTATATACCCAGTAATGGGATGGCTGGGTCAAACGGAATTTCTAGTTCTAGATCCCTGAGGAATCGCCACACTGACTTCCACAAGGGTTGAACTAGTTTACAGTCCCACCAACAGTGTAAAAGTGTTCCTATTTCTCCACATCCTCTCCAGCACCTGTTGTTTCCTGACTTTTGAATGATTGCCATTCTAACTGGTGTGAGATGGTATCTCATTGTGGTTTTGATTTGCATTTCTCTATCAGCTCCAGTCTTAGCACGATTAGTTTTTCACGTGCCCAGCCTCAAAGACTTAAACTCTTTGCTCCCTTACGGAGATACCCTTTCCTTCACCTTGCTTGTTCCAGTTGACTCCTCAAGAAACCTTTCTTGTGTCGGGCACAGCGGCTCAAGCCTGCAATCCAGCACTTTGGGAGACCGAGGTGGGCGGATCACTCGAGCCCAGGAGTTCGAGACCAGCCTCGCTAACATGGTGAAACCCCATTCTACTAAAAATACAAAAATCAGCCGGGCTTGGTGGCGCGGGCCTGCAGTCCCAGCTACTCGCGAGGCTGAGGTAGGAGAATCGCTTGAACCCGGGAGACGGAGGTTGCAGTGAGCAGAGATCGCGCCGCTGCACTCCAGCCTGGGCTACAGAGTGAGACTTGGTCTCAGAAAAATAAAACAAAACAAAGAAAAACAAAACCTTTCTTGACAACCCAACGACCACTACCACTACGGCCGCCCTAGGACTCCCGCTCTCTGAGGTCCTACAGCACTTCGCATTTCCCCCAACGCCGCACTGAGGACTCTGCGTTGTGTACTCGTCTGTCACCAATCTGCGAGTTACAAAGCAGAGACTAACTTCTTTGGTTTAGCATTTAATAGGCACATAATCAACATTTACTGTTCAATTGAAACAAAATTCATATTGGGCGCTGTCTCTATCTTTATTTGTGATCGGCCCTAACTGCACTGGCAATCTTTTCCGTTTTTTCGTTTTCTGTTTTCCATTCGCATGCCCCTTGGAATACCCAGTGCTCCGGCTCCTTTACAAAAGAAACCCAAAGCGCTCCGCAACCACAGCCAGCGAAAGCGAAAGACTCTCAAGCGGACAAGATGGCTGCCACCTCTTCCCGCCTCTTAGTCCCACCCACTCAGGGCGGAGGTCTGAGTCATGTGACCCTCCCCTTCTTGGCTCCGCCTCCTACCGCAGTGCCTGACGGGAGGCGGAGCGGGGAACGAGGCCGTCGGCCATTTTGTGTCTGCTTCCTGTGGGACGTGGTGGTAACCGTTGGGTCGCGAAAGTGAGAGATTTTTTCGCCTCGTTTCTCCTGCTGCTTTTCTCCTCCCTTTTACTTTGCCGGTAGAACACAGTTATGGGTCGCAAGAAGAAGAAGCAGCTGAAGCCGTGGTGCTGGTATCCTTTGTCGGTTTGAAGTCGAGGTCGCGTTGGGGTGCCGGTTGGTGGGGCCTGGGACTAGGAGGCCTGGATTTGGTTTACGGCGTGGAGCGTTTGTATTTAGGCGTCTGCGTGGGTGGCCTGGTGGCTGGGATTGGACTTGGGAAGGCTTCTAGGAAAATGTGGTTCCGAGGTCGACAGGCTCTTGCAGTTGTGGGTCGTGTGACTCTGTGACTCAGGAGGATCTTGTTTGGTGCGAATTTTGGACTCTGGGAGGCGGCCTGGACCCCTCCGCCAAGGACAGTGTCCCCTAGGGACTATTCAGCCACATTCCGTTGTTTTGGTGACGATTCAACAAAGGGACTTTTCTTCGAGTGCGATAGGCTTATTACTTTCATGGAGGGTTGGGGACAACTTCCCAGTCTGTCACTTTTTCTGTTTTTATTTACTTTATGTGTGTTTTGTGTTTATTTTTTCGAATTGGCGGTTTAGTAAAGAACCAAGTTAGTCAACCCTGGTTTCGAATCTTTTTTTTTTTTTTCTTTTCGGGGCGGGAGGAGAACTAGCTTCCGTGTCTCAGCCAGAGGCGCCTTAATCTTCAGGAAGCGTTCTCACAGGGTGGAGTTTCTGTTACCCAACTTTGTAGGACTAAAAAGTGCCTATCTTATTAGAAAGGAAAACTTACTACAGTGTGGTATTAATGCTTTTTCCGGAAGCGTTAATATTCTTTACATTAAAATTGATTTTATTTACTGTTTTGTACGTAAAGGCGGCTTGTTACAGTACTGCGTGTATTTATGTAACAGTTTTAAAAATAGCTTAAATACAGTTACGAATTTTGTAAAGTGATTTTAGGAAAATCTGAGTAGTGAGGTAAGAATTCTGTTTTATTGATTTAGTAAGAATTCTGTTTTATTGATTTTATTGATCTGTGAATTTAAATACATTGCTTGGCAACATAAATTCATACGGAATTGGAAACAACTTTATGGATTGTTCATTGGAAATTATGTGATTATTGTTCACCATATAGTTAATCTTAGATTCTAAATATTGCTAAATTCCTAATCCAGTTATTGCTATCGTCTTCATATCTAGTGAAGTAATTGTCTTGACAGAACCTTGGGGATTTCTTAACTGAACTCTTTCCTGTCCTCAGTGTGCATTTGTAAATGTTGAAATATTTATAACGAAAGTTTCACCGACATCTCTGTTAAACATAGGAGTTTGACAAAGTATATTGCTGATTACTGAGATGTGTTTTTTGGGGTGGTGAAAAGAGCTGGGCTTCTAGGAAATTGAAAATACTGAAATAACATGGCAAGTGTAGTCCCTAATTGTGTAATAAATATAAAAAGCAGAGTTTCTATACAGTACCATTTTGGTTTTAGCTGTTCCCATATTGTAATGTTATCCATGTTTTTATTATAGGCAGTGTCATCATTAGGCTGTTTTTGTGCCTTAACATTATTGATCAGGTATTGCAATAGAGATTTTGATGATGAGAAGATCCTTATTCAGCACCAAAAAGCAAAGCATTTTAAATGCCATATATGTCACAAGAAATTGTATACAGGACCTGGCTTAGCTATTCATTGCATGCAGGTAAGGATTTTTCTTCTGTATTGATTGTCCGCTTGTGATTTGGAAACAATTTGAAAGAATAATCTTCTTTATTTTTTTGAGTTTCGGTCTTGTCGCCCAGGCTGGAGTGCAATGGTGCAATCTCGGCCCACTGCAACCTCTGCCTCTCGGGTTCAAGCTATTCTTCTGCCTCAGCCTCCCTAGTAGTTGGGACTACAGGCAGCCGCCACCATGCCGGGCTAATTTTTTGTATTTTTAGTAGAGACTGGGGTTTCACCATGTTGGCCAGGCTGGTCTCGAACTCCTGACCTCAGGTGATCCACCCACTTGGGCCTCCCAGAGTGCTGGGATTACAGGCGTGAGCCACTGCGCCTGGCCGAAAGAATAATCATTTATTTCTCTGACAACTGTAGTTTTTTTTTGTTGTTGTTCACTTACTGCAAAAGATAAGATAGCCAGTCAGTCTTAAAAAAAAAAAAAAAAAAAATTTGTTCGATAGCCATCAAGACAATAAACAAAACTGGCCTTTTATGTTTAAAGAGGGTTTGTATTTGTATTTAGTTTGATAGTACCTTACTAGGTTAGATTGGTAACAGATCGAAATCACAAAATATTTCCTGAGTACTTGGAGCGGAGAACAAGGATCAGCGATTTAGATTTTGTAGGTGGTCTGGCCTTAAGAATTAATACTTAATTAGCAGTCATTACTCACTGCCATTGAAGGATTTGTTATTATTTGTAGCTTGGGGCTAGGCTAATTTCAGCAATTTATTTATTGGACTTCTTTTGGAATGGCAGCATTGTACTTTTTGCTTTTGTTTTTAAGAGATGGCCTTGCTCTGTGGCCCAGGCTGGATTGCAGTGACATGGTTATGGCTCACTGCAGCCTCATATTCCTGGGTTCTAGCCATCTTCCTGCCTCGTTCTCCCAAAGTCCTGGGATTATGGGCATGAGCCATTGTGCCAGCCCAGAATTGTATTTCATTTAATAATTTCTAGGTTTCGGTGGGGCGCGGTGGCTCACGCCTGTAATCACAGCACTTTGGGAGGCCAAGGTGGGCGGATCACAAGGTCAGGAGTTCAAGACAGCCTGACCAACATGATGAAACCCCGTCTCTACTAAAGATACAAAAATCAGCCGCGTGTGGTGGCATGCGCCTGTAATCCCGGCTACTGGGGAGGCCGAGGCAAGAGAATCATTTGAACCCTGGAGGCAGAGGTTGCAGTGAGCCGAGATGGTGCCACTGCATTCCAGCCTGGGCAACAGGGCGAGACTCTGTCTCAAAAATAATAATAATAATAACAACAACAATAATTTCTAGGTTTTTTAAGTTCTTTTAATAAATAGAGCATTGTAATTTATATTTTTTAAGATCTAGTAAGTACCTTCATGTCTCATTCAACATTATTCTACTTTTGCTTAGTCTTAGAGCTGTCTGAATTTTTGCTAAATTAGACCTTAGAGAAATATGAGATGAGCAAATACCCAATCATTGGAAACTACTATTGGTGGGAGGTAGGGAGACGCGGTTTCTCCAGGTTTAAAGATAAATTTATATCGATCCTTTTCACTCCAGATACTTTAACAACAATTTAATCCTCATTTTAAAATGTTGACCAGGTGTGGTGGCTCACGCCTGTAATCCCAGCACTTTGGGAGGCCGAGGCTGGTGGATCACCTGAGGTCAGGAGTTCGAGACCAGCCTGGCCAACATGGTGAAACCCCATCTCTACTAAAAATACAAAAAATTTTCTGGGCGTGGTGGCAGGTGCCTGTAGTCCTGGCTACCTGGCGGGGGGCTGAGACAGGAGAATCACTTGAACCCGGGAGGCAGAGGTTGCAGTGAGCTGAGTTTGTGCCACTGCACTCCAGCCTGGGTGACAGAGACTCTGTCTCAAAAAAAAAAAAAAAAGCGTTAGAGAACCTACTACATGTTAGACCCACAGCTGTTCACTGTTGCAGCCATTAGTTACATGTGGCTATTTAAAATGATATAAATACCTAAATGCTCAGTTTCTCTGTCACGTAGCTAACTATTATATTGGGTAATGTGGATAAGAACATTTTCTTTTGATTGATTGACAGGGTCTCACTCTGTTGTCCAGGCTGGAGTGAAGATCATAGCTCACTGCAACTTTGAACTGCCTTACTCAAATGATCCTTCCACCTTAGCCTCCTGAGTACCTAGGACAACAGTTGTGTGCCACCATACCTGGCTATTTTTAAAATTTTACTTTGTAGAGACAGGGTCTCACTGTGTTGCACAGGCTGATTTCCCAACTCCCGGGATCAATCGATTCTCCCACTCGGCCTCCCAAAGTGCTGGAATTACAGTTGTGAGCCACTGAGCCCGGCCATTTTCTTTAATTCTGAATGAAATGGAGGTTTAAATAGAGATGTATGCTCTGTCACTTTTTTTTTTGAAACAGAGTTTTGCTCTGTCTTGTGCTCACTGCAGCCTCCGCCTCCTGGGCTTAAGTGATTCTCGTGCATCAGCCTTCCAAGTAGCTAGGATTACAGGCGTGCACCGCCGTGCCTGCCTGAGTTGTGTTTTTAGTAGAGATGGGGCTTCACCACGTTGGCCAGGGTGGTCTTGAACTCCTGGCCTCAAGTGATCCTGTCCACTTTGGCCTCCCAAAATGCTGGGATTACAGGCATAAGTCACTGCAGCCGGCCTCTGTTAGACTTTTTTTTTTTTCTTGAGACAGAGTCTCTTTCGCCCAGGCTGGAGTGCAGTGGGCGCGATCTCAGCTCACTGCAGCCTCTGCCCTCCGGGTTCAAGCAATTCTCCTGCCTCAGCCTCTCGAGTAGCTGGGATTACAGACGCCTGCCATTGTGCCTGGCTAATTGTTTTGTATTTTTAGTAGAGATGGGGTTTCAACATCTTGGCCAGGCTGGTCTTGAACTCCTGACCTCCTGATGCACCTTCCTTGGCCTCCCAAAGTGCTGGGATTACAGGCGTGAGCCACCGCGCCCAGCCTGTAAGACTTTTTAAAAGGATTTTTCTGGCTGCAGGGTTGAAAGTAAAATGCAGAGTACAGTGAGACCAGTTTAGAAGACTTGGAATATTCCAGACAAGAGGAGATGGTGACAGAGACCAGAGTTTGATAGGTTAGATATGGGGTATAAGAAAAAGTGAGGAGTTAAGGATGGTCTCAGGATGTTGATCTCAAGATGGTCTGGCTAGGTGCGGTGGCAGACCGAGATGGACTAATCACTTGATCCTAATAGTTCAAGACTAGCCTGGGCAATATAATGAGACCCTGTCTCTGCAAAAAATGCAAAGTTGGGCATGGCGGTGCGTGCCTGTGTCCCAGCTACTCAGGAGGCTGAGGCAGGAGGATCACTTGAGCTGGGGAGGACGAGACTGCAGTGAGCCGTGATAGCACTACTCAGCTCCAACTTAAGCTACAAGAGTGAAACCCTATCTCAAAAATGTTTTATCCGAGCATATACCGAGATGTGAAAAGCTACAGGGATAATAGGCTTAAGAATGAGAATAAGGGAGTCCTGTGTTAATTTTGAGTGTAGGTATGTTTGAGGTCTATTAAATATCCAGATGAAAAGGTTACCTAAGCAGTTTGATGTACAAGTCAGGAGTTCATAGAAATTAAAACAGGAGATAGAAATTTGGAAGCATAGAATGTAAGGGTGGCTAGTTTAAGCCGTGCTACTAGATGTCCTTTGTAAGGACTATAGTGTGGATGGAAATTAGGTGCTCTCTGCTCTGGGCCACTTCCAACATTTGAAGGTCAGGAGATTAAAAGGAATCATCCAAGGAGATGAAAGGTAGGAAAATCAAGAGTAGTGCCCTGGAAGTCAATGACGTGTTTCGAGGAGTGAGTTATTTAAGTGAGTCAAATGCTGGTTCAGTAAGAGGACTGAGACTGGGTTAATAAGGTCGTTGGTGACTTGACAAAGAGCGATTGCCAAGAGTGGTGAGGGTGAAGTGTGATTACGGTGCTTTGAAGAGACAAAGGGAGAGGAAGCGGAGGCACTCTTAGGGAGTTGCACTTTATGAAGAGCAGAGAAGTGGAGTGGAAGCTGGAAGGAGGTTAGTTGAGAAACTTAGTAACATTATTAATTGTCTGAGTGCCTTTATTTAGTCCTGTTTTCACAGCAACCTGTGAGATAGGCCTGGCAGTTAAATCATACCAATTTTATAGATGATAAACCCTAAGACGTTATTAGTAAGTTGGGTGGTTCCCTGCAGTTTCTCATCAGTGCTTGCTCCTGTCTTTTCAACCAAGACCCTGTGACTTTGCTTGGCAGGGTCCCAAGAAATCTAATTCTGGCTGTACCATAATAGATACACCTTTAAATTAATTGTTGCTCTTCTCATAAATGTAGTGAAGATTAGTGTGTATGTGAATGTAATTGTTTATAGAATGCCTGTTGCATCATCTCTTTAAGAATAGCAAAATATCCAAAAAACCTTAGGAAACAGGGCAATTAAGTCACTTGTTAAGCCACTTTATCCATAAATATTTTAATTGCAATATAAGGAATAGCTTTTAACAATCAGATATTAAGATAATTTCTGAGTTTGATTTGCATGCCCCAGTTTCAAATCTTTAAGTGAGATACATTGCTAAGAAGAAATTACTTAGCTTTTTGTAGTTACTTTTCTGTTCGTACATGAAAATGTCTTAGGAGGAAAGAAAAAATGACTATTATTTGGGCAAATATATCTAAGTCATTAGCCTAAATGAGTGCTTCTCAAACTTGAGCATGCATTAGCATTTCCAGAAAGGCTTGATAGTCTAGGCAAAATACTTTGACATCTACTTCAGCAAAATGGCTTGCTGAAGAAACCAAGACTGGCAGGGATATTACATTATTGGCAAAAGTTACCCAGATCTGAAGATTAGAAGCGCTTATGTAGCAAAACAATATAATGGAAAAAAATCCCAGATTTTCAGTGTGTTGCAATAAACATGTTAAAGTGCCTCAGGGTCGGGCGTGGTGGTTCACCTCTGTAACCCAGCACTTTAGGACACTGAGGCGGGTGGATCCCTTGAGTTCAGGAGTTTGAGACCAGCCTGGGGAACATAACAAAACCCCCTCGCCACAGAAAATACAAAAATTAGCCAGGCATGGTGGCACGCACCTGTAGTCCCAGTTACTTGGGAGGCTGAGGTGGGAGGGTGGCCTGAGCTTGGGAGGCAGAGGTTGCAGTGAACTGAGATAATGCCACTGTACTCCTGTCTGGGTGGCAGAGTGAGACCCTGTCTTAAAAGAAAAAGTAAAATAAAATGCCTCACCTAACTCATTAGTTACAAGTGATACTGATTGTAAATGTAACTTTTCTAGTTTGTAACCAGAGGCTTGTCTCAAGATCTATACTTAGAAAATTTGCTATTCTAATTATTATTATTATTATTATTTCATTATTTTTTTTTGAGACAGAATCTCGCTCTCTCGCCCAAGCTAGAGTGCTGTGGCACAGTCTCGGCTCACTGTAACGTCTGCCTCCTGTGTTCAAGCGATTCTTCTGTCTCAGCCTCCTGAGTAGCTGGGATTACAGGCATGTGCCACCATGCCCGGCTAATTTTTGTATTTTTAGTAGAGATGGGGTTTCACCATGTTGGTCAGGCTGGTCTCAAACTCTTGACCTTGTGATCCGCCCGCCTTGGCCTCCCAAAGTGCTGGAATTACAGGCGTGAGCGGCCCCACCTGACTTTTTATTTTTTATTTGTTTTTTTTTTGGAAACAGTCTTGCAGCATCGGCCCAGGCTGGAGTGCTCACTGCAACCTCTGCTTCCCGGGTTCAAGTGATTCTCATGCCTCAGCCTGTCGAGTGACTGGGATTACGGGTGTGCACCACCACACCCCGCTAATTTTTTTTTTTTTTTTTTGAGGTACTCTCCCTCTTGCGCAGGCTGGATTGCAGTGGTGTGACATCTGCTCACTTCGATTTTCCTTTCTCAGCCTCCCGAGTAGCTGGGATTACAGGCAGACCCCACCACACCTGGCTAATTTTTGTATTTTTAGTCGGGACAGGGTTTTGCCATGTTGACCAGGCTGGTCTCAAACTCCTGACCTCAGGTGATCCACCCGTCTCGGCTTCCCAAGTGGTGGGATTACAGATGTGAGCCACCTCGCCTGGCTATATTCTAATTCTTAATATGAGGCTGTTTCATAATCTTTACTTAATTCACACTTGAAACATCCCTGATTTGGATAGGACTACTAGTTACTGCTAATAATTGAAGTAATCAAGATTATATGGTAAACTTGAAAGAATGTTTATTGAATGCTTACTGTGTGTTAGACATCTCGCCAAGTGTTTTTTATATACAGTATTTAATCCTAAAAACAACTCCAGAAGTTAGCTATTATATAGGTGAAGTAAACTGAGGCTTAGAAGTCCACTGACATGCTTAATGTCACAGAGCTAGTGAATGGCAAAACTGGGAATTGGCTCTACATGGCCTCACTATAGAATATTTATTCTTTATACTAAGCAGTCTTTGATTAACTTGGAATTATTCTTAAAAAAGACTTTTATCTAATGGAAATTGTTGTTGTTAGGTACATAAAGAAACAATAGATGCCGTACCAAATGCGATACCTGGAAGAACAGACATAGAATTGGAAATATATGGTATGGAAGGTATTCCAGAAAAAGACATGGATGAAAGACGACGACTTCTTGAACAGAAAACACAAGGTAAATACTGGGATAAGTATTATTTTATTTATTTATTTATTTTTATTTTTTTTGAGACAGAGGCTTACTCTGTCCAGCCGAGCTGGAGTACAGAGGTGTGATCTCGGCTCTCTGCATCTTCTGCCTCCAGGGTTTAAGTGATTGTTGGTTTGTTTTTTTCTTTTTTGAGGTGGAGTCTTGCTTTGTTGCCAGGCCGGAGTGCAGTAGCATGATCTTGGCTCACTGCACTGCAACCTCTGCCCCCCAGGTTCAAGCAATTCTCTTGCCTCGGCCTCCTGAGTAGCTGGCACTACAGGCATGCACCACCACGCCCAGCTAGTTTTTGTGTTTTTAGTAGACACGGGGTTTTACCATGTTGGCCAGGCTGGTCTCGAACTCCAGACCCTAAGTGGTGATTTGCCCACTTTGGCCTCCCAAAGTGCTAGGATTACAGGCGCAAGCCACCATGCCCAGCATTAAGTGATTCTTGTGCCTCAGCCACCTGAGTAGCTGGGACTACAGGTGTGTGCCACCACACCCAGCTGATTTTTTGTTTGTTTTTATTTTTGTTTTGAGACGGAGACTCACTCTGTTGCCCAGGCTGGAGTGCAATGGTGTGATCTCGGCTCACCACAACCTCCGCTTCCCAGGTTCAAGCGATTCTCCTGCCTCAGCCTTCGGAGTAGCTGGGATTAGAGGTGTGCGCCACCACACCTGGCTAATTTTTGTGTTTTTAGTAGAGATGGGGTTTCACCATGTTGATCAGGCTGGTCTTGAACTCCTGACCTGGTGATCTGCCCGCCTCGGCCTCCCAAAGTGCTGGGATTACAGGTGTGAGCCACCATCTCTCTCCCTTTGTGATGATATTCTTTTTTCAGCCTAACTTAAGCCCAGAGTTAGTATTTTCAATTATAAATTTAATGGTAGGGTAGTTGCAGTGGCTCACACCTGTAATCCCAGCACTATGGGCAGGCAGTGCGGGAAGATTGCTTGAGCCCAGAAATTGGGAGACCAACCTAGGCAATAGAGAATGACACCCTGTCTTTACAAAAAAAATACAAAAATTAGCCGGGCGTGGTGGCACATGCCTATAGTCTCAGCTGAGGTGGGAGGATCTCTTGAGCCCAAGGGGTTGAGGCTTCAGTGAGCTGTGAGTTCTCCACTCCAGTCTGGGCAACAGAGTGAGATCCTATCTAGATAAATCGATTGATTGATCACTTGATAGATAAGATAGATAAAACCGAATGGTGGATGATAGATTTATTTGGAATTTAAAATTTGAGCTCTGTTTTTGAAGACATGCTTGATTTGTATATATGCAGTACTATTTGGATCATTCCATTTTCTTATGTTATTATTCATAATTGAATTCCAAATAGAATTAGCAAGTGTTAAGGCATATGAAAATGAAGGACTCCTATAATTTCAGTGCTTTAGGTAGCTGAGGCCGTAGGATCACTTGAGGCCAAAAGTTCAAGACCTCACCTTTACCCAAAAAAAAAAAAAAAAAGCCCAGTGTGGTGGCATGTGTCAGCAGTCCCAGCTACTTGGGAGACTGAGGCGGGAGGATCACTTCATCCCAGGAGTTTGAGAGTGCAGTGAGCTGCAGTTGTGCCACTGCTGTCCAGCGTGTGTCACACAGCAAGACCCTACTAAAAATTTAAAAGAAAAGATACTGATTGAGGATAATCATTTTACCTTTTATAGGACAGAGAAAGAACGTTAATCTTGTTTAAGATAGGGTGAAAACACATTTGAAGAACATAGAGCAGTATTAATTGAATTTTTGGGGAAGAAAAATCTCATGAACTAATTTTACCCATATATGTATTTTTAAATATTGAATGTTGTAAATAAACTTTCTTAGTTTTTACTCTATGGAAATAATTAAGTTTTTTTTTTTTTTTTAACAGAAAGTCAAAAGAAGAAGCAACAAGATGATTCTGATGAATATGATGATGACGACTCTGCAGCCTCAACTTCATTTCAGCCACAGCCTGTTCAACCTCAACAAGGTTATATTCCCCCAATGGCACAGCCAGGACTGCCACCAGTACCAGGAGCACCAGGAATGCCTCCAGGTAGCACATAGGATTGCTTAAAATCTAACATTTTTGGGACATTATTGATACTGTATCGAAGTATTACTTTCTTCCCTCTAATTCTTTAATATGTGTTATTATTTTGATTGAAACTCTTGCTTGTAGGCATACCTCCATTAATGCCAGGTGTTCCTCCTCTGATGCCAGGAATGCCACCAGTTATGCCAGGCATGCCACCTGGGTAAGAAAATTCTTTTAATTGTCTTGTAGGCTTGTGCCTAGTAAGATCTTTTTCAATTTGGATGTTATGTGAATGAAATGTTACTTTCCATTTTTTGCTTCTAGAAGGTATGGGCTCTATAAATCTTGTCTGATAAAGGGATCAACCAGTAAATTTAAGGAATATAAATTTGCCTCTGAGTAATAGATTTTTGGGTTTTAGGGTATATGTAAGCAACCATCTACTTCAATTGCATTTACTGTGATTAAAGTAGTTGGTTATTTATAGATTTGCGTTTCTGAGATTCAGAATTATCTGTGACACTTTGTAGTTGTGACAAGAAGCAGAGAAACTCTGTAAATGATTTATTTGTCAAAGCATCAAAACTAAAATGAATATGAGGTGCTTGTGCCCATCATTTTTACTTAAATATTGTTGGATGTGAGAGGTATACAATACACTTTCCCACTGTATTTTGAAAATCACAGTTAGATTTTGATTTTGTCATACATTTTCACAGATTGCATCATCAGAGAAAATACACCCAGTCATTTTGCGGTGAAAACATGTAAGCATCTCATTCATAATGTAATTCAGGAGGTATAATCATACTGTCATTTTTTTATGTGTGTGTTTAATGGTATCTATTCAGTTGACTTCAGAAATTTTCTAACCTTCCTCACTAAAACTTGAAAGCTAATTAACACAGGTCTCTTAAGGAAAATAAAACATCTTTTAGGAAATAGTAATAGACCCATATAAACATACTTCAAATGTGCAGTGATTTTCTCCAAACTATTGAAAGTAATGGGACCTGATAATAAGGGTTAGTATTTAAGAAAGACTATATTCTATGAAATTACATGCTTTATTATTATAGGATGTAATGGAATTTTCTAATCTATTAATAGAAGTTAATCTTCTGATAAAAATTCTAAATCAAGAACTGAATTTACCAACAGAAATTTAAAAAATTTTAAAGAAAATTGACCAATTTATCATTTTTTAAGTGAATTGGACACTGATATTTGAAGGTGAGCTCTTTTAGGGGAAAAAAATAAGTGGGTTGTGTTTTTAAGTCATGGTTTAGTGTTAGGTAGTTATTGTAAATAGGCCATCTGGTTTTACTTTTGAGTGTCTTTAATTTTGGTGGTAGTATTTCCTTTCTCTAAAAAAAAAAAAAATGTGTGTGTGTATGTGTGTATGTATTTGACACAGGGTCTCTTACTCTGTCACCCAGACTACAGTGCAGTGGCTCAGTCACAGCTTACTGCAGCCTTGACCTGCTGGGTTCAAGTGATCCTCCCACCTCAGCCCTCTGAGTATCTGGGACTACAGGCGCACTCTACTGCACCCAGCTAATGTTTAAAATTTTTGCTTTTTTAAAAACATACGGTCTCACTTTTTGCCCAGCCTGGTCTTGAACTCCTGGGTTCAAGCAGTCCTTGAGCTTTGGCCTCTCAAAACTTCTGGGATTACAGGCATGAGCTGCTGCACCTAGCCAAATAAAAAATCTCATTTCACAGGGTACATTCATTCAATCTTTTTCTTTTCAAAATCCAACACAACTCTGAAATAGAGATTTCTTCTTTTTCTTTAATACTCTGTGTGGATATTTTCCAAGTGGAAAAAGTGGTGAATTTGCTTTCCCATTACACATATTTTAGATGAGGCCTCTTGTACATATTGAGAGTATATTTGTTCTCAATGACTTTAAATGTTTTGTCAACATTTTTTTTTCTTTTATTGGTAAACCAAAGAGTTTGCTGGGTTTTAGATAATTTATTTTGATAGGATTGTTACAGTGTGTTGTGTGTTCTTTCAGCTTTGATTCATTTCAATATTAGAGGTCAGATTCAAGTCTTCTATCTAGTGTTGTTTCAGGCTTTAGCCAGAATATTTTTTAATGGTTTATGCTGTTCATTAACTTACTGTTTCTTGAAATTTGCTTTCTAATAGAATGATGCCAATGGGTGGAATGATGCCACCTGGACCAGGAATACCACCTCTGATGCCTGGAATGCCACCAGGTATGATATGTTAGACAATTTCCTTTTAATATGATGTACAGGCTTTATTTCTAAGTTGTTTTAGACGTCCGTGGGCATTAATATAATGAAATTTAAAAATTTTTGTAAGTTGCAAGTTCCCGTGAGAAGTGTTATATGGACCCTTTTTTAAAAAATTGTATTTTAGTAGATATCTGGGCTCACTGAAACCTCTGCCTCGCGGGTTCAGGCGATTCTTCTGCCTCAGCCTCTTGAGTAGCTGGGATTACAGGCACCTGCCACCACGCCTGGCTAATTTTTGTGTATTTAGTAGAGACGGGGTTTCACCATGTTGACCAGGTTGGTCTTGAACTTCTGACCTCAGGTGATCCACCCACCTCAGCCTCCCAAAGTGCTGGGATTACAGGTGTGAGCCACCACACCTGGCTGGCCCTTTCTTGAAGTTTGAAATAGATGATAGGTTTCAAAGCAGCCAAAGTGAGTCACGGCCTATGTGCTGAATCTCACATACTTAGAGCGCTTGTATTTGTTAGGAATGTTTTAGACAAGTAATAGAGAAATCCAACAAACTTTTTTTTTTTTTTTTTTTGAGATGGAATCTCGCTCTGTCACCCAGGCTGGAGCATGATCTTGGCTCACTGCAACCTCTGCTTCCGGGGTTCAAGTGATTCTCCTGCCTCAGCCTCCCGAGTAGCTGGGAGTACAGGCGCCCACTACCACGCCTGGCTCATTTTTGTATTTTTAGTAGAGACGGAGTTTCACCATGTTGGCTAGCTGGTCTCAAACTCCTGACCTCATGTTATCTGTCTGCCTTGGCCTCCCAAAGTGCTGGGATAACAGGCATGAGCCACTGTGCCCAGCCCCAACAAACTATATTAAATGGTGTAGGCATTTATTGTCTCAGTCAACAAAAAAGTGGTAGATTCAGTGGCTCAATGATATTTATTAACCCATGCTTTTTTGACTTTGCTCACCTTAGCTTTTTTTTCTCAGAAACGTCATTTGGTTATAAGACAGCTCAGACAAGAAGGGGTGTCGGTCGTAGTGCACTCTCCATTTTCTTTTCTTTTTTTTTTTTCCGAGACGGTGTTGGTCTGATACCCGTGCTGATGTGCCGTGGCACGATCATAGCTCAGTGCAGCCGCAGCCTCCCAAAGTGATGGGATTACAGGTGTGAGTGAGCCTCAGCACCTGGCCTCCTTTTTCTTCTATTTGAAAGCAAAATAACTTACCTAGAAGCTCTTTAGCTCCTTACGTATTATGCTGTGAGGGAACCTGGGAAATTAAGTATATAGAATTTGGCCTATAAAGCAGGAAATACAGCACAAGGAAAGGGATTTGGTTGGCCAGCAAGATGTGCCACACAAGGCTATTAGTTTTTTGTGGTTTTTTTTTCGTTTTTGTTTTTTGAGATGGAGTCTTGCTCTGTCGCCCAGGCTGGAGAGCAGTGGTGTGATTTAGCTTACCACAACATCCGCCTCCTGGGTTCAAGCGATTCTCTCCTGCCTCAGCCTCCTGAGTAGCTGGGATTACAGGCGTGTGCCACCACACCCGACAAATTGTTGTATTTTTAATAGAGATGAGGTTTCACCATGTTGGTCAGGCTGGTCTCGAACTCCTGACCTCGTGATCCGTCTGCCTCGGCCTCCCAAAGTGCTGGGATTATAGTCGTGAGCCACTGCACCCAGCCCTAGCCTGCTTTTTATGTTGGTGTGTTTGCCTTCCATAGCGTATTTAAAGTACTGAAATGATAGTTGATGTAAATGGACACAGGAAAAATAAAGCATCAACAAACTGAATAATTGCGAGGCAGTTCCATATACATTATGTTGTGATACATATTTAGGTATTTAAAAGAATACAGAATAATAACTGATGTTCATTTGAGAATGTGAAGTCATTAAAAGTTTTGTCATGTTGAAGTTTAAAGTATGTAGTAGTGATGTGTTTAACTTTGGAAAAGTTTTTATTGTTCATGATATTTGATTCATCAGTTTTTACTGTAATTTGCATTAGGGTTGAGGGAGCATTTAAATATCTGTCTTGTAGATGATTGAAATAATTCTTTTATATATTGCAAGAAGTTTGCTAAATCAGTGGGACCAGTAAGCATAATTGCCAAATGTTTTGCCCATGCAGCAGGGTCTAGTGTTATCTTCCACTTTGTAAAATTCTGAAGCAGTACAAAGGAAGGGAAAATTTAAGGTAAGAATGTTGCATGGGGCAAATGCCTAAGTTCCTTGGATTTAGTCGAGTCATTGAGCAGTTAATTGTTAATAACTTTGTAGTATAGAAGCGTTTTTTCCTACACTAAATTTTTCAGTGACTCAATTTCCCCAAACATTTCTTCTCTGCAGGTATGCCCCCACCTGTTCCACGTCCTGGAATTCCTCCAATGACCCAAGCACAGGCTGTTTCAGCGCCAGGTATTCTTAATAGACCACCTGCACCAACAGCAACTGTACCTGCCCCACAGCCTCCAGTTACTAAGCCTCTTTTCCCCAGTGCTGGACAGGTAAGGTGAAAATCCTGAAAAGGAGTGCACTTATATTTAAAGATAAAGTACAGTTGTTTACAGAAGTCTGAAATTTTCATAGGTCAATTTTTTAAATAATATTTTTAATATTATTTATTAAATATACTAAAAGGTGGCTTATCCACTTCCATGTTTACACACTGATTTCCTCTACCCATAAAAGGTAGAATGGAGCCAAAGTTAGTATGTTACTTTTTCATAGTTGTGAACCCTCTATTTATTCTTAGTTGTTTTTTTTTTTTTTTTTTTTAAGCTAATGAAAGTTTAATATCTGGAGTGTTTAGAAGTTTTCCTTTACTGACTAAACTGTGAATGGAAGGACACCAAAGGCAAAGATGAGCATTCTTAAGATGGTAGCAAATCATTTGTCAGGCTCTGCCTCTAGTACGGAACAGTGACGAGCTATAATGCCGCACTTATGCTAAAATGGCGTAATTTAATGGCTTTTGACCTAGGCACACTAGTATTTCTTACTGGTCTTTTTTCAAAGCTTTTAAAAGTTTTTTTCCAGAGCATAAGTGAAAGATGCTTCTTCTGTTCTATATGGTGTGCACATAATGGTTAACACCTTTGCTTTTTTTCCTCGTTTCATTGAGAATTAAGCAGATTCAGATTTAATTTATTCAGAATTTAGATCAGGATCTATGTTTATTCATTTTCTTTTTTAGATTATCCCTTAGATTTTTTTAAATTGTTTTTTTCTGTTTGTGGGTGCTAAATTAAAAGCATTTTCTTTAAGTGCCTTTTGTTAAGCACGTTAACCTAGCGTTTATGGTGGGTGGGAATTTTATGTATTGAGAGATGTAAAACTTTTGGCAAAAATCTTTTGTAGAGAATCATTGATACAGAATTGGATTGAAGTGTCAGTATTTGTACATCATTATTCTCAGTTTCAGGTATCGTTCTTGAAATAATGCAAAACAGTAGTTTTAGAAAAGAAACTAGTTAACTAGGTTTTATTGGTATAGAATTAAAATTTTGAGGCTCATACTTTAATTTTGTTTATTGTAAATGCATTAACTGCCTGCCTTTTAAAATAAGTGACATTTGATTGCATTAAATTTTGCATTTACAAATATGCAATCTACTAAAAAGTCTACCACATGGCTTATTTTGACCCATTTGTTTGGAGACTTTTCATTGTTTCCTTTCTTTTATGCTACAGATGGGGACACCTGTCACAAGCTCAAGTACAGCTTCATCCAATTCAGAAAGTCTGTCTGCATCTTCTAAAGCTCTGTTTCCTAGCACAGCACAAGTACGCAGGAAGTTGCAGTTTAAAATTGTTAAAATGGCTTTATAACTTAACCCTTTGGACCCTACTTAAAAAATGAATATTTTTCCAAAAATATACTGTGTTTACTTTTTTAAAGCAAAATTAATGCTATGTAAGTCAAATGGTATTTAAAAATTTGAATTCATACTAAACAAAACTACCCCGAACTCCTGTGGTTCTAAAGGGTTAAAAGCATGTAAGCAGTAAATGCATTATAGTGGCCAATGGTTAGCCTGATGCATGATTAAGGTATTTTGATTTAATGCTGTTTAATGCATCACATTTAATGTAAGAAAATTTAATACTGCTTTGGTTCTAAAGTTGGTCTAGTCTACATGTTTTAGATGTGTGGTATTATGAAAAATAACACATTTGTTACTGATAACTTGCTACTTTAAAAGATCCTGCTAAATTAACCGTTTTGTCCATGATAATTATCCAGCCATTGTTAATTTGGAGGGGATTATATATACATATATGTGTATATATATAAAAAAAAAATACTACTAAAGGATGTATTTTTAATGTGTCACCATTTTACACTCATTGTTCATGTTATACTTAGTAACTGGAGTTTAAACTCATATTCTGTAGTTTTTTTTTTTTCAGCTGTTTGATAGATTAATAACTAATTAATAGAACATTCAAAATAGAACACATGCTATTCTAAGATACTGTATTTCAGCAATCTGGAATAAATACAAAGCATTGTAAATTTAATTTTTGGTGAGGAGGTAGAAGACATGTAACAAGTTAAATATACAGTCTTATTTCCACTCTTGTGTTGTGGATGTGACTTTAACCCAGCATCTTTTGATATTTTAATGGGTTATCTTGAATTTTGTGGAGTGTTTCTCACATGTTAACTTTGTTTTAATTTCATTTAAAGTTTGGTCCTTTATTTAATGTTGATGGCTTGTTTTAAGTTAAACTGTTGTAGATATAGTTAATTTAAAGTTTTGAAGTTTTGTTGATGAAGTATTGTATTTTACAGGCTCAGGCAGCTGTCCAAGGACCTGTTGGTACAGATTTCAAACCCTTAAATAGTACCCCTGCAACAAGTACAGAACCCCCAAAGCCTACATTCCCTGCTTATACACAGTCTACAGCTTCAACAACTAGTACAACAAATAGTACTGCAGCTAAACCAGCGGCTTCAATAACAAGTAAGCCTGCTACACTTACAACAACTAGTGCAACCAGTAAGTTGATCCATCCAGATGAGGATATATCCCTGGTAAGTTGCTTTTAGTTTTCTACGAGCAGCATTTGATTTAAAGCCATTATAGCAGTTCGTCCCTTTAAAATAAGTGTTATTTTGTACTCAGGTGGTCTGTGATCTGGTTTAATGCTTACTAAGTGGTTTTTGCCATTCTGATTCTTAAGAAATCATAAAATACTTAAAAGTGGACGGATATTTCATGTTTTGGTCTTAGATGCTTTCTCTCCCCTTCCTGCAGACTGTTTCTAAAAGAAGACAGTAAGTCAGGTTCTTAACTCTCTTAAAAATCATTTTAGTTAAACATAAGTTTGCAAATGTTAATTGAATAAACGTTAAGTGTGAAGTAGAATCTGCAGATCCCTTAAGTCCCATATAAATGAATTAATTTTGATACAAAGTTTAGAATGTTGATAATGGCCAGGTGTGGTGGCTCACACCTATAATTCCAGCACTTTGGGAGGCCAAGACAGGCAGATCACTTGATCAGGAGTTCAAGACCAGCCTGGCCAACATGTTGAAACCTCATCAATACAAAAATTAGCAGTGTGTAGTGGCGGGCGCCTGTAATCCCAGCTACTCGGGAGGCTGAGGCGGGATCATCAGTTGAACCTGGGAGGCGGAGGTTGTGTTGAGCCAAGATTACACCACTGCACTCCAGCCTGGGCAACAGAGCAAGGCTCCATCTCAAAAAAAAAAAGAAAAAGAAAAAATGAAATGTTGGCTGGGTGCTCAGTGGCTCACACCTGTAATCCCAGCACTTTGGGAGGCTGAGGCGGGTGGATCACCTGAGGGTCAGGAGTTCGAGACCAGCCTGACCAACATGGAGAAACCCCATCTCTACTAAAAATACAAAATTAGCCGGGCATGGTGGTGCATGCCTGTAATCCCAGCTACTCCGGAGGCTGAGGCAGGAGAATTTCTTGAACCCGGGAGGCGGAGGTTGCGGTGAGCCGAGACCAGGTTATTGCACTCCAGCCTGGGCAATGAGTGAAACTCCGTCTCAAAAAAAAAGAATGTTAATAACAATACTTCATTAGATAGTTTCTTGTTGAAGCAATTTGTAATTCCTGGAAAGTCGTCAGCCATGCTTCAAGTTTACAAATAGGTGAAGTTTTAAGGTATCTGGAGTTTGAGTAGTTGGATTGGTTTGTCTGGCAAAAGTGAATAGTTGGGATGTAAGGGTAAATTTTTGAAAATTACTCTTAACGTTGTAAGAGTTTAGATGCATGGCTTTATGCTTGATGAGCCTCTGCATTCGAGTATTTAGCCTTGTGCTTATTTTTATTCCCAGGAAGAGAGAAGGGCACAGTTACCTAAGTATCAACGTAATCTTCCTCGGCCAGGACAGGCCCCCATTGGTAATCCACCAGTTGGACCAATTGGAGGTATGATGCCACCACAGCCAGGCATCCCACAGCAACAAGGAATGAGACCCCCAATGCCACCTCACGGTATTCCTCTTTTTATGTTTTTCATATTTAGTGGATTTTCTAAGTTCACGCATAAAATATTAAATTTATCTGCAGTATACGTTGCATTTAAAAGTACAATGCGTAACAATCTATTTTTTTGTGTTTGAAATTCTTGTTTTTTAGGTCAGTATGGTGGTCATCATCAAGGCATGCCAGGATACCTTCCTGGTGCTATGCCCCCGTATGGGCAGGGACCGCCAATGGTGCCCCCTTACCAGGGTGGGCCTCCTCGACCTCCGATGGGAATGAGACCTCCTGTAATGTCGCAAGGTGGCCGTTACTGATCTTACTTCATCCAGTCTAATAGGTTTGGAGATTAAACCTTTTCTCAACTTGTGCTGTTTATATAGCCAAGCTTCCGTCAATAAGGCTTCATTGTGACTTTAACAAACATTATCTTCCCACATACCAGGAACTATTGGACATTTATTTTACATGGGAAAAATTATTTGGAATAATAAAGCAGGAACTTTTCCTGAAGTTGCAATTTATACTGTATGGCTTCTTTTTCATGTTTCATCTAGGTTTTTAGAAGTGAAGTATAGTAAATTTGGTTCGTTAAATTGTGAAGGCGCTGGAATTACATGAACATACCACCTTAGTAAAGGCAAGTTCTGTAAGCTTACATTGCTATTTGTAAAGTTTGCCTTCACAGCATTTCAGATGCTATTGGACTTCATGTCCCCAACCTAGCTTGGTGAGGGCTGTAACTGTTTCCAAGTACTTGTACATTGGAAGTCTGAATGTGTAACAATATTTAATGTATTTAGAGTTCCTCATGTTGCAGGGTTTAAGAAATCTGACCCACCAAGGTCATGTGACTTTTCTGTACTGTTAAACTTCATTGTAATAAAATGAGAGAAAAATTTATGCCTTTTTATTCATAACCCAGCTGTGGACCACTGCCTGAAAGGTTTGTACAGATGCATGCCACAGTAGATGTCCACATAATAAAATTCATAGTTACCAATGCAGTTTTGATATATCATTGGATTCTGTCTTTGAGTTGTAGGTTATTAGCTGCATGTTTTAAACTGAATTTGCATAGAGTTGTATGTTAATGTTTCAGTTAAGAGAAAAACTTAGATACGTGAGTCATTACATAATGGGTATGAAATCTTTATAATCACCCTTCCACCCTCTATGGTGTCAGTACACATCACGTGTCATAGATACTTAAAATGTAAATGTTAACACTTTTCTTTTCTGCTGAGATGTTTAGAGCCTAGTGCCAGACCCATTCATTTCCTTTTGATTATTTTTGAGACTCAGTACTGCATGGACCTCAGAAGCTTTTCAGGTGCAAACTTCTAGAAGCTTAGGTGCATGCAGTAATAGCTTCTTGTGCTGTTAATGGGTTGTTATATATTATTCTAAGTGTAATGCTGAGAATCTAAATGTGTCTCTGTTGGGATGGTTAACAGATGGATTCGCAATTTTTAATTTTATTATGTTCCTGGAAGATTACATTATTCATTTGAGTACCTTCTGTTATTAAGCCTAGGTAGCCTTACTGTGCAACTTTTTATTTATCCTTGGAAATTTTGAATGTTGTGTTCTTACAGAGAGCTTTTCTGTAGAGATGACTGCTGTTCAATATTTTGTGTTGCAACCTCTTAAAATAATAGCTCTTGTTGACCTTTTTGGGATCTGTTTTTCTGATCTTTACTTTTGCAGGGTAGTTTTATGATTTTTTAGGCATCAAATAACCTATGCAAAGTATTAATATAATGAACTCAAATTGAGTTTTTCTCATTATAAAGTTAAGACTTCTAAGAAAATGGTAACATTTCTTTATAATTTTCCTGTGAAGGTATAGATAAAAGACATGAACTCTGAAGTTGTATGGAAAAAAGGGCTTTAATTTTGAAGGAAAATATATTGAAAAGTGATTTAGCCATCACAAAAGAGTTTGTATTTATGTGACAGATAAAAGTCATACCTTTAAGCAAAACATTGCAAGTATTATAAAGCTGAATGCTATTTTAACTCAAATTGGCTGGGTGCAGTGGCTCACGCCTGTAATCCCAGCCCTCTGGAAGGCTGAGATGGGAGGATTGCTTGAGTCCAGGAGTTTGAGACCAGCCTGGCCAACATGGCAAAACCCCACCTGTACAAAACATTTAAAAATTAGCCAGGCGCGTTAGTGTGTGTCTGTGGTCCCAGCTGCTCAAGAGGCTGAGGAAGAAGGATCTTCCTTCTTCCGAGGCTGCGGTGAGCTATGTTCACTCCAGCCTGGGCAACAGAGCGAGACTTTGTCAAAAAATAAATTAAAATATCTGATTATTTGGCTTCAATGATTTTGGCTCCTGTGCTTGTGGTACCATAGTGGTACAAAAATTTTCATAGTTTGAAAATAAAACGTACATATTTTGCCAGTAATGTATTGCCTTCTGCCAGCAGCCAAGTCCCAAACCACTTTCCCCTCTGAACCTCTGCTTACCTAAATGGTTTCAAAATTAATACATGCGGCTTTGATTTGGCAGCACACTTAATATACTGCTGAAGGATAACTTGTGTTGAAAATCTTTAAGATAAAAATGGTATGATAGGCCGGGCGCAGTGGCTCACGCCTGTAATCCCAGCACTTTGGGAGGCCCAGGCGGGCGGATCACGAGGTCAGGAGATCGAGACCATCCTGGCTAACATGGTGAAACCCCGTCTCTACTAAAAATACAAAAAATTAGCCGGGCGTAGTGGCGGACGCCTGTAGTCCCAGCTACTCTGGAGGCTGAGGCAGGAGAATGGTGTGAACCCGGGAGGCGGAGCTTGCAGTGAGCGGAGAGATCGCACCACTGCACTCTAGCCTGGGCGACAGATCGAGACTCCGTCTCAAAAAAAAAAAAAATGGTGTGATTAAATTTAGAATAATTAAGTAAGGGATGCTTTCCTAAATTCTCAAGAATTTCATTTGTACGGTTATTGACAAACTGCAATAGGGTTAGTAGGCCTGTTTCAGAAATTATGTGAAGCTTTATTTGCATTTTATGCAAAGAAGGTTGATACTTTGTAGCAAGGTTTTTTGCTCTTTGTGTAGGTCTGATGGGCAAAAATGGAACTTTTAAATATGGGATATAATTCTAATTAAAAATTAATTCAAAGTGTTAGGCATTGGCACATAAAACTTAAGCTCATGAGTTCCTGAGTCTGTAGCTATAGGCTCAGAGGTGGTGTACCCATTTAATATATTTGAAGTGTAATTTTTGCATGCATCCAAACGTAAGTAAGCTTCTAGAAAATACCTTTTATCTAAATGCTTCTGGGGTCCATAGTGTGGTTGAATTATGAGTGGAGCAAATTGTATTCATATAATTAACTCTGACTCAACCTTCCTTAAGTAATAGATGAAGTTGAGTCAAAGTGGATGCCAACTGCCCTCACAGAAGGCAACTTTTGGGACTTGATAATTCAGGCAAGCATTGTGATTGTCATAATTAAGGAAGCTGTAAGGTTAGTAGGGCTGGCAGCTTTGGCTCTACCTTACATCCACCCCTTTTAGAAAAATAAGAAAACATTTTGTCTGGCACTAGTTTCTGTTGTGTAAGTTTTCATACTGTGTAACAGTAACAAGACTACAGCAGGTGAGGATTAATTTTTGAGTGGCTGCTGGAATTACTTGATTTGAATACTTAGTATTTTAGTAGTCTCACACATTTGCCATTAGGTATGAATAAAATATTCCTACTGTACTCCTATTCCACCAAGTTACATTTTGAACTTAGACTCACCTTAATTAAACTTAATTAATTGGGGAGGGTGATTCCCCAACAAAAAGAAGTACGGGCTCAGAATGGAATTGTAGTGGACAGTAGTTAAAAACAAAGCTGCTCCTTTTGCTTGCTTGATCATTGGGATTTTTTAAAAAAAAAACTTAATGCATGTCTTTTAAATTAATTGGGAACTGTTTTTCTAAAATTAAAATTTTCTTCTTCCTATAGCCCTGCCATAGGACAGGCTGAGGCTGAGTCTCAGTGTTGCCCTGTTCAGTCTGAGGCAAGTGGGATTTATTTTATTCCTTATAGGGGCTTTCACAGCTTTATGGCTGTTGGATATTTATGTCCCCAAACTTGCAGCAAGTTTGGTGAAGGCCCCTAAATTTAATTAAACTTAGGATTTTTATACTCTTTTGGCAGAGAAGGCTCTATATTAATATTCACGTTTGACTGTGGTGTTAACATAAGTATTTCGTATGCAATTTTATGTAATTTGCTTTGTGTTACATAATTAACAGCTTCAGTAAAGCTTGTGTTACTATATTGAACTTCAGTAAATTGACAAAATTTGATATTTTTGATTTGGAGGCAAGAAATGTTTCATTCAAATTTTTTACTTTCACTTCTAGGAAAATCTTACTGGTTTTATTTTCTCCATAAACTATTAAATTTAACCTCAAGGATAAGTTTAATCATTGGAAATGCCACTGGATACTGAAATCTGCATTCTTTTTTTTGAGACGGAGTTTCACTCTTACCACCCAGGATGGAGTGTAGTGGTGCGATCTCGGCTCACTACAACCTCTGCCTCCCGGGTTCAAGCGATTCTCCTGCCTCAGCCTCCCGAGTAGCTGGGATTATAGGCTCCCGCCACCACATCTGGCTATTTTTTCAGTAGGGATGGGGTTTTGCCGTGTTGGCCAGGCTGGTCTCAAACTCCTGACCTCAGGTGATCCACCTATCTCAGCCTCCGAAAGTGCTGGAGTAACAAGTGTGAGCCACCGTGCCTGGCCAAAATCTGCATTCTGTTTTGTGGGGTTTTTTTTGTTTGTTTGTTTGTTTTTGAGACAGAGTCTCGCTCTGTCACCCAGGCTGGAGTGTAGTAGCACGATCTCAGCTCACTACAACCTCCACCTCCTGGATTCAAGCGATTCTCCTGTCCCAGCCTCCCGAGTAGCTGGGACTACAGGTGTGTGCCACCATGCCTGGCTAATTTTTTGTATTTTTAGTAGAGACAGGGTTTCACCATGTTAGCCAGGATGGTCTCGATCTCCTGACTTTGTGATCCCCCTGCCTCGACCTCCCAAAGTGCTGGGATTACAGGCGTGGGCCACCACGCTTGTCCAAAATCTGCATTCTTAATCACAAACTTATGCATTGAATGTTAAGGCTAAAAGGTCATCTGGAAATGCTTAAATTTTAAAATGTTTTCAAGCCTCACCACATTAGAGCAAATGTTAATGTAGAGCCCTGTAAAGGTGGGAAGGTGGTGTCTATGTGTGTGCTTGTGTATGTGGGGGTATAGACCATATAGTTGATATAACAACAGAATTTGGGTGTTACAGACCTTTCAGCATGGATGGATTACTAATTTTCAGGTATCAAAACTGAAATTTGATACCTGATCCTGTGGTAAAGTATGTTAAACTATGGTTTTGGAGTGATTATTTTGAGGTTCATTTTCAGCCTCACTGAACAGTGTTTTATGCACATATGAAAAGTATCCACATTTGTTTCCAACTAAAATTTGCTTTTATTTGATGAGAAAAGTTGTGTGTGTGTGTTTATTGTAGGGAATAATTAGGGAATTGGAAGAGAGGCCAAAAACAAACCTGAATTACTTTGTTTCTTGTGTTTGAGCCACAATTCTATCCAGATAGCAGTTTACTCTGAGTAGTAACAATGAACAAACAGTATAGCATTTAGCAAACCTGGAATTGTTTGTATATGGTTTTCATTCTTGGAAGCATAAAGACAAAATATGCATTAAATGAATTACAAATTTTGACTTGTTAAATAACATGTTTTTCACTATAACTTAATAGGATTTTTATATTTAAAGAATTTTGTTGCTTCCATGACAAAATATTCCATTGGACTATTTTATAACCTCACTAATCAACATTTAAGAGTCCCTAATTGGAGATCTGTTTTCTCTATTACCTACCATCCCCCAATATGCTGAAATCTTTCTAAGTTGCTTATCTTAATTCTAATGGTGATAATTGAAAAAAGTGTGCTGGAAATACAGGCTCTTATCTGCTTGAGCACTGGGGGTGGGAACGATTTAGTAATGTCATAATCTGTTGAAGGTAATATCTATAGATAACTAAGATAGTTCCTTTTTTTTTTTTTTTTTTTTTTTGTAGTTCTGTGACTCAGACAAATAAGATTTCGAGAATTATGTAGTTTTTAGGTGTCTGTAACATCCACTGGTAAAACTTGTCAAATGAAAGAAAATGGTGAAGTCATCACTTTAACTGAGTCAAAATTTTGTTTGAATAAGGTGGTGAAAGTAGACATGTACCCTAGAAGTAGATACTCTAAAATTTATACAGACATGAATGTCTTTTTTAAAAGGTTGTCATTATTGACCTAATATTGAATAATCTTTCTGCGTTATTCCAAATTGAAATTTGTTTGCTCTTCATTGTAACTTTTATGGAAAAGTCCTTTAAAAGGGGATTCAATTATAAGGCTATTTGGCTATAGGGCAGATTTTTATAAGTAAGCATTCCCCCAATTCCACTTATGCTAACTATCTCATGACAGTAAAGTTTACTCCTTTTTAAAAACCCTTTCTCAGTATTTTAATTTCTGTCACTGAATCATTTAAATAATAACCTTTTGTTTTTATAGCAAAGAAATCATCTGACTTTTCTGTGTGATGTTTCTTGGCAAAATAAGCACTTAATGATGTATGGTCATGTACATAATAGATATTCATTAATTTTGTGATTAGTGCTGAATTTTCTAAACTAGTATCTTAAGCTCTTAGGCACCCTATTATGGATCTAATTCAAACCAGTATGTAGGAAATGGAGAAGGTAGGACTTCAGTTTGAGCTTCCCAATAACTTTAAATATATCCACCTTTTCCAAGTGTTTAAGCCCTAAAACATCTATCTTTTCTTTTTTACCTGGCATTTTTGTTAGAACATAGATTTAAGTTTTAAAGTAACATTAGAAAAAATTCTTCAGTAAGATAATTGCTTTTAATAAGTACTATATTTTTCTTGCTCTTGGCTCTATACATTTTTGCATAATATTTTAGTCTTGAAAAGCTTTTCATTTTCTTAACTCTGGAAAATAATAGTTTGGAACTAAATTAGTTTGAGAAATCTGAATCATCTCTCTTTAAATCTGTTCAATTAGTCTCATGTATTCTCAGGGGAAAATGTCTTTATTTTACTAAGCGGAAGTAGTAGTCATATTGAGGCAGAAATTTGTAGCCCAAACGAGGTAGATCTTCGCTGAAACTAATTTGAACTATTCCTATTTGAAGCAAATTGAACACTATTATAAATCCAGACTGGCTAATTAGATGGAAACTTTGATGGTTAGGTTCTTTAAGAGGCATACAATCAGTTATGAGAATGTTTATATTTTAATTTTTATCAAAATAACCTCAGAGGAGGTACATGTGAGTAAACTGTCTTAATGGTTGATTACTTGGAACCCACCCATTAATTTAAATGATGTAATGGTCTATAAGGTAGTAATCTGGCACAGCTTCAGTAATGTGTGCTGTGTTTGTAAAAAGATCAAGTCCTTTATTGGCATTTTCTAAGCCCTCTGACATTGTTAGTGTCTGGGTTGGTTGGTTTGCATTTTACTATTATGGTTGAATCTGTGTTCCTTCACCATTGGTTAAGTCTGAGGAACTAACAGTGAAATTCATTGATGGCCAACTTGGATAAAAATGAAGAATGATATTTTCCCAGTTTACTACACATGGACCAATGGTGGTTATTTGGGAGAGAACACTGGGTAGTGTTGTTTGACTTAAGAACCTTAAATGTATTGAAAAGTAACAGCATTCTTGCTCATGATTTGCGTTTGTTACTGAGGTCTCAACATAGTATTTTAATGTAGCTTCTTATTAAAATTTTATTCATAAATAGTTTAGCAATCACAGAGGTCAAAAAAAAAAAAAAAAAGATTTGCACTATCATATCCCAGTCATTACTAATAAAATGAGGCTGCTTAAGTACCCAAGTGGAGCAAGGGAAGAGTTACTACAGTTACTGTAAGTCTGAGTTAGAAAAAAAACAGAGCATCTAGTTATTGAGCAAAGCCCCTTTTTACCTGTTCACTTATTCAAGGAGAAACAATGGAATTTGCTTCTCAGTACATGTTTTTAAAATTGAGAATCTCTGATGTGACAAAATCAATTTTTACGAAAGTTGAATTAAAAACTTTTAAAAATTGCTTGTCTGTGGGGGTGTGTCTACATATTCGTTTAAATTTAGAAATTCCTACATGTTTAAGATATATGCCCATCCCCTTTTTAGAGTAATCAAAAGTTCTATCACAATTCACATACTGGAATACATAGTAAAATTGAGATGTGTCCAAGAGATTTTCAGTGTTAATTAGCTCATTCTCAATAGACAATATAAGGTAACTTAACTTTTGTTAAAAAAAAAAAAAAATAGGGAAAAGTTTTAAATGTATTAGTATCAGGCTCTGAGGAAATTTAATGCACATTGACTTTTTAAACTATGGATTGAACTCCTCAGTTTAATACAATTTGTGTTTTTGTTAACTAGCAGCAGAATTTCAGCATTTGCTACTTACTGGTAGAGAAGAAAAATCCCACAGCCCTGCCAGTACAGGTTAGTTTAATCTGTAAGTACCTGATGTTCCTATTTTTTTCAAACATATCCATATAACTCACACAAGGAAGAAAGCTGTGCGGTTACTTAAATGTCAGTATAACTAATAATAGATCCATTGGACACTTTAAACGCTCAGTACTTGGGCCAAAGTAGATCTAGGTTTGCTAACCCCAGTTGTAATAGAGGTGTAATACTGCTCCTTTGTTATCTCCTTGTGCTTCAACCTAAGTAGATACATTGTACATAAAAGGAAAAGACAGTTTCAGTTGGCTATGCCCTTGTTGATAGATGATACGGAGTCCAGGGCTTTGGGTCCAGGGTCTTCTACTTAAGCTATTTCATGGTGGTTCTCTCATTCACCTTTTAACTTTTTACAGTAGGAATCAACCTAAGAAAGGCGAGTTTCCTCACATCAAGAAATGATAAGTGGTGTACAGTCATAAGCTAGAATATGTTTTTATAATGCTTTTTTGTTCTTTTAGCAACACTTGTAAATACAAGTACTGCTATTTTTGTTCTTTTTTTGTAAACTATAACGTATCCTGTTGGTGTACCAGTGAGTTCATTATACTGTGAACTAAGAATAACATACCTTTTTAATATTGAAAGTTGACTACCCATCAAGAAATGTAGCTAGATTCTTCATGTAACACTTTTGAGGGGCAGTGGGGACATAATGGGTTGTGGAAGATGTGTTTTAACATTTTTATTATTTTCTTTATTCTACCCGAGTTCATTGTTGTTTGAACCATCCTCTAAAGATTTCCTTTAACCTCTAAATGTTGTGCTTTTAGGTTGATAACAAACGTAAAGCACTGAGGAGGGAGGAATAAAGCATACAAGTTAATTTCTAATTTTCGCAAGCCTGAACCATCCTAATCTGATAGTAGGATGTATGGCTTCTTCCTTTTCACCTTGTGTGAGATGTTTAATTTGAGACGATCTAGCCATAAAACCTAGTAATCTTGAATTCCTCTTGAGCTGGATGGTGATTAGTCATTGTGAAAACAGATTATCTTTATATGGAAATTGTGCATATTGCTAAATTTTAAAACATGGATTTATCAGCTGATAATAAAATATATCTTACAAGATAACCACTTGTTTTTTAATGTAAAATTGCACAAGGGCTTAAGTTTCATTGCCTTTCACAGTTTAATCTGTATATGAAATGGTGTAGATACAGTGGAAATGGTTTTCCTTAAAACCATCTCTTTAAAGCTGCCTTTCTGGTGAGTACTATTTTATACTTTTATATATTATAATTTTAGCTTCTAAAATTAACTGAAATAGGACACTTTGATTAAAGAGGTGAGCACTCTGAATTTCTACATCTTTGGATATTACTTGAATCAAGAATATTAGAAAATTATTTTACCACCTGGCATTTCCCTTTTAATTTGCTAGTTCACTTTTTTCTGACCTTCACATAACAGACTATAAATACAAAAACTTTTAACACATAAATTATTTCATTTTGGTGAGATGGAATAAATGTTTAAAACTAGTATTTAAGAAAGTTCTTAAACATTTTCTTTTTAGTTGGCAGCCAAAAGATTTTTCTTAGTGCTTTGGAGACATTGCATAGGTGTAAAATTAAGATACCAGAACTTCATTCTGTTCTTGTTGAAGCTGTTGTTGCAGTGATTCATGAGCAGTAAGCTGGAGTTAAGAGTTGAAGAAGGATTTACCAAAATTGTTCATGCAGACCAGTTGCTTACAGGGTTTCTTTGAGAGGCTTAAAAATTTCAAAAGTATTATTTAAGCCACTCTAACCCTGCATGAAAAATTGGAGTTAGAAATACTGATTTCTGAGACCACATATACCAGTGAAAATTAGCTTCTGAGTAAATTTCTAATTTATGCCCTGCTTTATTTAGCCTCGCTATATGTAACACATGGATTATTTTTTCCCTCTAGTTTTTAACTACATCCTAGATTAAAATCAGCATATGCTAAGAATGTTTTTACATTCTATTTCCTCCTGTGATCTTTGAGAACCAATAATATTCAACTCTGATGCTTTTTAGTATGAACAATGATAGTTTTCTAAAATCTGAAAATCAATACCTGAGTATGTGATGTGGCAATGCATTCTTATAGATAAGCACTAAACAAAGTATGGAACCTCAATTTGTGTCTTTAAGATTTAAAGTGAAGTAAATTTCTAAGGAACTGTGTCCTTTCCTAGCAGGAATAAACAGTGAAAATTTGGTAAGTATTTAACTTTAAGTGCATGTAATAGTGATGAGAGTAAGTAGCTGCATTTCCATAGTATAAGATAATGTTTAAAAGTGAGCAATAATTATTGCATCTCTTTTGCGACTTAATGTAGATGTGTTTAACATTTTTTACAAATTTGTGTGCATAAAGATTAAATTGGAACATACCTTACTCCTTTGTCTGGTTTTTTTATTTTGTATGGTGCTTTAAATACTAATTTTATATTTCAAGCTTTTTACAGGGTAGAAATAAGTGGCTGTTAAAGAAAATACCTTCAAGAAGAATTATTTCAGTGTCCCTTTTTAAAACTCATTGATGGCTTTCAGTTTACTTAAGTCTTCTGTTTTTCAGCTCCAGTTAAAACTGACAATAGGCAGCTATCAAAAATGGAAAAAATCTTGTGCTCTTTCTGGAATATTAGAGGAATCAGTTAATAATAGTAAAGTGGTATTAACCCAATACCTGATTTGCAGTTTTTAAAGCAGTTTTTAAATTGAGAGAAAAGGGGCCGGGCCCAGCTGAGGCGGGTGGATCTCCTGAGGTCAGGAGTTTGAGACCAGCCTGGCCAACATAGTGAAACTCCGTCTCTACTAAAAATACAAAAATCAGCCAGGTGTGGTGGGACGTGCCTGTAACCCCAGCTACTCGGGAGGCTGAGGCAGGAAAATCACTTGAACCCGGGAGGAGGAGGTTGCAGTGAGCCGAGATGGCGCCATTGCACTCCAGCCTGAGTGAGAGAGCGAGACTCCGTCTCAAAAAAAAAGGGGGGGGGGGGTGATGAGATTTGGGAGTCTATTCCCTGGGATGTTGTATTAATAATAAAGTGATAATAAATGAAGGTTAAAGTGAAGTGTTCAATTGCTACACCAGGAAAGATTGATTATTTCTGAGGAAAAGGTCCGTTTATTTCCAAACTAGTCTGTAGTGGTTTAGAGTAAGCATTATTTTATGAAGTGGTACAAGATCACAAAGGTTAGTAAAGGGACCTGTCTGTCAGGTCAATCTTCAGTCTTCACTTTTACTGGCAAGGGATTATGTGAAGAGTAGGTCGTACAAGGGATATGATTGTAAGGAGGTCCTGAACAAAGCATGATAAATGTTAGTCCATGTGTATTATTAAATGGTCTAAAGAAAAATCATGACCGATCGCATAATTTTTAATGTAAGTAAACGAGCTCACTAAGGGTAATTAAATACTAGCTTTTAAAATTTAAAGTTCTCACAAATATTAGTGCATCTTGTCACTTTGATTTGTCACCTAGTTAAATAGCTGGAAGCTTGTGCAAATGAAAAATGAAATGGAAGACTACATTTGTATGTATATCTGTATAATTTTTGTTTACTAGTAGGTTCAGAGACAGAGAGATGTTCCTTAACATGTAGCCATGTAATTAGAACTCACAAGGGGCATCGAAATGTTTTTATTTTTCAGATGGTCTGGGGCTATTTACTTACTTTAAGTAAGCCAAGTCTGCCATTTGAAAAATGGTGCTTTATTTCCATATCTGAAGCCTGAAGTTATTTTTTAGTTTGTTTTCATCTAAAAGTGGAAAGATTTTTGCTTCTGCGTTATTAAGAGCCTCTTTGTTTGGAGAGATGGTTATCTCCTTCACTCATTAACCTTTGAGTGCTTGTTATCTACCAAGATGAATAAAATCTTTCATTTATTATTTATGATACTTGTCTGAGCCCATTTTTTAAATTTGTATCCAGAACAGTTATATATTAAGAAGATATTATGATATGCATCAGTTGTCCTGAGCAGTTTTTGTTGTATCCTGGGAACTGTAAGGAATAATTATTTTTATTAAATACAGAATGTCTACGGGGAAAAGTAAGGGGTAAAAGAGCACGCTTAGTGTGCATATTTTGTGTGTGATACTGTGTTGAAGTTGGATAGGTAGATGAGCCAGAAGAAACTGATTTAGAGTGAGCATAAAACTAGAGCTTGCAACCAAATCCTTGCTTTTCTATTATTTATTAGTTATATGACCTGAAACAAGTTACTTCTCAAATGGTAGTCATAAGTTTCATAGGTTTGTGAGAAACAAGTTAATATGTGTAAAAGAATTTGGCCTGGCACTTTGTAAGTGCTCAGTATTTTCTGTATGTTTACTTGAAAGAACTAACACACTATACATTTGTGCTAACCTTGTTAGACCACAGGAAATGGTGGGAGCAGACGGTTACTGCAAATCAAAAAATTTCATTTAGCACATATATATGAATGCCCACAGTGTGCTTTGATATTATCCTTTGCACATAGTAGAGAGGAAGTGCATCTGAGTAGAGACTTTGGAACTGAGGATTTAAGAAGCCAGCCTTTGCACAAAGTCTCATTGGGTAACAATGTTTTGGGTAGTAGGTGTGCAGAAACCATAAGATGGGAAAGCATAACATCTTGAACAAAGAATGAGGTCTGAATGGTGGGTGGGATGGGTGTGTGTGCATGTAAGGTGAGTGGAGATGGGAGAGAGAGATAGGCCAAGTCACACAATGGACCATGGTTTGAATGTCATTCTAATGGAAGTCTTTTGAAGAACTTGGAGCTGGTGAGTAATACATGGTTTATGATTAACAGATTATCCTAAGTTGGTTGGCAGTGGGGCAGGGTGGGTTGGTGGGCAGTAGGAGGGTCAGTTAGAAGGCAAGAAGAACCTGGCCCCAAACATCTCAAGAGTAACTGATGTAATGACTTACTGAATAGTCATGGGAGAAGTTAGAAGATGCTAACCTTGAATGTGTGAAACACAGGAAAAGGCAAAAAGCAAAATATTGATGCTGGCTACAGTGGCTTATGCCTGTAAACTCAGCAACTGAGGCTGAGTTGGGAGGATTGCTTCAGGCCTTGAGTTCAAGGCTGCAGTGAACCATGATGGTGCCACTGCACTCGCTGGTGCCCGGGCAACAGTGAGACCCCCAACTCAAAAAAGGGAAACATTGGAAATATAGTGGGTTGGTTTGGGGTTTTTTTGTTGTTGTTGTTATTTGTTTTTTTGGACGCCGTTTAGGCTCCACCTAATCTGTAAGACTTATTTAGGAAATGTTTGTTGGAGATCGAGTAAGACATTGAGAGGCAAAAAATAAGTTTCTTCAAGGGTCTAAGAAGGGTACATCAGTAACAAAGTGAAAATGCCCTTAAAGGACGTAAAATTTGGAGAAAGCAAATTCCGTCTGTGTGATCTCAGGATGGTGGCATTTGAAGTAGGTCTTGGATTGTTAGGATTTGGGCAAATTGGAAAAAAACGTGTTAGAAAAAAGATGGGAAAACCCAACAGTATGAGGCTTATGAAGGAAAGTTGTAAAGAATGAGGTCATTGGAGTCTAAAGTGTAAAGTTCCTTGAATACCACATTAGGCATATACATTTTCTCTAGGAGTTGGGGTGTCTTGGGATTCTTGGCATAAAAACAACATTAACTGCCCGGGTGTGGTGGCTCACACCTGTAATCCCAGCACTTTAAGAGACTTAGGTGGGCAGATCACGAGGTCAGGAGTTCAGGACCAGCCTGGCCAGCATGGTGAAACCTTGTCTCTACTAAAAATACAAGTTAGCTCGGCGTGGTGGCAGGTGCCTGTAATCCCAGCTACTTGGGAGGCTGAGGCAGGAGAATCGCTTGAACCCGGAAGGCAGAGGTTGCGGTGACCCAAGGTCGTGCCACTGCACTCCAGCCCGGACAAGGAGTGGGACTCCGTCTCAAAAAACAAACAACAACAACAAAAAAACACATTGAGTAGAGCAGTGGCTGTGGTTTTGGACCCAATGTGTCTTCAGAAGCACCCAGGTTATCACTATAGGCTGCCACTATTTCCTGGCACCACAAGATATTTCCATATCACTACCATCTGGGTAACAGGGAATAATAAAATTTAGAAACTGTAACTGGGCCTGACAGCTATTGACTTGGTGAGTTGAAACTAGAACTATCGTATGTTCAGTGAGGCCAGTTTAAAGTGTTTTGGAAGCCTTATATACCTGAGGCCATTGTTGTTCTTGGTCACTTTACAAACTGTAAGTTTCTTAATTTTTTACTATTCCCCACAATTATAGGACATTGTTCCCCTGCTCAGAAACCTTTGTTATCACCACATAACTTGTATTTTGTAGTAATGGAATACTCCTCTTTCTGAATTCTTCATGGAACTTTCCTGAAAGCTGGTTCTGAGTCTCTACCAATGTATATTCATACATTGTGGATATATTATAACGATGTACAATGAAAGTGAGCAATGTATAACCATATGTCTCAATATGTGCTAGGATCATGATGCTATGAAGCAATTGATAGTCACCCTTTTCACTTATTCCCCTGGTTATTCCACATCGTTGCTTTTCCTCATCCGTTGATGCCATAAACACATTGGTCTGATGGCTTTCTGATCCATGAAGATGGTAAAAGCCAAGGCCCTCAACTTGTAGATACCTACCATATCTATAAAATCTGTATTTGCATCCTTTTTTATCACATTGTACTAGGCATCCATTTACAGCTCTCCTCTTTTGCTATGCTCTGGAATCCAACTTTTGCCATTGTAGTGGTCTCCTTGTTCGTTTTTGTGTTTCTTCAGCTTCCTATCCTGTTTTTGTTTTTTTTGTTTTTGTTTTTGTTTTTTTGGGGGGTGGGGGAGACGGAGTCTCGCTCTGATGCCCAGGCTGGAGTGCAGTGGCGCAATTTCAGCTCACTGCAACCTCCGCCTCCCGAGTCCAAACGATTCTCCTGCCTCAGGCTCTCGAGTAGTTGGGACTACAGGTGCGTGCCACCACGCCTGGCTAATTTTTTGTTTGTTTAGTAGAGATGGGGTTTCACCGTGTTAGTCAGGAGGGTCTCGATCTCCTGACCTTGTGATCCGCCCGCCTCGGCCTACCAAAGTGCTGGGATTACAGGCGTGAGCCACCGCACCCGGCCTGTTTCTCATTCTTTTAATGACTTTCCTAGGATAAAATTTGGATAAAATAGGAGTCAAGAATGAGGCTCAGGTTTTACCTCTGAAAACTCTTGGCTCAAAGACCCTTCATAAACTGACTCCTGCTTGTCTTTCCAAAATAATTTCTTGCCGTTTTCCCTTGGTACTTGGCTTAAACTCTCAACACACTGTCTGCCCCGTAGTACTTTGACTTGTGTAACTTCCACTTCCTCACATCTGCCAAATACGAGTTTAGAGTTAATGCCCTCTTCCAAATCCCTGATCCTCTGTGATGACCTTTATATGTGCTTTCATTGCATTATGTACTTACCATCAATTTGTGTGTTTATATTGGACTGCAACCTCGGAGGGAGGACTGTGTCTTGTTCGTTTCATTCCTAAAACTTAGCACATTGCACGACACTTAAAAAGAGGCACTTAATAATTGCAGGGTTAAATTGAGTTGCTAGTAATGGGTTAATTAATTAATTTTTTTTTTTTTTTTTTTTTTTTTTGAGATGGAGTCTTGCTCTGTCACCCAGGCTGGAGTGCAGTGGTGCAATCTCGGCTCACCACAACCTCCACCTCCCAGGTTAAAGCGATTCTCCTGCCTCAGTCTCTTCAGTAGCTGGGATTACAGGCGCACACCACCACATCTGGCTAATTTTTGTATTGGTTTGTTGGTTGGTTGTTTTTGAGATGGAGTCTCGCCCTGTTGCCCAGGCTAGAGTGCAGTGGCGCAATCTCGGCTCACTGCAACCTCCGCGTCCTGGATTCAAGCGATTCTCCTGCCCCAGCCTCCCGAGTAGCTGGGATTATAGGCGCACCTCACCATGCTGGGCCAATTTTTGTAATTTTTTAGTAGAGATGGGGTTTCACCATTTTGGTCAGGCTGGTCTCGAACTCCTGACCTCATGATCTGCCTGCCTCGGCCTCCCAAAGTGCTGGGATTACAGGCATGAGCCACCATGCCCGCAGGGTTAATTTATTTCATCAAAACAGACTAGAGGTTTAGAGAGATGTGCCTTTATTTGAATATTGTGCAATTTAAACCTGACTCAGTGATGCTGTCCTTTTGAGCAGGATCTTTAGAACAGATACTTGTGATTGGCTAAAGAATAACCCCTGACAATAGCAAAGGTCTCTTGGACAGAGCTGTTACAACAAAACAATGAAATCTGTATTTGTTTAAGATTAGAAGGATTTTTTAAAAGCAACTTTTCCTGCGGCATGTCTGCTAGAATAAAAGGTTCTCATTTTATTTATGGTGAAAGAATAGCTTTAGTTTGGAATAGAGGTAGGCTAGACCAGTGATTGCAAACTGAAACACCTACAAGAACCAGATAGGTTATAGAAATGAGTGAAAGAAGCCAGTTGGTGAGTGGGGAACTCGTGACCCTTACAAATGAGGCTCATGCTGGGTGCATTGCTTGGCCACAGTGGCCAACTTTCAGTTTTTTTCTAGAGAAGTTAGATGTCATAGTTATTTAAAGAGAATTTAAACACTGTGCTAATCACACCTGCAGGACAGTTTTTCTTGTAGATCACCAGTGTGGGATTTTTTTGATGAGAGCTGATGTTTGCGGAAATTTACATGAACAGGAGGAAAGCCAGATAATCCCAGAGAGGAAGGTTTGATGATGGACAAGAGGTAGATGATGGAGTATGATGTTGGGGAATAAGCCACTGAATAGACTGGTGCAGTTGAACCAGTAATTGGCTATTGTGATTGAGCTGCAGGTTGTCGGTGTAAATAAATAAATAAATTGTTTGGCATCGATATTACAGTTCCTAGATGGGCTTTTGGGAAATGCAGTATCCCAAGGGACTGAGATCACAAAAGTAAAATTTCAGAACAATCAATGAACATTTTTGGATGGGGAGGGACCTATCTTGGATATAGTCATAATAGGTGACTAAGTTTATTACTGTGGGATTTGAAAGAGGTTATTTTACCTCTGATTCATAGTGGTTGGCACCTAGTGGGCAGTAAGTGTTTGTTACATTGAGTAGGTTTATCTCTGTGATACCATCCTCAAATCAAAGAAAGCTATGTCTGATAGCGGTCAGGGTGTTGGCAAAGCATACTTTAGTCCTCAGTTTCTCAGTAAATAGTGGTGAGACAAAAAGGTAAAATACTTAACTCCAGTAGTTCATAATTACCAAGAGTATATAATCTTTTAGTTGCTTTCTGGAAATTTGTATAAAGTCCATACTGTTCCTTTTCTTAAAAGTACATTTTCTTTATGTTTAAATTGTTGCATGTTACTTTTAAAAATCTAAGGCCAGGCGTGGTGGCTCATTCCTGTAACCCCAGCACTTTGGGAGGCCGAGGCAGGTGGATGACTTGAGGTCAGGAGTCCAAGACCAGCCTGACCAACATGGTGAAACCCCATCTTTACTAAAAAATACAAAAATTAGCCGGGCATGGTGGTGCGTACCTGTGGTCCCAGCTACTGCGGAGGCTGAGGTGGGAGAATCTCTTTGAGCCCAGATCGCTCTACTGCACTCTAGCCTGGGTGACAGAGTGAGACTCTTGTCTCAAAATAAATATAAATAAAAATCTAATGTGGATTAAACAAAAGAAATTGTTTTCTGCTCTACCTCCGGCTGCAGTCCCCAGGAAGAACTAGATTTGCCCCTTGTTATCCGAAGACTGGTTCCAGGACTTCCCTTTGATACTAAAATCTGCAGATTCTCAAGTCCCTGATATGAAAATGACATAGTATGTGGATATTACCTATGCACATCCTCCCATATACTTCAAATCATCTCTAAATTACCTACAAATTTTTTTTTTTTTTTTTTTTTTTTGATGAGACAGGGTCTCACACCCATCATCCAGGCCCAGGCCGGAGTGCAGTGGCCTATTCACAGTTCACTGTGGCCTTGACTTCCCGGCTCAGATGATCCACGTCAGCCGCCTGAGAAGCTGAAATTACAGGCACACACCACCATGCCTGGCTAATTTTTTGTATTTTTAGTAAAAATGAGATTTTGCCATGGTGCCAAGGCTGGTCTCGAACTCCTGGGCTTAAGTGATCTGCCAGCCTCAGCCTCCCAAAGTACTGGGATTACAGGCATCAGCCACCACACCCAGCCCTATAATACTTTTTTTTTTTTTTTTTCCCAGACGGTGTCTTGCTCTGTCTCCAGGCTGGAGTGCAGTCGCGCGATCTCGGCTCACTGCAACCTCTATCTCCCAGGTTCAAGCGGTTCTCCTGCCTCAGTTTCCCACGTAGCTGGGAACACAGGCACGCGCCACCACGCTTGGCTAATTTTTGTATTTTTAGTTGAGATGGGGTTTCACCATGTTGGCCAGGATGGTCTTGATCTCTTGACCTTGTGATCCGCCTGCCTCGGCCTCTCAAAGTGCTGGGATTACACGCATGAACCACTGCGCCTGGCCTAATATAATGTAATTTATAAGATAGACCGATACCAACAGCTAACAAATAATGGAACAGTTATAACAACATACTGTAATAAAAGTTATGTGAATGTGGGCTCTCTTCCTCTCTGAAAATATGGTACTGTACTCATCTATTTTCAGACCGCAGCTGACCATGGGTAACTGAAACCATGGAAAGCCAAATCTCAAATAAGGGAGAACTACTGTACAGACACTTTTTTATTGACCTCATCTAGGCAGCCTCAGTTTTGTTTTGTTTTGTTTTGTTTGGTTTTTGAGATGGAGTCTCCCTCTGTCCCCCAGGATGAAGTGCAGTGGCATGATCTTAGATCACTGTAACCTCCACCTCCCGGGTTCAAGCGATTCTCCTGCCTCGGCCTCCTGAGCATCTGGGATTACAGGAAGTTTATTTCTATCTTTATCCAGATTGCTGGTTTTGCAATGCCTCTTTGCACAAGACTTTCTCTGGCTCACTTTGTTATGTTCCCTCTAGAATGAGGCTCTGGTAAGAAACATCCCTGTTCCCTACCCTAGTAGTGGAAAAACCCTAGTCCTGGAAACCCAAGATGCCTGAATTGGTTCTTCCCAACTCCCCCTCAAGAGAGGGAGACACTTTTAGCTTGTATTTTGGTTTACGGGTTAAAAGTTTTACATTAGGATCAGAATGATTGCATCTGGTTTGAAGACTGAAATTTTTTTAGACAGGGTCTTGCTCTGTCACCCAGGCTGGAGTGCAGTGGTGTGATCACAGCTCACCGCAGCCTCGACCTCCTGGACTCAAGCAATCCTCTCTCAGCCTCCCAGAGTGCTGGGATTACAGGTGTGAGCCATGCACCTGGGCCTAAGAGTTGAATTTTTAAAACCTACTTAAAATTACTGTCTTTGTAAAACCGTACGAAATTAGAACCAGAAGTTGCCTTAAAGATCTAGTCTAATCAGTCTAATCTCATTTTGTAGGGAGAAGATTTGCTTGTAATACCTGTAGGATATGGCAAAGAAGAACATGTAACCCTGGCCACATTGGCTCATGTCTGTGATCCCAGCACTTTGGGAGGCCCAGGCAGGCAGATTGCTTGAGTCCAGGAGTTTGAGACCAGCCTGGCCAACATGGCAAAACCCCATCTCTAAAAAAACCAAAATTAAAAATTAGCAAGGCATGGTGGTGCGCAACTGTAGTCCCAGGTACTTGAGAGGCTGAGGTGGGAGGATCATCTTAACCCCGGGGAGATGGAGGCTACAATGAGCTGTGTTCACACCACTGTACCCCAGCCTGGGCAACAGAGTAAGACGCTGTTTCAAACAAAAATGTGTAACTCAAAAACAGCAAAATGCTTAGTTCTTCGTAAGTGCAACATTTTAGGCTACTGTTTATTTACCAATAGAACTGTTTGTTTTTGTTTTTTCTCTCTCTCCTTATTTATAAACTTAGCTATATATGTTTCTTACTCTTTGGTCTTATTTACTTCAAAATCTTTTTAGAAGTTGAGGAGATTGGGAGGCCCAGGCAGGTGGATGGCTTGAGCTCAGGAGTTTGAAACCAGCCTGGGCAACATGACGAAACTCCATCTCTACAAAAAAATACAAAAATTAGCTGGGCATGATGGCGTGCATCTGTAGTTCCAGCTTCTTGGGAGGCTGGAATGAGAGGATCACTTAAGCCTGGGAGGTCGAGGCTGTAGTGAGCTGAGATCACACCACTGAACTTCAGCCTGGGCGACAAAGTGAGACAGCCAAAATAGGAAAAAAAAAAGAGAAAAAAGGTGCAGGACAGAGGCATCCTAAGGTGATGGGACATTTTTCTTTTAATTTTAATTTTTTATTTTTTTTTGAGATGGAGTCTCATTCTGTCGCCCAGGCTGGAGTGGAGAGGTGCGATCTCGACTCACTACAACCTCCGCCTCCTGGGTTCAAGCAATTCTCTGCCTCAGCCTCCCGAGTAGCTGGGATTACAGGCGCCTACCACCAAGCCCGGCTACTTTTTTGTATTTTTAGTAGAGACAGGGTTTCAGCATCTTGGCCAGGCTGGTCTTGAACTCCTGACATTGTGATCCACCCGCCTCAGCCTCCCGAAGTGCTGGGATTACAGGCATGAGCCACGGTGACTGGCTTAATTTTTATTTTTTTCTACTCATGTACATGAATCAATTTTTATTTTTATTTCTTTTTACTGAAGTGACATTTTTCATCTTTATACTGGGGATTTGTAATTCAGATTTCTAAAATATTTTAATCATCAAAGACAATTGTTTCTTTTTTTTAAATTTTTTTTTTGAGATGAAGTCTCACTCTGTTGCCCAAGTTGGAGTGCAGTGGCATGATCTTGGCTGACTGCAACCTCCACCTCCCCGGTTCAAGTGATTCTCCTGCCTCAGCCTCCTGAGTAACAGGGACTACAGGCGTGTGCCACCGTGCCCAGCAAATGTTTGTATTTTTAGTAGAGACAAGGTTTCACTATGTTGGCCAGGCTGGTCTTGAACTCCTGGCCTCGTGATCTGTCTGCCTCAGCCTCCCAAAGTGCCGGGATTACAGGCATGAGCCACTGTGCCCTGCCAAAGACAATTATTATTTATTTATGTATTTATTTATTTATTTTGAGACAGAGTCTTGCTCTGTTGCCCAGGCTGGAGTGCAGTGGCACGATTTCAGCTCACTGCAAGCTCCGCCTCCCAGGTTCACACCATTCTCCCGCCTCAGCCTACCGAATAGGCACCTGCCACCACGCCCAGCTAATTTTTTGTATTGTTAGTAGAGACGGGGTTTCATCGTGTTAGCCAGGATGGTCTCGATCTCCTGACCTCGTGATCTGCCTGCCTCAGCCTTCCAAAGTGCTGGGATTACAGGCGTGAGCCACCATGCCCGGCCCAAAGACAACTATTAATCCCATTTCATCTTAGAACTTTTTCTTAAATTTTCATGCATTAGGGTTTTCTCAAGAATGTACTGTCCTTCTGAAAACTCTTATTTGCCTATATATTATACTTTACATCTTCAACTCATTTACTAATAAGTTGTTAGATTTAACCCAATGTCTTCCTTGTAATTTCCTTCTCTCCAGCACAACTAGTGTACTTTTTATGTTTTCTTGATGTTAATGAAGATGAGTAAAGGGTACCAGGTACAATTTTAAAAATTTAAGTGAACCCAGCTGATATATTTGCCTTAATTTTATTGCTGACAGACTACATCTAAATATGTGAAAAAAAAAGTGATACTCATAACTTAAAAGTTTGAATTGTATTGAAGATTTTGTTCATTTAAATTTAATTGTTCCAGTTTACTCACTGGAGCACCTGTAATCCCAGCACTTTGGGAGGCCGAGGTGGGTGGATCACCTTAGCTCAGGAGTTCAAGACCAGCTTGGCCAACAACATGGCGAAACCCCACCTCTACTAAAAATACAAAAAAAAAAAAAAAAATTAGCTGGGCGTGTTCGTGCACACCTGTAATCCCAGCTACTCGGGAGGCTGAGGCACAAGAATTGCTTGAACCCGGGAGGCGGAGGTTGCAGTGAGCCGAGATCATGCTGCTGCACTCCAGCCTGGGTGAACAGAGGGAGACTGCCTTTTTTTGTTTTGTTTTGTTATGGAGTCTCAGTCTGTTGCCAGGCTGGAGTGCAGTGGCGCAATCTTGGTTCATTGCAACCTCCGACTCCCTGGTTCAAGTGATTCTCCTGCCTCAGCCTCCCAAGTAGCTGGGATTATGGGCATGCGCCACCACTCCCAGCTAATTTTTTTTTTTTATAAATTATTAATAGAGATGGAGTTTCACCATGTTGGCCAGGATGGTCTCGATCTCCTGACCCTGTAATCTGCCCTGTCAGCCTCTCGAAGTGCTGGAATTACAGGCATGAGCCACCTCGCCTGGCATGAGACTCTGTGTCAAAAAAAAAAAAAGAAAAAAAAATTGCTCTGGGCAAGGTGGTTCACGCCTGTAATCCCAGCACTTTGGGAGGTTGAGGCTGAAGGATTACCTGAGGTCAGGAGTTCAAGACCAGCCTGGCCAACATGATGAAACCTCATGTTGTCTCTACTAAAAATACAAAAATTAGCGGGGTGTGGGGGCGGGTGCCTGTAATCCCAGGTACTCTGGAGGCTGAGGCAGGAGAGTCACTTGAACCCGGAGGCAGAGGTTGCAGTGATCCAAGATCGTATCACTGCACTCCAGCATGGGGGACAGAGCAATAATCTGTCTGAAAAAAAAAAATGGAATAATACAAAATTATACTAAGGTTCATTCATGTTATTTTTTGTGGCTGCAGTGCATTCATTTCCACTGTATAGTGTTTCATTGTCTGATGTACCAGAATTTATCCACTCTCTTTTTGATGCATGTTTGGATTTGCAGTCTTTTGCTTTATGAGAAGTGCTGCTGTAAAAATTATTATTATCTGTGTCTCCTGATGCATATGTGAAAGGATTTTTCTAGGAGTGAAATTGCTGGATAATATGTAAATAATAAACATTAGAAAATGTCAAATTCTTTTCCAAAGTGGTTGAATCAAGTTATACTCCACCAGCAGTGTATAAAGAGTTCTCATTGATCCATATCTTCTCCAACATTTAGGTTTCTCACATTTTTACATTTTTTTGCCAGTGAAATGTACATAAAATGTATCTTATGGTTTAATCTTTCTGTTTTTTTAACTCAGTCTTTCTGCTTTTATTTTTCTCTATTGAAAATAATTTGGTTTATATTTAGACTTAGATTGACAAAATTAAAAAAAAAGAATTTGGGCTGGGCGTGTTGGCTCACTCCTGTCATCTCAGCACTGGAAGACTCAGATGGATGCATCACTTGAGCTCAGGAGTTCAAGACCAGCCTGGGCAACATGGTGAAAACCCATCTATATTAAAAAATACAAAAAAATTAGCTTAGCGTGGTGGTTCATGCCTGTGGTCCCAGCTATGGGGGAGGCTGAGGTGGGAGGATGGCTTCAGCCCAGAAGGTCAAGGTTGCAGTGAGCCAAGATTGTACCACTGCACTCCAGCCTGTGCAAAACAGCCAGACCCTGTCTCAAAAAAAAAAGTTATTTTTTGTTGTTGTTCTGATTACAAAATTAGCCAAATATATTCATTTTCAACCAATATTATGGGCTATAATATGTTTCAGGGTCCTAGGGAAATACATTAGGTAAACAAAACAGACGAGCCCTTCCCCTCATAGAGCTTCCATTCTAGTTTTGGAGATTAACATTAAACGAAGAAGATAACTTTTAATTTCAGATACTGATAAAGTGCCATGAAGACAAAAAAACAGAGTAAAATAATAGTGGTTGGTGGAGTTGGGACTCCTTTAGGTTAGATGATCAAGGAAGGCCTTTCGAGGAATTGAATGATGTGTGACTGTATCTAAGTGATTGAGAGGAGCCAGCCATGTGAAGAAGGCACAGGACGAGTGTCTTAGGCAGTAGGAGCAGAAATTCTAAAGGTCAAGAGATGGAGAACAAACTGGTCAAAATTAAAGAATAAGAAGAAAGCAAGGCAGGCACACTGGAGCATGCCTGTAATCCCAGTTACTTGGGAGGCAGAGGTGGGAGGATCACTTAAGCCCAGGAGTCAAGACCAGTCTGGGCAACATAGCAAGATCCCGTCTCAGAGGAAAAAATGTATATAAAATAAAGCAGGCCAGGCGCGGTGGCTCACGCCTGTAATTCCAGCAATTTGGGAGGCCGGGGCAGGCAGGTTACCTGAGGTCGGGAGTTGGAGACCAGCATGACCAACATGGAGAAACCCCGTCTCTAATACAAAGTTAGCCGGGCATGGTGGTGCATGCCTGTAATCCCAGCTACTCAGGAAGCTGAGGCAGGAGAATCGCTTGAACCCGGGAGGCAGAGGTTGTAGTGAGCCGAGATCATGCCATTGCACTCCAGCCTGGGAAACGAGCAAAACAGATGCACACCACCACGCCCGGCGAATGTTTTGTATTTTTAGTAGAGTCCGGGTTTCACTGTGTTGGCCAGAATGGTCTCAATCACTTGACTTCATGATCCGCCCGCCTTGACCTCCCAAAGTGCTGGGATTACAGGTGTGAGCCACTGTGCCTGGCCACCATGTAAACATTTTGATGCAAGTTCCTTTTTTTTTTTTTTGTGAAATGGGATTCTTGCTCTGTTGCCCAGGCTAGAGTTGCAGTGGTGTGATCTGAGCTCACTGCAACCTCCACCTCTCAGGTTCAAGCAATCCTCCTGAGTAGCTGGGATTACAGGCGTGCAGCCACACTCAGCTAATTTTTGTATTCTTAATATGAGACGGGGTTTCACCATGTTGGCCAGGCTAGTTTCCAACTCCTTACCTCATGATCCGTCCGCCTCAGCCTCCCGAAGTGCTGGGATTACAGGCGTGAGCCACCATACCCAGCCACTGACACAAGTTCTTGCACACGTTTCTCTATGCATGTTTGGTATTTCCCCCTATTTTCTGGTGAGTTAAATGGTAGGGTGTCATTTTATTTTATTCATGGTTACTTTTTTGTAGTAATATTAAATAATACTACGTGAATGTTGTATGAAAGTTTATTGTGGCTTTATTCATGAATTGTAACATATTTACATTCTGCTTTGTAGCCACAATTACTATTACTATGCTTATTTTTCTTTACAAGTCTAAACATTAACTGTTAGTCCTTTCACCTCACAAATTCCAAATCAAAAGTGTTTTTTTCTTACTAAAGAAAAAAGTTGGTTGCCCGGATGATATCTTCAGGTATATTTTTCTTATGTTTATGTAAAATACATATAACAAAATTTACCATCTTAATCATTTTTTAAAAATTTATTTATTTATTTATTTTTTTCGAGACGGAGTCTTGCTCTATCACCAAGGCTGGAGTGCAGTGGCGCAATCTTGACTCACCACAACCTCCGCCTCCTGGGTTCAGGCGATTCTCCTGCCTCAGCTTCCTGAATAGCTGAGATTACAAGCGCCCACCATCACGCCCAGCTAATTTTTATATTTTTAGTAGAGACAGTGTTTTGCCAGGCTGGTCTCGAACTGCTGAGCTCAGGTGATCTGCCCATTAGAGTGAATCCACAGAAAATTTTAGGATGCTGGCAAGCAAGTGATTGAAATGATGTGAAGTCTTTTATTTTTCTTTTTTTTTTTTGTATGTGGCAAGAGCTTCTGTGAAATTCATTTCCTCTATCAGAATTTGGCTCTTCCTTGCTTCCACGACTCTGCTATTTATTTGCCCCTGTTATAATACATATATAGTAAAGGGAGTAAAACAAATTTAAAATAAAAAACGTATTAAATTATAAAATATATTCCTATTTTTATAAAATGTAGAAAGGATATATGACTTTTGATTGAGATGTTAAAGTGAGCTCAACTTCAACACAATTCCTCTGCCTCAAACACGTAGCAATAAATAAATAAATGTTTAAAAAGGAAAAACATGTGACTAAAAATAGAAGAGAGGCCAGGCACATTGGCTCACACCTGTAATCCTAGCACTTTGGGAGGCTGAGGCAGGTGGATCACCTGAGGTCAAGAGTTTGAGACCAGCCTGGCCAACATGGCAAAACCCCGTCTCTACTAAAAATTAGCTGGGCGTGGTGGCACATACATGTAATCCCAGCTACTCGGGAGGCTGAGGCAAGAGAATCGCTTGAACCCAGGAGGCGGAGGTTGCAGTGAGCCGAGATTGTGCCACTGCACTAGAGCCTGGGCGACAGGGCGAGACTCAATCTCAAAAAAAAAAAAAAAAAAAAAAAGCTCTAGTGGCAAGTGAGGCTCACAGTGAGACTCCAGCTCTGAGTGGAGAATCAGTGTTTGCTGGGACTTTGACCTCTTTCTGTAAAACAGATCCTTAGGAGAACTCCATGGCAGAGATGCCTGGAGCTGGGAGTATTCCTCAAAGCCGGGGCCTGGGATGGGTGTTAGCTTGTGAAAGCAGGCTGATAAAAGGGTTGACTGTCTGTGTGGGACTGTTGCTTTGTAAGAAAGTGGGCCTAGTAAGGACGAGGGAGAAAAACATGACTTTTTGACCAAAAACAGCAAAGTAGGCTGTCTGCTCAAGTGACTGAATCTGTAATATTAGTGTATCAGCACAGAAGGTTTGAAACACTATGAAGTCCTAGATCTTGATTGAAGGCTCTGGAGGAACAGGTGGAGCCAACTGCATATCTTCTAGATAAAATAGAGTAAGAGAAAGAAAAGGGAGAGATTTAAAAAGTAAGAAGGCGGCCGGGCATGGTGGCTCACGCCTGTAATCCCAGCACTTTGGGAGGCTCGAGGTGGGTGGATCACTAGGTCAGGAGATCGAGACCATCCTGGCTAACATGGTGAAACCCCATCTCTACTAAAAATATAAAAATTTAGCCAGGCGTGGTGGCGAGCGCCTGTAGTCCCAGCTACTTGGGAAGCTGAGGCAGGAGAATGGCGAGAACCCAGGAGGCAGAGCTTGCAGTGAGCCGAGACCATGGCACTGCACTCCAACCTGGGCAACAGAGCGAAACTCCATCTCAAAAAAAAAAAGTAAGACAAAACCTTAACTTTTCATTCAAAGATATTGAAAAACTTAATGCTAAGAAAGGAATGACAGATCACATTTGAGAAGATAATCACTGAACATTTTCTAGACCTCAGACCGGGATGGTGGCTCGCACCTGTAATCCCAGCACTTTGGGAGGTCAAGGCGGGTGGATTGCTTGTGCCCAGGAGTTCGAGACCAACCTGGGCAACATGACAAAACCCTATCTCTACAAAAAATTAGCAGGATATTGTGGTGCTTGCCTGTAGTCCCAGCTATCCAGAAGGCTGAGGTGGGAGGATCACATAAGCCTGGTGGTTGAAGCTGCAGTGAGCCAAGATTGCACCACTGCACTCCGGCCTGTGTGACACAGTGAGACCCTGTCTTAAAAAAAAAAAAAAAAAAAATTATTCAAGGATATGCCTCTGCAAGAAGAAAAGTTAATCCAGAAGGAAAGTGTGGGCATCAAGAAGCAAAAGGTAGTTTCTATAGTGGGAGGAGTGGTCGACTTAAAATAAAGTAATGTGACCATAGGAATTAATTTAACAGGTCAGTAAGTTTGAATTATTTATTGACTCTAAACCCTTTTTTGTGATGGAAGGCCAAAATAATTTTTTTTTTTTTTTGAGACAGGGTCTCACTCTGCAATGGCATGATCATGGCTCACTGCAGCCTCAACCTCTGGGGCTTGAGTGATCCTCCTGCCTCAGCCTCCCGAGTAACTGGGACTACAGGCATGCTCCACCACACCCGGCTAATTTTGTTTTTTTTTTTCTTTTTGGTAGAAATGGGGTTTTGCCATGTTGCCCAGGCTGGTCTCAAACTCCTGGCCTCAAGCAATCCTCCTGCTTTGGCCTCTCAAAGTGCTGGGTTTAGAGGTGTGAGCCACTATGCCTGGCCTGAAATGATTTTTTTTTTTTTTTTTGGAGACAGGGTCTCACTCTGTCACCCAGGCTGGCATGCAGTGGCATGGTATTGGCTCACTGCAACCTCTGCCTCCTGGGTTCAAGTGATTATCCTACCTCAGCCTCTCAAGTAGCTGGGATTACAGGCGTGCACCACCACATCTGGCTAATTTTTGTATTTTTAGTAGAGACGGGGTCTCACCATGTTGGCCAAGCTGGTCTTGAACTCCTGACCTCAAATGATCCATCTGACTTGGCCTACTAAAGTGCTGGGATTACAGGTGTGAACCACTGTGCCTGGCCCCAAAATAAAAATTTATTTATTTTTGTTTTTGTTTTTCCCGAAATAAAAATTTAAACCAAGACAAAAACGTAACGAGTGGCGTTATTTGTACATTTTTGCAGATCTGTTTAATGTTTGTCTTAATAGAAGTCAGCTGGATTCTCATATATGCTTGTGTTCAGTATGTCGCAGTGTTTTCTGGATTGAAGTACCCGAAGAAAATCCAACCTCACACAGACAAGTAGTTGGGAAAGGGATTATTTTAATAGCTTTTTCACTTGAAAGCTTAAATGTTTTCTGTTACAACAAATACTGAGTTTTTCTTGAAGTGACAGGGTTACTTCATTTTTGAGAAAATGTCTGCCACATACCCACATCTGTAGATCCGTGGTTGTCTATCAGTTCTTGCAAATAAAAATGGTGCTCCCTGAGAAAAGTAGCCAGTTCAGCCCAACTCAAAGAATTGCACAAATGTCTTTCCTTGAGACAACTCTTGTACTTGTGTGTGGAAGTGTTTTATGCATGCTTCCCATGTTATCACTCACAATTTTTAAAAGATGTGTATTCATGGGTCAAGGATTGTTATAAAATTAACTATTTTTATTCTCTCATCTGGGGCAATCTTAAGTGAAACTGGCTTTTTCTGTGAGTGCATGATGAAGAATACAGTGACTACTGGGACAGTTTGATAACACTGCCTAGATTCATACTAAGACACCAGCTCTTTTACCCATCATCAGTTTTGTACCATTAATGCAAATGTCAATCAATTGAGAACAATTTGTAGTATTATCATAAAAATAGCTTTAACCTTTCAGACCCTTGAAAAGGCCTTGGGGAACATACTCTGAGAAGTGCTGCCCTAAATAGTAATAGTGAGAGAGGACCTGTCCAATGGTGTGCTAAGAATCTCTTCACATTCCCCAGGAAGAGAGACATAGCTGCAGACATTTAGAGTAGACATAAAGTTAAGTGTGTCGCTTTAAAATCAAGAGTAACTACTAAAAAACCCAGACACATCTATAGTTTTCAAATTAGCACAGCTAAAAAAGGGAATATAGAAATCAATTCAATAGAAGGAAGGAAGAGACTCAGAAAAAGGGATAATATCTTGGGTGTGATGGCTCATGCCTATAATCCCAGCTGAGGTGGGAGGACCTGGGCAACACATAGTGAGACCCTGTCTCTACAAAAAATATAAAAAATTAACCAGATGTGCTGGTGCACACCTAAAGTCCCAGCTGCTTGGGAGGCTGAGATGGGAGGATTGCTTGAGCCCAGGAGATTGAAGCTGCCATGAGCTGTGATTGTGCCAGTACATTCCAGCCTGGATGACAGAGACCTTGTCTCTTTTTAATAAAACAATGGGCAAAAGAAGTTCAAGAAAGGAAATTAGAAACCAATCTCATAAGTATATTAAAAAAAAGGAAGAGAAGCAAAATTCTTACAAATTTGGCAGTGTACTAAAATAATGTATGAGGCTGGGTGCAGTGACTCACACCTGTAATCCCAGCACTTTGGGAGGCCAAGGCAGGTGGATCATCTGAGGTCTGGAGTTCAATACCAGCTTGGCCAACATGACAAAACCTCATCTCTACTAAAAATACAACAAATTGGCTGAGCATAATCCCAGCTACTCGGGAGGCTGAAGCAATCGCTTGAACCCAGGAGGTGGAGATTGCAGTGAGCCGAGATCGTGCCATTGCACTTCAGCCTGGGCAAGAAGAGCGAAACTCTGTCCCAAAATAAATAAATAATAAAAATAAAATAATATACAATAGACAGGATTTATTCTGGAATGCAATAATTTCTTTTTTTTTTTTTAGGGGCAGAGTCTTGCTCTATCGCCCAGGCTGGAATGCAGTGGCAAGGCCTTTGCTTACTGCAGTCTCAACCTCCTGGGCTCAAGCTATCCTCCCACTACCTCAGCCTCTCCAGGAGCTGGGACTACAGGCACATACCACCCACTAACAATTATCACCTGGCTAATTATTGAATTTTTGTATAATTTTTTGTAGAGACAAGGTCTCACTTTGTTACCCAGGCTGGTCTTGAATTCCTGGACTCAAGTGATCCTCTTGCCTTGGCTTCTGGAAGTGTTGGGATTACAGGCATGAACCACTGCACCCAGTCCAAGAATTTAATTCTTTGAAAATATTTACACTTTTTTGCTCAAAATTCTCCTATGGCAAAAATACAGAGTTCTGCCCCGAGGGCCTTTGCACCTCTGGTTCCTTCAGCCTAGCATGGTTTTTTTTTTTTTTTCAGAGACAGACTCTCATTCTGTCACCCAGGCTGGAGTGCAGTGGTGTAGTCGCAGCTCATTGCAGCCTCGAACTCCTAGACTCAAGTGATCCTCCTTCCTCACCCTCCCAAATTGCTGGGATTACACCACACATGAACCACCATTCCTGACCTTGTACTTTGTTTTTTTTTTTTTTTGAGTCTTGCTCTGTCGCCCAGGCTGGAGTGCAGTGGTGCGATCTCAGCTCACTGCAACCTTCACCTCCTGGGTTCAAACAGTTCTCCTGCCTCAGCCTCCCGAGTAGCTGGGACTACATACATGCACCACCACGCCTGGTTAATTTTTGTATTTTTAGTAGAGACAGGGTTTCACTATATTGGCCAGGCTGATCTCCAACTTGTAACCTCAGGTGATCCACCCACTTCAGCCTCCCAAAGTGCTGGGATTACAGGAGTGAGCCACTGAGCCCAGCCTACCTATCTATCCATCTATCTATCTATCTATCTATCTATCTATCTATCTATCTGTTTTTGAGATGGAGTCTCACTCTGTCGCCCAGGTTGGAGTGCAGTGGTGTGATCTCGGCTCACTGCAACCTCCGCCTCCCAGGTTCAAGCAATTCTGCCTCAGCCTCCCGAGTAGCTGGGACTACAGCCACATGCCACCACACCTGGCTAATTTTTTGTATTTTTGGTAGAGACGGGCTTTCACTGTGTTAGCCAGGATGGTCTCGATCTCCTGACCTCGTGATGTACCTGCCTCGGCCTCCCAAAGTGTACTTTGTTTTTTTTTTCCTTTTGGGAGTCTTGCTCTGTCGCCCAGGCTGGAGTACAGTGGTGTGATCTCAGCTCACTGCAATTTCCACCTCCTGGATTCAAGCAATTCTCCTCCCTCAGCCTCCCAAGTAGCTGGGACTACAGGCGTGCACTACCATGCCTGGTTAATTTTTGTATTTTTAGTAGAGACAGGGTTTCACTGTGTTGGCCAGACTGGTCTCGAACTCCTGACCTCAGGTGATTCACCCACCTCAGCCTCCCAAAGTGCTGGGATTACAGGCGTGAGCCACCATGCCCAGCCCTTATACATCTTTTATTGCAACCTTAGTTATAAACAAAGTAGAAGTATTTATTTTTATTTTATTTTATTTTGAGATGGAGTTTCACTCTTGTTGCTCAGGCTGGAGTGCAATGGCGTGATCTTGGCTCACTGCAACCTCTGCCTCCTGGGTTCAAGTGATTCTCCTGCCTCAGCCTCCTGAGCAGCTGGGATTACAGTTGCCCACCACAACACCCAGCTAATTTTTTGTATTTTTAGTAGTGACGGGGTTTCACCACGTTGACTAGGCTGGTCTTGAACTCCTGACCTCAGGTAATCCACTGGCCTCGGCCTCCCAAAGTGCTGGAATTATAGGCGTGAGCCACCACGTCAGGCCTATTTATTTATTTTTTTTTTTTGAGATGGTGTCTCAATCTTTTGCCCAGGCTTGAGTGCAGTGGAGTGATCTCAGCTCACTACAACCTCTGCCTCCCATGTTCAAGCGATTCTCCTGCCTCAGCCTCCTGAGTAGCTGGGACTACAGACGCGCACCCCCGTGCCTGGCTAATTTTTGTGTTTTTAGTAGAGACTGTGTTGGCCAGGCTGGCCTCGAACTCTTGACCTCATGATCCACCCACCTTAGCCTCCCCAAAGTGTTGGGATTACAGGTGTGAGTCACCGCGCCCAGCCAATATTTATTTATTTATTTACTTACTTACTTAACATAGAGACAGGATCTTGCTCTGTCATCCAGGCTAGAGTGCAGTGTTGCCATCCCATCATAGCTCACTGCAGCCTCAAACTCCTGAACTCAAGTAATCCTCCTGCCTCAGCCTCCCCAGTAGCTGGGACTACAGGCATGTGCCACCATGCCTAAGTTTTAAATTTTTGTGTAGAGACGGGGTCTCACCTTGTTGCCCAGGCTGGTCTCACACTCCTGGGCTCAACCAATCCTCCCATCTCAGCCTCCCAAAGTGCCTGGATTACAGGTGTGAGCCACCGCGCCCGGCCTACTCAAAGTCCTATCTGGGAAAATGCTATCTGGTGGTAATGTGTAATTTTCAATTTTTTAAAACAATTGATTCTGTAATAAGTCTTTTAGGCCCTTCCCCTTTGTGTAAAGATGTATTTATAAGTAAATGAATTATGAAATTGGTTCCTTCCATCTTTTTAAAAGATAGTCAAAAATAATTGTCAGATGCAATGAGATATTGGATAAGCCGCATAGGTAAGATAATAAGCAGTGTACAAAGTGGGATAAAAATGCCACTTTACATACTTTTTTTTTTTTATTTTTTTGAGACAGAGTTTTATTCTTATTGCCCAGGATGAAGTGCGGTGGTGCGATCTCAGCTCATTGCAACTTCCACCTTCCAGTTTCAAGCAATTCCTCTGCCCTAGCCTCTCGAGTAGCTGGGATTACAGGCATGTGCCACCATGCCCGGCTAATTTTTTTGTATTTTTATTTGAGATGGGGTTTCACCATGTTGGCCAGGCTGGTCTGGAGCTCCTGACTTCAGGTGATCTGCCCACTTCGACCTCCCAAAGTACTGGGATTATAGGCATGAGCCACCACACCCGGTCCACTTTTCATACTTTCTAAAACAATATTTAGGGATTTTTGTGTTAGCCACTCTCCTATTTCATTTCTCCAGTTGAAGTAATGCATAAATCTTCCATTCTCTTTTCTCTCTCATTCTTGGATAGAATGAATGTCTATAATGAAAAGAGCTGCTTATCAGTAGCCCTCTCAGATTTGTTCTGAATTTTGCCAAATATTTGTATAATTCTGCAAAAGACTTTCTTTCTCTGCCTTCTCCTTTAGAGGGAAAAACAAACGGTAGGTGTGACAGCTTACCTCCTGGCATTGTTGTGAGGTTTCGCTGGCACAAGATAAAGTGCTGTGTAATTACTCTGAAATGTTTGTAATTAATAAAGAAATGAATTGTAGGCACTTTGTCAGTAGAAACCACTGTGATTTGGAAATGCAATGTTTCAGTAATAAATACTATAAAATTTAAAAAAGAAAAAAATTAATTCTCTCCAAATTATAAATTAAATGGTATACCTAATGACTTTCCTTAGAACTTGAAAAGCTTAACCCAAAGTTTATATGAAAAGGCAGGAGCCTGGAATGGTTAAGACAACGTTAAAGAAGAAGAAGAATGTGAGACTAATTAACCGTAAAGCCATAGATGTTCTCAAGCCTAGTATAGCGCCTGACACAGACAGTAGTCAATGAATGTTTGCTCAGTAGACTGATGGGTGGAACAACGAGTTGCTTGGGGGTCAGGATTAACTCTGGAAGTGGTAGTTGTGGGAAGGGTTGAACCTGAAGATTAGGGTTACTCAGAACTGCAAAGACCAGGGAAGTTGAGTTCTGAGAAAGGGCGGGACAGACAGCTGACTAATTTGTTTCATTTGTCTACACGTAACCCTTAAGCAAATTTTATCTTGTACAGTTTGAGTATGGGGTTTGTGTTTGCTTAAAATTCAGCAAGCCTTTAACAAGAATGTACTCAGTATTAAGTGTGGTGTCAGATTGGCTGCAGTGTAGGAAAGCTTTTATTCCATGGGAAAGAAGTCCATGATTTTTGGAGCTATCTATTATGCAGTTATATTGCTATAGATTTAGTTATTTGGATCTCATGATTGAAATAGTATTTTAAATTGGGGACATCTTTTGTTTGGGAGAGGTTGTTTAGAAATGACAGGTGAAGAATAAAATTATTAGAGTAAAATTTGGCCATATGTGACATGGGCATTAATGATCCAATGATTTATATATGCCAGTAATAGAATTTACAAAGGACAGCCAATGGTGAGATGCTGTTCTCTGGTGGCATTCTGGTAACAACCAGTTCTCGTATGGTGCTTGATAGTTTCCAAAGTACTTTTGTATACCTTATGTTATTTGTGCCTCCAAGGTATTTAAAGGAGGTTTATTTCAATTCAGTGATCATTTATTGAGCAGGTTTTGTGCCAAGTTTTGTACTAGATCTTGGGAAACCAGCAATAAGACAAAGAACTTGACTCCAAGTTAACATAGACAGGTAACACTGGGATATACGCACAACCAGGAGTTTAAGTTTGGAAACAATAATTAAGGAGGGAGACACATATGATTAGGATGTGGTAATGGTAGGTTGTGATGGCTTTCCTAGGCTTTGTTATATTTTTTGTTTCAAGGAAGAATTGTGTGTTTTACACCACTTTGAAACTATCTTTCACAATTACATAGGTGATAATATACTTTTTTTTTTTTAACGCACTCTAGCTCTCTTGCCCAGGCTGCAGTGCAGTGGCACCATCTCAGCTCACTGCAATCTCTGCCTCCCGGGCTCAAGCGATTCTCCTGCCTCAGCCTCCCAAGTAGCTGGGACTATAGGCGCGTGCTACCATGCCTGGCTAATTTTTGTATTTTTAGTAGAGACGAGTTTCACCATGTTGGCCAGGCTGATCTCAAACTCCCTACCTCAAGTGATCTGCTGCTTTGGCCTCCCAAAGTGCTGGGATTACAGTCATGAGCCACTGCGCCCAAACATCTGATGATATACTTTTTTTTTTTTTTTTTGAGACAACGCCTTGCTCAGTTGCCCAGGTTGGAGTGGTGTGATTTCAGCTCACTGCAACCTCCGCTTCCCGGGTTCAAGTGATTTTCCTGCCTCAGCCTTCTGAGTAGCTGGATCCATAGACACGCACCACCACACCTGGCTAAATTTTTGTATTTTCAGTAGAGACGGGGTCTCACCATGTTGGCCAGGCTGGTCTCAAACTCCTGACCTCAGGTTATCCATCCTCCTCGGCCTCCCAATGTGCTGGGATTACAGGCGTGAGCCATCACGCCCTGATGATATACTTTTGAAAATTATATTACATTTTCTACAGTTACACTGTCTTTCCTCTGAAAAATCTGGATGATCTGTTAGAATATTTGACCTAAGCTACACTCCTTGATAATGTATTTGTCGAAGGAATGATTAATTTATGTGCATAATTTAGTCCTTTGCATACAAAATGCAATTTTGTTTATTAGAAATATTTTAGATAATGCTTTGTAGGATTTTTGTGTTATTTTTAGGTCTGAAAAAGATGAAGAAGAATAAAACATGGCAAGTGTAGAGGGAGGCACTGCTTGAAGTGCGTGAAACAAATCAAGCATCGACAAAAATAGAAGCCCTTGAGATGAAGAACAGGAAATCTGTGATTATTATCATTATTAGCTTTACAGGGATGTTGAAGTGATCAGGATATCAATGACATAATTAAGTGGAATTATATTTTTAAAATTTGAGAAATAAGGAAACCATTGCTTTAGGATATGTCTCTTATGTACTCAGAAAAGCTTGCTTTTGTAAGTTAAACCTCGATGAATAAATAGAGCATTTGTGGCTGGGCGTGGTAGCTCATGCCTGCAATCCCAGCACTTTGGGAGGTTGAGGCAGACAGATCACCTGAGGTCAGGAGTTTGAGACAAGCCTGGCCAACATGGTGAAAACCTGTTTCTACTAGAAATACAAAAAATAAGCCGGACGTGGTGGTGCACACCTGTAGTCCCAGCTACTCGGGAAGCTGAGGCAGGAGAATCACTTGAACCCAGGAGGCAGAGGTTGCAGTGAATCGAGATTGCACCACTGCACTCCAGCCTGGGCAACAGAGTGAGACTCCATCTAAAAAAAAAAAAAAATAGTGCATTTGCATTAATTACATGGATACAATTCTGTATACCAAAGAAAAATATCCACATTTACTGCATATTCTTTTGTAGGCTGTGTAGAATTTCTTACTTCAGGCCGGGTGTGGTGGCTCACGCCTGTAATCCCAGCACTTTGGGAGGCCAAGGCAGGCGGATCACAAGGTCAGGAGATTGAGACCATCTTGGCCAACATGGTGAAACCCTGTCTCTACTAAAATACAAAAAATTAGCTGGGCATGGTGGCGCGTGCCTGTGATACCAGCTACTTGGGAGGCTGAGGCAGGGGACTCACTTGAACCCGGGAGGCAGAACTTGCAGTGCAGTGAGCTGAGATCACACCACTGCACTCCAGCCTGGCAACAGAGCAAGACTCCGTCTCAAAAAATAAAATAAAATAAAATAAAATAAAATAAAATTTCTTACTCATATGAACTTGACCCTGTGAACATTATAAGAAAAACTTCTTTGCTACAGGTTGATTTTCTTTTGGAATGGGATCCCTTTATTCTGATAATTGATTCTAACAGAAGACTTCTACTCAATGTGATAATGGAATGATTTGGAGCAACTCTACTATCAAATCAGGGAAAGCTAGCCTCCAGGGTGATCCAGAGGTTCTGCTGTCACCTTACAAATCCAAGACAAGATTTTTCACCAGGACTGGCCTTTGCATAACATAAACGTTCCATAATAATACCTGGAAGGAGGCATGTGTTTACATGGCCTAGTGATTTTCTCTGGTTGCTTTTGTGGAATTCAGATGCTGATTTTATCAGTGACTAACCATGACGTGTGGGGACATTGTAAGATAATTGGTAAGTTTTGGAAAATCTCACAGTGGCTGGGTAATTCGACTTCCTTTTTGTGCAGGATTTGGGGATGAGAATGGCATTCTTTTCTTCTTCTTCTAAAATCTGGAATCTTGCTATGTTGCCCTGGCTGGACTCGGACTCCTGCGCTCAAGCAGTCTTCCTGCCTTGGCCTCTGAGTAGCTAGAACTATAGGAGCATACCACTGCTCCTGGTGAAAGTGGCCAGGAGTTGAAAGAACAGAAATTTTGTTGGCAGAGTGATTTGTGCTGTCTCTAGCAGAATAACACTGGGCGAGTAACTTGACCTCTCTGAATTTCAGTTTCTTTATTTGTGAAAAGAAACTAATATTGGCCAGGTGCAGTGGCTCACACCTGTAATCCCAGCACTTTGGGAGGCCAAGGCAGGAGGATCCCTTAAGCCCAGAAGTTCAAGATCGGCCTGGGCAACATAGCTAGACCCCTTCTCTAAAAAAAGTAAAAAATAAGTCAAGCATGGTGGTGTGTGCTCATGGTCCCAGCTACTTGGGAGGCTGAGGTGGGAGAATTGCTTGAGCCTGGGAGGTTGTGGCTGCAGTGAGCCATGATTTCGCCACTGCACACAGCCTGGGCAACAGAGCGAGACCCTGTCTCAGAAAAAAGCCCACAAACCGATACTACTTTATAGGGTCTTGTGAAAATAAAGCATTAGCATGGTGCCTAGCATACAATAAATATAATTATTCTATTATCAATAATATAAACATGGAGGGCGATTATTAGCTCATTTGCTCCTCAAAGGTATGTAACTCAGTAAAGATGCATTCTCTTTTAATATTAAGTTTCCATTGCTAATACAGAAATAGTCCAGGTGTGGTGGTTCATGCCTGTAATCTCAGCACTTTGGGAGGCTGAAGCAGGTAGAGAGAGCAGTTCAATTTTCTTTTCTACCTGCAGGTGCTGCTATCAAGCTTGAATGAAAGGTATCTCATGGGTGGGCACGGTGGCTCATTCCTGCAATCCCAGCACTTTGGGAGGCCAAGACAGGCAGATTGCTTGAGCTCAGGAGTTTGAGACCAGCCTGGACAAAACCCCATTCCTGTAAAAAATACAAAAATTAGTTGGGTATGGTGGCGCACGCTTATAGTCTCAGCTACTCAGGAGGCTGAAGTGGGAGGATCACTTGAGCCTGGGAGGCAAAGGCTTGCAGTGAGCCCAGATTGCACCACTGCACTCTAGCCTGGGTGACAGAGTGAGACCGTGTCTCCAAAAAAAAAAAAAAAAACAGACACATTTCAATAAAAACATTACTGTATAAGGTATTAAAATTATGTGTTAACATTTGATCACCAAAGGAAATATAAGCATTATTGCATTCTATCTTTTAGTATTGTTAAATTTCTTTATTTAGTCGATGTTGTATTAAAGTTAAACAAATGCATCCTTGTTTCTATTCCTTTTTGTTTTTAGACTAGAAGTTGTTATTCAGGAAGAATAGAGACCAGGCTATATTTGTAAGTGTTGTGAAAGAAATCTTATAAAAGATAAACTAAGATTAGGCAGTATTAGGTAGATGCAAAAGCATCAGAATGCATAGGATGAGTAGGATACAAAGTGTTGTTGAAAAGCCTTGGCTGGGCACAGTGGCTCATGCCTGTAGTCCCAGCACTTTGGGAGGCCAAGGTGGGAGGATCCCTAGAGTCCAGGAGTTTGAGACTGGCCCAGGCAACATAGTGAGACCCCCATCTCTTGAAAAAAAAAAAGGAAAGCCTTATGTCTCAGAGCTAAGTGTCTGTTTTTAAACAGATATAGCCTTAGATGTCCTGAAAAATTTGTAAAGGTAAATTTGGTTTGGGGTAGAGGTCAGGGAGCACTTGCAGATGGGATAAAGAGAAGTTGGAAAACGAGCAGGGTTCCAAAGTACTGAGCAATTTTCAGGAGGAGTATAAAAGCCTAGGGGATAATTCCTATGCATCTGCATAGGGAATTTATTTGATGGCTATATTTTCAGGACCTGTTGACATTTTATTCATCCTTAAAGGCCTCTTTCAGTTGCCATTTCCCCTGAAGTCTTCTCAGTTTTTCTACTAGCTAATAAGAATCCATTTCTCTCTCTTTTTTTTCTTTTCTTTTTTTTTTTTAGACAGAGTCTCTCTCTGTCACCCAGGCTGGAGTGCAGTGGTGTGATGTCGGCTCTCCCAACCTCCGCCTTCCAGGTTTAAGCAATTCTCTGCCTCAGCCTCCTGAGTAGCTAGGATTACAGGCGCGTGCCACCATACCTGGCTAATTTTTGTATTTTTTAGTAGAGATGGGGTTTCACCATCTTGGCCAGGCTGGTCTTGAACCTCTGACCTCAGGTGATCCGCCCACCTCGGCCTCCCAAAGTGCCAGGATTACAGGCATGAGCCACCACGCCTAGCCAAGAACCATTTTCTCTTTAGACAAAAGGAACTGTTGTTTGGGGTAGCATTTTATTTATACTTATAAAATGTTATGTTACAGTTTGTGTTGTTACATGAATGTATTTGTCTCTTAAATCATGGTATAGTGTGAAGAAAATGAGTTATCAGGTTGGAAATATCTGGATTTGAGTACTAGCTCTGACCTTTCCAACAATGTGTCTTTTTGTCATATAATGTTTATTTTCATAGGGTTGTTGGGAGGATTAAATGAAATTATATCTGTAAAGTACCTTTTATAACCTGCTAATCTGCAGGTCATAATCTAATGCTATAGAATTTTTGTTCTGTACTCTTTGATAAGAATTCTAAGGAGGTAGTTTGGAAAGAGAAATTTACAGATACCAGATGAAATCCAAAACCCAGGTATATAAGGAGTCATATGCAAGATCTCTGTCTGTTAATCTGCCTCATGAAAATGATGAACCAGGAGAATCTATGGGACAGTAGGAAAAGCTGCCAGTCACTCAGATGATAATAACATTTACCTTATACATTTATAATGGAAATCCTGCCACTGTTTACACCAGAAACAGTTTCTTTTTTTTTAAATTTTATTATTATTATACTTTAAGTTTTAGGGTACATGTCCACAACGTGCAGGTTTGTTACATACGTATACATGTGCCATGTTGGTGTGCTGCACCCATTAACTCGTCATTTAGCATTAGGTATATCTCCTAATGCTATCCCTCCCCCCTCCCCCCACCCCACAACAGTCCCCCGTGTGTGATGTTCCCCCCCTTCCTGTGTCCATGTGTTCTCATTGTTCAATTCCCACCTATGAGTGAGAACATGTGGTGTTTGGTTTTTTGTCCTTGCGATAGTTTGCTGAGAATGATGGTTTCCAGTTTCATCCATGTCCCTACAAAGGACATGAACTCATCATTTTTTATGGCTGCATTGTATTCCATGGTGTATATGTGCCACATTTTCTTAATCCAGTCTACACCAGAAACAGTTTCTATTGAGAAAATGTATTTTAATGGAAAATTCTCATTTAAAATTTGGGCAGATATCTGTATTGTTGAGTTAACCAAATGAGAAGAGAAAAATCCTTACCATGTAGCTTGTCATTTACCTGACTTGATGCAGACTGCTTTGCTTAGTAATCATACAGCACTATCAAGGCTTTGTACATAATGTCAGAATCCATCGACATAAGATGTAGTATGGACTGATGCCAAGTGAGCCTGGGGTGGAAATCAGAACTGGATGCAAATCCTGATGTTATCCGAGAACAGGCACCTGTTATATAGGCTGTGTTACTGTGGCAAAGGTAATGGTAAAACACAGACTGGCCAGAAGCATTGTGTACAATGAGACCTTGCAACTTTGTGTATATTAGTACATGGGAGGATGTGAATTATTAAAGACGGTTAAAACTGACTGAATCAGTAACCTAATATATAAAAAAAAATTCCAGACTTCCAGCTGGGCACAGTTCTCATGCCTGTAATCTCAGTGCTTTGGGAAGCTGAGGCAGGAGGATCACTTGAGGCCAGGAGTTTGAGACCAGCTTGGGCAACATAGTGAGACCCCTGTCTCTACAATAAAAGTAAACAACTTAGCTGGGCACAATGGCATGTGCGTCCCAGCTACTCAAGAGGTGGAGATGGGAGGATCACTTGAGCCCAGGAGTTTGAGGCTGCAGTCAGCCGTGACTGCACCACTGTACTCCAGCCTGGGTGACAGAGCGAGATCTTGTCTTAAAACAAAACCAAACCCAGACTTCCTATAATTCCTAAAAATAAATGTGGGTTTGAGAGGCCTACCTTGAAATGTACAAGATCCTGGCCAGACTTCACAGATCTAACAATATGCTAGTAATTATTTGTTGACATGTCTTAAAGAAATGTTCATCAGGGCCTCAGAAAGCAAGGCAGAGAAGAGATCCCTGAAATTTACTAGCTTGCACCAAACCATCAGATAAAGATAGATTAATATTTGACTGAGAAAACTCTAAAAGAGACAATGAAATACTCTTGAGATGAATCCAGGTATTAAAAAGTTCAGGAAAAAAAATTGTCTCTGGAAAAAAAAAGAATCAAGGAGAGACCAGGCACGGTGGCTCATACCTGTAATCCCAGCACTTCGGGAGGCCAAAGCAGAAAGGTCACTTGAGCCCAGGAGTTTGCGACCAGCCTTGGGCAACATAGTGAGACCCCCATCTCTAAAATTATGTAAATAAAAATATAAAAATAAAAAAGAGAAAGCAAATAACCCCAAAATAACTATTTTATTTTTGTTTTTTATTTTATTATTTTTATTTTTTTTGATACTGAGTCTCACTCTGTCGCCCAGGTTGGAGTGCAGTGGCGTGATCTCGGCTCACTGCAACTTCTGCCTCCTGAGTTCAAGTGATTCTCCTGACTCAGCCTCCCAAGTAGCTGGGATTACACATACAGGTATGTGCCACCACGCCCAGCTAATTTTTATATTTTTAGTAGAGACAGGGTTTCACCATGTTGGCCAGGCTGGTCTCGAACTCCTGACTTCAAGTGATCTGCCCGCCTCGGCCTCCGTAAGTGCTAGGATTACAGGCGTGAGCCACCGTGCCCAGCCAACTTTTATTTTAATAATAGAGATGCAATCTCACTGTGTTGCCCAGGTTGGTCTTGAACTTCTGAGTTCAAGGGATCCTCCCACCTCAGCCTCCCAAAGCACAAGGATTACAGGCATAAGCCACTGTGCCTGGCCAAAATAACTATTTTAATATTAAGTTAAAAATAGTACAGACCAGGCACAGTGGCTCATGCCTGTAATCCCAGCACTATGAGAGGTCGAGGTGGGCAGATCACGAGGTCAGGAGTTTGAGACCAGCGTGGCCAACATGGTGAAACCCCATCTCTACTAAAAATATTAAAAAAAAAAAAAAATTAGCCGGGCGTGGTGGTAGGCACCTGTAATCCCAGCTACTGGGGAGGTTGAGGCAGGAGAATCACTTGAACTTGGGAGGCAGAGGTTGCAGTGAGCCAAGATTGCTCACTGCACTTCACTTCACTCACTGAACTGCACTTCAGCCTGGGCGATAAGAGCGAAACTCCGTCTCAAAAAAAAAAAAAAAAGTAAAAGCCTGGGCACGGTGGTTCACACCTGTAATCCCAGCACTTTGGGAGGCTGAGGCAGGTGGATCACCTGAGTTCAGGAGTTTGAGACCAGCCTGGCCAATGTGGTGAAACCCCGTCTCTACTAAAAATATAAAAATTAGCCGGGCATGGTGTCACTTGCCTGTAATCCCAGCTACTCAGGAGGCTGAGGCAGGAGAATCACTTGAACCCAGGAGGCAGAGGTTGCAGTTAGCCAAGACTGTGCCACTGCACTCCAACTTGGGTGACAGAGCAAGACTCTGTCTTAAAAAAAAATAGTACAGTAGGGAAATTATAGTTAACAATAATTTATTGTATAGACTGGGCAACATAGCAGGACCCTGTCTCTACAAAAAACAATTTTTTTAATTAGCTGGGTGTGTTGGTGTACACCTGTAGGGAGGCTGAGGCAGGAGGATCACTTGGGCCCAGGAGTTTGAGGTTACAGTGAACTATAACTGTATTGTGCCACTGCACTCCAGCCTGGGTGACAGAGCAAGACCCTGTCTCCAAAAAAACAAAATAAAAAATAATTTATTGTATATTTCAGAATAGCTAGAAAAGAATTGTAATGTTTCTAGCACAATGTTTGTGGTAATGGATATTCCAATTACCCTGATTTGATCATTATACATTGTATACAGGTGTCAAAATATCACATGTACCCCAAAAATATGTACAAATATAATGTATCAATTTAAAAAAGGAAAACATTCCAAACATCTCTCCCTCTATGTGTATATACAGATAGGAAGACAGATGGATGGAGAGGTGAATGAATAATAAAATATATAAAGGAAATCATACATGATATATTTTAGGGACAGTTTTATAAGTATTTGATGTATTTGAAGATCAGCTGTTAGCTCTCATCCACAGACTGTCAGTAGATTTTTGAAGGTAGTAACAGATACATAGGTAACCAAAGTATAGAGAGCTTGTTTGGTGAATCTTCATCCTTATTATGTTTTCTAGATTACCACACAGGGATACACTATGGGATAGTCTTTATCTTTTGGCCCAGACAGCTATGTTGAACTTGGTATCAATGTGCACATCTGGAGTCCCCATCTCCTTCATGGTGAATTTCTGGATCTCTAAGTGCCTCCTGAGGGGCTTGCTTTGCTTTTTTTTTTTTTTTTTTTTTTGAGACAGAGTCTCACTCTGTTGCCCAGGCTGGAGTGCAGTAGTGTGATCTCGGCTCACTGCAACCTCCACTTCCCGGGTTCAAGTGATTCTCCTGCCTCAGCCTCCCAAGTAGCTGGGACTACAGGTGCACACCACTGTGCCTAGCTAAAATTTTTAAAATTTTTTTTAGAGATGGAGTTTCACTATGTTGGCCAGGCTGGTCTCCAACTCCTGACCTCATGATCTGCCCACCTTGGCCTCCCAAAGTGCTGAGATTACAGGCGTGAGCCACCGCGTCCAGCCCCAGGGCTTGCTTTTTGAAGCCCACTCCACGGAGGCACCTGTGAATACTGATGGTGTATTCTCGGGTCACCACCTGGTAGATGCAGAATGGCCCGTTCTTTTTGCCACCCTTTTCAGGAACCATTCTGCCAGGCCCAAATTGGAAAGCTTACATGATAATTTTTAACAAAAATAATATTTTATTGGTGGTGATCTGAGTACGTTTTGCAGTTTTCCTCCTTTTCCCCAAACTCTAGAAATGACAGGAAGAAAGAATTTAATGTATTCATAGAAGCATTTGGAAACAAGACGAATTCTCTTATGAGAAATTCTCTACTAAAATTAGATGGGAGTGAATTGAAGAGGGTAATGGCAGTCCAGTGTATATGTGGGAACTCAACTCATAGTACTACCTCAAGAAATGGGAGCTCTATTCTCACATTGCCGGTGGTGGAAACTGGAAGCAGGATGAAGACTCATTATGGGAGCTGGTACAGTGCAGACCCATTCTCCCTGTACCCGCCCTGGCCTCCCATCTGTAAGTCATGCGTCTACAACCACTATCTCCAGACAGGAGCAGTGTCTCAGAGGTAGAGCAGTGCCTCAAGTGGCTGAGAATACCAGGGAGAAATAAGGAGCACTTAAGCCTGGAAAACTAGCTGTGGAGGCATCTTTTCTTGTATCATACTCTACACATCTTCCAGTCTTACTGAAAAACACATGGGAGTGTAAGTTCCAACAATCAAATCTGTACCTCCTTCAACTACACCCTAACTCCAAGGCCAGTTACTTTCTCAAGTCAAGAAAGTTTCAATCTAATAGGAATCTCAGTGGAAAAAACTGCACTTATGGTAAAGAATTTTCACATATTTGAGTACTCTTTGAAACAGAATTTAAAGAAAACATCTTCACTTGAGGAAACAGCTAACAGAATTGGAACAAACCTTTAGAAATAGCATAATACTGTCGGCTGGGTGCAGTGGTTCATGCTGTAATCCCAGCACTTTGGGAGGCCGATGCAGATGGATCACCTGAGGTCAGGAGTTCATGACCAGCCTGGCCAACACGGTGAAACCCCTTCTCTACTAAAATTACAAAAAAAAAAAAAAAAAAAAAAAAAAATTAGCCGGGCGTGGTGGCGGGCACCTGTAATCCCAGCTACTCAGGAGGCTGAAGCAGGAGAGTCGCTTGAACCTGGGAGGCGGAGGTTGCAGTGAGCCGAGTTCACACCATTGCACTCCAGCCTGGGCAACAAAAGTGAAACTCCACCTCAAAAAAGAAAAGAAAAAGCATAATACTCTCAAAGAGATGCACAGATATTGTATCCATGAAGCAAGAATAGGCATTATAAAAAAAAGGAACCAAATTGGAGATCTTGAAAATGAAAAATGTAATTTTTAAAATAAAATAATAAATGTTGATTACAAAGTGGATACACTGAAAAGTGAATTAGTGAGCTAGATGTTTGGACAGGGAAATTCCCCCAGAATGCAGTAGGAAAGGAAAGGAGAAGGATGGACATATGAAGGAAAATTTAGGAGACATGGAGGGAAGATCCAGAAATGCTAACAACATCAGTCTAATAGGAGTGCTAGACATTGCAGAAAATGGAGGGGAGATATGGCCAGTGTTCCTTGTTACTTCTGCAACTGTCATTCTGTAACCCCTCTTCCTTGCTGGCCATCCTGTCTCCTGCTATAGAGGCTGAAAATGTCCACAAATTGCTTTTCCAGCCACCTTTGTAGCTGCTGCATGGATGGATAACCCAGTCCCAATCAATGGGATCTGACAGGAATTCTGCTAGGCGATTTCTATGAAAGGTACTTCTCCACAATACCAAGAGGAGCACAAGGAAAAACTGCTTCCCTGTGTTTGGATGTGCTATCCGGAGCTGCAGTGGCCATCTTGCAACCTGAAGGGAACAAAAGCAATTCTGAGAAGGCAGAACAGAAAGATGATTCTTGAATCCTCACATACTTTTTTTTTTTTTTTTTTTTTTGAGACAAAGTCTCGCTTTGTTGCCCAGGCTGGAGTGCAATGGCGCAGGCAGCAATGGCGCAGTCTCGGCTCACTGCAACCTCTGCCGCCCAGGATCAAGTGATTCTCCTGCCTCAGCCTTCTGAGTAACTGGGATTACAGGCTTCTGCTGGCACGCCCAGCTAATTTGTGTATTTTTAGTAGAGACAGGGTTTCACCATATTGGTCAGGCTGGTCTCGAACTCCTGACCTCAGGTGATCCACTTGCCTCAGCCTCCCAAAGTGCTGGGATTACAGGCGTGAGCTGCCGCACCTGGCCATAATTTTGTTTTTTTAGTAGAGACAGGGGTTTCACCATGTTCGCCAGGCTGGTCTCGAACTCTTGACCTCAAGTGATCCGCTTGCCTCGGCCTCCTAAAGTGTTGGGATTACAGGCGTGAGCCACGGCGCCTGGCCCTCATATACTTTAGATATTTGACAATGCAAATACCTTCTTCGATTCTCGTGTTACCTAGCAAATTTGTATATGTGATGTCTTTCATGGGTAGAAATAATTTTGATGTAATCAAATTTTTATTTGTTTTTCTGTATGGTTTGTACTTTAGAAGTTTTAAAAATTTCTTCCTTGTCTCTAAATCACAAAGTTCATCCTACATTTTATTCAGTTAACTTTATAGTTTTTCTTTCACATTTCACTCCTTACTTCATCTGGAATTCACCTTTTTAGATGTTAGGTCGCATTCTAGTTTTATTTTCCTCCATATAGTGAATCAGTTTTTCCAGCATCACCTAATAAATCATCTCTTCTTTCCCCATTGATTTGTGATGCTTTCTTTATTTTATATCAAGTTCCCATATAGAAATGAGTCCTTCTCTGAATTCTCTACTTTGTTCCGTTGGCCTGTCGCACTGATGCCTTATCATTATGGCCTTGCAGTATGTCTTAATATTTGATAGAGCAAGCCTCCCTTTCTCCATTTACACTAAAACAAAATTTTAAGTTATTTTTAATTTTTATGTGGAAATGTGGTCTTACTATGTTGCCCAGGCTGGTCTTGGACTCCTGGGTTCAAGTGATCCTCCTGCCTTGGTCTCCCAAAGTACTGGGATTAGAAGTGTGAGCCACCACACCTAGCCTTACCCTTGTTTTTAAAGATTATCTAATCCACCAATGAACCTTTCTCCTTCATATACATTGTAGAATATTTTATTATTTTATTTATTTGTTTGTTTTTTGAGATAGGATCTCACTCTGTTGCCCAGGCTAGAGTGCAGTGGTGCTATTATGGCTCACTGCAGCCTCAACCTCCCAGGCTCAATTGATCCTCCCACTTCAGCCTCCTGAGTATCTGGGACTATAGGCATGCACCACCACACCTGGATAATTTTTGTAATTTTTGTAGAGATGGGTTTTTGCCATGTTGCCCAGGCTGTTCGCAAACTCTTGGGCTCAAGTGATCCTCCTGCCTTGTCCTCCCAAAGTGTTGGGATTGCAGGTGTGAATCACTGCACCTGCCCGTGAGGTACCTTTAATTCAAGCCTGATAGCAGCAGCTGCAGGGAGACAAGAAAATTGAACTGCTGTCTCTACCCAGAAATTTGACATAGTATTTATACTTTGGAGGGAAAATGAAAGGAAATGCATATGTAAGGTAATTGAGACGATTTATAACTTAAATAATGAATAACAGACATATGTTATCAATCAATTGATGCTTTTTTTTTTTTTTTTTTTTTTTTTTTGAGACGTGGCCTCGCTCTGTCACCCAGACTGAAGTGCAATGGTGTGATTTCAGCTCACTGCAGCCTCGACCTCCCAGGCTCAAGTTATCCTCCCACCTCAACCTTTCAAGTAGCTAGGATCATAGGCACTCCCCACCACACCCAGCTAATTTTTTTATTTTTGGTAGAGACAGGGTTTCGCGGATTTGCCTAGGCTGGTCTTGAACTTCTGGGCTCAAGCGATCCACCTGCCTCAGCCTCCCAAAGTGCTGGGATTACAGGTGTGAGCCACCACGCCCAACCAATTTCATTCTTTTTTTATGGCTGTAAAAACAGTAATTTTTAAAAGGCTCAGCTTGGATTAAAATTACACACATATACCAAAGTTCAGCTATATGATGTTTATAAAAGACACATGTAAAACAACATAGAAAACCTAAATATTAAGAAATGAAAAATGATAATATCAGACAAATAGTAACCAAAAGACATTGGGAGTGGCAATTGAATACTAGACAAAATAGGATGTGAAAAAAAATTAAAGGAGCATTTTATTTTGATAAAAGGAAGAATCTACCTAAAATTAGCAATCATAGAAATAGTCTCACACTATTAGTATTAAGGAAACATAAAACCACAAGATACTATTGCACTTTCTTTTTTTTTTTAGCTACTTTGTTAACTGAAACTATTGCACTTTAGATTGGCCAAAATGTCAAGTATGGGCAAAGATGTGGAGAAAATGATAAGCTTTCACAACTCTTGAGATAGGGATAGGGTATATTGATATAGAGTCATTTGGAAGAGCAATTTGGCAGTATCATTCATGAAAATGAATGCCTGGGTGCAGTGGCTCACGCTTGTAATCCCAGCACTTTGGGAGGCCGAGGCAGGCAGATCACTTGAGGCCAGGAGTTCGAAACCAGCCTGGCCAACATGGTGAAATATTGTCTCTACTAAAAACAGAAAAATTAGCCAGGTGTAGTGGCATGTGCCTGAAATCCTAGCCACTCAGGAGGCTGAGGAAGGAGAATCGCTTGAACCCAGGAGGCGGAGGTTGCAGTGAGCCGAGATCGCGCCACTGCACTCCAACCTGGGTGACAGAGCGAGACTCTGTCTCAAAAAATAAAAAAGAAAACAAATGTGTTTTTATAATTAAATGATTATATTTCTAGGTATACTGAGAAACTTTTAGATGCATACAAGAATGATCATGGTAGCATTGTTTGAAAGTGCAAAAAATCAAAGAGTAATAATCTCAGTGTCCGTTAATAGAATGGATAAATGCGGACTAATCATACAGTGGTATATACACAGTTAACAGGGATGAATTAGCTCTATATGCAGTTCACTCAACAATACGGAATGAAAAAAAGCAAGATGCAGTACAATATATTTGGTATGGTACCATTGTGTAAAGAAAAAAGCATTATTCACACATAGCAATACTATATATCATTGCTGATAATAAATATCTGTCTATATATCTCTAAATACCAAAAAAGCTAGATGGAAAAGGTTTTGCTTTGCATTGGAGGGATGGGAGTGGGAATGGTGTTTAAAGGGAATATTAGCTTTCTTTATAATATTTTGTTTTTAAAAAAAATCAAATTTGGCTGAGTATAATGGCTCATGCCTGAAATCTCAGCACTTTGGGAGGCTGAGGCAGGCGGATCACTTGAGGTCAGGAGTTTGAGACCAACCTGGCCAACACGGTGAAACCCCATCTGGCATGCGCCTCTAGTCCCAGCTACTTGGGAGGCTGAGGTAGGGGAATCACTGGAACCAGGGAGGTGGAGGTTGCAGTGAGCCGAGATCATGCCCCTGCACTCCAGCCTGGGTGACAGAGCAAGACTCTCTCTCAAAAAAAAAAAAAAAAAAGACATATTTATAATTGTTAATTCTGAATGATGGGAATGTAGGTGTTTATTTTATAATTCCTACTACTTTTTTTTTTGAGACAGAGTCTTGCTCTCTTGCCAAGGCTGGAGTGCAGTGGCACGATCATAATTCACTGCAGCCTTGAACTCCTGGGCTCAAGTGATCGTCCCACCTTGACCTCTCAAGTAGTTGGGACTACAGGCATAGCCACCATGCCTGGCTAATATTTTTTTTAATTTTCCTTTTTTTTAAAAAATTTTTTATTTTTTGTAGAAATGGAATCTTGCTATGTTGTTCAGGTTGGTCTTGAACACTTGGCCTCCGCAAATGCTGGCATTACAGGTGACAGCCACTTTGCCCCACCTAATTCCAACTACTTCTCTCCCTTTAATGTTTTTTCTTGGAAATGGACAACTAAAAAAAAAAAAAGGAAATTAAAGTAAAATGGAAGAAATGGTTAAACATTAGTAAATATTTTCATCTAAGAGCTATTATTTCTCAGTCTATCTCTTCAAAGTTAAGAAAAAAGATATGAAAATCACTAAGTAGTAGAATCATATATTTTAGCTACATGTTTTATTATTGGACACTTTTGTTAACATCTTACTATGGAAAGATGAAGAAATTGAAGTTGACACTCAGCTTCCTATCTTCTCTCCTCATCCCATTTTTTTTGGTAGTTATATTATCTGTTGAGATTTATAGCATTTACATTAGGTCCTGTGTAGTCTTAGTTCTATATTCAGGTGGAATCACTGCTCACCACCAGAAGTACTTTCCCATTACTGATTTATTTGTATTGATTTATTATTAAATTAGATTTTATTGTTTCTTTCTTTTTTTTTTTTTTTTTTTTTTTTTTTTTTTTTTTAGAAAAGCTCTTTGTCTTAAATTCCTTGGATTTTTTCATGTTGCAACTATCTCTTTTTCTTATATTTGAACAACATCTTGACTGGGTATCATTTTCTTGGGCCACATTTTGTCTCTGCAATTTGTGGCATGTTTCATGTTTTTCTGGCATTGAACCTTGCCTCAGAGAGGTCTGAGATAAGTCCAATTCCCAACTCTGCTTCACCCCTTTTGGGCAACTTGCTTTATTGTCTGGTTGGTTGTGTTCAAGGAATTCTTTCTTTAACTTTAATGTTTAGTGACTTAACTGGGATAGAGATCAGTAGCTACCATGCTGTGACGTTTTTTTTTTTTCTTGGAACATGGTGTGTTATTTCCATCTGTAACTAATTTCCTTATTTATTAAAGAGAAATTTGGAAGATTATTTCTGTGAATAATTTTCTCATTTTCCTGTTTTATTCATTAAGTCCTTTACTTCAGGGACATTAGTTAACTTTATAACAGATGCCATGTTCTTCATACCTATTATCTTCTCTCTTATTCCTTTGTTTTCATCATCTCCTTTCTCAGCTTTCATCATCTTTTATCTTTTTCTTTTTCTTTTTTTTGAGACGGAGTCTTGCTCTGTTACCAGGCTGGAGTGCAGTGGTGCGATCTCGGCTCACTGCAACCTCTGCCTCCTGGGTTCAAGCGATTCTCCTGCCTCAGCCTCCCGAGTAGCTGGCACTACAGGCGCATGCCACCACGCCCGGCTAATTTATTGTATTTTTAGTAGAGATGGGGTTTCACCATATTAGCCAGGATGGCCTCAATCTCCTGACCTCGTGATCCGCCCGCCTCGGCCTCCCAAAGTGCTGGGATTACAGGCATGAGCCACCGTGCCCAGCTCTCATCGTCTTTATCTTTAACCTTTGTGATATGTTCATGTGTTTCCTTAAGTTGTCTTATTTATTAGTTTTTTAGTGATGCTGTTTTGATCCTGTCTGTTTCCTTGTCTCTTCAGTCTTCCTCTTCATCTCAAGTTGCCTTATCATATTGTCTTTGGGCCTTTTTTAAAAAGAGAATTCATAGCCAGGTGCGGTGGCTCATGCCTGTAATACCGGCATTTTGGGAGGCCGAGGTGGGTGGATTACCTGAGGTCAGGAGTTCGAGACCAGCCTGGCAAACCTGGTGAAACTCCATCTCTACTAAAAATGCAAAAATTAGCTGGGCATGGCAGTGGGCACCTGTAATCCCAGCTACTCGGGAGGCTGAGGCAGGCAGGAGAATAACTTGAACCCTGGAGGCGGAGGTTGCAGTGAGCTGAGATCATGCCATTGCACTCCAGCCTGGGTGACAGAGCGAGACTCCATCTCAAAAAAAAAAAAAAAAAAAAAAGAGAAAGATAATTCATTCTATTATTAGATTGTTGTATAAAACGAATCACTTGTGGTAATTTCCTTTCATTTCTTGAGTTATGCTATCTTTCAGAATGAGGTTGGTTATTGCGGGTTTGGAAAGGTGTTTATTTTCCCTCATGCCTGACTGGTAGAGGATCAAATTCTAAGCTGAAAACAGAGTTTTATTTATTTTTATTTATTTATTTTTTTGAGACAGGGTCTCACTCTGTAGATCCTGTACAGAAGCTGTAGTGTAGCGGCACAGTCACGGCTCACTGCAGCCTTGACTTCCTGGGCTCAATTGATCCTCCCACCTCACTCTCCTGAGTAGCTGGGACTACAGGCACAAGCCACCATTCCCGGCTAATTTTTATATTTTTTGTAGAGACAGGTTTTCACCATGTTGCCTAGGCTGGTCTAGGACTCCTGGGCTCAAGCAATCTGCTTGCCTTGGCCTCCTAAAGTGCTGAGACTGCAGGCATGAGCCACTGCACCCGGCCACTGAAAACAATAGTTTAATTTTTATTATATTTATAGATATTTTTCAGCAACCATACTTTTTATTTCCAAGATCTCTTTCTTGTTTTCTGCTTGTTCCTTTTCTATAGCAGACTGTATTTTGTTAAACTGATTAAATATATTCCTAAAAACTTTCTGAGTATACTTTCTGAAATTTGGAATTTCAAAATAGTTCCTTTCCATTAAATTCTGTTTGTTTACTTTGGTTCTGCTCTGTTTGCTTTGCTATTTCTTCAAATGTCTGGGAGTTCTTGGCTGTCCATTCCTATTTAAGAATATAGGCATGTAGTATGGACCATCTATACTGTCTTGTAGGTAATCTGTTTCTCTAGTATAGGCTCACTCCAGGATGGGTAAGCTGGCTCAGGTTTCTTTCTACAAGGGTGGTATATGTCAAGTAGTAGGCACAGAATGCACAGAGAAGGAGCAGTCTGGGAGGTTAGGTCCTCTGAAATTCCAAGATGAGAGAGGTTCCCACTCTTAGGGCCAGCACTCACTCTAGAAGACCTACTGTATCCAGGCAGATCATTCTTTTCTGAGACAGAGTCTTGCTCTGTTGCCCAGGCTGGAGTGCAATGGCATGATCTCGGCTCACTAAAACCTCCACCACCTGGGTTCAAGCAATTCTCCTGTCTCAGCCTCCTGAGTAGCTGGGACTACAGGCGCATGCCACCACGCCTGGCTACTTTTTGTATTTTCAATAGAGATGGGGTTTCACCATATTGGTCAGGCTGGTTTCGAACTCCTGACCTCAGGTGATCCACCTGCCTCGGCCTCCCAAAGTGTTAGGATTACAGGCTTGAGCCACCACCCTCAGCCAGATCATTCTTTTTAATCTTTGCTTATCTGATGTGCAAAAAAGTCAGAAGCTTTTATGATTAAGAAAGAATAAAATTAAATGGACTAAGCATTTTTGAGAAACTGAAAAATGAATAACAAAATAAATGAAAGGAAAATTAATAAAAAGAAGTAAAGGCCAGGCACGGTGGCTCACGCCTGTAATCCCAGCACTTTGGGAGGCCGAGGCAGGTGGATCACGAGGTCAGGAGATCGAGACCATCCTGGCTAACATGGTGAAACCCTGTCTCTCTTAAAAAATACAAAAAATTAGCCAGGCGTGGTGGTGGGTGCCTGTAGTCCCAGCTACTTGGGAGGCTGAGGCAGGTTAATGGCGTGAACCCAGAAAAAAAAAGAAAAAGAAGTAAAGATCAGCTGGGTGTGATGGCTCATGCTACCACTTTGGGAGGCTGAGGTGAGAGGATTGCTTGAGCTCAGGACTTTGAGGCAAGCTTGGGCAACACTGGGAGAAACAGCCTCTATAACAAAAAATAAATCAAAAAAATTAGCTGAGTGTGATGGTGCATACCTGCAGTCACAGCTACTTGGGAGGCTGAGGTGGGAGGATCGCTTGAACCTGGGAGTTGGAAGTTGCAGTGAGCCAAGAACGCACCACCACACACTGCATTCCAGCCTGTGTGACAGACCAGGACCCTGTCTTGGAAAAAAAAAAAAAGAGTAAAGATTAAAGCAGAAATTAGTGAATAAAACCCAGAAAACAATCAAATTAATGACAAATCTAAGAACTTGTCTTTTAAAATAGCATTGAAATAGAAAAATCTCTATTAAGATAAATATAAAGAAGCAAATTAAATACAAAGAAGCATTAAATATATTGCATTAGTAATGAGACAAATGAATGTGATCAGATTTCGTGGAGGTTTAAAACATTCAAGATAATCTTTTTAATTTAATTTTATTATTATTATTAAATTTTTTTTATAGAGATGAGGTCTGGCTGGGTGTGGCGGCTCACGCCTGTAATCCCAGCACTTTGGGAGGCCGAGGCAGGTGGATCACCCGAGGTTGGGAGTTTGAGACTAGCCTGGCCAAAGTGGTAAAACCCTGTCTCTACTAAAAATACAAAATCAGCTGGGTGTGATGGCACACGCCTGTAGTCCTAGCTACTCAGGAGGCTGAGACAGGAGAATCGCTTGAGCTTGGGAGGTGGGGATTGCAGTGAGCCGAGATCATGCCACTGCACTACAGCCTGGGTGACGAGTGAGACTCTGTCATAAAATAAAATAAAATAAAATAAAATAAAATAAAATAAAATAAAAAAATAAAATAAAATAAAGGTTTTGCTATGTTTCCCAGGCTGGTCTTGAACTCCTGGGCTCAAGAGATGCTCCCACTTAGGCCTCCTAAAGTGCTGGGATTACAGGTGTGAGCCACCATGCCCAGCCTCAAGAGAATCTTGTGCTAATAATTCTGAAACTCATAATGAAATAAATATTTTAGGAAGGTGTATATTACCAAAATTTAGTCAAGAAGTAGGAAAAGTAGCTGGACACAGTGGCTTATGCCTGTAATCCAGCACTTTGGGAGGCTGAGGCAGGAGAATCACTTGAGGCTAGGAGATTGAGACCAGCCTGGGCAACATAGTGAGATCCACATCTAAAAAAAAAAAAAGAAGAAGAAGAAGAAGAAGTAAAAAAGGTGATAGGCAGGATGGATGCAGTGGCTTATTCCTGTAATCCCAGCACTTTGGTTTGGGAGGCTGAGGTGGGCAGATCACGAGATCAGGAGTTCGAGACCAGCCTGGCCAACATGATGAAAACCTGTCTCTACTAAAAATACAAAAATTAGCTGAGTGTGGTGGTACGCGCCTGTAATCCCAGCTACTCAGGAGGCTGAGGCAGGAGAATCGCTTGAACCTGCGAGGTGGAGATTGCAGTGAGCAAAGATCGCGCCACTGCACTCCAGCCTGGGCAACAAGAGCAGAACTCCATCTCAATAAATAAATAAATAAATAAATAAATAAATGTGATAAAAGTAGGTAGAAAAGTGAGAGATTATCCTAAGACTATCCCTACTCCAACTAGAATTGGGCTGGTTCTATAGAGTTTTATGGGCAAGCTCTAATTGTGATACTTTACTTCCTATCTGAATATTGCCACATCTCTAACAAAACATCCATAATATTTACTTCTTTCTATTCAGTTCTCTGGTAAATTAGATAAGAAAAGGCAGATGTTGTAAACTTGTACTATCTATCTACCTACTCAACAGATGCTAATAGGTGTCAAGCCTTGCCCTAAGAGCTGGTAACAAAGATGAATGAAAGATCTACAACTTAAAAATATTAAGATATATTTATATCATTTATATCAAAGATATATTTATATCATTTCATTTGGTGGCAGCAAGCTCCTCTTTTATTATTATATTCCTGCTGGTGAGAAATAACCCCATTTGTATCTTACGGTGAATATGATCTCTGATTATGTTAAATACTTAGAAGGCCCGCCACGACGGCTCATGCCTGTAATTCCAGAACTTTGGGAAGCCAGGGCGGGCAGATAACCTGAGGTCAGGAGTTCAAAACCACCTGGCCAACATGGCGAAAACCCATCTCTACAAAAAATACGAAAATTAGCCAGGCGTAGTGGCGCATGCCTATAATCCCAGCTACTCGTGAGGCTGAGGCAGGAGAATCCCTTGAACCCGGGAGGCAGAGGATGCAGTGAGCTGAGATCATGCCACTTGCACTGCAGCCTGGGTGACAGAGCGAGACTTCATCTAAAAAAAAAAAAAAAATTGTGCACCTGTAGTCCCAGCTACTCAGGAGGCTGAGGCAGGAGAATCGCTTGAACCCAGGAGGCAGAGGTTGCAGTGAGCTGAGATCGTGCCACTGCACTCCAGCCTGAGCAATGGAGCAAGACTCCTTCTCCAAAAAAATAAATAAATGAATAAATAAAAATAAAATAAAAAATAAATAAAAATTAAGAAACCACAACAAATACTCAGCGATAAGAGGATGTTGGTGGGGTTAAGAGGAGGAAAAATCTAGTACCAGGAATGTTGTAGAAGTGGTGGCTCTTTTTTGATTTTTGATTTTTATTTATATATACTTTTTGAGACAGAGTATCTCTCTGTTGCCCAGGCTGGTGTGCAATGGCGCGATCTCGACTCACTGCAACCTCTGCCTCCCAGGTTCAAGCGATTCTCCTGTCTCAGCTTCCCGAGTAGCTGGGTTACAGGTGCCTGAGTGGTGGCTGTTTTAAAGGAATTGGTTTCAAGTTTTTACCATTGTGAACTCCATCAATAAAAACGGGGGGGGGGTATATATCCCCCATTATATGTATATCTGTTTATTCATAAATAATATTAATGTATCATATTTAATTTATATAAATTAAATTATAAGAAATACCACATGTGTTTATATATTAATTATATTATAAAACATGAATAAAATACATTTTAAAGTTAAAGATGAAAAATAATATTTTAAAATCAATTTTTTTTCTTTATTTTAGAGATGGATTCTCACTATGTTGGCTAGATTTGTCTTGAACTGCTGACCTCAAGCAATCCTCCTGCCTCAGCCTCCCAAAGTGCTAGGATTACAGGTGCGAGCCACCATGCCTGGCTAATTTTGGTATTTTTAGTAGAGACAAGGTTTTGCCATGTTGGCCAGACTGGTCTTGAACTCCTGATCTCAGGTGATCTGCCCTCCTTGGCCTCACAAAGTGCTGGGATTACAAGTGTGAGCCACCACACCTGGCCCATAATTGTCTTTCTAATTGAGTAGAATATAGGGGCCAAGGACTTCACATTGTTTCTGTATTCCCAGTACCTAGATTAGTACCTGGAAAATAGTAGGGGCTCAATAAATGTCTGATAAATGAATGAATATTAAGAATGATAGGCTGGGCATGGTGGCTCACGCTTGTAATTCCAGCACTTTGGGAGGCTGAGTTGGATGGATTACCCTCAGGAGTTCAAGACCAGCATGGCCAACATGGTGAAACCCCATCTGTACTAAAAATACAAAAATTAGCCAGGTGTGGTGGCCTGTGCCTGTACTCTCAGATACTCAGGAGGCTGAGGCGGGAGAATTGCTTGAACTTGGGAGGTAGAGGTTGGAGTGAGCCAAGATCATGCGACTGCAGTGCAGCCTAGGTGACAAGAGTGAGACCTTGTCTAAAAAAAAAAAAAAAGGAAGGAAGGAAGAGAGAGAGAGAGAGAGAGAGAGAGAGAAAGAAAGGGAAGAAAGAAAGAAAGAAAAGAAAAGAAAGAAAGAAAGAAAGAGAAAGAAAGGAAGGAAGGAAGGGAGGGAGGGAGGGAGGGAGGGAGGGAGGGAGGGAGGGAGGGAGGGAAAGAAAGAAAAAGATAGATAGATTGGCTGATACCAGGCAGGAGGATCTCTCAAGCCCAGGAGTTAAAGACCAGCCTGGGCAACATAGTGAGACTTTAAAAACAAAAGAATGATAGGTTGGGCATGGTGGCTCACACCATAATCCCAGAGCTTCGGGAGGCCAAGCTGGAAGGATCACTTGAGGCCAGGAGTAGTCCAGTCTGGGCAACACATAGTGAGTCCCTGTCTTAAAAAGGCTGGGCACAGTGGCTCATGCCTGTAATCCCAGCACTTTGGGAGTCCGAGGCGGGTGGATCATGAGGTCAAGAGTTTGAGACCAGCCTGGCCAACATGGTGAAACCCCGTTTCTATTAAGAATACAAAAATTAGCTGGGGGTGGTGGCATGTGACTGTAATCCCAGCGACTTGGGAGGCTGAGGCAGAAGAATTGCTTGAACCCGGCAGGCAGAGGTTGCAGTGAGCCGAGATCGTGCCACTGCACTACAGCCTGGGCGACAGAGCAAGACTCTGTCTCAAAGAAAAAAAAAGAAAGAAAAAAGAAAAAAAGGACTCATAGTTAAAAAGCAAAGAAAAAAAGTGTAAGATCAGAGTAGTAAGCATGAGTGTATATTTCAGCAGCCCTGGTTGGAGGAGGGTTGGTGATATGGTTTGGCTTTTTGTCCCTGTCCAAATCTCAGGTCTAATTGTAATCCCCAGTGTTGGAGGAGGTGCCTGATGGGAGGTGACTGGATCATGGGGCAGCCTCTAATGGTTTAGCACCATCCCTCTAGGGCTGATTGTATAAATGCATGTAGTACCTCTCCCACTCACCTCTCTGTTGCTGGTCATGTGAATATGTGCTTGCTTTCCCTTTGCTTTCTGCTATGATTGCAAGTTTCCTGAGGCCTCCCCAGAAGCAAAAACTTGTACAGCCCACAGAACCATGAACCGATTAAATCTCTTTTCTTTATAAATTACCCAGTCTCAGGTAGTTCTTTATAGCAGTGTGAGAATGGACTAATACAGAAAATTGGTACCAGAGAAGTGGGGCATTGCTATAAACATACCTGAAAATGTGGAAGTGACTTTGGGACTGGGTAATGGGCAGAGGTTGGAACAGTTTGGAGAGCTCAGAAGAAGACAGGAAGATGAGGGAAAGTTTGGAACTTCCTAGAGACTTATTGAATGGTTGTGACCAAAATGCTGATAGTGATATGGACAATCAAGTCCAGGCCAAGGTGGTCTCAGATGGAGATGAGGAACTTACTGGAAACTGGAGTGAAGGTCACTCTTGCTATGCTTTAGCAAAGAGACTGGTGGCATTGTGCCCCTGCTCTAGGGATCTGTTGAACTTTGAACTTGAGAGAAATGATTTAGGGTATCTGGTGGAAGAAATTTCTAAGTAGTAAAGCATTTAACAGTGGGTGCTTCTAACAGTGTATGCGTGTATGTATGTGCAAAGAGATTATCTGAAACTGGAATTTATATCTAAAAGAGAAGCAGAGCATAAATTTTGGAAAATTTGCAGCCCAGCTATGTGGTAGAAAAGAAAAACCCATTTTCTGGGGAAGAATTCAAGCAGGTTGCAGAAATTTGAATAAGTGAAGAGGAGCCAAATGTTAATAGCCAAGACAATGGGGAAAATGCCTCCAAGGCACTTCAGAGACCTTCGTGGCAGCCCCTCCCATCACAGGCCTGGAGGCCTGGGGTGCAGGGATGGTTCTGTGGGCCAGGCCCAGGGCCCTGCTGCTGTGTGAAGCCTTGAAACATGGCACCCTGCATCGTGATCACTCAGCTCCAGCCATGGCTAAAAGGGGCCGAGGTACAGCTCAGCCATTGTTTCAGAGGATGCAAGCTAAAAGCCTTAGTGGTTTCCATGTGGTATTAAGCCTGCATGTGTGCAGAGGGCAAGAATTGAGGCTTGGGAGCATCCATCTACATTTCAGATGGAAACACATGGATGTCCAGGCAGAAGTCTGCTGCAGGGGTGGAGCCCTCATGGAGACCCTCTACTAGGGCAATGCAGAGGGGAAATATGGGGTTGGAGTCCCCACACAAGAGTCCCCACTGGGGCACTGCCTAGTAGAGCTGTGAGAAGAGGGCCACCACCTTCCAGACCCCAGAATGGTAGATCCATGAATGGCTCGCACTGTGCACCTGGAAAAGCCACAGGCACTCAACACCAGCCCATGAAAGCACCTGCAGGGGCTGTGCCCTGCAAGGTTACAGAGATACAACTGTCTAAGGCCTTGGGAGCCCACCCCTTGCATCAGTGTGGACTGGATGTGACACATAGAGTCAAAAGAGTTTATTTTGGCGCTAGGTTTAATGACTGCCCTGCTGGGTTTTGGACTTGCATGGGGCATATAGCCCCTTTGTTTTGGCTGAATTCTTTCTCTTAGAATGGGTATATTTACCCAAGGCCTATATCCCCATTGTATCTTGAAAGCAACTAACTTGATTACTTGTTTTTGACTTTACAGGCTCATAGGTGGAAGGGAAGTCTTGCCTTGTCTCAGATGAGACTTTGGACTTGGAATTTTGAGTTAATGCTAGAATGAGTTAAGACTTTGAGGGACTGTTAGGAAGGCATGATTGTGTTTTGAAATGTGAGAAGGACATGAGATTTGTGAGGGGCCGGGGCAGAATGATATGATTTGGCTCTGTGTCCTTGCCCTAATCTCATGTCTAATTGTAATCCTCAGTGTTGAAGGAGGGGCCTGGTGGGAGGTGAGTGGATCATGGGGGCAGTTTCTAATGGTTTAGCACCATCCCCTTAGTGCTGCTTGTTTAAAAGTGTGTAGCAACTCCCCCACCCCCCTCTCTTCTGCCAGCCATGTGAAGATGTGCTTGCTTCCCCTTTGCCTTCCACTATCATTGTAAGTTTTCTGAGGCCTCTCCAGAAGCAGAAACCTGTACAGCCCACAGAACCATGAGCTGATTAAACCTCTTATTTTTTTTTTCTTTTTCCCCCAAGAGGAGTCTCACTCTGTCACCCAGGCTGGAGTTCAGTGGTGCGATCTCAACTTACTGCAACCTCCGCCTCCCAGGTTCAAGTGATTCTTGTGCCTCAGCCAACTGAGTAGCAGGGATTACAGGCACCCACCACCATGCCTGGCTCATTTTTGTATTTTTAGCAGAGACAGTGTTTTGCCATGTTGGCCAGGCTGGTCTCAAACTCCTGACCTCAGGTGATCCACCCACCTCGGCCTCCCAAAGTGCTGGGATTACAGGTATGAACTACTGTGCCCGGCCTAAATCTCTTTTCCTTATAAATTACCCAGTCTTAGGTAGTTCATTTTAGCAGTGTGATAACAGACTAATACAGATGGAATTTATCTTCTGATAATCTTGGGGCTTGGATTTTAAAGCACACATAGGGAAAGAGACAAGGGCTTTAGCTTGGTCAACATGGAAATTGAAACTAAGATACCTGTCTAAAGCCAGGATGCTCAAAGGGCTGTCCCTTCAATGAAAGAGGTAGCCAGGAAAAAAAAAAAAAAGCTATCCCTTGTATCCCCTGACACAGGCAGCCAACAAGGAAACATATTTGTTTCAGCCTGGGTAGAAAAATAAATAAAAATCTGCTCTGGTAAATTGTAACTTTATGGCTTTCTCATTTGGGAATTGTATTAGGCTGTTTTTGTGTTGCTACAAAGAAATACCAGAGGCCAGGTGTAGTGGCTTACACCTATAATCCAAGTACTTTGGAAGGCCAAGGCAGGTGGATCACTTGAGGTTAGGAGTTTGAGACCAGCCTGGCCAACATGGCGAAACCCCATCTCTACTAAAAATACAAAAAAATTAGCCAGGTATGGTGGCTCATGCCTGTAATCCCAGCTACTCGGGAGGCTGAGGGACAAGAATCGCTTGAGCCCAGGAGGCAGAGGTTGCAGTGAGCGGAGATTGCACTACTGCACTCCAGCATGGGCGACAGAGCAAGACTCTGTCTCAAAAAAGTAAAAGAAAAAGAAATACCCGAGACTGAATAATTTATCAGAAATGAGGTTTAATTGGCTCATGGTTCTGCAGCTGCACAGGAAGCTATGTGACATCTGCTTTTGGGGAAGCTTCAGGAAGCTTCTAATCATGGCAGAAAGCAAAGTGGGAGCAGGCACATCACATGGTGAAAGCAGGAGCAAGAGAGAGCAAGGTGCCACACTTTTTTATATATATATATATATATATATATATATATATATATACACACACACACACATATATATATATATTTTTTTTTTTTTTGAGATGGAGTCTCGCTCTGTCGCCAGGCTGGAGTACAGTGGTGCGATCTTGGCTCACTGCAACCTCTGCCTCCTGGGTTCAAGTGATTCTCCTGCCTCAGCCTCATGAGTAGCTGGGACTACTGGCGTGCGCCACCACACCCAGCAAATTTTTATATTTTTAGTAGAAGACGGGGTTTCACCATGTTGGCCAGGATGGTCTCGATCTCTTGACCTCGTGATCTGCCCGCCTTGGCCTCCCAAAGTGCTGGGATTACAGGTGTGAGCCACTGTGCCCAGCCTATTATTTTTATATATTTTTTATTTTATATTTTTCAGACTGCTCAGCCTCTCGAGTAGCTAGCATTATAGGCGCCCACCACCATGCCTGGCCAAATTTTGTATTTTTACTAGAGATGGGGTTTCACCATGTTGGCTAGGCTGATCTTGAACTCTTGGCCTCAAGTGATTCGCCCACCTTGGCCTCCCAAAGTGCTGTGATTACAGGTGTGAGCCACCATGCCCAGCCAAGGTGCCACACTTTTAAACAGCCAGGTCTTGAGAGAAGTCACTTGCTATCATGAGGACAGCACCAAGGGATGGTACTAAACCATTCATAAGAAATCAACCCCCATGATCCAATCACCTCCCTCCAGGCGCCACCCCCAATACTGGGAATTACAATTCAACATGAGATTTGGGCAGAGACACACATTCAAACTATATCAGGGATTAAATCATATTATCTTTGTAGTGGAGAAATTCCCCAAACTCTGTAAACTAACATCAATGTAGTCATGAACACATAATATTGAGATGTGACTGCAGAAGTGAAATCAACCCAGATCTCCTAGGAATAACAAAGATAAAACCCAGTTGAAGATGAGCTCATAATCCGTAATTACAAATACTGGAGAAAACAATCCTGCAGGAGGGAGAGTTAGCAGACACAACAAACTGCAGGATCAGGCTCCCACGAATAGCAATAATGATCAGATACAGATTAGAGACTTTGTTTTAAAGAATGAAAAACACAAAACAAGGAATCCAAAGCATAAGAAAATAATATGATACTTTGAAAAAAGTCAGCTTTAGAGAAGGACCAAACCAATCTTGTAGAAATAAAAAAATAGGTTTTATTTATTTTTTTCTTAAAATTTTCATTATTTTCTCTGGGCACGGTGGCTCACGCCTGTAATCCCAGCACTATGGGAGGCCGAGGTGGGCAGATCACCTGAGGTTGGGAATTCAAGACCAGCCTGACCAACCTGGAGAAACCCCGTCTCTACTAAAAATACAAAATTAGCTGGGCATGGTGGCTCATGCCTGTAATCTCAGCTACTCGGGAGGCTGAGGCAGGAGAATCGCTTGAACCCGGGAGGCAGAGGTTGCGGTGAGCTGAGATCACCCCATTGCACTCCTGCCTGGGCAACAAGAGCGAAACTCCATCTCAAAAAAAAAAAAAATTAATTATTTACGAGTAACAAAAGCCCAATATATGTTAACATAAATAATTTTTTGAAAAATAGCTATTTTTTCACATATTAAGACTCACAAAAAATAACTATTTTTCTAAATAACAAGAAAAATTCATTAGTGAGAAGAGTCCCACTGCTTTACTTTTTTGAGACAGAGTTGTTGTGTTGCCCAGGCTGGAGTGCAGTGGCGTGATCTTGTCTCACTGCAACCTCCGCCTCCCGGGTTCACGCCATTCTTCTGCCTCAGCCTCACGAGTAGCTGGGACTACAGGCGCCCAGCACCACGCCTGGCTAACTTTTTGTATTTTTAGTAGAGACAGGATTTCACCATGTTAGCCAGGATGGTCTCGATCTCCTGACCTCAGGATCTGCCTGCCTCGGCCTCCCAAAGTGCTGGGATTACAGGTGTGAGCCACCGCGCCCAGCCATGCTTTACATTTTTGCAAGTCTCTTTAATGTCTGGTGGTATATGAAAGCTAGATTCTCATATCTACTTCTTTATTCAGCCTGTTATTATATCACACCAGATAGCTGCTCAAAAATTCCTCTGGACACTCATGAGAAAATGAGAGTGCAAAAGATAAATTATGTCTTAGTATTATAAAATAGCTTTGACTTAGAATACTCTTCAAAGGCTCTTGAAGACCCCCAGATCATACTCTGAGAACCACTGCTCTAGACAAATGTCATCATTTTACAAATAAGGATCCTGGACCTCAGAGAGAGTAATGAGAAATCTAACATCACACAGCCTGTCAATAGTAGGATACAGACATTAGATGGTTTGTCTCACTTCTCTGGGTTTAGGTTCTCAATTGGAAACCTGGGAAATACACCCTAATGGCCTGTCCTATTCCCTGTAAATTGCAAAGACTGTCACAATATATTACCCCCAACCCACTTTTTAAAAATAAATTAATAATTTTAAAAATAATTTAAATTAATAAATCAACAAACTTGGTAAATTTTGCAACAGGCATACTGTGTTTGAATCTAAACTACAATATTTGAATTCTGATTTCTATTTGAACAGAACACTAAGGCAAATTCGACTGCATCTTTTTTTTTTTTCTTTTTCTTTTTCTTTTTCTTTTTTTTCTTTTTTTTATTCTTATTCTTATCAAATTCGACTGCATCTTATTCCATGCAAGCTAGTAATGACAAACTGCACAGTAAATATCATAGATAAATATGGAAAGCAGATTACCCATAATATCAGTATTTATCATATATCCTGTGTCTGAAATACAATTCAATTATACATATTTCAGAAAAATGTTATCAAGTACTAGCTGAAAGGGTGGTGGGTACATTAAGAGACTGCAAATAAACTGGTGATCACAAGAACTTTTTTAGATAAAATGGAGTTGCACCGAAATGCAGATATTTTTCATTCCCTAACCCGACCTTATTTTTGTCTTTTAAAGAAAATCAAGAAATCTTCTTGGCCACCTAGAGATGATTTCCTTTGTATCCTACCAGATGGTTCAGATCTTCTTTAAATGGAACATAGTCTTGTTCTTTTAAAGAACACAGGGCCCAGAAGGAGGAAATTGTTCCCAGGGAACCCACTCCCAACTTTCATTTTTTTCAGGCTCTACATTCTTTGGTTCTGAATCATGAGTCATGTCCACTTCTCCTTTCATTAATACAGTAACATAATGGTAATTCTTCTCAGTGAAAGAGTTCACAACTGAGGCAAAGCGAACATTTTTCAGGTGAAGAGCTTCTTCCCAGGTTTCCCTTTGAGCACATTCTTCCCAGCTCTCACTTAACTCCAAATGACCCCCAGAAAGCTGAAAAATGCTGGCTCCAAACGACCCTTTCCTCTTCCCCAGGAGGATACAACACGGATGCTTGCAGCTGGTCACCACAACTCAGACTCTGACTCTGGGCGGCCGCCCCTGCGGCTCCATGTTGGCTGTCATAGTGCAAGCAGGAGGACCAAAAAGTATGTTTTAAGTTGGTTAACACTAAAGTTGAGTGAATGGGCTGGGCGCGATGGCTTACGCCTGTAATCCCAGCACTTTGGGAGGCCAAGGCGGGCGGATCACTTGAGGTCAGGAGTTCGAAACCAGCCTGGCCAACATGGTGAAACCCCATCTCTACTAAAAATACAAAAAAAAACCCAAAAACCCAATAACAACAACAATAACAACAAAATAGGCATGGTGGCATGCGTCTGTAGTACCAGCTGCTCAGGGGACTGAGGCCAGAGAATCGCTTGAACCCAGGAGGCAGAGGTTGCAGTGAGCTGAGATTGCACCACTGCACTCCAGCCTGGGCAACAGAGCGAGACTCTGTCTGGAAAACAAAGCAAAACAAGTTTAGTGGATGGATTAAGTAGCAGATTAGAAAGAGCTGATGATATAACCCATTAACTATTAAATGAAATTAAGAAAATTCCTTGTAAGGTAGTATGGAGAGACAAGGAGATAGAAAACATAAAAGATATGGAAAAGAGATGCAGATAGTTTTACACAGTCCAATAGAAATATAATATGAGATACATACATATATAATTTAAAATTTTCTAGTACCAACCTAACAGAAAGTAAAAAGAAACACATGAATTTAATCCAAAATATTATTTCATTATGTAATATAAAATCATGAATAAATATTTTATATTCTTTTTTTCCTACTGTCTTTGAAACCCAGTGTGTATTTTGCACTTACACCACACGCAGCTCAGTTTGGACTAGCTAGTGCTCAACAGCCATATGCGGCTAGTGACTATTATACTGGACAATGCAGATCTAACTTACATGTAATGAGATTTCCAAGAGAAAAGGGAGACAGAGAAGTCAATATTTGAAGAGATAATGGCAGATAATTTTCCAGGATTACTGGGAGGCAGGAATCCTGAGATTCAGGAAAGTTGGTATGTCCTGATCAGGATGTAAATATTTTGTAGTGAAGCTGATAAAAGCTGAAAACAAAAAATTTGTTAAAATTAACTACAGGGAAAAGATAGATTACCTACAAAGGAACTTCAATTAGACTGAAGACAGTCACCTTTAAAATGTTGACTGAAAAGTTACAATGTAGGAATTTTATACCCATTGAACTATGAATAAAGAGTGAGAGTAAAATAAAGTCAAAGACAAGGTTATCACTAACAGACTTTCACTAAAAGAGAACTGTAATACAATTCAAATATGATAAGGTGTCTGGAGGTCTGGGGAGATGTGGCAGTATGTGAGAGAAGGGTTCCCCAAAAGAGATAAAAATATAATGTACATTTTCCTTGTTTTTTACTATTTTTCCCCCTCTCCAGAGCTCGAATGGTAATGAATGCGTAGTTACGGAGTCAGCACTAGTGTAGAACTGCAAGCCTTAACTCCTTGTCATAGTGTTATGGAAGCAGGAGCCTAGGAGAGCCAGAATAAGGCCATTTTAAAATCAACTCTGTCTTTTTTTTTTTTTGAGACGGAATCTCCCTCTTGTTGCCCAGGCTGGAGTGCAGTGGCACAATCTCAGCTCACTGCAACCTCTGCCTCCTGGGTTCGAGCGATTCTCCTGCCTCAGCCTCCTGGGTAGCTGGGATTACAGGCGCCTGCCACCACGCCCGGCTAATTTTTCTACTTTTAGTAGAGATGGGGTTTTGCAGTGTTGGCCAGGTTGGTCTCGAACTCCTGACCTCAGGTGATCCGCCCGCCTCAGCCTCCCAAAGTATTGGGATTACAGGCGTGAGCCACCTCGCCCGGCCAATCAACTCCATCTTAAAACCAGCAAGACACACCACGTGCAGTGGCTCACTCCTGTAATCCCAGCACGTTGGAAGGCTGGGCTGGGCAGATCATCTGAGGTCGGGAGTTCAAGACCAGCCTGGCCAACATGGCGAAACCCTGTCTTTACTAAAAATACAAAAATTAGGCCCAGTGTGGTGGTGGGCACCTTTAATCCCAGCTACTCGGGAGGCTAAGGCAGGAGAATCGCTTGAACCTTGGAGGCGGAGGTTGCAGTGAGCCAAGATCACACCACTGCACTCCAGCCTGGGCAATAGGAGTGAAAGTCCGTTTCAAAAAAAAAAAAAAAAATTAGCTGGGTGTGTGGTGGTGCATGCCTGTAATCCCAGCTACTTGGGAGGCTGAGGCAGGAGAATCACTTGAACCCGGAAGGCAGAGGTTGCAGTGAGCTGAGATTGCGCCATTGCACTCCAGCCTGGGCAACAAGAGTGAGACTCTGGAAAAAAAAAAAAAAACTAGCATGACCCATGGTCATAAGATGTTTATAGTTGAGGAAACAACCTAAAGATTACCTGCAAGGACAGACTTCTACAAAAACAGAAAAGCCCAGATGTCCCAATATCCATAACAAGATTTGCTTTCAAGATAATTATGCTTTTTTTAAAGATAGTTATGCTTTAATGTACTCACACAGTAGAATGTCAAGGATAGGTTTCTTTAAATCAATACCATAATAAATTTGGTCATGCTGTCTGCCCATCCGCATGTAGGCACAGCTTAGTTTAGTCTTTGTATAGACAAAGATCCCTATAGAAGAAAAACTTAAAGACTATGTGTTCCTCCACTTGCTTTCTGAGGACACTCTATTCTATAATGAAGTAGCTTTAAATAAACTATCTCTTCTCCCTGCACTCCGATTCTCCTTGAATTCTTCCCAATGCGAGAGCCAAGAACCTTCTCTTGGGGTCTGGACCAAGACTCCTTTTTCCAGTAACAATAGGTTAAGAGAGAGAGGAGAAGGAGGAGCATATATGCTTGTATTGGCAGGATAGTACATCATAGTATTCCTCTATTTGCTCAACTTTGGGATACAAAATGTTTAGAAAGATCAGTGAACAATCAAGAGCTATATAGAAAAAAATTGTTTTGGAATATAGAGTAGCATAGGGAAGATTAGGGCTGTGTAGCATGTTTAGGGGTGGCATGAGGACAGAAAGAAGCATGACAGGGAGGGGAGGGAGATGAGACTGAGGATGAGGAAGCTTAAGATGGGAACTAGAACTGACAATTGATCACCACTCTATTACTATGAAAATTACCTGTTGGGCTGCGGGCAGTGGCTGATGCCTGTAATCCCAGCACTTTGCGGGGCTGAGGCGGGTGGATCACCTGAGGTTGGGAGTTTAAGACCAGCCTGACCAACATGGAGTAACCTCATCTCTATTAAAAATACAAAATCAGCCGGGTGTGGTGGTGGGCGCCTGTGATCCCAGCTACTCGGGAGGCTGAAGCAGGAGAATTGCTTGAACCTGGGAGGCGGAGGTTGAGGTGAGCCGAGATCATGCCATTGCACTCCAGCCCAGGCAACAAGAATGAACTCTGTCTCCTAAAAAAAAAAAAAAAAAAAAAAAGGGAAATAGAACTGACAATTGATCACCACTCTATTACTATGAAAATTATCTATTAAAGATTCATTTAGCCCTCCAGCTGGGCTCCCTGAGGAAGGGGAGTAGTGGGTGCTAATCAGCTAATTTAATCAGCAACTTAATTGCAATTTTAATAACTGCCACTGATTGAATACTTATATATGTGTCAGTCATAGCACTGAAGTGTTCTAGTTCCTTTAAAAATTTAAACTTCAAAGCTGGGCACAGTGGTGTGTACCTGTAGTTCTGGCTAGTTGGGAGACTAAGGCAGGAGGATGGCTTGAATCCAGGAGTTGCCTTGGCAACATAGCAAGACCCTGTCTCTTAAAAAAAAATAAATTTCAACAAATCTGTGAAGTAAAATTTTAAAATTGTGGTGAAATATGAATAACATCAAATTTACCATTTTAACCATTTAAAATTGTACAGTTCTGGCCTGGCGTGGTGGCTCACCCATGTAATCCCAGCACTTTGGGAGGCCAAGGCAGGCAGATCACTTGAGATCAGAAGTTCGTGACTAGCCTGGCCAACATGGCGAAACCCTCTCTCTACTAAAAATGCAAAAATTAGCAGAGCTTGGTGGCGGGTGCATGTAGTCCCAGCTACTCAGGAGGCCGAGGCACGAGAATCTCTTGAACCCAGGAGGCAGAGGGTACAGTGAGCTGAGATTACACCACTGCACTCCAGCCTGGGTGACAATGTGAGACTCCATCTCAAAAAAAAACCAAAAAACAAAAAACAAAACAAAACAAAAAAAAGTTCTGTGGCATTAAATACAGTCACATTATTGTACATCCATTAAGTAAAATCGATTTTTAAAATAGTTTTACTGATGATCAAACTTTGCATCAGATAGTTTAAATAATTGGACTATTAGTTGGTAGCAGAGGTAATATTGAGCTCCATGTTTGTCTGACTTCAAATTCTGTGCTCGTTTTCTATAGCATGTAGTCCTGCAACCTTTTGGAGGGAGATGAGATTCAAACAAATGAAATAGGCTGGGCATAGTGGCTCATGCCTGTCATCCCAGCACTTTGGGAGGTCAAGGTTGGGGGAATCCCTTGAGGCCAGGAGTTTGAGACCAGCCTGGGCAACATAGCAAGACCTTGTCTCTCAAAAAAAAAAAAAAAAAAAAAAAAAATCAGCTGGGCCAGGCACGGTGGCTGACGCCTGTAATCCCAGCACTTTGGGAGGCCGAGGTGAGCAGATCACGAGGTCAGCAGATCGAGACCATCCTGGCTAACACAGTGAAACCCTCTCTCTACTAAAAATACAAAAAATTCTACAACTATCTGATCTTTGACAAACCTGAGAAAAACAAGCAATGGGGAAAGGATTCCCTATTTAATAAATGGTGCTGGGAAAACTGGCTAGCCATATGGAGAAAGCTGAAACTGGATCCCTTCCTTACACTTTATACAACAATTAATTCAAGATGGATTAAAGACTTAAACGTTAGACCTAAAACCATAAAAACCCTAGAAGAAAACCTAGGCATTACCATTCAGGACATAGGCATGGGCAAGGACTTCATGTCTAAAACACCAAAAGCAATGGCAACAAAAGCCAAAATTGACAAATGGGATCTAATTAAACTAAAGAGCTTCTGCATAGCAAAATAAACTACCATTAGAGTGAACAGGCAACCTACAATATGGGAGAAAATTTTCGCAACCTACTCATCTGACAAAGGGCTAATATCCAGAATCTACAATGAACTCCAACAAATTTACAAGAAAAAAACAAACAACCCCATCAAAAGCGGGCAAAGGACATGAACAGACACTTCTCAAAAGAAGACATTTATGCAGCCAAAAAAACACATGAAAAAAATGCTCACCATCACTGGCCATCAGAGAAATGCAAATCAAAACCACAATGAGATACCATCTCACAGCAGTTAGAATGGCAATCATTAAAAAGTCAGGAAACAACAGGTGCTGGAGAGGATGTGGAGAAATAGGAATACTTTTACACTGTTGGTGGGACTGTAAACTAGTTCAACCCTTGTGGAAGTCAGTGTGGCGATTCCTCAGGGATCTAGAACTAGAAATACCATTTGACCCAGCCATCCCATTACTGGGTATATACCCAAAGGACTCTAAATCATGCTGCTATAAAGACACATGCACACATATGTTTATTGCGGCATTATTCACAATAGCAAAGACTTGGAACCAACCCAAATGTCCAACAATGATAGACTGGATTAAGAAAATGTGGCACATATACACCATGGAATACTATGCAGTCATAAAAAATGATGAGTTCATGTCCTTTGTAGGGACATGGATGAAATTGGAAATCATCATTCTCAGTAAACTATCGCAAGAACAAAAAACCAAACACTGCATATTCTCACTCATAGGTGGGAATTGAACAATGAGAACACATGGACACAGGAAGGGGACCATCACACTCTGGGGGCTGTTGTGGGGTGGGGGAGGGGGGAGGGATAGCATTGGGAGATATACCTCATGCTAAATGACGAGTTAATGGGTGCAGCACACCAGCATGGCACACGTATACATATGTAACTAACCTGCACATTGTGCACATGTACCCTAAAACTTAAAGTATAATAAAAAAAATAAATAAATACAAAAAATTAGCTGGGCGTGGTGGTGGGCGCCTGTAGTCCCAGCTACTCAGGAGGCTGAGGCAGGAGAATGGTATGAACCCAGGAGGCGGAGGTTGCAGTGAGCAGAGATCGCGCCACTGCACTCCAGCCTGGGCAAGAGAGCAAGACTCCATCTCAAAAAAAAAAAAAAAAAAAAAAAATCAGCCAGGCATTGTAGTGCATCCCTATAGTCCCAGCTACTCAGGAGGCTGAGGCAGGAGCATCACTTGAGCCCAGGAGTTCCAGGCTACAGTGAGCTATGATCATGCCACTGCTCTCCAGCCTAGGCAACAGAGCATGACTCTGTCTCTAAAATCCTTTTTTTTTTTTTTGAGCTGGGAGCTGGGTGAGGCTTCTGTGGATTCCCAAGAGGTATTTGTGGCGTGAATGGAGCAAAGGTGATGTTTCACTTCATCACGTCCAGCACTGTCCCAAGGTTAAATGGGCGCGTGAGGACAGTTTTCTCCGGTCCTGGCGGGTTTGCCCACCTGCCGGCCAGCGTTCTGCGGGAGTCAAGCCTGGAAAGCGTGTGTGCGGCGCCCAGGCATCAGACACTGGAACGCATGCGAATGGTGCTATTCTTTGCCACATAGCGAGCACTTTATAAGGTCACTTATCGTCCTAAATGAATGGTTAAATCGTGGAAGCCGCAAAGAAAGCCACACAGATTTGACTCAATACCTAGCCCGGTACTCAGGAACCCCTCTCAGGGGTGCGCGAGCAGGGCCGGAATCAAGAAGCCTCTTTTGGGGTGGGCGGGGACCGATCTTGAGCTCCCACTGCGGGGCACCGCCTCTTTTCCTCGCCGGCCGCCCGCTAGGAGGCGCTGGGGAGCTTGCAGGCCACCTGCGAGGCGGTCCCGCTCTCCCCACCCCTCAGCCCGCGCCCGGCGGAGAGACTACAACTCCCGGAGTGCTCTGGGAACGGAGCCGCGGGAGCTACAGGCGGAGGGACGCGAGGGCGGGCTTTCCGGGTGTGTGTTTCCGGCGTCGGCGGCCGCGGCCGGGGACGGTGTGAGAGCGGTAAGATGGCGGCGGCGGCGGTGGTGGAGTTCCAGAGAGCCCAGTCTCTACTCAGCACCGACCGGGAGGCCTCCATCGACATCCTCCACTCCATCGGTAAAGGTCGCCGCGCCGCCTCCCCGGCCCCGCCGGTCCCGCTGGGCTTATGTCGGTCGGCGGCAGCGGAGAGGGGCCGGGCTAGCCGGCTCTGGTGCTGCTGACTCACTGTGTGTGTGAGGGGGGCCGGGCCGGGGGCGCAGGCCGCTCGGAGCTCTCCAGAGCCCCCCAGGTCTCCCTCTTGTGGGAGGACTTGAGGCAATCCCCGGGTCCCCTCGTCGGCTGCTGACTCACGGGGGGCTCAGCGTAGGGTGGGAGAGTGGGCCGGGCCGGGCCCCCATCCCTCCCTAGCCGTGTCCCCGGCTCTGGCCCGCACGAGCTGGTCTGGGACCCGGAGCAGTGCCGGCCGGCGTACTTGTCACGGACTGGTCCTAGAGTCTCTACTTGAAAGGCTTTGGCGAAACCAGCTTAGGACGGGCATTTCCCGCCGTTGTAATCAGCACAGCCTGCTCTGGGTGGGAGCGTGAGCGCTTGCTCTTCTCTGGGAGTTTCCTTCCACGGGACGCTGGGAGCTGCTACTCCTCAGCCCCACGGCAGAAAGCTCCACTAAGAGGAGGGTCTCTTTCAGAATGTGGGAAATTCAGGGGTGACACACACCTCAGATTGGCATTTGGTTTGTGGAGGTGGCCGAGACGCTCATCTGCCCTGTGTAGGGTGTAAGAGTGAGGTGTTGGAGCGGGACCGCCTGGCTAGAGGAGGTGACTAATCTTCCCAGACTCCCTGTAGGGGTTGGAAGTGAGTTAAGGGAGTTAGTTGTCAGCCGCGGAGTTTAGGGAATTCTTCGGAACGGGTCGGCTGCATGTTGCTGGAAAAATTAAAATTTCTTAACACTGTAATACGATGGTCTTACACCTGCACACAACAGGAAAACTGAAATGGGAACCCCAGCCAGTCGCTTCCGGCAGCTTTCTGTTGGGATTCAAGTGTGAACAGAAATTTATAATGACAGAGGAAGACTTTAATGTTTACTCATAAAGGATTCAATTAGGGCTTGGACCAGCTCTTCACTGCACATGTAATGGAATCTTTTTAGTGTAGTTTGGGAAGATCTGAATTGGCTCAACAAGTAGTATGAGAATGCACCTGTATGTGGGACTTGGAAGATGTTGGCATTTGACTTAGTGTGTTGAATTTTGATATTCCAGACCTGCACGGAGAAAGGACAATGACAAGATCTTGATACTTTATCATTGGGGATACTAGAGAAGGAGAGGAAGTGGGCGTCAAGATGTATCTTTGAATGATATTGGTAAAAGGTGTTTCATTTTAAAAGTTCTGATCTTAGGTTAGTTACTTCTGCGGAACCAGAGTCATCTCAATCACCGTTACATGGGTATTTTATTCTGAGTACACACTATTATTTAGTACTAATGTGAGGAGCATGAATTTTAATTGTCTGTGTCTAGTGCCTAATATTTTGTCTTTCATAAAGTAGAAATTACGTCAAATATTACAATTAGAGTATCTCCTCTTGGCCCACTATTCTAGGGGAAAGCTTCACTGTTAGAGCAAGCTTGAGTCATGATGGTTGACGGCCTTACTTTTTCTGGACTCCATCATGGAGTATCAAAATCTTGGTTTTTGTCAAGTCATGATGCTTTGTAAGAGTAGTAGTAACTAGTGGTGATCACTACAAACTTGGAGAGGCTATTCCATGTTTGAATGTTAAAATAGTTATTAACTGTTGAAAACAGGACAGATAGCACAAAGTTATTTTAACAGACCTCAATGCATTAAAAAGTGGCAGTCTTTCCTAAGTGTAGCTGTGCAGGATCTGGGGCTTTGATAGAGTTGCTTTTCTTGAATGGCTGTATAGACCTGCTTATCCCTAACACACCCATCAGCTGAGGCTTTGCACAGACCTAAAGTTTATTGAAAGGCTTTTGACTTATAGGCATCAGTAACTTGGTCAATTGATTTTAGTTTAAAATAAACGCACAGGCATGTTTAATATCTTCACATAAAATAGTGACTGGCACAGATCTTGGCACCATAAGTATGAAGGATTTGTTTTGTTTTAATTTTGCTTTAACCAAGTGACCACAACAGAAACTTAGTGTATGTAGGTAAGCAAAATTCTGCTGGGTAGAATGAAAAGGCACATTTAAAATCAAAGAGAAGAATCTTTTTTTTATGATTTACATGGAGCATATTCTATGTATATATGATCTTTTTTTTTCCCTGGCTTAGAGTTTTTTTTTTTTTAAACTCTAGAATTTGTCTTTTGGTAAATATGTTTGAGTTTGTAATGAATCTTATGAGGGTGAAATTTCCCTCAGTCTTCATTTTTTGGTCAGAATTTTAAGAGGGTTTGCATTTTCCTCTCCCAGTGAAGCGTGACATTCAGGAAAACGATGAAGAGGCAGTGCAAGTCAAAGAGCAGAGCATCCTGGAACTGGGATCTCTCCTGGCAAAGACTGGACAAGCTGCAGGTAAGTGCTACACATGGATTGTACCTGAAATGCTCAGTGAAATTCCTGTCTTTTGTTGGAGTGAAGAATCATGGGACTGATCAACAAACTGAATTCAGCTTTATTTGCTTGGCAACTGGTTGAGCTTCAGTTTTTTAGCAAGCAATTAAGTGGCCTTTAAACTCACTTCTTTCATGGTAGTTTAGTTTTGCAAATGAGAGACAATCTTATTTTTGTTCGGATATAGTGATTTCTGATTTGTTTCTGGTTTTTGAATTCTCACTGTATTCCCTTACATAGAGGCAGTAACAGTCTTCAATAATTTCACTGAGCAACTCTGATGTATTTAAGATAGATAACAACTTTAAGCACCTGATTTAAAAATGACAAAGGATTTTGTATCCAAGTGACTCACTGTCATTTTTTTCTGATAGATTCAGAATGAGAATGAGTAAGACATTAAATGGAGCCTTCCCAAGACTTCTCTATTCATACCTAGGACTTTGTGCACATCATTGCTCAAACATTCTAGTTGTAATTGAACCATTGACTGATTAGATTTGACATAATATTCTGATGATGGGTGTGTCCTTGGAATGAGAAGGGAGTCCTTTTGATCAGGAAGGACTTTTTACCAGTAAAGTGGTAATAGTATTTAGAGAGAAGTCTGTTTGAACTTAAATGGGTGATTTTTTGTCAAGTTTAAAGTGAATTTAGAGCTCATTTGATTAGATGTGATTAAGATCTGGTAAGTGACCTCATGAATTATTTTCCCTAAAATTATGTTGTTGTTCAAGAGAATGATGGGGCTTAGTTAGCACAACTTCTTCAACTTGAGAACTAAAGATTTTTTTTTCTTTTTTCTTTTTCTTTTTTTTTTTTTGAGACGGGGTCTCGCTGTGTCACCCGGGCTGGAGTGCAGTGGTGCGATCTTGGCTCACTGCAACCTCCGCCTCCTGGGTTCAAGCGATTCTCCTGCCTCAGCCTCTGGAATAGCTGGAATTATAGGCACATGCCACCAAGCCTGGCTAATTTTTGTATTTTTAATAGAGACGGGGTTTCACCATGTTGATCAGGCTGGTCTTGAACTCCTGACCTCATGATACACCCACCTCGGCCTCCCAAAGTGCTGGGATTCCAGGTGTGAGCCATTGTGCCCAGCCAGTGATTTTTTCAATTAAAGATAACTAACTTATTAATTATTAGGCTCAGTCTATAGAGCTGAATAAAGATGTATGAAATTGTGAGGATGTGTTTACATGGGCCTTATATCTTACTTAAAACATCATTAAGTAGCTATGAAAAGAACCATCCATAATGGTTTTTGAGTGCTATGAACTCTTTTTTTTTTTTAATTATTATTTTTTTTGAGACAGAGTTTTGCTCTTGTTGCCCAGGCTGGAGTGCAATGGTGCGATCTCGGCTCACTGCAACCTCCGCCTCCCAGGTTCAAGCGATTCTACTACCTCAGCCTCCCGAGTAGCTGGGATTGCCAGCATGTGCCACTATGCCCGGCTAATTTTGTATTTTTTTTTTTTTTAGTAGAGGTGAGGTTTCACCATGTTGGTCAGGCTGGTCTTGAACTCCTGACCTCAGGTGATCTACCTGCCTCGGCCTTCCAAAATGATGGGATTACAGGTGTGAGCCACCGCACGTGGCCAAGTGGTTACTCTTTTAAACACATACATGGTTTAACTTAATTGAATCCTCGAAACAACTTGAAGTAGGTACTGTTACCATTTTACACATGAGGATACTGAGCACAGAAAAGTTAAATAACTTACCAAAGCTCATTCAACTAATAACTGGTAGACCTAGGATTTGAACTCATGTAGTCTTACTTCAGAGCCCATATAGCCACATGACATCATGGTTATTGCTTTCCTATAACTGTCTACTTAAATGAGTTATCATTGGTTGGTGGTGTCTTTTCATCTTAGGCTGACTTCCTTCCTATTTAACATACATAAGGATTCCACTTGTCTGTCAGTTAATTTGAGCTTGGGGGGTTCCAAAACAGTTTTGATATCCATGCAAAATATAATAAGGTAATTTTTCTGAATTATAAAGCCAACTGAAGTGATGTGAAAATTTTTTTTGTTGTTAGCCAGGCGTGGTGGCTCATGCCTGTAATCCCAGCAATTTGGTAGGCTGAGGTAGGAGGATCCCTTGAGCCCAGGAATTTGAGACCAGCTCTGGCAACATAGTGAGACCCCGTCTCTACAAAAAATAGAAAAATTAGCTGGGTGTGGTGTTATGTGCCTGTAGTCCCAGCTACTCTGGAGGCTGAGGTGGGAGGATTGCTTGAGCCGAGGAGATTGAGGCTGTAGTCAGCTATGGTCACACTGCTATGCTCTAGCCTGGGTGACAGAGCAAGACCTGTCTCAAAAAAAGATTTTTTTGTTGTTGAAATATCCAAATTTCTACTTTCCTCCAGTGGCATGAATTAAGAACAGTGTGTGGTATATAGTCAACACTTCAGTAATTTTCATCCAAAAATACTGTTTTGCTTGAAATTCCTATTTTATATGTGTTCTCCCCTTATTTCTTGCCCTTCCTGCCTTGTGACCTGAGAAGTTTAGAAGTGTACTGCTAAACCTATTGGAATTTAATAGATGAATTATAAGAACTTTCAAAAACATTTCCATGTTACTTATTGTTTTCTAAGAAAGTTTGATGAGTATAGGTATACACAATGGGAACTCTAAGGAAGTGTTGAGGCTTACATATATTTAGCTGTCTTTGCTATTAATGATAGATAGGTTTGTATTGTTTGCTCCTGAGAACAGAAAATATGTCTGTTCCATTAATGTTCAGTTTTGTTTTTTATGCATTTAATAAATGCATAGCATTGTGCTAAGTATTCTACTCAAAAATTTAAGATAGGATCCCTGGCCAACAAAAATCACTTGGGGATTACCAAATAAAACAATGTCTGATGTGTAATTGTGATTGCGAGTAGTGTTAGTAGTGTTGAGCATCATCAGACATGATGCCTTGGCTCAGGATTTCATAGCCTAAAACTTTTAAAAGGAATCTGTTGAGTTCTGTGAGGTCCTGCCTCAGGCTCCCAAGTAGCTGGAACTACAGGCGCCCACCACCACCCCCGGTAAATTTTTGTATTTTTAGGAGAGGCGGAGTTTCATCATGTTGTCCAGGCTGATCTCGGGCTCCTGACCTCAAATGATCCACCCACCTCTGCCTTTCAAAGTGTTGTGATTATAGGCATGAGCCACTGTGCCTGGCCTTTTTTTTTTTTGAGACTGAGTCTCACTCTGTTGCCCAGGCTGGAGTGCAGTGGTGTGATCTCGGCTCACTGCAACTTCTGCCTCCTGGGTTCAAGCGATTCTCGTGCCTCAGCCTCCCCAAGTAGCTGGGACTACAGGCGTGAGCCACCATGCTCGGCTAATTTTTTTTTTTTTTCTTTTAGTAGAGATGAGGTTTCACCATGTTGGCCAGGCTTGTCTTGGACTCCTGACCTCAGGTGATCCACCCGCCTCGGCCTCCCAAAGTGCTGGGATTCCAGGTGTGAGCCACTGCGCCCAGCCAAGTTCTGTGAGGTTCTGACAAGGAAAATCTGGTCATATAATTACAAATAGTCCCAGTAAGAAAAGGAGGAAGTCAGTATGATTTTATGGGACTTAAAAAAAAAATTAACTCAGTATGTATGAAAATGGAAGGAAACAGGAAATACAAACAACAATGAATATAAAACAGTAGTAGACTAAAACAGATGATGAACTGAGTCTGAAAAATGGCAGGTGGGCACAGTGGCTCACACCTGTAATCCCAGGACTTTGGGAAGCTGAGGTGGGAGGATTGCTTGAAGCCAGGAGTTATGTGGACCAGTTTGGACCACATAGCGAAGGCACTATCTCTGTTAATTTTTTTTTTTTTTAAAGCAGCATGGGTAACATAAAGAGACCCCATATCTACAAAAAAAATCAAAAAATTGACTGGGTGTGGTGTTGCATGCCTGTGTCCCAGGTACTTGGGAAACAGAGGCAGGAGGATCACTTGAGCCTGGGAAGTCAAGGCTGCAGTGAGCCACAATTGTGCCATTGTACTACAGCCTGGGTGACTGAGTGAGGCTCTTTCTCAAAAAAAAAAAAAAAAAAAAGGAAAAAAGAAAAAGAAATGCAGGGGGACAACCAAGCAATCATTTGCTTCTCTCTTGGGGTAAGAAGGATAACACTCAGTGCTTAGAGAAAATATTGTAATGCTAGCAGGTGTTAGAAAGGCAGACTGCTTAGCTCATATTTCACTTCTGCCTTTTCTAGGAAGGAAAATGATTTTCAAATTGCGAAAGATAGAAATAACAGCAGAAAGAGATAATTAATGGTAGGTGAGAGAAGACAGAACAGATAGTCTCTGTAAATAAGTTCAGGTCTCTAGGCTCTAACAGTTTCTTTTATTATCAAAAAAATAGTTTTAGCAGATGTAACTATAGAGCCATATATTTTTCTGAGAAAAACCATGGAGAGGTATAAGGAAACTGAGGCAAATGTTATCTTGCCTTTCAAGAGGGTAATGCAAAGAATAGATGTATTCACTGTGTGCTGCACATTGAAATAAAGAAATTAAAAATAAAGAGTAGACACTATACATGGTCATCAGTGGTAGAGTTCTGGGACAGATTATTTGATAAGGAGATAGTAATCTCTTAAAAAACAGTGGATTTATTGTGAACAGATTATTCCAAATTCACCTTAGTTCTCTCTGTTTTGTTTTGTTTTTTTGAGACAGAGTCTCACTTTGTCACCCAAGCTGGAGTGCAGTGGCACAACCTTGGCTCACTGCAGCCTCGACCTCCTGGGCTCAAGCAATGCTCTTGCCTCAGCCCCCCCAAGTAACTTGGACTACAGGCCTTCACCACCATGCCTGGCTAATTTTTGTAGAGAGGGGGTTTCGCCATATTGCACAGGCTGGTCTTAAACTCCTGGGCTCAAGCAATCTGCCCGTCTTGGCCATCCAAAGTGCTAGGATTATAGGTGTGAGCCACTGCACCCAGCCTAGTTCTCTTTTTGGTTAGCTTTATCAGACCCATAGATTTTCAGGGGTCTGCATGCCACCTGTTTTTGTAAATAAAGTTTTATTGGAACAAAACCACGCCCATTTGTTTCCACATTGTGTGTGACTGGCTGAGTTCAGGACCTACTACTAAGACCATATAACCTGCAAAGCCAAAAAAATTTACTATCTGGCTCTTCACAGAAAGAGTTTGCCAGCCTCTGGATTAGAGGAATGATATAGACTGCATATCTGATGTAAGCAGGGTAGTTGAACATTTGCCATAATATTAATATCACAGGTACAGGTTATGAATTTACAATGGGCTGAATAACTGTATCCAAAACATGTTAATAAATGGATCATTTGTCAACCTGAAGGGAAGTCTTCAGGCATTGTGTCATGAGGATCTGTCCTTGTTTTTCTGGTCAGCATCTGGAATCATGGTTAAAGCCATTTCAGAAGGGATATTTATTTTTGTAGATGACTCAGTACAGTTAGAAGACAGAATTAAAATTCACAGTTATTGCCAAAGCCAGGAAGATTAAATTCAGTTGCGATAAGGATTAAGTTATATACTTAAAGTATTTTTCAAAACAGAGGAAGTTGGGGGAATTACCTGTTTTGACAGTAGTCTATTAAAAAGGACTTTAATGGGCTCAGTCTGAACAAAGAGAGGTGTTAGAAAAAGCAAAACATGCTATCTTGTGTTACATATCATGGCCAGATCAAGAGAATTAAATTGCCTCCTGGTCTATTGTCAGACCCTACCTGGAGCAATTGTTTTCATTTCTGGGTACCACAAAATACCACAAGTAGTACCTTTACAAAGTAGAGTTTGTTCAGAGGAGAGCAACTAAGTTACCTAGAAACAAGGACTTTGGAGGAACAGTTGAAATAGCCAAAGATGTTAAGCTTGGATAAAGGGAAAATTAGGGAAATGTAAATGATAATTCTCTTTAAGTATTTAAAGCCATGTGAAAGAAGGTATAGATTTGTGTTTTGTGTTTCAAAAAGGAATAATTTGTTTTGGCCAACATTGGAATAGGCTGCTTTGTGAACATTTCTGCGACTAGAAATCATTCAGAATTGTTCAGGCACAGGAGGAAATTCTGTGGGAGAAAGGGACGTTGCTTCAGACTACTTTTAAAAAGCTATCATTACATAATATAATTGAAATAAATGCAAAAGGAATTTGAGGGGGAGAATCACTGTAGACTGGAGTTACATGGAAAACTCAATAGGACTTCAGATGGACCTAAAAGGAAATATAAGATTTATATAGACTGAGAAGATGGCAAGACATTTCAGATGGGATTATGGCATTAGTGCCTCTTGAAAGCAGGAGTATATACTGTAGTCTTGTGCAGAGGTGAATGAGGTGGCAGAATGGCAAAAAGTTTTAAACATTGGTAATCAAAGGTCATTACTGGGGAGTAAAGGGAAAAGATGAACTTTTCTACTCTATATCAAGTTCTTAAGTACCGGACACAGTCCCATGCATTCTCTGACTATTCAGGCAGATGAGGATTTCAGGGCCTTGAATTAGCATTCTCTGGAGGGTGAGGTTTGCTTGCCCTGAATTAGAGTTCTCAGGAGGGTGAGTCTGCAATTGGAGAATATTAAAGAGGCAGTGGCACTAAAGTAATTTTAACCCACATTCCAAAAATACCTCCTTAGTTGTTTAGTTGAGACATTCTCTAATTTTTACTATTTGACAAGCATATCTCTAGTTTATTGTTTTGAAAGATGTTTCTTTAGAGTTCATATACTGCCCTCTTCTATATAGGGGGGGAAAAGCTCTATGATGGATCCCTTTTTTGGTCATAGTTTAAGACTTAGGTTTTGAAGATTAATGAGGAATTTAAAAGAGATATAGCAGCACTTTAAGGGCAAAACACTCTTCTATGTGAAAAGTTTATTCAGAAGAGTGCCAGGGAAGTGATAATGCAGAAAGGCTAAACTGGGGAGCACTGCAGAAAGACAGGAAAAAGGAAAAATCTCTGTCTAAGGGGAACAGCTGAAGCAGACTTGGAAGTTAGAAAAAAATTACTTCTATAACCTGATCATATTTATTGGTTGTGAGGAAGTAATTTTGTGAAGGTGGCAGGGACACAGCATATTTCATGTTCTAGAAAACTGCTTTTTGAGATTATGAATACTTTGCTGTTTATCTTTCATTAAGATGGATAAATGAAGCAGAGACATGAGCTTTTCCTGGAACTTCATAGTAATCCAGTGGCTGAGTAGGGAACAGAATGCAAATTTGGTATATGATGTTAACTTATTTTTGCTATTCTGCTATTTGCTAGGAATGCTTTAAACTCCTAGTAAGTTTCACTTAGACTGATTCCAGTGATGTAAGTACCGATTTTTATGACGTTGGGTCAGTTTCTTAAGTGGGTATTTTGTCTCAAATGTTGATGTTTACTTCTCTTTTTGAATTGCCTTTCATACAGAGCTTGGAGGACTCCTGAAGTATGTACGACCCTTCTTGAATTCCATCAGCAAGGCTAAAGCAGCTCGCCTGGTCCGATCTCTTCTTGATCTGTTTCTTGATATGGAAGCAGCTACAGGGCAGGAGGTAAGTGATATTAATGACAGAAAGTAGACAATATGGAGAAAAGTTTGTTTCCATGAAAGAAATGCCTGCCTGCACTTTAGTACTAATGTGGAAGGGAAAGCTGGGAGGACAGCGCAGGACTTATCATGTCAGTTTCTCTTTGTTACAGGGCATTTGATACTTTGGGTCTGTTCCATGCTTTGCTTTGTAAGTGGAGATTGTCAGTGGTCCCTGGAATCCTCATTACATCAGGGTCACAAACTGATTCTTGTCTTTGAGGTATTGTATTGCCACACCTTTGTAATGTTTTCTGTGTCTGTGGTACCTTTCATCTCGTGTCACAAAGCTCCTTCTGAGCACTAATTAAGTCTTGTGGTATTCCTTCTTAGCATGTTTTGTACTGCATATATGCCTTTATTGAGGGGTGAGCATCCATCCATTTGTGTCTCATTGTGCAGAAGTGACTCTGGTGTTCCTGTACGTGTCCCACAAGTTCAGACTAGACCCTGAGCTGTATTAAAGAGTGCTTCTCTGTAATCACTGAATCTTCCAACCTTCTCAAAGATAACTGTATTTTCTGCAATTCAGGAAGAGACACATACCAAAATTAAACATCATTCTGTAAAAAGTGGCAGATTCAAGCAGGGTATATTGTCATTGCTTGAATCTGTTTGTAGGAAGAATATAGTTGTTGTTTTTCTTATGGATATATTGATCAGTACTCATTGAGTGCCTGCTACGTGTTAGGCACTGTTTTAGGTATTGGGGATACAGTTGTAAAAACACAGTCACTGTTATGAGGATTATTTTTTAATGGGGAAGGCAGGCAGTAAACAAATGTAAAATGTCAGATAATGTAATGGCAGAATTGCTAGTTGGTTACATGTCTGATTGTTTGCTGTAGCCTCTGTGGGTGTGAAAGGTATGAAAGGCCATAGTAGCATATTGAATAAATGGGAATTTCAGAAACCTAGGACACGTGGATCCTACTTTGGAATCATACCTTTTGTAAAATCTGGCTTTAATGATTCTTTGAATCCTGATTTAAACACTATATACTAACTTTATTTGTAGAAAATTCATTTATAGAGCAGTCTTCAGATTTATGTCTCTGGCAAAACTGTTTAATGATAGTATATAAAAAGTTAGATGGCTATTTTGAATTAAAGTGTCAGTTATTATAATGAAAAAATTAAAAATTATTTAGGGTATTAGTCTTATCTAACTTTTTTTAAAATTATACTTTAAAAAACTCATGAGGCCGGGCGCAGTGGCTCACGCCTGTAATCCCAGCACTTTGGGAGGCCAAGGCAGGCGGACCACGAGGTCAGGAGATTGAGACCATCCTGGCTAACATGGTGAAACCCCGTTTCTACTAAAAATACAAAAAATTTAGCCGGGTGTGGTGGCGGGCGCCTGTAGTCCCAGCTACTTGGGAGGCTGAGGCAGGAGAATGGCGTGAATCCGGGAGGTGGAGCTTGCAGTGAGCCGAGATCACCCCATTGCACTCCAGCCTGGGTGACAGAGCGAGACTCTGTCTCAAAAAAAAAAAAAAAAAACTCGTGAAAGTGGTACCATCCTTTGTTTGAAATAGAGTACCTTAAAATAGACTGATCAGTAAATGTTAATTTGAAACTGACTGATAAATGTTACTTGGAAGTTTTTGGGCAGAAAAGTTAATTATGGAAGCTGCTCCTTTTTGCACACTGAAGTTTCTGAAATTATCCGTCCCCATAACCTAGAGCTCACTCAGCGGATAGAACAGCATTTGTTTTTTTTTTATTGGCGATGGAGTTTCACTCGTTGCCCAGGCTGGAGTGCAATGGCGTGATCTTGGCTCACTGCAACCTCCGCCTCCCGGGTTCAAGGGATTCTCCTGCCTCAGCCTTCTGAGTAGCTGGGACTACAGGCATGCATTACCATGCCCGGCTAATTTTTTTTTTTTATTTTTTTTGAGACGGAGTCTCGCTCTGTCGCCCAGGCTGGAGTGCAGTGGCACGATCTCGGCTCACTGCAAGCTCCGCCTGCCAGATTCACGCCATTCTCCTGCCTCAGCCTCCCCAGTAGCTGGGACTACAGGCGCCTGCCACCACGCCTGGCTAATTTTTTGTAATTTTTTAGTAGAGACGGGGTTTCAAAGTGTTAGGATGGTCTTGATCTCCTGACCTCGTGATCTGCCTGCCTCGGCCTCCCAAAATCCTGGGATTACAGGCGTGAGCCACTGTGCCCGGCCCTAATTTTGTATTTTTAGTAGAGACGGGGTTTTACCATGTTGGTCAGGCTGGTTTTGAACTCCTGACCTCAGGTGATCCACCCGCCTCGGCCTCCCAAAGTGCTGAGATTACAGGCGTGAGCCACTGCGCCTGACTTGCATTTGTTTAATGATCATTTCTCCTATTCCTTTGTGGAAATCCATTCGAGTTCTCTGCTATAGTTCGCTAGTAGGATTTCCTGGCCTTTGTCATATGGCTCCCTGACTGGTTAGGCTCTCCCTTAACTGTGGTTATATGTTGTCATTGTTCATTGCACATTACATTTATATAAACTAAAGACCTTTCTTCCTTTCCTTAGAGTGAAAGGAAACACTTTTAGGCATTGTATCATTTTATCATCAGTGTCATTTTAGTTTTTAGTAAAGGCTATTTTTGTTTTTTGAGACAGCCTTGCTCTGTTGCCCAGGCTGGAGTGCAGTGGCAGAATCTTGGCTCACTGCAGCCTCAACCTCCTGGAGTCAAGTGATCCTCTTGCCTCAGCCTCCTGCTTAGCTGGAACTACAGGCACGCACCACTACACTCGGCTAATTTTTGTATTTTTGTAGAGATGAGGTTTTGCCATGTTGCCCAGGCTGGTCTTGAACTCCTAGTCTCAAATGATCTGCCTGCCTTGCCCTTCCAAGTCCTGGGATTACAGGTGTGCAGCACTACGCCTGGCTAAGGCTGATTTTTTTGATGGTTAGCAGCTTTGCTTTTATCATGAACCAGAGTCTTATTCCACTAAGTAGGACTTCTTTTGGTAATTTTTGTGGATTATAGGTTATTTGCTTGTTTTGGAGCAAATTGTGAATCATCCAGACTGTCTCACCTGCACCTCAAACTCAATATGGGCAACCTCAACATCCAACCATTTGTTAAATTTTGTCAATTCAGCTTTCTTCATTATCTGCCTCTCTACCTCTTTTGTATTTGTTCTCTCTCTCTTTTTTTTTTTTCTCCCCCCCGAGATGGAGTCTTGCTCTGTCACCCAGGCTGGAGTGCAGTATTACGATCTTGGCTCACTGCAACCTCTGCCTACTGGGTTCAAGCAATTCTCCTGCCTTAGCCTCCCAAGTAGCTGGGATTACAGGTGCCTGCCACCACACCTGGCTAATTTTTGTATTTTTAGTAGAGACAGAGTTTCACCATGTTGGCCCGGCTGGTCTCGAACTCCTGACCTTGTGATCTGCCAGCCTCGGCCTCCCAAAGTACTGCGATTATAGGCGTGAGCTACTGCGCCCAGCCATGTTCTCTCTTTACAACTACTATCTAGTTTGGTTCTTAATTATTTTTTACTTGGCTACTGTAAAAGCCTCATTCCATCATTGTCAGAGATACCTTACCAAATAGCCCTCTGATAATTTTATTCCTCTCCCTCTTCTCCCACAACTCAAACCTTCAGTGGCTTTCCATTGCCTGCAGAATTAGATAATTAATGGTTTTCTATAATACAACCTACTGCAACCTACTGCAGTAGTCTAATCTCCGAGGACTCTACTAAGTATATCAAATATGTCAGCCATGTTGGATCCCTGGCTGTTTGCTGAGCAAGCCTGTATGACCTTCATGCTGTACCTTTCTCTTCCATAATCTTATCTCAAGTTCTACCTCCTCTGAACTCTTTCCTTCCTGACTTTAATGTGGTTTTAACTCTTTCAGTGACTCACGTTGTATTTTGTACATGCTCTATTTCTGAGTATTCTGCCTTGTATGACAATTGCTTTACACTTGCCTTATCTCCTTTACTGTAATACAGTCTCACTCAGGTGAAGCACTATGTGCCTTGCAGTACCACAGAGCCTTCCTCATTCCCAGTACAGTTCAAATTCCTTAACCATGGCTACCTCTGACCACATCCACTATACTAGTCTCCTTTTACTTTCTTTACAGCTGTAATTACTGGCCTTATTGCCTTATGCTTCAAACTGTCTGGGGTTGGGACATTTATATACATATGGATTGCTGTCAGCTTGATCTTAATAGGGTTTTTTTTCTTTACACTGTTTCAAGTCTTCGCTCACATCTTACCTCCTCAGAGACTTTCCTTGATCACCCTATCTTTGTTCCCTTTTTAAAAATATTTGTTTTTTAAAAAAATTAGGTGTGGTGGTGCATGCCTGTAATCCCAGGTACTCAGGTGGCTGAGGCACAAGAATCGCTTGAATCCAGGAGGTAGAGGTTCCAGTGAGCCAAGATCGTGCCACTGCATTCCAGCCTGGGCAAGAGTAAGAAGAGTGAGACCTCTGTCTCAAAAAAAAAAAAAAAAAAAAAAAAAAAAAAAAATATATATATATATATATATATATATTTTTTTTACTTATATACTCTTAAGTGTTGTATCCCCAGCACTTAGAGTACTTTGGCTTGAAGAAGCTGCATACCTATTTGTTGAAGGAATGTATGGACTGTGCCTGTGCCTTCCCTATAGTAGATGTGCGGTGGTATGCTCACAGCTCACTGCAGCCTCAACTTCCTGGGCTCAGGTGATTCTCCCACCTCAGCCTTCCAAATAACTGGGACTACAGGTGCACACCATGACGCCTGGCTAATTTTGTTTGTTTGTTTGTTTGTATTTTTAGTAGAGATGGGATTTTGCTGTGTTGCTCAGGCTGGTCTCAAACTTCTGGGTTCAAGTGATCCTCTGGACTCGGCCTCCCAAAGTGCTGGGATTACAGATGTGAGACACCATGCCCAGCCAGGAAATACTTTGTTGAATTAAGATCTGAGTTTATTGAATTGAAATGTAAGCATGGGGTGTTATTACTGCATTGGTTTAGGTAACTCAAGGTCTCTGACTTGGGGAAATAGGATATAATTTTTATTCTTAGTTCTTTTTTCTTTTTGAGATGGAGTCTTGCTCTGTCTTCCAGGCTGGAGTGCAGTGGTGTGATCTTGGCTCACTACAACTTCTGCCTCCCTGGTTCAAGTGATTCTCCTGCCTTAGCCTCCTGAGTAGCTGGGATTACAGGTGCACACCACCACACCTAGCTAATTTTTATATTTTTAGTAGAGATGGGCTTTTGCCGTGTTGGTCAGGGTGGTCTTGAACTTCTGACCTCAGGTGATCCGCCTGTCTCGACCTCCCAAAGTGCCTGGTTTATAGGTGTGAGCCACCACACCCGGCCTTGTTCTTAGTTCTTTTAAAATTTTTTGATTGGGTTTTGGGAAAGGCTAGACAAGCAAGTCATAGGTGGGAAAGAATAGACAAGCAAGACATACCATGGCTATCATGGTAGTATTGAGGCCTGAGGCAAAATGGGAAGTTTTATTTATTTTATTTATTTGAAATGAGGGTCTTGGTCTGTGGCCCACGTTGGGGTGCGGGGTGCAATCGTAGTTCACTGTAACCTTGAACACCTGGGCTCAAGCATTTCTCCTGCCTCAGCCTCCCAAGTTGCTGGGACTGCAGGTGTGCACCACTACACCTGGCTAATTAGAACAATTTTTTGTAGAGATAGGGTCTTGCTATGTTGCCCAGGCTGGTCTCAAACTCCTGGCCTCAAGTGATCTGCTTGCCTCAGCCTCCCAAAGTGCCTGGATTATGGATGTGAGTCACCGTGCCTGGTTTAAATAAGACGTTTTAGAATACTGTTAAGACAGCTAGAGTTTTGTGTTAAGGAGTTTGGTACTGAGAATATGAGGGAGGGGATTTCCCTTGCTTTTTTGTATTTGAGGACTAACTATAAGACAGATATATCTGGCTGGGCGCGGTGGCTCACACCTGTGGTCCCAGCACTTTGGGAGGCCGAGTGGGCGGATTGCGAGGTCAGGAGATTGAGACTATCCTGGCTAACATGGTGAAACCTTGTCTCTACTAAAAATACAAAAAATTAGCCAGGCATGGTGGCGGGCGCCTGTAGTCCCAGCTACTGGGGAGGCTGAGGCAGGAGAATGGCGTGAACCCGGGAGGCGGAGCTTGCAGTGAGCGCCACTGCACTCCAGCCTGGGTGAGACACTGTCTCAAAAAAAAAAAAAGACAGATATATCTATAGAACCATCTTCAGCTTGCTATTCCCAAAGTTGGTATGATTCAGGTTATGATCTGTTCATTTAAATGCAAGGTTTGGAGCCTAGAAAGTGAGGGCATGTGAGTCGGGGAGTGAGAGAGTGAGGATGGGTTGGTTGGCAAGGGCTGGGGAGTGGAAGAGTAAGGTGAAGAGGAGGGAAGGAAGACTGAACCAGACTCTTGCCAAATAGTGAACTCAACTTTCCTTCCAGGGATCTCTGGGGAGTAGCCTATGGGCAACTTTTCTGGTATAGTTTACCCAACTGAAACACAATAGCACTTTTTCTTTTTTTTGAGACGGAGTCTTGCACCGTCGCCCGGGCTGGAGTGCAATGGCATGATCTCGGCTCACTGCAACTTCTGCCTCCCAGGTTCATGTGATTCTCCTGCCTCAGCCTCCTGAGTAGCTGGGATTACAGGTGCACACCACCACACCCAGATAATTTTTTGTATTTTTAGTAGAGATGGAGTTTCACTATGTTGGCCAGACTGGTCTCGAACCCCTGACCTCGTGATCCGCCCGCTTTGGCCTCCCAAAGTGCTGGGATTACAGGCATGAGCCACTGCGCCCGACCCACAATAGCACGTTTTAAGAAACCTCTCTACTAAAAATACAAAAGTTACCTGAGCATGGTGGCAGGTGCCTGCAATCCCAGCTACTCAGGAGGCTGAGGCAGGAGAAGTGCTTGAACCCAGGAGATGGAGGTTTCAGTGACCTGAGATTGCGCCATTGCACTCCAGCCTGGGCATCAAGAGTGAGACTCCGTCTCAAAAAAAAAGGGAAAAGGAAAAAAAGAAAAAAGATATCCAGTTCATGTAAAAAAAAAAAAAATCCTTGCTGTAGGAGAAATATCTGTGATGACCTTAACTTAAGGCTGGGTTAAGATAGGTAGAGTACTGGAGTTAGGCACAAGTTCTGGTGCCAGCAGCAGATATATGTGATAGTCCAGATATTAACCAATTAGTAGTCCTTAGGTGAATTCATCTTATACAATTGTGATATAGCTTGCTTTTATTTTAGTTTTTCGTTCTGTCTTATTTTTGGAGAATTTTTATGAGGTCAGTTGAGTTTAGAGTTGGAGATTAGGTAGCCACCAGGGGGCTCCAATGAGGAGTTACAAAGGTTTTGCTGGTTCTCTTACTGGCAAATCCTCTGATGTTACTCTGATGTTACTGGCAAATCCTCTGATGTTACTCTGATGTTACCTGATGTCAGTTCACCTTAGGTGAATCACTTAGTATCTGGACTGTCAGGGAAATGGAGGCAGGTGAATTGCAGGAGTATAATTCATTGTTTCTTAATTAGTGATATACTTTAAGTGACCAAGCTCTATTCTAGACTAATGAATCAATAGCCCAGGCATTCTTTTTTTTTGGTAGATGAGTGTGGTAAATGATTTATTGAAATATAACTTACAGAGGAATATTTCTAAGTCCTAGGTATTCATTTTTGTGTCCTTTGAAAAAACTCCCTGGGTGAAACTGTTGGGGGGCATTTCTTACCCTTTCAAGTCGTGTAGAACTAAACACTTAAATTTCCTTTGCTAAGACTATTCAGAGAAATATTTTCAGTTCCATTTATATTAGAAATCTTACTTTGAATTTAGCTTTTGAGAATATAACTTAAAACTCTGCAATTGTAATAAAGCTTGCTTTTATTTTAGTTTTTGGTTCTGTCTTATTTTTAGAGAATTTTTATGAGGTCAGTTGAGTTTAGAGTTGGGGATTAGGTAGCCACCAGGGGGCTCCAGTGAGGAGTTGTAAAGGTTTTGTTGGTTCTCTTCCTGGTGAATCCTCTGAATACCGTGTATTGTTATCTGTTAATTTATTTATAGAGCTAGAATTTAGGATCTAAAAGTAGAAGATCCTGTCAATTTGGATTATGTCCCTGTAGTTTTTCCTTCTTACAGCATTTCTTTTCTTTTCTTTTCTTTTCTTTTTTTGAGACGGAGTTTCACTTTTGTTGCCCAGGCTGGAGTGCAATGGTGCGATCTTGGCTCACTGCAACCTCCACCTCCCAGGTTCAAGGGATTTTTCTACCTCAGCCTCCCGAGTAGCTGGGATTACAAGCATGAGCCACCATGCCTGGCTAATTTCTTCTATTTTTAATAGAGACAGGATTTCTTCATGTTGGTCAGGCTGGTCTTGAACTCCCGACCTCAGGTGATCCACCTGCCTTGGCCTCCCAAATCGCAGGGATTACAGGCATGAGCCACTGCGCCTGGCCAGCATTTCTTAAGAGAACTTTGGATTTATATAAAAACCTGTTGTATTAGCAATTAGTTCTCTGGAGAGCTGAGTTTGTCATTTCATTTCTTTTGCTCTTATGCTCTAGTTAGCAATCTTAATATAAAACTTGCAGTAACCAAAGTGATAGAAGATCTTCAGTACTTAATATTTACTTTGTCAAAGCTAGCATGTCAGGGATACCTGATGGCGTGCTAGACTGTCTAGCATTGAGTGCTGCTTTAAGTCAGTTACTTTGCACCTTACCTCACTACTTAGGTGGCAGATAGGAGTAGGGGTTCAGAGTGCCTTTAAATAAAGCTTAAAAGCGCTTTTACATGTTAGGCTAATTCTAATTTCTTTTTTTTTTTTTTTATTAAAAAAATTTTTTTAAGACTAGTCAAAGTACAGTAGTGAGAAGCAGGGAAAGAGTAGATCAGGAGCTCAATCTGTAACTGACTGAACAATTGAGATTACTCACTACCTTCAGACCAGCTTTTATCCCCTTTAATGCAAGCTAGGTTACTGTACCTGTGTGCTTTAAGAGTGATGATGAATTGATTGGTTGTACTGCTTAGAATCTGAAAGGGAAAAAGCCAGCTGGACCTTTTGAGTCTTAAAAGCAACTGCTAGGAATGAGGCATTCGTGCCTAGGATGAGAATTTCTCCCCTTTATTACCTGTGTATTATACATTACCATTACTATTTCTAACCAGGGAGAAATCTGTGCTTTAAAAATTCCTAATCTGTCATAGAAATCTACATTCCAGGTCTATACATGTTGTTTGGAAGTTCTTGTTCTCTCCTCGGTAGGTAGGAGTCTTGAAGATAGAGCTCTTTTCCTAAAAAACATAATCTTAAGCACAAAGATATTTTATGTGTAAAAAGCCAAGTTGATGCTCCATTATGATATAACTATTACACATTGAGATACTGTGGATCAGACACTAAATAGAGCAACGTGGATAATATGTAAGGAGGGAATTTAAGCTGTTCTCCAAAGCATGGTTTGTGGGAAGAATTTGAGGACATAATGTTGCGTGTACTGTCTCTCCTTATTGCAGGTCGAGCTGTGTTTAGAGTGCATCGAATGGGCCAAGTCAGAGAAAAGAACTTTCTTACGCCAAGCTTTGGAGGTAGGTTTTACATTAGTACTCATTTCGCGTCTCTAAGCATGAGACAGAGGGTGAATGTAAGCATTACCATCCTTATCAAAAGTATCTTCAGCAACTTTGTAATTACCTAGATACCGAAAGATTATTGATGGTAGCCCCGCTTATGAGAATTGCTCTGATTGAAGTTTTGAGACAGATTTGCTACTTGGCTCAGAGTAGTAAAACAACATGGTAAAGTTAACAGTCATTTGCTGGCTATGATAGGAGACAATACATTGGCTAGATCATCTCTTATGCTGAATTTGATGCTATCATCAGAAGTTGCATATTTAACAGTAACAGTTCTGTGACTGTAAATCTTTGATTTGTTTCTGTGGCTTTTTTTTTTCCCCCTTCAATCAATGCCTTTTCTCTTTCCTAGGCAAGACTGGTGTCTTTGTACTTTGATACCAAGAGGTACCAGGAAGCATTGCATTTGGGTAAGTAAGCTGGTAATAAGTCATCTCAGCTAGCTAAATGAATGTATTCTAAACCACCTGGCTACTCTTACTAATTACCTGTTAATAATTTATATTCTACTCACTTCTAAGAAGGATTTAAGGTAGCTTACAGTTCTGCATTTGTCATGGGAAAATGTCACTTGAAAGTTTAAAAAACTAGCTAGAGTTAATCTGTTAAATTTAGAGGACAAATGGGTAGTTTTAAGTTTACTTGAATTTAGAGCAGTAAAATCAATTCCATTTTAATAACTGAAATTTAAAAAAATGTGTATCTATATTTTGCATATAGTACTCTTTTAAATTTCAGATTTAGGTTTTTAAAGGCAAATGTTTGGCTTACTGTCCTATTTACTATATCTGCTTATATACTTAAAATCTATTTTAAAAATCAAGAAATTAATTGGGTACAAATATATTTGGAAGCTGGAGTGGCTAACTGAAGGCTTTTTCCTGTGTGGCCTTTAAACACCTTGAAATCTTCCCTGCTTTTTTTTTATTTTTATCTATCTATTTATTATTATTATTATTATTATTATTATTATTATTAGAGACAGAGTCTTACTCTGTTGCCCAGGCTGGAGTGCAGCAGTGTGATCTCAGCTTGCTGCAACCTCTGCCTCTCAGGTTCAAGCGATTCTCCTGCTTTAGCCTCCTGGGTAGCTGGGACTACAGGCATGTGCCTGGCTAATTTTTGTATTTTTAGTAGAGATGGGGTTTTGCTATGTTGGCCATGCTAGTCTCAAACTACTGACCTCAAGTGATCTGCCTTCCTTAGCCTCCCAAAGTGCTAGGATTACAGGCATGAGCCACCGTGTCCGGCCACTGCTTGCTTTTTATGAGTGGGTAGATCTGGACTATTTTTTCTGAACAAAAGAACATGGCTCTTATGATCTATTAGGTTGAAGAGTTTCCAGTATTCAATTTTTGGACTGCAAAAGTGGCAATTTCATATGGTTCAAATAGTAGCATTTAAAAAATAACTTTAATAAGATATGGTTCACTTACCATAAAATTTACTTTTAAAGTGTATAATCCAGTGGTTTTTAGTATATTCACTAAGTTGTACAACCATCACCACTACTTAATTTCAGAACATTTTCGGCTGGGCGTGGTGGCTCATGCCTGTAATCCCAGCACTTTGGGAGGCCAAGGCAGGCAGATTGCCTGAGCTCAGGAGTTCGAGACCAGCCTGGGCAACATGGTGAAACCCCGTCTCTACTAAAAATACAAAAAATTTGCAGGACATGGTGGTGCACACCTGTAATCCCAGCTACTTGTTAGGCTGAGGCAGAAGAATCATTTGAACCCGGGAGGTGGAGGTTGCAGTGAGCCAAGATTATGCCACTGTACTCCAGCTTGGGCAACAGAGCGAGAATCTGTCTCCAAAAAAAAAAAAAATTTCAGAACTTTTTTTTTCTTTGAGATGGAGTCTCACTCTGTTGTCCAGGCTGGAGTGCAGTGGTGCGATGTTGGCTCACTGTAACCTCCGTCTCCTGTGTTCAAGCGATTCTCCTGTCTCGGCCTCCCGAATAGCAGAGATTACAGGCACCTGTCACCATGCCTGGCTAATTGTTGTATCTTTTAGTAGAGATGGGGTTTCACCATGTTGGTCAGGCTGGTCTCAAACTCCTGACCTCAAATGATCTGCCTGCCTTGGCCTCCCAAAGTACTGGGATTACAGGTGTGAGCCACCGTGCCTGGCCTCAGAACATTTTTATCACCCCAGAAAGAAACTTCCTATTCATTAGCAGCCCTGGGCAATTACTAAGCTGTTTGTATCTTTGTAGATTTGTCTGTTCTGGGTATTTCTTAAAAATGAAGTGATACAATATTTGTTTCTCTGTGATTGTCTTCTTTCACGTAGCATTATGTTTTCGGGGTTTATGTTATAGCATGTGTCAGTACTTCATTCCTTTTTATTGCTGAATAATAGTTGTAAGGATATATCACATGTGTTTATCCATTCATCAGTTGATGGACACTTGTGTTGTTTCTACATTTTAGCTCTTAAGAATACTGCTATGAACAGGTTTTATGTGGACATGTTCTTCTGGGTATATACCTAGAAGTGGAATTACTGTGTCATATGGTAACTGATTAGCTGTTTAAGGAGCTGCTAAGTAAGCTGTTTTCCAAAGTGGCTGCACCATTTTACATTCTCTTTAACATTGTATGAGGGTTCCAATTTTTCCATATCCTTACCAACACTTGTTATTTTTTACTTTTAGCCATCCTGAACAGTATTTCATTATGTTTTTGTTTTGCATCTCCCTAATGACTGATGATACTGAGCATATTTTCTTGTGCTTTTTGCTCCTTCGTATGTCTTGTTTTTTTGTTTGTTTGTTTGTTTTTTCTTTCGAGACAGTCTTTCTTTGTCACCCAGGCTGGAGTTGCAGTGGCGTGATCTTGGCTCACTGCAACCTCCACCTCCTGGGTTCAAGCGATTCTCCTGCCTCAGCCTCCCAAGTACCTGGGATTATGGGCACGCACCACCATGCTCGGCTAATTTTTGTATTCTTAGTAGAGACGGGTTTTCACCATGTTGGCCAGCCTGGTCTCAAACTCTTGACCTAGTGATCTGCCTGCCTTGGCCTCCCAAAGTTCTAGGATTACAGGCGTGAGCCACCATGCCCGGCCTTTTTTTTTTTTTTTTTTTTCTTTGAGACAATCTTGCTGTGTCTCCCAGGCTGGAGTGCGGTGGCATGATCTCAGCTCACTGCAACCTCCACCTCCCAGGTTCAAGCGATTCTCCTGCCTCAGCCTCCCAAGTAGCTGAGATTATAGGCGTGCACCACCACCATGTCCAGCTAATTTGTATATTTTTAGTAGAGACGGGGTTTCACCATGTTAGCCAGGCTGGTGTCGAACTCTTAACCTCAGGTGATGTGCCCATCTCGGCCTCCCAAAGTGCTGGGATTACAGGCTTGAGCCACTGCGCCCGGCCTCCTTTATATGTGTGTCTTCGGATAAATATTCAGATCCTTTGCTTATTTTTTAATTGGGTTATTTGTGTTTTTATTTTTTAGAAACAGGGTCTCACTCTGTCACCCAGCCTGGATGGAGTACAGTGGTGCAATCATAGCTCACTGCAGCCTGGAAATCCTGGGCTCCAGCAATCCTCCTGCCTCAGTCTCCTGAGTAGCTAGGACTATAGGCATGTGCCACCACACCCAGCTCTTGTTTTTATTTTTTATTCTGAAGTTCTTTTCTTTAAGTTTATTTTAATGTCAGGGGTACATGTGCAGGTTTGTTACATAGGTAAACTTGTGTCATGCAGTTTGTTGTTCAGATTTTTTGGTGCCCAGGTGTTAAGCCTGGTACCTGTTAGTTATTTTTCTTGATCCTTTTCTCCTCCCACCTGCTCTGATAGGCCTTAGTGTGTGGTGTTCCCCTCTGCGTTCAGGTATTCCATCATTTAGCTCCCACTTACAAGTGAGAACATGCGGTATTTGGTTTTCTCTTCCTATTTTAGTTTGCTAAGGATAATAGCCTCCAGCTCCATTCATGTTCCTGCAGAGGATGTGATCTCGTTTTTTTTTTTTTATGGCTGCATAGTATTCTATGGTGTATATGTACATTTTCTTTATTCAGTCTGCCATTGATGGGCATTTAGGTTTATTTTTTATTCTGTATACAAGTCCCTTATCAGATACATGATTTGCAATTTTTTTTCCTTTGTTCTGTGGGTTGTTTTTTTCCTTTGATGATGTCCTTTGAAGTACATTTTAATTTTGATGAAGTTCTGTTACATGTTTTTTGTTGTTGCTTATGCTTTTGGTGTTACATCTAAGAAACCATTGCCAAATCCAAAGCCACAGGGATTTATTTCTGTTTTCTTCTAGAAGTTTTATAGGTTTCACTCTTAAATTTAGGTCTTTGATCCATTTTGAGTCAATTTATGTATATGGTGTAAGTTTGTTTGAATTTGATATTCTAGTTTGAGATTGGGGAGTCAGGGAAGAAGGTATATTTGGAGAACATTGGTATATCTAGAACTCTTTACTTCCTTCATCAACCTAGTGCCCCAGTGTTTCTTATATAGCCTTGTGATTGCTAGACAAGAAGAGAGCGAGATTGTGTCTTTCTGAACTGGATAATTAGATTTAGCATTTTATAGGTAGAGATTCCCACTGTATTTAAATCTTAGGAGTAAGCTCATAGGACTCTTGGCTCTAATATTGTCCTTAGGAAGCAGAAAACTTCAAAAAGATGTGTTTTTCTCTTGGAAGATAGCACATTAGTGGAAAATTTAATTATTGCATGGGGTCTAGAGGTAACCTTTTTTGAGTTCAGGAATTTTTTTTTTTTTTTTAAATCCTGAGTGTTATGAGGGTGGGAGAGTGAGCTGTTATTAGGTATTAAGCTGATGGCTAGTAAAGGAGAATATGTCTTTTCCTTTTTCAGGTTCTCAGCTGCTGCGGGAGTTGAAAAAGATGGACGACAAAGCACTTTTGGTGGAAGTACAGCTTTTAGAAAGCAAAACATACCATGCCCTGAGCAACCTGCCGAAAGCCCGAGCTGCCTTAACCTCTGCTCGAACCACAGCAAATGCCATCTACTGCCCCCCTAAATTGCAGGCCACCTTGGACATGCAGTCGGGTAACAGACGTAGCTATTCCTGGGATTTGTTTTCTTAAAGCTCATCTTATTTTATAGGTGGAAGGAATGGGGGTTGGGGCTGGAGAATAAAATTGGCTGATTTGGCTCTAGCTTCTTCAGAGAACCAATTAGAAAGCTACCTTTCTAACTAGCTGCTCCCCTCCTGTTAACTGCCTAAAATGTATTAAGAACATACCTATCTGTGCTTGACCAGGCAATCTGACTATTAGAACCAAACTTAGAAAGGTCGCACGTAGAAGACTCCCTTAACTCTTAGCCACTTACTCGGAATAGTAGCATTTTCCTTTGGGATTGGCCTACCCCAAGTCTGTTGACTCTTGGAGATCTTTGTAAAGTTGGTTGACTTTTCCAAAGGGCCTCAAATCAGGGCTGAGGAATGATAACCCAATTTCAGCTGAGTGTGGTATGTAGTTTTCCGATGGAGTGTGTGAATGTGAGGCTAGGAAGCCATGGATTGGCAGGTGGAATACTTTCTTTTGTATTCAGCAGTTTTTTTTACTGGAGGCGTCATTATTGAAGGAATGTTGGAATTGGAAGCAGAAGACTAGTTTAAGTGCTTGTGTTACCTCTCATCTGTAAAAGATAATGCCTACTCGACTCGTCTGTCAGGGATGTAGTGATCTAGGATCAGGCTTTCCTAGGTTGACATTTTGTTCTGTTGCTTTCTAGTATGTGACTTTGGGCAAGTTACTTAATTTATGTTTAGCTCATCTGTAAAATGGTAATAATTGGCACATGATAGAGCCTCATTAATGTTTGTGTTGAATGAGTGACAGTCTAGTTTTTTGTTTTGTTTTTACCTTTTTTTTTTTTTTTTTTTTGAGACAGGGTCTCACTCTGTTGCCCAGGTTGGAACACAGTGGTGCAATCACAGCTCACCACAGCCTCAACTTCCCAGGCTCAAGTGATCCTCCTTCCTCAGTCTCCTGAGTAGCTGGGACTACAGGAGCGCGACACCATGCCAAGCTAACTTTTTGTAGAGATAGGGTTTTGCCGTGTTGCCCAGAGTGGTCTTGAACTCCTGGGCTCAAGCAATTTTCCCACCTTGGCCTCTCAAAGTGCTGGGATTATAGGCATGAGCCACCATGCCTGGCCTTTGTTTCTGTTTTTTTTTTTTTTTTTTTTTTTTTGAGATGGGGTCCTGTTTTGTTCAGCCACCCAGGCTGGAATGCAGTGGCGCAATCTTGGCTCACTGCATCCACTGTCTCCTGGGTTCAAGCGATTCTCCTGTCTCAGCCTCCCAAGTAGCTGGGATTACAGGCACCTGCCATCATGCCCAGCTAATTTTTGTATTTTAGTAGAGATGGGGTTTCACCATGTTGGCCAGGCTGGCCGCCCACCTCTGCCTCCCAAAGTGCTAGGATTATAGGCATGAGCCACTGTGCCTGGACTGTTTCTGTTTTTAACAATAAACCTCATGTGCCAGCCATGACACTCCGAGTGCTGATATGGCCCCTATTAACTAATGTGTTTGGCAAAGCAGTATACCAGTTCTTGGGCCTTATTTTATTTATTTGTTTTTTAACCATACATATTTTTGGGTCTGGCCTATTCTCTCTCTATACTGGGAGATGTGGAAAAATGGAGACGTGTCTCATTTAGTTTAGCAGCATTAATGGTTTGTTGGGTTGTTGAAGGGGCTTTCCTTAGCTACAGAGAAGAGCAGATATTCCTTGAGGCCTCTATACTTAACAGTAGTAGAAAAAGGATCTGATTCCCACAAACCCAGAGTGGGAGGTTTTTTGAGTAGGCTGAAAGGGCGCATCACTCAATAAATGGTGAAGTCAGAAGGTTCCTGCTGGTATTGAGTTCTTTGGATCATGTGTCAGCAGCGTCATCCTTTGACTCTAGTGTGCTAAATACTTTCTACATGTATCTCGATGTGAAAGATGTTGGGAAGCAGTTGTGGTAAACAAATGGATGGGGCTGAGGTCTGTAACTTCCTAAAGGGCTGGGGCAGAGTTAGAGCTAATATATACAAATAGAGAATTTTAGGGTTTAGATGCCTCCCAAGCTTGGAAAGAACTAATTTTTATGTTATCCCAAGTGATAGCATAGGTTGGCAGTAGTAGCAGCTTCAATCAAAGTTAAGCTCATTGTGAGCAACTCAACTTCTAAGCAATAGAGGATTGGTTAGGTCAACTATGGTATATCAGTCTGAAGAAATACTGCTTAGCCATGTATAATTAAGTTCATGGATTTGGCATTATGTGAAAGCTGCACACTGAGTGCATTTAGGCAAAAGCACATCCATAAATGATAAATATTTGAAATGAAAATATAAGATGTTGGATTCCCTCTCCCCTGCCCCATGACAGTTGCATAAATATAAAACTATCAGGCTTAGAAAAGCTATCTTAAAGTAGTTAATATTATTAGAACAGGTCATTCAGGCAGTCTAGAGATGTTTAGGTCAACTCCCTGACCTGTGAATGTGATGTCATGGAGGGTAAACATGGCCTTTTCCTGTGGCTCCAAAAGATAGCAGGACTGGAATGGTGGTGAGAAGCATGGAAGAAAGATGGTACAGTATCTGTTTTTCAGGTCCCTTTTAAGTTGGGTCTCTAACTCCTTTGGGAACTTATATTGGCAATATGACATTGAGCTGGGAGGTCAGAGACTTGGATTCTCATCTTCTAATCTCAGCTCTCACATTGCTGACTATGGTGACTTTGGGCAGGTTTTTTTTTTTTTTTTTTTTTTTAAGACGGTCTCACTTTTTCACCCATGCTGCAGTGCATTTTTGCTATCACAGCTCCCATCGCTATCATCAGCCTCCCAGGCTCACGTGATCCTCCTACCTCAGTCTCACGAGTAAGTAGCTGGGGCTACAGGCATGTGCCACCACGCCTGGCTAATTTTTTGTAGAGATGCGGTTTCACCATGTTGCCTAGGCTGGTCTTGAGCTCCTAGGTTCAGGTGATCCACCTGCCTTGGCCTCCCAAAGTGTTGAGATTACAGATGTGAGCCACTGTGCCTGGCAGAGCAGGTTCTTTATCCTTTCCTGACCTCATCAGTAGGTTGATGGAGTTGAGGTAGAGTTTTTTTTCTTTTCTTTTTTTTTTTTTTTGAGACAGTGTCTCGCTCTGTTGCCTAGGCTGGAGTGCAGTGATGTGATCTCGGCTCACTGCAACCTCCACCTCCCGGATTCAAGTGATTCTCCTGCCTCAGCCACCTGAGTAGCTGGGATTACAGGCATGTACCACCAAGCCCGGCTAATTTTTGTGTTTGTAGTAGAGATGGGGTTTTGCCTTGTTGGCCAAGCTGATCTTGATCTCCTGACCCTCAAGTGATCTGGCTGCCTTGACCTCCCAAAGTGCTGGGATTATAGACGTTAGAGTTTACAGACGTGAGCCACTGTGCCTGGCCTCTTTTTTTTTTTAAGACGGAGTCTCACTTTGTCGCCCAAGTTGGAGTGCTGTGGTGTGATCTTGGCTCACTGCAACCTCCACCTCCTGGGTTGAAGAGATTCTCCTGCCTCAGCCTCCCGAGTAGCTGGGATTACAGGCGCCCGCCACCATGCCCAGCTGGTTTTGTATTTTTAGTAGAGACAGGTTTTTACCATGTTGGCCAGGCTGGTCTTGAAATCCTGACCTCAGATGATCCTCCTGCGTCTGCCTCCCGAAGTGTTGGGATTACAGGCATGAGCCACCATGCCCGGCCTTTTTCTTTTCTTTTTTTTTTTTTAAGAGACAAGGTCGGCTGGGTGTGGTGGCTCACACCTGTAATCCCAGCACTTTGGGAAGCCGAGGCGGGTGGATCACTTGAGGTCAGGAGTTCAAGACTAGCCTGGGGAACATACTACTAAAAATACAAAAAATGAGCTGGGCGTGGTGGTGGGTGCCTGTAATCCCAGCTACTTGGGAGGCTGAGGCAGGAGAATTGCTTGAACCCAGGAGGCAGAGGTTGCCATGAGCTGAGATTGCGCCACTGCACTCCAGCCTCGGTGACAGAGCGAGACTCGGCCCCCCCAAAAAAAAAATAAAATAAAGAGACAACGTCTAACTCTGTTACTTAGTCTCATACTCTTGGGCTCAAGCTATCCTCCTGCCTCAGCCTCTCAAAAGTGCTGAGATTACAGGAGTGAATCCCTGCACCTGGCTTTTTTTTTTTTTTTTTTTTTGAAACAGAAGTTTGCCCTTGTTGCCCAGGCTGGAGTGCAGTGGCGCAGTCTCGGCTCACCGCAACCTCCTCTTCCTGGGTTCAAGTGATTCTCCTTCCTCAGCCTCCCGAGTAACAGGGATTACAGGCACGCACTACCACACCCGGCTAATTTTTTTTGTAATTTTAGTAGAGATGGGATTTCTCCATGTTGGTCAGTCTGATCTTGAGCTCCTGACCTCAGGTGATCCGCCCGCCTCGGCCTCCCAAAGTGCTGGGATTATAGGTGTGAGCTGAAACCGTGCCCAGCCTTTTTTTTTCTTTTTGAAGAGATGGGGTCTTACTATGTTACTCAGGCTTGTCTCGAACTCCTGAGCTCACGTGATCCTCCCATCTCAGCCTCCCAAAGTGTGGGATTACAGGTGTAAGCCACCGTGCCCAGTTAGGTAGATGTCTAAGGTGCCTCCCAGCTCTGATCTTTTATGGCTCTATTATTTTATATGTTCTCATTCCTTTCTTTTCAATGCCCAGGTATTATCCATGCAGCAGAAGAGAAGGACTGGAAAACTGCGTACTCATACTTCTATGAGGCATTTGAGGGTTATGACTCCATCGACAGCCCCAAGGCCATCACATCTCTGAAGTACATGTTGCTGTGCAAAATCATGCTCAACACGTAGGTGCACCTTAACTCTGGACTACAAGAACTCAGATCCTTCAACAAGTCTGTTTGCCATGGCAGAGATGGCCTGAGGAGGGAGTTTGGCCAGTTACAGAAACAGCAGCAGCTGCGGCCTCTAGGGCTGGCTAAGGTAGAGCAGGAGGATCAAAAGTGGGCCAGAAAACTTTCGCTTGCTAGTCTTTCAGAATCAGGGAGACATTTTAGAAATCCCCTTCCCAGCTCCTCTTGGAGAATTCTCCTCACAGGTGCAGAGCACACGACAGAGGGTCAGGAAATAGCTTACAATCAGCCAGTAACAGCCACCTGAGCCACCCAGAATGCGGAAGGAAGGGTTAAGGAGAGGTTTGGAAAAGTGGACAGCAAAAGTACGACAGCCCTGCTTATAAAGAAATCTACAGAATTATTCAATTCTTGTGGGAATAAATGAAGTATTGACTAAGAACTCTCTTTGGATCTTTGGATTACATAAGGGCTATGTTTTAATAATACCTGTTACACTAGGATTTGACTTAAACTTATAGTTCTGCTTGTTGGGTCTATTGCTTTTGGTAGGTTCAGTTCAGCTTTCTAACACTGGAGTTTTTCTACTCTTCAGGCTGAGCTGTGACCCAGAGTGGAGAAAACCTAGCTTTTGCAATGTGATGGGCATATGGGTTTAGGGGTTGGGCTGATTATCTGTGCGGGCAGAGTCTTTATTACAATGGAATTCTGTTAAAAAGAAATTTGCCCAAACCTACCTTTAGAAGCATAACATCTGTAGTAATTGACCAAGTATGTCTTTTTTTCTAGCCCAGAAGATGTCCAGGCTTTGGTGAGCGGGAAGCTTGCACTTCGGTATGCAGGGAGGCAGGTAGGGACTCCCTTGACTACAGTTCTGCTCACTCTGAGACCAGCATGTTTTCAGAGTCACGACGTTTGATGAGACCAGCACTCTTCAGGTCTTCATACTACTCTCTTCCTTCTCCCCCACTCACTTCCTTCCCTTAAGCCCATTCAGTGTGTTTCCTAGACTGTTAAATTCTTGGCCTGGAAAGTCAGCGTTTGGTGCTCTTATGGACATCACGTTGTTTGAGGGACTTAGGGAACTGAACTGTAGCATTTGCAGTGAGTTAGTTTGCATTTGGCTTTGACCAGAAGATTTATCTACCACGAGTCTGACTTGTGAATTTAACATATGTAGGGTATGAAATCTTAGATTTTCCAGGTTAGGAGCCTGGTAAGGTCTGGTGCATATGTGCTTTAGAGAGGTCTGATTGCTTGGTGCAGAAACTAGGTTTTGAGATTTACTTTTGTGCTTCTCAGATCAGTACCTTTCTACTCATGCTTTGAATTTTGGGTGTGGTGCAAAAAGAGGCCCTTTTTTTTTTTGTTACCTTAATGCCCAAGTAGGTATGAGTGTGACTTCTGAGAGCAGACAGTTAGGACCTATGCAAAGATGATGTCTAGACTGTCTCCTCTTTGTATTTTGCTTGATTATCACTAGTAAAGTAAGTGTAATCTTTCTGGATTTCAACTGCAGTTGTCTCTAAACACAGACTGATTGGCTGTCTGTATAATCTCACTGTATCTCTGGAGGAGTGGCCACATAGATGATTTCTTCCCTCTCTACAAGTGGCCCTAATTGGCTTTTTTTTTTTTTTTTTTTTTTGAGTTAGAGTCTCATTCTTTCATCCAGGCTGGAGTGCAGTGGCATATCTCTGCTCACTGCAACCTCCTCCTCCCAGTTTGAAGTGATTCTCCTGTCTCAGCCTCCTGAGTAGCTGTGATTACAGGCATCCGCCACTATGCCCGGCTAATTTTTTGTAGTAGAGACAGGGTTTTGCCATCTTGGCCAGGCTGTCCCAAACTCCTAACCTCAAGTGATCTGCCCACCTCAGCCTCCAAAAGTGCTGGGATTGTAGGTGTGAGCCACTGCATCCAGCCATGCATCTTCCAGTATAGTAATAACCAGTACTCTTGAGGTCAAAACCAGGAGCTGACCTGAAACTTTTGCTGATAAAAAGCCAATTAGGGGCTGGACGTGGTGGCTCATGCCTGTAATCCCAGCACTTTGGGAGGCTGAGGCGGGCGGATCACTTGAGGTCAGCAGTTTGAGAGCAGCCTGGCCAATGTGGCAAAATCCCAGCTCTATTAAAAATACAAAAAATTAGCCAGGAATGGTAGTGCACTGGTGGCTGTAATCCCAGCTACTCAGGAGGCTGAGGCAGGAGAATCACTTCAAACGGGGAGTGGAAGTTGCAGTAAGCCAAGATAGCACCACTGTACTCTAACCTGGGTGACAAGAGTGAGACTCTGTTTTAAAAAATAATAATAAAAAATAAGAAAGATGCACTACTCTCACTATAACTAGAGTTGAGGAGATAGGCTCAGGGACATGAAGTGTTCAGGACAAGGTCAGGTAGCTAATCAATGGTGGAGCTAGACTTTGAATTAGGGTCATTGTTCCAGGCTTTTCTCATTTTGACACTTTTTTCTGTCTATAGGACAAATGCTGGAGACAAACACACTAATGATTAGCCTTGCACCATTTAGTCTACTGTATAAGACACACTGTTCTTATATAAGTATGTAGGCTGATAAAAGAGCAGCTTCTCTTAGTCTCTTGTGCCTTGATGTTAGCTTTTAAGCAGGAGATAGGCTAATCTCCCAGAAAGATGAGTGTTGCAGATTTTTTTGCTGAGTGGAGACTTGATAGCTTGGTCAGGTGCCTTTTTTAACCATGTTAGAAGTTGTTCTCAACTATTGATTATACCTTCATCACTCTGTGGGGTCTTAACATTTGGTGTAATATGTTAATGCCGCAACCTTTTTTTGAGACAGATTCTTTTTCTATCACCCAGCTGCAGTGCAGTGGCATGATCTTGGCTTACTGCAACCTCTGCCTCCTGGGTTCTAGCGATTCTCCTGCCTCAGCCTCCCAAGTAGCTGGGATTACAGGCGTCTGCCACTATGCCCGGCTAAGTAGAGAAGGGGGTTTCACCATGTTGGCCAGGCTGGTCTCGAACTCCTGAACCTCAAGTGATCTGCCCACTTCGGCCTCCCAAAGTGGTGGGATTACAGGCGTGAGCCACCGTGCCTGGCCTTGATGCCTCAGTGTTAATGAGGTAGACCTTGTTCAGTGCCTTGTTCCAAACCTAGCAGAATGAATCTTGATAAAGCACAGATATAATAGGGTTTAAGGGCAAGAAGGAGTTTGGGTGGATGTGGCGATAACGAGCCTTGGAGGAAGGGGGAAGAAATCACAGGTCTCTTGTCATTTTTCCTTTTAGCTTGTCATCTCTAGAGAATGCTGTATTAGGGTCGGTCTGTTTGGAAAGTATCTGTTTCCTAGTATTCTTAAGTCATTTCAGGTTTCAAAGGGAAACAGGTTGGCATATAGTGGTATTCAGTACTTGCGGCTCTTCTTCCCAGGCATCTGAAGAAGAACGATGGTGGGGCGGGTTCTTCCTTATAGCAGAAGTTGTGTGGACACAGCATACTGCTTATGAGACTTGGGTAAATGTTAGTGTGCAGAATAAATCACTTTCATGATTTGTCTCTTTATTCTCAGACAGAAGCATTAAAATGCGTGGCTCAGGCTAGCAAGAACAGATCACTGGCAGATTTTGAAAAAGTGAGTATGATATTGGGTTGGTATGGAATGTGGGTGGAAGAGAGGGACATTTAAGTACTTCAAAACACACTTTTAAAAATAATTACAGTTTCAAAAGAAGTTGCAAATGATTCCATGTATCCTTCACCTAGGACAGTATTAAAACCAGGAAATAGTTAAGCACTTTTGTACAATGAAACTTACTGAGTTGATATAAAATATATATTATTTATACATAATACCTTTCTATTTCAAAAGTTCTTTCTGTCCTTTTTTCACTTTGATTTTTCACAACACACCTATTATCTGCATTTTATGGTTAAGGGAACTGGGATTCAGGAGGACACTCAAAATCACACAGCATCGGGTCAGAGTTTGACTCTAGGCCTAGTGCTTGTTCCACATGACACAGTTGTAGGCATTCCTTCAGAAGCTCCAGAAATGCCAGGTCTGCTTCTCCTCTGTGGACAGAAGGGAAGTCTTGATGTGCGTACTTGGACCCAAAGAAACGTCTTCAGGGTGATGATCTAGGCTTTCTTTAACCCTGGTGCCTTTTGCTCATTGTTTGAGAGTTTTGAAAAGGGAGAAAAGCCTGTCTGGGCATTAGGGTGAGAATTATATATTCTTTTCTGAACCTCTCTCCTCTTAGTCTGAGTATAATGACCAACTTAATAAAAACAAAACCTAGATCCAGAAAGAACAACTTAGTGTGGATGGAGACTAGACCATGTGGCTTTGACTGTCCTTGAGATTCACCATCTTCCTGGAGGGCTCTTGCCAATTCCTGTTGCCTCTTACTTGGCATGATTTGCCTGCTTCCCTTAACACCTTGTAGCACAGCTGACATGAGGCTGGGATGTTGAGACCATTACTGATGGTCCAGTAAATCACACACACAAATACTCGGTCTAGATCATTTTATCCCAATGTCTGAGATGTTTGATGGGACACTTTTATTCCAAATAGTTCCTTGGAAGAAGGATTCTGTGATTAGGTATTTGGGAAATACTAGGGCTAAACAAAATACTAGGGCCAATAATAATTAAAACACCTAATTTTGCTTAATAATTGCAGAGCCATGTTATGCTGATGGTCCTCATAAAACTCCCAAGAGCTAGTTGTGGAATTCAGCATTTCCTATTCCTTAACCTCAATGTTCTTTCCCCCCCACCCCCAATGGAGACCCTATTTATTCTGTAGAATACATGCTGAGAAATGCTTGTGTAGCTACTTTGGTTCATGAGCTGAGTTGCTCTTGGGGCTTACATGGTTTGAGCTGTTGACCTGAAGCCTGCAGACAGAAAGATGGTCCCTAGGGTGACTCCACCTTTTTGTTCTATTTTGTATTTTTTTTTCTCTTAGAGACTACCATAAAATAGCATTTTTAAAAAATTATTTTTAGAGATGGAGGCTCTCTGTGTTGCTCAAGCTGGACTTGAACTCTTGGGCTCCAGCAGTCCTGCCACATCAGCCTCCCGAGTAACTGGGACTCCAGGTGCATGCCACCAAGCCAAACTTCCCTTTCAGTTCTTGACATTCCTTTTCTGCTTTGTATCATGCATCTCCCCAAATCTCCCCTAACTTCATTCAACCATGTAGTTTTATAAGGGCCAGCAGACTACCTAGGAGGCAGGAGTAGCATGACTTTAAAGTGATTCTCTGTGCCAATCTCTGCGACTGGTTCCTTTCGCAGGCTCTGACAGATTACCGGGCAGAGCTCCGGGATGACCCAATCATCAGCACACACTTGGCCAAGTTGTATGATAACTTACTGGAACAGAATCTGATCCGAGTCATTGAGCCTTTTTCCAGAGTACAGGTGAGAACCCTCTGGGGACTCCATTTCTGGCCAGGTATTCTCACTGTAGCCACCTCCCTTCCACACCTGTCCAGAATGGGAACTCACTTCTAGGGGTGTGCCTGGTGGGCAAGAGGCCACCAAGAGCTTGTGCCTCTGTTGATAAAATGAACAAAAATCGAGGAGAGAGGTGCTGTGGGTAGAGGCATGTGTGTTGCCCCTGCACGTGTTCTGAGCAGTTTCCTCCTCACTTTTAGTCACTGCATGTGTTGTACCTGTTTTCTGTATTGGGTGTGTGGGATAAGAGTCTGTTTATTGTGTGTAGCAGTGAAGGGCAGGCAGATGGGCAAAGAACAAGAGACTTAAGCACGGCCAAGGAGGGTCTTACATTAGAATTTTGAGAAATACAGCAGTTCTCCCCGTTCCCTCCCTTCTCTTATTGGAGGCAAAAGTAAAACTTTCAGTGTTGGTGTCTCTCTGCCTTTCCTTTTAGATTGAACACATATCTAGTCTCATCAAACTCTCCAAGGTAAGGAGTCTTAAGGCCATCTGCAGGGAGGAATGGGAAGGGGTGGTGAGGAGGGGTGGCACATGCACCTGATTGGCCTCATTGGAAAGCTCCCCAGCTTCTCAGTGGGGAATGGGCAGTGTGGGCTAGAGTAGGAGTTGCATTGTTGCTATTTTGTTTTCAGTCCATTTGGCCTAAGACCCCTCCAACAAAGCTGTTGTGTCAGGGTGATCTCTGACTAGTGGATACTGGTCCCTTTAATCATGTGCTTTGATTTTAGGCCGACGTGGAAAGGAAATTATCACAGATGATTCTTGACAAGAAATTTCACGGTGAGTAACAGTCACACAGGCAAGGGGGCTGGTGGTGGTGATGAGAGGGTTGAAGAAGTTTATTTTCAAAGAAGATGTTCTATTTGTTTCCCCCGATGGTTCACCCTGGGGTCCTGGCCCCTCTTCCCTGTGATGAGAATGTGTAATAAGCATGTGTACATGGAATAGGGAGAGGAATTCTATTTCCCTTCTTTTCTGGACACAGTGAGTCAACTAGGGAGTGGGCTGCTTCACAAATGCTTTTGTGTCTAACCTCATCTTTTACCTGGGTTACCCTTGTGTTTCTTGCAGGGATTTTGGACCAGGGGGAGGGTGTCCTGATTATTTTCGATGAACCCCCAGTAGATAAAACTTATGAAGCTGCTCTGGAAACAATTCAGAACATGAGCAAAGTAGTGGATTCCCTCTACAACAAAGCCAAGAAACTGACATAGGTGAGTGCTGGCTTCAGGACCCCAGGGCTGGGCAGCTCTGTCTTCTGCGTGTCGAGACTGAAAACCTCCTCCTGGTGTCCTCATGGCTTCCTGATTGACACTGCTCTGTCTTCTCTTGCAGAGTTGGATCTGTAGCGGTCCTTTGGAGAGTGTGTGTGGCGGGAGAGTGAAACCTTGGGGGAAAATGCTAGGAGATTCTTTTTTCTTTTTGTTCTACTTTTCGCTCGGAAAGTTTTTAAATCCTCATTTGGTGCATCTGTATTCCAGCCAATAGGTGTGCCAGTTTTCATGTAATCTTTACTGGCCCAACTTGGGAGTGGGGAAATTGCTTAAAAAAAAAGAAAAAGAAAAAAAAAAGATTATTCTAAATAAAAGGAAAAAGGCTTACACTACCTTAAGCTGTGCTCTCTGCCTCCTGGGAGAGGGCCGCAAAGCCAGGCACCCCGCCAACCACTGGGGGTCCTAATCCACCTGCTGGGCATCACCTCTCCTCCTCCTCAGAATTGGGTGTTTGCTGACCATCAAAAGCAATGACTTTTTATTCTGTTTGTACTGAACCAAAACAAACAACTGTGTATAGACTGCTGTTTTCTTTTTTATTTGAAATGAGGCATTTTGGTGTTCTTTCCCCTGCCATACGGCCTGTCTGCCCTTCCCTCCTCACATTGGTTCCAGCAGAGTAGCCGAAAGTCCTGCCGCCGCCGCCACCACCACCACCACCACTGCAGCAACAACAGCAGCAGCAGCAGCAGCGCCTGCATAGCTCCACTCTGACCTGTGAAGGAATGGGGATGAGGCCAGGAGCTAGTGTCTACCACGGCCACACAGGGAGCAGTGTGGGCCCTTAGCCCCCAAGGGGCCTGCTGTGCATGTGGTTTTTTTTTTTTTAAACACAGTAAACTAGATTAGTCGTCAGTGTTTTAATTGCCCCTCTTCTCCTCTCCTGCATTCCTCTCCTCTCTTCTTTCCTCTCTGTCCCTTCTCTTTCCCCTCTCTACCAGGAGACCATCATGTCTCTCCGCCTTTCTCCTCTCCCCTCCAGGGGAGTCAGGCTGTCTGTGAAATCCATGAGCTTCTCTCCCTCTCCCACTCCTCCTCTCCTGCTTTCAGATGGATTTATTCCTTTTTTAAACAATGAACATCGGAAATGAGACTGTGGGGTGTGGTTTCTCTCTCTCTCTCTTTTTTTTTTTTTTTTTTTTAATTTTCTTTGTTGGGTTTTTGAGCAACCTCATGTCCCCTTCCCAGGGAGCTTCTTAATTTACCTCTTAGAACTCAAGTGGATGGGAAGTAGAGCACTGTGTGTCAGTATGCTTTGTTTTCTGACACGATTACACAGCGAGGCTTTAATGCTATTTGGGTAGGTGAGCTTCTGCACTTCTGTTGTGCTGAACTGTATTTTCTTCTCTCATCTCCTCTTTGTCTTTTTCTCTTTTCCTCTCCTTCCTGCCTTCTTCTGCTGGCCTCCTTTTCTCTTTCTTTACCTTCCTTGGATTATCCTTCCAGGTTTTCATAATAAATTTATATTTTGTAAAAGGATTTTGTTGTACCAGGTTTTGCATCCTCACTGAATCCGACTGGCTTTTATTTTCCTCTCCAAAATCAGGTTTTTGTTCTCAACATCTTTCCCCATCATGTCCAGTCACTGTTTTGGTTTTGGCACCATCAGTATCAAATGTACAAACGGTTCTTGCTAACCAACACCAGGTATATCTGATGTTCAGATGAGTTCCAATAAAAATAATTTTTTTTTTTCAAAAGGTGTCTTTTCTTGAGTGCTGGAGGGCTTCCAAGCAAGCCCAGACAGCTGTGTAGCCCCACACTAGTCTAGTACTCATCTGGCCAAAGCTGTTATCTCATTTGTGTAATGGGAGTCCTTAAGGTAAATTTGGGATCCAAATTTGGAGGGCTTTGGGGGCAAGAAAGTTGGTGTGTGAGTTCTGAAGTTGGAAATGAGTTCAGGTGTCTTTTTCCAGGGCAGCATGGTCCAGTGAGCACATGTAAGTTTGGGCGGTAGATCCTCTGAGCCTACTTTCTCTTCTACTCAGTGAGGATGCTGCTTCCTTGGCAGGTGATTGTGATGTGAAGCTTAATAAGTCATAGATGTGCAGGTGTCTGGAGAGTCCTGACATGCAGTTGTGGTTTCGTTTCCTTTTGGAATCTTCAAAGGCAGCGATTTTCATATTGCCTCACACCCTTGGGGGGGCTCTGGGACCACTGGGGGACCTGCTAAATCCTCTTCAGTCTGAGCAGTTCAGCCATTGTCAGTTTTAGTATTGTGTCTCTGTATTTCACTTGCAGAAAGAGTTTTGCTTCTATAAAGGACTTTAAAAATTACTCCAAAGAGATCTAGTTTTGTAGCAGAGGGGAGACGGTTTCTCAAACTTAGGGCAGTCCTGAGGAGCTCAGGCAGTAGCCCTTTTCTCGGTTCCCTTTGCGGGTCTTCGTCAGATGATGCCCTCTAGACCCGTGCTGTCCAATATGTAGCCGCTAGCCACGTGCAGCTGTCAGGCCCTTGGAATGTGGCTGGTTCGAGCTGTGATACACTGCAAGTGTAAACACAAACCAGACTTCGAAGGCTTAGTATGATAACAAAAGGAAAGGAGTGTAAAATATGTCAATAACTTTTTTATATATGTGTTGAAATATTTTGGGTATTGGGTTAAATAAAATATATTATTAAAATTCACCTGTTTCCCTTTTACTTGTGTAATGTGGCTGCTAGAAAATATAAAGTTACCTATGTGGCTTCTATCTGGGCAGTGCAGCTCTAGACCTCCAGGACCAGCAGTTGTGCCACTGCCTCCTCTCCCAGGCCTCTCATGACCTGAGTCCAAGCACAGCTGGGAAGGTCAGCTGGCCGGTGGGCTGGCCTGGGCCCAGCTCCCTCCCTCCCCTTCTGGGCTCCAGCCTTCATGGTGCCAGGACTTTCTTGTGTGTTAATGAGACTCCACTGGAGTTGGGAGCAGAGGCTCTGGTCCCCTGCTGTGTGCTAGTTATGTAATCTGTGCTGCCCAGAAGGGCCACTAGATGCTGCTCTGTGATCCCTGAAAGAACAAAGCTGACTTCCTCAGGAGTAAGGGCTCAGGCCTGCTCTTTGGAACCCTTCCTGGAAGCTGTAGCTGGCCCCCGCCTTGGCCTCCCTCCCTCGGGATGCTATGGGAAGTGGGGCATGCGAAGAGTGGACTCTCCGGCAGTCCACGGGCAGCCCAGCCCAGCAGGGAAGCTAACAAGCAGGCTGGCCCTTCAGGCAGCTAGAGATAGGCAATAGGCTAAGTAGGCTGATTGATGGGGGTGGGATTTGGAAATCTTCCCTGCAGTTCTCTGATGAAGGCAGCTAGGAAGAAAACAGCCCTGCCTCATTCAACTGGGTCTGCCTTCTGGGTCCTTGATTCTGCCGTTTCTGGCAGTTGACTGCCCTTTCTTCCTTGCTTCCAGTTGGAGCAGTGATAGGAACTGGGGGTGGGGAGGTGGTGGTGGGTTGAGTGAAAAGAGGAGCTGTGTGGTGTCTGAAAACCAGCATAACAGGCATGGCCTGGGTGGATAGGAGCTCCTGGAGACCCCTCCCTCAGTCGCAGCAGCAAGTGGGCTGCCAGTGCCATCTCATTCCTGCTGTGCTGCAACTGTGACTTTGCTTTGGACAAGTGTGAGGAGGCTGGTGTTCTGCCGAGAGCTCTGTTTGAAGGTGCTAGGGAAAGGCTGGCTGGACAAAGGTGAGAGGACACAGGGTGTGGCCTGGCTTGAAAAGGCCCATGCAGAGGCATGCTGCTCTGGTGTGGGAAGCAGGGTAGTGGGCTGAGCTTGGTCCGCCTCCCCGTGAATTGGAATAGCTAGAATTGAGATTAAGAGTTAAAGGTAACAGAGTGGGCCCAGGTTTTTCTAGGGGGTGGATTTTTCTTTTTTTTTTAGCCGAAGTCTCACTCTGTCACCCTGGCTGGAATGCAGTGGCACAATCTCAGCTCACTGCAACCTCTGCCTCCCGGGTTCAAGCTATTCTCCTGCCTCAGCCTCCTGAGTAGCTGGGATTACAGGTGCCCGCCACCACGCCTGGCTAATTTTTTTTTGTATAAGTAGAGACGGGGTTTCACCATGTTGGCCAGGCTGGTCTGGAACTCCTGACCTCAGGTGATCCGCCCGCCTCGGCCTCCCAAAATGCTGGGATTACAGGTGTGAGCCACTGCGTCCGGCCTCTTCTGGCTTCTTACTGTTACATGCAGGAGAGTTGAGGACAGCTCCATTTGAAGAGCAGGTAGGCTTGTACACTGAGGAACATTCACAGGGAGGGGCACACTGAGCTGGGGGCCTGCCTTCCTCTTCTGAGTTCCCACAACAGCTGCTGTGGATGTTCTGAAGGGCTGTGGACAAAGTAGCCCTCTGGGTACAGAGCAATGCATTTTCCACTGTATGCCTGCCCCCCAAGGTTCCTAAAGCCTGGAATTCCCATTGACAGAAATCTGAGTGGCACATAAAACCCAGCACTTTCTTGATTGCACCATTTTGAATGATGCCAGATTCCCTTTCTGTTCCCCCTAGGACAGTTGACAGGGCTGGCGCAGGGTGAAAGCCTAGTCGGCTGGAGTGGTCAGGTAATTGGGTGTCATCCTCTTCTCTGGAGAGCCACTCCCTCATCTCTAGGTCCAGAGATAATCTGGATTAAGACAGGGCTTAAGTTTCCTGTTCCCCAGGTTTGTGGTCAGTTTTGACTCGATCTCGAGAAACAAGGTAAAATAGTAAATGAACAACGGCCTTTGTGAAGGATCTGGATTCACATCTGACAGGAACAGCTTTCAGAAACAGAATTTTACTCAATTTCGCTAGCATCAAGTTCTCAAATTATACATACTTAGAATTGAAAACGCTTAAGAGGGTCAGAAAGCTGGCCGGAGGGGCAGTTGCTTCAGCTTTAATATGACAAGAGGGCGAGTGGGAACTTAGAGGTCATATTTGTGACGGGCTCAGGCTTGGCTACGGACCACGCTTCTCTGGCTTGGATTTCTGAGGCCCACTTCGGCCGCGGGCATCTACGCAGGAAGAGGGAACGGAGGCCCCGGAGGGGTGGCCAGAACCGATTGGACTGTCCACTCGAGGTGCGCGTGGCACTCGGGACGCCTCAGTAAAGGCGTCGCCTCTCCCCGCCCAGGGCCTTCTTCCCCGCGCTCCCTGGCTGCTTTCCACAGGGACGGGGATGTCAGGTGGAAGGAGGGAGCTCCGGACCCTGGCCTCGGCTGAGGGCTCCTCACCAGGCCCGGGCGGCAGCCTCGGAGAGGGCGGGCCGCGCGCTGCCAGGGCAGGGACTCGGCCAAGAGTGCCCCCGCGGCCGGCAGCTGCGGACGCCGCGGCGGGAACAAAGGCAGCACGTGTCTGGGCGGGACGCGGGCGGGGTCGGCCCTCGGCTCCGCCCTGCTCGGCGCCCGCCCCGCGTCGGCAGAGTTGGGTTGCGCGGGCGCCGGGGACTCTCAGGCGGCCGGGCTGCTAGTGGGCGGCGGCGCGGAGCGGGCGGCGAGCTGTGCGGGAGAGGCGGCCCCGAGGGGCGGGGCGGGCCGACGCCAGGTGTCCCGCCGCCGCCGCGGAGTCCGGCTCCTAGATGGGGCCCGGCGCGTAGAGGTGCCTCCCGCTCGTTGCCGCGTCCTACCCGCACAGTGCGCGGCTCGAGCTGAGGACACCAACGGCCGCGACTCCCCGGCGAGACCAGGCCGGAGCGTGGACGGCGCGCGCGCCCCGCGAGGGAGGGCGCTGAGGCGCGCGCCGGGAGCGGGAGCGCGGCGGCGGCGGCGGCGGCGGCGGCGGCGGCGGCGAAGGTGCGGGCGGCCGAGCGGGGGGCGGGGCCGCGGTGCCTGCAGAACCTTGGACAGAAGCTCCCTAGCCGCCGCCGCCGTCGCCGCCGCCGAGCGCGAGGCCAGCCGATCCCCGCCGAGCGCCCCCGAGCGCCGCCGAGCGCCGGGACTGCGGCGGCGGGGCCGCGGCGCGCATTGCGGAGGGCGCGGAGCGTAGGAGCTGCCGCCTGCCGGGTAAGCCTGCGCTGGGCGGCCGTCCTTGGCCCTGGGGAGCGGGGGCCGGGGACCGGGGTCGCGCCCTTGCTGGGTGTCGAGGCGGGGGTCCTCGGCCGCCTCCGTCGGCGCCCGGGCCCCTCCCGGCTGCGCTTGGGGACCGCAGCGGCGGCGGCGGGCGGGGGTGCTGCAGTGGAGGCGGCGAGGCTGCGTCGCGGGGGCGCGGGTAGGGCCCGGGACTGGGGCGGCGGAGTGCGCCGAGGCGCGGGGCGGAGGGGCGCGGCGCGGAGCCCAGCCTGGCGCTAAGAACCATCTTGTTTTCCAGGCAGATCCAAGGGGGCAGCACGCTTCCCGGGAGCGCCCCCGCCTCCTCCCCGGGGCCGCCGCAGGCTCGGTGAGCGGTTTTATCCCTCCGGCCGGCAGGCTGGGCGCGCAGGGGCGCGAGCCCCCGCCCGGCGCGCAGCAGCACCATGGGCACGGTGCTGTCCCTGTCTCCCAGCTACCGGAAGGCCACGCTGTTTGAGGATGGCGCGGCCACTGTGGGCCACTATACGGCCGTACAGAACAGCAAGAACGCCAAGGACAAGAACCTGAAGCGCCACTCCATCATCTCCGTGCTGCCTTGGAAGAGAATCGTGGCCGTGTCGGCCAAGAAGAAGAACTCCAAGAAGGTGCAGCCCAACAGCAGCTACCAGAACAACATCACGCACCTCAACAATGAGAACCTGAAGAAGTCGCTGTCGTGCGCCAACCTGTCCACATTCGCCCAGCCCCCACCGGCCCAGCCGCCTGCACCCCCGGCCAGCCAGCTCTCAGGCTCCCAGACCGGGGGCTCCTCCTCGGTCAAGAAAGCCCCTCACCCTGCCGTCACCTCCGCAGGGACGCCCAAACGGGTCATCGTCCAGGCGTCCACCAGTGAGCTGCTTCGCTGCCTGGGTGAGTTTCTCTGCCGCCGGTGCTACCGCCTGAAGCACCTGTCCCCCACGGACCCCGTGCTCTGGCTGCGCAGCGTGGACCGCTCGCTGCTTCTGCAGGGCTGGCAGGACCAGGGCTTCATCACGCCGGCCAACGTGGTCTTCCTCTACATGCTCTGCAGGGATGTTATCTCCTCCGAGGTGGGCTCGGATCACGAGCTCCAGGCCGTCCTGCTGACATGCCTGTACCTCTCGTACTCCTACATGGGCAACGAGATCTCCTACCCGCTCAAGCCCTTCCTGGTGGAGAGCTGCAAGGAGGCCTTTTGGGACCGTTGCCTCTCTGTCATCAACCTCATGAGCTCAAAGATGCTGCAGATAAATGCCGACCCACACTACTTCACACAGGTCTTCTCCGACCTGAAGAACGAGAGCGGCCAGGAGGACAAGAAGCGGCTCCTCCTAGGTCTGGATCGGTGAGCACCGTAGCCTGCGTCATGGCTCAAGGATTCAATGCGTTTTTAAAAATTTATTATTAAATCAGTTTTGTGTACAGTATGTGTCTAGCAAAGCCACCAAGGGCCTCACCTTTCCCACAGTCTCTCCCTGGGGTTTTTTTCATCCCTGCCAAGAACTCTGGGCACTTTTGAACTCACGAGCCTCGTGCAAAACCCAGAAGATGTATTCAGAGCCACCCAGGCCACTGGCCTCCCACTTTGGGGAACTCAAAGGACTGACCTGCCCCTGCCGCCTGTGCCCTTGCTGGGTCCAGGGTAGGCAAGGCTGCCGGCTGCACCCTGTATGGAGCTAGAGAAGGGCCTCTGGCTGCCTGGCCCAGGGAGGAATTGGGGTTTCTGGTTGGAGGCTTTTTTCTGGCTCCTGTGTGGAGTTATTCACTCTCCCAGAGGCTCCTGGAGCCAGCCACCCTAACTGAGCTGCCAGTGGGGTGGTGAGGCAAGATCCCCGCCACCCTGGGACATCTTCAATCTAGGTGTGGCGAAGCTGAGCGGGTCTAGTGGAAAGATTGTGTCTGGTCGTTTGACCACACACCGCCCTGATTTGCTGTTTTCTTTTTTTAGGGAGAAGGGCTTTCCTTTAGTGGAGAAATGGAACTCGCCCCCCGACCCCTTTGTTTGCTGCTCCCAGCCACGTTGGTGGTATTGGCCGATGAGCTGGTTTGACTCATTAATTTCTCTCAATTTGGGTCCCAGCTAAAGAGGTGGGGTGAAGCTGGGGACAACTTTCCTGGGTGAGTTTTTCTTTTGAATAATGCAGTGCAGTCACCCTGTGGCAAATGCCAGGACAGCTGCAGGTGCCCATTAGCAACGCCTGCCTTCTGGGCAAGGTGAGGGATGCCATACCTTGAGACCAAGCCAGTGCCCACCTAAGGGCTAAGGCCTCTTGCTGGTGCACATGACATTTGTCCTGCAGAGCTGGGGGGAAGGCGATGTGGTGACCCCACCCCCACCCGTTAATTTAAAGCTGTTTCTAAACAGTTGAGTTTCTTCTAAAGAGGAAGCCTTGCCCAGCAAGGACCAGTGAGACAGCCGGATCTTGGAGACAATTACAAGACGGGGAGTGAGACTCCTGATTGCTCTGGAAGCCTGCTGATTTCTACAACTGATCATTTGCAGCTGCTGGTTTTGGTTTCCACCTTACCATACTGGCTGTAAAAACACAAATGTGTACTTTATTGATTTTCTTTGTAATTCTCCCGTATTGGTGGCTTGGGACTTGGGAGAGGGAGCAAGCCTTCCTCCATCGCCCATCACTTGGCTGTGGAGAACAAAGACCAATGTAAGACGCTACAGAGGATTCTGTCTTCCAGGCCCAGTCCCCTGGGGAGTGCTGGAATGGGGATCTGGGGTGGGGAGGCAGAGGGTCACTTTACATAGGATTAAGTTCGAGGTGGCTACCGATTTCAGCACATGCACTACTGAAATTCACACAAAAAGAAAGCTGTGAAATTGAAGTCCCAATTTAAGAGTCCTGAAGCAGAACCTGGTGGCCGGAGGCATTCCCAGAGGTGGGGAAGAGAGCCCGCCCGGCCGGAGAGCATCTGCCTTGCTGCACCTGAGGCCCAGTAGAGCCGTTCCTGGGACTGTCAGATAATCGGTGCAGCGGTGGAAGGAGCCTGCGGCTGCTGGCACAGACTTCACACAGCACCTCCTCTCTGCTGGGTTTCTACACAGCCTGTCTTCAGATCCTGCTGCCGCGTGCGACCGGAGGTGGGAGGCCCCTGGTGGCATGGAAGAGGGAGGGTCAGTGCCAAGTCTCAGGAGGAGGGCGCATGTGTGTATCACCTTCAGCTGGCGGAACCTGGCTGCGAACTGTGCGGTTACATTGCATCCGCAGGATTCCAGTTGCGTGTCTGTTTCCTTCTCTTTCTCCGTATTTATTTTTTTATTCTTTGGAGGAGGTGGACATTTCGGAAGTGGTGGGGACTAAGGGAAGAACTCTCTAGTTCCCTCAGTGTGAAGCCTGTCGTGTTCTCTCCCCTTGCACTGGTCATCAGTATTGTGTAAAGGAACAACTGATATACTTGAGTGTGCAAGCAAAGAACCCATTTGCCATGCTGCTATGAAGACTACTTTTAGATCAACAATAAAAAAAAAAAAACCTACAAAAAAACCTTTATTCTTTAATTGTTGCTTTTACAGTGATATTGTGCATGCAAACCAGGAGCATTTTGTGTCTTAAGAAAAATAATCTTAGAACAGATGGCCGTGAAAATTACACCCATGCACAGAACAAGCCACAGGAATAATAGTTAAGGATTTGGTTTTTCTCTTTTTCTTGTAAACCTGGAGGGTTGATATATTCTTTCCATGCAGTTATTAGAACTTAGTTTTGTTCCAACAGTTAAACTTGCAATGAAAAGAAAATGTGCCATTTTTTTCACTCAGAATTATTCATAGCTGTATATTTGAAACTGCTAATTACACACGTGTGATGTATGTTGGTTTTTTAGTGCAATTTCTTCTGTAGCTATTCTTTGACCAAACTGTGGGTATTGTTAATATTAATTTATATTTGTCTCATTTTGTATGTATGTGTAGTGTGTTTGTGAGTATGTGTGGTTTATAATCTGACAAAGTCATGAAGCTCAGTTTGGCTGTAATTTAATTCCCCTTCCCTTATTTTTATTTATTTTTGTACTGTGCTGATTCAATAAAATGCACTGACCATCCATTACAGAGACGTCTTTTTGTGGGCAGGCTGGGGCCCCCTTTAATAAATGATTCATGCACTCAGAACATAATTGGATTTGTGTTATGGGGGAGGGGAGGACAGAGTTGGGGGCGAGGGCTTAACACACTAAGGTGATTAAGAAGGAAGCACAGGTTAAGTCAGCTTTGGTTTAGCGTCGGCCGAGGTGGGGGCAGCTGTTTCCCAAAGGCTCCTGTGGCAGAGCTGGGTGACTGGAACCTCCGGCCAAGGAGGGTCAGGCCCATGCATGGCCTGGTGAGGTCTGGCCGGGCGGGTCCTGCAGGGGCTCTGGACCCTAGACTCCCTGTGTTGAGGTGTGACTCTGAGGCTGCTGCTCCCACGTATTCTTGGGCTTGGCTCTGCTCTGTGCTCCCTTCCCCCGGCGTCTCCCAGGCCAGCAGGGGTGGGCTGGCATCCACATGGGCCAACCCTGCGGGTTTAGCTCCATGCGGGTTTCCAGGAGGGAGAAATCCAGCCCTGTGGCTCCCAGGGAAGCAGCCACTCCAGCCCATAATTGCGGCAAGGGTGTGGTTCCTACCAGCTCTATCTGTGCCTGTCCTGACTGCCAGCCTGAGGCCTGCACAGGCCACCGGTGTCAGCCTCAGGAAGAGGGTTATGGGGACGCTAGACGTGGCTCTCCCCAGGCTCTGCACCCTGCGGTCTGAAGCTGCCCCTTAGTACTAGGAAAGTCTTTCTTGTCCTCAAGTTGTAGCTTGTGAGCTGTCAGCCTTGTGATCAAGGCCACTTGCTTTCTGCAAAGCAACTCCCTTCGTCTGAGTTACAGAAGCCACCGCTGCGTGTTCTTTTCTGCCAATGACCACTGACCGGAAGCACCCTGGCTGCAGGACCCTCGGGTGCTGGCCGTGCCCTGTTGCTCCCTCAGGGCCTTGCTCCCTTCCCCAGGAGGAGCTGCTGCTTCCTCTCACTCTCCCCGCCGCCCCCGCACTTCCTCCCAGCCCCTTTCACTCCGCTGGCCTGGCCTGTCCCCAGTCTGCTGCTGTAGGTCTCTGAGCCTTTCCTTTCTACATACGCGCTTCTATTGCAGTAAACATGTTCCCTGGCACTAAGCAGTGTGCTTCCAGCTGCCAGCGCACAGGCCTCAAGATGGCAAGAGAAAGTGCTGGGACTCAACCCCACGGCCTCCTTCCCTCCTCACACCTCCTGTCCACAGCTTGCTTCTTGCTCACTTTTTGTTCAAAAGCCTCAGGCAAATCATCCTCCATTTTACATTATTTGTGCTTAATTCTCCCTTCTATCCTCTCAGATAATGGTTCACTTTATATAAGCAAAAATTTCACAAAGAAGTTTTCAGTGACAGATAAGCAGAACACCTTTAAAAATAAGATTTAATGCTTTATTGCTCTTGATGGCAAATCAAAATATGCTTTAGAAATAAAGTTAATTTACTGGAAAATAGGAGTTTTCGCACCAAACCATAAAATTGCATTTCATTACATCAAGTGAACCCCCTCATTGTCTACAATCACTGTGCCTGCTTCCTTTCCCCTCAGCGCCCGGGACACGTGACCGAGATCATACCCTAAATTCCTGATCCTTCTGCAGTTGCCACATACTGTGGCTTCTTTTAGTACATCATAAAAAAGTGCTTGTCCTGTGGCCTCAGCTGGGAGGCCCCGGCGCTGGGGCTAAGGGGCCCAAGGCACCATCCAAAGGCTGGGAGGAAGGAACCCAAACCCAGGCCCTCCTCCTGCCCTCCAGCCTTTGACAGGCAACTCATTTGGCATGATCTGTTTTGGTGTGTTTAAAACATACATTTGCATGTGTCTAGTGTAAAGCAACAAGTTTGAGGAAATAAGTGGAAGGAGAGAGGAAGTTCCAGTTAGATGGTTCCACTAGTGTCTACTGGTAATTGGCAAAACTATGAGTGTTGCTAACCTGGGCTGAGGGCACCTCTGCCTATGCAGGCAGCTGACCAGGCTTGGAGAATGAGAAAGGGTTCCCAAGGACAGGATGCCAGCGGGATTCTTTGTTGCAAACTGCACACAGTGCAATTTTTGGGAAGCAGGGATGGGGAGTGGGCATGAGACCGGGTTGTTGGGACCACTCTGGGGTCAGGCCCTGGGTGAGGCACAGGAGGCTGCACACAGGCACTTGGTGGGTTCTGCTGGGTCGGGGTGGGAAGGCAGGAGCAGTGTCTGTGGCAGGACGGGAAGAAGCTTCAGTACGTCCCTCTCTTGCACCCCTGCCCACTCCACCTGAGGCGTGGGCTCCCCCTCATCCTCTCACCACATGCCTGAGGTGTAGGCTCCCCTCATCCTCTCACCACATGGGGCATTTGCTCTGAGCCTCTACTTCCCTCAAGGCCTTCTCAGCAGCTGGGGCTCAGCGGGGAGGGTGGTCTCAGAAGGCCCCTGAAGCATACGTGCTTTTGCTGGGCAGAAACTGGCAAGCTGGCAGTGCTCCCTGGCACCAGTTTCACAGGTGCAGGCCCCAAGGGGCCGTGCAGAGGGCGGGGTGGGCGTCCTGGCCTGGCCTGCAGTGCCAGGACCCCACACTGTGCTGCTGCCCTGCTTCCCGTCATCCCGTGCCTTGACCCCACCCTTGCTGTTTCTCTGAGTAGGAAACGCAGCAAGAGGTGGTCCAGAGGGAAAGCGGCCAACCCTGAGGGCTGCCCTCACCCTGGCAGCTCCCCGTTCTCATTAGGGTTCCTGACCCAAGTGTGGTGACAGCAGGTATCTGATTAGCAACCCTGCAAACGATGAAAGTATCTATAAGAGGGCCACGGCCACAGGCTGCGAGTTAAGTAACATGATCCTGGGAGCATGCCCACGCTGTGCTCTCCAGAGCGGTGGTCGGAGGCCCTGGTGGGGGCCTTGGTGGCAAAGGGAGTCTCCCAGGGGAGAACCTGGGAAGGATGGACTCACTCTGCTGGATGGGCTGTTCTGCTCCTGCCACTGGCTCCTGGCTGAGGGGCTGGCCCTGCGGGTGACTCTGCTCACCCGGTGGCTTTGGCTGGCGGCTGGGAGTTGGGTTGGGGTGGGTCCGCCGAACTCTGAGCAGAGCCTCCCTGAGCTGGGTCCCCAGGGCTGGCTCACCTTGGGCAAGAGAGGTGGCTACGGGGCTCCCACAGAGCTGGGGTCCTGCATCCCCACCCCTTCCCTCTGCAGGGTCAGCAGCAGGGAGAACACCTGCCCAGGTGCTCTGACTTGACCTGGCCAAGGGGCATCCGCACCAACTAAAGGCAGCATCCAGTTGCCTCTGGGGTGAGATTGGTCTGGACGTCAGCCCAGGGGTCTGGGCGGGGCACGAGGGTCTTTGGTTTATTGAACAGGGACCGTGGACAGTCAGGATAAGAGGAAGATGATACCGAAGGCAGAAAGCCAGGAAGGAAACCTCACAGGGGCGGGCCTCCTCCGGGAGGGGCCCTCGCAGCAGGTTTCTAGCGGGCATGGGTTGGGAGGCAGCAGCTGGACTGGGACCCAGGACTCGGAGTGTGGCCGGGCTCCGGGCCAGGCCTCCGTGGGGCGTCAGTTCCCGGGCACGCTAAGGATGAAGCCCGAGCGATTCTTGGTGAAGTCGGGCTGGGGCTGGTTGAGCCGCGTCTCCACGGAGACGGTGCACTTCTTCCCGTGCAGGCTGCACTGTACTGGGTTGGTGACGTTCACTTGAAGGTGGCGCTTCTCACTGCAGGAACCAAAAACACCAGGCAGGCAGTTAGCAGGCGCATGAGAACAGGGCACCTCCCCGGCAGCTCCCGGCCACCATTGGCTCCAGCACGGTCTGCTTCCTCCACAAGTGCCCGGAGGATGCCTGAAGGGCCCCAGGGAGGCTGAGGCAACGCGAGTGTGGCACTAGCTGGGCCTCCAACCAGAGCCTCGGCACCATGGCAGGGCCCTTGGCTTCCATGCCAGCGCAGGGGACTGGACAGTGGAGGGCCATGTGGTTGAACAGACACCACCAGGTCTCTGGCTGGGGCTGAGGACCAAGACCCCGGGGCCTTCGGTGTACCAGGGCTGGGGTTCTGACTCTGACACTAATCCATCCTGCGGGAGACCCCTGCCACATGCCCCGGTGAGAGAGAGAGATGTCTACTGCTCCTGGCTGGTCCCTGCCTGTCACAGCCCGGCTGGTGGAAGTGGGCCTGACTCGGGTTTCCCCAAGTGAGAGGCTGCTCTCATCTGGAGCTGGGCCGCTTGGCTGGTTGCCACCCTGGTAGCCGCAGAACAGTGCAGCCGGCGCCCCACCGGGGGCTGCAGGGAACCCTGTGCAGCAGGAAGCCCCGCTGGCCTGGGAGCACATGAAGGTGGCTTCAGCCGGGCGTCGGCCGGGCTCCAGGTCGGGTGCAGAGGCGGAAGCTGTGCTCTTCCTGCTGGACAGAGCCAGAGCCCAAGCCCTTCCTCCAGCTCCTCACACGGCGCTGAACATGCTAAGAAGCTGTTGCTGGTTTTAAAAGCAGAGACACTTGTTGCAATAGGCTGGCACCCTAATGTCTGCTCACACAGGCAGCACAATCCCACGCTGTACCTCAGCTTGTGCCTTGTCAGCTCTGAGCTGGGAGGGGAGAGGAGAAAGGAGGAATCCTCCTGACCGCAGAGCCTCCAGTCAGGACTGGCTGGCTCTGCTCCGTATGCTGAAAGCCCTGGGAATTTTTCACTGCTCTCAGGATGGCGTCTGGGGCGTGGGCAGGTTGGTCCCACTTTGAACGCTCTGCTGGACTTACGGAGCTGCTCTTAGTTCTGGGCAGTGAACGCCGAGCTGTCGTGTCCACACGGCCAGGGGAACGCCAGGGCCAAGGCCAGCACGCACTGAGCTTCTGCCCAGCCTGGAGTCGCCTTCACCAGGCCATGAGCACGTGAGGCACTTTCTAAGCACTGGTTGCCCGGGAGGCGCAACTGCTCAGAGGCCGAGGCAGCTCAAAGGGCTCCGACGTGCAGTGGCTCGACGGGGTCAGCGTGCCCAGAGTAATGGGTGTCACTAGAGCACCCGGCCCAGCACACGCTTTCTGAGGACACCTGGTGGGCACGCCCCATAGCAGGCCCCAAAGTTTCAGAGGTAAGTGCGGGGCGCTCAGGGGCTCTCCTCATGGCTGTCTCCCCCCTGCTTTCTCACGGACACAGGAAGAGACCCCGGTTGTCACTTGTGGGCATTACGTATCTAATACTTAATGTCTTGTCAGCTGCAGCTAAAACCTTGGCTTAGACAGCTATTTTTAGCCAGACTTGGACATAAAAATAGCAGAGCCCAGCAGAGGCCATGACTCAGGCCCTCTTCTACTCTTGTGGGCACCAGGGCTGCTCTGCAGGGCTCATGTGCAGCCCTTGGCGGCGGGGTCCAGATGGGGTCCCTGCGGCCCTCGTGCTGGACCAGATGCCTCCAGGACCAGGCTGGGTCCCTGAGCTGGGGTAGCCTCCCTGCCTCCCCTCTGTCAACCTGGTATGGCGTTGGGTCCCTCTCACTGGACTCTTGTCCTCTGGGAGCCTCCCTCCTGATCCTGGCAGCGGCCTCCCCCTGCTCGCCCTCCTGGAGGGCCTGTGCCCTTCCCTGTGCAGGGAGTCCAGACTCTGCCCTCGCCCTTCCCTGAGGAACTGCATGTACACAGTGGGTTCCAGAATCACCTGGTGACTCAGTCTGAGGGAATGGGCTCTAAACAGGCCACACTCCATGTCAGCTCAAAAAAACTAAGAGACAGAAAATGGGAACCATTAGTTCACTCTCACCCTCTCGCGTTCAGACAATCAGGGCATGCTCCTCTGTGCAGGGCTCTCCTGACTCCCGCTCAGCAGGGTGGCCCCTGCCTCTACCCTCCCTGCTTCCTCTGGGCTCCGTGTATCTCCAGGATCTGCTCTACAGCCTTGATGCAGGGGTTCGGGCTGGTGGGAAAATGGGGAGGAGCAAATGACGCCTATAAAATGGCACAGGTGCAGTGGCTCATGCTTGTAATCCCAATACTCTGGGAGGCAGAGGAGGGAGGATCGATTGAGGCCAGGAGTTCAAGACCAGCCTGGGCAACATAGCCTATAGCCCAGGAGCCCATCGCTCCTCTCTACAAAAAATAAAAAACAAACCAATGAGCCGGGTGTGGTGGCCTGTGCTTGTAATCCTAGTTCCCTGGGAGGCTGAGGCAGGAGGATCGCCTGAGCCCAGGAATTCAAGGCTGTGATGAGCTATGATGATGCCACTGCATTCCAGCCTGGGCAACAGAGTGAGACCTTGTCTCTAAATAAATAAATAAATCGGCACCCAGGATATCATCCTCAGGGAGTTGTAGGATAAAAAATGCAGCAGGAACCACTGCTCCAGATTGCTGCTTCCCACATGGGCTGGGCTGAAACCTTTTCCTCCTGCCCTCTGTTGTCCCTGTCAGTAGGTCCTGTGGAGTACTTGCTGCCTGGGGGAGGCCCTTCCTCAGGGAGTGTCCAGCAGAGGGAAGAGCAGACCACGCTCTGGAAGGTCCAAGCCGATCATGCACGAGTCAACAGCGCTCCCACTGTCAGGCCAGCCCCTCTTCCCCACCCAAGGCCACCACTCTGCTGAAATGAAGGTTCTTGACTAGCAAGAAGGAAGGCAGAAGTTGGACACTGGATCCTTCTGGGTTGTGGATGTGGATGAGCTGTGGGCCCCTTTCCCTCTCCCTGTCCTACTTCTGCTGTGCCAGCCCCACAGCTGCTCAGTCCCCTCCCTGGTGGTGGGTACTGTCCTGGGACAGCCAGTTGGTCCTCTCCTTCCCGTTGGCAATTCTGGCTTTCCGGCATTCCACACCACGGGGCCCAGCCCATGGGGCTTGGCGGAGGGAGTGTTCCTGCTAGCTCTTCTCTTTAGGCGGAGGAGCCCCAGCGCCGCAGGAGACGGGAGGCAGTGCAGAGACTCGCCTGAGTGCTGAGGGTGGCGGGGCCTGTCTCTGTCCCCTCTCGGGGACCTGTCCCTCTCCTGGACCACGGATATTGATCTGAGGCAAACATCTAATTCCCACTTCCCCAGAACATCCCCCAACTGAACAAGAATCAGTGACACTTTAGGAAAGAAAAGGTGGTATTTAGTGGCGGTCCCCACACTGCCCCTCCCAGGACTTTGTTTTCTAAGCCCACCTGAGATCTCTCCTGATCCCTTTGAGGTCTTAATACAAGAGCCGGGCCTACGGGTGGGAGAGTCTGGATTCTGTCCTGGCCTTGCCAAGCTTCCTGGCTTCACGACCTTGTTCAAGTCACTTAAACCTCTGTCTGGCGTTTACAACCATCAAACCATCTACCCTCCAGGTGCTTCACAAGGACTGACTCCACCCCAGGCACTGTGTCGGCACTGGAAACATGAAACCCGAGCTGGGAGCCAGACACGGGGGGTCTTCCTGGGAGCCTGGGAAGCCGCCTGCCCTCGTGGAATTGACGGTCTGAGGAGTGATGCACATGAAGCACTTTGAAAGATGTGAAGCACTGTGTGTAAAACATGTGCCAATTTCTTGCTTCACAGAAGGAATTTTCACTGCTTTCTCAGTTAAGTGTCAAGAACCTCCAAAAGAGATGGTTCAAGAGAGCTATTATTATTGAATCAGATTTGTTCTTTACACATTTTAGCATAGCTCACAAAACCATATGAATGTTTCTGTTTTGAATATTCTCTTCCTAAATGTTTTACATCCTGTGGGGAGGGGCTTGGATTCTGATTCTGTCTTTAAATCCTACAAGTAGGCCGGGTGCGTAGCTCACACCTATAATCCCAGCACTTTGGGAGGCTGAGGCGGGCAGATCATGAGGTCAGGAGTTTGAGACCAGCCTGACCAACATAGTGAAACCCCGTCTCTATTGAAAATACAAAAATTAGCCAGGTGTGGTGGCGGGTGCCTGTAGTTCCAGCTACTCGGGAGGCTGAGGCAGGAGAATCGCTTGAACCAGAGAGTCGGAGATTGCAGTGCCACTGCACTCCAGCCTGGGCAACAGAGCGAGACTCCCTCTCAAACAAAATAAAACAAAAAACAACAAAAAACATCCTACAAGTGTCAAGCATGGTGGTGCACACCTGTAGTCCCAGCTACTCTGGAGGCTGAGGTGGGAGGATCACTTGAGCCCAGTTGAAGACCAGCCTGGGCAACATAGTGACACCCTGTCTCTAAAAATAAAATTAAAAAGGCGGCCGGGTACAGTTGCTCACGCCTGTAATCCCAGCAATTTGAGAGGCAGAGGCAGGTGGATCATGAGGTCAGGAGATCAAGACCATCCTGGCCAACATGGTGAAACCCAGTCTCTACTAAAAATACAAAAATTAGCTGGGTGTGGTGGTGCATGCCTGTAATCCCAGCTACTCAGGAGGCTGAGGCAGGAGAATCACTTGAACCTGGGAGGCTGAGGTTGCAGTGAGCCAAGATCATGCCATTGCACTCCAGCCTGTGTGACAGAGCAAGACTCTGTCTCCAAAAATAAAAAAATAAATAAATAAAAATAAAAAGCCAAGTATGGTGGCTCACACCTGTAATCCCAGCACTTTGGGAGGCGGAAGCCGGCAGATTGCTTGAGCTCAGAGGTTCAAGACCAGCCTGGGCAACATGGTGAAATACTGTCTCTACAAAAAAAAAAAAAAATTAAAAAGTAGCTGGGTGTGGTGGCATGGGCCTGTAGTCCTAGCTACTTGGGAGACCGAAGTGGAAGAATCGCTGGAGCCTGGGAGGCGGAGGCTGCAGTGAGCCGAGATTGAGCCGCCACACTCCAGCCTGAGTGACAGAGCAAGACCCCATCTTTGAAAAATAAAAAAATAAAATAAAAATAAAAAATAAACAACCCTACAAGTTTAATGGAGCAGTCACACCACATGTACTGGTCTCCACTTTCATAATGCAAGGTCCTGGCGGGGAGGGGAGGCGTCTTACACAGCTGCATACGTGCTGCTGCCCTGCACACAGGGGATGCTCCCAGGTGCTGATGGGCAACACTGGCCGGGCCACAGGTTCTGGACGTGCTGGGGCCTCATAAGGCTGCAGGTCTCAGTCCCTCTGCTGTGTAAATGGCTCTCTCCCAGTAACACAACTTCATCTGCTCACTTCATCAACTTCGCACACTCACTGCAGCCTCATGAATGAGGAAGACAATGGGCACAACTGGTCAAGATCCTCCTGGGATGGAGACTCACCTAGTCCATGAAGTTCCTTCTAAACGGAAAGTGGCCAGATACCTGTGAACCAGACCTGGGAAGGAGGTCTGCTCCTTAGCAGAGAGATACCCTGTTTTGCCACCTTAAAAGTGACAGTTGCCTGGGTTACTACTTTTTTCCTTGGCACAGCCCTGGGCAGCCCTGGCCTGCCTGACTCCCAGCCTGTTTGCGTGGTGCTGCTGTGACGTTTGGGCAGAAGAGGGGGTTGAGTGACTACGTGTGTTGAGTTCACCACCGAACAACAAGGGCAAGAAGAACCAGCCTTCTGCTCTGGAGTTTGGCTGAGCACTGCCCAGCTGACGCCATCTACACACTGCCATCAGCAGATAACAAAGTCAGAAAATGTGGATTGAGGGGCCGGGCGCGGTGGCTCACGCCTGTAATCCCAGCACTTTGGGAGGCCGAGGTGGGTGGATCATGAGGTCAGGAGATCGAGACCATCCTGGCTAACACAGTGAAACACCATCTCTACTAAAAATACACAAAAAAATTAGCCGGGCGCAGTGGCGGGCACCTGTAGTCCCAGCTACTCGGGAGGCTGAGGCAGGAGAATGGTGTGAACCCGGGAGGTGGAGCTTGCAGTGAGTCAAGATCGTGCCACTGCACTCCAGCCTGGGTGACAGAGCGAGACTCCATCTCAAAAAAAAAAAAAAAAAGAAAATGTGGATTGAGGTTGGCGGCTCCTCAGAAAGTTAAACATTGAACTGCCATATCACCCAGCAATTCCACTCCTGGGTATATACCCAAAAGAACTGAGAACAGACAAAAGCTTATACATGAATGTTCATAGCAGCACTGTTTGCAAAAGGTAGCAACAGCCCTGTGATGTGATGATGATGATGATGATGATGATGATGATGATGATGATGATGATGATGATGAGGTGTCATCCACAGTTCCTAGCTTGTAACTCCCATAACCATTGTTAGTCTTTTGTTATAACGATGGGGTGCTTTAGGCCTCAGAAGCAGGCCTCAGGAAACAAAATTTCTCTTGCTGACCTTCTCCTGCCCAAGTCAGTTCTCTAATCTGATTGTGAGTCCTAACACCCTCATTCCCGAGGGAGTCCTGCCCCACACCTTGGAGGAAGGAATGCTGCACAGAGAGGCCAGGACAGGCCTTGATGGGTTTAGATCAGTCTCTTTTTGGCCAATCTCATGTCGACACAGTTGTCCATGCTTCAATCACGGGCAGCCAATGGAGTCTCCATAAAAAACTCAAGAAGGATGGGTTTGGAGCTTCTGGAGAGCTGGACACATGGAGGCTGACGAGAAGGCGAAGAAGAATCCACCATGTACCGGGATCCCAGTCTGCGAGGACAGATGAGCCTCTGCTTCTTGGGACCCTTCCACACCTTGCCCTGTCTATCTCTTTATCTGCTGTTTATCTGTATCCTCTAGAATATCCTTCTTAATAAATTGGTAAATGTAAGGAAGTGTTTCCCTGAGTTCTGTGAGCAAATTAATTGAACCCAAAGAGGAGGTCCTGAGAACTCCAACTGGAAGCTGGTTGGTCAGAAGTTCCAGAGACCCTGACTTGCAACTGGTGTCTGGGGGTGGTGTGGGGGCTGGTCTGAGCCCTCAACCTGTGGGATCTGACACTGTCTCCAGGTAGATGATGTCGGAATTGAATTGGAGGACACCCAGCTGGTGACCACTGGTAGGTGTGTGGCGAAAACCTCCATACCTTTGGTCACAGAAGTCTTCTTCTGTGTTGATGACTGTGGTGGTGGTATGAGAGCAGAGGAAACACAGTTTGATAGAGATTTTTCCTACATAAACCCAAATGTGCATCAGTGGATGAATGAATAAACAAAATGTGGTACATCCATTCAATGAAATATTATTCAGCAATAAAAAGGAATAAAGTATTAGCACATGTTACAACAAGATGAACCTTGAACCTTGAAACATGATGCTAAGTGAAACGTGGCAGACAACAGGCTACATATTGTATAACTACATTTATATGAAATAGCCAGAAGAGGCAAAGCCACGGAGACGGAAACCAGTTAGAGGCTGCCAAGGGCTGCAGGGAGTGGGGGCGTGGAGGGACTGCTTAGAGGGCATAGGGTCTCCTTTTGGGGTGATGAAAATATTCCGGAACTAGGTAGAGGTGATGGTTGTATAACATTGTGAATGTACTAAATGTGACTCATGATATATTTTATGTTATGTGTATTTTACCACAATATATTTTTTTAACTGTGGATTGACCTAAATGAAAAATTAGAATTTGCCTTCAAACCATATTTTCTCTCCTCACCTCAAGTTTAGCCAAAATAATTTTAAGCATAATAAGAGATTTCTTGTGCTGATCCTGGAGACAGAGCGGAGAAAGGCCTGGGAAGGAGACGGAGTAGATGCTTGGGGTCAGTGACTTCTTTCTTGTTTGAACTTCACCACACTCTGGAAATCCAACTAGAGCCAGAATTCTTTCCTTATTTTTTAAAGAAAAGGAAACACCGTACAGATGGAGGCAGGGCATCTGCCTCTGAGGGTGCGCCAAGCCAAAGGACAGCTGCCGAGGGAGGCTGGCTGCACTGGGGAGGGATATTTTTTTCCCTCCCCATCTTCTGTTACAGGATTTAATGGCTCAGCAAACTGTGGAATTCGGGGACTTTCATCTCGTTTCATCTGTTCCAAGCCATCATTGCAGGCAAATGGCCTTTATCAAATTACTTTCCTTCATTTTTCATTTAGACTCTTGTCTTCTGCTCTTAGAGAAACCTGTCAGTAAATGCAAGACTTGATCTATGGAATGAACAAACATGTTCCCTGTGCTACCTGTGCCTTCGCAGGCCCTGCACAAAGTGGGACAGGCCACTTCTGTCCAGGAGGTGAATCAGCCCAGAAAACATCCCCTCCCATCCAGGCCCCTGGTCAGCTGGGCAGTGCAGGGTTTTAGGTCAAAGCCAACCAGGAAAGCGGGTCCTGGGAGGTTGCAGGCAGCCCTGGCTCAGCTGGGATTAGGAGACTCTCGTTCATTGGCTGCCCTGCCCCTGCAGAAGCCAGGCAGGACTTGAAGAAATCAGTGAGTCACTTTTCCTCTCAATGGCATTCCCTATGAGAGTGGGGGTGATCCAGGTTCTAACAAGTGCACTTCAAGGGAAAATAGAGTGGAAGTGGGGTGCAGTGCAGTAACTTGGTGAGAACATTTTTCTGGGTGCAGCAAGGAGTGCCTGAGAATATTGTGAGGCTAATGCAATGTTCTCTCATGTTTGGTAACAGGATGTGGTAGGAGGAACACAGCCTTGCACCAAGCACAGACAGGTGCTTTTCAAAGTGATAGTAAATGCATTAAGTGCTTCATGAGAAACTCTAGAGTCACAGAGACAGGCCATCCTCCATCTGGATGCCACTAGTACATAAATGCATGCTCTCTGGCTCACACTGAGGACAACAGCTACTGACTGGGGCATCAGGAGCTCATGACTGCAGCTGTTTACTCTGCATTTCAGTTCCTTCAAGAAGTAAATCCCCCTGCTGATGTCAAACCACACAGGGAATCCCTTTCAAAATCTTGCTTTAGGAAATGCTACTTCTGTTTTTGTCAGAGTCGAATGGACACTTTTACCACAGTCACCTATAAGGTGAGGCTATGATTTCAGCAACCAGGCAAGTCCAGGAGTGGTGAGGTGGTGCTTCCTGGCATACTGAGTCCTTTCTGGGTCTGCAGCTGGTGAGGAATGGGGCAAAACCATTTGTATTTGGAAAATAAAACCTTTCTCTTGTCATGAACCAACTGGGTCACATCTGAGTGTTGTCAGCAGCCAGCATGTCCTGAGACCTCACCCAACCCTGCTGTCTGCCTCTCCACAGCACTGAACTGACCTGGCTCCCAGGCCTGGGGGCGTGATCCACACTCACCCTGCTTGTGTCTCCAACAGGACTGCCACCACCCTCCCAGCCTGGGCTGCCCCTCCCCCATGGCACTCTCCTCATGCTGCCAACACCCATTCTTCCCCTCCCTGGCCACATTCTCTTTGTAGTGACTCACGGAGCGCCCAGGGTGGAAGGGGCACTGGCCAGAGAAGGACACATGCGGTGAGGATGACCCGGGCCCAAGCTCGTGGATGCTGGTGCTCTGTAGGAAGCACCTGCTGCATGGTGGAGGGTCACTGACCCTGGGTGGCTGGGGTGGGCTTCCCAGAGGAGGTGACACACAGACTGATACCGCAAGAATAAGTGGGACTCCTGCAGGAGCTGTTTTGGCTTTGCTCTCTCACTCCTTAAATATTGCTTCATCTTCAGCCCCTTTCATTTTATACATTATTTCACAGTGGCATCACTCATGCCTGTGGTTTCAATGACAATGACCCAGTCAGTGTCCCCTCTCTTAGCATGAGGTCCATACATGTCTTTTCAGCCACTTCCTAGACAAATCCCCGGAATGCTCTGCAGACAGCTGAGTCTTCACATGGCCAGAGCTGAGATCATCCTCTTGGCCCCCTCCCTCAAAGTGCTTCCCTCCTCCCATCAAGCCTGTGCAGTGAGAGGTGTCGTCTTCTCGGTCACTGGGGCCAGAGAGCCAGCAGGCAGCCCCGCTCCCGCTCCTTCTCCACTGCTGACGGTCTCTGAGTTCTACTGATTGCACTTTTTGTCTGTGTCCCCTGCCGAGGCCTCAGCCCAGACCCTTTTCTCTCCTTCCTGGTTACTGCCATAGCCCGGACTGGCTTCTCTGCCTTGGGTCTGCCCCAGCACAGGGGCAGACTGTGTGACGTCCTCCACACAGTCATCAGAGAGATCTTTTAAGGGCTCAAAAAGACCCTGAGGCTCCCCTGCCAATAGTTCTGCCATCGTCCCCAGAGCTTTTGAGGACCCTCCACCACCGGTGCCAACCCCAGCTGAGCTGGGTGCTCGTCTGCAGGCCTCTGCTCCATCTCAGCCCGAGCATGAGGCTCTGCTGTGCTGCTTCCAGCAGCAGGGACAGGGCTGATGAGCCTGGCCCTTGCAAGCATCTTCCTGTGCCAAATACAATTCCACAGACGGAGGATTTAAAATCCAAGTGGAGGTGACAGGAAAGAAAGGAAAACCTCCAGGTATCAGAAGATAGGAGGGGGTGCGAAGCCAGTATGGGAGGAAGGTCAGGCTGGGGCTTAGCTCTGGGAGGTGCCAGACTGAACAGGAGTCATGCCCAGGTCCACATGCAAGGGAACAAGGACCGAGGCCCTGCATGTGGCAGGGCCTTCCGCAGGCTGCCCCGTCTGTGAACAGGACACCAGAAGAAGTCTGCCTTCCAGCCTGGCAAAGTGGCAAGGAACCTCTGGGTGGGAAAACAAATCAACAAACAAATTTTCAGTAAAAAACAGAAAGCTCACACTTTCCTTTCTCTTGACGTCTTGAAAAAAGCAAATCCATTGCAGCTCACCAAAGGCAAAGAGAAAACCTTAAGAATACCCAGAGAGAAAAGACACGTTACTTGCAAAAGAACATCTAATGCAGGGAGATAATGAAAATACAGACGCTTCAAAGGGCTGAAGGAAAAAAACCGTCCACCTAGAATTCTATCCCCAAACTGTCATCTGAGAGCAGGGGCAAAACAAAGCCTTTCTCAGACAGGCTGGACGAGGTCGCTCACGCCTGTAATCTTAGCACTTTGGGAGGCCAAGGTGGGAGGACCACTTTAAGCCAGAAGTTTGAGACCAGTGTGGGTAACATAATGACACCCCATCTCTAAGAAAAAAAAAAATTAAATAAGAAAAGACTTTTTCAGACAACAAGTGCTCTGAGAGCTGGCCTATCTTGGCTGTCTTGTAAAGAATTGCGGCGGGACACCTCATTAGGAAAGAGACTGAATCTAGAAGGAAAGAGCAGAGCATGAGGCACAATGAGGAGCAAATAAACAGGTCACCATATAAGCAAACCCAAATACACGTTCACTATATGAAACAATAAAAATGACTCATCTGGGGGGGTTAAAACACTGTTGAACTAAAATCCTGGATAACAGCAACATGAAAGGTGGGGTGGTGGTCCCAGGAAAGCATTCAAAGGACCATGTCTCATTTGGGAGGAGGGTAGGGAGACTGATGAACTTGAGGCTCCCTTCAGGCAAGCACAGATGCAAAAAAATAATAATAATGGGAAACAGATACAGTAGACTGTGATGTACAACTCTCAGAGCAGTAGAAGGGAGGGTATAAAACAAATCTGATCCATCAGATAGAAGGCAGGAAAGGGGAACAAGAGTAGCAAAGAAGAAACATGGGAACAAGAAGGCACAAACTAATAATGGAATAAATACATTTAAATATATAAATGAGCACAATAAACCTAGATGTGCAAACCTCTGGCTAAAAGGGATTTCTCAGATTTAATTTAAAAATGCAGTTATATGCTACTTGTAACAGATGTCATTTAAATCATGATGACAGTTTAGGTAGGGAATATGATATATAAATCAAATACTAATCAAAAGAAAGCTGGCGAAAAGCATTGCTGGAGAAAAAGCTCATTAGAGACCGGGTGTGGTGGCTCATGCCTGTAATCCCAGCACTTTGAGAGGGTGAGGTGGGAGGGTCACTTGAGCCCAGGAGTTTGAGGCTGTAATGGGCTATGATTGTGCTACTGCACTCCAGGCTGAGCAACAGAGTGAGACCCTGTCTCAGGAAAATAAAAAAAAAGCTCATTAGATAATTGTTTTGTTTATTTATTAAGGAACAGTTTACCAAGAAGATGCTCTTATATAGATGATTTACAAAGATAAAATAACAAGTCCACAATCATAGTAAAAGTAAAAATAGGCTGGGTGTGGTAGCTCATTCCTATAATCCCAGCAATTTGGGAGGCTGAGGCAGATATGGACTGCTTGAGCCCACAAGTTCAAGACCCACTTGGGTAACAGAGTGAGACCCTGTCTTTACAAAAAATAAAAAATAAACTAGCCAGGTATGGTGGCAGACGCCTATAGTCCCAGCTACTCGGGAGGCTGAGGCGGGAAGATTGTTTGAGCCTGGGAGGTTGAGGCTGCAGTGAGCTGTGATTGTGCCACTGCACTCCAATCTGGGTGACAGAGTGAGACCCTATCTCAAAAAAACTCCCCCAAAAACAAAAAACTTGGGTGTATGTGTGTGTGTTCATTACATTCAACAATTAGAGAACACACATTCTTCTAAAGTACACACAGAACACACACTAGACCACAGAAGAAAGTTCAATAACAACCTGTGAATTAGCATCACACAGAAACCATCTTCTGTGTCTACGGTGCAGTAAAATTAGAAATCAAATAAAAGGAGAATAAAATAATAATATAAAAATAGTACTATGGACTGAATTGTGTCCCCTCCAATTCCTTATATGGAAGCCCTAGCCTTCGACACCACAGTATTGTAAGATCTGGGCTTTACAGAGGTCATTAAGGTTAAATGAGGTCATAGGAGCAGGGCCTTGATCTGACAGAAAGAAGAGAAACCAGGGTGCTTGCTTTCTCTCTCCCCACCATGTGAGGACTCAGAAAGAAGGTGGCAGTCTGCAACCCTTGAAGAGAGCCCTCACCAGAACCCAACCATGCTGGACTTATTTATTTATTTTTTTTTTAGATGGAGTCTCGCTCTGTCGCCCAGGCCAGAGGGCAATGGTGCGATCTTGGCTCACTGCATCCTCCGCCTCCTGGGCTCAAGCGATTCTCCTGCCTCAGCCTCCCGAGTAGCTGGGATTACAGGCACACGCCACCATGCCCGGGCAATTTTTGTATTTTTAGTAGAGACGGGGTGTCACCATGTTGGCCAGGCTGGTCTTGAACTCCTGACCTCATAATCTGCCCGCCTTGGCCTCCCAAAGTGCTGGGATTCCAGGCGTGAGCCACTGCGCCCAGCTCCATGCTGGACTTTTATCTGGGACTTCTAGTCTCCAGAACTGTGAGAAAATACATTTCTGTTGTTCAAGCCACCCAGTCTATGGTATCTTTTTTTTTTGAGACAGAGTCTTGCTCTGTCACCCAGGCTGGAGTGCAGTGGCGCCATCTCGGCTCACTGCAACCTCCACCTCCCTGGTTCAAGCAATTCTCCTGCCTCAGACTCCCGAGTAGCTGGAATTAACAGGCGCACACCACCACACCCGGCTAATTTTTGTATTTTTACTACAGACGGGATTTCGGTATGTTGGCCAGGCTGCTCTTGAACTCATGACCTCCAGTGGTCCACCTGCCTTGGCCTCCCAAAGTACTAGGATTACAGGCGTGAGCCACCTCCCCTGGCCAGTCTATGGTATCTTGTTATGGCAGCCTGAGCAGACTAAGACAAATAGTCAAACAGTATACAGTGCTTACTAAGTGCCTTACAGATATCAATTCATGGACTTACTACAGCACGAGGTGAATTTCCTTTTCAGAAGAGGAAATGAGAAGGCCCAAAGAGCCTAAGGACCTGCCTGCCCAAAGTGATAGAGCAGAGGCAGGATCTGAACCCAGGCAATCCAGGCCATAGTCCAAGTCTTAACCTCTATGCATCCTGCCCCTAAAATAGCACATCATTAGCCGTGGTCCCTGTTTGCTGTGTGCTTCTGAGCACAGTGATGAGCTGAGCACTTTCATGTCCCTATCAACAGCTCCTCGTGCAGTGTCTGATACAAAATAGGAGTTCCATAAATGTCTACAGAAAGAATGAATTTTTACAAAATGACATGATTAAGAAAGCAGCTGGGGCTAATGTCAACACAAGACATGTCTTCAACTGGGAGACATGAGGCTGGCCTCACGCATCTTCACAGCAGGGTTGTTAAGAAGTGGGGCAAGTGAGGCAGAGCCATCAGTGGGCTGGGGTTGAATACAAAGGGTCAGGTGGGGTACATGTCCCGGCCTGGTATCCTGCTCTGGGTAAGGGGCTGTTCATGTGTCAAGTGTGATGAAAACATATGAAGAGGCACTAGGGACACTCACTGTTCAAGGGGTGCCTTTTGGGAACTGAAGAACCCTCTTGCAAAGTGAGTCATTACCTTGCTTTGTAAACCCAAACATCCCTGTATTAGCTGCTGTCTCCCCACTGCTAATGAAGTTCTCAGTGACATAAAAACATTTGGTAGGATGGAAAACATTTGGACTGATGGGCTTTGGAAGCACATATGCAAGGTTAGAGAAGCTCCGGGAATTGTATCAATGAACATATTGTCATTTTTATGTCCTGAGGTTTAATGGAGACGAGCAGACACTGCACTGGCTCCATGCAGATTTCTCAGTAATAGCTTCAGAAATGTGGGCAGGTATTTCTTTTTTTCTTTTTCTTTTTTTTTTTTTTTTGAGACAGAGTCTTGCTCTGTCACCAGGCTGGAGTGCAGTGGTGCGATCGATTCCGGCTCACTGCAATCTCCGCCTCCCGGGTTCAAGCAATTCCCCTGCCTCAGCCTCCTGAGTAGCTGGGACTACAGGCATGCGCCACCACACCCAGCTAATTTTTGTATTTTTAGTAGAGACGGGGTTTCACCATGTTGGCCAGGATGGTCTCATGATCCGCCTGCCTCGGCCTCCCAAAGTATGTGGGCAGATATTTCTAGTGAAATATATGGGCCTGGAGCTCCTCAGCAGCATGCCTGCGGAGTTGTAAAGGGGTCTTAGACTGGGGGGAGAAGGTTGAAATTCACTGTCATCCTTTTATTTATTAAGAATTTACTAGGCACTGTATTAAACAATTTTACATACGTAATTTCATTTAATCCTTATCAAAGCTGTCATTATGGGGCACTGTCATTCTGCTCACTTTATAGATGAAGGTACAGAAGCGTAGAAAGCTCAAGCAACTTCTTGCAGCTGGAAGGTGAGGCTAGGACCTGGCCCAGGGCAACTGTCTCCTCAACAGCATTTGTGCCTCCATTCCATTTAGTTTCCACACTAAAATGCTGTTCTAGCTCTTGTGTGGAGCATAGCCTCTGCAGCATGGAATTCTTTAATACCAGGTGCTTCTGAGTCAGAGGAAAAGGCACTTTGAACCTGCTGTAACGATGCTGAGGTTTGGACATTCTGACCCAGACCCTGACCCCCATCACAGGCACTTTCACCACTTGTATGTTTTTCTTGCTGGGCATAGCGCCTTTCACTCCTTGGCCTTTGTCTGGCCAGAAGACATAGATGTTTCCAGGCATAGATGATTCCAGGCTGCTAAAGAAAGAGGCACTCTCCTGGTGCTTGGAGAATTTGTATGCATTTTTTACTATTCTCCAGCGCACATCTTTGTCTTGACTTTCCGGCTGCAGTCCCTGAGGAGTACTCCATGGAGACTGCTGGTTTCTGGTTTTTGTCAACCAAAAGCTTCCTATGCTTTGTGCCTCAGCAGGCTTCCCCTGGCAAGGTGGGCCAGGCAGGGCCTCCGTGCACTGGAGGTGGCCTGATGGAGCTCCCAGGAGAGGCCTGGCGACCCCTGCGTCGGTTCTCTCTTTTGCTTCCCCTCCACCAACATCAGACTTGGAGGTGTTGAGGAAGCTCCATTTTGCTTTGTCTATTTGGAATCTGTACTCTTTAAAGGCTGCATTCCTCTGACCCTGCCAAAATGCCCAAATTAATACTTTATGCCGGGCATAATGAAACCTTTCAAAACCAGAGTTAAAGAACAAAACTATACCCACAGCTCCCTCAAACATGAGGGAAGAATAAAAAAAAAAAAAAAGAAAGAAACAGAATACCACCAAACCAAACCAAAGCCCCATCACAAAACAAATGAGACAGCAGTTGTGAGCAGAGGGCTGGGGCCACCTCAGTGGGATGCCTGGGCCAGCATCTGACCCTCAAGAGGGAAGTGGGTTCTGGAGCCTTGAGACCCTCCCACATCAATCATAGGACATCTGTCCTTTCCTCCCCTTCTCTTCACATCTCTCCCTTCTTCTACCTCCCCTACTCTCCTTAAACTTCTCTCACTCACTCTGTTTTTTTTTTTTTTTTTTTTTTTTTTTGAAACAGGGCCTTGCTGCTCTGTTGCTCAGGCTGGAGTGCAGTGGCGTGATCATAGTTCATTGCAGCCTCAAATGCCTGAGCTCAAGCAATCCTTCCACTTCAGCCACCTGAGATGCTGGGACTACAGGTGTGTGCTACCATGCCTGGCTAATTTTTTCAATTTCCTGTAGAGATGGGGTCTCATTAGGTTGCCCAGCCTGGTCTTGCCCAGGCTGGTTTGGCCTCCCAAAGTGCTGAGATTACAGGCCAGAGCAACCATGTCCAGGTCCCCCCGCTAACTTCTCACCTCTTGATGCTCTTGCTCTAATGTCTGTAGGGCTTTATTTTACATGTTTGAAAGAGGTTTTCGCCTTTGCTGTACTGAGCTTTTTTTTCTGGACATCTTTGCTATTTCCTGCTTATATTTCTGTTCTCCTCTCTTGACACTTCTATTAACAGCATTTCCAAAGTTAGCACCATCTGTGAACACCAATGTTTATTTTCTATTCACATCATTAATGAAGGTGCTAAATAAGACTGGACTGAACATGCACCAGCACCCACACCTTCCTCTGAACAGACGATTTTTAGTGGTTTGTCAGGAACGCCATTATGTATTTGCTTATTCAGCTCACCATTAGCAAGAAGGATTTAAATTTATATTTGTGTGTAGCTGTGGATCACTGGATAGAGGAGTTAACAGGATCCCAGTCCCTGCCACCTGAGAATCGAACATTGAAAGCACTTAGCACCTACACACAAACACACTGGGGACATATGTATTAAAGAGAGCTGCCTGGGTGTGGCAGCTCATGTCTGTAATCCCAGCACTTTGGGAGGCCGAGGTGGGCGGATCATCTGAGGTCAGGTGTTCGAGACCAGACGGACCAACATGGTGAAAACCCATCTCTACTAAAAATACAAAATTAGCCAGGTGTGGTGGTGCATGCCTGTAATCCCAGCTACTTGGGAGGCTGAGGCAGGAGAATCACTTGAACCCAGGAGGCAGAGGTTGCAGTGAGCAGAGATTGCGCCACTGCCCTCCAGCCTGGGCGGCAAGAGTGAAACTCTATCTCAGAAAAAAAAAAAAAAAAAGCCATCATGAAACATCTGCATCTTCTGAGATGCAAGATAAATAATAAAAAGGCCTCAGTTCTCAAAAAGCTCAGAGCCTGGGGAAGGAGGCTTCCTGAGCTACTATATCAGGTGCAATAGAGTCAGCATCACAGAAGGTCTAGAGGGCACTAAGCAGGCCCAGGGTGGAGGAAGGTGCCCAGGACTTCTGCCTGCTCCCTGCAAGGGTGTGGCCTCTTAGGCTGTGTCCTGGCTTGGCATGGCTTTGCTATGCAGATGCATCACTGGAATAAACTAGGCTCTCAGCACTGGGTCCACAGCATGTCAGGATTTCTCATCCTCGTGCTACTCCCCACAGATAGGGATGAAGACAGAGCCACTGAACAGGGTGCCGAGGGAGAGAGCCTGGTGTACCAGGGCTGAAGGTGACTCACCTGCTCAGCCAGTGTCTCTCCTTCCTTTAATAATGTCCCTCAAGCTCTACCTGTCCTTTCTCCCTGAAGCCTAACTGGGCTTCTCCAGCCACAGTGGTCTCCAAGACCCTACAGACAAGGCGGCGATGAGCTGCCCTTTGGAGGATGAGGAGGACTTGACAATGAGTTCAAGATAGTGGGGGCTACTTTTCAGGTACCTTGAAGCCTGACCACACCCAGCCAAGGATTCTTGAAGAGAGAAAATAGATAATACTTTGTTTTCTTCAGTGTGCTTACCACTAACTGAAATTGACTTGTTTGATTTGATACTTAGCTGGTTAACTGTCCATCTCCTATAGCTTCTATCCCCTGCCCAAAGGTAAGCTCCATGGGAGGGGGGACCTTGTCTGTATCCCCTGTACCTAAAAGAGGGTGTGGCATACAGTAGGTTCTTAATAAAGAGCCAATACATGAAATTGATAGAGATAAACTAGGAGGTATGGCAGATAGACTGTTGACTGATGGGGGCATTTTGAGGTAGGATGACCAATTAGGAAGCTGTAAGTCAAGGCAGAAAGAGCTGTGATCATGAGAGGGCAAGAATGGGGTCCCGCTGGAGAGATGCTTAGGAGTGAGAACGTGGCGACTGACTGGCTGAATGTGGGTGATAAGAGGGAGACTCTACCATGTCTCCAGGTTTTGAGCTCATGTGATGGAGAAGGAGGTGGAAAGAGAGAATGAGTTTGGTTTTGGACAGTGTTGAGTTTGACTTCCTCTGGAAAAGGATGCAAAGGGTTTCACCATACACCACGTAGACCCAGGAGTACACAGGGCTCAGTGCTCTCTCTCCCTTAAAGGAATAGATGTGATCCAGCAAGGTAGATCATATGTCAAAACAGTTTATCATATATCAAAATTGTTTCACAAAACCTATTTTTGTAAGAAAATTCTATTATAAAATCAGCACTTACAATATTACAGTGATGCTGTGCTATATTAAGTGACAGCAAACAAAGTCTAGAATTTGAAAATTTAGTGTTGAAATGGTAAGCCTGCCTGCACAGCTGTGTCTCAGCAACCTGGCTGTCATTCTCACCCACCCCAAACTCCTTAAGATTTCTTTCTTTCTTTCTTTCTTTTTTTTTTTTTTGTAGACAGGATCTTGCTCTGTTGCCCAGGCTGGAGTATAGGGTGTGAGCATGGCTCACTGCAGCCTTCTGGGACTACAGGCATACACCACCATGCTAATTAAAAAAATTTTTTTGGCCGGGCACGGTGGCTCACGTCTGTAATCCCAGCACTTTGGGAGGTCGAGGCGGGTAGATCACGAGGTCAAGAGTTCAAGACCAGGCTGGCCAAGATGGTGAAAGCCCGTCTCTACTAAAAATACAAAAATTAGCCAGGCATAGTGGCACGTACCTGTAATCCTAGCTACTCGGGAGGCTGAGGCAGAGAACTGCTTAAACACGCAGGTAGAGGTTGTAGTGAGCTGAGATTGTGCCACTGCACCTCAGCCTGGGTGACAGAGCAAGACTTTGTCTCAAAAAAAAAAAAAAAAAAAAATTTGTAGAGACAGGGTTTTCCTGTGTTGCCCTGGCTGGTCTTGAACTCCTGGGCTCAAGCCATCCTTCCACACTGGCTTCCCGAAGTGTTGGGATTATAGGTGTAAGCCACCGCGGATGCCCAAGATTTCTATCTTTTTATTCAATGTTATTCTTTTATTTAAAAAATATTTTTCACACTATTATTTCCAGCAATCTTTATCTGAAAATGTCCAAACTTTAAAAAACACTATTCTTAGGAGCAATAGTGCAAATTATAAAGGGGAAAGGAGGGAAAGTCTAACCCTTGCTTTGCAAATAGCAGGCCACACTCTCCAAAATTGTTGTGACCTATAAAAATTTGGAAACTAGTCAATGTCCAACAACAATGGGTAAATTATAGTTAGTTTGAGTCACGATGAGGGGCTGTTAGCACATCACATTGCTTGCTGAGCTTGAAAAAAGGGATTTTTCTCAGATACTAATCGGTCTTTTAGAAGTTTAGTTATAACACATCCGGGAGTCAGACATTCCAGCTGGCAGCAGCAGCAGGAAAGAGATGGGGACAGGGGCCTTCCAGGTTCCCTGTATTTCTAGGAATGTTGCTTAATCAAAAGAGGAGACAATGGAGGCATAGTGGGAAGAATACAAGGTTTGGAATCAATAGTTTAGGGTTTAAATCTAGCTGTCTGGCTCCGGGCAATTACTTAATCCTTTTAAACTCAGTTTCCTTAACTGGGATAATGAACAATGATAATGTTCTTTTTCTAGAGAGTTAAAGGAGAAAATATATGCACAGTGGCTAGTGCCATGCCTGGCATCGACTAAGTGCCCCATTAATGTTTGTTAATGGAGTAAGCGCTTGAATGGAAGAGGCTGTTAGAGTGGAATGCTGGTTAGACAAATGAAACCAGGGCTGAAAGCACCTTTGCCCAGCCTCTCAAGGCCTCTGCCCCTGACCATGGATATTCCCCTAAGAAGCAACTATGCCACCTTCCAGGGCAAAAAGGCTTGTCGATTCCAGAAGGACTTTTTAACTTGTTATTCAGTATTTTTAAATTCCCTCCTCCTGTCTTTTCTTTGAGATAGAGTCTCGCCCAGTCCCCCAGCCATGGCCCACTGCAGTCCTCCTGGTGAAGTCATCTTCCTGCCTTAGCCTCCTATATAGCTGGGACCACAGGTATGTGCCTCCATGCCGGGCTAATTTTTTGATTTTTTGTAGAGACAGGGTCTCGCTTTGTCGCCCAGGCTTGTCTTAAACTCCTAGGCTCAAGCAATCCTCTTGCCTCAGCCTCCCAAAGTGTTGGTATTACAGGTGTGAGCCACTGCGCCCAGCCTTAAATCCCATTTTTAAGGACAAAGGATAATGCTTTCTTCTTGGGGCTGACGACATAGTTCTTTTTGTATATTTTCCATCACACTGTCACTGAACCTTGCTCCCATCCAGGCAACTCTAATCCACAGTGAAGAATATTTGATTAAGTAGCAGGTGGTGGGGGATTTTTGTTCTGAGGGGAATTCAAAGAAGTTAAAACAGAGGCAGTTATCTCATAAACCAAGCCCAGAACACCAAGATGAAAAGAAACAAATTGCCCACTTTCTACCACCTGTTTGAGAACAGAAAGATTTACACTCACTTATGTCAGCTAAAAAAATGTACCCTTGTCTCATTGCGGTAAAAGAGCCTCCACTGCTCAATTGCTTCTGATGGAAAGTCTACCCCCTGCTCCGATACACACTTTCATGCTGGTAATGACAGAGGCAAAGCAGGCCTTTCTATCAATATGTTCTGCACACTTCCTAGCAGCTCTGCTTTTTCTATTCTGCATTTGCTATTTTAAGCGAGTACATAATGCATCAATTTTCAGACTCTTACTCAATGCCATTGCTACAGAACTGAGAACTCAGTAATCTTGTCAGGCAGAGCAGAACAATATTCCAACAGATGAAACATTCCATGCAGCCTTATTTCCCTTTTCCTGGGATGGGGCATCTATTTCTGGCCTATAATGAGAGATGAACCAGTGGCCATGGTCCAGTGCCTCTTGCTCTGGAGTCCCACATCACAGAAACCACTCACCATGCTGCTGCTGGTAGACACATCAAAGGCCCTGTGGGGGTCTCAAGTCCATTTGACAGCTCTCTTATTTTTTAAGTTCTCAGAAATGGGTTGTTTTGATCCAGGCTGGAGCTTGCTGGCTGGGAAAGTGTGGGTTCTCTCAGGCCACATTTCCCCTTTTCCTGCCTGCCATGAAGAGTCCCCATTTTCTCTGGAATCACCGATGGGATCTGAGAGCCCCAGAGGAAACTTTGTTTCCCTGCCTCCAGTCTCGTAGAAGATTTAAATGTGAAGTGTCTCCACATGGCTTCTTGCCAAATTTGGCTTGCCCTTGAGTGCAGACACACTTCTAGTAGAAGGCCAATTGCATCTGATACCTCAGTGGGCAGTTTACGCAGATTTCCCTGCTGTGTGTGTTTACAGCTTTAGCGGCTTCTAATACAGGCCTTATTTACTGCCTGCAGTGTTACCTGGGAGAGAGAGAGCAGAACGGATCTGCTGCTACTTGCTACACCATTTGGCTTGTAAGTGGATTAAATACCTGGCTGGTGTAAATGGACTGGGCCACTTCCACCATCCTCTCCAGTTCCTGCTCCTTTTATCTTATATCCATTAACAATTGCACAACAAATTAGCATAGGTAGGTGCATAGTGATTCCATTGGAAGGTGAACAATTTTATAAAAACTCTACACCACTGCTTTCCGTCTAAAGAACTAATTCATAGCATCGAAGGATTCAGCTATCCCAATAGGGACCTTGAATTACTGGCCCAACTTTATTAGCATGAAAACAATCAAACCAAATACATTCTTCCTCTGGAGCTGGAAGTCAGACACCCTGAGTAATATTTAGGTCACTGCTGCCCAGGCAAGTCTGAAAAATGGTTTGTGCCCTGATTAGGCAGTTACACATTTGTTTTAAATGACTGTCATAGGATGGGATCCGGAGGCATTTTAAGGCAAAGAGAAGTCATATGAGCAGTACTGAAACAATCTGAAGTGGGCTGAAGCAAACAGCCTCTTTGTCTAGCCTCAAGTGTATCAGCGTCAGCTTTACAGCTGAAATGGAATCTTTGGGTTTGGTGAATGTGTCCCCGCTTCCTCTTGTCTGTTCTGGGAGCCCACAGAGCAGAGATTCTCAACCTTGATTGCACGTTAAGCTTATGAAAAATACTGGCCCTAGTAGTGGTCAGGCTCCAACCCCAGAGACTCTGCTTCAATTGGTCTGCCTGTGGGCCCCTGAATGTCGCATTGCTAAAGCTCCTTGGGTGGTTTTCCTGTGCACCACTGCTGTAAACCGTTCAAGCATCACCCTCCCTGGGAACGACAGGAAGAAGAGCTGGCCCCGCTTTGCTTCAGATAAACGCTCCAATTAGCTGCCTGGGAACTGGCCTAGCACATGATAGGATTCCCCTTACTTACAATTTAATTGATTTATCACACTTTTTATTATGATAACTCTTAAACATATACTAGAAAGAAGAATTACAAGAATGATTTGGAACAACATTCTAGAAGTGCCTGTGAAGGAGCGGCTGAGCCCCCGAGGGTCACAGAGCTCAGAGGAGGATGTGGAGATGGGCACCCCTCCTGCCACCCCAGCTCTCCCTCTGGACAGCACCTGGCCTGCCACTCTGCCATCATCCTTTGGACAGCACCTGGCCCGCCACTCTGCCATCACCCTCTGGACAGCACCCGGCCTGCCACTCTGCCATCACCCTCTGGACAGCACCTGGCCTGCCACTCTGCCATCACCCTCTGGACAGCACCTGGTCCACCACTCCGCCATCACCCTGTTTCTTGTCCCCTTCTCGTTTCTTTCGTCAACAAACATTGACTAAAGCCTGTGTGTCAGCCCTTGTGGAACGGTGGTGCATAAGCCAGGTCTTGCTCCTGCCCTCATGGAGCTCAGAGCCTGGTGTGGAAGACTCTTGTAAACATGAATTACACACTCATTACCGTTTATTCATAATTCTGCGAAGAGCTCTCACGGTAAAAGTAGACTGCAATGGAATCGTGACGGGAAACCTAATCTACCTTATTTACTCTCGGGGGAGTCAGTGAACACTTTCTTGAAGAAGTGATATTAAAAACATTTGATTTTAAAGAGTGAATAAGAAATGCACATGGTATGATATTCACAGGCCCCAAAGCATTTAGAGGGAAAGCGTGTTTCCTTCCACCCCTATCACCCGGCCTCCGTTTCCCTCATGAGCAACCACAGTCCCACTTAGGGTGTATCAGTCAACACTAAGACTGGCACACACTAAGAGGGTATCGGCTAGAACATGAGCCAATCTGATGTTTGACGCCACTGCCACTAGAGCTGCTATGTTGCTCCAGGACAAAGAGGGTTCTGGGTTAGGGCCATTACTGTGGCCAAATCCCCAGCACTCTTCATCACTAGGTGACCGTGAATGCTAACAGCAGCACGTTTTGCTCACAGAATCCCCTCCCCCCGAATCACGACTTCAACTCTCAGAGGCCCTGGAAATTCTGCTTTCGGCCTCGCAATGCCATCGAGCTGCAGAACTAGGCGGCCGACAGGTTCTCTGCGGCCCGGGTAGGGGATGTGCGCCCCGCCTCGCTGCAGGGAAGGCCGAGCAAGCCAGGCCAAGAGGGCACTGGACGCCGAGTCTCACCTCCTTTTCCTCCCGTCTCCTCCCTCTCACCAAGTGACACCGCTCCCTCTCAAACGGAAGGAAGGGGAAGAGGTCCGTGGGGAATCTCTTGGGTCCTTAAAGGGGGCTGCTGTCACGTCTCCTAGCTCTGCAATGCGCGGTACAGGCCGGCCAGAGGCCAGCGAGGCCGCCCGGGTGAGCAAAGCAAGTTCCTGTGCGGCGCTTCAGCCCGGCACCGCTTTTTGAAACACTGGTTTCATGCCAGGCACTGGGCAGGCCGGGTGGGGGTGGCGACGAGGCCTGTCCTCGCGGGCCCAGGCACCTGCAGCGGGAGCGGAGCGCAGGAAGGGCGGCTGCCGGGGAATCCGGGGCGACAAAGAAAAGGCGGGAGGGGGAGGACGCAGGGAAGCAGGGAGGAGGGGAGGCGGAGGAGACAAAGGGAATCTGCGCCCGCCGGGTGGGCTGCGGCAGCGGGGGCGGAGGCTGCGGCTCGGAGCACGACGCGGTCGCCAAGGCAACGCCGGCCCCAGCACCCGCGGCTGAAACGAAGCCGCTGCCCGAACCCGAGCGCCAGCGCGCACGCCCCCCTTGCAGCCCCCCGCAGCCCCCCGCAGCCCCGGCCAGCCGCGCTTCTCCGCCTCGCCGCCGGCAGCCCCTCCCAGCCGGCCCGCCCTCCTTCCGGCTGTTTTTGTTTGTCTGTCTTTCCCGAGAAGGTGATGATTTGGGGCTTAGATCATCTGCTGGCATATTGATGAGCTCACTGGGTTGCTGAAAGGGAAGGGGATGGGGACTTGGGTCAGCTAAGGGTACAGGATCAATATAAGACAAAAACATTAAGAAATGGAGATGTGGGTAAACAGCAGGCTTTTTTTTTTTTTTTTTAAACCAGGGCGATGTCTTAGCCAGAAATAGTTAAGAAGGGAGGAGAAAGGGCTACCCCCGCAGCTATGTGAAACAGGATTAGTGGAAACCCTGAAGACTCAGGCCCACATGAGCCATACTGCAGCAGTTTGCTTCACGTGACACTTTTCCTTCTCAGATTCCTGCTCCAGAAAAAGAAAATCAATCTGTGCACCTTTTTCTTTTTCTTTTTTGTATTCAAAGCCCAAACTCATGGTATCATCTCTTAAACTGTATTTCGGCACGAACAGGGAAAGGCTCATGAGACTGTACTCTGTGGGGGTGGAAACCGGTCTGAACCATCCCTGTAACTGCTGAGCGCCGTCTGGGACCTGCCGCACACTAGCTGAGGGTGATGGACCCTGCTGCTGTGCACAAAGTCCACACAGAGGACTTCCCGAGGTCAGCCTCCGGGATGCAATAGCGACTGGGCCCAGAAACAGCCTGTTAGCACGAATGCCTTGCTATGAAGTCACACAAAGAGCCAAGGGGTGTGGCTGGGGAGGTTTTGAAAACTCAGCGAATAGCAAAACGGGGGCAGGAACATATGTCTTTTTATCCATCAGGCAAAGTCCCCCCTTTATGACACATCTCTCCTGGGTCTGGAGCACCATGCTTTGTGAGATAATAGAGAGCCATGTCGATGAATAATAGGCGTGTGACAGGTTGGTGTGGGCTGGCAGGGAGCTGCCTCCCGACTGCTCTGCTCGCGCTGCTGTGGGGCTCCCCAGATACAGGTCATGGGTCTGACTGGAGTGCCATTTCCTAACCACTCTTTTGTTTATCTAGACAGATGCTATGTCCATCCTAAGAGTCATATGTGTTCTTTGGTTCTCCTAGAAGCCACTGTGGTATCCCAGGGCCTTGCCACAGCCACTGACAGAAAAATGATGAATAAAAATAATACGCGTGAACTGCTGTTATTCCTGCATTCCAGAATTCAAACTGCACCATATTCAAAGGTGACTGACAAAGTTCATCTTCTTTGCAGGTGGTATTGGGAATGGCAGGGGGTGGAAATCAATCAGGGAATGGTAGGACTGAGCTGCTGAGAACATGGGGCGGGGAATCGCGCCCCTTTGTTCAGCAAAACCTGGAGACAATACACAATCTTTCCATGGGCTTACCCAAAAGATCAGACCTCAGTTTGGAAGGTTAGAAGTCTAGAACTGGGCCTTGAGAAAAGATCTGACCTTGAGTTCAGCTTTAAGCAAGAACACATCTAAAACCTTCTGGCCAGCAGACTGTCTACTGATTTCCTGAAGACCCTTCCCTCAGGGCCAGATGGCCTGCCTCCCTCCGCTGCCTACTCCAGTATTCTTCCATCCTGAACCATGACAACCAACCTACTCCTTAGAAACACACCTAAAATAGGGAAGAGAAGGCTCAAAAAATGCATATGTCTCTCACAGCACTCATAAGTGCTATGATAGTGAAGAGTAAAGCAGTCTTTCTGTAGAGGCGGACTTCATGTGATGAAGGCCTGTAAATTCCCGCATTATCAGGAACAAACTGAAAAGAACTGTGAGGACGTTAAGGAGGAATTTTCAATTCCTCATACAAATTGCTCCTATGTTTAGTAGCCACAGCATCAAGGAATATTTAAATATAGACGCTAGTGAAATTCATGATCAATAATTTAAAATGTTTTGGGAAAACATTAATTTGCTGAGATGTGGGTGGTGAGTACTTCTTGGTCCGTAGAACCCTAGCCAGCCAACCTAGATTAAATAAATAAATCTCAGGGCCGGGTGCGGTGGCTCACGCCCATAATCTCAGCACTTTGGGAGGCCAAGGCGGGCAGATCATGCAGTCAGGAGTTCAAGATCAGCCTGACTAACATGCTGAAACCTCTTCTCTACTAAAAATAAAAAATTTAGGCCAGGCACGGTGGCTCACGCCTGTAATCCCCGGACTTTGGGAGGCCGAGGTGGGGGATCATGAAGTCAGAAGTTCAAGACCAGCCTGGCCAAGATGGTGAAACCTTGTCTCTACCAAAAATACAAAAATTAGCCAGGTGCGGTGGCAGGCGCGTGTAATCCCAGCTACTCAGGAGGCTGAGGCAGGAGAATTGCTTGAACCCGGCGGGCAGAAGTTGCAGTGGGCTGAGATCATGCCATTGCACTCCAGCCTGGGAGACAGAGTGAGACTCTGTCTCAAAAAAAAAAAAAACTCAGTTTCTCTGAAATATTCCAAATATTCAGGTCGAATAAAATTTACATATCCTCTAGGAGCAAATAATTAGAATTAATTAAGCAAAACATTAACTGAAAATGATAGAGGTATGAAATAAATTCTCTTCATGGATTATGACATCATTTGCTATCCCTGCTTCCATCTCACCACTAAAGGCCTGATGCTGTGGCCTAATGCTGAGTTGAAACCACAGAGTTCAGGGTTATAATGAAAGCCTTTTCACCAAAAATGGGTCCCCCATTGGTGGTCAGAATGAAAGAATTTTGTCCCAAACTACTCTAGTTTCTTGAAGGCCTTAAGTTCTAGCTGTTGACTTACAATGAGTTAAAGCATTATAGTGGCTGGAAGGGATGCATGGTGAACATATTAGGAAGACATGATGCACTGTTTCCTAAATAGACAGCAGAGTTCCCAGGGGATGGGGTGCAGAGCACTGAGAGGTGATGCTAAGGTGGGGAGGGACTGGAGGAGGCTAGGATGGCCTGGCACAAAGCAGGAGAGTGAGCTAAGGGGCAGTATGAGGACCCTAATGACACGGAGAACACGGAAAAACGAGTGGGGTAGAGGAGCCACACAGCCAGCTTTTGCTCATTACCCACTGAGGAGGGCCAGTGCTGCCTGTGGGCTCCATTAGGAGCATCATGTGGCTGTCAGGCTCCTCAGTCTTAGTGTCCCCCATGTCTCTTTTTCTTTTTTTTTTTTGAGACAGAGTCTCTATTGTCCAGGCTGGAGTGCAGTGGTGTGATCTCGGCTCACTGCAAGCTCTGCCTCCTGGGTTCACGCCATTCTCCTGCTTCAGCCTCCCGAGTAGCTGGGACTACAGGCACCTGCCACTACACCTGGCTAATTTTTTGTATTTTTAGTAGAGATGGGGTTTCACCGTGTTAGCCAGGATGGTCTCGATCTCCTGACCTTGTGATCCGCCCACCTTGGCCTCCCACAGTGCTGGGATTACAGGCGTGAGCCACCGCGCCTGGCCCCCCATGCCTCTTAGACAGCAGTGCAACTAATGCCACTGCCTTTGCCTGCCTACCACATGGGAGGAAAAAGGATCAGGTGGGACTTAGGGCTTGCCCGTGGACGGGAAGAGAAGTAAGGGAAAAGAGATGGGAAGGCAGGTGGGGGAGGGGAAAGAGAAGAAAAGTATTTAGCACAGGGGTGGGCTTTGGCTCTGACCCAACAACTTCCTTTTACAGATGAGAAACCAGGCCCAAAGAGGTTGTGAATTGTCAAGATCACTTAGGGGTGGAAGTGAAACTCTCACCCTGGGCTTCACATTTCCGATTCACTGTTCATTCATCGAGTCCATGAGAGAAAAGGAAAGGGCAGAAGTATGAAATGTCACCAATAGCGAAAGAGCATGATGCAAATGAGAAACAGAAAAGCTCTCCACAGGAGACTTAGAAGACTACAAAAATCATTCCGTTCAGTGTCATGACAAAACAGTGCCCGAGGAGCTTTACAATCGAGTGCCAGTCCTAGCCTGGGCAACATGGAGAAACCCCATCTCTACAAAAAATTACCCAGGCATGGTGGTGCGCACTTATAGTCCCAGCTACTTAGGAGGCTGAGTCCCTGAGCCTGGGAAGTCGAGGCTGCAGTGAACGGTGATTGTACCACTGCACTCCAGCCTGGGCAACAGAAAAAGACCCTGTCTCAAAAAAAAAAAAAAAAAAAAAAAGAGAGTGCCAACCCTGGAGTGCGAGTGGTCGGGGCAAATCCCATCTTCTCCCAACAACCAGTAAGCCGTGGGGCAAACTTCTTAACCTCTCCAAGCCTCAGTTTCCTCAACCATGAAACGGGGATGACGGTAGTATTATTTTCATACAGACTTTGTGAAGATCAAAAGATAATGATCCATGGCAAAGAGTTCTCTCAGCACAGTGCCTGGAGCACCGTGCAGTGCGTAATCAGCATGTGCTGCTGCTATTATGATTGCCACAGAGCTGCTACAACCAGGGTAAACCAGTTTTTCTTACAAGAAAAATGGAATAAAAAAGTTGTTGGTGCTTTTCTATGTTTGGGAAAGTATATCTGTTTTCTCTGGGGCTGAATGAATATATGCATCGTTTTGAATTTCCCACAATAAAAAAAGCATCATTTTGCTTTTGTCTTTGGTGGATCATGCTTCCTTCCAACGTCAACTCACTCTTCCCTCTATTGGTGAGAAAGTCTCAGTCTTAGTTTCACAACTAAAACACTCTCCGCGCTAACAGGCTCAGACATAGGATGGAAAAAATGAACTTACATTTCATTGCTTTTTTTTTTTTCTTTGGACAGGGTCATGCTCTGTCACCCAGGCTGGAGTGCAGTGGCACCATCATAGCTCACCGCAGCCTCAAACTTCTGGGCTCAAGCAATCCTCCTGTGTCGGCTCTCAGAGTAGCTGGGACCACACAGGTGGGTGCCATCATGCCTGATTCTTTTTTTCTTTTTTTTTGAGACAGAGTCTCGCTCTTTCGCTCAGGCTGGAGTGCAGTGGCATGATCTCAGCTCACCACAACCTCCGCCTCCTGGGTTCAAGTGATTCTCCTGCCTCAGCCTCCTGAGTAGCTGGGATTACAGGCGCGTGCCACCATGACTGGCTGATTTTTGTATTTTTAGTAGAGATGGGGTTTCACCGTGTTGGTTAGGCTGGTCTTGAACTCCTGGCCTTGTGATCCACTCACCTTGGCCTCCCAAAGTGCTGGGATTACAGTCGTGAGCCACTGCATCTGGCCTTGACTAATTCTTTTAATTTTTAGTAGAGATAAGGTCTCACTATGTTGCCCAGGCTGGTCTTAAACTCCTGGGCTCAAGCAGTCCTCCTGCACTGGCCTCCCAAAGTGCTAGGATTATAGGCATGAGCCACCACACCTAGCCTACATCTCATTACTTTTGTATTCCTTAGGAAGTCAACTGTATTTGGATTATAGCTGAGATTAGGAATTCTCAATCTGTAAGCATTCAGGGGCCAACATGCTTTTCTCACCATCTGTCAAATGGGCACCATTAGCTTCAATCATTCATAGGAGTGGGGAACTGCAGGCTTCAGGTATGATTTATTTGGCTGTCAGTTGATAGTCCTCTGACCACTGGTCCAACGGTTTCAAGACAAACCTCCCCTCTCTCCTTCCCCATGTGGATTTCTGTGGCTATCTCACTGAGAGACCTGATCCTGAAGAGTTTTACATTCTTGGCTATTTTAAGCCTCACTAACTGTTCAAATGAGGTCGCCACATGGCATGCAGCTGTGGGAAGCAGCTGCTGTGGTTTGGTTTCTAGTCAGTATGTCTTGACATTTCTTGTCAAGTGATTTCTAAAATTCCTTGGGTTTTTTTTTGTTTTTTTTCAGGTAACCAAGAACTTCTTTTTTCTTGGGGAATAAGGTGTGACGTGTGCATCTGATAACCTGCTCCTCGCTGGGGACGGTTCCAGAACCCTGCCAGACTTGATCTTAGCCAAAAGGCCGAGAAGCGATCAGAAACCTGCTAGAAAGGAACATTTATTTCACCTTTCAGGACCCAACTCTCCCTGCCCCAGAAATATCAGTCCTGGGGCTGAGAGACACTGCCGCGGCTCTCCCTGCAGTTTCTAATTGGAGCCCATCCTGGAGTCTCAGATGCCACAGAAGAAAGTAGAGAGAATTGGGCAGCTTGCTGGGCTCCCTGGAGCTACCTTCAGTGACAATAGCTAACATGGAGGAGAGGCAGGGTCACTCAGCCTGAGGAGAAATTGGACCGCCCAACTCCTCACCTACCCGCCCTTCTCTCTAGGTCATTCAGCTATTTGTCTCCTAGATCACCCTCATACACCTGTTTGCCACAATGGTTTTGCCTTTAGGCTTTTGCACATGCTATTCCCTGCCTGGAAGACTCTTGATCTCTTTTCCAGATCAACTTCTATTTATCATTTTTTCCTCAATATTGGCATCACTTTTAGGAGCCTTTCCAATCTTCCAAGAAAGGGTTAACTGCCCCTTTGATGTATATCCCCTATTAATGTACTTAACACATTGCATTGTAATCCCGTCTACTCATCTGGTTCCTCCACCAGATTGTAAACCCTGGGCAAGGTCTGGGTTCTGTTCACTGTTTTATCCCTACTTCTGGCTCAGCATATAATAGCTCCTCTGTAAATATCAGCTCTATATTGTTCCGAACTCAACAAGAACTCCCTCTCTTCCTTTCCCTCCAATATATTTCTTAGATTACATCAAATTATTTGCCCTTCAATAGCCTCTAAGTCTTCTATTTTAATGTATCAAATATCTATTCAAATAAAGTCCTTTGTCAGTTATGAGTTTGAAAAAATCTTCAAGTGTGCATATATGTATGAAAATGTGGCACTACAGACTCCTAGATGGTGTCTGTGCCTAAGATTAATACCTAAATACAAAGTGAACATCTTAGCCGGATAACTGAAAGGAGCTAGAGACTCTTTATCTAGATCGTGGTACTTCCTCTTCATAAAGCCTTCTTTTTTTTTTTGTGGGCTGGTAAGTATGGACCCCTATTTTCAAGGTCTAGTTATTATTTTTTGAGATAGAATCTTGCTGTGTTGCCCAGGCTGGGGTGCAGGTGCACAATCATGGCTCACTGCAGCCTCGACCTCCTGAGCTCCAGCAATTCTCCCGCTTCAGCTTCCCAAAGTGCTGGGACTAGAGGCGTGAGCTACCGTGCCCAGCCAAGGCATAGTTATTCTTGACAAGGAGGTAGACTAGGTTTCCAACCATGAAACATCTTCCATGGACCATCTGGAACTGTTTTTCATTTTCTTTCAAGAGAATCCTTCTTACAGTAGAGAGGAAGTTTACAGTTACATAAAATCTCCACTAACATTCCTCCTCCCCAGTCCCAACCTTCTGCCTAAGCAGATAGGAACTAACACCAAGAGCAGCAGTTATCAGCCATTCCACACAGTGCTGCTTGGTTTCTCTACAACCACTTTTCGTAAGACCACAGTGGGGGTCTTTCCCCGGCCCGCCGTCACCAGTGAAGGGGGACAGCACATGCCTCTCAGAACTGCAAGGCAGGATTTGGCCTGGGATCCAACTTTCTGCTTTAACAATGGCCACATGAACAAGGTCACCATCCAGAGAGGGGACTTCAGAAGAACAACGAAGGCATGTGAAGCTGTGCCTGGCGCTGCCAAACCCACCCTGTATGCTGGCGAGAGGACCGGTTGACGGCGGCTAACCACAGTAAGGAGGAGTCCATGTGGCTGTCCAAGGAGTGTCCAGCCTGTTGAGGCACGGCCAGGCCCTGTGGACTGTAAGCCAAGGATGTGCTTTCTGTTCTCACTAACTTTAAATTCTAGAGATATCCTGACAGAGAGGCAGAGGCAAGACATTTTCTGCACTTGTCAAAGCTACATAAAAGTAGCCAGGTTTGGTGGCTCACATCTATAATCCTAGCACTTTGGAAGGCTGAGATGGGAGGATCACTTGAGCCCAGGAGTTTGAGACCAGCCTGGGCAACATAGTGAGACCCCGTCTATACTAAAAATAAAATTAAAAAAATAGCTGGGCATGGTGGTATGTGCCTGTAGTCCCAGTTACTCAGGAGGCTGAGGTGGGAGGATTGCTTAAGCCCAGGAGATCAAGTCTGTAGTAAGCTGTGACTGTGCTACTGCATTCCAGCCTGGGCAACAGAGAGAGACTCTATCAAAATAAAACAATAAAAGCTACATAAAAGCAAAACAACTTTTTTTTGAGACAGAGTCTTGCTCTGTCGCCCAGGCTAGAGTGCAGTGGCACGATCTTGGCTCATTGCAATGTCTGCCTCTCGGGTTCAAGCAATTCTCCTGCCTCAGCCTCCCGAGTAGCTGGAGTTACAGGTGCCCGCCACCAGGCCTGGCTAATTTTTGTATTTTTCTTACAGACAGGGTTTCACCATGTTGGCCAGGCTGGTCTCAAACTCCTGACCTTGTGATCCACCCACCTTAGCCTCCCAAAGTGCTGGGATTACAGGCGTGAGCCACCGTGCCCGGCTGACTTGATTCTTATGGTAGTAAAATTGGCCCATTTGGGTTCTACCCCACTTAAGGCTTGCCCTCTCCTGCCCCACTGGGCCAGTGGTTTTGGGAAGAAGGTATCCAGTATCTTGATCAGAGGCGACGTCTAACCTCCACTACCCTTTGGAGAGCTGGTAGCAAGGCACTGAGGAATTACTGCTTTGTGGGTGGGAGAGGGTGAGATGGGTAGGAAGTGCATGGCAGAGCTGGGAAGCTGGCTCCTCAGAACTGCGAAGTTGAGAGAAGCAGAGCCAGCCCTTGAGTAGAACTTAGGGGTGTGTATATGTGTGTGTGTGTATGTGTGTGTGTGTGTATGTGTGTCAGGGGAATTACTGGGAAGGGTAGTGTGTGATGCTGAATATGCCCTCCAACCCCCAAATATCCACATCCTAATCCCTGGAACCTGTGAATGTCACCTTACGTGGCAAAAAGGCCTGCAGATGGGATTATGTAAGGCTGCTGAGATGGGGAGATTATCCTGGATTATCCAGGTGGACCCTAGATGCAATCACAAGTGTTCTTTTAAAAGAGAGGCAGAGGGAGATCTGACACAGACAGGAGGAGGAGGAGGCAGTGTGACCCCGGAGGCACAGATCAGGGTGAAGCAGTCACAAACCAAGGAGTGCCGGCAGCTCCCAGAGGCCGGAGGGGCGAAGGAGTGGATTCTCCCTGAGAGCCTCCAGAGGGAACAGGCCCTGCCCAACGCCCTCGTTCTGGCCCAGTGAAATGAGTGTGGACTGCTGGCCTTAATAACTGTGAGAAAAAAACATGTCTGTGGTTTAAAGCCACCAAATCTGTGGTAATTTGTTACAGCGGCAATAGGAAACTGACATAGATTAGTAGATGGTGTCCTAGGATGAGACTTCTGATTTACTTCCCGTAGGCATTAGATGGTGGGACTCCTAAGTGAGAAGAACAAGTGTTGCACATCATTACGTGCAATGTGCAGGAGCAGTATCAAAATTCTGCATGTGTGTGTGCACACACACACATACACACACACACCCCAACCCACCCCTCACTTGGATCTGAATCTGTGTCTGTTCTTAACTAGCTTGTACTTGAACAGGGAGCTGTGAATTGAGCAGGAGAATCATGAGACAAGCTGCCCCAGGTAGTCTGGCAGGGTCTCAGAAGGCATCACAGAACATAGCAGAGGCTATAGCAGGAAGCAGGTGAGGTGTCCCTCCAGAGACGTGAGCTGCCTGGACAGAGAGGAGGGAAGAAACCCACCAGAAAAGGGGCGGGTGGGGAGGGCAGGACCTGTTTTGCAGTTGTAAGTTGCTCCCTGAAGAAGAATATAGAGTAAGGGATGCTAGACCCTTTTCTGTTCCATCTGAAAACACTTTCCACAGGGGTAAACTCTATAATCATGTGTGTGTGTGTGTGTGTGTGTGTGTCTAATGCAGGGGCAATGAACTGCTGAGTGTGCTTTGTGGATGTGGCCAGGATGGGCTCAGGGGGTGCTGCTTTCAGGTGGGCGAGACTCACCTGGACATATGCGGGTGGGCAGGTGCCTTTTGCTTAAGGAATGGCATCAGGCCCGGGATGCTAATGTGTTTCTATGGGCTGTCTGAGGGAAGACAGGGAAGGGGCACAGGTGGTGAGAGATTTCCCGGATGAGACATGAACACTCCTCTCCACGATCATGGCTGCCTTCCAAGAGGCTCTCCAGGGACAGTGTTCCTCACCGTGGGGGAGGCCCCGTGCTGACTCCCAATGCATAAACAAACACGGGGAGCCAGGCAGTCTTCCCACTGTACCTGGGCTCCACAACCTCAAAGGCTCCCAGCTGTATCTCCACTTGAACGATAGCGTTTTAAACTCCTTGGTTCATTACCAGTCTGCATCACCTATTCAACATTCACAAGGTATACAGCACTAGAGGAGGTTTCGTGGAGCTCTGTGGTAAAAGTAGATGGCAGAGTCTCAGTTCTCCAGGGACAATGAGACAAATATAAATTAAAAAACATAGGTGACAGTTATCTAAGGCATGTGACACCAAGAACAGGCAAGGGAGCCAGATCTGTGTTCATCAAGCCGCTCCATTACATTCTATCTGTGGTCTTGGGAAAATCACAGAACCTTTCTGAGCCTTTTTGTCCATCTATAAAATAGGCTTAATACATTTAAAAATGGCTTAGAAGATTTTGAGAATTAAATGAGATAATGTATGTGAAAGCCCTTTTAAAACTATAATAATTGCATCTCAACAAATGCTGTAATGTAGAACATAGGAAATATTTTAAAATTACATGATGAGAAGAGAAAAAAATACAGACTAAGTGCTAGTCTAATTCCAAGAATATAATAATTTCATTGTGGTGCATCAGGACACTCTGGGACAAGAATGAAAGATATCGTTCAAGACAAAAGAAAGGCATAGCGCAGCAGCTCACGCCTGTAATCCCTGCACTTTGGGAGGCCGAGGTGGGAGGATCACTTGAGTCCAGGAGTTTGAGATCAGCCTGGGCTACATGGTGAAACCCCATCATTATATGAAATGCAAAAATCAGCCAGATGTGGTGGTGCATGCCTGTAGTCCCAGTTACTTGGGAGGCTGAGGCGGAAGGATCTTTTGAGCCTAGGAGTTTGAGGTTGCAGTGAGCTATGATCATGCCACTGCACCCCAGCCTGGGCAACAGAGTGAGATCCTGTTGCTAAAAATAATTTTTCTTTTTTTTAATAAAAGAGCATCTCACCACTGAGTATAACTGACATTGGTTTTTGTCTGCTCCCTTCTTTTAGTTCTCTGTCCTCACTCCCTTTGGAGAACTGATCCTCCCTCACTGCAACCCTGGGTGGTGCTGCCCAGCATAGGCCAACACTCCCCAGCCTTGAGGATGAGCACGTGATCTACCAGTCCCAGGACCTGCTCCCTCTCCTCCGTGCCTTGGCCTGGGTACAGGGCATGAGAACCAAATTGGGCCAATCAGAGACTTTCGTTGGGATTCATATATTTTGAAGTCAGAAAGACTTTCTCTTTCTTTCAGGATGCTAAGCGGACATAATGGAAGTCTGGAGCTGCCTGTGGCCAAGGTTTCCCCTGTGTAGAAGCCTACTGTCGGACAAAATGAGGCCAGCACACAGAGACTGAGGGGAGTGGAGAAAGAGAGCTGGGTTGGGAGGAGAAGAAAAGGATCTTGATGGTGATCATGTCCGTGGTTCTAGTGCTTGAAGTCCCCAGGGTCCTGCAACTCTCTGAGTTCCTTCTAGGACAGTCAATTTTGGGTTTAAATTGGTCACTTCATCAGAAACAGTTCTGATTTATATAGTAAGCTTACTCTGCAATACCAAATAAAACTTGATGGAAGGCAAATAAGAATGTTGTTGGAAAAAGATTCTATAAGTTCATTGCTTTTCCTGAAAAAATGGCATCAGCTCCGCATTTAGACATTAATCCCCAATTTTCTAAACCTGGCTCAAGGCATTAACCTTCTGTGTGCATCAAACAAAAATGGCCATGTGCATGCATAATGATGGATAGCGGAGAAGCATTCAGTGAAGGTTTGGCTAGATTATTCTAACACCTGAAAGCATGATCAGCATGGGGAAGTGCATTCAAAATATATACAGGCAATCATGCTGAAATGTAGAGAAAAGTGATCAGGACAACATTTAAGCTTCTAGAGTATTATGTGTCACTTTTTATGTTCAATATTGTTTGCTTACAGAGCAGGAAAATTTCATGTCTCAACACTAGTATCAGGAATCATACAATAGCACTCACTCTTAATGGCTACATCATCATCTGGCTGCAAACCACCATGACCAAGTAGCCAATCCGTTGGGAAGTGGCAGCTAATCCTTTGTGCTACAGGATAAGGACATTCTCAGGGTCCCGCACTGTGCCATCCCTGGCTCCAATGTGGCTGCTGAGAATTCAACTGACAATTTCCAATTTAACTGGTGAGAACGCAGTTCTTTAAAAAAAAGTATCAGACCGAGGAAGGGTAAAAACAGCCTCCTCTGTGAATTGTTTTCTGATTTGCACCTTTCTTTTACCTTTCAACCAGAAATGATCTGCTTTCTTTTGAAGTTCTACACAAGTTTATATCTGCCGCCTCAAGCAGGCTTACTCAATGACACCAATTCAGAAATTAAAATATTCTTTGTGGCAGAATAAACAGTGTAGTGTCAACGTCTCATGGTGACCCATGGCCTTAAAAGAGGTGCCCTTAGTGGGGGGTATATTGAAAGTAGAAGAAGGGGCCGGACACAGTGGCTCACGCCTGTAATCCCAGCACTTTGGGAGGCTGAGGTGGGTGGATCACGAGGTCAGGAGATCGAGACCATCCTGGCTAACACGGTGAAACCCTGTCTCTACTAAAAATACAAAAAATCAGCCAGGCGTGGTGGTGGGCGCCTGTAGTCCCAGCTACTTGGGAGGCTGAGGCAGGAGAATGGTGTGAACCCAAGAGGCGGAGCTTGGAGTAAGCCGAGATTGCCACTGCACTCCAGCCTGGGCAACACAGTGAGACTCCGTCTCAAAAAAAAAAAAAAAAAAAAAAGAGTACACGAGGCTGATATGCTCATTTTACCACAGCAGGGCTGAGGCCCTCCACTCCCATTGTTTGGTGCAAAACAACTCTATTTGGCTTTATCTACACTAAGTTTATTTTGTTTGGTGGTTACAAAATGAATGACAGCAGGTCCTCTTCAAGAAGCCAGATTTGATCATCCCATCTTACTTCCCTGGGTTTTTCAAATCATTGAATTCTGTCAATAGTTGGTTTTCTGCCAACTATTGAATAAGATCGTGATGGCTTTATGACACTCTCTCACATGGCTTTCAAGGCACAGCGTGTTCTGGTCTTCCTACTCTTTTACCATTCCTTTCGTCTCCTCTACCCTCTTCTTCCATTCGCAGGACTTCAGGTAATTCTCTCTATATTTTTTAGATCTGCGGCAAAATGAAACTTTATTTTGTAAATTGATACTCAGGTAATTCCATATGCTGATAACTCCCAAATCTATACCTCTAGCCCATTTTCATTCCAAACCTTATATTCAGTTGCCTCTTAGATATTTGCACTTGGATAAGAGACAGCTGGGTTCATGGCCACCCATCACCCAAGCCAGAAGCCTGAGGACCCTCCATGACGTCACCTCCCTCCCACTCCACAGCAATCCATCACCAAATCCTGAAGATTTTACCTCCAAAACCTGTTTCAAACCCACCTTCTCTTCTTTCCTCCCTTACTACCACTTCACTACTCAGACTCATCAGATCTCACCTGAAGCATTTTAATAGCTGCTGCCTGCCACCCACTCTTCAAGCGGCAACCAGAATGATCTTACTAAAGCACACGTCTCTAAGCCACAAGTCTGATTTCCTGCTTGAAACTCTCTTTTAGCTCCTCAATTCTCTCAGGAAAAAGACCAAGCTCCTCTGGGTGTCTTTGTGATCCGCTGACCTCTCCAGCTCCCAGGCCTCCTGCTCCTTCCCAGCTCTCTAGGCTCCAGCCCTACTCCACCGTTTTCAGTTCCACCATGTGCTGGGCTCTCTGCTCCCTCCTGGCTTTCATACTTGCTCTTCCATTGGATAACACACACTTTCTTCTTTGCCCGTACCCTGTTTGAAGTTACCCTAAAAAAATCTGAAGTGTTACAAATATTTATTATAAGGATGCTCATCATAGCATAAATTAAAATTAAAAATGGGAAATTATCAAAATGCCCAATAAACAAAAATTTTTAAATGACTAGGAAATTACTTGTAGTATATTAAATGAGAAAATCAACTTGTGAAACCCGCTTTCTATCATGACTTCATAGCTACTTAAATAGTAATAGTAATTTCTGCATGGCAAAATTATAGGTGACTTAAATTTTTTCTTTATAAAGTAATTTTTTTAAGTTTTCCAACATTTCCCCATCCATATGCAATAATTACTTTTATTACTTTTTAAAAATTAATTAATTAATTTAGAGATGGGGTCTCTCTCTGTCACCTAGGCTGGAGTGCCGTAGTGTGATCATAGCTCACTGCAGCATTGAATTCCTGGGCTCAAGCGATTCTCCTGCCTCATCCTCCTGAGTATCTGGAACTACAGGCATGTGTCACCATACCCACCGAATTTTTTAATTTTTTATTTTTATAGAGATAAGGTCTTGCTATGTTGCCCAGGCTGGTCTTGAAGTCCTGGCCTCAAGTGATTCTCCCATCTCAGCTTCATAAAGTGTTGGGTTTACAGGTATGAGCCACTGCGCCCAGCTGGAAAAATATATTTTAAAAGAATAACACCCCTAAGCAAGGTAATGAGGGCACATATACACATGCAGCAAAGATTCTGTTTCTCAAGGAGGAATGTTTTATTTGGAAAGTTTAAATCCTTAATGGGTATGAGATCTAGAGGCTTATCAGTGAGTCCTATAATAATCTGTTGCAAAGGGTGAAGTACAAAAAACAGCTGAAGAGTGCGGCAGAAGCTTCTGCTGATGTTTCTGACAAATGCTGGGGCTAATATTAATTCCTTGTTTTTGGGACGTGTGCTTCCATTACTGAAGAAATCCCCCCCTTTTTCTCTTTACACCTCGTAGATATGAGACCAGCTGGAGGGCCACAAGAAGGAATGGAATTGAGTGAGCAAAGTATGGTTAAATAAATCTTAAAAACCCCCAGCTGCTGTGCTTCAGTCAACAGGGAACAAGAGGTGCCATTTTAGTCAATCTGTGTGCCCAACTACATATAGAGAATGGAAAGTTAACACACACACATTTTGTTCTTTAGAAAAATGAAATCATTCTGCTAAGTCCATACAGATATATCTAGTGGCCAGTTGTGAGAAGTCAATCCTTGCAAAGTAATACAAGATATTTGGTGTGGACCTGAGAATATTAAATTTAAAGACAGTTTCCCACCAAATCAAGCATGTATGTTATTTCCATTAGAGGTTCTTTTTCAGTCTTAATTAAATTAGAAGTTTAATCTGTAAACCGTTAGAAGTGAATGGCATACTTTGGGAAAATGAGGCCAAACTTTTAGCTTATGTGAAAATATTTTAAAGCATAAAACTGAAAATGCAGCATCTTTTGCTCACTTAAGTATAATTGCAGATTAAATTTTCACTTTATGACCTAGTACATAGCACTTGCAAAGTAAACCATGTAATAATAATTAAAAACACACTTTTTGAAACATAGGTTTCAATCTCTTTGAAGAGAGATTCAATACATTTGAAGACAGAAACAATACATTGTACTTATGGCCGGGCACAGTGGCTCACGCCTGTAATCCCAGTACTTTGGGAGGCCAAGGTGGACAGATCACAAGGTCAGGAGTTCAAGACCAGCCTGGCCAACATGGTGAAACCCCATCTCTACTAAAAATACAAAAAAAAATTAGCTGGGTGTAGTGGTGGGCACCTGTAATCCCAGCTACTCAGGAGGCTGAGGCAGGAGAATTGCTTGAACCCAGGAAGCGGAGCTTGCAGTGAGCTGAGATTGTGCCACTGCACTCCAGCCTGGGGGACACAGCAAGACTCCATCTCAAAAAAACAAAACAAGACAAAACAAAAATCGTACTTATATAGTATTTATACAAAACTCAATAGCATTTAGAAAATATCTTTGAGGATCTCAGGGTGTTTTCCCTGCAGAAATAAGACTGTAGTAACTTGAGGGAGAAAGGCAAATTTCTTTTTTAAGCTTAACTCTATTCCTGCAGAGAGTGTTTGTACTCAAAGCCATGAGAGGCAGAGCATAGTTGCAGACTGGAAGAGTGCAGACAGAGAAGAGTTATGGGTCTCCCAGGATACAGACTCTTTTTTTGTTTTTTTGTTTTTCTTTTTGAGATGGAGTCTTGCTCTGTTGCCCAGGCTGGAGTGCAGTGATATGATCTCGGCTCACTGCAGCCTCCACCTCCTGGGTTCAAGTGATTCTCCCGCCTCAGCCTCCTGGAGTAGCTGGGATTACAGGTGCACGCCACCACACCTGGCTAATCTTTGTATTTTTAGTAGAGACAGGGTTTCACCATGTTGGCCAGGCTGGTCTCGAACTCCTGATCTCAAGTGATCCACCCACCTCGGTCTCCCAAAGTGCTGAGATTGCAGGCATGAGCCACCACGCCCGGCCCCAGGATACAGACTCTAATTCTCCTATTTTCTAGGTCTAAAAAAGGAAACCTATATTAAATCACAAGTCATATCTTCAAGAGGGAAAACTAAGAGAAGATTCTATTACATCAGGTCATTTTAAACCTGAAACTAACTTTTATTATCATGGCCGAATGAGTGGGTTCTTACTGGTTTAAATATTAAAATGAATCATAAATATGGCTGTTTGGCTTATATGAGTGATAGATCTTATGTGCTGGCTTAAATTCCTAAGTTTTCAAGTGGACAATTCTAAAGACAACGCCAATTGATTAGTTTCCCAGAATTAGATTTAAGCTGGGAAATTAATGATAGTATGAATAAGAAAATATTATGCATTATATTTTTCATTTTGAAGTTTGAAATTATTTCTTAGAATCTGATCTGGGTCACGTCTGTAGAATTTTCCATTTGATACCCTTAAACATTGGCAACATTCCAACAATTGTTACTGATTCCTTTTAAGTTTTATTACCCAGGATTTCATTTTGGTGGTTAGGAAAAAAAGTTCCATGAATTGCATCCTTTCACAGTTAGAAATCCAAGAGTTCACACTTCTTGTCAGCAGGAAGTGGAGGTTGGGAAGAGTTCTATTTTTGGAGTTGAAAGGCCACCTTTGACCCAGAAAATGTGTGGTTGGATGAAAGACGTTTCTCTGTTCTGTCTTACTTGATTTGCCCAAGGAATGGAGAAACATCTAAGAGTGCAACTTCAGCAGACTTGTTTCCTCCTAGGGCCGGAAGATGACCTATATTAATGACATCTAAAGAATTTTAGATTTTCAAGTGTTTTTTTCAGTCCCGTGTGGCCCATGTTACAGTCATTTCAATTTAGAGTATTCAAAACCTTCCAAATTGAAATATTCATAGTGTCCCTAGATATGAGGGCCACGATTTATTCTTCTAGATCAGGGGTTGGCAAACTAAGACCCAGGGCCAAATCTGGTTGTCTGTTTTTGTAAATAAAGTTTTACTGGAACACAGCCATGTCCTTTCATTTCCATATTGTCCATGGCTGCTTTTGTGACATAATGGAAGAGCTGAATACTTGTTACAGGGACCATATGGTCTGCAAAGCCTAAGATATTTATTATCTGGCTCTTTACAGAAAAAAGTTTGCTGACTCCAGGTTTAGGTGATAAGGAATTAAAGAGAAGGTCTACAGATAGAGTGATGTCAAAGAGCAGGGGCTACACATGCCAGTATCATAAATGTTTAGGTTTTAGGGTCTAATTGCTTTTTATAATTAGCCTGAGACTTGACAAACAACATTTAAATACTCCAATTATGAAATGACCAGTTTGAACTGAGGGTTTTCCATTAGCATAGCAGTCCATAGAGAGAGAAATGAATCCATAAGAAGGAAATGTCATCCTAGTACACTACCTGGCTCTGAAGGAAACAATGCTTACAAAATCATAGTAATATAAATGTCAGCTATTGGGTTTTGGCTTTAGAATCAATCACCAAAGTGGAAAACAGTATAAATATTAATATTAACAATAAAAGTAAAGCTATAGGTGTCAAAAGTTCAGAGAGGGACAGGGAGCAGTAAGGAGAAAATCTGGGCCTCTTATATCTTCATTTGACATGGTGAGTCAAGGGGGTCTGAAGTTGATGGAGCATGAAAAAAAATTCTTGTATATTTTTGTATTTCACTGTTTCTAAGGCCCCATGTTTTTCAACCTGTAATGTCTTTGAACTGGGAAGCTCCTTACTCTTCATGATACTGTAGAAGTATAATTGGCAGTGCTGTTTTTCCTTAGTGGAATAGAAAATAATGGTGCATCTTATAGTAGATGGCATCTTAGATTTGATGATTACAGTACTTTGAGTTGCAATAGTAACTGACAGTAAGCTAAAGATAATGGAAAAACTAGTAAAAATTGGGAGGGAGTAGCCAAAGGCATCTAAGTAAAATAAATCATCTTTTTTTGTTTTTAGAGACAGGGTCTAGCTCTGTTGCTTAGGCTGGAGAGCAGTGGTATGATCATAGCTCACTGTAACCTTGAGCTCCTGGGCTCAAGTGATCCTCCTGCCTTAGCTTTCTGAGTAGCTGGGACTACAGGTGTGCAACACTGCACCTAGATAATTATAATAATAATAATAATAATTATTATTATTTTGTAGAGATGGGGTCTTGCTGTGTTGTCCAGGCTGGTCTTGAACTCCTGGACTCAAGTGATCCTTGAGGCTTGGTCTCCAAAAGTGTTGGGATTATAGGCATGAGCCACCATGCCTGCCCTAAACTACCATCTTTTATAGTCAAAGGTCAATAGATCATGTCCACATGTATGTTCACTGCAGCACTATTCACAATAGCAAAGACACGGAATCAACCCAAATGACCATCAATGATAGACCGGATAAAGAAAATGTGATACATATATACCACGGAATACTATGCAGCCATAAAAACGAATGAGATCATGTCCTTTGCAGGAACATGGATGGAGCTGGAAGCGATAATCTTCAGCAAACTAACACAGGAACAGAAAACCAAACACCACATGTTCTCACTCATAAGTGAGAGCTGCTGAACAATGAGAACACATGGACACAGGGAGGGGAACATCACACACAAGAGGCCAGTTGTGGGTGGAGGTTGGGGGAGAGAGAGAGAGAGTCAGGATAAATAGCTAATGCATGCTGGGCTTAATACCTAGGTGATAGGTTGATAGGTACAGCAAACTACCATGGCACATGTTTACCTGTGTAACAAACCTGCACATCCTGCACATGTATCCTGGAACTTAAAATAAATAAATAAATAAATAAAATAGATGATGTTCAAATATGATTTTTTTTAAAGGCCTGGCTCTGTGGCTCATGCCTGTAATCCCAGAACTTTGGGAGGCCAAGGCAGGAGGACCGTTTGAGCCCAGGTGTTCAAGACCAGCCTAGGTGACATAGGAAGACCCTCTCTCTCTCCACACACACACACACACACACACACACACACACACACACACACAGACACACACAAACACACAAAGCAGCATGTTGTTTATCTTTTCATTTAAAACCCTTTCACTTTCATTTTTTAAAAAACCATATTGTATTAGTTTCTTATGGCTGATATAAAAAATTACCATAAACTTAGCGGCTTAAAACAACAGGAGATTACTTTTTTACAGTTCTGGAGTCCAGAAGTCTGAAATCAAAGTGTGAGCAGGGCCATATTCCCTCCAGAGCCTCTAGGGTTCTCTGTCTCTTCCAGCTTCGGGTGGCTGCCAGCACTCCTTGATTTGTGGCTTCATCATTGTAGTCTCTGCCTCTGTCTTCCCACTGCCTTCTCTGTGAGTGTTAAATCTCCCTCTACCTTTCTTTTATAAGGATTTATTAGTGCCACGCAGGGCCCACCTGAATAATCCAGAATAATCTAATTTCGAGATTCTTAATTAAATATGCAAAGAGCGTTTTTCCAAATAAGATAATATTCACAGGTTCTAGGGATTAGAACATGAACATCTCTTTGGGAATCATCATTAGCCCACCACACATGTATAAGCATTAGTTTGATTTTTAAAAATTACAAGTTTTAGGTCATTCTACAACTTTAAGTCCTTCAGTCATTTTCCATAACTCACAGAATCAAGTTCAAATAACGTACTGGTTAAAAATATGGTCTCTAAACCAAAAGCACAAGCAACAAAAGAAAAAATAGATAAACTGAATTTCGTCAAAATCAAAAACTTTTGTGCTTCAAAGGATACCATCAAGAAAAAAGAAAAGAGGCCAGGCACAGTGGCTCATGCCTGTAATCCCAGCACTTTGGGAGGCTGAGGCAGGCGGATCATCTGAGGTCAGTAGTTCAAAACCAATCTGCCAACATGACAAAATCCCGTCTCTACTAAAAGTACAAATTAGCCAGGTGTAGTAATCCCAACTACTTGGGAGGCTGAGGCGGGAGAATTGCTTGAACTCAGGAGGGAGAGGCTGCAGTGAGCCGAGATCGCGCCACTGTACTCCAGCCTAGGTGACAGAGAGAGACTCTGTCTCAAAAAAAAAAAAAAAAAAAAAAAAAAAAGGAAAGTGAAAAGAAAACCCACAGAATAGAAAAAAACTTTGCAAATCATATATCTGATAAGGAACTTATATCTAGACTACATAACGAACTCTTAGGACTCAATAATAAAAAGACAGTCCAATTGAAAAGTAGACAAAGGATCTAAATGGATATTTTTAAAAGAAGATATACAAATATACAAATAGCCAATAAGCACATGAAAACATGCTTTACACCTTTAGTCATCAGGGAAATGCAAATCAAAACTACACTGAGATACCTTTTCATATCGATTAGGATGACTATAATCAGACAGATAATGGCCATGCATGGTGGCTCACTCCTGTAATCCCAGCACTTTGGGAGGCTGAGGTGGGCGGATCACTTGCAGTCAGGAGTTCGAGACCAGCCTGGCCAACATGGTGAAACCCTGTCTCTACTAAAAATACAAAAATTAACTAGGCATGGTGGCGTAGGCCTGTAATCCCAGCTACTCGGGAGGCTGAGGCAGGAGAATTGCTTGAACCTGTAAGGCAGAGGTTGTAGTGAGCCGAGATTGTGCCACTGCACTCCAGCCTGGGTGACAGAGTGACTTCGTCTCAAAAGAAAAAAAAAAAAAGAAAGTAAGTGTTGGCAAGGAATGGAGAAATTAGCAGCTTCATATGCTGCTGGTAGAAATATAGTGGTCACCTGCTTTGGAAAATGGTTTGGCAGTTCCTCAAAAAGTCAAAGATATGGTTTACTATATGATTCAAATATTTAACTCAAGAAAAATGAAATCATGTCCATACAAAAACTTATATCCACAAGTTCAAAGCAGCATTATTCATAATAGCCAAAAAGTGGAAACAACTGAAATGTTTAACCATTGACAAACAGGTGAATACAATGTGGTCTATCTATACAGTGGAATATTATTTGGCAATAAAAGGGAATGAAGTCCTGATACATGCTACAACATGGATGAACCTTGAAAATGTTATGCCAAGTGGAAGAAGCTGGTCACAAAGGACCACATATTATATAATCCTGTTGATATGAAATGTCCAGTGTAGGCAAAGCTACAGGGGCAGAAAGTAGATTAGTGATTGCCTAGAGTTGGGTGGGGACTTTCAGAGAATGGGGGTGACTGCCAAAGGGTTTCCATTTATGATAATTATTTCTAAATTGATTATGGTGATAGTTGCACAACTCTGAATATACTAGAAACCTTTGAATTGCATACTTTAAGTGAGTGAATTGTATGGTATGTGAATTTATATCACAATAAAGCTCTTTAGATAGTTAGCTAGAAAGTATCTAGAATCAGAGAGTGGTCCAGTCCCAGCTCCAAGAGAAGGTGCAGGTGGATTAAAGCAAAAATTCATGTAAAACTTTTGCACAGGACCTGGCACACAGTAGGTACTCGATGTGTGCATTCTTATTATTCACCTGGCATTTGAAGCTTCCTAGGACTAGGCCCCTGCCTATCTCTGACCCCTTTTCATCCCTGTAACTCTCCTCCAGGGTGCTTCCCTGCCCCATCCCCTTAGGCAGGTATACTTAACTCTTTGCCTTCCCTGAAACAGCTTCAGCACATCCTGCTTTTACTGTAATACTCTCTTTTCCTCCCTTAACTTCACCCAGCTAATTCCTCTCTTCTTCCTCCTCTGTGTTTCCTCAGCTGTAGCCCTTTCCAGAAAGCTCCCCCAAGGGCTCTGAGACTGTCCTTCCCTCCCCACCAGGTTTGCAGCTCCTTCTAGGAACTCCTGGCTCCCAGAACACACATCTATGATAGCACTTACCCTTCTCAGCGGCATTTGTCTGTGTGCCTCATGTCTTATTCACCTTTTACATTCAGTGACTTGCACAGTGAAAAAGAGTAAGAAATGGAAGTGCCAAATAACCACCGGGCCGAAAGAGGATTATGATGGCACCAGCAGTTATAACAAAAAAAGAAAAGAAAGCATTTTCCACTTCTCTATCCAGACTGAAGAACCTCTCTGTTCTCTGGGGCTGAGGAACCTGGTACACTGCTTATTGTGCCTTATCTTAAATGCATATGTGTGCAGGACTGCCCTGCTTCTGCCTCCGCGGTGCGACAGGGAGGGGAGGCCCACTGGCTGTCTCGTGACACTGGTGAAGTCCTATTTCAGCTGTGGTTTGGTCAGTTTATTAACACTTCACTGATCCTCATGTCCAAACATGTGTATTAATGAGAAGGGACGTCCAAAGAGCAAAAGCAGTGTGCTGTTCACACCCGGCAGCATGTGAAAACTGCATTTGCAAACCCTGTAGGAGGTAACGCTAAAAAAAAAAAGCCAACAGTTAGGGGACAAGAAGGAATGACTAGTTGCTAAATATTTCCCGTATCAATGATATTTCAGGAATATCTAAATATTTCCTGATCAGTATATGAATGACTAGTTTCTAAATATTTCCTAAATAAGCACAGTCCAGTGAGAAGTCCAGTGAGGCCTGTGGGAATCTGCCCTCCAACCCTTAGAAGTAGTGAGTTCCCTAACCCCAGAGGTATCCAAGCAAGGGTGGGACATTTTGGGGAGCACAGCCTACAGAGGAAGCTGGATTTCATGATCATTAGCTCCACTCCGACCCTGGGATTCGATGATTATAAATTACGTATCTGGGCCAGGCACGGTGGCTCACGCCTGTAATCCCGGCACTTTGGGAGGCCGAGGCAGGTGGATCACGAGGTCAGGAGATTGAGACCATCCTGGCTAACAAGGTGAAACCCCGTCTCTACTAAAAACACAAAAAATTAGCCAGGCGTGGTGGCGGGCACCTGTAGTCCCAGCTACTCGGAGGCTGAGGCAGGAGAATGGAATGAACCCAGGAGGCGGAGCTTGCAGTGAGCCAGGATCACGCCACTGCACTCCAGCCTGGGCGACAGAGCGAGACTCCGTCTCAAAAAAAAAAATAAAATAAACAAATTACGTACCCGATTATTTGGTGAGTCATTTAAAATGTGAGGGCCAGCCAGGTGTGGTGGCTCACGCCTGTAATCCCAGCACTATGGGAGGCCGAGGCGTGCAGATCACGAGGTTAGGAGATAGAGACCATCCTAGCTAACACGGTGAAACCCCATCTCTACTAAAAATACAAAAAATTAGTTGGGCGTGGTGGCGGGCCCCTGTAGTCCCAGCTACTCGGGAGGCTGAGGCAGGAGAATGGTGTGAACCCAGGAGGCGGAACTTGTAGTGAGCCGAGATCACGCCACTGCACTCCAGCCTGGGCAACAGCAAGACTCTGTCTCCAAAATAAATAAAAAAATAAAAACATAAAAAATAAAAATAAAAATAAAAATAAATAAATAAATAAAATGTGAGGGCCGCCATGCTGTACTACTCCAGGGTGCCCTTCATGTCACAGCCTAGGTGAGTGGCATCTGTGGAGTGTGCATAGCACAGATCTTGTAGCCTAACGGGTGGCATGCTAAATCCTGACTAGATAATCCCATGTATATTAAAGCAATACTTAAATCTTGCTTTTTTTTTGAGATAGAGTCTCGCTCTGTCGCCCAGGCTGGATTGCAATGGTGCAGTCTCTGCTCACTGCAACCTCCGCCTCCCAGGCTCAAGCAATTCTCCTGCCTCAGCCTCCCTAGTAGCTGGGACTATAGGCGTGTGCCACCACACCTGGCTAATTTTTGTATTTTTAGTAGAGACGAGGTTTCACTATGTTGGCCAGGCTGGTCTTGACCTCCTGACCTCAAGTGATCCACCTGCCTTGGCCTCCCAAAGTGCTGGGACTACAGGTGTGAGCCACCGTGCCTGGCCAAATCTTGCTTTTTTTTTTTGAGACAGGGTCTCACTCTGTTGCCCACACTGGAGTGCAGTGGCATGACCACTGCTCACTGCAGCCTTGACCTCCCGTGCTCAGGTGATCCTCCCGCCTCAGCCTCCCAAGTAGCTGAGACCACAGGTGTGCACTACCATACCCAACTAATTAAAAAAAAAAAAATTTGTAGAGACACTGTCTCACTATGTTGCCCAGGCTGGTCTTGAACTCCTAGGTTCAAGCGATCTTCCTGCCTTAGCCTCCCAAAGTGCTGGGATTACAGGCATGAGCCACTGTGCCCAGCCTAAAGCTTGCTTAGTTTTATATGACACTGGCTTTTCTTTTAAAAATTCTACTGTCCAAATTGTACACGTGGCTTAATGAAATAGTGGTATATTTTAAAGGAATCTTCAAAAATGAGTAGGATTGGGGTGGTAAAAGTTCTGTTACTGACCACGTCTTAGGAAGGTACTCTTAGAGAATACTAGCAATCTTCTCTCTTCCCCATTGTTAGAAAGACAAGGATAGAACAACACCTCTCAGGGATCCCGGGAAAATATGCTAGATGTTTTGGAAAGTAGGTATACTTGCATGTAGAAATATAAGACGCAATTACATGTTCTTGGCAAGTATCACATCAGTCAGGGAATTGCTTTCCTTATTTTTATTAAAAGAGAAAATGATCAACACTTGTTCATGCATACACACACACACACTCATACTTACAACCTTTACTATGTATGCTATTCTAAGCATAATATATATATGGCCAAATTAGTCAAATTCCCCATTTTATTAGTTGATCTGGTGAAATATTTGATAAAAATGCAGATTTTTAGTTCTCTGTGACTTCTCTTTCTCCAAGTTTTCTCTGTTCCCTATATCTGGGCACAGACCTTGTCCACCTGCCTTGTGTATTGATATGGAGTCTCTGCTTAGTGTAGGGGAGCAAGGGTAGGAGGCATCTCTTCCCCTTCCAAGGTCCATCTTTGTTCCATCTTGCCCCTCTCTGGCCTCTGCCCCTGGATGCCCGTGGCCCCGAGTCTGCATCTCTCTTTGGGCAGAGTGGGCAAGACACAAACCAAGGAGTCAGACTCGAGTTGGAATCCTAACTCTGCACTTCCTAGCTGTGGGCACCTCTGGCTTACACAGCCTCTCCAGGGCTCAGTTTCCTCATATAAAAAATGGGAGCAATGCTCATCTCATGGGGTTATACAGGGTAAGTGAGAAAACGTATGTAAAGCATGTGGCTCAGTGGCAGCACCCAGGAAGCATCAGTAAACAGTGGCATATTATTCTCCTGTTTTAGGCTTCCTTCTGAATGTAGTCAGTCCCCATTATTAGATTGTAAACCCTTTGAGGGATCAAATATTTATTGAACTAATGGGGAAAGGAACATGAGGGGAGTGGAATACCATTCCACCTCTTTTTAGAAAGACACTCACAGAGAATCATGTCCACTGTCTTACTTCTGTCCCTAACTGGTCCCTAGTTAATTGATCAGACTAAGGCTACATTGTTCTACCAGCCATATGGTAGACTTTAATTAGCGAAGATAGTAAAGCATTAAAGGTCAATTATTATACATTCTTATTGTGATACATAACCTCTCAGCTTAAATTTTATACGCAATTCACCACATGAATGACATCTCCAATTTCTGAAGTATCCAGGTGATTTTTTTTTTTTGGGTTCCACATAAATGTCAATCTCTACAATACTGAAGAACAGAAAGTAGGATGAAATGCTTTCTCCCTTTCCTCTGTACACAGTAAGAATTTAAGGTCTGTTTCTTTTTCTCGGTGTCTTTTCTAAAGGACTTGGGGTACTTGAGAGTATGCATCTGAAGCCCTGAGCTAAATTTCTGTGATACGAATTTTATCGGGTTTGAACCAGGGAAAGCTTCTAGTGGAGACTCATATGATTCTTTCACACTCCTGGAATAACAGCCACTGAGGCCCTCCCAGACCATGTGGCTGCAGATTCACAGTCTGGGTCGCCTTCCCTTCACACACCCGCCCTGGAGCACCCAGGCTGCCTTTGTAATGGCCCTGAGCTGTTAATGGTTCTGATGCTGCACCCGGTAGAAATGGCTCCCTCACTATGGATTTAGCCACTTTGAGGGCTGAACAGTAGCTCATCCACTCTCTGGTTTTCCTTTGGAATTCAGTAATGAACTCATTAAATCACCAACTTGTTGTGACAGGAAGTCATTCAGATGCTGATGCTATTGCCATGGAAACCATCCCTCTGCGAGGAGCTCTGTCTGTCTTTGCCGAGGAGCACTCCAGCTCCATAATTACTGTCACCCCCAAATAACACAGAGCCATCACGACTGTGAGCAAGTCCAGAAGCAGGGGCACACAGAAAACCTATTTTGCTTTCAGATGATGAATGCTTGTTGGTTTGAGTATTTTTAGCACACATTTCTCTTTTGTGCCGGCTGTCTTTTTAATTCCTACGTGCTGGCTCCTTCCAGCACCTTTCCTAGAGAAGCAGACAAAGGATTTTTGGGGGGCATGGCTGCCAAGGATATTCATTTAAAAAGAACCTACTGTTTCCCCAAATCCCTGCGCTCCCAAATATGAAAATATGAGTTCTCCTGCCTTTTGGTTGAGACTCCAAGAAAGGAATCTCAAATTCAATTAGTTTACAGCCTATAAAATGCAAAGGTAGTATTGCAAATCAGTAATGCCCAAATGCAAATTCAGAGGGGCAACTCAAAGGATGTTTGCTTTATTTTGTTTGGGTTATCTAGGCTATCACTGAGCTCCATTATTGAAGGCTGGCCAAGTCACAAAAATAAGAACTTTTTTTTTTTTTTTTTTTTTTGGAGACAGGGTCTTGCTTTGTCACCAGGCTGGAGTGTACAGTGGCACAATCACAGCCCACTACAGTCTCAAACTCCTGAGCTCCAGTGATCCTCCTTCCTCAGCCTTCTGAGTAGCTGGAACTACATCACCGTGCCCAGCTAATTAAAATTTTTTTTTTTTTGTAAAGACAGCGTCTTACTATGTTTCCCAGGCTAGTCTCAAATTCCTGGCTTCAAGCAAATCCTCCCACCTCTACCTCCCAAAGTGTTGGGATTACAGGTGTGAGCCATGGTGCCGGCACAAGAACTCATCTAACTCAAAGCAGCAATCAAGTCTTTTTTCATGTATGTTACAGCACATGGTATATTGTGAATATTCAAAGATAACCAGCACTTAATGAGTACCTGACAGACACAGTGGCAGGCAATTTACATTATGTTTCATGATTTAAATTAATCTGCATAAAAACCTGATGGGACAGGTATTTTTATCCCAGTTTTACAGCTAAGGAATGTGAGGCTCGAAGTTAGGAAAATTAAATAAATGCCATGCTTTTCCATATGCATAGTTATTAACATGTCACACTTCATGTGTCCATAAGCATAAAGGTGACTTCTGCTGCCGCAGAATCACAGAAGCTCAGATTAGGAAAGGTTGTTCATAATTATCTTGTCCAACCAACCAACCGCTTCTGCAGCATCCCAAGTGATTGTCTGATCTCAGCCTGAGTATTTCCAGTGATAGAGAATTCACTATAGTGGCTCAGCGCAGTGGGCCACTCCTATAATCCTAGCACTTTGGGAGCCCAAGGCAGGCCGATCACTTGAGGCCAGGAGATCGAGACCAGCCTGGCCAACATGGCGAAACCCTGAATCTACTAAAAAAAACCTACAAAAATTAGCCGGGCGTGGTGGTGGTGCACGCTTGTAGTCTCAGCTACATGGGAAGCTGAGGTGGGAGAATTGCTTGAACCTGGGAGGCAGAGGTTGCAGTGAGCTGAGATTGCGGCACTGCACTCCAGCCTGGGTGACGGAGCAAGACCCTGTCTTAAAAAAAAAAAAATTCACTATGGAGAGAGGTGCATTTTGGACAGCCCAGTTCTTAATTTCCTTAGTTTGTTCTTAACACGAAGAGAGAGCACTCATCATTGCAGTTGCTATAGAACCCTAAGCCCTTTCTTTCTGGGTTTATCACCTGCTGAAGAAATTTGGCTCTGGCCAAAAGTTTGTCCTCTAGGCAGGGCAAGGTGGCATGCCTGTAATTCCAGCACTTTGGGTGGCTGAGTGGGGGCAGATTGCTTGAGCCCAGGAGTTCGAGACCAGCCTGGGCAACAAGGCTGGTCTTTTATATTTTTTATCTCTACAAAAAATACAAAAAATTAACTGGGCATGGTGGTGCACGTATATAGTCCCAGCTACTGGGAGGCTGAGGTGGGAGAATGGCTTGATCCCAGGAGAAGGAGGTTGCAATGAGCCAAGATTGTGCCACTGCACTCCAGCCTGGGTGACAGAGCAAGACCTGTCTCAAGAAAAAAAGAAAAAAGTTTGTCCTCTAGGATTATCTAGGTATGGAAGACAGAGGAGGGAAAATGAGAAGGGGCCTAATAAGAAGGAGTTAGAGCTAGGTTAATATCTGTCTGAGCTCCTCAGGAAGACCTCAGCAGGTCACTGCCTCTATAAGCATTTGGCAAGGTGGGGAAAAATCCTGTTTTCCAGTGCCAGTGGGAAGTCATTGTGTTGCATGGGACACCAATGAGGGGAGATCTGACTTCTTATTCAGTACCACTTTAAATTCTTTTTAAATTATTTTTTGGTCTTTTTTTTTTTTTTTTGAGATGGAGTCTCACTGTGTTGCCCAGGCTGGAGTACAGTGGCATGATCTTGGCTCACTGCAACCTCTGCCTCCCGGGTTCAAGCAATACTCCTGCCTCAGCCTCCCAAGTAGGTGGGATTACAGGTGTGCACCACCACGTCTAGCTAATTTTTGTATTTTTAGTAGAGATGGGGTCTCACCATGTTGGCCAAGCTTGTCTTGAATTCCTGACCTCTAATGATCCACCTGCCTCGGCCTCCCAAAGCGTTGGGATTACAGGCACGAGCCACCGCGCCTGGCCGACTTTTAATTATTTATATATATCTGTATACACATAGATTTACACTGAAAAAATATATATTACACAAAATGCATAATCTTTTTTTGTTTGTTTGTTTGAGACAGGGTCTTGTTCTGTTGTTCAGGCTGGAGTGCAGTGGTGCCATCTCAGCTCACTGCAATCTCTGTCTCTTGGGCTCAAGCGAGCCTCCCACCTCAGCCTCCAGAGCAGCTAGGACTACAGGCACACACCACCACACCCAGCTAATTTTGTTCATTATTTTTATAGAGACAAGGTCTCACTGTGTTGCCCAGACTGGTCTTAAACTCCTGGGCTCAAGTGATCCACCCAGCTCAGTCTCCCAGAGTGCTGGGATTACAGGTATGAGCCACTGCACCCTCCCTCTTAATCTTTTGTTACAAATATAAACGTTAAAGATAAGCAGTGAGCAGGAATCCCTGGGCCACCTTCTGAAAATGTTAGCGACGTCATAGGAGGGGCATAGCACTGACTTTCTAATTTATGAAGCTCTGTTTTCTGTAGTGTTAATGTCACTTCTGTTTGTGGGAATTATAAGTTTAAATGCACATAGCTAACGTTTGGAGAGGGTCTGCCATGAGTTGGATGCCATGCTAGGGGGGTTACACTCATAAATGGTCATTTGCCTCTGCTTCAGTCTGGGAACTACTTGGTGGCAAGGTGTGTGGTCTATGCAAATACCAATGACCTGAATGGCTTTTGTCAAGTCTCTTCAATCCCAGAGCCTCATTTTCCTCATGTGTCACATGAAGGACAGGTTAATTGCATTAACTATCTTATAGAAGTATTGTGAAATAGGAGTAAAATGCAGTGTGAAAGCCTTTTGTATCCTCACAGACACACCCAGGATCAATACTTTGCATCTTTCAATCCAATGAAGTTGACACTCAGTATTATCCATCACAAAAAGTATAAAACTATAAAGTTCTATGGAATGTGCCTAATTTAGTGTTCTATGATAGTGAATACTTAACGTAATGAAAAGATCAATATTAATAATATGTTAGGTCAAATCTCCTTTACAATGAATCCCATGAAAACAAAATGATTTTCAAGCTTTGAGCTATAATTTTTTTTTTTTGAGATGGAGTCTCACTCTGTTGCCCAGGCTGGAGTGCAGCGGTGTAATCTCAGCTCACTGCAACCTCTACCTCGCTGGTTCAAGTGATTCTCGTGCCTCAGCCTTCCAAGTAGCTGGGATTACAGGCGTGCACCACCATGCCCGGCTAATTTTTGTATTTTTAGTACAGACGGAGTTTCACTGTGTTGGCCAGGCTGGTCTCAAACTCCTGATCTTAGGTGATCTGCCCGCCTTGGCCTCCCAAAGTGCTGGGATTACTGCGCCCAGCCTGAGCTATGATTTGTTACAAGAAATATGCCATATAAAATTTTTTGAATACTACAGAGTTGTAATTTTTTTTGGTGTTCACTGTCTCATGATCTAACCTGTTGCAAAGATTAAAGCAAAATTTTCCACAGCTAATCACAGAGGATTAGTAAGGCCTCTATAATACCACACATTAAAAATGAGGAAATCACAAACTGAGTCCCATGTCTTCATTCTTTTTAGATTTGTTTTCTAGGTAATTAAAAAGGTACTTGCGAATATACTCTGCCTACTTCTAAAAAGTATTTGGGGATAGCCTATAATAATAGAAATAGGAGTACTAAAAGTGGGCCAGGCACTGTGGCTCATGCCTGAAATCCCAGCACTTTTGGAGGCTGAGGAGGGAGGACAGCTTGAGCCTAGGAGTTGGAGACCAGCCTGGGCAATGTAGAGAGACCCTGTCTTTACAAAAAATTTAAAAATTAGCTAGGTTTCAGCTACTTGGGTGGCTGCGGTGGGAGGATCACTTGAGTCTGGAAGGTTGAGGTTACAGGGAGCTATGATTGCACTATTGCCTTCCAGCCCTAGGCAACAGAGTGTCAAAAAAAAAAAAAAAGATAATAATGAAATAATTTTAGAATATTTTCATCCAATTTACAGCCATTTCTTAATATTATCAGCGAAACAGAATTAATCTAGAGTTAGAAATGAGATCTATAGTTTCTGACACTGAAAGTATTTTATACACTACAACTAAACATTGAGTGGCTGGTAGCTGATAATAAATGACTTCTAGGGGTGGGGAGCCTGTAGAATTGTCCCAAACTATAGGACTCAAAGAGAATGAACATAAATGTAATTAAGAAGTGGATTAGATCAAGAGGCAGTGCATGCTCAGATCATATATTTTGCTTCTGTTTGGATGTAACAGCCAGCCTTATGCAGAATATATTAAGAAAACCACACAAAAAGGAAATGAGTCACTTACAAAAGACCAGAAAAGCTTAGGCTAACTGGCTAGACAAGACTTGGCCATGTCTTCTTCTGCCTTGGTTTCACTTGTATATCCTGAAAGCACCACCTTGTCTGAATCACAGGAGAGAAAAATGTTTTTGGCAAATACACATTGGACATGTCCAGCTTTACTTTTGCTCTTTCTCTATGTTCCCCCACCCACCACCCCACCGCCACACACACACACACATGCGCACACACACACACACACACACACACGCATCCAGGTGGCTTTGGAAAGTATGTGGCTTTTCTCTTCGGCAGTCTCACCTTCATAATTATGTTTGACCTGGACTAACATTAAAACATTTTGCTCTTCTCAAGAACACACCAATCAGCACGCGGTTCCATCTTCTCATGGATGATGACCCATTATCCTTTCTATTTTCTGCTGGAATGAAAGCTCCATGGCACAGGAACGCTGTCTTGCTCACTTCCTGTACAGAGCCTGGCACATTGTTGGTACTCAATAAATATTTCTTGATTGAATAAATATTTTCAGTCTCTCTCCCAGTGGCTATTTGCTTTGTCCTTAGCCTAGAAGCATGTTCAAATCTCCTCCAGTAAACAAAAAACCAAAAAGTCCACCTATTCTTCCCTATCCCTCCACTGCTACCAAATGCCTTGAAGTTAAAATAAACTATCCACAGCTAATGTCTTCTCCCTCATCATACTTTGCAGTCAAGCTTTACTTATGCACTGTTTTTTGTTTTGTTTTGTTTGGACAGGGTCTTGCTTTGTCGCCTAGGCAGAGGTGCATTGGCGTAATCATGGCTCACTGCAGCCTCAGCCTCATGGACTCAAGCAATCCTCCCACCTCAGCCTCCTGAGTAGCTGGGACTAGAGGCATGCACCACCACACCTGGCTAATTTTTGTATTTTTTGTAGAGATGGTGGTCTTACTATATTGCCCAGGCTGGTCTTGAACTCCTGGGTTCAAATAATTGGCCCACCTGGGCCTCCCACAGTGCTGGTATTACAGGCATGAGCCTTACAGGCATGAGCCACAGCCTGGCCTGCACTGCTCACTCTTTAACCTTTGTAATCCATCCATCCATCCACCCATCCATCCGTCCATCCATCCATTCATCCATCCCTCCCCCCCTTGTCTCCCTCCCATCCATCTGTTCATCTGTTCACCTCCTTTTTGCCCTCCTTCCTTTTATCCATCCATCCACTCTTTCATCTCCTACCTTCCTCCTTCTGTCCTTTGCTTCTGTAAATGTATACACCAATGCTTACTATGTCCTAGGTACTGTGCTGGGTACTAGAGATAGGATGTTTAAGAACAGTCACTGCAGTGGAAATGCTCTTGCTCCAGTGGAAGATACAGATGTGGAAACTGAAGCTTCTTAAACCGGGACACGATTATTTCCCTTGGATGTGCATCAGGATGCTATAGTAAGCGAAACCACAGAACGAAGATGGAGAAACTTGCTGGAGACTAAGCTTTACTCCACGTAAGTAACTGGAAACACTTGACACCCAAGTAAATTAAAACCAACATTTAGAATGACAGCATGAAAAACAGCATCAACCATTACCAAAACACAGGCCTTTAAAGAAGCATGCCAGGCTGGGCACAGTGACTCACGCCTCTAATCCCAGCACTCTGGGAGGCTGAGGTAGGAGGACTGCTTGAGTCCAGGAGTTCAGGGCCAGTATGGGAAATATAGTGAGACCCCATTCTCTAAGACAAAAAAAAAAAAAAAAAAAAAAAAGCAGCAGCATGTCATAGGCTGTGTTGGGATACGTCTCTGGTGAATGTTGAGTTAACTCTTCCCTGTTGCTGGGGGAACTCCTTAGAGGAGCCTGAAAAGCACTGAGAAGTAGATAACTACCACACAAGGTGGCATGCTAGCTAGAGAGATGAACTATAGTGCCAAGGGAGCTCTGAGAAATTCACAACAGTGTTGAGTGAATTTTGCAGAAGGCTGAATAGGACTGCCTTTACAGAGGAGGTGATATTTGAGGTGGTTCCTGAAAGAGGAGTGGCTCACCAGGAAGAGCAGGGGAGAGTGTTGTGGGTGGAGGAAGCAGTGTGTGCAATTACCAGGGCTGCGAATGGACCTGACATAGAATAGGAAAGAGTCTAGCAGAAAGAATCAGCTCCTTTTCTAGCAGCTGAAAAAGGACGTGGGTTTTGATGGCAAATGAAGGGCCTAAGTATCTTGCTAGAAAGTTCCAAAGCTGAAGACCATTCCCTCTCCTTGAAACTCTTTTTCTCTCAGCACTGCTGTCATTCTGGTTCTCCTACTTCTTTGACAAGTTCTTCTTCGTCCTTTTTGCTTATTTTTCCTCCTCAACACCCCTTTCCCACCTTTGGAATTTTATGTTCCTGAGAGTTCCTTATTGGCCATGTTTTTCTTCTTCTTGTCCACACATGGCTTGTTTCATTCACTCCCACCACTTCAACTTCCTTTAAGCTGGCTTCCCAATCCACACTCCCCAGTACAGACTCCTGGGCTCCAGGCTCCCAGTTCTCACTGCTTAGATATTTCCACCTGAACTGAACTATATCCTTTTAAAATAAGTAAGTCCTAACATGTCTATGTCATCTTCCATGCTCTTTCCCTCCTTTCTAAGGCTCTGCCTCTGCCTCCCATAGTTGTTATGGTCTAGGCTGATGGAACCATGATCTACCCACTCACCTAAATAAAATACCTGAGTCACCAGTTACTCTGCTCATCACCTACAGCCATTCAGTTGCCTGCCCTCCTGAGCCTCTGTTCAATATGTTCTTTCCTTTAAAACTCCACTGGGATTCTCAACTGAGCTGAGAGTCCCTGCCCCTGCCCCTGCTCCTGCCCCTGCCCCTGCCCCTGCCCCTGCCCCTACCTGAGGTTAAGAATCACTGCACATAGTGAGAGCTACTCCTGATGGGTGTACTCTGTACAATTAGACTGTGTGGGTACAGGAAAGGGTTGGAATCACGGCCATGGCCAGATCCCTCTTGGGCAACTGCAACACCTAGTTAATTGGTCTCCCTGATACCAGTTCCTTCCCCTCTGGAACCTTCTCCACACTTCTTCAGTTATCTTTTAAATACAGAAATCTGATTAAAGATGACAAATTATTGAAATTTATAATATAAAAATTATTAAAATTTATAAAAGTACTGAAGAATGGGAAGGATATATAAGTGAATATTTACCTGATCTTTTGGTGGGGAAAAGCATTCATGTAAAGGCTAAAGAAAAAGACAGAACTGACCACGTACAAATGCAAAACTTTTGTTGAAAAAAGAAGGCAGAAAGACAGACTGGGAAAGTATCTGCAACTAGTGTAAATGGTCTTAATATATAAAAAGCTCCTAAAAATTAGTAACCAAATCATAAACACACCAAAAGAAAAAAATCAGCAAAGGATATGAATAATCCATGAAACACGTACAAATCACAGGTAGACCCATGGCGGAAAATGTTCAATTTCATTTAAGAAATGCAGAGTGAAACAATGGATATACGAAGTTTTTTCCTTTTCAAACAGGCCAATTAAATCTAGTACAAAGTGAGTAGCTTGGTAAGTGAAGTATGCTCACACTTGGCTGGTAGGAGCATAACATGGTATAAGCTTTTAGGAAGCTAATCTAGAAAAATGTACGAAAAGCCTTAAAAAATATACACTTTTTGACCCCGCAACTCTGTCTCTAGGAATTCCTAAGGAAACAATTACGGATATGAATAAATACATCATTTTAAGGATAATTATCACAGCACTGTTTATAAAGCTGAAAATTAGAAACATTCTAGGTGCTCAATCTCAGGGCTTGGTTAAATAAATGTAGGAATTTAGCACAAATTCCTGTGTCACTGTTCCTTTCCAGCACAGCTTTTAATACCTGTGTGGTTAGCATGAAATACCAAAAAGCTGTGCTGGAAAAGAACAGTGACTCAGGAAAACATTTTCAGAATGTTTGCTCTATATTGTTAAGTGAAATCCCAATTATAAGATCGAATGTACAGAAAAATCTCATATTTGTAAAACTATACACAGATCTATATGCAAAGAAGATATAAAAATGTGAACAATGGTTTGAATGTGTGCTTCCAGTTTTTTTTAATGTACTTGTGTATATTTTCTAAAATTTCTACAAATAGAGTTACTTTGTTGTCAGAAAAAATATTTTTAAGTGGAAACACAAAATCCTCCTCTGTTTTGGCTGCCTGTTGTCTGTTGCATAAAACCAAAATCTCTTGACCTAGTATCCTAGGCCTGTCACAGTCTGCCTCCTCCTTGGCTTTCCAGCCTGCTTTTCCCGCTCGTCCCGGCTAGAATCCTGTATCCGTGGCACATCCACCAACACCCATGCCATTCCAGACCCTTGCCCACAATAGCCACACCCCTCCTCACACCACGTGCAAAGCCCTGGCTAATGGTCTATTCCTCCAACTCCTGGCCAGCTTTTAATTCCTCAAGCATACTAAGTTCTTTTCTGCCTCAGGGCCTTTGCACCAACTATTCTTCCTGACCGGGTTGGTCTTCACAGTTCCTGTTCATCTTCTGAGCCCAAGCTGAAGTGTCACCTCTTCATTTGGCCTTCTCCCACCACTATCGGAAGAGGGCACCTCATTTTCTGCCTCAGAACCCTGCTTATTCCTCCTTAGCACTTATTACCATATCGAATTATTTTTACTCATTTGTTTACTCGGGTTTTGTGTGTTTGCCCCACTGGAATGTAAGGTTGAGAACAGGGACTGTGATGTGTCTAACCCAGGGCCTTGCATGTGGTAGATGCACGTAGTTATTTACGGAATGGGCAAACAATGGGAAGACCAACTGCTCTGTAAAGCCTTTCTATGTGCCCCCATGGGACTCCCAGCACTCATCTCTACCAACCTTCTCTTACCTATATTTTTCTAACTTAATGCAGTTGTTTCTTTACAGCTGTTGCCTGCCATGGACTGTAGGTTCTCTGACACAGACTGGATAGAGCAGCCAAGGCCTGGCCCATTGCAGGTGCTCAACAAGTGGGTGCTCTGAATGAATGGGTGAGTGGGGCTCCTGAGGGCTCGAAGTGGGTGGAGGAAGCCATTCTAGAACTGAACAGTTGCTACAGGTCACACAGATGATGAAACACTGCCTATAGGCCAGCTTCAGCTCACACAAGCCCACTGTAAACCGTGCAGACACAGGGTTTGTGGCCACAAATTTTTTTTTTTTTTTTTTTTTTAAGATGGGATCTTGCTATGTGGCTCAGGCTGGTCTTGAACCCCTGGGCTCAAGAGATCCTCCCACCTCAGCCTCCCAAAGTGCCTGGATTATAGGCATGAGCCACTGCACTCAGCCAAAATGTTTAACTACATATAAAACTGGATTTTAGCAACAAGTTAGTTAGCAACTTATTCTTGAGCTTCACATTAAAAAAATGAACATCACATTTAACATTAAGACCATGGGAATTAAATGAAGACAAAATAGGAATATTATAGTGTTTTGGGTCTGTGAGAAAATGATTTGTGCTAAACTCCCTAACCTAAGGAATTTACAGGCTCTTTGTGGAACCTGAAACTTGATGATGTTTGTTTCCTTTGCAATGTGGCTTGGTGAGACCTCTAGGAAGAGATCTCACATATTTTACAGACAAATAATGCAGGGAAATCACCCCACTTAAGGCAGTTTAAACTATGATGAATGTAGAGAATGGCGAGCAGCTTGTGGGACACCCTGCAGTTATCATTCAGTGAAATGATGTGCGCCTTTCACTCGGCAGGCTTAGTTTATCCTTTTTTTTTTTTTTTTTTTTTTTGAGATGGAGTTTCACTCTTGTTGCCCAGGCTGGAGTTCAGTGGCGTGATCTCGGCTCACTGCAACCTCCGCCTTCTGGTTTCAAGCTATTCTCCTGCCTCGGCCTCCTGAGTAGCTGGGATTACAGGCGCCCGCTACCAAGCCCGGCTAATTTTTTTATTTTTAGTAGAGATGGGGTTTCACCATGTTGGCCTCGAACTCCTGACTTCGTGATCCGCCTGCCTTGGCCTCCCAAAGTGCTGGGATTATAGGTGTGAGCCACTGTGCCCGGCCTAGTTCATCTTTAGTAAAGGTGGCCAGACTGGGTGGGGCTTGATATGCTCTGGTGCTCTAGTTCAGGAGTCGGCAAACTTCCTTTTTTTGCTTTTTCTTCTTTTTTTGAGACAAGGTCTTGGTCTGTCACTCAGGCCAGAGTGCAGTGGCAGGATCTTGGGTCACTTCAGTCTCAACCTCACAGGTTCAAGCGATCCTCCCGTTACTAACCCTCACCCCCATCCAGTAGCTGGGACTACAGGAGCACGCCACCATGCCTAAATTTTGTATTTTTTGCAGAGATGGGGTTTCGCTCAGCAAAGTCTTTCTATAAGAGGAAAGATGGTAAATATTTCAGCTTTGCAGGTCATACAGTCTGCGCTGTAACTATGTAATTTGGACATAATTATATAATGTTTTGTGACACCTGAAAATTATATAAAATTCAAACTGTGTCTATAAATAACATTTTATGGGAACACAGCCATGCTCATTCATTTATGTCCACACTCCACAGCCATGTCCACATTCGCTGAAACTGTGGACGTAAATGAATGGGCATGGCTGTGTTCCCATAAAATGTTATTTATAGACACAATTTGAATTTTACAAAATTTTCAGGTGTTACAAAATATTAAACCTCTCTTGAGTTTTTCTCCCCTTAAACATATAAAAATGCAAAGTCATCTTGGTGGTGGGCCAGATTCTATTGTGGATCAAAGTTTGTCAACCTCAGGTCTAGTTTAAAACAGTTTGTCTGTGTGGGAAGCCATGGGATGACAAAAAGAAACACTCTGAGAGGCAGGGCCCTCCTTGATCTCAAGAGTAAGTTCCAACCCTCGAGTGCCTAGGCCCAATGGAAACAATTTATTTCTGAGCACAGCCAGGCTGGAGATGGGCAGCAGACAGTTAACGCTAAACAGAAAATGGAGCAGCAAGGAAACAAGGCTTTGCTCTCAGAAGAGAAGAGTGTTCTTTGAAGTTTGATTAAAAGTGTTTTACTTCACACCTTATGGAAGCACATTACATTGTGCTTTTTCACTGCAAGATAAACAGAAAATCAGTAATGCACTGCTATCATCACATGCTCACACCTGTGGTTTGAAAACAGCAAACAAACCACTCTCCATGCAAGGGCGCATTGTCAGATAACACAACCGCTGACAATAAGAGCCCAGAAATGTTCTTTCTTTTCAAGAGAACCAGGCTTCCTCCACAGTTCTCCCTGGTTTTGCTATAGAATGAATTCCCAGGGAGATGAGAGGATATAGAGGTCATTAACAAGGTCCGTCTCTTCTGCCCCTCTCATTTTCTATTTTAAAATGTGCTTCCGTTCTAAATATTTCACTTCTTCTGCTTTGAATAATACCAGTACCCTACATCTGACAGGCAGTATAGTCTTGGGACAAGACACTGGGGTGGGGGGAAGGGTACAGATGCTGGAGCCAGACTGTCCGAGCTCTGGTTCATTACTATAATAATTAGCCGTGGTCCTGAGAAAGCTACTGAACCCTTCCATGCCTCAGTTTCTCCAGCTATAAATGGCAGTAATAATAGGACCCACCTTCTAGAGTTATTGTGAGGCTTATATGAGCTAACATATGCATAGTGCTTTCAATATAGCCTAGCACAGACTAAAGACTAGACAAATGTTAACTATTTTTATTATTATCTGCATGTGTTTACTAAGTATCTCAGAACGTGTGCTTGTGTGTGTGCAATATGAACCAAATTGTCTTTCAAGGGCTTCTAAATTACTGAATTGGATCTTAAATTTCCTGAACTTTGCTTGTTGGGGCATGTTCTTTAAAGAAAAGCTTGTATAAAAAAGGGTTTGTAATCCATATACAATAGGGATCTCAACTGTTTTCTGAAGCACAATTTATTTTTCTCATATACTTTTCTTAAATTAAGTTTAGCTTAATGTTGCCTCCTTACATATTTTAAGTTTGGACTAAAGGTTTCTCCACACATAATGACCTGTAACCTAACTGGATGTGTGAGCAGACCATAATCTACTCTTGAAACTCAGAGCTGAGTCTCACTCAATCACTTGAGTTTCAGCTGAGTTTCAGCCAATCACAGGTGTTCAGCTGTTCAAGCCAAGTTCAAATAAGGCACATCCTCAGCTGTAGCCAATCCAGCTGCTTCTGTAGGTTACTTCTGTTTTCTATACTCACTTTCTTTTTCTGTCCATAAACGTTATCTGACCATGTGGCAGCCCCAGAGTCGTTCTGAATCTATTCTGGTTCCGGAGGCGGCCTGATTTGTGAATCATTCTTTGCTCAATTAAACTCTGTTAAATTTAATTTGCCTAAATTGAACACTTTTAGCACTTTGTTACCATTATCTTTTTATCACATTTGATCATTTCCATCCTAATACGTTTTACTATCTTTAACTTCTCTTTCTATTGATATCTATCATTTTTTTTGTAATTTAAATCAATTATATCCATTCCCAGCCACAGACCTTTAAATGAAGTATTTCTTGACTCTTTAGTGTCACTGTCTATATTTGTCAATGCTATGGTATTGTAATGCAGTGACACAGTAGTTATCCTATAGAAACTCTCATCCAACTGCATAAAAACTGTGCCAGGTGTGGTGGCTCACGCCTGTAATCCCAGCACTTTGGGAGGCAAAGGCGGGCAGATCACGAGGTCAGGAGTTCAAGACCAGCCTGACCAACATGGTGAAACCCCCATCTCTACCAAAAATACAAAATTAGCCAGGTGTGGTGGCGTGCGCCTGTAATCCCAGCTACTCAGGAGGCCGAGGCAGGAGAACTGCTTGAACCTGGGAGGCAGAGGTTGCAGTGACCCAAGATTGCACCACTGCACTCCAGCCTGGGCGACAGAATAAGACTCCATCTCAAAAAAAAAAAAAAAAAAAAAAGGAAAAAGTGTTTGTGACAAGCTGTATATGCCTGGTGTTAAAATACTATTCTGAAGAATAAGCTAGTCTCTTCTTTTTGAATAAATATGGTAATTGATTCATAGGACTATGGCAGGTCATCAGAGATACAGTTTCTAGAGTTTAAGTACTACTGAGACGAAGCCAAAAGAGACAGTAGTAGTCCACAAAAGTTACTGCAAGAAAGAAATGTATGTTATGGAGATATTTAAGTAAAAAAAAGTAATACCTGGAGACAACCAAAATATATATATATATAACTTTTATACCTAAAGTTAAAAATTCTGACTCAAGATTAGCTGGTGAATCTTTTTTTTTTTTTTTTTTTTTTTGAGATGGAGTCTTGCTCTGTCGCCCAGGTTGGAGTGCAGTTGCGTAATCTCAACTCACTGCAACCTCCGCCTCTCGGGTTCAAGCGATTCTCCTGCCTCAGCCTACTGAGTAGCTGGGATTACAGGCGTGTGCCACCATTCCCAGTTAATTTTTGTATTTTTAGTAGAGACGGGGTTTCATCATGTTATTCAGGCTGGCTTAAGCTCCAGATCTCGTGATCTGCCCGCCTTGGCCTCCCAAAGTGCTGGGATTACAGGCATGAGCCACTATGCATGGCTTTTTTTTTTTTTTTTTTTTGAGAGTCTTGCTCTTGCTGCCCAGGCTGGAGTGCAATGGTGTGATCTCGATTCACTGCTACCTCTGCCTCCGGGGTTCAAGTGATTCTCCTGCCTCAACCTCCTGAGTAGCTAGGATTACAGGCACCTGCCACCACGCCCAGCTAATTTTTGTATTTTTAGTAGAGACAGGGTTTCACCATGTTGGCCAGGCTAGTCTTGAACTCCTGACCTCAGGTGATCCACCCGCCTCAACCTTCCAAAGTCTGGCATTGCAGGTGTGAGCCACAACGCCCAGCCTAGCTGGTGAATCTTTCAAAGAGAGGTATGTTTTTGAAAATGTGTAAGAGTAAACCGGCACTTATAACATCCATCACTAACTCAGTCCCATTACAAATTCTACATTTATAAGTTCTTTTTTTTGCTTCAATTTTTTTCCAACTCTCTCCTTTTTTTTAAATTCTAAAATCATACATGTTTATTGTAGAAAATTTGGAAAGTGGCTGGGTGTGGTGGCTCATGCCTGTAATCCCAGCACTTTGAGAGGCCAAGGCAGGCAGATCATGAGGTCAGGAGATCAAGAACATCCTGGCGAACATGGTGAAAACCCGTCTCTACTAAAAATACGAAAAATTAGCTGGGCATGGTGGTGTGCGCCTGTAGTCCCAGCTACTTGGGAGGCTGAGGCAGGAGAATCGCTTGAACCCAGGAGGAGGAGGTTGCAGTGAGCCGAGATCGCGCCACTGCACTCCAGCCTGGAGAAAGAGCGAGACTCTGTCTCAAAAAAAAAAAAAAAGAAAATTTGGAAAGTGACAAAAAGCTATAAAGAAATCAAATTTTATCCATAATACCATCTCTTCATCTAGAGAGAGAACCACTGTTAATATTTTGACATATTAACATAGAAACATATTTTACATATCCTTTTAGTAATTAACTTTTGCTATAAAGAGTTAAAAATTTTCTGTGATTATCAAGCAATATGTCCTCACTGAAGTAAAGCTGGAAAACACAGAAAAGTTCAAAGCAGTAAAAACAAAAGCACTCAGCATAAACCATTTTGGCATATTTTCTTCTCTCTCTTCTTTTTTTTTGGAGACAGGGGTCTTGCTGTGTCGCCCGGGCTGCAGTACAGTGGCACAATCACAGCTCACTGCAGTCTTGGCCTCCTGGGTTTAAGCCATCCTCCCATCTCAAGCCACCTGAGGAGCTGGGACTACAGGTGCATGCCACCATGCTGGGCTAAGTAAGTTTTTGTATTTTTTGTAGAAATGGGTATTGCCATGTTGCCCAGGCTGGTACACTCGTTCTTTCAATGAACATTTTTTTGAAATTGTGACCACAATCAGAATATAATATTACACACATAAAAAAACTTATTTTATCATAAGCACTTTCCTTTCCTTTGACATCAAAAAGTTTGTAAAGGTAAGCTGCAAAAAATTTCATCATTTCATAATTTCATATCATTATTTAGATATTCTTTAATCATTTAGACTGTTTCCAGTTTTTCACTATTTATAAATAACTTACCTATGGATCTTTACATATAAAATTGTGCCCATATTTCTGATTATTTTCTTAGGATATTTCTTTCCTTTTAAATTTTTAATTTTTTTGAGATAGGGTCTTGCTCTGTTGCCCAGGCTAGAATGCAATGGTGTGATCATGGCTCACTGCAGCCTTGACCTCCTGGGCTCAAGTGATTCTTCCACCTCAGCCTCATGAGTAGCTAGGACTACAGGTGCATGCCACCAGGCCCAGCTAATTTTGAAATTTTTTGTAGAGACGAGGTTCTGCTATGTTGCCCAGGCTGGCCTCAAGTGATCCTCCTGCCTCACCTCCCAAAGTGCTGGGATTACAGGCGTGAGCCACCACGCCCGGACAGGATATTTCTTAAAAGGAGATTGTTAGGGAAAATGATGTGAGCATTAAAATATTAGTAATGTTATTTTTTCCCTTTAATTCTAAATATACAACATGACCCTAGAAATAATTATGATTAACATTTTACGGTATTTCCTTTGTCTTTTTAAAGGGAGGGGCATTTGAAAGACAGTTCATACTTTCAAATGGTTTTCTAGATTTATATCAATTACCTCTCAGCAGCAATATATCAATGCAGAATCTTACTGCATTCTTGTGAATGTAGACTATTATCAAAATAAATTATACTGACTTGAAGGAAAAATAGTATCTCATTGTTTTGTTAAGATATCTTTGATTATTCATGAAGTTGAGCTTCTGTTTTTCTAAATGTTTGTTAACTATTTGTACATGTTGTTATTTTCCGTTTTCTTTGCAATTGCAGCTCTTTTTTTTCTTTTCTTTTCTTTTCTTTTTTTTTTTTGAGACAGAGTCTTGCTCTGTTGCCCAGGCTGGAGTGCAGTGGCACAATCTTGGCTCACGGCAACCTCTGCCTCCCGGGTTCCAGTGATTCTCTTGCCTCAGCCTCCTGAGTAGCTGGGATTACAGACACGCACCACTGTGCCCAGCTAATTTCTTTTTTGCATTTTTAGTAGAGATGGGGTTTCAAACCATGTTGGCCAGGCTGGTCTCGAACTCCTGACCTCAAGTGATTCACCCGCCTCAGCCTCCCAAAGTGCTGGGATTACAGGCGTGAGCCACCGCACCCAGCCTGCAATTACGGTGATTTCTAAATATATAAATGCATTGATGGAGGATGAGATTGATCTGTGTGTGCCTCAGCACCTGCATCTTAACGTCAGTGGGAGAACTGTAATTGCAATGAAAACGGACAATAAAAAGACATACAAATAGTTAACAAACATTTGGAAAAACAGAAGTTCAACTTCATTTCAAATGGAGCCATCAACAGTACACTGAGTTCTACTTCATGAGGAGGAGCTGAACAGTCGCTTGGCTTCCTCATTCCTCACCCTGTCCCTTCGCTGCACATGTGGCATTAAATCACACCTCAAACTGCTACATATTGGTTTAAGATAAGCTACTAAAACATTTGACTTAGTGTATTTAGTTTCTTAAACCCCTTTTGATTCAGTATGATGCTGATCTTGGTTTACTACAATTCTTGCTGGGCTAAAGGCTGTAAGGGAATATGCAAGTAGCAGGAGACAGTGAGATCCATCAACAATTGATTAAAATCTCTTTGCTGAAATTTATCTGTAGGGGTCCAGAAGCCAGTTTGCTGCCTCCAACCTGCCCATTGACAATTAGCAGGTAATGTACAGAAGTATTTCTGTTTTGCAATAGTGGCTTCCCAAGACCCCTGTGGAGTCCCTGGCCTGCAGGTGCTGGAGCCCTGCCTGGGGGCAGTAAGCAGAGCCCAGGCTAACCCGGGAATGGATCTTCATGCCCTCTGCTTCTTCCCCTTCATGAGTTGGTCCATATGGGCTGAGAAGGGGGCTGTCAACTAGTAGGCAGATTTTCTTTACCCTCCCTCTGAAGTTTCTAATTACACAAGTCTGGATGTGAAGCTGACATTCAGCTTCCTTCACAGAGTCACCTGGGAAAATATTGGTCAGCACGTGGTCCCTTTCCTTTCTAAGCCGACACCCTCTACTTAGCAATTATGAAGTGGCTTTACAGTCAGTGCTGGAGCATAGTGTACAGCCCAGGGTGAATCCCACACCCTCCCTTCCCTCAACCAGAGCCTACTGACCTACCTGCTTTCTTTCCTTCCCTCTTTCGGTATTTATTTAGTGTTTCCTGTGCTAGGTGCTAGGGATGAGTCAAATATATTTATGATATGGTCCCTGTTCTCAATGAACTTGTGGTTTAACGGGGGAGATGGACTAAGTAGACAGACAACTACAAAGTAAGTGGGAAAGCAGCAGTGAGCACAAGACATAACAAAGAGCTGGAAGCCCTTCCACATAGCTGCACCTTTAACCCTGACTCTAAGGCGTCAACTGAGGCTCCAAGCCATGTGGCGTTTACAGGGGAGAGTATAGGAACAAATCCCCATTGGGCCTGTCTGCGTTTTGTGGTCACTGTTACAAAGGTCAATCTGTTAATTCTAGAAACAGCATACCCCCCATCTCACAATTACGTAAAACAGTCCATCACCCTTGATGATAACTCTTCCTGCTTCATAATGCATACAACTAGACATAATTTCATTATAAAGAAAAAGAAAATACTTTTTTTTTTTTTTTTTGGGGACGGAGTCTTGCTCTGTCACCCAGGCTGGAGTGTAGTGGCGCAATCTCAGCTCACTGCAACCTCTGCCTCCCAGGTTCAAGTGATTCTCTTGCCTCAGCTTCCGGAGTAGCTGGGACTACAGGTGTTCACCACCATACCCGGCTAATTTTTGTATTTTTAGTACAGACAAGGTTTCACCATATTGGCCAGACTGGTCTTGAACTTCTGACCTCAGGTGATCCGCCTCTTCAGCCTCCCAAAGTGCTGGGATTACAGGCGTGAGCCACCACACCCAGCCTGAAGAAAATACCTTCATGTGGGAAAACTGCTCCTTAAAGATAGGGTTCTTCCTTGTAGCAACGGAAGGCACCCTGGCACCACTCACTTTTATGATGCAGCTCCCACCTCCATCCCCCTAAAACCTCACCTCTGGACCCTGGAGATATGACCTGGTGAGAGTGGCTGCTCAGATTCTGGAATCTATTCAGCCCTTAGCCCTCGATCATCTGCTTTGTCACCTCTGCTCTTAAGAATGGCAAGTCTTCATATGGCCGGTGACAGTGTGTCTGCTGTGAATGCCCATCTACTCAGGACTGAACTGAGCTAGGTCATGGCCATCAGTAGACATTATCAAGTAATGACTTTGTTACCACTGGCATCTGAACAGGAAGTCCAGATCTGAAGGTCAATTCCACACACCTGTTTCAGAGTGTGTGTGTTTTTTTGTTTTTTTTTTTTTGAGACAGAGTCTCCATCTGTGGCTCAGGCTGGAGTGCAGTGGCGAGATCTTGCCTCACTGCAACCCCTCCCAGGTTCAAGTGATTCTACTGCCTCAGCCTCCCAAGTAGCTGGGACTACAGGTGCGTGCCACCAGGTGTGGCTAATTTTTTTTTTTGTATTTTTCGTAGAAACAGGGTTTCGCCATGTTGGTCAGGCTGGTCTTGAACTCCTGACCTCAGGTGATCCACCCACCTCAGCCTCCCAAAGTGCTGGGATTACAGATGTGAGCCACCCCGCCTGGCCTTCAGAGTGTGTTTCTAGCTAAGATTGAATACATGCAGTGATAAGAAATCCATCTACAGCTTCCTATATATTCATTCAACACATAGTTCCTGAGCTTCTAGACTGGTAGGTAGACACGGTCCTCCCCTCATGTACTCCTTATAACCCCCTGAAAGTGACAGATGTTAAATAAAAAAAAGTATACAAAAACTAAATACAACTGTGGTGTTATGAAGGAGAAAACCAGCGTGCTATTAGATGACACTAACACGAGGACTTAGACTTGTTTGAGGAGAGGGTCAGGAAAAGGCTTCTTTGGGAAAGTAGCATTTAAGCTGAAACCTGGAAGATGCGTGGGGGCTTGGGGAAGAAGTTAGGAACAGCATTCCTGGCACAGGGCACGGCACCGGAGCTGTCTCTGAGGGAGGCAGTGAGGGGCTTTCCTTGAGGAAGCCAAGGAAAGCTGGTGTGGCCTGCAGGTAAGCCTGCAGGTAAGTGCAGGAAAACGCAGAGTGAGGAGGTGGGGCCACATCGTGTAGGCTGTGGGAATGACCTCAGACCTGATCTTGAGTAGCCACTGAAGGAGAGGAGTGATATGATTTGAAAGTCAACTGAGTCCAACCACAGTTGGGAAAACATTTTTTGACCCGTGTAATTGGAACCAAATAGAATCAATTAATAGTAGTAACATGACAGTAGTTACGGTTGTTGTCTGAATCACAGGGAGTACTTCTAAGAACTTAATTAGTTATCTGTTTGAAGCCTCAAACACAAAGTTCCAAAGCTTTAAAAATCAACTTGTAAAAGCTTCCCTCTTTGGTCTTTCTCTTTTAAGCTTCTTTTTAACCAAATCAGGCAGGCACTGTACCAAGCCTCTGAGACACATCTGTGTGATCTTTCCAACAGAGGAATGGGAGCCTCTGCATCCGAGGTGGGGAGCGGCAGAGCTGGGACTGAGGGCAGGACAGTTGATTCCAAAGCCTGTGCTCCATCCATGTTCACAGAATGGAGGAAATCAAAAAGGAGCAGATGATGCGGCTGCCGGCCTCTCGGATATTAACAGGACAAAGCTACTGAGAAAACAGGGGTTTCTGGCTGAAGGTAGAGGATGCTAGGAAAGGGCAACAAATGAAGGGGTGGCAGAAGTCAATAAATTGAGCAGGAAATGAAAAAAGAAGAGCTGAATTAGAGCATTTGTCTAAGCATCCTGAGGACAGGAACCTTGTTTATCCTGTTCATGGCTATATCCCTAGGGCAGAGAACACTGCTCAGCAAGTGACAGGCGCTCAAGAAATAGATGTTGACTCAGCGAATGAATGTATTTAAACAGAACCTATTCTGTAATAGTCACGATGACAACAGTAATAAAATTAGCCACCGTCAACTAAGCACCTACATGTGCCACACCTGTGCTGGAGGTTTGGCTAGGTTAACACAAACCCAACCACCAGGTACAGCAGGCGTTGTCGTCACAATCCTGGGAAGGAAATAAGGTACACAAAGGTTAAGTAACATCTGATGTCTCCTGTCTAGTAAGTAGCAGGGATGGACTTAAACACAGACCAATCTCACTCCAAACCTTGTACTCTTTGTCTGCCCTGTGCTGTGTTGCTTCTCAAGCATGAACATGCTAAGAATTTGGGCTTCAGCCATGGCCAGCCCCTTCAGGATGACTTGGCCACTGTGGGGTCTCATTCTTTCATCATTCTTAGTCATCAAGTCCAAGTAGCCCTGGAAGAAGGCAGCATATGTGCACAGAAGGACACCTACAGGAAGCATCTTACCAAAAGTGCCTTGCATCATTGAGGCTGTGTCTGGGTAGTTCAGTGGTGCTAACAAGCCCACTGTTACAAGTTCAGTCTCCACGTCCAATTAACTCAGCTTTGTGCCTTGGAGACTACACCCCAATCCATCTCAGAGGTGCATTCAGTAGTTTCAGAAAAGATGGCTGGGAAGTGTGGGTGGCTTGGTGAAACCTGTTTGCAAGACTAGCAAAACAATGCAAAAGGTATGCTGCAATAATGGTTAGCAGCAGCTTCCTAGAAAAAGGTCACGCAAACTTCTGCACCAAACCTGGGTGATCAGAGCTCCTCTGCAACATTAAGTCCTTTTTCCCAAAAGAGTCTTGAGATTTTTTCCCCCAAGTAGTTATCAGAATCCTCTTTATCTTTCTGCGTTATTACAAAAAAAAAAAAAAAAAAAAAAAAGGCTGGTGTCAGGCAGCTAGCATTATTTCTGAAAATTGCTGAGAACTTAAAAGACATTCAGAACATCTACGCAACTTGACACAGTTCAAAAAATTGTCATTGGAAACAGAGACAATCTTATAACCAACATTTAGGCAAGTCTGTGTTTAGAATATGGTTAGTTTTCAAGGCAAGTATGTCTCATTCTACTTCTCTCTGTATGGAGAGATTCCATCTCTAGTCTCATCCCTTTGCAAACTGTTTTTCTCATGGCCGCTGGAGTTATCTTTCCAGGACACATATCTGATTCATTCATTCGATTTATATAACCTATCAACCCCCTTTGCACAGCTGTATAAGTCAGGTGTTTGTGGGACTTATCATCTATCTGGGACACTCTTGAGAGTTAAAGGACGCAGCTCTATTGATGATTATGTTGGAGCAACAGACATAAACCTCGGGAAACTGGGATCTGCGGTCACCTCACATGGAATAGAAGGTCCTTGGCAATCTGAACTGAACCCACATTTTCTGACTCTTCCCCACCCAGATCAGCCTCTGAGAGGGATCTGCCCTTTCCGTGCTTTCTGTCCCAGACCTCAGCCCTTCCAGCTTCTCTTCTGGAAGAGTGAGTGCACACACCTCCAGAGCAGCTCGAAGAGCAGTTGCACCTACTCTCTGGAATTACAGGTCCAGCCTCTATGCTCCTATGCACCTTGACTGGACACAGTCATCATTTGTTTTTATGTGTATTGCCCTCTCTAGACTGGGAACTCCTTGAGGTTGGGGGGTTTAAGTCATCCTTGCGGCTACCCCCCAATATGTAGAGGAGTGTTTTGTACATCCTTCGTGTTCAGAAACTGTCAGTTGATAATAAATAAATCCCACGACTAGATAATCTGGTGCCTTTTAAATAAATACATTGAGGTCTGTGTTATAAATAAATGTTTATGACTAAAATGTTTTATGGCAGAGCTGCTGACTGTCCCGGTGTCATAGAAACTTCAGCTGATCTCCATGTGAGTGTATGGAAGAAGTAATATATGAGCAATCTGTTTTCTCTGGGTGAAGACAGCGATGGGCATATTTCACTTCCATTGTTAATTGGGGATAGTATTGCTCTAGGCCAAGACACTAAGTCAGCTAAGCGCTGACTAATCGAGGAAGTGTTTGCAGGTGCACTGGGCCCAAGGGTGCATAGGCCTCTTGTATTTTAACTTGCGTGTGGTGCTCTGAGACCTGCATGACCAATTCTGTAATGGTATCTGCCACAGAAAAGGCACTGTGTGAAATTCTTGTGCAGCTCTTCCCCATCTAACCTGTTCCTCACAATGGTGAACACCCAGGGGAAGTGAAAGGAAGTGCCCTAGACTGAGACTGGGAACCATCACCTCCCACTGGATGAGCAATGGGACACGCCCAGGAGTGTGAATTCCCTGCCTCCATAATGCCTTTTCTCTCCCAAAGCATTAGTCTCGGAGAGATGAGCAATGATTGGTAACTCTCCTCTCTAATTAAATCTGAATTTCCAGTTGCTTTACAGAGTGAGAAAGTAAACGCAACACAGTAGTCATCCTGCTCCGAGAGCTTTTGAACTGTTGCTGATCTTTAGCATGTATAACTTGAATATATTAAAGAGTCAGAAAATAAGATCCGGGAATAAAGGACAGATAAAAGGTTAGAGGATGAGTGTGTGAAGGTATCACAGGGTGAGTCACTAGATGGGGACAGCTGCTTCCCACAGTCTCTGAGAACTAGAAGAAACCACAGCAGATGCAGTTTTGATTAGAAATAGGACCAAGTTTCCTGAGCAGGAAGTTTAAGATCATTAAATAAATCACCAAGGGAACTGTGGAATATATTCCTCTGCTGGTCTTTACAAACAGAGCAGTAACTGAGCAGTTAGGGATGAGTTCTGTTTAAGTCTGACCACTGTGCTGAATTGGCTGGAATCTCTTAAGTTCCTTCCAGCCTCAGAGTCTCACGATGCCTCACCCTCACCAATTGCCTGTAAGAGATAGTGGAACCCAGAACCAGAGGGCCCTCAAGGAGTTATCATGTCATCAGTCTCTGACAGTCAAAAATTTGTCCTTACATTTAATCAAACTTCCTTGGTTGTAGAATGGGTACAGGATAGTTTCCTCCTATCAACCCTCATGCATGGTAAGCCAAGGTTACCACATTTAAAAAAATTTTTTTTGAGACGGAGTCTCGCTCTGTCGCCCAGGCTGGAGCGCAGTGGCGTGATCTCGGCTCACTGCAAGCTCCGCCTTCCGGGTTCATGCCATTCTCCTGCCTCAGCCTCCCAAGTAGCTGGGACTACAGGCGCCCGCCACCACACCTGGCTAATTTTTTTGTATTTTTAGTAGAGACGGGGTTTCACTGTGTTAGCCAGGATGGTCTCGATCTCCTGACCTCCTGATCTGCCTGCCTGGGCCTCCCAAAGTGCTGGGATTACAGGCGTGAGCCACAGTGCCTGGCCGGTTATTACACTTTTTAAGGCTCTTCTAACAAACATTCTTCATGCTTTCAAAGCTCCTTTCAAAGCGACACTTGTAAAGTTCACAAACCTCTAAAAACTCAGTGACATCCCAGTTTGATATGATTGATCTGCACAGATGGATTCTACAATGCCAAGTTCTGGGTTCTAAGACAGGAAACTTAACACTACATTCCTGTTTCTAAAATGCATATCCTAAAGGTGTCTATTAATGCTATAGATATGAATCTAAGTCACCAAGCACACATGTCTGTTGTCAGGAATAGAAAGTAAGAGAAAGAAGTGACAGATTAGTTCCATTTGAGGCTATGAAAGGGCTGGCTCCCATGAGGAAAGGGTGCTGGAGGGAGAGTGCTGGGCAAAAGGGGACTCAGAAATCACAAGATGGGTGGGTGGAGGGAAAAGTAAATACAAATGCACAGAAGGGCCCTTGGAAGAGAGACCTTAAAGGGTGTTTCTACCACTGGTGCTAGAGTAGGTGAATCAGCGGGAAGTATGTGTGGGGCTTGCTGGGCTGAGAGGATGCAGGGTGGCCAGGAGGGAAGAGGAGGTGTGGGGGAGTGGGGCGTGGAAGCAGGCAAACGAACGGGTAAAGAAAACCTCATTGGTTGGTAAGTGGTCAAAAACCACACTCTTCTGGTTTTTAACCCTGGCAACCCCGCCTCTGGCCCTCCCTCCACTGGAAGTTTCCAAGCATCTATTCCTGCTGCTGCCTTTCCTCTGCTCCCCTGGGCTGTTCCCTGTATCAAGCCTTTCCTCCTTTCCTGGAACTTGCAATTCCACCACATTTGCCATATGGCCTAGAAAAACTGTAAATTCTGGTGGGGTCGGGTTGATAATTCCTTGTTCTCCAGAAGGTAGCAGAGGACCCAGAATTGGGTTTAAATTAAAAGGGTGGAAACTTCTATAAGTCAAGAAAGGAAGTAGCCATTTCTTTGGACACTTGGTAGCATATCTACTGCCACTTTCTAGCATATTTTAAAATGAAAACTTCTTGGTAGTATATTGAAGAAATAAGACTTTCAAACTCTCTCTCCTCTGTTCAATTAATTTTGGGAAATCCAAAATCACTTCTTTTTCACATCCAGAAAATCTGATTTTGTCGAGGCAATTAAGAATATTACCATTTTACTCTAGCAAAGTAACCCATGCAGAGAGGACTGAAAAAAATGAAAAGCAACAGTCTCTTAACCCACTGCTGGTTCTTTTGTGCTTGCTTTAAATTGCTTCTACTTTTAGCTCTTTTTATGGTGAACTCCAAACACTAAATAACAGGCTGATATTACCTTTCTGAATTTATCAACTTCAATTTATCTGAAATTATCAACTTGATATATATCCACTGACTTCCTTTTACAACAGATCTAGGTTCATATCACTGATAACCCCTGCTCTCCTCCTCATTTGTAATTTCATCAATAGTTGTATTACTTCTTGACCACATTAAATAATATATGTATCCTTTATTTTTGTTCCATCAACAAGAAACTCTCTCTGTATTTCCCGTTTTCTAAGGTGCTGATGCCAGTATCTCCACCTTCCTTCCAGCACTTCTACTCCCCCTCGCCCACCTCCCACCGGCTATACTTCTACACCAGAGGCTGAGGCTGCTTCCTTTGTGACATCTCCAACACTGATCTCTGGATTTCACCTCCTAAAGATGCTCCTTTCCCAAGTACCCCACTCTCAGCCAGTGCTACTCCATCTACCCAGATGCTCCAGCCACAAACAAATCCTCTCTTTCCCTTTCGCCCACATAAGTCCTGTCATTTCTACCTCCAAATATATTTCACCATCTCCATGGCTAAAATGTTAGTACAAGCCACTGTCTTCTAATTTTAGGACCAGCCACCCTCTTGTCTTGCTATAATCCACCCTCCACAAAATGGCCAGAGTGATTTTTCAGAAATATAAATCAGACCACATCACTCCCTTTGCTAAAAAATCTCTTATTAAAATCCCCTTATCATTATCCGCGAGGCCTTCAATGATCTGGCCTGGGTGATCTCTAACTTCCAGCTCCTATACTCTTCCCCTCATTCACTCTGCTCCAGCAACACAGGCACTTATCGTTCCACTGTCACAAGCTAATTTCCATTTTAGGGCCTTTACTTTTCTGCTTGGTAACATCTCAGATCTTCTCCTTCTTCTCGTCATTCAAATCCTAACTGAAGGGTCACTCTCTGACAGGCTTTCCATGTTAGCAAAAGCAACCTCTTCTCCCTAGCTATGCTCTTTCATGTTACCCTATTTCAGCTTCTTCACAGCACTACAGACATTATCTTATTTGTACTTACTTAGCGTTCATACCCCTTTCTAGAATAAGAGCCCTTTAAGAAATGTTTCGTTCACTGCCTGTATCCCAATCACCTTCTATGTGTGGCACATACAAGGCACTGAAAAAATATTGACTATTATCAACTCGGTGTTCTGTAGCCTTAATTAAGGCTTCTATACTTTGGTTAAGATTAATTCTAAAAGTTGGAAATCAAACAATGTTTTATTCCTGCAAACCTATAATTATTATTCACTATTTAAGTAATGTCCCCAAATATGTTCTATTTTCTTTCTTGGAACTTACAATTGCTTTTTCTCTTCCATGGTCTAGAATTGAATAAAATCCCTTGAATCCCCGCATTTCACAGGTACCAATCATCAGAGCCCCGTGTCTTCTTGCTCTGTCAGTCTGTATCACAGCTGCCACTCTATTTCTCTCTTGATTTGGATCTGCTACCTTTGACTCTCATGTCTTCTTCTTTCCTGTTTTATTACCTTACTTTGCTGGAATATATCCTCAGGAAACTTCATAGGAAAGAGTGTGTGTGAAAGGCTCTGACTGTGCTGTTGTTGTTGTTTTTATTTTTGAGGGAAGGTTTTGGTCTGTTACCCAGGCTGGAGTGCAGTGGTGTGATCACTGCACACTGCAGCCTCGAACTCCTGGGCTCAAGCAATCCTCCCACCTCAGCTTCCTGAGTAGATGGGATGACAGGCATGTGCCACCACTTTCGGCTAATTTATTTATTTTTTATTTCGTAGAGATAGGGCCTCCTTATATTCCCCAGGCTGGTCTTGAACTCCTGGCCTCAAGCGAGCCTTCCACCTCAGTCTCCTAAAGTGCTGGGATTACAAGTGTGAGCTACTGTGCCCGGTCTCTGACCATATTTTATCCCGTGTTTATTTTTAACTTTATACCTGACTGATACTTTGGCTGGGAATAGAGTTATAGGTGGACAATACTTATCTCTCCATACTTTACAGAAGCTTGTCTTTTAGCATCTAGTATAAGTGAAGAGAATTCACATACATGTGCACAGTTATATCACTATTAGCAAAGACTATCCAGATTGATGCACCCAAGATGAAATTTTGTAAAGCTAGCTAATTTAAATTAAGTGGGTTAGTTTGAATTATAGTATGTTGAGTAAAGAAATTCAGTTTTCTTTCTTTCAAATATAAATAGCATCTCCACAAATTCTTCTCCAAATCAGGCTAATTGTCTTTCTGCAAGTCTTCTTTTCCTAATCATTTTCTTAGTAAACTTCTTAATCACAGCATTTAGTTCTCCTTCATGCTGCTCATCACCATTGTACTTGCTTTCAATTATTCATTTGAAAATTCAGTGTGGTAAGAAATAGTATCTTGCTTATTGCTGTATCTTTGGCACCTAACTTATCTAGAAAGAGAGCCTGGCACTTCTGAGTGTGGGCTCACTACACAGATTGAGAAAATAAAAGTAAAGGCACACGAGGTGCAGCTGAAGCCCTCTCAAAGTCAAGAAGCATATCCCTGGCGAGCTGTGTGGGTTCCCTACTCCTAACATCTAAAACAGTGGTTTGCAGGGATCACGAGCTTTGAAGTCAGAAAAACTGGGTTTGAATCTGTTTGTGCTTGCCACTTGCTAGCTGTATGACCCTGGACATATCATTTATATGCTCTGAACTCCGGGTTCTTCATTTGTAAAATGAGGATAAATATGTCTACCTTGTAATACAGTGACTTTGAAGGATAAATAAGATAGTTTATGTAAAGTTATTGACATAATCGTGGGAGCTGATAGGAAGTATCGGAAGTATTATTGTTATTAATAAAAGCAATGAAATGATATACAGAAATCAAACCTAAAGCACTAATTTTGATGAAAGAATCCCAAATTTATGTACTGTTTCACATAATACTAAGCATGATAAAAACATTCTAGAGTAAAACTCAAATTATTAGCAGGTATTTAAATAAGGCTCCTTTTGGCCCAGCCAAACGTTCTTCCTACTTTCTGTAGCTCCAATCCGAGGACCTTTGATTTACCTTGTCTGTATATAGCTCAATCCATTAAAAAATCATTAGGCAGCAGCCTCAGGCTACAAAGCCTTACATTTGATTTCTTTTGTATCCTTTAATTTACTGATGAAAATTTTGAAAGAGTAAAATTGAAATTAGTGAGGCTTTATTGAAAGTTCATTACATCCACAATAAATTTTGCTTGGTTAAATAAAATTTTCCATGTGGTGTGATTATATAGTACAAGGAAAGAGATTTTCTGGGGTGACTTATGGATACCCACCTTATTATCTTAGTCCTATCAGATGCATAGTGAGTTCTCTATCTGCTCCTGTTTCCATTTTATGCAGCGAATCCCATGGACTTCACCCCCCATTCCCTCTGGGGTGTGTTTCTCCTAACTTTGTTTTCACTCCATTATGTTTTAATGGCTCATGCTTCTTCTCTTTGGAGTTTGCTTGGATCCTGCCCATGAGAGAAATGACTGCTAGATTGATGGGTCAGAAATAGATTCATCATACAGACTCCAGAATTACCAAGATGATTCTTTGCTCAACTACCTGTAGTGGCAATCAACCTGCAGGGGATAGCATTCCATGGCAACAGAAAAGAAAACACGGGCTTTTAAAAGGTAGTTCCTAGTATGCTTGTTGTTGAGGGAGAATCTTTTTGTTTTGGTGTGTGTCAATCAATGCCCTCATTTAAGAGATGTGACAACAGTGAAGACGCAAAACCACAGGAACCTCAAAACCACTAAAAGCTGTATATTTGACTCCTTTTACCTATTAAAGGGAATCCATTAGTAGACTTCAAGAACAAAATCAGAGTAAAATTAGTTCACTCTTAGGTAGATCAGGGGTGAGTCAGGAGAAAAAAGAGGAAGTATGTCAAAATATCTACTATCCCAAAGAACTTTGGAGAACTTGCAAGCTTGCTACTCTGCCCCACTTGCTATTTAGGTTCTAAGCACTATGACTGATGGCAAGTTTGTAAACTACAAGGTTTTATATTTAAAGGAACCTGGGTCTCCTGACCTTATTTCTCTATCTAAGATAGAAGCAACAAAGGACAGTATATTTAGGAATCTGCATTAGAGTCAACTACCAAGGACAATTTCTGAGGACAACTGTGACTATCTAACTGTAATTTGTTATAAAAGGACAGTGAAAAGGTTTTTAAAGCAGTACAAAACTCTAAAGAGAATTCTGTGATACATATCAATAATGTATCACATACTATTCAGGATATCAAAATAACCTTAATTGGACTAAATCATATGATGGTAGTCCATGTGCCTAAGAAATGTGTTTCTGTGGTAACATTCATATTTTGTTAATCTAATATCAGCTTTGATTTACTACTGCCTCATTTTAAAAGGGGTCATTTATTTATGAATGAGTGAATGAATGAATGAGACAAGTTCTTGCTCTGTCACCCAGGCTGAAGTGCAGTGGCATGATCATAGCTCACGGCAGCCTTGACCTTCCCAGGCTTAAGCGATCCTCTCACCTCAGGCTCTCAAGTAGCTAGGACTACAGGCACATGCCACCATGCCCAGCTAATTTTTTATTTTTAAATTTTTGTTTATCTTTTTTTCAAATAGAGATGAGGTCTCGCTTTGTTGCCCAGGCTGCTCTTGAACTCCTGGGCTCAAACGATCTTCCTGCTTTGGCCTCCCAAAGTGCTAGGATTAAAAGCGTGAGGTAGGCTGGGCACGGTGGCTCACGCCTGTAATCCTAGCACTTTGGGAGGGCGAGGCAGGTGGATTGCCTGAGCTCAGGAGTTTGAGACCAGCCTGGGCAACAGGATGAAACCCTGTCTCTATTACAATACAAAAAAATTAGCCTGGTGTGGTGGTGGGCACCTGTAATGCCAGCTACTCAGGAGAGTGAGACAAGAGAATCACTTGAACCCGGGAGGCGGAGGTTGCAGTGAGCCGACATCATGCCATTGCACTCCAGCCTGGGCGACAGAGTGAGACTCAGTCTCAGGAAAAAAAAAAAAAAAAAAAAAAGCATGAGGTACCATACCCGGCCTAATTTTTTATTTTGTATTTTTTGTAGAGACTGGGTCTTGCTACATTGCCAGGGCTGGTCATGAACTCTTGGGCTCAAGTGATCCTCCCACCTCAGCCTCCCAAAGTGCTGGGACTATAGGTGTGAGCCACCACACCCTGCCAGGATAAGTGATTTAGAACAGAGATAATATATAGTGTCTAATGATTAATCAACATTCATCAGGTGCTGAGATGTTTATTTTTATACCTTTCCTTTTGCAGAAAGGATGCTTTTAGGTTTGAGTTCTGCTCTTCTGAATAGATGGCTATCATTTAACAGCAATACTGAGTTTTTTTACCAAGGAGTCATAGTCTAGTCACAAAAAAAAGAATGTGATTTAGCTTTCACTAGTAAGAGTTGAAAATAGAGCATAAATAAGAATCCAACAGACAGAACTTTCAAGATTCAGAAACATATTTCTTTTTTTCTTTTTCTTTTGAGACGGAGTCTTGCTCTGTCACCCAGGCTGGAGTGCAGTGGCACGATCTCGGCTCACTGCAAGCTTCGCCTCCTGGGTTCATGCCATTCTCCTGCCTCAGCCTCCTGAGTAGCTGGGACTACAGGCACCCGCCACCACGCCTGGCTAATTTTTTGTATTTTTAGTAGAGACAGGGTTTCACTGTGTTAGCCAGGATGGTCTCAACCTCCTGACCTTGTGATTCGCCCATCTCGGCCTCCCAAAGTGCTGGGATTACAGGCGTGAGCCACCGCACCCAGCCTCAGAAACATATTTCACAGAGATCTTAGAGGTAGCTATTAGAATGCCCAGGTTTATAAAACATAAGAGATGGCTAGCACAAACTGCATACAAGAGAGTAGCAGAATATGGCTTTGAAACCTCATATACACAAAATAAGTTATGTGGTAAAAATATTTCCCTTTGTTAATGGTCCTAAGTTCTTTTATTCAACCCATCAGAGGTCCAATAAATTGCTATCAAATCTTAGAGGGTCACATAGGCAGTGGGCCCCAAGGGGCATGGCATATCAGATTCCCTATGTGTATAAGGTTAGGAAACTATACCCCGTCTTCTCAGGATCAAACACCCACATTTACAAGGTTACTACTTTCACCTGATAGAATAATAACTTCAGAACCCTGCTCGTCTGGGAATCAGCATTAGCTGGCCGAGTTTAGGACATACCCACAATTAGATTTTCAGGTTCTCACCTACAGAACAGATCCTCAGAACTGGGTTTCCTGAACTTGTACAGTATGAAAAAAATTAAGCTTTTGAGTTTGAAATAACAGAATTTGTAATAGAAAGAGATAATATTCTAAAGATCAGACTATACTTCCATTTAATCTTTTCATTAATTTTAGCATGCAATTTGGCTTTTACCCTCAATGCTTTTACAAAAGGTGCTTTCAAAGGTCACCAAATCAAAGGGACTGCTCTAGGGCTAGGTATCCTTTAATGCGGAGGCATTTGACCTTGTTGTCTTCTTTCTGGGAGAGTACTTCCCCTAAGTCTCCTCCTGCCTTTTGACCTCCCATTTATTACATGTAGGAATTGCCTAGGGGTCCATCCTGGCCCCTCTTTTCACTCTACATGTTTCCTTGATGACTTCCTCCTGCTTTGGCGTAACTTCAGGCTCATTTACATTCCCTTCAAGTTCCTTGACAATCTGGTCATATCTACATACCTTTCTGGTAGTTCTTGCCACTCCTCTCAACACAATCTCTGTGATCTTGCCACTCTGGACTACTCACTGTTTTCAGAACAGTGGCAATGTTTTTTATTTTTTCTTTTCTTTCCCTTTTTCTTTTTTTTGAGATAGAGTCTTGCTCTGTCACCCAGGTGAGAGTGCGGTGGAATGGTCACAGCTCACTACAGCCTCAGCCTCCTGGGCTGAAGCAATCCTTCCCTGCCTCAGCCTGAGTAGCTGGGACTACAGGTGTATGCCACTATACCCAGGTAATTTTTAAATTTTTTTGTAGAGACAGGGTCTCACCATGTTGCTCAGGCTGATCTCAAACTGCTGGAATCAAGTGATCCTCCTGCCTTGGTCTCCCAAAGTGCTGGGACTACAGGCATGAGCAACCACGTCCAGCCCAATGTATTTTCAAATAGTTCCTTTATGTATTTGTTCGTGCTGTTTTCTTCTATACAAAATTCATGGCCCTGTCTCACCTGAACATCCCTCCCTATACTCCAGATTCTAGTCACTTTTATTAAAGCATGCTTTATTAAGGCATCACTGACATACAATGAACTCCACATATTTAAGGTATACAATTTGACAGGTTTTGAAATATATATTATACCTGTGAAACCATCACCGCACTCAAACTATCCATTACTCCCCAAAGGTTTCTTGTGCTGCTTTGTAATTCCTACTTCCTTCCCCTCCCTATCCACTCTCCATCCTGACAACGACTGATCTACTTCCTGCTCCTATAGTTTGTATTTTCTAGAGTTGTATATAAATGGATACACTTTTCAGGTTGGCTTCTTTCACCAAGCAAAATTATTTTGAAATTCATCCATGTTGTAGTATCAATGGCTCATTCTTTTTATTACCCAGTAGTAGTTCACTGTATGGATATAACACAGTTTGTTTATCCATCTTCCAATGCTAATGGACATTTGGGTTATTCCTGGTTTTTGGCTATTACAAATAATTTGATATGAACATTTGTGTATGTCTTTATATGGATAAATGTGTTTATTTCTCCTAGATAAATATCTAGGAGTGGAGTGGCTGGAATATGTGGCAGGGATATGTTTAGCTTAAAACACTGCCAAACTGTTCCCACCATGATAATATAAAATGACAATACAAATTATTCAATTAATACAATTATCCAAAATGGACAAACCAATTATCCAAAAATTATGCAATACAGTTAAATCCTATCTTAAGGGGAAAAGATTCAGTCTTTCACCATTAAATATGATATTTGCTTTAGATTTTTTCACAGATGTACTTTACCAGGTTGTAGAAGTCCACTTCTATTGTTAGTCTGCTAAGAGGATTTTTTTTTTTTTTTTTTTTTTTACCAGAAATGGATGCTGGATTTTAAATGCGTTTTCTGCAACCACTGAGATTTTTTTTTTTTTTTTCAGTTTGTTTATCTGGTGAATTTCTTTTTTTTTTTTTGAGTTGGAGTCTCACTCTGTCACCCAGGCTGGAGTGCAGTGGCACCATCTCAGCTCACTGCAACCTCTGCCTCTCGGGTTCAAGCGATTCTCCTGCCTCAGCCTCCTGAGTAGCTGGGACTACAGGCGCCCATCACCAGGCCCAGCTAATTTTTTGTATTTTTAGTAGAGACAGGGTTTCACCATATTGGCCAGACTGGTCTCGAACTCCTGACCTCATGATCCACCTGCCTTGGCCTCCCAAAGTGCTGGGATTACAGGTGTGAGCCACCGCACCCGGACTATCTGGTGAATTTCATATATTGATTATTGGATGTTAAACCAACCTTGCATGCCTGGGATAAATCCCACTTGGTCACAATGTATTATCCTTTTTATATATTGTTGGATTTGATTAGTTATTTTATAAAATGCTAAATTGGATGCACTAAATATTGCTTATAATTCCTGCATCTATGCTCTTAATGGACATTGGTCTGTAGTTTTCTTTTCTTGTATTATCTTTGTCTGGTTTGGTATGAGGGGAAGGCTGGCCTCAGAATGAGCTGGAAAGCATTATCTCCTTTTCAATTTTCGGGAAGAGTTTGTGTAGAACTGGTGTTATTTCTTAAATCTATAGTAGAACTCCCCAGTAAAGGCATCTAGATCTGGAGTTTCCCTTGTGGAAAGGTTTTAACTATGAATTAAATTTCTTTAATATACATAGAGCTATTCAGATGATCTATTTCTTCTTGTGTGAGTTTTGGTAGTTTGTGTCTTTCAAGGAGTCTATTTAATCTAAGCCGTCAAATTTACTGGCATAAAGTTGTATAACATTCTTTTGTTACGCAGTTAATATCAATAGAATTTGTATTGATGTCACATTTTTCATGTTGATATTGGGAATTTGTGTCTTCTGCTTTTCCTCATCAGTCCTACTAGATGTGTATCAATTTTATTTTGGTACTATTGATGTTTGCTCTTGTTTTTCTGATTTCCAGTTCATTGGTTTCTGTTCTGACCTTTATTCTGCTTTCTTTGGTTTAATTTGCTCTTATTTTTCTAGTTCCTTCCTTCCTTCCTCCCTTCCTTCCCTTTTCCTTTTCCTTTTCTCTCTCTCTTCCTTCCTTCCTCTATCTCTCTCTCTCTTTCTCTCCCCCTCCATCCCCCTCTCTCTCTCTCTTTTTTTTTTTTTCCCTGACAGGGCCTCACTTTGGCTACCCTGGCTAGAGTGCAGTGGCTCCATCTTGGCTCACTGCAGCCTCAACTTCCTGGGCTCAGGTATGTCTCCCACCTCAGCCTCCTAACTAGCTGAGAATACAGGTGCACACCATCATACCTGGCTAATTTGTGTGTGTGTGTGTGTGTGTGTGTGTGTGTGTGTTTTGAGATGGAATCTTGCTCTGTCACCCAGGCTGGAGTGTAGTAGAGCGATCTCGGCTCACCGCAACCTCTGCTCCGAGGTTCAAGCGATTCTCTTGCCTCAGCCTCCTGAGTAGCTGGGACTACAGGTGTGCACCACCACACCTGGCTAATTTTTGTATTTTTAGTAGAGATGGGGTTTCACCATGTTGGCCAGGCTGGTCTTGAACTCCTGACCTGTCTTGGACAGGTGATCCGCCTGCCTTGGCCTCCTCCCAAAGTGCTGGGATTACAGACGTGAGGCACCATGGCTGGCTGATTTTTTTGTAATTTTTTAGTAGAGATAGGGTTTCACCACGTTGCCCAGGCTGGTCTTGAACTCCTGGACTCAAGCAATCCACCTGCCTCGGCCTCCCAGATTGCTGGGATTACAGGCATGAGCCACTATGCCTAGCTTTTTCTAGTTTCTTGACATAAAAGCTGAGGGCATTGATTTGAGACTTTTAAAATCTATGCATTTTAAAAGAAAAGCATTTTGTTGTCCTGTATATTTCCATGTAAGTATTGCTTCAGCAGCATTACATGAATTTTGAAATGTTGTTTTCATATTCATGAAGTTCAAAATACTAATGTCTCTTAATTTCCCCTTTGACCTATAAGTTACTTTGGAGTGTGTTATTTGGCTCCCAATTATTTAGGAATTTTTCCAGGGATCTTTTTGCTGTTGATTTCTAATTATGTTTCATTATGGCAGAGATTTTGAATGCTTTTACATAATATTTACTGTAACTGTGACATGACCCAGAATATGGTCTATTCTGGCAAATATGCACTTGAAAAGAATGTGTATTCTGATGCTGTTGGGCAGAATGTTTTATAAATGGTAACTAGTTCAACTCAGTTCAACTCAGTTGATAGTGTTCACATTTTCTATATGCTTACTGATTTTCTATTGACTTGTTCTATCAATTATGGAGATAGAACAATTGTCCATTTTCCCATGTTGTTCGTTTTTGCTTTATACATTTTGAAATTCTTTTAAGGCCATATATATTTAGGTTTGCTATGTTCTCTTCATGAATTGACCCACATTGCTTTTACTATTATTTTTAAAACAGATAATTGTTTTTTAAAAAGATTTAAACAACAAGGAAAAAATCTTACAAATTTCCTTGTGTAGCTAATATTTCTAGTGCTCTTCTGTCATTTTTGGAGATCTATATTTCCACGTGGTATATTTTTATTCTTTCTGAAGGACTTTAACATCTCTTATACTGTGAGTCTTATGGGAATAAACTGTTTTATCTTTCTTGTGTCTGAAAAGTCTTTTAATTCACCTTTGTTTTGGAAAGCTATTTTTGCTTGGTATGAAATTGTAGGTAGAGGGGGTTTTCCTTCAGTACTTTAAAGATGTTTCTCTATTGCTCTCTTGCTTGCATTGTTTCCAATGAGAAATCTTCTGTCATCTTATCCTTATTCCTCTGTATATAATGTGCCTTTCTCCTCTAGCAATGTTTATCACTGGCTTTGAGCAATTTGAATGTGATATGCCTTAGTGTAGTTTTCTTCATGATTTTTTTTTGTGCCTAGGGTTCATTGAACTTCTTGGATCTAAGGGTTTATATAGTTTTCATCAAATTTGGAAAAATTTCAGCCATTATTTCTTCGAGTATTTTTTCTGTCCTCTTCCTTCCTTCGGGGACTTCGCTTACTACTCCTTTATATATAGGCCACTTGAAACTGTCCCACAGTTCCCTGATGATTTATTCATTTTTTGAAAATTTATCTTTTCTTTGTGCTTCATTTTGGATAGTTTCTATTGCTATGTCTTTAAATTCACCAATTTTTAGTTCTGTAACATCTAATGCGCTGTTACTCCCAGCCACTGTAGTTTAATATCAGAAATCATAGTTTTCATTTCTAGAAGTTTGATTTTAGTCTTTTTCTTTGTTTGTTCTTTGTTTTTTTTTTTTTTGAGGCAAGGTCTTGATCTGTCACCCAGGCTGGATTGCAGTGGCACAATCAGGGCTCACTGCAGCCTCAACCTCCTGGGCTCAAGTGATCTGCCCGCCCCAGCCTCTCAAAGTGTTTGGATTACAGGCATGTGCCACGTGCCCTGCTTATTTGGGTCTTTTTTGATATCTTGCACACCTTTAATTTCTGTTAAAACACAGTTATAGTAATTATTTTAATGTCGTTACTGGTGATTTCTAACATCTGTGTCAGTTCTGGGCTGCCCTCGAACTCCTGCGCTCAAGTGATCCTCCGGCCTCAGCCACCCAAAGTGCTGGGATTACAGGCATGAGCCACCATGTCCAGCTGTGTCCTACTTTTTAGGGACCATCTTCGTTCTCGTATCCAGAACAAATACTACCTATTTTTAATGATATTTTCCCCAAATCTCACTTCTATCTAAAGATGTACTTTTACCTCTGTGCTTTAAACCACTTTCTTTTATACTTCTACAAACTTATTATACATGATACATTTGTTTGCCTTGATAAGACAATAACCAATGGCAGGAGCTGGTCTTTGCATCCTTGTGTCTAAAATGTCTGATATGTGACTGAGCCTCAAGAAATAGATTTTTCTGGTTTCTATGATGCTGGCCAGCCAACACTGACTTTTATGTTATTCTTTTACCATCTGTATATTTTCAAGTATACAGTTCAGTAGTAATATTTCCACTGCCACTGTTGTGAAATAGATCTTCAGAACTTTTTTTTTTTCGAGCCAGGGTCTCACACTGTCATCCAGGCTGGAATAGCTCACTGCAGCCTTGACCTCCTGGCCTCAAGTGATCCTCCTGCCTGCCTCAGCCTTTGGAGTTGGAGTAGCTGGTACTACAGGTGCATGCCACCATGCCCTGCTAATTTTTAATTTTTTTTGAAGAGACGAGTCTTGCCATGTTGCTCAGCCTGGTCTCAAACTCCTGATCCTCCTGCCTCAGCCTACCAAAGTGCTGGAATTATAGGCATCAGCCATAGCACCTGGCCCAGAACTTTTTCATCTTGTAAAAAGAAATATATACTTTAAAGGAATGAACAAATTTGGAGCTGTCTTTTGATAAACTATGGGACAAAAAATCGTTGATTTGCTCAAAGGCCTATAGCTAGCTGGTGGCAGAGTTAGGACTAGAAGCCACATTGTCTGTTCCCTGTCAAATACTCATTCCTAATAGGTTGTTAATTCAAAGCATATGCCAAGCACAGAAGGCCAAGAATTTCCATGCATCAAAGAAGCCTCAGATGTGGAAAGTTACTAATTTTGATGGCATAATTTAGCTAGGCTAGGCTTGGGTTGTTTTCATTTGCCTTGGTTAGCAAAAAATATAATATTCTTTAACAAATTGTTCTCTCATTTTTTTTTCTTTTTTCTGACAAGGAGTTCTCCGAATCATCTGGTTTTGTAAGGTTGCTTTCCTTTTCTATTTTATATCTAAATTTCTTTTCTTCTTATACCCTCAGATTCTTTTCATTTTGTAAATGATATTCTAGGCCTGGTATCTTTCTTCTTAAGACCAGATATAACTCTTTGCTTCATTTAGTAATGATTCTGTCTTACCAGTGATTGTTGCATGGATTGAGCTGATTTTTTCCACTATGAAAATTTTATGTGAATTTACTGGCTACTAGTTGCTTTGTTTCTGTAAGAAAGGGCAGTCTGGCCAGGCACGGTGGCTCACGCCTGTAATCCGAGCACTTTGAGAGGCCGAGGTTGGAGGATCACCTGAGGTTAGGAGTTCGAGACCAGTCTGGCCAACATGGTGAAACCTTGTCTCTACTAAAAATACAAAAATTAGCCAGGTGTGGTAGTGGGCACCTGCAATCCCACCTACTCAGGAGGCTGAGGCAAGGGAAGCTTTTGAATGTGGGAGGCGGAGGTTGCAGTGAGCTGAGATCGCGCCACTGCACTCCAGTCTGGGCAACAGAGCAAGAATCCGTCTCAAAATAAAAAAAAAAAAAAAAAAAAAAAAGGAAGGGCAGTCTAAAATAAAATAGTCTCACATTAATGTTTAAATAATTTTTTCTGGTTATACAATTAATACATAACAATTATAGGAAATTCAACATTCCATATTTTTTTGAGACAGCTAAAGACCAAAAATAAAAAACATTAAGTGCACAAAACATTTTTTTTGACCATAAATATCATGTCGGCTACTTCTTTTGGTTTCAAATATTGAAGAAAAGGAGGCTTGGAATAATTTCTCTACGCATCAAAGAGAAGCTAAAGGAAGCAATTGCTATTACCTTTTTAAGACAGGTTAGAGGATGGTCTTTGAATTCAATAGAACAAACCTTTCCCCATTAAACAGAGAAGTCTGGGATTTGCAGAGGGTCTGGTAAGGAATGCATGCCATGAAGAAACACCTGAGAAAATCATAAGAATTTGTTTTTTGAGCCTTTGTCCATGTTCTAAGCTCTAGAAAATACTATGTCCCTCATCCTCTTAAAATTCAGGGGTAAAAATTAATCTGATAGAATGATCTCTTCCTTTCTTCTCTGGTGGTAAGTTTCACATCTCCACTCTAGTGTTGCCTATGACTGAAAGAATCACAGATTCTAGCATCCTGGGGACAGAATGGGCCCAGAGGCTTTCCTATTCCCTGTGTGTGCAAATGACATTCTGAACCCAAAGGCAGAATTTTACATTTATATAGTTGTGTGGTTTCTTCTCATTATTCTAGTTTGTCAAGATACTTTGAATCCTAACTTGCCATCAAAATATAAGTTATCCTTCCTGGGTTTTTCTTATTTGCAAATTTGTAAGTATGTCTTCATTCAAGTCATTGTTTAAGAAAAATTGTGTTAGTTTTACCCAATTTCTTCTCACTGAACTTATGCTTTCTTTGGTTGCTTTTTTTCTCTAAGTACGTATAAACAATGAAAATTTTAGAATTCTGCTGAAAATTTATGTCAGGTTCAACAATAATTATATATAATTTTTGCATCTGTGTTCACATTTGCACAACAAGGAAAACCTTTACCTCCCTTCAGTCTCTTGGCCCTTTTCAACTCTCCATGACTGCTCAAAGATTTCTGAGAGTGAATGGGGGTTCATCTCAAGATGCTTTCCAGTGTCTCAGGACGTGAGTCATCTGGCCTGGGGTGTGAATTAATAAAGCATCCAGCAGTCCTCTTTTCCTAGTTGGGCTTTAAATTCCCTCTTGATGCTTGTTCTTCGTTTCAAAAACTTATTTGTTGATGGGTATGATGAAAACAAGTTTCTTTAACATGATACCATTCTCTCTAAATGGTGATGTCTTTCCTACCCTTGTAACAACAAGCAGTGCTCCACTCTCATTTTTGTTACTAGTTTTTCCAAGACTCATTAGGTTAGGACTCTGTTGGATGCAAGTTACATAAACTCAATTCATAGTGACTTAAGCAAAAAGGAAAAGTTGTTAAGAACTAGGATAATTCACTGAGTAAAAAATAACTTGCCAGGCCAGGGGCCGTGGCTCACGCCTGTAATCCCAGCACTTTGGGAAGCTGAGGTGAGCGGAACACTTGAGGTCAGGGGTTTGAGACCAGCTTGGCCAACATGGTGAAACCCTGTCTCTACTAAAAATACAAAAATTAGCCAGATGTGGTGGTGGGCACCTGTAATCCCAGCTACTCTGGAGGCTGAGGCAGAAGAGTTGCTTGAACCCAGGTGGGGGTTGCAGTGAGCCAAGATCGTGCCACTGCACTCCAGCCTGGGTGACGAGAGTGAAACTTCGTTTCAAAAAAAAAAAAAAAAAAAAAAGTCACTTGCCAAATGGTGAATTCACCAAAAGTCATCTGCTGAATGACTAGTTTGCCAAATTTACCAAATTTGCATATTTAACAAGGCTGAGTTTTGTTTATCCAATTTTTGTTGGACGAACTAGCAGGGTCAATGGGGGCTGTAAATACCTGGGGTTCTTGGGCCTTCAGCCTCTCTCCCATCCTTCAGCCTACCCCTTCTTGGCCCCCTAGTCTTCCCCTCCCTCTGCTCTTCAGCCTCCCTTCCCTGCGGGATTGGCGGCCCAGATGCACTGGGCACAGACTCTCCTTTCTTCCCTTCTCTCCTCTGTTCCAGCTACTTCCAGCTGCAGCAGCACGGCCAGAAACAAACAGACCATTCCTTAAACTGTTGTTATGAAAACAAAATGAAAATCAATCAATTAGAACTTTGTAGAAATCCTCAAAAGCTATTAATGGTCATCTCACCTAGCTGAATTGTATACTTTATAAAGAGTCAAAAGAAACACATTTTTGGTAAATCTATAAATTTCGCAAATTAGATGAATTAGTCATCTGGCAAATTTGATAGAAGAAAGCTAAATACCAAATGGAAAATAACAAAGAGGATTTCAGAATTTAGGATAAGCTAAAGTCCCCATAGGAAATGCTAAAATCTGTGGATTTTGACAGTTGCTGGTTGGACAGTGTGTAGAGCTACCTTCTAGGAAAAATGTGGATCTGCATGACCTGAAATGTAGGTTGCTTGTTTCTGACAGTCAAACCCTAGTATCTGGCACTGCTATCTGGGAGGAGCCCCTTTAAGGGCACGATGCCTGATAAAAGACACACATGCTTGCTAGTTCTCTGGAAGCATCTGACAGAGGGATGTCCTTCTCTGATCGTTCAAAATAAACTCCAAACAGCATAGCTGTACATTTGAGTGAAGTCCATTTTTTCTGCTCCACTAAATAAAAAGACTAAACCAACCCAAGAGCCTTAGTTTTTTTCACCCTGAACATGTATTAAAAAGCTGTTAGAAGGGACATATTCAAGGATTTTTTTCAAGACTAGTTTTTGGTAACTTCACAAATTTTTATAAGTTCCATGAACTGGTATTGGGCAAACTGACTTCTGGTGAACTAATTTTTAAAATCCATTTAAAAAACTGTGGCAAAGGCTGGGCATGGTGGCTCAGCCTGTAATCTCAGAACTTTGTGAGGCCGAGGCAGGTGGATCTCTTGAGGCCAGGAAAGACAAGCCTGGCCAACATGGTGAAACCCCATCTCTACTAAAAATTAGCCTGGGTGTGGTGGTGGACACCTGTAGTCTCAGCTACTTGGGAGGCTGAGGCAGGAGAATCGCTTGAACTCAGGAGGTGGAGGGTGCAGTGAGCCGAGATTGCACCACTGCACTCCAGTCTGGGTGACAGAGCAAAACTTTGTCTCAAAAAACAAACAAACAAACAAAATAAAACCAATAAAAACAAAAACAAAAACAAAACTTGTGGCACCCTACTGCCCCTGCAAGAGAATAAAATTCACCCTCCCAACAATTTCCAAGTGTACAGTACAATAGTGTCAACCATGTGCATATTTGTGAACTGGTTTTTGACAAATTGGCCTGCTTTAGATCACACAAAATCAACAAAGGGCATACAGTCTGATGGCCACAAGGTGGCCGGCCTCATGGGGAGGCAGACCTGGGGCTTGGATGTTTCGGGTCCTGCTTCACCTTGAGTCCTGCTGCTCCCCGTGGGTTCGCTATGCTCTATGCTGTTCTCTCTTACTGAACCCAACTTCTCACCTTTGGAAACGTGTTGAGCCACAGCTCCCAAGTGTTTTGCCTTCATGCATAGGAGAGGCAATGAATTATAAGTCTTCTCTGATCCAAAGCCCAAAAATCTTGAGGGATGGGGAAAGTGGTCCAGGTTGGGTCAGATACTACCTGTGCCCTATACTCAGCTCTTTCCAGGGAGTAGGGCGATGTAAGGATGTGGTGCCTCTCGTCGGACCATGCAGAAGTGTGACAGGGGAGAGGAAGGTCCCAGAAGAAAGGGTTACTGGACAGACCAAATAATAAATGCCTCCACACCCAAGCTCCGCCTCCTCCCCAATTTAACATTTCCAACATTCACACTGTCCCTTGAGAATCTTCTCTCCCTACAAACGGCTGTAGAACAGGAGGAAGCTTCCTTAACTTCTTGCTTCCTTGCTGTCCCTGAAGGTAAAAATCTAGGTCCTTCTCATTCTAGGGACTTTTATTGCTAATTACTAAAGGGGTGGCAAAATAACAATTTCAGGGAAGCTACAAAAGCTACAGAATTTTGTTATAGTTTTTACTCCATGAGGATTTTTGATTTCTGGTTTTATTACTGAGGTTTAACACCTGCCTTTGTACTTCTATCTTGCTAGCTCTTTCTCTGTTCCATTAACTCTTTTTGGCATGTGGGGCCCACAGATGTATTACATATCAACTAGTGTTCCTCAAGTTCCCACTTCCCTTAAGTGAACAATTATTTTGCATTCTTGAGCATGTCCGGGCTAGGTGATATCTGTGTCATCAGGCTTTTGTCTTGTTGGGCAGTTTTATATTTTTATACTTACTTCTCCCCATTACTTATATGATAAAGTTCAAATTTATTGGCATAGGCTTTTATAAGCTTCTACTTATTTTTCCAGTCTTATTTCTTGCTACAGCCCCTTTGGTCCCCTGCAATCACTCAATTCTCCAAATGTACCAGCTCCACCAAGTTTTTGCATATTCTTCTCCCTTCTATGGGGAGCATCTCACCTCATCCCCCAACCCATAACCTCCAACCAGACTTGAAGACCCAACTGGGTGATCATTTGCTCTGCCAGGGATCTCCTGACTCTGGTAGGCAAAGGGGGCTGGTTTATCCCCTGTGTTTCCATGGCCTTTGTCCATGGTTTTATTACAGTACGTACCAGGCAGTATAACGTACATGCTTTTCATGGGATTAAGAGCTGTTTGAAGGGAAAGGACTGGAAAGGACCGCAGGGTTCTTCTTGGTATCCCTCCTACCACCCGTAGCCTGACCTGTGATGGGTGCTTAGTGAATGCATGCTGAATGATGGTATAAAAACAGAACAGTGTTTGTGGCAGATAAAACACTTCACCGAGTATATTATGCTTATATAAACTCCTGATTCCAATATAGCTGCTAAGACCTGAAATAAACACATTAAGAGAGCTTTTTAAAAATTGCATTAAGTTAAAGAGTTATATCTGACATTCAATTTAGAAAAAAATTCCAACAGATAGCATGGTATTATTCACTAATCATTTGGTGAATTCATGAATACCTCACAGGAAGATCTCTGTTTTAACATATATTGTAAAGTTTAGCGCTATGGCCTTTAAAAAGTAATATGATTACTCTAAAGGTACAGTAGCTACCTGCGGAAATGATGAAAAGATCAGTTTTCCAGTATTTTTGGATTCACTCTTTCAACATAAAAGGCAATGATGAACACGTCACAAAGCAAATAAGAATCTTTGATTTGCACAAAAATCCCCAGAAAATCTCCCGACATCAAAGCAGGTAAAGCTGAGGATGACTGTGACCCTGCACATCCTCTTGGTGAGCTCTGCCCAAGGGCAGCTGCTTCTCAGTGCAGATGGGCACCGTGCACAGGGAGAGATGGAAAGTCAGTAGATTGCTCACAGTACACAACAGCTGTTACACTTTAACACTGTTTGATTTTTGCCCCAGCTTAGTCACACTGAAAACCTTTTAAGATTTCTCTCTGTACTCTTTTGTGTATAGCAGGTGGGGCTGAGTGTATATAAATAGGTTAAGTTCATTATGTGGAAGCCTGCTCTTTGCAGGTGGGGTTTCCTGTCTGGAATTGGGCAGGTGGGCCCTCACTGCGAACTTCTTAGGGTAATTAAAAACCATTGCTTAGAATGACAGGCGGCTCTTTCCAGGACAAGTGGATGTGGTAAACAGGATCCTGGTTCTGTGTGATTTCTCTGTAATCCTCCACTCGTTTCTACTCTCCATTCCTTCTTTACCCCTTTTCTCTGAGCCTCAGCCCTCTTTCCACCCTACCTTTCTTCACTGGGGCAGTAAGGGATGTTTCTTTTGCACTTGTCAGCAATTTCAAAAACATGAACCTTTGGTGATTTCATTTAAAAAAAAACCTACTTTCATCGCAATGGCATCAGCAAATTGGCCATATGAAAACATGATGTGCTCATTCTGGTCATTTTCTATGTCAGTTCATGAAACCAGTGGCCATCAAGCTTGAGCATAGGGATCACCTGGGTAGCTTACTAAGAATGTAGGCTCCTGGAGGGTCTGATTTAGAGGGTCTGGGATGGGCCCGGGGAGCTGCCTTTTGAAAAAACACCTTCAGGTGATTCTAATGCAGATAGAGCCCACACTTTAAGGACCCCGATAAAGAAGGACTGTCATAGTCTTTTTCATGGCTGCATGCTTCTTAATTGTATGGAAATACCATCACGTATTTAATCATGTTTGTTTTGATGAACTTTTATATGGCTTCTAATTTTTCGCAATTAAAAACAATGTGATACCATTTGTTTTTCTTGCCCAGTACCGTATCACTTCCGCTTCTTTCGGGAAATGCTGGCCCCGTACACTTCGTCCCCAGGCACTCCCACCCCACTCTGCTTCACTTTCTTCCAAAACATGCTCTTCCTCAGGTTTTACTGGAGACTTCCATGTTCTTGGAAGACACCACTTCTCTGGCCAAAGTAACTGTCACTGGGGTAGGCGTCTCACCCATGCCATGACAATCATTACTCTGGCCACAGTTATTGAGTCAGTGGGAACATTTCCCTGGGGTTTTAGGACAATAGCCCAGAGAACATTCTCTTAAATTCCCACTGGTGGCAAGGCTGGAAAAGGAGATACAGAGTTACTTGGAGACATTTCCAGCCATGTGGAAGCCAGTACTACAGGAGAGTGAAGCTGGCAAGACAAGAGATGTGAAGATGAGAGATGGAGATTGTGACAGCATTTGACTCCTGGATCACAGCTCTTCCTCCTCCAGAGAGCCCCAGTAGCATGCTTTCTGAGGCTAAACACAAATGACAACTTGGCTGGGCATACAATTGTTGCTCTCTAACCTTTTCTCCTTAGAAGACCAAAGATGTTGCTCCACAGGATTCTGGCATTTACTGCTGCAGTACAGAAGATGGAGGGAATCCTAATTTTTGTTCCTTTGTAAGAGAATCTCATTCCACTCCCAGGTCTGTGTGTTTAATACATACTTTATAATTTCAAGGATTAACTATATACAGTTATATATAAAGAAGAGTTATATATATTGGCTGGGCGTTGGGGCTCATGCCTGTAATCCCAGCACTTTGGGAAGTTGAGGTGGGCGGATCACGAGGTCAGGAGTTCGAGACCAGTCTGGCCAACATAGTGAAACCCCCGTCTCTAATAAAAGCACAAAAAATTAGCTGTGCGTGGTGGAGCATGCCTGTAATCCCAGCTACCAGGGAGGCTGAGGCAGGAAAATTGCGTGAACCTGGCAGGCAGAGGTTGCAGTGAGCCGAGATGGTGCCATTGCACTCCAGCCTGGGTGACAGTGCGAGACTCCATCTCAAAAAAAAAAAACAAAACAAAACCAGTTATATATATTAAAAGGAAACATCTATTCAGTCCTGGTGTTCTTACATAAAGGGGCATATGGACTTTTCGGAGCTCCTTCTTATAGCCCACTTGTTTGTAGCCAAAATCATTTCTCAGCTTTTAAGCTGGAGAATTACATATATTTAGTTAACCCTTGAAATTAAAAAAGGTCATCATGATAACAAAGTAGGCTCTCTGGAGCTTCAGAAAAAGTGCATTCAGTACAGACATATTTTCTTTTTGTATGTTTTAAATTACCATATTTTATTGAATATAAGATGCCTTCTCTGTAAGATGTACCCTTATTTTGTATATTGCTAAGAAAGATAACATGTTGCCCATTATAACAGTAAATTCTGCACACTGAGAGACTTCAGACTTTCCTTTCACATCAGTTCTATTTTCTGCAATATCAACTGTGCCATTTTCAGATTTCAATGTTGATTTACATTTTAAAATATCTTTCCTTACTTCATTCAAGTAATTGAACACTTTTGTTTGTTTCTCAGCCAGCATCCTCTTCATCTCAGTTTGCCATGTAATCTTGGGCCTGTTTATGTAGAATCTATGCTTTCTTGAATTTTATTCAGAGTATAAGCAGATGGTTTCTGTAATATAAATTTTATATTATTGGCCTTTTCAGAAATGGGCTTTTTCTTTTAAGTCTTATAATATCTATGTCTCTCTTACTGTTAATATCTTCCTTTATAGGCCTCCCAACTAAGGAGACATCTATTCAGTTCTGATGTTCTTACATAAAGGGCATATGGATTTTTTGGGGCTCCTTCTGACAGCCCACCTGTTTGTAGCCAAAATCATTTATCAGTTTTTAAGCTGGAGAGCTGGCTTGTGTGCACAGACTCTAGGTGTGGTTTCAAAGTCTTCTACTTATTATGAAACTGCTGATCTGAGTAGGAATTCCTACATCCTGCTTCCTTGTCAGCTCACTGACAAGGAGAGTCTGAAATTATTTCTAGTTCTGTAGTTGTTAAAGAAAAGTGAATGGAAAGCTGCAGCCCCCAGCATTCAACATACTCATGGCTCTTCCAGCCCACAGTCCTTTTAGTTGCTGATTTAATATCTTGAAATGTCTCCTCCCTTCTGTCCCACACATATTACATTGCTTAGCGCTGTAATCCTGGAATCAGTCAAGAAGAGACATTCATATGGTGGTATGAGGGCTGGCAAGTGGCAGGGATAGCCAGAAGTTGGTTAACGGATATAAAATTACAGCTAGAGAGGAGGAATGAGTTCTAGTGTTCTCTAGCACTGCAGGGTGAATATAGAACCCTATATCTGTAATCCTATCTATAATTGGTCACAATTAACAATTTATTGCATATTTTCAAATAGCTAGAAGACAGGATTTTCAATGTTCCTAACGAAAAGAAATGATAAACGTCTGAGGTGATAGATATGCTAATTATCTTGATTTGATCATTATACCTTGTATACAGGTATCAAAATATCACTGTATCCCATAAATATGTATAATCATTGTGTCAGTTAGAAAAATAACTTAAAAAGAGGAAAAGAGGTATTCATAAAGGGAAAGAAATTATTAGAAGAATTTTTCCTTTCTTTCATACAGGAGAAGGATTGAGTTACCATCTTCTGGTGGGCAAGGTGCACCTATCAGTAGGAAGGGCTAGAAGCGCCCTACCACGAGTGGGGCCTATCAGTCAGCAATTCTCTGTTTAACAATGAGTATTCAACAGTTATTTACAGGGAACCTTCTGTGTGCCAGGCACTGGTTTGGGCACTAGGGAAACTGCAGGGGACAATATAAATAAAGTCTCTGCTTACATAAAGCTTGTATTCCTGTTGGAATATATACAATACACAAGTAGAGATACAGCATGTCAGGTGGAGTTGACAGCCATGGGGAAAGATTAGGGGGGTTTGGGGACAGGGAGTGGTGGGACAGGGTGAATTGCTATTCTCCATAGGACAGTCAGGGAAGACCTGGTGAGATGATACATGAGCAGGGGTGAAGAGTGCCCCTCTCAGCAGGTCCAGGATTGAGTCATATTTCTAGTTTCCAGCAGTACAGAAAGGTGGCCTTGCTTCCTGTGTTTTCACGTGTATCTCTATCGGAAGGCAGAGGAGAGTGAATTGTGGCCACTCACTTTTCTGTCTCCCATAAATCAGGTGCCTTCAATAATTATTTTAAATAGCTCAAATACCCTAAATTTGATGGACCAAAATTTAATCAACCAGTCCTCCACAGCTGGCAATCAACACGGTGTACCTTTATTTTGCTTATGGAATATAAACTATTAAAATGAGTGGCCAGGCATTCAAAGAGAGCAGTCTGGGAACACAGATCAAGGGCCATGGAAACGGGTATTCAGGGTCGGTGCAGAGGAGCCTCACTGCAGGTGCAGCAGGTGTGAGCAGCAGCTGCGCTGGACGGGGAGGGCCAGGCGCTGAGACCTTTGGGAGGTGGCCCCATCCTCTGCCTCCTTCACCTCTTGTCATGAGGCCTCACCTCCCCTGGCTCCTCACCTGTACTGCCTCGGCAGTGACAGCAATGTGCAGCCACCAACTGCTGGCCTGCTTATCGGTATGGGTCTCCCCATGGCTCTAAGTGTGAGTTATAAAGAACATACACAAACTACAACTGAGAAGCTGGTCGAATGTTCAGTTAAATCCAGTAACAGTGCTCCTTTAATTAAGCAAATATTAAAGAAGAACAAGAAGCAGATGGCATTGATTTCTGGCTTGCATCCACAGAAAGAGAACAGGAAAAATAAGAAATTTTAATGCCTGCAATTGGGGTTATACTGAGGTTTCCAGCATCCAGACAGGCAAATGCCTGGACAGCTGCTTAGGGCAGATGGGTCCTTTGACAGCTTAATATTGCAGAGTTTCTGGTGACTTCATAGTTAGGGCAGCCAACGTGAGACCATCTGTTTAGTAGTGGGCAGAAAAGCTCAGTACCAGCAGGTAGCTGCTGCTGAGAATGAAACGCAAACCAAAAGTCAGCCACACTCAAAACCTCTGTAAACCACTGGCACTACAACCACAGAAAAATAAACCTCACCTTAGGCTCATGTGATATATACAACAAGACCATACAGAAAGCTAATATTCCAAGAGGCTATATTTGGGATTGTTTCAAGTTATTGAAATGCTATGAGAGATTGTTCACGTGGACAGTTCTTCTTCTCTACTTTTTTAAGCAGGAAAGGAAAATAATAATGAATTCAGAGCTACCTATGATATGCTTAAAAACTAGCTTCCACTTATTATTAAAATGAAAAAATTTTAGATCAGTAACACATATATATTGGTCACAGAAGGTTTAACCATGAAAAACAAATAAATCTCCCTCCTACCTCTTTCTCCCTGTACTGAGGTGTCTTAGTTCCCTCTCTAGAGACAAACACTGTTATCCATTTTCTGAATATCTTCCCAGATATAGCCTGTATTATAATCATATGTGTGTATACATATCTATCTGTACCTGTATCTATACATTGTTTAGTAGGAGAAAAAGGCAAGGTACAGATGGTATGTGTAGCATATCACCATTTTTGTAAAAAAAAGTCATAGGAGATATCTGTATATCTGTCTATATAAATAGAGATATATCTACCTATAACATAGTTATCCAGTGATAGATATGGATATCTTCTGGTTCAACTTCTTGCCAGGCGCCTGTAATCCCAGCACTTTGGGAGGCTGAGGCGGGTGAATCACCTCAGGTCAGGAGTTCAAGACCAGCCTGGCCAAAATGGTGAAACCCCATCTCTACTAAAACTACAAGAATTAGCCAGGCATGGTGGCGGGTGCCTGTAATCCCAGCTACTTGGGAGGCTGAGGCAGGAGAATTGCTTGAACCTGGGAAGGTGGAGGTTGCAGTGTGCCAAGATTGTGCCACTGCACTCCAGCCTGGGCGACAGAGCAAGACTCTGTCTCAAAAAAAAAAAAAAAAAAAAAAAAAAAAAGAAGTCTCGTTTCAACTTCTTTACACAAATGGTGGTACGGTACACGCACCATTCTGTACCTTGCCCTTTTTTCCTCTTATTTGGAAATGGTTTTATATCAATATAGATAGAATTCTCTTGTTCTTGTATTGGTAGCATTTACAATGAACAAAAGCATATTAATGACTCGGAGAGGTACTGCAGTAAAGAAACCTGTTAAGGCCAGGCACAGTGGCTCACGCTTATAATCCCAGCACTCTGGGGGGCCAGGGCGGGTGGACTGCTTGAGGCCAGGAATTCGAAACCAGCCTGGCCAACATGGCCAAATCCCATCTCTACTAAAAACACAAAAATTAGCTGGGCATGGTGACACACACCTGCAATTCCAGCTACTCAGGAGCCTGAGGCATGAGAATTGCTTGAATACATGAAGCGGAGGTTGCAGTGAGCTGAGATTGCACCACTGCACTCCAGCCTGGGTGACATAGCAAGACTCTGTTTCAAAAAAGAAAAAAAAAGAAACCCGTTTGACTTCATTAGCATATCCCAAATGTATTTGACTTTGGGTCTTCCCACCCCATGGTGGAATTTTTGATTTGTGGAATACAGCCTGGACTTCCTGGTATCAGGTGTTTCTGGATGGTGTCTGTTCTGACTGGTCTGTGCTTGAGCCACACTGGTTGTTATATATTCTTAATGTCACCTTTTGGAATGTACAGGCATAACCTGGAGATATTTTGGGTTCGGGTGCAGACCACTGCAATAAAGTGAATATCATAATAAAGCAAGTCACTCAATTTTTTTTGGTTTTCCAGTGCATATAAAAGTTATGTTTACATCATACTGTAGTCTATTAAGTGTGCAATAGCATCATGTCTAAATACTGTACATACTTTAATTAAAAATAATAATGAAAGTGTGATTTAAAAAGAACATAAGCAAACTATAACAGAGAAGCCGGCTGAATGTTCAGTTATATCCAATGAGAGTGCTCCTTTAATTAAGCAGATATTAAAGAAGAACAAAAAATGCTAAAAATACTAATGATCATCTGAGTCTCCAGTGAGTTGTAATCTTTTTGCTGTTGGAGGGTCTTGTCTTGATGTGGACGGCTGCTTACTGATCAGGGTGGTGGTTGCTGATGGCCGGGGTGGCTGTGGCAATTTCTTTAAATAAGATAACCATGAAGTTTGCCACATTCATTGACTCTTGCTTTCATGAAAGATTTCTCTATAGCATGCGGTGCTGTTTGAGAGCATTTTACCCATAATAGGATGTCTTTCAAAATTGGAGTCGATCCTCTCAAACCCTGTCACTGCTTTATCAACTAAGTTTATACAATATTTTAGATACTTTGTCATCATTTCAACAACGTTAACAGCATCTTCAGGTGTAGATTCCATCTTAAGCAACCACTTTCTCTGCTGTTCCATAAGAAGCTACTCCTCATCTATTCAAGTTTTATCATGAGATTGCAGCAATTCAGTCACATCTTCAGGCTCCACTTCCAATTCAGGTTCTCTTGCTATTTCTACCACATCTGCAATAACTTCCTCCAATGAAGTCCTGAACCCCTCAAAGTCATCCATGAGAGCTGGAATCAATGTTTTCCAAACTTCTGTTAGTGTTACTATTTTGACCTCCTCCCATGAATCACAAATGTTCTTAGTGGCATCTAGAATGGTGAATCCTTTCCAGAAGGTTTTCAGTTTACTTTGCCCAGATCCATCAGAGGAATCACTATTTATGGCAGCTGTGGCCTTATGAAATGTTTTTCTTTCATTTTGTTTATTTTGAGACAGAGTCTCACTCTGTTGCCTAGGCTGGAGTGCAGTGGTGTGATCTTGGCTCACTGCAACCTCCGCCTCCCAGGTTCAAGCAATTCTCCTATCTCAGCATCCCAAGTAGCTGGGATTACAGGTGCGTGCCACCACACCCGGCTAATTTTTGTATTTTTAGTAGAGATGGGGTTTCACCATGTTGGCCAGGCTGGTCTCAAACTCCTGACCTCAGGTGATCAGCCCACCTCGGCCTCCAAAAGTGTTGGGATTATAGGCATGAGCCACCGTGCCTGGCCATGAAATGTGTTTCTTAAATAATTAGGCTTGAAAGTTGAAATTACTCCTTTATCCACGAGCTGCACAATAGATGCTGTGTTTGTAGGCATGGGAACAACATTAATCAAGCCTTGTACATTTCCGTCACTGCTCTTGGATAACTAGATGTATTGTCAATGAGTAGTAATGTTTTGAAAGGAATCTTTTTTTTCTGAGCAGCAGGTCTCAACAGTGGGCTTAAAATATTCAGCAAACTATGCTATAAACAGATGTGCTGTCATCCAGGCCTTGTGTTTCATTTATAGAGCACAGGTAGAGTAGATTTTGTGTAATTTTAAGGGCCCTGGGATTTTTGGAACAGTCAGTGAGTACTGGCTTCAACTTAAAGACACTAGCTTCATTAGCTCCTAACAAAAGAGTCAGCCTGTCCTCTGAAGCTAGGCATTGACCTTCTCCTCTCTAGCTACGGAAGTCCTAGATGGCATTTTCTTCCAGTGTAAGGCTATTTTGTCTGCATTGAAAAATCTGTTGTTTCATGTAGCCACCTTAATCAATTATTTTAGCTAGATCTTCTGAATAACTTGCCACAGCTTCTCCATCATCACTTGCTGCTTCACCTTGCACTTTTATGTTATGGAGATGCCTTCTTTTCTTAATTCTCATGAACCAACCTCTGTTAGCTTCCACTTTTCGTCTGCAGCTTCCTCTCCTCTCTCAGCCTTCAAAGAATTTAAGAGAGTTTAGGGCCTTGCTCTGCATTAGGCTTCAGTTTAAGGGAATGTTGTGGCTGGTTTGATCTTTTATCCAGACCACTCAAACTTTCTCCGTATCAGCAACAAGACTGTTTCACTTTCTTATTATTCATGTATTCACTGCAGTAGCACTTTTAATTTCCTTCAAGAACTTTTCCTTTGCACTCACAATTGGGCTGTTTAATTTGAGAGGCCCAGCTTTTGGCCTGTCTCAGCTTTCAACCTGCCTTCCTCACTAAGCTTAATCATTTCTAGCTTTTTCTTTTTCCTTTTTTTTGAGACAGGGTCTTGTTCTGTCGCCCAGGTTGGAGTGCAGTGGCACGATCATGGCTCACTGCAGCCTTGAATTCAGCCTCTTAAGTAGCTGGGACTACAGACTACAGGTGTGTGCCACCATGCTTGACTAATTTTTAAATTTTTTTGTAGAGATGGAGTCTCACTATGTTGCGCAGATCTTGGTCTGGAACTCCTGGCCTCAAGCAATCCTCCCGCTTTAACCTCCTAAAGTGCTGGGATCACAGGAATGAGCTATGATACCTGGCTCATTTCTAGTTTTTAAAATAAACTGAGAGATGTGCAACTCTCCCATTTATTTGAACATTTAAAAGCCATTGTAGGGTTATTAACTGACCTAATTTCAATCTTGTTGTATCTCAGGGAATAGGGGAGCCTGAGGAGAGGAAGAGAGACGAGGGAATAGATGGTCAGTGGAGCAGTTAGAACGTGCACAACATTGATCAGTTAAGTCTGCTGTCCTACATGGGTACAGTCTGTGGTGCCCTGAAATGATTACAGTAATAACAAAGATCACTGATCAAAGACCACCATAGCAGATAATAACAATATAAAGTTTTGAAATATTATGAGAATTATCAAAATTGCTGTGGCAATTTGTTAGCTCCTAACAAAAGAGTCAGCCTGTCCTTTGAAGCTAGGCATTGACCTTCTCCTCTGCAGCTATGAAAGTTCTAGATGGCATCTTCTTCCAGTGTCCAGAGACACAAAGTGAGCATATGCTGTTGGAAAAATGGCGCTAACAGACTTGTTCAATGCAGGGTTGCCACAAACCTTCAATTTATAAAAATCACAATATCTGTAAAGTGTAATAATGCAAAGAACAGTAAGACGAGGTATACCTGTACTTTATTAAAGATTGTCTTCAAATGTTTTAGCAAACATGAAATATGTGGGTGTGTACTTGGAGAGGTAGAAATAATGGGTCCGGATTGAATAAAGACTGCAGGAGGTGAAAGAGAGACTAATTTATACTTAGTTGGTTTTCGTTTCAAGATTCATGTGAAAGGAAATGCCAGGAAAGTTCTGGCTTCAGCTCACGGTGATGAGGAAAAATTTATTCGAGGACAGGCCTTGTCTTGTTTTGTTTTCTTTTTAAATCATGGAATATTTCAAACATCAGTGTATTTTTCATTTAGAAGTTCGATTTGGGTCTTTTTCTTACATCTTCCATATCTCTAGTTAACTTATAAACATCTGAAATCTAGTTATAATGACTTACAATGTCTGTATCTGCTAATTCTAGTATCTTTGTCTGTTCTGGGTTGGTTTCAAAGGGATGATTCTCCCCCTCATAATGGACTGTATTTTCCTACTTGCATGCCCGTAATCTTTGACTGGATGTCAGACATTGTGAATTTTACCTGGTGGGTATGGATATTTTTGTATTTTTAGAAACATACATGAGCTTTGTTTCAGGACATCACTAAGTTACTTGGAAGCAGTTTGATCCTTTTGGGTCTTGCTTTTAAGATTTATTAGGCGGTACCAGAGCAGCATTTATTCTAGGGCCAATTATTCCCCCCTACTGAGGCAAAACCCTTCTGAGTACTCTACCCAATTACCCTGTGAATGACGAAGTTCTTTAGTCTGCCTTGTTAAATCAGAAACTACTCCTGGCTCTTTGTGAGGCTGGGCACTGTTCCCTCTGGTCCTCTTAGCTGGTTCTTTCCTCAGCCTTGGGAAGTTTTGAGCCCTTTCCTCCCAACTGCTGACAAGAACACATCTCAGAATGTACTTTAGGGAAATTATCTGGAAGATAAAGAATTGGTCTGAAGTTAATTCTCTCTCAAACCTTTGGATTTCCATAATTAACTCAGGGACAAATAAGATTATGTGCCACAACATTACGCTTATAAAATACAATGTGAATTTCAATGTCATGGCAATGATATGATAGGTGACAATAAAGGAAAATAGCTAGAAAAAATCAAATTAACCTTTTCCCAAAAAGTCAATAGTAAGTTGATGACTAAAACTCTAAGTCAAAATTTCAAGCCTGACTTTTCTGGGGTCTGGGAGGAAAGATTTTTATCTCTCATTTCCACTTCACTCTTAATTCATAAGATAGAAACACCAAGAATTTAAAAAAAAAAAATCCACCAAAAAAATCCTAGCATCTTGGTAGTCTTCTCTTTACATTTATAAATTTTAAAGAAATTAAAAATCCTTACATACATTAAATATAGAGGGCATATGCCTAGAAATGTACCTCAGCATGCATATGCTAGCTAGGAAAAGGAAGCAACCAATGAAATCTACGTCCAGATTCACGTATTTCTGTCATTTGTAGAAGGCACTTAATAGATCAGAATTTGCTAAATAAGCACCCAGATAGAGATAAAATACTTCAATTTCCCAGGCAAAAACTCTTGCATTCATTAGTACTGGTATCCAAATTAAGAGTAACAAATTAAAATTCCTTTAATTTTCTATACTTTGCTATAAATATTAGCAGGAAAATAAGCTTATTTGAGTTATAGACATTTATTGCAGAGATGCCTTCTTTATGTCTTTTCCTTACACTCTAAACTTTTTTTTTTTTTTTTTGAAACGGAGTCTCCTTCTGTTGCCCAGGTTGGAGTGCAGTGGCGCAATCTTGGCTTACGGCAAGCTCTGCCTCCCGGCTTCACGCCATTCTCCTGCCTCAGCCTCCCGAGTAGCTGGGACTACAGGCGCCCGCCACCAAGCCCACCTAATTTTTTGTATTTTTAGTAGAGATGGGGTTTCACCATGTTAGCCAGGATGGTCTCGATCGGCTGACCTCGTGATCCGCCTGCCTCAGCCTCCCAAAGTGCTGGGATTACAGGTGTGAGCCACTGCGCCCGGCCACGTTCTAAACTTTTTAAAATTTTTCTTAGCTTTATATTTATTTGACAGATGGAAATGAATTTTCAAAAGCCCATGCATTTATTATTATTTTTGGTAATTACTTTCTTATTTTTTCCCCACAAATGACCATTAAGTATTATTTTACTTATAGCATCTAAAAGCATTTAATGATGGAAAATATTTAAAGATCTACTTTGATCTAGAATGCAAGGTGTAATAACATAAAATAAATGGTCTGTGCAGCCCACCTCTAAAATTATGCTCTATACATTTATCAGCCAAAATGAACACAACAGAATTAGATACGTGGACATCTGATTCCAAATATGTGTTTGATGAGAGAAAGAGAAGCCACGTCTAAACTGAAAAAAAAAAAAAATACCAATAAGGAATACTTGATTAATTTTAGGAACTCAGGAAATGTCTTTTAGGAAGAAAAAGGAACTACACTTGTATCATTTCTCAGTCACTGATTTTGATGAGTGGTCTTCTCCCAGCATCAGGTGGGGTTGGGAAGGTGAAGGCAGCATGCCACAAAGAGAGCACTTGACTTTGGAGAGACACACCCACCCAAATATTCCATGACCCCTTATGGGAAGAGAAATCCAATCTCTGAAACAACTCCAATAAATAACCAGACAAAATCACTCCCCTGCTTAAAATTATCCATTCACTGGTCCCCATCACCCTCAGGACCTGCTCTCGGTTTATATTTATTATATCATTGTTCACCCCCCTGCCCCAGGTATCATCAGGGCTTACTCTGACGTTCTCAGATTATGCCATGTTCCATCATGACTCCATGTTTTTGCAGTGGTTACTGCCTCTCTCAGGAATTCTTGTAGTCTTCATGGACTTGCATGCCATCCCAAATCTGCCTTCTAATTTGCTTATGGTCATAGTGGACACACAAACTGATTATACTTGGGGTAAATGAGAAGCTATGATGAGAAGAATATAAAGTAATTTGTCTATCTTTTGGATTTAATTACATTTGGATCGACAGTGGAATAAAAATCACCATTAGGGAAATCTCTCATTGTTGGTTCAGCTGGAGGCTGGAAAAGTAGAGGATCATTCCTAATCTTGAAAGTAAGCTGGGATGCTAATTTTACTTTCTGTGAAACAGATGATTTAAGTTGTCCTTATGGAGAAAAATAGCTTAATACATTAAAATTGGCACAAAACAAGCTCAGTGATAATTACGATTAAAGATTTCATAGATTTAAAACGTGTCTTAGTTACAAAAATCAAACTTTACCTCTTGAAATGATTCACCAGCACTCCAACAAGTTCTCCAATTCGACTCTCATGGGTTGGCTGTTTGCTGAAGAGGCAGACAATGAGGTCTTTGTTGTCTTTCGTATGGAACACTACAAGTTGGTCCTTTCCATTGGAGACACTCAGACCAGTCAACTGCAGAGAAAATGTGTGGAAAACTATTTGGCTCATTCTCAAAAGAATGAATTAAAAAATACATTTTGGAGCTGGGCACAGTGGCATGTGCCTGCAGTCCCAGCTACTTGGGAGGCTGAAACAGGAGGATCATTTGAGCCCTGGAGTTTGAATCCAGCCTGGGCTACATAACGAGACACCATCCCTAAAAACAACAAAAAACATCATACATTTTCTAAGGGTTTTGCTCAGTGACCCTCCTGACTTTAATCTTTATCAGTTTCACGGAACAAGGAGATGGAAGGAAATAATAAAGAGCAGAAATGAATAAAATTTGAAATAGAAAAACAATAAAGAAAATTAATGAAAAAGAGATGGTTCTTTGAGAAGATCAATAAAATTGATAAACCTCTAGCCCAAAACAAAAAAAGGAGGAAGAACTTATTATCAATATCAGGAATGGAAGAGGGGCCACCTCTATAGACCACACAGACATTAAAAGGATATTAAAATATTTGGACCAATTCTGTACAAAAATTTATTCAACAACTTAGTTAAAACCAAATAATTCCGGCAGGGTGCAGTGGCTCACACCTGTAATCCTAGCACTTTGGGAGGCCAAGGCGGGCGGATTGCCTGAGCTAAGGAGTTCGAGACCAGCCTTGGCAACATGGTGAAACCCCATCTCTACTAAAATACAAAAAAAAAAAAAAAAAAATTAGCCAAGCGTGGAGGCATGCGCCTGTAGTCCCAGCTACTCGGGAGGCTGAGGCAGGAGAATTGTTTGAACCCAGGAGGTAGAGGTTGCCGTGAGCTGAGATCATGCCACTGTACTCCAGCCTGGTGACAGAGTGAGACTCCATCTCAAAAGCAACAACAAATAATTATTTAAGAGCCACAAAATACTAAAACTCTCCAAGAAGAAATAACTTGAATAATTCTATATCTGTTGAAGAAATTAGATTTATATTTAAAAACATTTTGAAAAAGAAAATTCTAGTTCCAGATGATTTCACTAGAGAATTCCACCGAACATTTAAAGAAGAAATAACACCAATTCACCATATTTCTTCTAGAAAATAGGAGAGAAGGGAACACTTCCTAGCTCATTTTGAAGCTGGCATTATTCTGATATCAAAAATAAACACAACAGTACAAGAAAACTACAAACTGATATCCTTCATCAACATGGATGTAAAAATGGATGTCAAGAAAATATTAGCAAATTAAATCCAACAATACATAAAAATGATAATACAACATGACCAAGTGGAGTTTATCTAAGAAATACAAGGCTAGTTCAGTATTCAAAAATTAATCAAGGTAATGACAGAATAAAATCAGAGGATAAAAAACAAAATCCAGACTGTATCAAGTGACACAGAAAAAGTACTTGACAAAATTCAACATCTATCCATGATAAAAATTTCTCAGCAAACCAGGATTATAAGGGAACTTAACCTGATAAAATGACATATACAACATGCCACAGCTAACATCATACTTGGTGGAGAAGGACTGAATGTTTTCCCTTAAGATAGGGAGCAATGCAAGGATTTCCACTGTCACTGCAGCTGTGCAACATTATACTGGAAGCCCTAGCCAGTGCAGCAAGGCAGGTTAAAAAAATTAAAAAGCGGCTGGGTGTGGTGGCTCATGCCTGTAATCCCAGCACTTTGGGAGGCTGAGGTGGGTGGATCACTTGAGGTCAGGAGTTCGAGACCAGCCTGACCAATATGGTGAAACCCTGTATCTACTAAAAATGCAAAAATTAGCCGGGTGTGGTGGCCGGTGCCTGTAATCCCAGCTACTCAGGAGGCTGAGGCAGGAGAATCGCTTGAACCCGGGAGGCGGAGGTTGCAGTGAGTTGAGATCACGTCACTGCACTTCAGCCTGGGTGACAGAGCAAGACTCCATCTCAAAGAAAAAAAAAAATTAAAAAGCATACATATTGAAAAGGAAGAAACACATGTCTCTGTTTTCAGATTACATGATCTCCTACATAGAAAATGCCAAGGATCCACAAAATAGCTCCCAGAACTAATAAGTGCATTTAGTAAGGTCAAAGGATACAAGGCTGACATACAAAAATATTTCTCTATTAGCAATGAAAAATTTGAAACAAAAATTTAAAAACAAAACCATCTGTAACAACTCCAAAAACAAAAATACTTAGATATAAATCTAACAAGACATCTATCTGTAGGATCTACATGTTGAAAACTACAAAATGTTGAACAAGTTAAATTAAAAGGCTGATGAAAGGAATAAAAGAAAACCTAAATAAATGAAGGGAAATAATATCCTCATGGACTAAAAAATACAAATTCTTAAGATACCAATTTTTCCCATATTAATCTATAGATTTAATGAAATCCCAACCAAAATCCCAGCAAGATTTTTTGTAGACATCAACGAGCAGATTCTAAAATGTGTATGGAAAAGCAAAAGAACTAGAATAGCCATAACAGTTTTGTAAAAGAAGAATAAAGTTGGAGGGCTCAAAGACGCTGATTTTAATACTTAGTATAAAGCTACGTTAATCAAGACAATGATTTAGAAAAGAAAAAAATCATAGATCAGAAACAGACTCACATGAATATGGCCAATAATTTTTTCACAAGGGTGCAAACACAGTTCAATGAAGAAAGGATAATGCGGGCATCTGGATAACTTGGAACATTTGGACATCCTCATGCAAATGGAAATAAAAGTCTACCTAAATCTCACATCTCATAAACAATTCAGAGTAGACTACAAGATCGAAATGCAAAATGTAAAACTAGAAAACTTTTAGGAGAAAACATAGAAGAAAATCTTTGTGACCTTGGGTTGGCAAAGATTTCTTAGAAATGATACCAAAAGCACAATCCATAAAGCAAAAAAATTGATAAATTGAACTTGATCAAATTTAAAACTTTTGCTCTAAGGAAGACACTGGTGGGAGAGTGAAAAGACTAGCCACAGACTGGTAGAAAATATTTGCAAAGATATATCTGATAAAGAACTTGTATTTAGAATCTATAAAGAGCTCTTAAAACTTAAGATAGTAAACAACTCAATTAAAAATGATGGATAAAAGATTTGAAATCACTTCACCAAAGAAGGCATAGGGGTGAATAAACACAGGAAAGGGTGCTCAACATCAGTAGCCATTAGGGAAATGCAAACTAAAGCTGCAATGGGAACCACTGCAAACCCATCAGAATGGCTAAAATAACAAAATAGCCTACGACAACAAAAAGGTGATAATACTAAATGCTGGTGAGGACACAGAACAAGTGGGACTCACATGCATTATTGGTGAAAATGTAAAATGTAAAATGTTACAGCCACTGTGGAAACAGTGGTTGTTAACTCAAAAAATTAAATGGAAAATTACCACATGAGCCAGCAATCTCACTCCTAGGCACATATCCTAGAGAAATAAAAACTTAGCTTCACATGAAAATTTATACATGAATGTTTACAGCAGCTCTATTAATAATCGACAAAAGCTGGAAATGACCCAAATATCCAGCAGTGTGTGCACGGATAAACAAACTGTGGTACATCCAAATAATGGAATGCTACTCAGCAATGAACAAACTAATGATACAAATTACTGACATGCAACAACGTGGATAAATCTCACAGGCATTATGGTTGAATGAAAGCAGCCAGTCTCTAAAGGTTACAGCCTGTGTGACTCCATTTCTATGATATTCTCTAGAAGATAAAAGGATAAGGATGGACAACAGATCAGTAGCTGTCAGGGTTGGGGTTATGAGGAGTCTGATACAAGGGAGTTTTTTGGGGTATGGAACTACTCTGTATCCTGACTGTGGCGGCGGTTACACAAATTTATGCCCATACTAAGACTCAAGAGACCTGTACACCACCACCCACGCAAGTGAATTATATTCATTGCCTATAAATTTAAAAAATAGCACACTCTGGCTGTTTTGATCTCTAGATATTCTACTTTGGTCAATAAAGCAGAAATCAGAGTGATTTCCTCATTCTGTAGTCTGTTCTTCTATTGCATAAAATACCGAAGTGCCACCTCCTGGCTACCACAGGTGCTATCAGCCAGGCGGGCAGGCAGCATGAACAAGGCAACCACTGGGGGATGGCGCAGTGCCACACAGCCTGGGGTAGGGACAGACGTGCGGAAGATGCTGAGAATGTGATCCCTGTTCCTGGGGGATTCACAATCCAGTTGGATCAGAGGAAGAGGTAAGTATTAAATAATGGAAGAAAAACACCTTAACAGTTTACAGATTTGGAATGCCACTTAGTTCCATGCCTATGTTTTACAGATAGAAATTGAGACTGAAGGAGTACAGCCCATCTGCAGGCCCGGGAACCAGAACTCAGACCTGCAGACTGATGGGGACTCATGTTCTTTCCATCACACCAAGTTTTTCAAGTATCATGTATAGATGAACATAGAATATTTATATATTCTATAAATGAGTATTCCCATGAATACATTTTCATAGGAGGTGAGTTCTTGGGTTGATTTTAAAGAATGCCAGGGTCAGGGCTTAATGGAGAGAAGAGAAAATATTAAAAAAATTGGAAATCATTCACCAACCAATGTGGATCATGGGCTTTCTGAGGCTATTGGTAAGAGAATATAGCAAACTCTCTGCCACTTAGATGTACTGGATCCAGATGATTTTTATATGATTAAATTAAAAATATCATTTTCATTTAAAAAAACATTTTATGTCTATCATGCTTCACTCTCATTTGATTATTTTATATGTGAAATTCAAAATTGAATTGATGTAGCACTTCACAGGAGAGCTTGATTAAAGCTTAATGAAATGAGAATGGTAACAGCAGTAACTCTGCCAGCATATCCCAGGAGCATTAGCTGCAGGGGTTCAGGGAAAAGAGACAGATTCGGCAAAGAATGCTGAAACCACAGGGATAGAGGATCCCTTCCTAGGTGCTACCTGGACCAGAGGACAGGAGCCAATGACTCTGCTCTCGGCCACCAACCCCTCTCAGCGGTTGGGCTTCTCTCCCTCCGCTTCCCTCTCCCTTGCTGTCTAGGTGGCTTTATCTGCTGTGGATGGGAATTCTTCATATGTACGCCCAGGCCTAGTGGTGTGTCAGAGTCTCGGAAGAGATGAGGGAAAACAGCACTTAAGTTGCTCTGCTACACAAATAATGAAAGATTAAGTCCTTATTGTCACCAAGGCAGGACAAACAGCACCCAGAATGTCCCCTTTAGTTCTGGAAGAAAGGATGGTAAGTGGGGATTAGTGTACTAAGGATGACCTGGGTGTTAATCCCAATTCAGCCATGTGATCTTGAGTGACTTCTTTAATTTATTGGGGCATCTGTCTCCTTTTCTGCAAAATAAGGACAATATCAGGTGCCTTGTCTACCTTGCAGGGTTGTGGTAAGGATCAAATAGTAGCAACTCTGGAGTACAAAAAATAAATAAGCAAAAAAACCCTCTGTCTTCGAGGGTCTTACACTCTAAGTGAAAATATGTCAGCAAAACTTTATCACTGAAAATATAATTTTAAAACCTTACAACACCATGCAAATGGAAGGTATTTTGTGAAACACCTCAACTGGGGAAGGGGTCACTATCTCATTGCATTTGGGCAGCCATAACACATACATGCGTTTCTCCGAACAAAAGGGAAACTCCTTACCAGGGCTCCCCCTGCCCCCATTGCTTCCTTATTTCTCCTAATCTATGAGATTTCTATGCTATGATAAATCTAAGCCTTCCCCTTCTTTGGCCTTGAAGATTTGAACAGGGCAAACAGAGTCTCTGCAACCCATTTCAATTCTCCCAGCCTCTCCTTACGAAGAAGGACCAAACAGTGAACACAACTAGATAGGTAAAGAGCTGAGCAGTTCTGGAAGAGGAGGCTGACCTGAGAAGTCAGAGCAGATGTCCTCTCCTCCTCTGCAATGGAATGAGTGCTAGAGAGCAGAGCTCACTATACAAGAAAATCTCTAATCCATATTCTCATTTATGAAATCAGCACAAAACAGACCAATATTAGAAAGAGAAATAATTCGAAAAAACAAATATGATAAATTACATACACAATGGAAGCAGTAACTGAATAGATACTGCAGAAAATTAAAGAATAATAGAAGAAAACATCCCAGTCTTTAGATAGAAAGGAATCACAGGTACCAGCCAAACTTAGAGGATCTTCTGGATGTGTGGCCCAGAGAAGTTTTAGACCTGTAGAATAAAGAAGAAAATCTTCAAGTATCTAGGCATACAAAAATAAGTTATCTATACAGGAAAATAAAATTCAGGTTTATATCCCTTTTTAAAAAAGAAAACTTGGCCGAGTGTGGTGGCTCACACCTGTAACCCCAACACTTTGGGAGGCCAAGACGGGAGGATCACTTGAGGTCAGCAGTTTGAGACTGGCCTGGCCAACATGGTGAAACCCCATCTCTACTAAAAATACAAAAATTAGCTGGTTGTGGTGGAGGGCGCCTATAGTCCCAACTAATCAGGAGGCTAGTCCCAACTAATCAGGAGGCTGGGGCAGGAGAATCGCTTGTATCTGGGAGGCAGAGGTTGCAGTGAGCCGAGATCGTGCCATTGCACTCCAGCCTGGGCATTGAAGCGAGACTCCGTCTCAAAAACAAAAAGAAAACTCATATTAATTTTGTCACAATTCACAGGAGGAGATAAGTAAATCCATTTTATTCTTGATATCAATTAGGAAAGATCAGCTCAAATATTTAACAGTAATCATTAAGATGAAAAAGGATGTGTAAGGTTCTAACCATTAGTAAAAAGAGAATAAATAAAACTTGACCGATGCAGCAACAGAAAAAAGAATGAAATAGCGTGGGAGCATAAAAAATAGAAAGCATTTAAATAACATGATTGAATTTAAGAAAAGTTTTTTTTTTGCCAGTTGCTGTAAGAAATGTGAACAAGATACAACTCCTTTATTGGAGGACGAGGGGTTATAGATTTAAGTAAAAAACAAAAATATACCCTGTTTATAAAATTAATTAAGATAAAAGCAGAAGTTTATGAATGAGAACAACATACATAATAAATTAAAGAGCTGGTTCTTTGAACAGACCAAACCCTTGGCAGAGTCTCACCAAGGAAAAAACAGGCAAAACCACAAATATTTAACATTAGGAATGAGAAAGGGATTTAAGGAAGGGTGTGTTGACTTTTGAAATTATAAGAGGCCAGGAGCAGTTGCTCAAGCCTCTAATCCCAGCACTTTGGGAGACTGAGACACAGGAGGATCACTTGAGGCTGGGAGTTCATGACCAGCCTGGGCAACATAGCAAAAACCCTGGCTAAAAAAAAATTAGCTGGAGCTGGATGTGGTGGTGCATGCCTGTAGTCCCAGCTACTCAGGAGGCTGAGGCAGGAGGATTGCTTGAGCCCAGGAGTTTGAGGTTACAGTGAGCTGATCATGCCACTGCACTCCAGCCTGGGTGACAGAGTGAGACCCGTCTCAAAAAAAAAAAAAAAAAAAAAGAAGAAGAAGAAGAAGAAATTACAAGAGAAAAAACTTTTGTAATTGTAATTTCATATTAATGAAATGCACATATATTTTTAAAAGATGTGGTCTAGCTGTCTTGCCCAGGCTGGAGTGCAGTGGGACGATCTTGGCTCACTGCAGGCTCAAGCAATCTTCCCACCGCAGCTTTCCATGTAGCTGGGACCACAGGAGCACGTCACCACACCCGGCTAGTTTTTGTATTTTTAGTAGAGACAGGGTTTTGTCATGTTGCCCAGGCTGTCATGAATTCCGAGCTCAAGCGATCCTCCCGCCTTGGCCTCCCAAAGTGCTGGGATTACAGGTGTAAGCCACTGCACCAGGCCTGAAATGTATGATTTTATAGGAAAATATAAATTAGTAAAATTGACTTAAAGAAAGATAAAACAATTAATTTCTATTTATAACTAGCAAAAAGTTTTTTTTTTAGATTATCAGAAAAACACTCTCCTAGTTCTTACTAGGCACAGGTTATGTTATAGGCCCAGGTAATTTCTATCATACTTAAATGCTCTACAATATGGAAAAAGAGAAAAATCATACTGACTCATTTTATTTATCCTGCTAGCAAAACCTGCTGAATCTCTCTCTCTCACACACAAAAACACAAACACACCCAGAAATCAATGTAACGTACAAATACAGATGCAAAATCCAAAATAATTAACAAACTGGATTCAACAAGATAAACACCATGACCATGAGAGTATATTCACAAGGGTAAGGGTGGTTCACTAGTAAGAAATACCTCAATATAGGCCGGGTGCAGTGGCTCACGCCTGTAATCCCAGCACTTTTGGAGGCAGAGGTGGGCAGATCACGAGGTCAGGAGATCAAGATCATCCTGGCCAACATGGTGAAACTCTGTCTCTACTAAAAATACAAAAATTAGCTGGGCGTCGTGGTGCGTGCCTGTAATCCCAGCTACTCGGGAGGCTGAGGCAGGAGAATCACATGAACCAGGAAGGCAGACATTGCAGTGAGCCAAAATAGCGCCACTGAACTCCAGCACTCCAGCCACTCCAGCCTGGGTGACAGAGAAAGATTCCATCTCAAAAATAAATAAATAAATAAATAAATAAAAAAGAAATACCTCAATATAACTCAGTTTATTAATAGTTCACATTTATGTATTATCTGTGTGCTTGTCCAACCAGAATGATCTCCTTGGGGTCAGGCTCGGTGGCTTTCGCTTTTTTGAGCCAAGTATGAAGTTTTGTATTTGTATTGTTTTTATTTTACAGTATACTATGGTATATAAAACAATACTTCATTTTACGGTAAGATGGTAAATACTCAAATGTATTTATTGCTATTTCATCACTATAATAATCAGTTGTAATTATTATTATTATTTTTTAATCTGGAGCATCTTTGTTCCAAACTTCTTCCCAGTAGCAGCTGCTCCACAATCTTCTGTCCTGGAGAATCTCTCCTCTTCTTTGGTTACTGCTGTCTACATACACCTCTAAGGGACTTCATTCTTGGTACTCCCCCCACCTCCCTGCCCTTCCATGCCCCTGCCCCCCACACCCCATCCAAAGCTATGCCTGACACACAAAGAACTTTCATGAAACTGTAGTGGTCACTTAATTTCTGCAGGTGTTTGCTTGTATTTTGACATAGACACTTGGGTTTTTGGATGTACTATTCAACTTCTGTTCTTGATTAGACTGCAGAGATAATGCTTATGCTCTTTTGATCTCAATTAACAAATTGATTTGGCTGCTCTTTGATGGAGAACATTCTGTTCATTCTGTTTTCCATTCAGAAACTTGGGAGACAGTTTGCTCTGGCTTTTTGCAGGACACCTGGTGACTTCCTTTTCACCTTTCTCTGTTCTGTTCATCTGTCTCTCCTAATCTCCCTCCTTCTCCCTTCCCAGTCCCCCACATCTTGTTCCCTCCTTACTCCTCAACTAGCTATAACTCAGGAAGCTCAGCTGTGTGGGCTTATCATGGAAATAGTGGAAGCTGTGGAATAACTGAGAATTTATCCCTTTATAAGCAAGTATCTCTTGAAAGCAACAAATTGCTTGAGCCCAGAGCCCTCATGCAAGCAGGCTGATGGTCTTGAGGTGCCATGCCGTGAGGCAGCCAAACCTCTCAGAGGGGTCGTGTGCAGGTGCTCTGGTCAGCAGTCCTGGCTTGAGCTCTGCCAGCCGGGGCCAGACAAGTGAGTGTATGAGGGCTCCAGTGATTCCAACTCTCACTTACCAAGTAACCCCCACCTTCGAATCTTCCTAATGGAGGCCCTAGACATTGTGGAGCAGAGGCATGCTGGCCTCACAGTGCCTCTTTCAAATTCTTTACCAACAGAATCCAATAACATAACAAAGTAGCGGTCGTTTCATTCCACTAAGTCTGGGGTGGATTGTTACACAGCAATAGTAATTGGAATAAAAATTTGGAACAGGAGTGGGGTGCTCCTATAACATAATCCCAGATAGTTGGCACTGGCTTTGGGAAGTAGGTGGAAGCTGGAAAGGTCCTGAGAGACTGCTGGGGGAATCATGGCAGGCCTTCAAGAGGGGGTCAGTGAGGGCCTGAGGCAAACAGGGAAACGATTACTTCCAGCCAGAGGAAAGCGGACCTTTGTTGTTAAGTAGGAGAAAATTTGACAACACTGTTGCCTATGGGAAGGCAGAAAATAGAAAATGTACGTAACAAATGTGAGGATCTAGATAAGGAGATTTCTAGACAGAATACTGAAAGTGCCATCTGGCTTCTTCTTGCTGTCTATGAAAAAAATGTGAGAGGAGAGAGAGGACCTTAATAAAGAATGGTTCTGCTCTCATGTAAAATTTAGAGGAAATATAAAGAAGCCTGCAATTGCTGGGCTTGAAAATAAAACTGTTTCTTATTCCCAGCTTCTCCAGATGGCAAATGATTCTCAAATTAAGAAATGGTTTCAGGGCAATGGATCAAACCCAGAGTGGGATTGTAAAATCCTTTGTTAAAACCTTAGAAAGATCTAAGGCATCCATAGTATCTTCCAGACAGACTAAATGAGGCTCTAAAGATCTTTAGGGCATGCCTTACAAATTCCATCCGTTAAACCACAGGGCTCCTGAATCTTAAGGGTCTTGTCCCACAATAGCTCACGAGGAGCCCAAGGTATGGGAGAGTTTATTTTGCAGAGATTTGTGGGCGTGTTTTTTGTCTAATGGAGTGATTATAAATTGATACACAGTGAATCCACCAAAATTTCAAAGGACTGGACTGAAAGCAACATAGACATGGCAAAATGCAAAGAGGCTCTGGACCTGTGGACAGGAAGCAGCTAAGAAAGCTACTTAGTTGCAAACACAGATGGTCAGTGAGTGTTTTGTGCCCCTCATTCCCCTCCTCTTTGAACAGAAATGTCTGCGGTAGGTATCCCATCCCTAGATCATCATTGCATGTTGGGCATGCGGGGCAGGTAACTTTTCCTTTTAGTTGGTCTTTAGATTGCAGGAACTCTATTTAAGGAACTGTGCCTGGATTGAATTAGATGAGATCCTGGCCCTTGACCTTAAACCTGGTATTATAAGGAGATGAGACTTTTAGGACATCTTGGGAGTGGGTAAGCACATTCTATTTTATTTTACTTCATTTTTTGAGTCAGGGTCTCACTCTGTTGCCCAGGCTGGAGTGCAGTGGTGTAATGATGGCTCAAACCTTGAGCTTCTGGGCTCAAGCAATCCTCCGCCTCAGCCTCCCAAGTAGCTGGGGCTACAGGCATGTACCACCACATCTGACTAATTAAAAACTTTTTTTTTTTTTTTTGGTAGAAATGAGGTCTTGCTGTGTTGCCCAGACTGGTCTTGAACGCCAGGCCTCAAGTGGTCCTCCTGCCTTGGCCTCCTTAAGTGTTGGGATTACAGGTGTAACCACAGTGGCTGGCCGGTAAGTGCATTTTAAGTAAGAGTAACAAAAATAATTTTTAACCAGCGGGTAGAAAGTGGAGGATTTAAAACAAGTTTGCAAAATTTTTGCCACTCCTCCCATAGAAAGATAGGGGTCTATATCCTCACCCCTTGAATCTAGGCTTACCATATGACTGGCTTTTGACCAATAAAATGCAACAGAATTGGGGCTGTGTGACTTCTGAGGCCTGCTCATAAAAGGCAATGTAGCTTCTGCATTGTTTAATGGGACACTCATGTTTTGAGCACTAAGTCAGCTCATAAGAAGTCCAACTACCAGCCAGTCGTGGTGGCTCATGCCTGTAATCCCAGCACCTTGGGTGGATCACCTGAGGCCAGGTGTTCAAGACCGGGCTGGCCGACACAGTCATTTCTATTAAAAATACAAAAATTAGCTGGGCATGGTGGCGCATGCCTGTAGTTCCCGCTATTCTGGAGGCTGAGGCACGAGAATTGTTGAACCTGGGAGGTGGAGGTTGCATTGAGCTGAGATCACGCCACTGTACTCTAGTCTGGGCAATAGAGTAGACTGTCTCAAAAAAAGTTAATAAAAAAATAAAGAAGTCTGACCACCTTGAGGCCACCATGTTGCAAGGAAGCCAAGCATCTCCAAAAGGCCTCATAAGGTTCTCCAGTCAGCGGTCTCAGTCTCCGAGTCCTCCCCACCGAGGTGTCAGTCACCTCAGTGAACATGGCTTCAAATGATTCCAGTCCCAGCCCTTAAGTCACCCCTAGTCTTTAAGTCTTCCCAGCTAAGGCCTCAGATACTGCAGAGCAGAGAGAAGCCACCTGCTTTGCTCTTTTTTTTTTTTTTTTTTTTTGAGACGGAGTGTCACTGTTGTCTATTGTTGGCCTGGGCTGGAGTGCAATGGCACAATCTCGGCTCACTGCAACCTTTGCCTCCTGGGTTCCAGCAATCCTCCTGCCTCAGCCTCCTGAGCAGCTGAGATTATAGGCGCCTGCCACCATGCCCAGGTAATTTTCATATTTTTAGTACATATGGGGTTTCACCATGTTGGACAGGCTGGTCTCGAACTCTTGGCCTCAGGTGATCCACCCGCTTCGGCCTCCCAAAGTGCTGGGATTACAGGCGTGAGCCACTGCTCCTGGCCCGCCTATTCTGAATCACTGACCTAAGAACATATGACCATAACAGAGAGAAACCTTAATTTTGTAAATGCATCATAGAAAGAATACATTGTTTGGGATAACTAAGAATTAATTCCTTTACAAACAGACAGTCACTTTCAAAAATTTTTTTGTTATTATTTTAACACATCGGATAAACAGTAAAAATACCATATTTATAAATATTTTCCCACTTCATGAAACAAAACAAAATTCTTTTCCTTTCTCAGGGATTCAAAGTTGTTATGGTGAATGTTAATTAGTAAGTATGCTTTAAAACAGATGCATCTTCAGGGCTACTAGGCTCTCTGTGACTGCACGCCTGGATCACATGATCCAAACGTCATACCAGTATGTGTGAGTCACATGCTGTTTTAATGGTAAAACAAAACCTATTTCTACAAAACATGAGCTTTGAGTAGTAATGAAAAACTGTCTTGAAACCAGTATAATCGTCTTTATTCCCAAGTGCCTGCTGTGAGCCTAGTACTATTGATCAACATTATTCAGGCCAAGGAAAATAATTGTAATCAACTGATTAAAAGGGCTAAGTTTATATCATTGATTGACAAGGGCTTTCAACCCTTGATTTTAACAGCTTGATGAAAGCCACTCAGCAAAACTCTTCAATAAGTTTCCAACACCAATTCACCTCACTGCACTGAATAAATAAAACATCTCCATATCCAACTTCAATTTCTTCCCAATATTCCACATCCTGACAGGGATCAAGGGCACAAGAAGAACATTTACAACCCACATAATGTTCTCATCACAATGGATTTTGTACTTAACAAAATTAAATACAAATTCCTCTAGAGAGTGACACACAGGAAGCTGGGCCTCCCATAGCTGCCTCTGTTAATTAATTAATTAATTCTTTTTTTTTTTTTTTTGAGACGGAATCTTGCTCTGTTGCCCAGGCCGGAGTACAATGGCATGATCTCGGCTCACTGCAACCTCCACCTCCCGGGTTTAAGTGATTCTCCTGCCTCAGCCTCCCGAGTAGCTGGGATTACAGGCGACTGCCACCATGCCTGGCTAATTTTTGTATTTTTAGTAGAGACAAGGTTTCACCATGTTGGCCAGGCTGGTCTCGAACTCCAGACTTCAAGTGGTTCACCTGCCTCAGCCTCCCAAACTGCTGGGATTACAGGCGTGAGTCACTGTGCCTCACAACTCCTCCATTAATTTAAATGCTTGGTGAATTTTTCCTTTTGTTGCAAGAACCTTGTCTTCTTTTTGTTAAAATCTAAGACAAGCCAGATACTTGCCTGAATATCTGGCAGTTTGAGTTCCTGGGCTCGTCTTGTAACTTGGAGTTCAGTAGTTTCACGAAAAATTCAATTTTAATCCCAAATAGACTGCTCTGACATAGCTCAAGAAATCACTTCGACAAGTTTTTAATACCAAGCCATCTAGTGGAACTGAACTAAATCTCTGAGTCTTCCTATACTTTCAGTTTTCATATATTGCAATCATCAATATGCCTGCCTGTAAGATGCTGACTTCCTTTTAATTACTGCTTCAGATTTATTGTTTAGGGCTTGGGAATGAGATAATCAAATTCATCACAAGGGTACATAAAGCAAGACAAATGGCCAAGAAGGCGCTCCTTTGGAAAGAACATACAAAGTTTACCACACACAGTCTGTCCCACCTATTTTGACTCTGTCTCATCTATTTGGGAGGTATAAACATCCTCCCATTTTCCTTCTGATTATGGTTCTTTTGGGCCAATGGCTCTCAACCATGGCTGTGTATGAGAATCACAGGGAAGACTGTGATACATTTGGTCTGGTTTGTGCTGGGCATCTGCAGTTTGTAAAAGCTCCCCAAGTGATTCAAATCACACGTAACCACTGATTTAGGTAAACCTACTAAATAATTGGGTCCTAGATAGTCAAATTATTATTTTACAAAGCTAATTGTTTTACTAATTGAATCAAGCTCTATATTATCTATTTTAAATTTATTTTTTCCTCTCTCTTAAAATACTAACTTAATTAAGCTGCTTTCCTTATTAGTCTTTAATTGAATTTTTTTGACCCTCTCAATGCAAAATAAAAAAAGATTATTCACTCATCATTTTAGGCTTATTTTCCTTATCCTATTCTGAGTTGGTGTACACTAACAATCATTTTAGATATGATGAGTGATTTTTTATTGTATCCTGGTCATTCTGGATATTGTGTTAGGAGACTCTGGATCTTACTTAAATCTTCTCTTTGAGCAGGCTTCCACTAGAAGTGGGCCAGGAGCAGAAGCGGAGGACAAATGCTTTACTGCTGGATGGGAGTGGAAGTCCAGGCCCCTCAACATGGCTTCCATTGACACCGCTCTTGTGGGGAGTATGACAGGCGCCTCATAGCCTTCATGAGGGGGTGGAAACCTAGGCATGTCCCTCTGCTTCCACTGACATACTGAGAGGGGTTGGGTACCTCATTACCCCTAGGTTGGCTCCCCACTGAGCCTCCTTGACACCAGGCCAGCAGGGAAGGGTCAGGAGAGGGGTACCTCTTTACAGCCAGGCGAGGGTGGAGGGCTAGGCTATTCACTAGGCCTTTGCTCATGAGAGCTGGAGGCACCTGCATATTTTCCCCCTGGTGCTTTTCTGGAGAAGGGTGCTTATTGTCAAAAAGGATTCTGTTTTGCTAGGCTACCTCTTTCCTGTACTTTTGGCAAGAAAGAGCAGGCTCTTCTCTGTGCCTGCTGGTGTTTCTGGATGGCGGGCTTCTCCAGCAGCCAGTCTGGGATAGAAAGGAGGCAAAAAGAAAAGCCAGGGAACCCCTCCCTGCCAAGTTCCTCCGGAGTCCTGAGGTCCCTAGCTGGTCCACTTTCCTCTCTCCAGCATTCAGAATCTTCTTAAATTTGTTTTATGATATAATGTCTAGGGTTTTTAGCTGTATTTAGTGAGACAGGTAGGGAGAAATGCATCTCTTCCATTTTGTTTAGAACTGGAAGGCCCAACTTCTCATTCTAGATAATGCCCCAAACAAATCAGAAATGTAGTTTCTCCTTCAGTGGTTTCTGATGCAGGGGGAGGAGCCAGGAGGCAAACATCACAGGCTGGACAATGGGAACCACATTTGGAGAGAAGAGACTGCAAGTTTCCCTCTCTTTAAAATGCTGATAATTCTCAAACGTGCATGCCATGCTTAGACCTTTCTCTGGAGCTTCAGATGGGCATTTCTGCCTGTCTAGGGAAAGCACAAACAGGAGTCTCCTGGAGAGCCCAGGGGGACCACATATTTAACCTGGACAAAATGACACTCATCACCTTACCCTTACTACTCTTCTTTCTCAGGGCCGTATCTCAATAAACTACCACCAGCCATACCACCTCCCAAGCCCAAAAGAGAATGCCTCAATTTCCCCAACTCATCCATTCTCAGCTGGGAGGCAGCACAGGCTCTGGAGCCACACTGGGCTCCAATTTTGGCACTACCTCCTACTGACTTTATGTCTTCAGATAAGCCCTATCAATGCTCCGTGCCTCAGTTTCTTCACCTTCAAGTGGGGTTTCATCCTCACAGGGAGGATGAAAAAATTATCTAAAGTAATACAGGTAGAAAATTAAACTAGTGCCTGGCTCATAGAAAATATTCCAAAAAATGTTAACCTTAATTAAGAATAACTCAGAAACCTCTTACATCTTGTCTCTTCTCTCCATTTCTGGTGTCAGTTTATCTGTTGAGATTATTCCAAGAACCACTGAAATGATATTTATTTCACCAGCCTCTTGTCACTTCGGTATATATTTGTAATGCTGTCAGAATTAGCTTCCTAAGAACACAAACCTCATCACGCCACTTGAAAGTGGTTGCTCTGCATTGTTAATAGCAGCGGAGCACACACTCCTTTTAAGAATTTGAAAAAAGCTATGAGAGCCCAGTGCAAACATGCACAAGTATTTGCATATACACGTTGAGTATACCTTATCCAAAGTGCTTAGAACCAGAAATGTTTTAGAGTTTGCATTTTATTCAGATTTTGGAATAGTTGCATATATAATGAGATATCTTGGGGATGGAACCCAAGTCTAAAATGACATTCATTTATGTTTCCTATAAATCTTATATACATAACCTGAAGGTAATTTTATTTTTCCCTTGGGGACATTGAATAAGCTGTGCTGTGTGCCTGCGTTTTCACTGCAACCTGTCACATGCGGTCAGATGTGGAATTTTCCACTTGTGGCGTCATATTGGTGCTCAAAAAGTTTTGGAATTTGGAGCGTTTTGGATTTTGGATTAGGGATGCTCAACCTGTACGTATGAGCCTCCTCAAACGTTTCCTTGTCCTGAAAAGCCATTTCTGCCATCTTCTGCACCCTCTCATGGAACTTCATGCTCACCTTTGCTTTTGCATTTAACAAGCTGCACTGTGATTATTTTTGTTTGCATTTGCCTCTCCCACTAAACGACAAGCAGAAGCTGCATCTTCTCGTCCTTATTTCCCTCCTACCTACCAGGTAGGTGGTAGATGATAGAATTTATTCAATGTGTGGAAGACAGAAAAGCTATGGATGGATTAAAAAGGTTCTCCTTGCTTAGAAGACTGATGGTTCCCATGTGTTCCTTATCAAAGCCAACCCTTAATCACAGCCTTAAAAGCTTTATTCTTACTGGTTACCTTGCAGGTACTTTCTCCTTTCTCTCCTCATCCCCCTCCCCAAGCTCTTGTCCACGGCTTCCAAATCCATGTCTCTGCTAAGGACTGAGAATGTCTGTGACCTCCCACATGTTGAAACCCTAATCCCCAGTGTGATGGTATTTGGAGGTGGGGCCTATGGGAGGTAATTAGGTCATGAGGGTGGAGCCCTCATGCTGGGATTAGTGTCTCTATAAGAAAAGACAGGCCAGAACCTGCTTCCTCCTCTCTTTCCCAAGTGAGGATACAATGTGAAGGCAGCCAGTCCTCTGTAAACTGAAAGGAAAGCCCTCACCAGAGCTCAAACATGCTGGCACCCTGATCTTGGACTTCCAGCCTCCAGACTGGGAAATAAATTCCTGTTGTTTAAGCCACTCGGTCTGTGGTTTCTTGTTACAGCACCCCATACTAAGACAGTCTCCATCCTAGGTTGCTCTTTGACTGTGTATTGGGCCTTGCCTCAAATGAAGCCCATTTGAGACTGATCTTTCTCACACTCTGCTACCACATCCCTGCTTCTTTTCCTGTATTTCCCATCTTGGTGAGTCACCAGCACCAAAGCCTGTTGTTCTCGCACATAAACAGGTCTTGAACCCATCTCCCCCTCTTTATGGTCCTTGCTTGAGTTCAGGTCCTTGTAATTTCTTAAGCAGCATCTTAACTGCTTTTCCTGTCACCAGTCTTGACCTCTCTAGCTCAACCATCAACACTCATTTATTGAATACCTACTGTATGGCAGGCAGTGTTCTGGGAACAAGAGAGTCCCCGACCCTTCTCCCATGGAGTCTATGTTCTAATGGGGGTGTGGGGGAGCCAGACTGAAAAGAACTGTAATAATGTGATAGGTGGTGATGTGGCCTGTGAAGAAGAATAAAGTGTGTAAAGGCATACAGAGGGATAAGATGGAGTTGAGGGTATCATTCTGAACAAGCCTTTTAAAGTTATATTTGGGCAGAGGCCTGAATGAAGTGAGGAAGCCATTCAGTTATCTGGGAGAACACTCCAGGGGAATGAAAACCGAGAGCAAAGATTAGACAGTGAGGGCACTGAAAGCTGACTTCATCCGACTCTGATTTCTACAGGCACGGGACTGCCAGTTTGCAAGGGGGCAAAGAGCAGTTTCTAATTATGGAACATTTGACTATGTGATAAGAACGATGTTGAGGACTTTCCACGCATTATTTCATACACCTCATTTTGGGCCTCAACATTCAACTGAGATGGGTGCTACTGTTAAAATGGGGCATGAATTCAACAACCACCCATCTGCTTCCAAATATCCTAACACCTGTGTTGCCAGACCCCACTGGGGTACGATTTTTCTTTTGTCCTTTACCATTTATGGTGTAATGATCTTTAAATGTAATATAAGATATTTTTACAACTCAACAAGCTTTGTGAAAGGCTATTAGAGGGGATGGTAAGGGCAGACATCAGAGGTGGCTCCCAAGAAGCAGAATGGCTGCTCCCTCAACAGGAGCCAAAGTAGTAGTTCAGCAAACTCAGGAGAGAGGACCCTGAGCCTGTCAACTTTACTTGTTCCCACTAGATATACCTCTAACCATGGCACACTGTAAAGAGGTCTATGCTTAGATATGGTTCCAATAAAATGAAATCCTTCTAATGTTTATTATATTAAAAAAATCAGATTCCCCCTGTAGTGCAGAACTTCATCATAACAATTCTGTGTAAAGAAAGTTTGTTCTGGACCTTAGCCAATAACAAAGAAACAAACTCATTTATTTAATGGCTATAGTCTAGGACCAGTATAGGTCACCTCCCAGTGGTGTGTGTGTGGTAGTGGCGGGGATGAGGGGTTGTTGCTAAGTGAGACAATACACGCAGATGTCCACTATAAGGAATGAAAATCATCAAATATAAGGTGATTTCTTTATCTTATACTACTCTTGTTTAAGGAAAATCTTTTGATGAGACTGTCCTCAAACATTAAACCATGGTCAGTGACTTAAAGAAAATTTAATTTTTGATACAGATGCGGGATCATGAGGCTTTCTAGAAAACACACACTCTCTCCAACTCTGTCTTAGTCCATTTAGGTGGCTATGACAAAATACCATAAACTGGTGGCTTATAAACAACAGAGATTTACTCCTCACTGTTCTGGAAGCTAGAAGTCCGAGATGAGGGTGCTGGTGGCCCTTGTCCAGGTTGCAGACTGCCAGCTTCTCGTAGTGTCCTCACATGGCAAAAGGGCGAGGGTCTCTCTGGGGCCTCTTGTATAAGGTCGATAATCCCATTATGAGGGTAGAAACCTCCCAAAGGTCCCATCTCCGAGTTCCATCACTTTAGGGGTTAGGATTTTGACATACGAATTTTGGGGGAACACATTCAGACTTTAGCACTCTGTGTCTCTCTGTCTCTCTCTCACACACATATGCACAAGTGATAAAAAACTCTAATGGCAGAATTGAATTTGGGAGCAAGTCCAACTTTTAACAGATGTTTCCAAGAAGTACCCAAAACAACAAAAGTGAAAAAATTTGGGGAACAGAATAGTTAGATAAGTGGTTCTCATCTCTGGCTGCATTGTGCAGTCACCTAGGAAGCTTTATTTTATTTTTCCTTTAAGTTTTTTTTTTTGTAGAGACAGGGTCTTGCTATGTTGCCCAGGATGGTATTGAACTCCTAGGCTCAAGCGGTCCTCTCACTTTGGCTTCCCAAAGTGCTGGGATTATAGGTGTTAACCATTGTGCCCAGCCGGCCTGGGGAGCTTTACTACATGCTGATGCCTAGGTCTACCAGCAGAGATTTGATTTCATTGATCTGGAGTATGACCTGGGTATCAGTAATTTTAAGAACTCTCCAGGTCATTCTAATGTGCAGCTGAAGTTGAGAACCCCTGAGTTACGACTACTAACATACTAACATTTTTTATTTGGCTTTAAAAGTGAAAACTAAATAAAATAAAAATCAGATCTTCTAAATAGCAGGTTAACAGTAAAACCACTATATTTTTTCTGGCCTTCTTGAGACTGTAGGACCTTTTCTTCTTTGAGGAGGTAGGATTGCAATTGAGAGAAACAAACTGTACAAATAAAAGTATAACGTGGCAGCTCTCTTTAAAGGTGCTGTTTTTTCCCCCCAAAAGAAATGAAGACATTTTCTTTTTCTTGTTCTCCTTTTTTGTATCTTTCTTTTTTTTTTTCTTCTTTGAGAGAGAGTCTTGCTCATGTTGCCCAGGCTGGAATGCAATGGTGCCATCTTGGCTTACTGCAACCTCCGCCTCCTGGGTTCAAGCGATTCTCTTGCCTCAGCCTCCCGAGTAGCTGGGATTACAGGCACCTGCCACTACGTCCAGCTAATTTTTGTATTTTTAGTAGAGATGAGGTTTCGCCATGTTGGCCAGGCTGGTCTTGAACTCCTGGACTCAAGTGATCTGCCTGCCTCGGCCTCCCAAAATGTTGGGATTACAGGCGTCAGCCACCGTGCCTAGCCCTTTTTTGTATCCTAATGGACCATACCTTCGGAGCTCTTGATATGCAGACCAGGGCCAATACAAACACTCTCATCTTGATTATTCAGTTTCCTGCAGGCCTACAAGTCACTAACCCTCAAAAGGTTAAGACGAACTATTTTAGAAAGCTATTATTAATGTAAGAAAGATTTAAATATATAAATAAAGAAAATGAGAGAAAGAGAGCAACTTTGGCAATTAAGTTAGGTAGAAAGATACCTAATTTTGTGGCTACCTCTGGCTTTGAGATTAGAAGAACCTGCACTGAAACACTGCGCTAGTGGTCAACTTCTCTGAGAATGTATTTCATCTATAAAATGAGACTTCCTGCCCAGGATTCTTACAATGATTGAGATATAGTCTGGTTAAATCATTTAAGAAACACCTGGCATGACACATGCGATGAATGTTAGTTCTGTTATTTCTTTCCTCTTAAAACAGGATTTTTTTTTTTTAAATAGGGTCTCGCTCTATTGCCCAGGTTGGAGTGCAATGGTGCGATCTTGGCTCACTGCAACCTCTGCCTCCTGGGCTCAAGCAATTGTCCTTCCTCAGCTTCCTGAGTAGCTGGGACTACTGGCTAATTTTTGTATTTTTTGTAGAGATGGGGTTTCACTATGTTGCCCAGGCTGGTCTCGAACTCCTGAGTTCAGGTGATCTGCCTGCTTCAGCTTCCCAAAGTGTTGGGATTATAGGTGTGAGCCACTGCTCTGGGCTGCAAACAGGATTTTAGTTTCATGTGTTATCTGTCAAAGGGAGAGGCAGGTAGCAGGTGGCTGTTGGAACTGGCCTAGGTCAAACACACTCGGGATTAGGGGCTAGGTCACACACACAAATGATGAAGCCCAGCTCTATTCTTGGTGAGCTTTGTGACCTGGGCAGATTGCTTTACCTTTCTGAGCACCAGTTTTCTCTTCAGAGCAAGGTATTACTGTGCTGTGCACCTACGGGGCTGCCACAGTGAGCAACCTAGGCACTGTGCCGATGGGCTGGTGGCTTCCCTGCCTCTCCCACGGGTCCACAAGGCTTGTAGGCAGAGGCTACGTGATGTATGCTCGCACCACCAGTGCCTGCCAAATGCACAGCACATGGGAGGTGCTCCAAAATGTTTACTGAATGAAAGAGAGCTCTGATAAAGACAGCTGTCTAAAGGAAGCCTATTATTGCCGCAGCTTAGTGACATCTATTTCTGCAAATGTAGAGATGTAAAAAATATATACATCTCCGTGTATGGCTTTGTTTTAAAGCCATCTTGCCTCTAGCAATCTGACCTCTGGATAAATTAAGGTGGTACTGTACTAATTTGCTTACACTTTAGTTCTTAAAAGGCATTGTGTTTCTTTAACAACATAGCTTTTTAAAGGAGTCATAAATTGGCCCTAGTGGTTGGTGCTTTCAGAGGTTGCTTTGAGACATCTTTTACATATGAAATTGAATTTCCAACTACAGTACTGATGAAAATGGACTCTACTTTGTGCCCAAAAGCAGTGACTTTTGGTATTATAAATTGGTTTGCTTATTGGTCAGATTTTTGCACATGTAAGGAAAAACACACACACACACACAAAAGCAGTTTGCTCAGTAGCGTTTGGCATAAGCAGCTGTCTCTAACCAGTATAACAAAAGGCGTTTGCTTCTGAACACATGTCAGGAAAACCATCAATAGGGGAGCTCTGAAATTCTGACTTCTTTCTCTCTTATTAACAAAAAAAGAGAGAGAATGTGGCTTAGTCGTCACATTTCTTAGAAGTATTTTAAAACCATGTGGCTCACTCAAATCCAATAATAAAGTCATTGAGTGCTAAAAAGAAATTATAAGAGGCGGGAAAAGAATGTTTCATTGCCAAAGCCATCAGAATAAGAAAAAAAATTCATCTGTGTTTTTCTAAATTTCTCTATAATATAGACATTGTTTTTTTTCTAAGAAGAGAGGTTTCCAAATATCTAATTTTGCTAAGTGACTCTCTTTGTTATAACATGCAGAACTATAAACATTGTGCAAGATGTTCAAAATAATACAGCTCCCAGGACTACTGAGAATTAATTAGGAAGGTAAATTTATTACCTAAATAAATTAATAAAGCTGAGTGCCACTCAGGGTCTGACATTAAGGGATTATATACTTTCCATTAAAAAGAACTAATAAATATAGTTTAAAGGATTGAGGGAGGGCCAAGGGAGTGAGTAGGCTAGTGCACACCAGCACAGGCGGTGCCAGACGTCAGCTGACTGTATCCATTGAGGTTACCATGGAAACCCCTTCCTTTGGGACACTGCCATGAGGGTAGGGTGCTTTAGAAATGGTGATGGGGCACAGACCGGCGGGCGGATGGATTTCAGCAGGGTTCACCCTGTACACATACAAGGACAATCCATCTTCCAAACGAAATGATATCTTTCTAGCAAGTCACGTCAAATAGAGCAATAAAGCATGAAGTCTGGCATAATTACAGTCCATTTACCTTTACAAAACAGTCACATTGGTTCAGATAATTGTCTCTTTTCTCTCCCCTGCTTGCTTTGTATTCTCCACAGAACTAAAGGAGGTATTTGTGCAATTAATTGGCTGCTTCCTTAGCCATCAAGCCCATACTGATAAAAAGGGACTATATCAAAACAACATTAATGGGCAGATTCAAACATTCTTCAGACCAAACACATCAGGCAAAACTAACACGACTCAACAACAAAAGAAGGGTAAGAAGAATTCTAGCTGAGGTAAGGTTATATGTTACGGTTAATGTGATCTCACTCAAAACTGGCGAACAGATTTTTTGTTTACGCAAATTAAACTCAGTCTTGGCAACCTGCTCCATGGATGCTGGTTTGGGAGGACTAATGCTCACATGAACTCTAGTGGCAGAAGTGCATTTATTCAAGCAACATGCTTCAGCCACGGGGAGCAATCTTTCCCACCAATTTACAGTGATCTCTAGTATGATTTTCAAAGAGATTGTGATCAAAGTTTTGGACACAACATTGCTAATTAAGTAGGCTATTTCTTGCTTCTGTTTTCCATATCAAGCCTCAGCAACCACAAGTTCCCCAGCTCACAAAACATTCAAATTGACTCTACTGTCCCTGTAAAAATTTTAACCTTTCTTAACAATTTTACAACTAATGCTTTAATTTAATACTACATACAAATATAGCCTAGTGACTCAAAGGGGATGATGCCAATTTGACAATAATGCAGATTCCAGTTGGCTGAAACCCTAACCTTAGTGTGCAATATTTATACTTAGAAAGGGGTCACCCGTAACTTAATGTTTCATGTTGTTTACAATTATATGACCATGCCATTTGTGAGAACAGTGTTTGCTGAAAAGAGTCTCAAAAACCTGTCACGATTTCCTGCTTTTATCTTTCCTGTGTGAGTGACTAAAATCATCATTAAATGGTAAATTGAATAATTCTTGCTAATGGAAGAGGGGAAAAAAGTGCCAAATTCAGCTTTTAATTATGTTTGCTTAGGCTTACATGAAGATCAAGGTTTGTCTCCTGAAAACAAACCAACTAATGACAAAGAGTGGAGAGATGGTTCTCATAAAGATTAACTGATAATCCAGTCTGTACTGAGTTATATATTTTAGGATAATAGAAAAGTACATGATATAACTACATACCTATTAGAATGGCCAAAAAAAAAAAAAAAAAAAGACAGTATCAAATACTGGTGAGGATGGGAAGTAACAGAAACTCATTCATTCCTGGTGGAAATGGAAAATGATACAGCCATTTTGGAAAATATTGGCAGTTCTTACAAAGCTAAATTTAGTCTTATCACAGGATTGAGCAATAGCACTCCCATTTACTCAATAGATTTAAAAACTTGTGTCCATACAAAAAACCTGCTTGCAAATGTTTATAGTAGCTTTATTCATAGTTGCCAAAAAGTGGAAGCAATCAACAGATGAATGGAGAAACAAATTATGGCACCTCCATATAATGAACTATTTCTTGACTAAAAAAAAAAAAAAATGTGCCAACAAGCCATGGAAAGACATGGTGGAATCTTAAAGGCCTACTGCTAAGTGAAAGAAGTCAATCTGAAAAGGCTACTTCTGTATGATTCTAATTATATGACATTCTAGAAAAGGCACAACTGTAGAGACAGTAAAATGATTAGTGGTTCCTGTAGGTTCAGGGGAAAGAGGGAAAGGAATGAACAGGTTACATACACAGGATCTTTACAGCAGTGAAACTGTTCTGTGTGATACTGTAATGGTGGATACATGACACTATACATTTGCCAAAACCTACAGAACTCAACAGCATCAAGAGTGAACCTTAATGTAGGCAACTTAAAAAAAATTAGGAGGTTGGGGGGTTTCAGGAAGGAATGCAAAATGTGACAAGAGAATCCACCTATAATAAAAGGTAGGGCCAGGCACGGTGACTCACGCCTGTAATCCCAGCACTTTGGGAGGCCAAGGCAGGTGGATCATGAGGTCAGGAGTTTAAGACCAACCTGGCCAAGATGGTGAAACCTCGTCTCTACTAAAAATACAAAAAAATTAGCCGGGCGTGGTGGCGGGCACCGGTAATTCCAGCTACTCGGGAGGCTGAGGCAGAGAATTGCTTGAACCCGGGAGGCGGAGGCTGCAGTGAGCCAAAATTGCGCCACTACACTCCAGCCTGGGTGACAGAGCGAGATTTCATCTCAAGAAAAAAAAAAAAAAGGTATGAAACAATCTCACTGAGGAGGGCGGAAGGAAAAGGTGCTGACCTAGGTAACTTTGGTAATGAGTGGAGTGTGTAAGATTAAAGGGAAAAGGAAGTGCATGTAGCACTGTACTCTATTTGATAAAGTCGTGCCTCACAGGAGTACAGGTTAACAATGCTGATACTGCTATGCACGGATACTGAAAATGAACAATTAGGTAAATGGACAGTGGATGGTGCAAGCCAGGTTTCTCACTTTCGGACAGGGAATTTAAAGATAAGCAATGGGGGAAGGCTACAATGACTCATGTGGTCATGGACTAGAGTGAGAGACACTAGTATAAACTCATGTTTAACTTCATATAAAGGTGGTCACATACAAAAATATTTATAAAGATGTGTATATACACAGATTATACACATATATTTCTGTCCTGTGCCAGCTGAGAGGACCTAAAAGAAACGAATCCCCAGTAGCAACAAGCACATCTAGTACTCAGATATGTTTCTTTCTTTCTTTTGTAGAGACAGTGTCTCACTATTTTGCCCAGGCTGGTCTCAAACTCCTGGGCTCAAGCAATCTTCCCATCTTGGCCTCCCAAAGTGCTGGGATTACAGACGTCCAGCCTAGTAATATTCTAACACAGAATTATGTGATGATTGTACAACTGCATAAATTACTAAAAATAATTATACCTTACAATGGGAAAATTTTATGGTATATAAATATATTAGTTTGCTAGGGCTGCCATGATAAAGTATCACAGACTAGGTGGCTTAAACAACAAAAATTTATTTCCTTGAAGTTCTGGAGGCTGGAAGTTTAAAATTAAGATGTTAGTAGAGTTGTTCTTCCTTTTTTTTTTTTTTTTGAGATGGAGTCTCGCTCTGTTGCCCAGGCTGGAGTGCGGTGGTGTGATCTCGGCTCACTGCAAGCTCCGCCTCCTGGGTTCACACCATCCTCCTGCCTCAGCCTCCCGATTAGCTGGGACTATAGGCACCTGCCACCACACCTGGCTAATTTGTTTGTATTTTTAGTAGAGATGGGGTTTCACCTTGTTAGCTAGGATGGTCTCAGTCTCCTGACATTGTGATCTGCCCGCCTCAGCCTCCCAAAGTGCTGGGATTACAGGCATGAGCCACCGCGCCCGGCCAGTAGAGTTGTTCTTCTGACGGCTTCTCTCCTTGCCTCGTAGATGGCTGTCTTCTCTCTGTCTTCACATGGCCTTCCCTCTGTACCTGTGTTCTAATCTCCTCTCATGTGGACACCAGTCATACTGGATTAGGGCCCACTCTTATGATCCCACTTTAACTTAATTACTACTTTAAAGACCCTATCTCCAAATACAGTCACATTCTGAGGTACTGGGGGTTCGGACTCTGATGTATAAATTTTGGGGGAACACAATTCAGTCTGTAACAGTGAATTATACCTCAAGAAAGCTATTTTAAAAAGTCAATATGATGGGAAAGAAACAGGGTAGGGGTATATGTGAGTGGAGGTGCAGTGTGGACTAAGACCAGAGATGTAACTACCAAGTGCCATATGATGGAATAATTTTACTTCTGGATATGTAAATGTGAACCTACACAGAATTCTGTTATTAAAAAAACAGGTTTAAAAGGCAGTCTTTGGCCAGGTGTGGTGTGGCTCATGCCTGTAATTCCAGCACTTTGGGATTTGAGGCTGAGGCAGGAGGATTGGCTGAGGCCAGGGAGTTCCAGACCAGCTTGGGCAACGTGAGACCCTGTCTCTACAAAAAAAATTTTCAAAGTTTAGCCAAGAGTAGTGGCGTGCATCTGCAGTCCTAGCTACTTGGAAGGCTGAGGAGACAGGATTGCTTGATCCCAGGAGTTTAAGGCTGCAGTGAGTTATGATCGCGCAACTGCACTCCAGCCTGGGCAACAGAGCGAGAACCTGTCTCTTAAAAAAAAAAAAGGTAGTCTGAACAACTGGGGAAATTTAAATATGTACTGAATATTAGATGATTTTATGGAAATATTAATATTTTAGATATGAAAATGGTATTGTGGTTATGAAGGAGAATGTCCTTATTCTTCGGAGAGGCACACGTGTATTTCAAGGGTGAAGTGTCACAAGACAGAGAAATAAAACACATATGGCAAAAAATAAGCCCTTAGTGAATATAGGGATGGGGAACATGGGTGTTCCCTGTACTATTCTTTCAAATTCTCTGTTAGTTTGAAATTTTTCATAATAAAAATTCAGAGGGATAGAATTAGCAGTGAACTCTGAGGGAACAGAATGCTCTCAAATTAGGAAAGATTTGCTTATCAGAGATTTCCTTTATTCCCTTCCTTCCTTGCTAACTAAAGTAGAAAATATATTCTCCTAAAGCTTGCACCCAATTATAGCTCCTTATAAGTGAGTGAGAAATGGTTAGTGTCTATCTCTGCTCCATAAAGTCTAGAATAACACATAACATAGATTTTGAGTTTTTAAAGTTTGGCATGGAGGAGGCCAAGGAGTCTGGTTATAGCTCACTTCAAATAACAAATAACAAGACCTCTTTTAATAAGAGTAGCAGACTGGAAACCTAGGGCAGAATATGGCCTATAGACATGTTTTTTTATTTGGTTTGCAAGGCATTTTAAAGTTAGTTCATAATACTTAACAATTAGGAGATTTCACATAAAATGCAGAAAAAATCAGAAAAATTTCTGATTTTTCTAGGCAAATCCAAAGCTTTGGCCCAGTGGATTCTGGCATGGCCCAAACCTTCTGGAGCGGAGTGGCGGCTGCCGCGTCATGAGGTATATGCTGCATTCATGTATGTACCCATCTGATTCCCAAAGGCATTTGACTTTGTGAGAAAGAAAACATGCAAACTTAACTTAAATACTATACACACACACACACACACACACACACACACACACACACACATATATATATAGGCAAATAGGAAGCTGTCCTTTCTGACAGAATTCCTTTTACCATCATCCCCCGCTCTTTTTCCCTTTATATGGTTGTGAAAAATGACAGTGTTATGTTGGGAGGAGGTAAGACTGAAAGGAGGGTATCTGGGAATTTATTGTAATTTTTGGGTTCATAATACCTTTGTCCAACAGTAATCAAAACAGTAACTGGCACAAGGATATCTAACAGACCAATAGAACAGAGCAGAGAATCCGGAAGAGGTGTATGGACACTCGGTTTATGACAAATATGGCACTGAAGAGCAATGGGGAAAAATGATCTCCCCTGCACAGAACACAAAAGCACACGTACCACAAATTACTATCTACGTAGTAATTTAAAACATACTACCAAACTACTCATGGCTTAAAGAGGAACTCACAATGGAAATCACAAAATAATTAAAACTGAACAACAAAGGTAGTATCACACATGTGAAGTTCAGCTCAAGCCATTCTTAAATACAAATTTACAAATTCAATGAATTTTTAAGACTAAATTTAAAAACAAAACAGTTAAGCCCCCAACTAAAAAGGCTAGAAAAAGAACAACCTAAAGAATGAAGAAGGAAAAATAAAGAGCAGAGGTAAATGAAAAGATAACAAAATCAGTAAGAGAGACAGAGCTACAGCAAAACTGATCTTGGAAGAAATGAGAAAAAGTACATATAATCAATATTAGGAACACAAAGGGGTATATACCTATAGGTACAATGAAGAGCTCTTCACTCTAGTGTTTCACACACCCCTCTCTTTAAGTATGCTGAAATCTCCCCCAGGCTTGAGTAATCATTTACCTAATTTGCTTCACTTTCCTCTTTACTTACATCCTCCTCTTACCCCCTTCATAGATAGCTTGCTTTCTTCTTTTCTTCTCTTTCTCCTCCCATTTTTATTAGGGTATAACATGCATGCCCTAGAGTGCACAAATCTCAAGTAAACAGCTTGATGAGTTCTTACAAATGTATACATCTGTGAAACCCTCACCAGATCAAGCTATTACACATTTCCAGCCCCCACCCCCATCCCAGAAGGCTCCTTCCTCCCTGCTCATGTCTCTGTGTCTTTGCTGTTCCTTCTGTCTAAAATACTTTCCACCAAGTACACATATGGTTCATTCCTTAACTCCTTCAAGTCTTTGCTTAAATGTCGACTTCTCAGTGAGGCCTGGTCACCCTATTTAAACTTACAACACTCCTTACACGTTCTATCTTCTTCCCTGATTTTATTTTTTCCCTTATCACCTTCTATGGACTATATCATGTGCATATGTATATACATATACACACATATACTTTTCCCCATTGGAATGTAAATTCCAAGACTTGCAGAGATTTTGCCTGTTTTGACACCTCTATGTTCCTAATACGTATGTGGCTGGCATATAATGAACACTTAGTAATTATCTGAATTGAATGGTTTAGTTATTGAGGGTGTGATCAGATGATTTGATGTGTAACTGCCTAAAATCCCAAAGAAGGTAATTTCTAGACTGCCATTCTCTCTGACCCAGATGCAATTTAAAATCTCCCACCTCCTGTCTACTTGAGGTCCCTTAAGTCTCTGTGCATTACAACTCAAAACCTAGCAGGAAGAAATGAGCACCAGGATGCTGCAAAAAGCAACTCTCAAGAGGGGGTGTGCAACTGGCTGCAGCATCTCAACAAGCAGGGGCAAAGGAGGATTGCTCCACCCAGTGTGGAAAGCCAGCAGTTCGTGGTCTGTAGGGAGGAAGATGTTACTTAACCTATCACTGGTGACCCATGGGATATGGCTGGTGTGCCCATTAAAGTTAGTTGCTGATTTATAGAAGTTCAATGCATTAGGAGATGTAAGGATAGTGGGATTGGATGGGTATTTTTTATAGTGCATTAGGAAAACAACAAATATTGGTCCCATAGTGCGTGGCTGGAGGCAGTTAAAAAAACAGAGGAACCACTTTCTGCTGAAAGCACACATGAAGACTAAGTTCAGGAATGATTAGACAAACTACCAAATTGCAACATCAGCTGAGTTTTCACCCATCCTGGAGATTCATGAGCACAATTTTAGGTCCTGTTTGACAAAGACTGGGATTCTGGCAATTGGAGTGGGAGTAGCTGGGAAGAATCCAAGGACCTAGGATGCCTGGCCAACCTGGCCTATCTGAAGCACTTCTCTTCTGCTGCTCCTTTCTGCTGGGAAAACCCAATGACCCGCCCCAATATTCAGTGTGATCTGTGACCAAGGTCCAAATGTGGCTTGGGCCTAAGGATGACAGTCATAAATAGTGGAGGGAGGAGATCAGTTATACCCCAAAATGAATAGTAGGAATTATCCATGCCATACCAGAAAAAAGTAAGGAAAGACTATGCATAGATTTGCAAGCATTCGACATTAACAAAAGTACCGATCTGGATCACCCAGCATTGGTTGCTATGGCGAGGCCTCATCTGAGACACTGTGTTCAATATGTTACTGTAAGATGAAACTCTAACGGTTTGCTGAGTTGGCTGACTCAGACCTTAGCCTAAAGCTGACCCACGCTGTCTAGCAAGAAAGAAGTAACTGTGAGTAAGAAGACAGACAAAGAGAAAAAGAGAAAGAATGGCAGAAACATAGGCTATGCAAAACTCAGGTTGTGGAGGAGGCTAAACTATAGCATGGTCCCTTAAAGCTGCCTTAAACCTGAATGGTAGTATTTCCTGGGTTTCCATGAGATTTGATTCCCTTACAACCCTGTGTACCTTTACTAAAATCAACAATGGGGCCGGGCGTGGTGGCTCATGCCTGTAATCCCAGCGCTTTGAGAGGCCAAGGCGGGCAGATCATGAGGTGAAGAGTTCAAGACCAGCCTGGTGAAACCCCATCTCTAATAAAAATACAAAAAAAATTAGCTGGGCATGGTGGCAGGCGCCTGTAATCTCAGCTACTTGGGAGGCTGAGGCAGGAGAACTGCTTGAACCCGGGAGGTGGAGGTTGCAGTGAGCCGAGATGGCGCCACTGCACTCCAGTCTGGGTGACAGAGCAAGACTCCGTCTTCGGGGAAAAAAAAAGGAAACATTACTTAAGACAGAATGCGCTTACAGTCTGTCCTTGGAGCAAGAAAGGACTAACTAAAACAGGAAAGGAGCCTCTATAGTAGGAGAAATGAAAGATGGAGAATGAGAGAAGTGTGGATGCCCTTAGCTATGCCCTGTATGTTTTTATTGACTACTCTTATTTCTGAAAACTTTCCAATTTGATTTTGAAACATGATGTTCCCATAGTTTTTTTCTTTCGTAGAATAATTTAAAAAGTATAGAACTGAAGGGAAATTAGAGCTCATTTAGTCCATTAAAAGAGAGATGAGAAAATGAAGGTCAATAAAGAAATTTCCTTTTTATTCCATTTCCTTCAGTGATTCTCTTTTTCCCACCATTTAACTGTGGATGTTTTTGAACAATCCACCCCCTTTCTCTCTCTTGACTCATAATTTCAGCCTCCAACTATACATGGGTCCACTCTTAAATTTTAAGTGATGAATTCTTTCCCACTCTATACGATCAGACTTCCAACTATCTATGTAAAGTATACTTGTAAGTTTCACGAAAACCTCAAACTCAATATAGTTAAAATTGAAATCACTTTCCTTCATCCCCTCCCAGCTTCTCCAACACTATTATTAGCATCATCATGTCTTAAAAAGGTTCTTTATCTTAAACTTTGTTTTTAATTTCAAAATATTTCAATCATACAGAAAAGTATAAATAATAATGTAACACTCATGTCCCTATCATCCATACTTAATATTCTGACATATTTGCTTCAGACTTAAAAACAATGATAGGTCTAGTTGGAAGTTCCCCATCACGTCGAACTTGCTCCCTCTGAAAAGATGGCTGCCCTTCTGAAGTTAGTTCCACCCAGAAGCAGACCCTGAGACAAAGGCTGATGAGTAAACAGAGTTGATTTGGGAGGTTCAGGGACACTGGCAAGGAAGTGGGGAGAGAAGGCAGCCACCACTGTGGGCAAGTTTACTCCTGCAGGGAAGCTCTAGGAAATGGTGTGAGACAACCTGGAATTGTCTTGGCCAATGAGTGATGGAGATGGAGTATTTATACCCCACACTTATCATACAATGAGTGCCTGGGCACTTCCAGCCCTCTGTGAGTAAGGGCAAAGCGGGTTTGGCAGCCTGAGGGCAGCTTTTTGACAAAGATGTTGGCTGCTGGAAATCAGGCTGGTATGCACAAATATGGTATGGGAATACGAGATGGTATGGGCAGGGTGCTGACAGCATCTGCAACAGGGTGTATCCATCCCATTGACATTTTACCTTTACTACTGTAGTTAAACATTGTTAGTTTTTATGATGTCATGATATTACTAATAACAATTAGCAATGATAATGATGAAGATAAAGGGAAACAGTGACTATAAATACAAACCAGTCGACATGAATAAGGGAAAATAACTTCGGCTGAAAGAGCTCTTTAACTATTTATTGAATTTATATCATGTGCCTGATGAATCTCCCCTTAATAGAAAGCAAGGAAAAGGAACAAAACACATACCACAATTAATTTTTTTGGTTTCACACTTCTTTAGACTTTGACAAAATATGATTTTCTGCCTCATCTACCTTCATCTCCTACTTCAAGATTGGAGGGTTATTAGGCTTAAACTGTAACTGCAATAGAAGATTATAAGTCTATATATAAGAAGACTATATATAATCAAGAGTGTTTTAGGGCTGGGTGTGGTGGTTCACGCCTGCAATCCCAGCACTTTGGGAGACCACAGCGGGTGGATCACTTGAGGCCAGGAGTTTGAGACCACCCTGGTCAACTTGGCGAAACCCCATCTCTACTAAAAATACAAAATACCTGGGCATGGTGGCGTGCACCTGTAATCCCAGCTACTCAGGAGGCAGAGGCACAAGAATCACTTGAACCTAGGAGGTAGAGGTTGCGGTGAGCTGAGATCGTGCCACTGCACTCTAGCCTGGGGGACAGAGTCAAACTGTCTAAAAAATAAATAAAATAAAATAAAAAAGAGTGCCATATCATTTTAGCCTTAGTTGCAATCTATTGGCCTTTCTATTGAAAGGAAAAAAGGTATGTGTGTGAGGGGGTTGGGTGAGGGGTGCATAGTGAAGACGGATCTCCACCCCATAGTCTAAATCATTCTAAAGCATTCAGCAAAGCCAGGAATAGTTTGTCTTCCTTGTACCTTATAACTAAAAGGACCCCTGACTTAGCAAAATAAAACTGTAATACAATATGTTTCCTATTCCCTCTTGCAGCAACCAAAAGGATTTAAAATAATCTCTAAGTAATACTCCTCATAGTTCCCAGTATTAGACAAACACAGTCTTCCTTCTTTAAGAACTAACAGAGGAAAATCACCTGACACATGAAAAGATCCAATATTCCGGTAGGATCTTTCCAAAGAATCAGAATAAACAGTCACTTATAAAGCAGACTCTATTAAGAAGGACAAATTACAAACAAACAAACTTATATTGCGATTCAAGGAGATACCCAAGAAATTTCATATTTCAAATAAAAAATGATAACGGAATTAGAAAACTCTATGGTTATAGTGAACAACAAAGTGGACTTACACCAAAGATCACACAATCAACAACTAAATATGCGTAAAATATATGGTGAAAAGAATTCTGGAAGCAGCATAAATTTTACATTTAAAAGAGAAAAAGTAATATTTTAAGTAATCCCCTACCGATTTTCTACCATCTCCATATAAAAACAAATCTTATGAAAATAAATAAGAAAATGCACTATACGCCAGTGCATTTAAACAGTGGATAAGAAACAGAGAAAGATCACAAAGAATCAGTAGTCCTTACACTTTAAAAAATGTCTGCATTTATCTCTTGGAAACTTTGGATCCTTTTAGAAAACTGTACATTTCTATAAAACATATGACACATAAAATTTCAGGAATTCATGGGCATCCTAAAGCTCCAAAGATTCTAGAACTCAGTCTATTGACCCATCAGTGGTCCATGAGCATCAGGTTAAGAATCTTTATCCAGAGAGAAGCACAGAGGACTTACGTTGTATAGAGGGATAGTCTTCATCACCTTGTACTGTTTAGTGGGATCCATTTTATATAGGTGACGGTCAGTGACAAAAATTGCTCTGTCTTCCACCTTACTAAATCGATTTACCTGTAAGAGAACAAACCAATAAACCATAGTATCTCATCGATAATGAAATCAAGTTGGCTGATTGTGAAGACAAATTCTTTAATAGATGTGAACCATGTATGGCCACTCTACTGGATGCAAGAAAGATTTAAAAGGAGTAGCTGTTTCCAGATTTGTGGAATTTGGCAATTGAAATTTTACAATTGAACATGGAAAGCAAGAAAACCACAGAAGAATTAAAGGACTAAACACATGTAACCCAGACACCATCAAGTAAGTAAAAAGGCAAACCCAGAGAATGGGAGAAAAACTTTGAAAATCATATATCTGAAAAGGGACTTGTATCTGGACTATGTAAAGAACTAATACACTCAATAACTAAAAGGCAAATAACCCAATTATACAAAGAAATAATATGAAGCCCTTCGTTATAGTAAGAATCTGAGACTAGTATATAGGGATGAGACAAATAGGAAACTAATGAGTAAAAATAATTTCATATAATGATATAAAGAAAATAAACTAGATAATGAGATTGGGAGAAACTGTGTGTGTGTGTGTGTGTGTGTGTGTGTGTGTGTAGAATGCTACTTTATTAGACAGAGTGTCAGAGAAGATTCACATGTTCAGGTAAATCTTTTCCTAAGAGCAGAATTAACCACAGGATATTTTATAAGTAAGTAGTTAGCTACGTAGACTTGGGTAACAAACACATACATATTTTAAAAAGATGAGGGTCTCACTCTGTCACCCAAGATAGTGTGTAGTGGCTCAAGCAGTGACTCAGGGCAGCCTCAAACTCCTGGGCTCAAGTGATCCTCCTGCCTCCTAAGTTGTTAGGACTACCAGCATGCGCCACCACATCCAGCTAGACTTGGATACTAATCAACGTACCTAGCACAAAACATTTTTGAACCAGTATGATATCATGTTTTCCAGTAACTAGAAGGAAAAAGAATGCAAACCAAACCAACAAACAGAAAACTTAAAAAGCCCTCCTCAACTACAAAAGAAGGCATAGTTGTGATCTATATCCTCCATCCCCTCCTTCAAATTCTTATTTCTAAGATGCAAACAAAGAAGTTAGAGATCAATTTGAAAACATGGTTAGCTTCGGTAGGCTATTTAGCTAAGAAAATTAAGATTGGCAGGATGGAACATAGCAGGATATATTGCTATAGGGAGGATATAGCAAACTAAAATTTAAATTTTAGTTTGAATTTTATTCAATCTTCTCCCCTTTGCTCCATAGTTTTAGAAATCAGTCAATTCTCTAAGCATTTCCTTAATAACCAAAGCACATTTTTTTCAGTCTTCAACTTGACAAAAATGGTGTCTGTTAAGAGTAAAATAGAATCTATATGGTGGAATAATTATTAGCCTTAGTAAATAACTTTACATAGCAACAACTTTTGCTATTAACAGAGGATTGGCACTTGTCAGAAAGCTTGAAACAGAGTGAGTGAAGAGCTTCTATAGCAGCATTTTTCTAAGCTGTTCAGTTCTAGCCTTATGTGAGGTTTTGTGAAAGTAAGGGTTCCATGGACAAGTTGGTTTCAGAAATACTGCAAACCACAGGCTCCACTAGGGATATTCATATCCCATGAATATATATTTTTTCCTTTTTAAAATTTATTTTATTGATTTATTTTTTATATATAGATTTTTTAAATTATACCTTAAGTTCTAGGGTACATGTGCACAACGTGCAGGTTTGTTACATATGTATACATGTGCCATGTTGGTGTGCTGCACCCATTAACTCTTCATTTACATTAGGTATATCTCCCAATGCTATCCTTCCCCGCTCCCCGCACCCTGGTGCGTGATGTTCCTCACCCTGTGTCCAAGTGTTCTCATTGTTCAATTCCCACCTATGAGTGAGAACATGTGGTGTTTGCTTTTTTGTCCTTGCGATAGTTTGCTGAGAATGATGGTTTCCAGCTTCATCCATGTCCCTACAAAGGACATGAACTCATCCTTTTTTATGGCTGCATAGTATTCCATGGTGTATATGTGCCACATTTTCTTAATCCAGTCTATCATTGTTGGACATTTGGGTTGGTTCCAAGTCTTTGCTATTGTGAATAGTGCCACAATAAACATATGTGTGCATGTGTCTTTATAGCAGCATGATTTATAATCCTTTGAGCATATACCCAGTAATGGGATGGCTGGGTCAAATGGTATTTCTAGTTCTAGATCCCTGAGGAATCGCCACACTGTCTTCCACAATGGTTGAACTAGTTTACAGTCCAACCAACAGTGTAAAAGTGTTCCTATTTCTCCACATCCTCTCCAGCACCTGTTGTTTCCTGACTTTTTAATGATCGCCATTCTAACTGGTGTGAGATGGCATCTCATTGTGGTTTTGATTTGCATTTCTCTGATGGCCAGTGATGATGAGCATTTTTTCATGTGTGTGTTGGCTGCATAAATGTCTTCTTTTGAGAAGTGTCTGTTCATATCTTTTTCCCACTTGTTGATGGGGTTGTTTTTTTCTTGTAAATTTGTTTGAGTTCTTTGTAGATTCTGGATATTAGCCCTTTGTCAGATGAGTAGATTGCAAAAATTTTCTCCCATTCTATAGGTTGCCTGTTCACTCTGATGGTAGTTTCTTTTGCTGTGCAGAAGCTCTTTAGTTTAATTAGATCCCATTTGTCAATTTTGGCTTTTGTTGCCATTGCTTTTGGTGTTTTAGTTATGAAGTCCTTGCCCATGCCTATGTCCTGAATGGTATTGCCTAGGTTTTCTTCTAGGGTTTTTATGGTTTCAGGTCTAACATTTAAGTCTTTAATCCATCTTGAATTAATTTTTGTATAAGGTGTAAGGAAGGGATCCAGTTTCAGCTTTCTACATATGGCTAGCCAGTTTTCCCAGCACCATTTATTAAATAGGGAATCCTTTCCCCATTTCTTATTTTTGTCAGGTTTGTCAAAGATCAGATAGTTGCAGATGTGTGGTATTATTTCTGAGGGCTCTGTTCTGTTCCATTGGTCTATATCTCTGTTTTGGTACCAGTAACATGCTGTTTTGGTTACTGTAGCCTTGTAGTATAGTTTGAAGTCAGGTAGCGTGATGCCTCCAGCTTTGTTCTTTTGGCTTAGGATTGACTTGGCAATGTGGGCTCTTTTTTGGTTCCATATGAACTTTAAAGTAGTTTTTTCCAATTCTGGGAAGAAAGTCATTGGTAGCTTGATGGGGATGGCATTCAATCTATAAATTACCTTGGGCAGTATGGCCATTTTCATGATATTGATTCTTCCTATCCATGAGCATGGAATGTTCTTCCATTTGTTTGTGTCCTCTTTTATTTCATTGAGCAGTGGTTTGTTCTCCTTGAAGAGGTCCTTCATGTCCCTTGTAAGTTGGATTCCTAGGTGTTTTATTCTCTTTGAAGCAATTGTGAATGGGAGTTCACTCATGATTTGGCTCTCTGTCTGTCTGTTATTGGTGTATAAGAATGCTTGAGATTTTTGAAGACTGATTTTGTATCCTGAGACTTTGCTGAAGTTGCTTATCAGCTTAAGGAGATTTGGGGCTGAGACAATGGGGCTTTCTAGATATACAATCATGTCATCTGCAAACAGGGACAATTTGACTTCCTCTTTTCCTAATTGAATACCCTTTATTTCTTTCTCCTGCCTGATTGCCCTGGCCAGAACTTCCAACACTGTTGAATAGGAGTGGTGAGAGAAGGCATCCCTGTCTTGTGCCAGTTTTCAAAGGGAATGGTTCTACTTTTTGCCTATTCAGTATGATATTGCCTGTGGGTTTGTCATAAATAGCTCTTATTATTTTGAGATACGTCCCATCAATACCTAATTTATTTAGAGTTTTTAGCATGAAGCGTTGAATTTTGTCAAAGGCCTTTTCTGCATCTATTGAGATAATCATGTGGTTTTTGTCTTTGGTTCTGTTTATATGCTGGATTACGTTTATTGATTTGCGTATGTTGAACCAGCCTTGCATCCCAGGGATGAAGCCAACTTGATCATGGTGGATAAGCTTTTTGATGTGCTGCTGGACTCGGTTTGCCAGTATTTTATTCAGGATTTTTGCATCGATGTTCATCAGGTATATTGGTCTAAAATTCTCTTTTTTTGTTGTGTCTCTGCCAGGCTTTGGTATCAGGATGATGCTGGCCTCATAAAATGAGTTAGGGAGGATTCTCTCTTTTTCTATTGATTGGAATAGTTTCAGAAGGAATGGTATCAGCTCCTCCTTCTACCTCTGGTAGAATTCAGCTGTGAATCTGTCTGGTCTTGGACTTTTTTTGGTTGGTAAGGTATTAATTATTGCCTCAATTTCAGAGCCTGTTATTGGTCTATTAAGAGATTCAACTTCTTCGTGGTTTAGTCTTGGGAGGGTGTATGTGTCCAGGAATTTATCCATTTCTTCTAGATTTTCTAGTTTATTTGTGTAGAGGTGCTTATGGTATTCTCTGATGGTAGTTTGTATTTCTGTGGGATCGGTGGTGATATCCCCTTTAACATTTTTTATTGCATCTATTTGATTCTTCTCTCTTTTCTTCTTTATGTGTCTTGCTAGCAGTCTATCAATTTTGTTGATCTTTTCAAAAAACCAGCTCCTGGATTCATTGATTTTTTGAAGGGTTTTTTGTGTCTCTATCTCCTTCAGTTCTGCTCTGATCTTAGTTATTTCTTGCCTTCTGCTAGCTTTTGAATGTGTTTGCTCTTGCTTCTCTAGTTCTTTTAATTGTGATGTTAGGGTGTCAAGTTTAGATCTTTCCTGCTTTCTCTTGTGGGCATTCAGTGCTATAAATTTCCCTCTACACACTGCTTTGAATGTGTCCCAGAGATTCTGGTATGTTGTGTCTTTGTTCTCGGTGGTTTCAAAGAACATCTTTATTTCTGCCTTCATTTCATTATGTACCCAGTAGTCATTCAGGAGCAGGTTGTTCAGTTTCCATGTAGTTGAGCAGTTTTGAGTGAGTTTCTTAATTCTGCATTCTAGTTTGATTGCACATGTCTGAGAGACAGTTTGTTATAATTTCTGTTCTTTTACATTTGTTGAGGAGTGCTTTACTTCCAACTATGTGGTCACTTTTGGAATAAGTACGGCGTGGTGCTGAGAAGAATGTATATTCTGTTGATTTGGGGTGTACAGTTCTGTAGATGTCTATTAGGTCCGCTTGGTGCAGAGCTGAGTTCAGTTCCTGGATATCCTTGTTAACTTTCTGTCTCGTTGATCTGTCCAATGTTGACAGTGGGGTGTTAAAGTCTCCCATTATTATTGTGTGGGAGTCTAAGTCTCTTTGTAGGTTTCTAAGGACTTGCTTTATGAATCTGGGTGCTCCTATATTGGGTGCATATATATTTAGGACAGTTAGCTCTTCTTGTTGACTTGATCCCTTTACCATTATGTAATGGCCTTCTTTGTCTCTTTTGATTTTCGTTGGTTTAAAGTCCATTTTATCAGAGACTAGGATCGCAACCCCTGCCTTTTTGTGTTTTCTATTAGATTGGTAGATCTTCCTCCATCCCTTTATTTTGAGCCTATGTGTGTCTCTGCATGTGAGATGGGTTTCTTGAATACAGCACACTGATGGGTCTTGACTCTTTATCCAATTTGCCAGTCTGTGTCTTTTAATTGGAACATTTAGCACATTTACATTTAAGGTTAATATTGTTATGTGTGAATCTAATCCTGTCATTATGATGTTAGCTGGTTATTTTGCTCATTAGTTGATGCAGTTTCTTCCTAGCATCGATGGTCTTTACAATTTGGCATGTTTTTGCAGTGGCTGGTACCAGTTGTTCCTTTCCATGTTTAGTGCTTCCTTCAGGAGCTCTTGTAGGGCAGGCCTGGTGGTGACAAAATCTCTCAGCATTTGCTTGTCTGTAAAGTATTTTATTTCTCCTTCATTTATGAAGCTTAGTTTGGCTGGATATGAAATTCTGGGTTGAAAATTCTTTTCTTTAAGAATGTTGAATATTGGCCCCCACTCTCTTCTGGCTTGTAGAGTTTCTGATGAGAGATCAGCTGTTAGTCTGATGGGCTTCCCTTTGTGGGTAACCCGAGGGCTGCCCTTAACATTTTTTCCTTCATTTCAACTTTGGTGAATCTGACAATTATGTGTCTTGGAGTTGCTCTTCTCGAGGAGTATCTTTGTGACGTTCTCTGTATTTCCTGAATTTGAATGTTGGCCTGCCTTGTTAGGCTGGGAAAGTTCTCCTGGATAATATCCTGCAGAGTTTTCCAACTTGGTTCCATTCTCCCCGTCACTTTCAGGTGCACCAATCAGATGGAGATTTGGTCTTTTCACACAGTCCCATATTTCTTGGAGGCTTTGTTCGTTTCTTTTTATTCTTTTTTCTATAAACTTCTCTTCTCACTTCATTTCATTCATTTGATCTTCCATCACTGATACCCTTTCTTCCAGTTGATCGAATCGGTTACTGAAGCTTGTGCATTCGTCACGTAGTTCTCGTGCCATGGTTTTCAGCTCCATCAGGTCCTTTAAGGACTTCTCTGCATTGGTTATTCTAGTTAGCCATTCGTCTAATCTTTTTTCAAGGTTTTTAACTTCTTTGTGATGGGTTCGAACTTCCTCCTTTAGCTCGGAGAAGTTTGATCGTCTGAAGTCTTCTTCTCTCAGCTCGTCAAAGTCATTCTCCATCCAGCTTTGTTCCATTGCTGGTGAGGAGCTGCATTCCTTTGGAGGAGGAAAGGCGCTCTGATTTTTAGAATTTTCAGTTTTTCTGCTCTGTTTTTTCCCCTCTTTGTGGTTTTATCTACCTTTGGTCTTTGATGATGGTGACGTACAGATGGGGTTTTGGTGTGGAAGTCCTTTCTGTTTGTTAGTTTTCCTTCTAACAGTCAGGATCCCATGAATATATTAAAGGCTCTGAGAATTCTGCACTTAAAGAGCATGTTTAACCCAGCATTTCCAAAATACTTTTAACTATGAAACCCTTTTTCAGCACCTACTAATATTCAATAGAACAGTGGTTCTGTAAAACTCATGTTGAAGAACACTTACTATCACTTGTATGAATCTTAGAGTTCATAGAGAATATCTAAAATAGGCACCGAATAATAGCTAATCCCAGCTACCTGGGAGGCTGAGGCAAGAGCATTGCTTGAGCCTAGGAGTTTGAGGCTGCAGTCACAGCCTGGGCAACAGAAGAAGACCCTCTCTGTAAAAATATATATATGAAAAAGAAAGGAAACAATAATAAGTAAAAGTCATGCACGTCATCTTTTGTGGAATCATACTCAAAAACATATGAGTGTAGGACAAAAGAATATGATTAAAAAAAACTTGTTACATAATTTCATAAGGTCATTCCAGAGTCAAAACAAGTAGGTCCCATGTCCTTTTATATGTTCCTGAGTTAATCTAGAAACAACAAACAAAAACCTCAAAGCAGCAATTGTATGAAAACACTGTTTGAAAATATTATGTTTTTATATGCAAAAAATGTAATTTCTAAAGAGAACATATCACAAATCTTTACCTTCTGTTTCAGCAGCTTAAATTATCCTCAGAATACGAATTGAGTGGGAAGGACATCAGGTAACAAAGTAAAAGCCTTAGATTGCATAATTTAGCTATATCAAAATGGCAAAGGAAAAAATTCTACATATAGATGTAAATTCCAGACTTATAATTGTGGCAAAAAAGCACTCTTTTCTTCCACTTAAATTCATATAGTAATAGACAAACTAGATTATAGACTCTGTATTAGATAAACCCTCATCTTGTTTCTTCTATTATCCAAAACTAAAATCTTCAACCAAAGAAAAAAATCCCTAGCATTTGTTTTTCCCTAAACACTACAAGTGATCTGTCTATAGGTTTAGTCATTACCATAGGGGGCCACAGATAAAAGTTTATCTGGAGAGGCAGATAAGGAGAAAACACATTATGGTTGAGAGTAGCTATTTGCAGAAGTCTTTCACCTTAAAGGACATTTTATAATGTGGTTAATGGAAAGTGGCTGTTTCAGAGAGAATCTAAGCATAAAGAAGAGGGCTTTACTGAAATCCTATCAAGTTTATGCTGGCGTAGCCTTGGGATTGAACAGTTTCTAAAGTCGTATTTAAGCTACAGGGTGAACAAAGAGTATTTTGCTTTGAACTTGGAAATACAGGGACATGAATAAGAATGCTTCAGTTTTTAATCCAGCAGGACCCAGGTAAAGACATGTTCTCTGTCAGACATAAAATTGTCATTGCTGGAAAGATAGAGACATCAGGCATTTTTGTAGTAAATGACCTAAATCTTAAAACCATCCAACTGTCTTTGATCAACTGCTCTGATTATTAATTTGATTTCCCAGCTGCTTGATACTAAAGTGTACTAGATAGTGAATATGAGGACTCACTGACATAGTACATTCCTTTGTTATATTTACAAACTGACATTATAGCTTATACATTTTTTTTTTGCGTGGGTGTGTGAATCTGGTTAGCAAAGGTCTTTTCTTGATAGTCTGATCGACTCTAGGTATACTTATAAAATAGAGTTTCTAAATCTCAGAGTTCAGAACTAAACTCTGGAGTGTGGTAACCCACCCCAAGATACTGCCAGCAGTCTTTCCTTGATGACATTTATTTCATTCTAACTGTAATCAGCTGCTCTCTATTTTGTTAAAAAGCCCCTGTCACATTGATGACTGGGCACGGTGGCTCATGCCTGTAATCCCAGCAGTTTGGGAGGCCTAGGTGGGCAGATCACTTGAGGTCAGGAGTTTGAGACCAGCCTGGCCAACATGGCGAAACCCTGTCTGTACTAAAAATACAAAAATTAGCCAGGCATGGTGATGTGCACCTGTAATTCCAGCTATTGGGGAGGCTGAGGCAGGAGAATCGCTTGAACCCAGGAGGCAGAGGTTGCAGTGAGCCAAAATTGCACCATAGCACCCCAGCGTGGGTGACAGAGTAAGACTGCCTCAAAAAAACAAAACAAAAAACAAAACAAAACAAACAAGCCTCTATCACATTGAGTTGACCTCTTTCTTCTTCCTTATAATGTTCAAACACTGATTGTGATATAATAAGAAATACATATATTTACTCATTATCCCAGTTCCTGACACAAAGCTCTCAAAACTCTTGTGATTTTATGAGTGATAAGGGTTATAGAATCACCTTTTGTTATGATATTTATTTAGTCTTAGTCCCAGATTCCCAACATAAGAGTTTCTATCTGCTAATCTGATAACTGGTGACTAGGAGCTTCTAGTTTCAGGATTGGGGCTGGTTGCCAGAAAGACCAAGGCATGATTAGAGGGTTGGAACTTTCAGCCCCACCCCTTAACCTTCACGGAGGGGAGGTGGGCTGGAGATTAAGTTAATTACCCATAGCCAATGATTTCATCAACCATGCCTGTGTAATAAAACCTCCATAAACTCAAAATTATGGGGTTTGGAGAGCTTTGGGGTTGGTGCACACATCCACATGCTAAGAAGCCATAATCTTTGCCTTTTAATTGTGGTGTGTTTAGACCATTGACATTTAATGTGATTATCAATACAGTTAGGCTTAAATTTATCATTTTCAATTTGTTTTCTATTTGTCCCATTTGTTCTTTGTTCCCTTTTCCACATTTCTCTGCCTTCTTTTGCATTGAGATTTTTTTTTATAATTTCGTTTCTCTCCTTTGTTGGCTTATTAGTTATAACTTTTTGTATTGCCATTTTAGTGGTTTTTCTAGGATTTACAGAATACATTTATAACATATCACAGTCTACTGATAGTATATCACTTTAGGGTATAAAAACCATACAATAGTATATTTCCATTTCCCCCATCTTTGTGCTATTGTTATCATAAATTTTACTTCTACATATATTATAAACTCTCCGCTACTGTATCACTGTTTCTGTTTAAGTAGCCAATTGTGTTTTTTCATTTAAAAAATTCAGTAAAATACACACAACAAAATTTTCTATTTGGATCATTTTTAAGTGTATAGGTCAATGCTTCATTGGCATTAAGCACATTCACATTGTTGTGCAGCCATCACTACTATCTATCTCCAGAACTTTCATCATTCCAAACTGAAGCTCTATACCCATTAAACAATAACTCCTCAGTCTTCTCTTTCCCCAACCCCTAGAACTACCATTCTATTTTCTGTCTCTATGAATCAGATCATTCTAGGTACCGTATATAACTGGGATCATACAATATTTATCCATGTGTATCTGGTTATTTTTCTTAGTATAATATCAAGGTTCACCTTGGTTGTAGCATGTATTTATGGCTTTTTATCCATTGTATGGCTAAACCACATTTTCTTTCTTTCTTTTTTTTTTTTTTGAGACAGAATCTCACTCTGTTGCCCAGGCTGGAGTGCAGCAGTGCAATCTCAGCTCACTGCAACCTCCACCCCCCGGATTCAAGCGATTCTTGTGCTTCAGCCTCCCGAGAAGCTGGGATTGCAGGCCTGTGCCACCACGTCTGGCTAATTTTTGTATTTTTAGTAGAGACAGGGTTTCACCATGTTGGCCAGGCTGGTCTCAAACTCCTGGCCTCAAGTGATCCACCTGCCTCAGCCTCCCAAAGTGTTGGGATTATGGGCGTGAGCCACCATGCCTGGCCTATACCACATTTTCTTTATTCATTCATCCATCAATGGACATTTCAATTGCTTTCACCTGTTGGTTATTATGAATAATGCTGCCATAAACATTGGTATATAGTCAATTACCTTTTAAAGACATTTAAGTAAGAAAAGACATGTATTTGTCTATGTAACTACCACTTCACTTGCTCTTCATTCTTTGGTGCATGTCCACATTTTCATGTGGTATAATTTTCCTTCTGTCTGGATGATTTCCTTTAACATTTCCTATAGTGTTTATCTTCAGATATGTCTGAAAAAGTCTTTATTTCACTTTGGTTTTTGAAAGATATAGTTGCTGGGTATAGAATTCTAAGTTGTTGTTGTTTTTTCACCAGTACTTTAAAGATGTTGCTCCACTGTCTCCTTACTTGCATTGCTTCTGACAAGAAATTGGATGCATCCTTTCTTTGTTCCTTCGTGTCTTTTTTCTCTTTATTACTGGTATTGAGCAATTTAGTTACAATTTACTGTAGTATACTTTACTTCATGTTTCTTGTGCTTAACGTTTGTTGAGCTTCTTGGATCTATGTGTTTTAACATTTCATCAAATTTTGGGGAAATATCAGCCGTTATTTTAAAAAATATTATTTATTTCTCTCCTTCTCTCCTCTCCCTCAGAGACTTCAACTGCACCTATATTAGGCCACAGGAAGTTACCTAACAGCTTCCTGATGCTTTGTTTTAGCCTTTTATTTTTCTCTCTGTGTTTAATTCTGGGTAGTTTTTATTGCTATATCTTCAAATTCACTAGTTTTCCTTCTGCAAAGACTAATCTGCTGTTAATCCCATTGAGTATGTTTTTTCCTCCCAGAAATTGTATTTTTCATCTTTAAAACTTCATGCAGGTCATTAAAAAAAATCTTCCATGTGTTTATTTCACAGGTTAAATCTTTCCTCTAGCTTTTTGAAGATATGGAATACAATCATAATAATTATTTTAATGACCTTGTCAGTTAATTCTATAATCTGTATCAGTTCTGGGTCAGTTTGAATGATTAATTTTTTTTCTCCTTATGAGTTGTAGTCTCTTGTTTTATATGCTTGGAAACTTTTGAGTGGATGTCATATGTCGTGAATTTTACCTTCTGTGAGCTGGATATTTTTGTATTCCCATAAACATTTTTGGGCTTTGTTCTGGTTAGGTTACTTGGGAACAGTTTGATTATCTCTGGTTGTGCTTTCAAGATTTATTAGGTAGGATCAGAACAGTGTTTGATCAAAGGGTAGTTATAACCTCCTACTGAGGCAATCTCTTGTCAGTACTCTATTCAGTGCCTCATAAATCATGAGGTTTTCCAGTCTGGCTGGTGTGAACAGGCACTACTTGCAACCCTGTGTGAGTACTGGGCATTGTTGCCTATAACCCTTTGGGTTGCTGTTTACCAGCCTTGAGTTATTTCCTCATATGCACATATGTATGTGCTGATCAGTACTCAGATGAACAGTCAAAGTGAACTCTCTACAGATCTTCAGAGTTTTCTCTCTGTGCAACTCTCTCCTCTCTGATACTCTGCTCTGCAAATTCTAGCTGCCTTAGTCTCTCTCTCACTATTGAAAAGCTCTGTCTTTGTCTACTGGGCTCTGCCTGGGCTTCCCCCACTGCTCATCCTGGGACTGGAAAGTCTCTCAAGACAGAAAACTGGTAAATTGCAGGGCTCATCACCTCATTTTTTTCTTCATATTTCAGGGAACATTGTCTTTCCTTGCTTGATGTCTACTGTCTTGAAAACCACTGTTTCACATATTTTGTCCTTTTCTCTCCACATAGATATCTTTTTCCCACTTTTTTTTTTTTTTTTTTTTTTTTGTGATGGGGTCTTATTCTGTCGCTCAGCTGGAGTGCAGTGGCACGATCTCGGCTCACTGCAACCTCTGCTTCCCGGGTTCAAGCAATTCTCCTGCCTCAGGCTCCTGAGTAGCTGCGGTACAGGTGCGCACCACCAGACCCAGTTAACTTTTTTGTATTTTTAGTAGAGATGGGGTTTCACCATGTTGGCCAGGATGGTCTTGATCGCTTGACCTCGTGATCCACCCGCCTTGGCCTCCCAAAGTGCTGGGATTATAGGCATGAGCCACTGCGTCTGGCCTCCCACTAATTTAATATCAGTGTATATTACTGTGTACATACACAATTGATTAATTACCTATTCGTACATATTCACATTTTTTCCAGTTTTTCTGGCTGTTACAATGTACAAACCTGTACATCTCTCTCTCTCTGGGTATTTGTGCAGATATATTTGTAGGGTAAATATGGGTTGTGGAATTCTTAGATTAAGTGGTATGAGAATTTTAAATTTTGATAGATATTGCCAAATTGTCCACTATAAATGACTATATCTTATACTCCTACCAAAAATGTCTTCTTACATCCTTATAAACATTGGTTATTATCAACACTTTAAAGACTGCCAAATTTATAGTTGAAAAATCATATTTCATTATTTTGATCTGAATAGTACTGTAATTATCATTTTTTAAAAGATCTGAAATGAAGCACGTGTAAAATCACCTAAACTTGGGCCTTTATTATGAGGTAATTCTTTGATAATTTTCTTAATTCCTCCTTTGTCTATTGCCATATTTATGTCACTGTCTCTTCTTGGATCAACCTAGTCAATATTTTAAAAAAATTACAATTTCACTAATATTTTAAAATGTATTTGGATAATTCTACAAAATACTCTTTTAATGATAATTTCAATTCTTCTGTGTTCTTCTAAACAAGTATTTTAAGGTTTTTTTTTTAAGACTAGCTAAGTCCTTTGCCTTCCACTTCCCAACTTCCATTTGCCCAACTGCTATCATCTCCAGGTAAAGAGCAGCCCAAGTATCCTGCATCAGACAAGCAAATACATTCACAGCAGGTAACTTTTCCCTCACCTTCCAAATCTCAATATGCCCTACTCCTCTTTTTAAAACTCAGTTCTTTCTCTCCCAAACTCTGTTTTACAGAAATAATGTAGGTATAGGCTGGGTGCGGTGGCTCACGCCTGTAATCCCAGCACTCTGGGAGGCCGAGGCGGGTGGATCACGAGGTCAGGAGATCAAGACCATCCTGGCTAACACGGTGAAACCTCGTCTCTACTAAAGAATACAAAAAATTAGCCGGGCATGGTGGTGGGCGCCTGTAGTCCCAGCTACTCGGGAGGCTGAGGCAGGAGAATGGCATGAACCCGGGAGGCGGAGCTTGCAGTAAGCCAAGATTGCACCACTGCACTCCAGCCTGGGCGACAGAATGAGACTCCGTCTCAAAAAAAAAAAAAAAAAAGAAATAATGTAGGTATAAAAAGTACTAAATGACCATTAAATATGAAGCAGATATACAGCTGCTATGAAAGATACACATGCAGTGAAATACAAATCCCTGACTTCAAAGAGGTCCCCGCAATCTAGTTTTTTTTTTTTTTTTTTCTAGTTTTAAAAAGAAATTGGCTGGGCATGGTGACTCAGTCCTGGAATCCCAGCACTTTGGGAGGCTGAGGCAGGTGAATCACCTGAGATCAGGAGTTCGAGACCAGCCTGACCAACATGGTGAAACCCTGTCTCTACTAAAAATATAAAGTTAGCCAGACATGGTGGTGCATGCCTGTAATCCCAGTTACTTGGGAGGCTGAGACAGAAGAATCACTTAAACCTGGGAAGCAGAGGTTGCAGTGAGCCGAGATTACGCCACTGCTCTCCAGCCTGGACAACATGAGTAAAACTCCGTCTCAAAAAAAAAAAAAAAAAAAAGGTTATCACTTCCCTTAGGAAGGCTTTATAGCCTAACTGTAAAGTTGTAGTCACCTCAGCCATTCCTACGATGCCTCAGCACAGACAGGTCTAGTGAACTGATGATGAAGCTAGTTATGTACCTACTGTTATGTTTTATTACAGGCTTACTTAAGTGAGTTTCATCTGAATCAGTCTTTCCTTTCCAAGATGATCTGGTTTAAGCTTGCCTCACCTTACGGACATGACAGGAAAAGAGGACATTCATGTATTTGTCCTTCCGTTTCAATTCATTAGCAACAGGGACAAAAGTGCCTGAGGTCTGAGGTGTATCTGGCTTCTGAAAGAAAAAGGAAACAAGACAAAATGAGTATGCTTAGCATTTTAGAAGGAAAGGCAATCTTCAGTGTACTGCTTTATAACTACACTTACATAGTTTCACACATGCACTCTTTATCTCCTCACCCCAGATGGTAAGCTACTAAATGGTTGTTGTAACATCAAAGATCCTATAAAAATTTTAAAATAGGGAATGGGAGAGAGGATAAAGTGTAGCTCTGGGAATAATTAATATAAAGGTAGTAATTAAAAAATCGTCACTGAATGATGTAAGGGAAGGTTTAAATGGTCAAAGGCCAGGTTATAGAGTGTATTTAATACATATGGATACAACAGAGAGAACCCTTTTAAACACGGGAGAAACATCAAATACTGTACATTTAGAAGCAATAAAATGTTTTAGTATCTCATAGAAATTATTTAGTTTCTAAAAGTGTTTTATCCTTTCTGCAAGTTCTCTGGAGATATGTTCTTCTCTTTTTCTGTAGAGGAAGTAGAAGTAGATTTCACTTTGTTCCCTTGGACTTACTGAAGCAAGATAGTTGCCCTCCCAGGCCCTCTGGAGCCCGAGGTCAGCCCTTTGACCCTTCAACATTTCCATGGCTGCAACCTTTGCCCTGACCTGGGGCAGGTCTGAGGCCGGAATGCTCTTGATGAGCTGGGATGCTCTCCATCTACAAGTAAATAGACAACATGTATTAGACTTTAGAAATGCAATGCAATCCCATGCATTCTCTCTCTCTCTCTGGTTTTTTTTTTTTTTTTTTTTTTTTTGAGTCTCCCTCCGTCTCCCAGGCTGGAGTGCATGGCATGATCTCAGCTCACTGCAACCTCTGCCTCCCAGGTTCAAGTGATTCTCCTGCCTCAGCCTCCTGAGTAGCTGGGATTACAGGTGTGTGCTACCATGCCTGGTTAATTTTTGTATTTTTATAAGAGATGGAGTTTCACCATGTTGGCCAGGCTGGTCCTGAACTCCTGACCTCAAGTGATCTGCCTGCCTTGGCCTCCCAAAGTGCTGGGATTACAGGCATAAGCCACTGTGCCTGGGCTCCATGCATTCTCAAAAATAACTGAAGCTGTCATTAAGTGGAATGAAATCAAAGCACTGGCATGCTAAAAAAAGTAAAATGCCTCCAAAATACACACAGAAGTTGCTAAAATACATATCATTTTATGTAGACAGATCTTTCCTAAAACTTGCTTTGTTGTTTGTGTGTTTTGAAAGCAACTAGAACTCAGTGATACATGGGCTCTCATAATATTTATATTTAGGGCATAGAAAATTGGATTCATCATTCATTCATTCAACGAAGGTTTTCTAGGTGCCTGCTAAACTCCCAGTGCTGTTCTAGGCAGTGGGGGCACAGTAATAAGCAAAACAAAGGTCCTTTCTGCTAGGTGCTTGTATTCTGGAGAGAAGTGACAGATAGCAAATATATGAGTAAACATATAGTATGTAGGATGGTGAAGGTAAGGCAAGGAGGACCGGGAGTGTGGAAGAGGGAAGGAATGCGGAGTGGGTATGGTTTATATAGGGTGGTCTGGGCAGGCACCACTGATAAGGATAGATGAGCAGAGACCTACAGGACGTGAGGGAGCTGATCATACGGAGACCTGCACCAGAGTGTTCCAGAAAGAGAAGAGAACACAGCAAGTGCAAAGGCTCTGGGATGTGAGCTTGCTTGGTGCATCAGAGGAGCAGCGTAAGGAGCTGGGAGAGTCAGGGTCAGAATCCACAAAGCCATGAGACCATGATCAGGACTTTGGCCTTTCCTCTGAAAGAGATGAGAAGCCATTGGAAGGTTTGGAACAAAGATGGGACATGACCTGACTCATGCTTTAAAAGGATCATTGTGGTTGCTATAGGCTGGGAACAGGAAGACCTGTTAGATGGCTATTTCCGTAACACACATGCTAGAGCAAGGTGGCTTGGATCAGGGAGGTGGAGGTGGAGGTGGAGGTAAGTGTTGGTTCCGAATATTTCTGAAGGAAGAACAAACAGAATTTGACAATGGATTAGATGTGGGGGCCAGAGAGGATTTAAGGACGACTCCAAGATTTTTTGGCTAAGCAACTGAAGCTTAAACCAAAAATAACCTGTTCCTGATTGGGAAAAAACAGGTACAAGTTCTCCTATGCTCTTGGCGGCATCTTAGCCCTGCACGATGCTTATATCCTCTTTTCTGCCACAGGAGCTTGAAGTAGGGAGGTTGGAAGCAAACAGAGAACTTCCTTTTGATCAGACGAATAATCAAGGCCGGTTGTCCTCAAACTTGTTTCCATAGAATGAGATTTGACTAAAATGGAAAATTCCCACTGAAATAACCAAATAAATATGAAAATAAGGAAACATTTATAACACCACCAGAAAATGAGAATGTCAATAAAGTAGAAAGTGTAATGACTTTCTGGAAGATACAAAGCAGATGGGATCCAGCTGATGGGGAAGCGGCTCACTCAGGGCAGAGCACTCTACTCAGTGGAAGGAGAAAACCCCTCAGGCATAGATGAGAATCCTGAAGCCTGAAGTGGCAGGGACTGGTAGCAAGGGCAGGAGATGAAGGATTTTAAGGTGAGAGCTGTGCCTGTTCCCTGCACATGGAATGGCTGGCTGCAGTGAGGCAGGCCACATGTTGGTCAGAGATAGTAGGTTGCCAAGGCAACAACCATGAAGAAGTCGTGGCTCAATAGAATAGTGGAATCCTTTCTTTACTTCCTATGGACAACCAACACTCCAACAAGACAGACTGTCCTAAGATCATTCCAGAAGAGACTAGAAGAGTGACAGGCTTAGAGTAGTTGGTGGTCAAAGTCAAGGACACTGTGACAGGTGGGTCTTACAATACTCAGTGGCTTCCTAAGCAACTTCTCGAATCAGCCCTTGATCTCCAAATTTCATGACTGGTGGAGAGACATCTTTGCTCTGTCTACTGGTCTGTTTCCAGTCTACAAACCTGGTCAGCCTGTCCTGTCTTCACTGCCCACAGTGGCTCAGGACAAGGTCTGTCCCTGACTGACTCCAAAGGCCACAGAAGCACACTGGGGGATTCAGGACCTGACCTATACGACCATGGAGAAAGCCACCCATGCTTCTCATCCTAATCAAGCAAACTGCTGTCTATAAATACGTGTAGCCAACAACAGCTGCAGCCATAAAAATCACCAGCCTCAATGACATGAAAAGGGGACAAAGCTAGGCATGGAGAAAGCTCAATTGAAAAGAATTACTGTGAAGAACACAAGTGAACTTAAACATGATTAGATGCACATTGAGATTTTAGAAAAACAAACACAAGAACGCTACAATCACAATAGAATTCTTTAATACATCTCTCTCTGTATTCCACAGATCAAAAAATTCCTGATAGTGACTAGATCAGGGGTTGGCAAACTATAGCCTGTGCCAAATCTGGCCAATGGTCTGTCTTGGTACTGCCCACAAGCTAAGAATAGTTTTTACATTTTTACATGTTTACCAAAACCAAAACAAGAAGAATATGTGACAGAGACCATCTGTAGCCTACAAAGCCTAAAATACTTAATATCTGGCTCTTTCAGAAAAAGTTTGCAGACCCCTGGACTAGATGGACATAACCGGCAAGATTCAGTGTGTGTGCGCGTGCGAGTGTGCTTGTGTGCACGCACGTGTGCATATACAGAACAAATGTAGCAGACCTGTTATTTTCAAATGCCATTGATTATAAGGCCTGGGAAGGCTGGGACTGTCTTTCACATCTTTCTTGTTTGTCACCATATCCCTGAAACCTACATCAGTGCCTGCAACACAGCAGACATCCAGTAAGTATTTGCTAAATGAGTACATTGAATTTTGTACAAATCAGTCAATTCTAGACCACAAGTAAAACCTCAAAATCTAAAAAGAAGACTGTATAGGCTGTAGTGCAATCTAATCAAAATCAGTAACAATCTCCTGCAGCTCTTAAAAACCTTACACAGATCTTTATTGGCATGGACAGATCTTCAAGACTTATTTTTAAGTAAAGTCATATAGCCATACATATAATCTTGCCTGTATAAAAAAGAGGAAAAAAATGCCCAAATCATATGTGACTATGTAAAAAGCCTGCCAAGATTGAAAACTAATTATTTATAGTACTATATCTGAGAACTGAAGGTTGAGGTACTTTTGTTTTCAATAATTCTGTATTTTTTCTTCTTATGAGCAATTATTTCTTTTTTTAAAAAAGCATATGAGATATATATTAAAGAGTTTTCTTCCATGCATTTTTCTTTATCTTTTGATACCTTCCATCAATTATATTTAGAGCAAAATCTAAAGAAGATAACATCTGATTTAGCACAGAATTATACATTAGTTCTTGTACATTCAGCATATCAATTAGTTCAAAGTGTTCTTTATGGAGTATCATGATAAAATGACTATATTTGAGAAGAAGTAGCTTAGTTTATGTGACTAGATGGCTGTATCTAAGACAGAACTAAATATATCTGGTGTATACTGGCAATAAATAAGCTCAAAAAGCGAGGAGAAAGGACTTGGAATAACTACACACTCAGATCCAGGGCAGGTTATAAAAAAATAAAGACCAGTTGGAAAGGTACCAAATTTTACTTGGGTTTTTATTTATTTAAAAGACAGCTCGCTCCAAAAACAGTTATTTTCCCCTTTGGCTGCACTTTAAAATCATGTGGGAAACTTTAAAAAAGGACCTCTGCTTGGGCCCCACCACTCCAGCGCCATTAAACAGGACTCTCTGGTGGTAGGACCTGGGTGCTGGCATATTTCCTAAACTCCTTGTTATTCTAAGGTGCAGCAGAATTGAGAACCACTGCTTTGAAAGGATTAATGGATTTTCTAGTTTGAGTTATGTGTGGTGGTTTTATTTTTAGCTAATAAAAGTAAGTAGAAACAGCATGCTAGTAGCTTATCTTAACTATGGCTTGTGTCCAGGGGTTGTGGCACATTGCTGTCAGCTGCTACAGGAAAAACAAATTGTCAGTTCCTTTATTTTGAGGGGTAAGCAGATGCTCCTTGAAAGCCAAATCTACAAAACTGAAAACATAAGGTAAAGGTAAATGTCATAACAGCAAATAGCTGAGTCAATAGCACGGTCTCAGACTTGTGACTTTGCAAAGTATTAACTGTGCCACCATAAATGGATGCAGCACACAGCAACGCGTTCTTACCTATTGAAAATCGTCTGCAGGGCCTCCTCAAAACGGCGAAGAACTTTAGGAGGGCTTGGCCACTTCACGTGCTTCCCATAGTCTCGCATGGTCTTGACGCCATGGAAGCGTCTGGCCACCTCGTGGATGTACGACTTCACTTTGTAGCGCCGGTAGTACCTGATTATGGTCAGAGCTGCCTTGGTTCTTTTGTACCGCATGCGGGCCAGGGTGCCCCGCCACACCTTCACAATAGAGAAAGAAAAAGGAAAACATTATTGACTGGCTGAGTTGTGCATGGCTTTCATATTATAGCAGCTCCTCTACTTACAAACTCAACCAGGCAACTTGCAAGTGTGCACAAAATCAGGCAGAGCCAAAGCATGTCAGTTCCACCCGCCACCAACAGATGGCGTGGGGAGTCACGTCAGTCATTTTGTTTCAGCTGTCTAGCTGCTCATTATTCTACACTGAAGTGTGTGCTGAGCCTGAAGCTGAGTCCTGTTTTAACTTTACTGTCATGAAAAGAAGAAAGCCAAAATGCAAATATCTTTGGATAAATATTTTAGGAATGCTGAAGGGAAGCGAGATGAGTCAGAACATCATGCCATAAGCATCTATAGTTTTCTTGTGAAACCTAACTTTACATAGATTATACATGCTGGCCACTGGTGTAACGCCACTTTGGATTTACAAACTGATTTACACACAGCCGGTGCACCTCCTCTCCCGCGGCACTACGTAAACTCTCAAAGATTCATGGGTAAAGGGTAAATCAGATTACGTACTAATATCATGTGAATCTTTGTTAAAAGTTTTTCAGTGCTCACAAATCAATGACACTATATAAACGCCTCAATGCCAACTTCATCCAAGCATGGCAAAGTCAGAGATACTTATTTTTTTTCAGGATCCTTTGTCAGGTACCCATATTTCTCAACTTCTCAAGCAAAAACAAATTTGGTGCGATCGTCAATTAATCACTGGCTCTTCCCCTGTATATCCTCTCCACGACCACTTTACTCCTTCTTCCACAATATGGAAGTGTAAACCCCTTTCTTTCCCTTTCTGCTACCAGTCTCCAAGATGCCAAACAACCCTAGTTGCTTTCTTCGATGAACTCCTTGTACACATCGCCATCATGCTCCAGTATATTTATTGCTGCTACTAAAATAACCGTTCCAACTCTTAGGTTGATTGTATTATTTCCCTCCCTAGTCCCTGGCCTTTCAGAGCCAAGATTTTCAACCTCTAGTTCAAAGCCCACAGTATGGGTTCTGCAGACTCCCTCAGGTTTCTTTTATTTCTTCTTAAAAATCCCCATCTGTGCCCACCAATTCCTCTAAGCAAAACTTGCGCAATGCCTCATTTGACTCAGTTGTTTTAGGTTTGTCCTCATGCGGACTCCTAAAGTACACCATGTGCTTGCAGTGTTCTCCCTTTTCAGCCTGCTGCACAATACAGATTTGTTTGCACACTATGTGCAAGAAGATCATCAAGGGACCCCAATGGGTCAAGAAAAACCATAACATTTAAGGGAAACATGACACATGGGCAATTTGTGATGGTAATCTAGAGTTCACATATAAATAGAATGTTTAAAGACAATGAGGCAATAAAAACTAACTCGTCATCTCATGTGGCGTCAGTGCAGCAGCCCTTTTTAGTCAAAATGGCTCCCTTCCTTGTAGCCAAATCCACTGTACAGATGGCTTTGTTACGCCTCCACCCAAGTGCAAAAATAAAGCTCCCTTCTTTAGCATCTTGAAAAACCAAAAAAATACAATTACAGGGTGAAAGTATGTGATTTAATTTCTTAGACAAAACACATTTTTAAGTTTCCTACTGTTCGTTGCTTTTTTTTTTTTATTGGGAGGAATTTAAGACTCCTTGGAGCCACATCTGTAAAGGATATCAATCTTTAATTTTCAAGAAGTGTTTTATAGAGCTTCCTATTAGAATGTTTTTGGTTAGATTCTTTAGCAAATTGAAAAAAACATTTTATAAGTAAGTACTTTTTAAGTGGTAATTTATTTCTTTTACAAGAAACCTATTTTATAAAGGGGGTCTTTTTTTGACAACCTTTATAATTTCATCTGTGTTGGCTTATTTAGGTTTTTAATAGTTGAAAAAATCAAATAGCACAAAAACGCATATAAAAAAAACACAGTAGCCCTTCTCTTCACCCTTCTAAACCCACCTCCCTACCTCCAGTCTCAATCAACACAAACTATTTTAGATGCTCCTTCCATATTTACTGTCATATTTATAAATAATATGGCTAGGTGTGGTGGCTCATGCCTGTAATCCTAGCACTTTAGGAGGTTGAGGTGGGAGGATCACTTGAGCCTAGGAGTTCGAAACCAGCCTGGGCAACATGGCGAAACCCTGTCTCCACTAAAAATACAGAAAAATTAGCTAGGTGTGGTGGTGTGAACCTGTAGTCCCAGCTACTCAGGAGGCTTAGGTGGGAGGATTGCCTGAGTTCAGGAAGTTGAGGCTATAGTGAGCCAAGATTGCACCACTGTACACCAGCCTGGGTGATGGAAGTGAGACCCTGTCCCCCCCCAAAAAAAATACCCCCCCAAAAAACCACATATATTATGATTTCTTGGTTGATCCTTTTAGACACTATCCAAATCACGCAAGATGGAGATTTAGCTCTCCCACCATCATTCTTTCTTCTCGTTTACTTTCCCAATGATAGTTAAAGCATGTTTACATTACCTATATTAACTCTATTATATGTTGAATAATTTACATATTCAATATATATGCCACCATGCCTGGCTAACTTTTTGTATTTTTAGTACAGATGGGGTTTCACTGTGTTAGCCAGGATGGTCTTGATCTCCTGACCTCGTGATCCCCCCGCCTTGGCCTCCCAAAGTGCTGGGATTACAGGCGTGAGCCGCTGCGCCCGGCGATTGTGCTACTTTCTTTTTTTGTATGTGCAGATTTTTTGCCTCCGTCACTTGTCAGTGTGACCTGAAAACTGTTTAGTAAATGTAAGCCATTCTCTCTGTCTGCCATTTGCCCCCAAACAGTGCCTGATTTGATATTGTTTTATTCTTCCACCTATAATATGGACTGGTGTCCATGGTTTATACACCTTATCCAGTCATTCAGTTGCCTAAGAGGAGAGGAGAGCATGCAGGGGCTTTAAGTAACTGCTTTACTTCATTCTATGAAATAAATGCATCAGAGGTTTGCTTCACCAAATCTGGGTTGTATCGTAGGCTTTTGGCTTGTTATGGGGCCAAGTGTTCCTTTTTCATGTCTAGTGGAGCTTTTCCTTGGTTCAGCTGTAATAATCATTGCTTGCAGATGCTTTCCTCATTTTACACCCACTTATTGATATATCAGAGGCAGGAAAGATGGCAAACCTTGCCTACTCTTCTTGCTTGTGAAAGAAGTCTTCTTGATGAAAGAAAGGGTCCCCGATGAAGGTGTGGGGTATTCTAAGCCCTCCCTCTGGTACACCTTTATACTGAATGTAGCACCTTCAAAAGTAGTACGACTTTTCAGAATTTCCTCCTTGTACTTCTCCATGCTCCATTCTTCTCTTTGAAGAATATATCGATTTTTTAAAAGCATCTTCTTTCAATTTGGCCCAAGTTTTCTTTTTTGGATGACACTTCTCAAAGTTGATGGCATGGAGTTGGAATCTTTTCTTGGTTTCAGGGTTGATGGCATGTTCTTTGTTATTTTTACATTTGATATTTGTTAATCTTACACAATTCTGTGGGAAGGAAATTTTGTGAACCTGCAGTTATATCACCAACTTTATGAGAAGTCCCTTAGGCTCTATTTTTTAACATCAAAGGACAAGCATTGAAAACTACAGAGGAAAATGATTTTACAGGAAAAATGATTCATGCATTTTCCCTTATAATCTAAGCATATTTGGTTTAAATAGATACGCTTCCATAAAAGTTTGTGTTTATGTGTGGCAGAAGGGTTGCTGGTTGGTTTTCCCACCAAGGGTCTGCAGGTTTGGAATTTAAGGTATAAGACAGATTTTTCTGTTTTCTCTCTTTGTTTAAAGCAGCTTAAACTGTTGAGTTTGTTGAGAGTCATACAAAGCTTATGTTTGTAAAGGACTGTGCCTGACGACAAAGCCTCAGAAAGCAGAAAATTAAATGTTATATTAAAAAGCAAGTGCTTAATACTTATTTGCCTGTGCCTGAAAGGTTCAACAAACAACAAGGGAGCCAAAAGGGGCCCTGCTTCAAACAATATTAACACAAAAGTAGAACCAGCCAGACGTTACATGCTTTAGGATATGAGGCCAGAGGAGCGGGAGCCGAAGGACACACGCTGGGACCTGTGAGGTGAAGTCAGCAGAGGATATCGGGTAGAGAGCATACTGACAGAGGAGCAAGGAAGGGACCATTTCTCAGAAAAGAGGACAGCAGCAAACAGAGAGGCCTGCTGACAAGGAACAACTCAGGTATAAACAGAGAATGCTGGCACGGCGTTGCACACATCCTTGCAACTGAGGTGCCAATTCTCAACACAGCAGCCAGAGTGATCCTTTTAAGACCAAAGTCAGATCATGTCACTTCTCTGCTCAAACTCTGCAGTGGCTCTCTATTTCCCTGAGCAGAAAAGCCAAAGTCCTTCCTATAGCGTTCATGGCCCTATGTGGTCTGGTACTGTTTCCTCCCCACCTCATCTTCCGCTGTCCTCTCCCCTGCTCGCTCCCGCCATACTGGCCTCCCTGCTGGACCCTACACAGGCCACGCATCCTCTTGTCTCAGGGCTTTTGTGCTAGTTGCTCCCTCTGCCTGGAATAATCTGCTCCCAGCCATCAGATGGCTGACTTCCTCACTCTCCGCATCTTTGCTCAGTTGTCACCTTCTCAAGGGAGGCCAGCCCTGGCCTTCTTATTTAAAAGTTCAACTTGTCTCCACCTCCCCGCTCTCCCGCCCGCCCAGCACTCTTAATTCTCCTTCCCATGCTCTGCTTTTTCTTTTTCCCCCAGCACTCAATCCCTTCCAACATATCATGTAACTTACATATTATGATGTTGTTTATGCTCTCTCCCGCTAGAATTTAAGGGCTACTAGGCTGGGGGTCTTTGTCGGTTTTGCTCACTGATGTATTTCCACTGTCTGGAACAATGCCAAGGACCTAGTTAATAATATTTGCTGAATGAACGAATGTATTCTACTTCATCTTCTAAGCCTGATATTGAATCTTTCACTTCGGCTGTCACGTTTTCCATCTTCAAGAGCTCATCCTTGCTCTTGTAATATTTCTTTTAAAAGCATGTTGCTCTTACTTTATGAATGCAACATCTCATCCCACCTCCGAGTATATAACTTATGGTTTTATTTTTTGCACTGTTCCTTGTATTGCACCTGTTACCTCTAAATCCCCAATTTTCCTACTTGTCTTAGTCTTGGCCTTGCCCAAGGCCTTCCTCAAATGTATAGGGATCGTTGGCCCTCCACTCTCACTGAAGGGTGAACAGCCCTTGGAAGCTCTGTATAAGTGCTTCATGGATGGGGAACTTCACTACAGGGTGATTAGGTTGGGAGTAGCCATCTGTGGGGAACCCCAGAATGTCAGGATCATGAAGTGTTTTCTCTTTCCTGCCAGAATCCTCAGAGTGAAGGGGTCTGGGGTGGGTGGTGGGGGGAATCTTACTCCTCAGTATCTATACTTTCATTTAATATCCTTGGTCTCAATATGGTACCTGACCCCTCTCCTCCACTAAGCCTGGTGTCCCTAAGTTCAGAACTTCTCTAAATCCTGTTCAATTTATTCAGACAAGAAACTTCTTGCCATCTATCAGAATGAGGCTGAGGTAGTCCCTTAGCTTTGTGAGGTCTGGGGAGAGACCTAGTGTCTAATTCCTCTTTATATATATTTTAACTAACCTCCTCTGTCAAGGCCACCCCTCATCCCTACCTACAGAGGCACCCAGTCCTTCCCAGTCTAGAATCTTTCTACAGCCCTACAGTCAGAACAAGGCAAACTGGCTTGCCTGTTTGCCTTGTTCTCTACAGGCACTTGCCTGGGAGTAACCACTCATTTACTTACTTCTAAACTTATGCTGACACCTCGTCTTCTGTTGTTTCCACTATGGTACTATTTGTCCTCATAGGTTTATCCAATTTTTATTCCTTTTCTGCTCTTTTCGAGATGTTAAGAGGATATAAACACAACTGTCATGTTTAACCAGATGTTTCATAATGCCATCTTAATTCTACCATTTTTTCTTCTGGTGCATACTTCTTCAGCAGTCAGATGTTTCAAAGCAACATCTAACAGTCATTAAACTTTGCAAAAAAAGTAGGATTCTAGGTTACACTCTATTAAGAAGTAGGGCAATTATGTATCTTCTGTTTCGTCTCAGAATCAAACACAGGTCAGCCTTCCCTTTTTTCTCCTAGTTCCCCATGTTTTGTTTTGTTTTGTTTTTCAAAATTCTAGTCATTATGGGCATTGGGGGCTCTTTCTGTCTTGTTGTCAATATAAATCACTACTTCACAGCTCCCTGGTGCTCTGAATTAGACATTCTCTTGGTTTCCACAAACAGAATCGTTCAACATTTCAGCTCCCAGCTTCTCAGGTCCTCCATGCCTAAGGACAATTTTTAGAAGCATCTTTCTTCTATTTCTATCTTTAAGTTCCCCATATGGGGATCTCTGAGATGTCCACATCGAGATGAGTCTACATAATGGGGAACTTTGAGAGTCCACATTGAGATGAGTCTACATAACCCATATGGTTATCTGGGCAGAGTTCTGACACCTTACGGTTGTTAAAAAGTTGTGGTAGAGGAGGGTTTATTTATGTAAATAATGACCTCTGGTTGAATGAACTCTGAGCAAATTATAAATATACAAAATTTGGTATGGACACATTCCATCAAATTTAGAATATGACAGTCACATTCAATTTAGGATATTTCATGATTGACTGATGAACGGTGTGGCTCTTTCTAAGAGCTATTTTAAAGGAAGACTCAGAGACAGAAAAATCTTTCTGAATTATTCCTCTTCCATTTCTATAAGGGACAAAATGAATAAAGACTTGATGTGCTATTTTTAAAATGCTGGTGCTCATGTTTTTACCAGACTAGCAGGTTAATATGTAACAAGAAGAAAATATAATCCAGTGAATATAATTTATAGGCAATTAGCATAATTCCTGACACAAAATTACTTCGTTTTATAGATAAATTAATATTTTGGAAGACATAGGATAAATCTAAGACACAAAACCAAATCTTTAGTCAATAAACAAATGTAAAAATCATTAAAATGAAGAGCCACACACACACAAAAAGTACATGTGTGCCACACACACACACAAAGTACATGTAATGAGTCTGATCATTACAAGCTGTCCTGATGAACTTAACTATTGCAGGTGGCGGTATTGGTATGTGCTTGGTGGAACATAATTTAGAAGTGACCACCTCTGAGCTGTCTTACCTTGGTCTGGGAGACTAACTTGCCGAGTTAATTGACCCATGAACCTTCATTTAGGACATGCCCATTTTATATACATGGCCTTGACCAGATTCATTAACCTTGCAATTCTTTAGTGCACACAATTGCTGCCTATTAATGATTTCTTCACTATGATGATGACATGATCTGACAGCCTCCTTATAACTGTAACTTCAAGAAGTAATTGAACCTTTTGGTCAATTACTGTCAGAAGCTAACAGCCCAACATCAACACTATTGAAACCCAAATCGCAATTATTTTGCAGACAAATGAAAATAAAATTACTCCAGATAATAGGTTAAGTAACTCTGGCAGATTTTCCAGGATTCAATCTCGTAAACACTCTGTGGAGCTGTAGGAAAGTGACTGCTTTCTTTTGTTTGGTTTTGTTTTCTTAAAAGAGGAGGTAAAAACTTGGTAATTCATCTTCAAAATCTCTCAAGACTATCTTTAAACTGCATTTTGATGTAGAACTACAGAGTTTTGGTCAAGTGTTTGAGCATCTGAGCAGATCCAAAGTGGTGTCTGGCAATATTTCAGCTTTTTCAGGAGACTCCTACAGCCTCTACCATCCCCAAGTCTACCTCTGTCTAATAGCGAGGTGGCTTACCACCTGGTAAAGAGTACAGGTCAGGCTTTGACCTTGTGTGACAAATGCCTAGCATTCAAAACACACAGTACTCCATCAAAATAATAACACAGTATACATTTGCTTTAGTGGTTTGCAAATAATCTCAATTTTGACTAGTTCTCTAGATTGCCAAAATAGCTGATATTTGAAAGATCCAGCCAAAGGTATACCCTAACATTGATTCCACAGAGTTCTAAAAGTACATTCTGGAACACAGGGCTTTTGGAATGCTCCCTGAAAAAAGGGTTCCAATTTCAATAAGTTTGGAAAAGCTGCATACTGCAATTCCCTTTATGGAGATTCATGATGTACATTAGCATATTAGAAGCTCTGAGAACTTCTTTTTCTTTCTTTTTTTTTTTTGAGATGGAGTCTCGCTCTGTCGCCCAGGCTGGAGTGCAGTGGCGTGATCTCGGCTCATTGCAAGCTCCGCCTCCCAGGTTCATGCCATTCTCCTGCCTCAGCCTCCTGAGTAGCTGGGACTACAGGTGCCCGCCACCACGCCTGGCTAATTTTTTGTATTTTTTAGTAGAGACATGGTTTTACCGTGTTAGCCAGGATGGTCTCGATCTCCTGACCTCATGATCCACCCACTTTGGCCTCCCAAAGTGCTGGGATTATAGGTGTGAGCCACTGCACCCAGCCGAAGCTCTGAGAATTTCTATATAAATCCACTTTAACAGAATTGAAAAAAAAACATAATTGACTACAGATTTCTTTGTACACAGAGTACTAATGTTGAAGGGGATCAGGATATGCCACCCAAAATTATGCCACTTTGGCATAAAGATTATTCTGAGCTAAAGACAACTAAGAAACAGTAGATGCAGGAAAAGCTCTCTGCCCTTGCCCTATCTCCCTGAAAAGGATATATTTCCCATGAGAAAAGTGCCCTCTCCTGGTACTAGGAAGACAAGAACACTCTTACCACCAGAGAGGAAGAGTCCACATCGAGATGAGTCTACACAAATAGGTCTTACTAAAATAGCCTTTATCTTCCATTACTTCCTTTCATGCAGTTCCTAGTCACTTTCTCACCATTTACTGGCCCTAGAATCCCAGATCCCCTATCTCATGTCTAGTCACATTTTATTGCCTTTCTTTAAAATGGTATATAACCCTGAGTCTACCACTTCTTTAGGTTTTTCACTTCTTTTCTGTGAAGTTCCTGTGCATATAAAATCCTTACATCAGTAAAAATTGTATGCCTTTTCTCCAGCTAATCTGTCTTTTGTGAGTTAAATTTGCAGGCCCCAGGCACTGAATTTAAGCAGGTAGAGGAAGTGTTTTCCTGCTCTACAATTTCCAAAGAACCAGGTTCTATCCTTTTCGGAAGCAATGAAATCAAACAAAATAAAAGAATTATTCAAATAAGATAAACAGTAATTATACCAGAAAACCTAGACTATGAAAGCTATTGTGTATAAAGCTTACTTTAATTAAAAGTCAAAGCAGAAACGGAAATGGGGTATTTTTATACACATTTTATTTAGCTAATAAGAGGCATACACATTTGTCAGGAAAGACATTTTCTTTTTCTTTCTTTTTTTTTTTCAGATGGAGTCTCACTCTATCACCCAGGCTGGAGTTGCGGTGGTGTGATCTTGGCTCACTGCAATCTCCATTTCCTGGTTTTAGCAATTCTCTTGTCTCAGCCTCCTGAGTAGCCTGGGACTACAGGTGTGCACCATCATGCCTGGCTAAGTTTTGTCTTTTTTTTAGTAGAGATGGGGTTTTGCCATGTAAGCCAGGCTGGTTTCGAATTCCTGACCTCAAGCGATCTGCCCTCATTGGCCTCCCAAAGTGCTGTGATTGCAGGTGTGAGCCACTGTGCCCGGCTGAAAGACATTTTCCTAAACCAAGTAAACTCATAGAAAATAGCACTGTATCAGTGTGAATTTTCTGATTTTGATAATTATACTATAGTTACAGAAGAGAATGCTCTTGTTTTCAGAAAATATACATGAAATATTTAGGGGTAAAGGGTATTACATCTGCAAATTACTCTCAAATAGTTCCAAAACCAATTGCATATATACACACAAATAGATCTATATACACAGATGTACACATATACAGATTGAGAGAGAGAGAGAGAACCAAAGAACAAGCATTGATAGAGGCAGGAGACAGAGAAATCCTAGGCAGACATAGGTGGGTCCCTGGTGTGACCCTATCTTCAAGTCAAAAACAGTTTAAAGCCTGAAGGCCAAGCTACAAGTCAAATCCATGGATGAGATTGAGAACCTGTCTTCCCATTTGGTGTGCTTTCCTTTGATTGATCCCCACCTTTCACCTATTTTACATATACCCTTCCCTGTTTTTACACCGTGTCCACTTTCGACTGGTGCCTTTATTTTAACCATTTTTGCATACTCGCAAACCAATTAGCATGCACTCCCTTATCCTGTGCCTATAAAAGCCCCAGACTCAGCCACACTGGAGAGACGATCTGACCCTCCTGTCCCCTTTCTGGTGAGAGCTGTTTTGTTGCTCAATAAAATGTTCTGCCTTTACCGCCCTTCAATTGTCAGCATGATCTCATTCTTCTTGGATGCAGGACAAGAGCTCAGGACCAGATATTCAGAAAGGCTGTAACACTGACCCTCTGCCTGTGTCAATGGAGAGCAGCCACCCCACATAAGAGAAGCAGCGGTGGTCCTGAGCTGGCCCAGGGCCATGCCTATCCTGGAGCTGCAGGCCAGAGTGGGGCAAAAGGCTGATGGAGCTGCTAACACATCCCTGTTTGTTGGGCTGCAGATGGCATAACTAAAAGAGCTAATAAGCATATTGTAACACTCCCCTTGGGGCTCTGGGGTCATGGGCACCCCTGCCTGGGCATCACTGCATTCCCCTGGGGGTAATATGCCTGGTTTGGTCATGGACCCTGCATGGAGCTTGCTTCTATGTTGGTGCTTGGAGTGACCAGCCAGATCCCATACTCGCTCACCCACGTGCTCCCTCCTGCCAGGGGCTGAGTGCAGTGGGACAAGTAGACGGGGTGCCCGGGCCACAAGTCCAGCAAAGGGGCCAAGAAAAATCCTGTGTCAATATGATAAAGCAAATATAGTTAAAATTTTAACATTTGGGCACTGGGGCGAAAGGCATAAGAATTCTTTATATTATTCTTGCAACTTTTCTGTAAATCTAAAATTATTTCAAAATAAAACAACAGGTATCTTTAAGGGATAGTGAAGAACAACTGCACAATGTATTTTTAACAATTTTACATAAGCAAGAGTGATCATTATACCTTTTTTAAAAATTTAAATTTTCTTCTAAGGAGTTTGTTGTACTTGTGCTTTCTGAATATTGGTGAGTATATATAAAAATTGAAAATGATGGCAATTTTATGAGTATGTAAATTAGTCTGTGCTAATTTAAAAAACTGGAAACATGTTTAAAGGATGCTAAGTTAATTCATATGTTAACCTACACTGAGTCATATATAAAGCCTGTGCCATGTCAGGCCATATTGGAGCCTGAGGCAAAAGGAAAAAGTTCAATAATATGGATCCTGTCTTTATTTAAAATTTTGATCTTTTGTTCACCACAGATTTGTTCCATTAATTTCAGATTTTTAAAAATATTGCATGAACATATTATCTATCCTGACCACATTTTTGGTACGGCCTTAAATTTTGCATTTGAGTCCTGGCCCTGCATAAAGAAACAAAAATTACAGAACAAACATGGTGTGGTATTTGGCAGATTGGAGGAAGGGAAGGGAGTGAGTGCCAGTCATGTGCTGGGCTCTGTGCTAGGGGACACATGCTATCTCATTTTAAGTCTTCCAATAGTCCCAATAGGCAGATGTTTTAGCATTTTACAAAGGAGGAAGTTAAGGTTCAAAGAGAGTGATATACTTTGGATAACACAGTAAATGATAAAACTGTATCTTAGCTCTGTCTGGCTCTAAGAATTGATCATGCCATCTCCTAAATGTATCACACTTAAAGCAGTCTAATGGTATATAAAGTAATAATGCCTATTATTTAATTTTCCCTCTGAGAGACTTGGACTTGCTATAATAATTAACAGGAAGCTTGGTTTCAAACATAATCCAACCTACTACACTACTACATTCTTCATATATACGTAGATAATTCCCAATCATAAAGGTTTTTTTTCGTTCATTTGCTTTTTTGAGATGGAGTCTTGCTCTGTCACCCAGGCTGGAGTGCAGTGGTGTGATCTCAGCTCACTGCCACCTCCACCTCCTGGGTTCAAGCGATTCTCCTGCCTCAGCCTCTTGAGTAGCTGGGATTACAGGCATGCACCACCACACCCAGCTAATTTAAATATTTTTAGTAGAAATGGGGTTTTGCCATGTTGGCCAGGCAGGTCTCCAACTCCTGACCTCAGGTGATCCACCTGCCTCAGCCTCCCAAAGTGCTTGGATTATAGCCAATCATAAAGTGTTGAATTGACTGTGATCTCTAATGGAATCAGCAGTTTTCACTGTGCTGATTGTTAATAGGAGTAGGTTTATAGTATTCCAATAATAATAAAGGGCAGAGATGTGGCCACTGAGAGGAAGTGGGTTTTGTACACTGCAGCTGTTGCACTTAGTAAAAGGCAGAGAGCATGATTTGTTGCCAAACTATATACATATTGAAAACTTTTGGCTTCGATCATACTTTAAAGAAAAAAAAATCTCTTTATTGGTTAGTTAAGGCTTTCTTCATTAACTTCTGGTTGACCATTGTAAGGAATTACATAAACATGCTACTTTTTTTTTTTTTTTTTTTTTTTTGAGACAGAGACTTGCTCTGTTGCCCAGGCTGGAGTGCAGTATCTTGGCTCATTGCAACCTCCACATCCCAGGTTCAAGTGATTCTTGTGCCTCAGCCTCCTGAGTAATTGGGATTACAAGCACATGCTACCACACCTGGCTAATTTTTTGTATTTTAGTAGAAATGGGGTTTCACCATGTTGTCCAGGCTGGTCCTGAACTCTTGGGCTCAAGCAATCCGCCCGCCTCAGCCTCCCAAAGTGCTAGGATTACAGGCATGAGCCACTGTGCCCCGCCAACATGCTACATTTTTTAATAAGAGAATGAAATCAGTTTGGGGAAACAGTTTTGAAGAAAGAAAACATATGATTTAAAATTTTGGCAATAAAATAAAATTGGAATTGATAGCTGAGCTAAGTCAACTTTGTGCTCATAAACAAAGGAAAACTAAAAAGTATTAATGATGAACAAGGCTTCGGAAAAATGTAATACTTAAAATTTGAAGAGCTGGGCATGGAGGCTCATGCCTGTGTTCCCAGCTACTTGAGAGGCTGAGGTGGGAAGATTGCTTGAGGCCAAGAGTTACTAGCCTGGGTGATATAGTGAGACCCTATCTCTTAGCAAAACTGGATAATTGTTTCCAGTTTCCAGACAATCTTTTGCATATAGGCCCAATGACACATTAAATGCTCATCAATAGTTCTTAATTGTTTTGGGGTAACTGGATTTCCATCCAAGTATCAGTTTTGTGTCAATGTATTAAATTGAAAATATTTTTGTATCTTTACAAAATACTGGTGTTTGGATTATTTTCCCTTCCAGTTTTTCTTGATGTATAATATATTACTGAAATGATTAGAATGGGAAACATCTATGATATTCTAGGAAGAACCAAATATGCCTATGAGATAACTGGGAAACAACTATGACTAATTCCTTAAAAGTAAGATCTGATCAAATGCCACAACAATGCCAACCTCCATGTATGAAGCTTGAATTCCTGAGCTCCAGAGTGAGGCTGTTTCAATGTTCTGACGGACAGCTCCTTGACTGGCACTGTGTGGGGGTGGAGTGGAAACAGCCCTACTTTGGAGGAAGAGGCAAGCATTTCCCACCAACTACTGGGGAATCAGACAATTCAAACTCTATAGGCTTTGGGTTCTTCACCTGTACACTGAGGATGCAACATTAGATGATTCATAAGAGCATATACCAGCATTCTATCATAACAGCTACTGATAATGAGTAAACATTTTAAAATGTTATTGCAAAGTTTTTTTTCTGATCCAAAGTGCACATGGAACTGATAAACACTATATTTGATTTTCATCTGATGACTGGTATTACCCCAAGAGAAGGGAGAGAACACATCGTTTCACTGGTATGTGCCATGCCTTGTCCTAGACACTTGACATACATTAATAGGTTTTTTTTTTTTTAAAGTACTTATTCTTGACATTTGTTTGTACTGTGCTGCTGTATGTTTCTCTTACTAATAATCCACCATAAAAAGCAGAAAATATATTTGACATAAGCTTCTTTAAGTCATATATAATATTTTCTTGCTGGCAAATGCTTGGTTTTGGGAAACAGTAATTTTTCAGCCCTATGAACTCTGCTTCTACAGAGAAACATAATCCATGTTTCCAGTTTTTGCTAGTAGCCTGTCTCTTGTTGTAGGCATTGACCAGTGCTCTTCAATGCAGCCCTGCATCCCAAAATACATCAGTTTCCAGTGCTCACTATAACAGACACTGGGCGAAGATGCTTCCTTGAAGGGGATTTTAGAATGCTGCAGGGAAGGGAATAATCTGGAAAAGGCTCCATTTACTTAGGGTAAACATCAAACATATTTCTTCTTTTTCATTTTCCTTTCTTAGACTGTAATTGATAGAAGGGGGAATGACAGGATAAGACAATGTACATTTATTAAGGACATACTTTTTCAACAGTACAAGTTTACATAATGCAAGTTGAACATAACACAATTAACTATGAAGACTGTTACTGGTCATAACTCAATTACAAAAAGAAAAAATATATTGCTAAGGGAATACAACTGTGTTATTTGGGTGCATGGTTTATCATAACAGTGGGTATCAGAAATGATCACAGTAATGAGTAGCTCATGTTCGAATAATGTGACACAGAAATAAATGTCACTGTTATAGAGAAAAACCTAGATAAAGTAGAATGCTGGATATACTCCTGTGATGTTGAAGTTTTATATGGTCTTCATAATTAATTAATCATGTTACGTTCAACTTGTACATATAACTGTAACTATCTATCACTGATAAAGTATCATACCTACCAGAAACATAATCTTGTGCTTGTATTACCTCATCTATTTCTTCCTAAATGTTTTATAACACAGTATTTGAAAATTGAGGTTTCTTAGTTATATAATAACAATCAAGTCAGAACACATTTTAAATAAATGTCAACAGGAATATGATTAATTTTTCAATCAACATCTATTACTGTTGAATCTATTATTTTAAAAATAAATTTATATCTTCTTAGTAATTTGTAATTCTTTTGGTGAACTGTGTATTTCTATCTTTTATCCATTTTCTTTGGGTTTCTATTTTATTAATTTGTATGAGTTTTTCATAAATGAAGTGAACCATCCTTTTGTCACTGGTGTTTTGATTGTTTTCAGTATGTTGATGATCTGTTGATACTGTTTATGGTATACTGCCATACAGAGGTTGTTTTTAAAAAAGTTTTATGTAGTCAAATGTACTCATTTTTCTTTTATGCCTGTGTACATTTTTATACAAAACTGTACAGAATCATAGAATGCCTTGCAATGCGTTTTACTTATCAGAAATATTTTCCCATGTGATCAAATATCCTCCTATGATGTGATTCTAAGCATCCTTGCAGTACTCAAATATGAAATTCAGTTAACCAATCCCCTATTGTGAGATATTTCTGATATTTTCTTTTTGCAGTTATAAATACAGTAACATTTTAGTAGTATCTTTGTACATAAATTCAAGCACATGAATGATTCATGGCAAAGTTCTCAAAACAGAATTGCTGTTGTGATCCCTTTGTATTTTCAGCTGCCACACATTAAAGCCCTCATTTCCAAAATCTACCATATAAATAGTTTAAAAGAATTAAATAAATTGATGGGACAATGTAGCTCTGATTAAACTGCTTTAATTAGGGTTATTCAACTTTTAAAAATTCATTAGTTATTTAGATTTTTTCTTTTGTGAATTCTCTATTTTTTTTTTTTTTTGTCCATAACATGTTCATTACTTTACATAATGATCTGTAAGGGCTTTTTGTATATGAAAATAAACTTTTTATTACATTTAAAAAGATTTCTTAGCATTTTGCCTTTTATCATTTCCTGGCCACGGTTACTGGTTCAGGTCAGTGAAACAGGAGGAATTTTGCTAGGTGTTTCAGAGAAAAACGTTCTCTCCTGTCTGAGAGAATGTCCAAGGACTTCTAGAGGCGACTCTCCCCGAACCCAGAACCTGTGGCAGCTGAAATTGTTAGCCGCCACCTCACAACCACAAGGGGGAGCCAGACTTAGAAAGAAGACGACCCAAGAGACGGCTGAATAGAGAGGTTTCATGTTCTGTGAAATAAATCTGTTACTCTCTATGCCAGTTTGAATTGCATTTTCTGTATTTGCAACTAAACATATTGTGATACAACGATGTTTTCTGAAAAACATTTTTTTTTTTTTTTTGAGACGGAGTCTTAGACTGGAGTGCAGTGGCGCGATCTTGGCTCACTGCAAGCTCCACTTCCCAGGTTCACGCCATTCTCCTGCTTCAGCCTCCTGAGTGGCTGGGACTACAGGCGCCCACCACCATGCCTGGCTAATTTTTTGTATTTTTAGTAGAGATGCGGTTTCACTGTGTTAGCCAGGATGGTCTTGATCTCCTGACTTCGTGATCTGCCCGCCTCGGCCTCCCAAAGTGCTGGGATTACAGGTGTGAGCCACCGTGCCCTGCCAGAAGTTTTAAATTTTTACGCAGGACTATCTAGCAAACTTTGCCTTTGTGAATTCTTTTACTGCGGCTATAGTTAGAAAGGCCTTTCCTACTTTAAAATCAATTACATGCCCATACAATTAATTTATGTTTTTGTTAAAACATTAGGGGAATTGAATCATAATGAGCAGACAGCCTTTATTTTATAATCACTCCATGAATGGCAGCAGATTCTGCCTATTCCAGTAGATTATCCATAATTAAAAATATGTGAAATGCCCACTAAAGCTCTGGATTCTTTGAATTACAAACAAGTTTTTGGCTACAGATGATGAAGATGGCAGGAGAAATGTTCCATGTGAATGGTGTGAATCTAGGTCAGCACCTGGTCAGGCAATAAGAAGGGTTAATATTTGAAATATTTATATATCGCCTCTGAAACAGAGGTGTAAAAAGTCACTGGGAAGTCATCAGGGGATATATACATAGATAAATATACATATATATACATACACATATGCACATAGACATATAAATACATTACTTGATTGCAAAAGGCATAAAGTATGATGAAAAGGGTATACAGTATAGTTTTTAATATATGTCATAATAAATGAGTGGTTTCATTCAAAGTCAGAAATGCATGTCTTGATTTCAGAAAACAAATCAGACTGCTTTTCAAATGAACACAAGCATTAGGCTGCCTAAACAGTTATTTCTGTATGTGAACCATGGAAATATTTTAGGATCATCAAAATCTGCCCTTCTTTTTTGTCTTTTTTCATTCATCTCAACTGGCTTATGATCAATATTTCATGGAACTCCTCTATAGCCGCCCTCCAGGTGTCCTTCCAGAAAACCAAAACCTAAACTCCAGCATAGACATAAACCCTGCTGCACTGAACCTTGAAGAAATGGATGTGCAATAGCATCAAAAAGTGACAGCAGACAGACACTATGGTGAAACTGCTTAAAAGGTCTTTCAAATGTTCAAGCTTTTTCTCACAGCCTCCTTATTTATGTATTTCCTGGCTTGAATTCTCCCTCTTTGAACTTTTCCTAGGGTCAAATCCTTCATATTCTATAGGTCCCAGCTTAATAGCACCTCCTCAGAGAGGTCTTCCCTGATCATCCTCTCAAAAATACATTTCCCTTGTCCTCTGAATGCTTGCCCCACTCAGCATTTCCTTTCCTTCATGATTGTTACACAACTTGTAATTATGTGTTCACTCATGTTTTGTCTGACTAGAATGTGTAATCCGTGAGGTCAAGGACTATTTTCATTTTATTTATTCCTGTATTTCCAAAGAGTACCTAGCAATAAACACATTTGCTGAAGGAATGATTACTGGCTTGAAGAGACTAAATATCTTTATTTGAAGTTTAAAGACTCACTGATCTGTAAAAAGGCCCCGTGGAAGAGTTACATCCCAGGGCTCAGTAACCTTAGGGTATAAGAGCACTAAAAAGAAACAGCCCATCCTATTACACAACTGTGAGGATGAGCCAAGCAAACTATGAAACATTCAAGGAAGAAAATACATGGCAGCTGTCATGTATTTTCTCAAGTCTGAAGAGAATTTCAAATTCACTGTTGATGGTTGATGGTTCTAGAGCAGACTAGCATGAATAAGCATCAACTTGAAAAACTGCTGCCAATTTGCCAATGAACAACTTGATGCATGAAAATGTCTGATTTTCAATGAATTTTCCTTTTACATAAAAATTTCACTGAAAATATAAACTCTTCATCTTAAATAAGCTGGTTCTGTTAGAGTATGAAAATGTGGATATTCTAAATTAAGTTCCTGCTTCCCTATTCATTCTAGTTACAGGATTTTTTCATGGAAAATTTCTCTTTATCATTTTTTTTTGGAAAAAAAGTCAATACCTCAATGTCACTGCATTTTATCAAGTGACCAGGGAAAATGTGCACATCCTTATTCTCTCTCTTAAAGTCAACAAGACCCAGAAAGCAATCAACACTGTGTGTTGTTCATTTTTTCACTGGGCCTGTGAGAATGATATAATTCCTCTATTATTGGAATGAGAGGGAAGAAAAAAAATTAGACTGGGAAATTCTATCGAACTCAAGTATTGTACACTGATTCTCAAATTAATTCCAAGTAATGTGGAAGGAAACAACTCTTGGTTGGATTATTTAGATGAACTAGATACCCAAGCTCATAGGCCAAAGATGACATGAGAAAATACTGTAATTAATATAGCTTTGGCTTCAAGAAAGCAGCTGGTGAGCAATCTCCAGGTTCACTTCTCATCTTGAGAGGCTATCTAGCAGATATTCTGTTCTTCCAAAGGGGCAGAAAACCCTTGCTTCTTTTTCATAACTCCATGGAATCCACTGATTAACTATATAATGGCAGGTAGCCTGGAGTTTCCATGTCTGTAGAGGTTTTTCCCCTAAATAAAAAATCCTAGAACAGGTTTTCTACGATTATTAGATTCAGGAATACATGTATTTAGCCAGACTAGGCCCACAATAGACAGAGCTCCTTGATTTAACCATCAAATAAGAACTATAGAAAACTGTCCTATTACTAAATAACTTTGCTTTTAATTCTGGATTTTCTTCTTCACCCAAATAAGTATGTTGCTAACTTAGCTTTAAGTTATTGTCATCTACAGAGAACCCCATGCTTGGTGACATTATAGTTGAGCAAATATTCACTTCTGCCTTCTTGACCTCCATGGGTTATCCCATTGATGTGACTTGCTTTGGCCAATGGGATATAAATTGGATAAACTGAGCCAAAATTGACCAAACCCTAGATGCATGAGCAAGAAATAAATTCTGACTGTTATATCCACTAAGTTTGAGAGTGATGTGGTAGGCTGAACAATGGTCCTTAAAAAATAGCCAAAATAGCCAACTGCAAATCTCTGTGAATATTACCAGCTTTAAGTTATCATCATCTACAGATCTGTGGAAGGGGGAAAAAACACACAAAAAACAAAAACAAACACATGCACACAAAAACTTTGCATATATGATTAAGTTAAGGATTTTGAGATAGGCAGATTATCTGTTTGGACCTTAAACGCAATCATATATATCCTTGCAAAACAGAGGCAGTGGAAAATATGACAACAGAAGAGAATGCACTGTGACCATGGAGGCAGCCACAAGCCATGGGATGCTGGCAGCTACCAGAAGCTGGGAGAAGCAAGGAATAGATTTTCGCCTGTAACCTTTGGAAGAAATGTGGTCCTGTTGACATTCTGATTTTGGCCCAGTGAAACTGATTTCAAACCTTCCTCCAGAACTGTGAAAGAATAAACTTCTGTGTTTTAAGCCGCCAAGTTTGTGATATTTTTTTTGCAGCAGCCTTAGGACACTAACACAGGTGGTCTGTGATGTAACTGTGACAACAGTTAACTATTCCAATGAATGGAAACCCAAACCATTCAGTGGCTCATGCCTGTAATCCCAGTACTTTGGGAGGCTGAGACAGGAGGATCATTTGAGTCTAGGAGTTCGAGATCAGCCTGGGCAACAAAGTGAGACCCTGTCTGTACAAAAAATAAAAACATTAGCTGAGGTGGTGGTATACACCTATAGTCCCAGCTACTTGGGAGGCTGAGGCAGGAGGGATCGCCTGAGCCCCAGAGGCTGAGGCTGCAGTGAGCCATAATCACACTATTGCACTTCAGCCTGGGTGATAAGAGTGAGACCCTGTTTCAAAGCGGGAGGGATTGCTTGAGCCCTGGAAGTTGAGGCTGCAGTGCCATAATTGTGCCACTGCACTCCAGCCTGCTGGGTGATGAGTGAGATCCTGTCTCAAAACACACACACACACACACACACAACAAAAAATTTAAAAAAAAACAGTAAATACACAGGTACTTACAAAGTCTTCAAATTCTGTCAAATGTATTAACTTATTTAATACAACTATACTATGAGGTGGATACTATTTTATTTCCCCCTTCTCCCCCATCCGCCCCCCAGCCTCCTGAGTAGCTAGTACCACAGGCAAGGGCCAACATGCCTGGCTAATTTTTTTTTTTTTTTTTTTTTTTTGAGACAGAGTCTCGCTCTGTCACCCAGGCTGGAGTGCAGTGGCACGATCTCAGCTCACTGCAAGCTCCGCCTCCTGGGTTCACGCCATTCTCCTGCCTCAGCCTCCCAAGTAGCTGGGACTACAGGCACCTGCCACCATGCCCGGCTAATTTTTTGTATTTTTCAGTGGAGACAGGGTTTCACCGTGTTAGCCAGGATGGTCTCGATCTCCTGACCTCATGATCCGCCTGCCTTGGCCTCCCAAAGTGCTGGGATTACAGGTGTGAGCCACCGTGCCTGGCCTGGCTAATTTTTAAAATTTTTTGTAGAGACAGGATCTCACCATGTTGCCCAGGCTGGTCTTGAATTCCTGGGCTCAAGAAATCCTCCTGCTTCAGTCTCCCAAAGTGCTGGGATTACAGGCGTGAGCCACTGTGCCTGGCCCAGTTGGGAATAACTCTAGGGCCTACTGATTACTCCATTTGCTTGGTATTACTAAAGTATCTCATTTAAATGCACATAAATAGCTCTTATATATTCAAAAATATCTTTGCTTTCATACATAACATAGCTAATAAGAAATCTTATAAATCCAGAAGCAAATTACTACCTAGTATTGAATCATGATAAGTACATTATTGACATAATGTTACCTAAGGCTACTGGGTACAGTGCATGATGCTGGGAGTCCTCTGTGGAACATAATCAAGTACAAGGATTCTGCTGCCCTTCATAATTTATAATCTAGCTGAAGAGATCAGACACATCTGCAAAATTAATAAATGATCTAAGATTTAAACACTGGTTAAAGACTACAAAAAATACAGAATCCACTGGGAATTTCTGAGCTAAAGACTCCTTATAAGTCATCTATTTGAGAGGTTCTCTGCCCCGCCTCTTCCATAGCATAGCTTGGGAGGAACATTCACATGCACAACACCTTTCTGGGAGCTGTGCAATCCCTGAGATGTGCCTTCCTTGCCCACTCAAGAAAGCACGTATAAATTCCATAGGAATAACCTTGAATCAACTCCTACTTATAAAATGATTCACAATCTTCAAAACCTTAGTAAAAAATTACCTGCAACACACTTCACACTTGATCATAACAGATGTGCCCACATCCATCCCTATTGTTTTACAGACAAATGAAGTGAGAATGACCTAAAACCTTACACGAACCTAAATCCTATAATAAAACTAACAGCAGGCACATTGTTCCTGCTTCCCTTTGACTCACTGTCTCATACAGCCACATACAACTGACAAATGGGTTCTGGCAAAGAAGTAAAGATGACTTTATTTACAGTGGTCTGGTTGGGAGGACTTTAGTGAGGAGGCAGAATCGAATCTGAAGAACACTGTAAGCAAGGCAAACAGTATGTGTAAAAGTATACATACAGGTGAAAAAGCAGAGATGTTTGAGGGTTCAGTAAAAACAAACAAACAATGTCATGCTATGGTATCACAGGAGATGTGGTTGGTTGGAGCCAGACTCTGGGAAAGTCTAGTCTTAATTTTGTGGGTGATTGAAGGGTTTTTGAATGGAGACACAACACCATAAAACCTAAGATTGTGATGCTGTGCAGATCCAAGTCAAGGGAGGAAGCCTGGAAGATCACACAGAAGTGGTTTAGGGGCAGAGTACCACAACCATCACCACGGTTCTGCTGATTTTCAAATGGTAATACTCATTTACAGTGCATATGGTCTCTTTGATTTTTGAAGTGTGTGTGTGTGTGTGTGTGTGTGTATGTGTCTGTGTGTGCGTGCATGTAAGAGAGTAGAACAAAGACTGGAATGATATATCCCAAAATGTTAACAGTGATTTTCTTTTGGTGGTGAGATGATGGGTAATATTATTCTCTTCTTTAAATTAAAAATCTTTCACAATGAACATGTATTACCTTATAATAAAAACTGTTATTTAAAATTTTGGCTGAAATAATGTGATCATAGTTATATGTTGTTTCTATTTATAATCGATTTAAAGTACAATAAACTCATGAATACAGTACTTTGTTTGTAAACCTGCATTTAAATTATAAATGCTTGATTATATTTTGAGTTCCCCAAGGATACTGTCACCAACATATTTTCTATGAGTGTTTGGTTTCTTATCCACAGAAATACAATACAACCAACTCAGGACAGCTGAGTAGTAAACATCTTATTTTGAAATTGAATTTCTTAAAAATACTGACTCTCATTATAGTACTAAGTTTGAACAGATAGCGATGTTTGACAACATTAAGACTTCAACAAAAACTACTGAATAAAAATAGTCCTAATTTTCCTTAGTTACGAATGATGCCCGCCTAGCCACCAAAAGTATGACTCATCACGTCCTCTTCAGTAAATATAATGGGTGTGTGTGTAGGTATTTCCAGAATTAACAATGTGGTTAAAGAGGAATCGCATTGAATATCCTGTTTTGTAACATACATTTTCACTTAACATTTATGAAGAACACTCTTCATTTTGTTAAAATATCATCATTATTAATGGCTGCATAGTTTTCCTGTCTTTTTTTTTTTTTTTTTTTTTTTTTGAGATGGAGTCTCGCTTTGTTGCCCAGGCTGGAGTGCAGTGGCTTGATCTCAGCTCACTGCAACCTCTGCCTCCTGGGTTCAAGCGATTCTCCTGCCTCAGCCTCCTGAGTAGCTGGGATTACATGTGCCCACCACCACACCCAGCTAATTTTTAATTTTTGTATTTTTAGTAGAGATGGGGTTTCACCATGTTGGTCAGGCTGGCCTTGAACTCCTGACCTCAGGTTATCCACCCGCCACAGTCTCCCAAAGTGTTGGGATTATAGGCATAAGCTACCGCGCCTGGCCCATAGTTTTCTATTGTATAGATACATCATAATTTATATAACTGTTTTCCTGATATATTTTTTACTTATATAGGTTATGTGTGAGTGTCTGTTACATACATAGAATGTGTAAAGATCAAGTTGGGGTATTTGGGGTATCCGTTCCCTTGAGTGTTTATCTTTTTTTTTTTTTTTTTGAGATGGAGTCTTGCTCTGTCACCCCGGCTGGAGTGCAGTGGCGCGATCTTGGCTCACTGCACCTCCCGGGTTCAAGCAATTCTCCTGCCTCTGCCTCCCAAGTAGCTAGGACTACAGGCACACACCACCACACCAGCTAATTTTTTGTATTTTAGTAGAGATGGGGTTTCACTGTGTTGTCCAGGCTGGTTGCGAACTCCTGAGCTCAGGCAATCTGCCTGACCCGGCCTCCCAAAGTACTGGGATTACAGGTGTGAGCCACAGCACCTGACCGAGTGTTTATCATTTTTATGTGTCGGCATCTGACGTGGTTTGGATGTCTATCCCCTTCGAATCTCAGGTTGAAATTTAATCCCCAGTGTTGGAGGTGGGGCCTGGTAGGAGGGACTGGATCATGGAGCAGATCCCTCATGAATGGCTTAGTGCCATATCCTTTGTGATGAGTGACCTCTTGCTCTGTTAGTTCATGAGATGTCTCCCTCTCTTGCTCCTGCTCTTGCCATGTGATGCCTGCTCCCCCTCTGCCTTCTGCAATGATTGGAAGCTCTTTGAGGGCCTCACCAGGAGCAGATGACCGCACCATGCTTCCTATACAGCCTGCAGAACCATTAGCCAATTAAGCCTCTTTTCCTTATAAGTTACCCAGCCTCAGGTATTTTTTTATAGCAACTCAAGAATGGACTAACACCATACCCTTTAAAGTCCTCTTTTCTAGTGACTTTGACATATACATTATATTGTTGCTAAGTATAGTCGCTCTAGTGGGCTCTCAAACTTTAGTATTTATTTCTCCTCATGCTTGTAACCTCAGCACTTTGGGAGGCTGAGGTAGGAGCATCACTAGAGCCCAGGAGTTCAACACCAGCCCGGGCAAGATAGTCAGAACTCATCTCTTAAAAAAAAATTTAGCCAGATGTTGTGGCACCTGGCTGTAGACCCAGCTACTGGGGAGGCCAACACAGGAGGATTGCTTGAGCCCAGGAGTTCAAGGCTGCAACATATTAGGATCATACCACTGTACTCCAGCCTGGGTGACAGAGCAAGACACTGCCTAAAAAAAAAAAAGAACTTATTTCTTCTATCTTACTGTATGTTTGTACCCATAGCCAATCGCTCTTCATCTCCACTAACTTCTTAACATTTAAGATTCTTCATTATTTCCCACTGTCATGAGAAATGTTGCAAAGAAAATTCTTTTTTTTTTTTTTTTTTTTGAGACGGAGTCTTACTCTGTCACCTAGGCTGGAGTGCAGTGGTACAATTTTGGCTCACTGCCACCTCTGCCTCCTGGGTTCAAGCGATTCTCCTGCCTCAGCCTCCCGAGTTGCTGGGATTACAGGCGCCTGCCACTATGCCCGGTTAATTTTTGTATTTTTAGTTGAGACGGGGTTTCACCATGTTGACCAGGCTGGTCTCGAACTCCTGACCTCAGGTGATCCGCCCACCTTGGTCTCCCAAAGTCTGGGATTACAGGTGTGAGCCACCATGCCTGGCCACAAAAAAATTTCTTACAACTAAATTTTTACATATATTCTTAAGATTTTCCTTAGTATTAATTTCTAGAGGTATAATTGCTGGATTAGAGGCAAATATAATTTTTAGATTTTTTGGAAACACATTGCCAAACTACCCCTCCAGAAAGTTCTCACCAATTTACTCTTATGCCAGTAGTGTACATCCTCAGCAACACTGTTTATGATATTTTGAAAAATCCCGAGTATTTGATAGGTAAAAATATGGTTGCTGGCCATTTTTCTTCTTCTGTGGTCTGAGTGTCCATATTTTTGTTCAGTTTTCTAGTGAGGTATTTATCTCATTTCTTAGGAGGGACCTTTTGTATATTAAAGGTATTCATAATCTGCAGTTGCTGAAATTTTTAAAAATATAGCTTAAGACTGCTATATAGCTCCTTGTTAATAGAAACTGAATGCTCTAAATATACACATTTCCCAGAACATGTTGAATATTTCATAAACTTTCTGTTTTAGGTTAGCAAAACTTGATAGTCCAAGCAGAATGTGTTTAAATGTGCCATGACAAAGAATATGAGCAATTTTTGATACACTTAGATCTCTCGGTAGTAGTTATATACATTTGCTATAGCAAGAAGAGAATAAAATAAACCTCAATACTGTAGGCTTCACACTTAAACCACATATATGCCATTATGTACCTAACTTGGTAAACAGGATATATTTTGTCACCCATAAAGTTTCTTAGCTCAATGAAATATGTGGCAAAATTACATACTTTAGAAAAGCTGTTTCTTTTCATAAAAGTCTGTTCAAAAAATCTTTTTTAGGGTGATATTTTACATTAAATGTCAGCATGGTGACTAAGCAGTGAATGGCTATTACAATAAAGTATTTATTTTCATCATTGCCTTTAATAGTTGTTACCTAATTATTTTTAAAAGGATTAGAGGGAACTTACAAAAAGAGGTATACAGACAACTAAATTACCAAAGTAAGAATAAAAGGACAGCCGGGCAACAGGGGCAGGGTGCTAGGAAGGAAAGGGAGTCAGTTCCACTGAAACTCCCAAACTGAGGATGGTTCCTGGACTTACATATAAATCTGAGCCCTGAGCTTCCTGGCATCTACAGCAAACAGGAAACTTAATGAGTTGCAAGGATTTCATGATTTAATAGGCATTCTTTAATATGGTTGATAATTAAATACTCCCTCCACCAAAATATGCTCTTTTTATTTTTAAACAAATGTTTTATTGTTGGCAAGGAAGAAAAAAATAATTGCTCAGCAGTAATTCCGTGGGATTTTACATGGCTTGGCTGTGCGCATCTTCAACTACCTCTGTAATACAGTCTTCCTCCAGACAAGCTTTTGATTGTATACATCTTATCTATGAGACCTTTCATTTGAGGTTGGGATAGCAATTCTCATTAAATTGTTCAGAAGTTTTGTAATTTAATTTAAGCATCTATTCATGAAATCACTTCCCCTTCATTAATTAATTCCTTACAAAGAGTCAAATCTCTTGAGCTTGTAGCAATTAAAAAAGAAAAGTGAAATGAAAATGTAGCCATTTTTTTTCCTTCCTTTTTTTCCTATCACCACCTATAGGGGCCAGAAAGTGTTGTCATGGAGACAACAGCTGTTGGGTTATAAGCGACAAGTCTCAAGAGAGAAGTAACTTGGAAAGGGAACACCTCAAGTTAAAAAAAAAAAAAAGTGGTGAGTGAGAAACCAATGCAAGCTGTTTTACTAAACATAGTGGGGGCTCAATTGAAAGGTGTATTTTAGCTAGCAAAGAATAAAAGCAGTATTTCCCCTTTTACTACCTAACATAGGAAATGTTTTCCTTGCAAAGGCGAACAGATTTCTTTTAAGTAAACCTCAAGCATATGTACATCTCTTGGCATAATTATATTTTAAAATTGAGATTCACACTGATGCACCAAATTGGTTGCCTTAGTAATGAGATATCACCCAGGCAACGGATTTGCTGCTCTTTCAGGAGAGCAAATCATCTGCTTCCAACTTACAGCAGAGTGGGCTGGGGATGGGGTGGCAATAGTTTCTCATTGGCAGTGTCTGAGAGGAGACAAATAAGAAACAAATTATTTTTGACATGTCACCATTATTTTCCAAATATGCTTTTATCGTTTTATTCACCAAGCAGGTCGGAAGAGAAAAAAGGAGAGTGGGGCCGGGTTGGGGGGGAATGTACTGTTGCTTCAATGTTAAGTTTTTGCTGAAGCATTTTTATTGTTCCAAAAGGGCTTTACATTTGCCAATATGTTAAATACTAAATGGACCAGTTATAGGCTTATATTATAAATCAACCAAATTTTTTTCACCATAGTAAGTTCAGTGACTTGTACATAGTAATGCTATTCTAATAGTGCTGCTTCGTAATATATGTAGGGGTAAGTCTTCAGTGTTTCAACATTTACTAAATGTCTTATGGAAAATTAACGCTTCTTAGTTTCTTCATTATGGACACCTTTTTCCTATACCTATTTTCATTTCCATGATTCACCAACAAATGTTCAAAACACTTTTATTTCCTCGCCGGAGGAATCTGGCAGCTGGTTTTTCTTCTACACTCTGAGCTCATCCTGACCAACTTTAACATGCTGGTTATTAATAAACCAATGACCTACTAATTGCCAGACTAGGTGGGTACTTTTCAGCCGTTATGGTGTTGGACATACTATGTCTGATGCTGTTGACTGTTTCTTCTTATTTAAAATTTGCTACTTCCTTTGTTTCTCTGACTCATATATCCAACTGCTTGCTGGTCACCTCTACTTGAATGTCTCATAGGCACCTCGAACACATCATACCCCACACTATTACCATCTTCCAGATAGGCCCCTGCTTCTGTACCTTCTACCTCTATCTCAGTTGTCAGTGATACCAGCGATCCAGGACTCTACAGTGGAAACCTGGGAATCATTGATTCCTGCCTTTCATCAATCTCCTGTCCAATAACTATCATAGTCTGCTAATTATTTCATGGTCTCCTAAATATTTCTCACATTTTTCTGCATCTTAACTACCACTGCTGCAATTTAAGTTCTCATCAGCTTTCCCCTAGATCAGTGGTCTTGAACCTTTTTGACATCAGGGACCAGTTTTGTGGAAGAAAGTTTTTCCATGCACTGGGGTGGTGGGGGTGGGGGTGGTTTCAGGATGACACTGTTCTACCTCAGATCATCAGGCATTAGATTCTCATAAAGAGCACACAGCCTAGATCCCTTGCATGCGCAGTTCACCATAGGCTTCATGCTCCTATGAGAATCCAATGAGCCACTGATCTTACAGGAGGCGGAGCTCAGGTGGTAATGTTCGCTCACTTGCTGCCCACCTGCTGCTGTGCGGCTTGGTTCCTAACAGGCCACAGTCCAGTACCAGTCTGCCGCCTGGGGATTGGGGACCCCTGCCTTAGATTACAGCAACAGGCTCTTAATTGGCCATCCTTCCTTGTCTTATTGACTTCTAATGTTTCCTTGACACAGATCTATTTAACACTCACTGACCACACCACTTCTCTCTTAAACTTCCAGTAGGACTTCCAGTGAGCAGGGCAAGAAGGTAGAAGAATAGATAACTTGATATCCCTACTGCTACAACAGTGTAACAAATACCCCTATGCACAGCTGAGCTTGTAAGAAAGTAACGGTGATATTCAGGGATCAAAATTTGATTGGCTAAAATTAAAAAATCTGCCAATGTGAATTGTTGATAAGGATGTAGAAGAATAAAAGCTTTCATACATTTCTTGGTGAGCATAAACTGGTACAATTATTTTGGAAAGCAACTGGGCAAACTTTAGTGAACTTAAAAATGTGCAGACTCTACAACCTAGCATTTGCAATCTGGGGTATACACCCAAGGGTAGCAGTTCTCAAAGTGTGGTTGGGGAACCCTGAGCACTGCTGAGACCCTTTACTTTTAGGGGATCTTCAAGATAAAAACTAATTTTCTAAGAATACCAGCAGGTTATTTGCCTTTTAAATTCTCACCCTCTCAGCCTATGATAGAATTTTCCAGAGACTATATCACATGTGATGACATCTTCACTCTGATAACTAATGGAATATGTGCTTTGCATATTGTTGCATTTTGTAGAATTTTCTAAGGTAAGCTCTTTGGAATTCTCAAAATTTGAGAACGGCAGTCCCACAGAGACCTATTCACTTGCAGACAAGAGAATATGTACAAAAATGTTCACTGTGGCATTTCATAGAATGACAAAAAACTGAAAAACTGACTATTATTAGGAAATTAAATAAACTGTGACTTTTAAATAGTAAAATAACATAAGCAAAAGTAAATAAGCCATTAGTACACTTATGGACCTATAAAAATTTTAAAAACATTATTCCATTATAGTGGGAAAAAAAAAAGAGTTGCAGAAGACTATGCATAGTATAATGTGGAAACAGAACATCATACACTATGACAAAGAAAGTATAACCAAATTAGAGGCTGCCAAGCTCAACTAGTAGTTAGTAATGAGGAACCTTGACAGAATGGGAGTTTGTTGATCCAGGTGCTTTGAGAACACAAGACCTGAGCTAGCTCTTTACATCTTGTCAGATAAATAAGGGAAGGGTTAGCAAATATTTATATACCTGTTATAAAATTCAAGTTATTCTAAGTTTAATTCTGTCCTTCTACGTGGCACTGCTGTCACATGTGTTTGCTTGCTAGTTACCCATTTGGCTGTTTGCTATGCAGGGCAAGCACTTTCCTGTGATATGGAAAGGCTGTTTTAGTAATTCCAAAGACCAAGACTAGTCTATGTTTGTTACAGAAAACAATATTTGTTTGAATATTTTTGTAGAAAACTTTGCTTTCTACATTTGTCAAAGGAAGTCCATTTTACCCACTAGCTTTAATGACAGTTAACCCACTATAATGTCAAGTTCCAGCTCTAATTAACTCAATCTGTATAAATGGTTTATAAAATACGGATTAAGATCTGTCCTCCCTGTTAATGTGTTTTCAAGTAAGATGTGAATCTAACAGAGTTAATTAAGATTTTGGCAAACTTCTTCCAGAAAGTGTCCTCTCCCCAGCTCAGGTAGGTGCCCCTTCTCTGAGCCCACCTGGCAGTCACTGCCTACCCTAGGGCCTCATAATTACTCCATTTCACTGGTTTGGGTGCACACATCTGTCCCCTGGCTGGGTTGTCAGCTTCTGGATGGAGCTTTATCTTGTTCATTTTCATGTTTCCATTCAGTAATGAATGAACAAATCCATATTTATTACTCATTTTAAAATGCATGTGAGCACCTTTTCCTGCATAGCCACACGTCACAGTGTTGTAAATGCTACCCATTTCTTCTCACAGCATACTGGAAAAATACGGAGTCAATGGCCACCATTGAATCAAAGGTACACTTTTGTTTCTTTCAACACTCAGTCAAGATCAAGCAGCATAATTTTTGACCATAAATATTCCCCATCAATAAAGCAATGAATGGACTAGCATTGGGGGAACCTCTTTCATTGCATAGTAGCGTACCCCAGCTTCCTGTTTCCGCTGATGCTTTCTTGGTCGCTTTGTAAATGCACCTTTCCCAACCTACCCATAGCTCAAGTCACTTTTTCCAAAACAAACAAAAATCTCTTCTCCTGGAGCATGTATTTTCAGTAAAAAAAAAAAAATAAAGTCATCGATCACTTTTTGTTACTATACATGTGTCAAGAGCTGATTCATACTTCAACATCAGGGTTTTTTTTTCCAATTGTATTACTGTATCTTAATCCACATACTTGACAGTGAATAACTCAGAAATTACCAGTTTACCAAGGCTATTTAATAAAGCAATTTTGCAAATTGCATTCTGCTTTGTGAGCATGATGCACATTACCTTTGAGGACATCCTCTGAACACATCACCTTTGTGACTAGTTTTTCAAACTTTTCAATAGTGTGAGTCATAGCTGTTCCTTGAATGGTGCCACTATGGTACAAAAGTGTACAGCAGTCAAAAGAGTGTGTGTGGGAAGCAGGCCTCTTAGGTTCAAATCCCAACTCTGGTGTTTACCGTGTGTGACCTCTGTCAAGGTCCTTAACCACTCTGTGGCTTTAGCTCCCTTATCTATTAAATGGAAATAATAATGGACACTCATTCACAAGGTTCTTGTAATGACTTAGTTAAATAACCAGAATAGTAAAATATCCAGAGTAGTGCCTATCACTCAGGAAATACTAGCTACCATATCAGTAGGTTTTGTGTTTTCTTTCTTTTCTCTTTTCTTTTCCCTCCCTCCCTCCCTCCTTTCCTTCCTTCCTTCCTCCCTCCTTCCCTCCCTTCCCCCCTCTCCTCCCCCTTCCCTTCCCTCCTTCCTTCCTTTCTTTTTTGTTTAAGGACAAAAGTAATCAATTTTATATGAGAAATAATTATTTTGCTTTTAGTCTTAGAAATAAAACACTTGATTGGTTTTACAAAGAAGTCAGAGTGCTTTGTTTAGAAATCATATGAAAGCCCCCATCACTTCATGTCTCTACCTGACAGTTTCCTAACAAATAAAACATTAGGCAAATGAATGACAAAGCCAATAAAATCCAATTTTCAGATAATGATTCTATTCACACTTTTTCTTTTGGCTGGTTTACAAAATTATCATACTCACTGAAAATGATTACACTATATTAACCTTTGAGTCTACTTATAATTAACAGTTATTATATTATTCTCAGTTTCAGAATTTACTATTTTCATTATATGTTTATGCTCTAATGAGCCACTTTTAATCCTTCACAAGATCTTTCTTGTGATAAGGGAGCTAAAGCCATAATATAATCCAATAATAAAAAATGCAAAATGCAAATTTAACAAATAAATATAAGAACATATAAATAATATCAAATTATTAATTAAGACAAACTAACCATGCCAGTCCTTGCTATATATAAGCCACATTTATTTTATTTTAATTTTAATTTTTTTTCAAGATGAGTCTTGCTCTGTCGCCCAGGTTGGAGTGCAGTGGGACCATCTTGGCTCATTGCAACCTCCGCCTCCGGGGTTCAAGGAATTCTCCTGCCTCAGCCTCCTGAATAGTTGGGATTACAGGTGTGTGTCATCTCGCCCAGCTAATTTTTGTATTTTTAGTAGAGATGGGGTTTCACCATGTTGGCCAGGCTGGTCTCGAACTCCTGACCTCGTGATCCGCCTGCCTCAGCCTCCAAATAAGCTCTGGGATTACAGGCATGAGCCACCGTGCCCGGCCCATAAGCCACCTTTAAAACATTCAATTTTTAAAGATGAAATGATATGTCACTGAAAATCATAATTAATATTACATACCAAGTTTCTGAAATATATGGGAACAAAACTCCCAAATGACAGATAACTGTCAGACTGCCAGGAACCACTCACTGCCTTAGGTGTTGATGCTGCCCTTTGATAAAGATGAGTGTGCTCCTTTCTCAATGCTGTCTCAGCTCTGGGGGTGTCCACGCCTATCCCTAACCATCTGTGAAAAGATAGTTTCCAGTCAACTGGGAACAATGAACAGAAACTAGGAATTATTAATTTTATATGGTATGATAACAGTATGAAGTCCTTATCTATAAAGTCCTTATCTGTAGATTGGTATTTAAGGGTGACAAAAGATATCTGGGATGTTCTTTAAAGACTTCAACCAAACCAAAACAAACATACATAAAAGCATGAGGTGGAAATTAGATAAAATAAGAATGACAAAATATTGTTAATTGTTGAATCTGGGTGTTGGAAACACGGAGATTCATTAAACTGTTTTTCCTATTTTTGTGAATATTTGCAATTTTCCATAATAAAAATATTAAAAAAGAACATATACCTTATTTCACATTATACTCACAAAAAATCACTGGACACCAGGCCCCAAAGTAAACCTCAATAAATTCCAGAAAGTAGAAATGGAACATTTAACATTCTGTGATCATAAAGCAGTGAAACTAAAAAATTAAGAACAAAATTAGAAAATTAAAGAAAATACACACACAAAACAGGTATCACCCGGAAATGATTAAAAAAAATTTTTTTAAACAACTTTCAGGGAAAGAGAAAGTATAAACATAAAAAATAATTAAATAATAATATATCAGGTCCTATAGATCAGCAGTCTCCAACTTTTTGGCACCAAGGACCAGTTTCATGGAAGACAGTTTTTCTATGGACTGGGAGGTGGTAGGGGATGGTTTCGGGATGAAACTGTTCCACCAGATCATCAGGCATCAATTTCTCGTAAGGAGTGTACAACCTAGATCCCTTGCATGGGCATTTCACACACAACAGGGTTCCTGCTCCTATGAGAATCTAATGCTGCTGCTGATCTGACAGGACGCGGAGCTTGCTTGCCCTCTGCTCATCTCCTGCTGTGGGGCCCAGTTCCTAACAGGCCATGGACCAGTACCAGTCCGTGGCACAAGGGTTGGGGACCCCTGCTACAGATACAGCAGAAGTAGATCCACAACAAATTTCACAGTTCATTACTAATAAATGTGAAAGAAAAAACTGAACGAAGTGTTCAACTCCAGAAGTTGGAGAAAGATAAACTGATTGCCTCTGCTCTTTATATTCCAAAAAGGAGAGGAATTGGTGAAGATAAAGAAAAAAATTAACAAATTAGAAATCAGAAAATGGGCTGGGCACGGTGGCTCACACCTGTAATCCCAGCACTTTGGGAGGCCAAAGCGGGTGGATCACTTGAGGTCAGGAGTTCGAGACCAGCCTGGCCAACATGGTGAAACCCTGTCTCTACTAAAAATACAAAAATTAGCCAGGTGTGGTGGCGTGAGCCTGTAATCCCAGCTACTTGGGAGGCTAAGGCAGGAGAATCGCTTGAACCCAGGAGGTGGAGGTTGCAGTGAGCTGAGATCATGCCATTGCACTCCAGCTTGGATGACAGAGTGAGACTCCATCTCAAAAAAAAAAAAAGAAAAGAAAAGAAAAAGAAAATAGTAGAATAAATAAATCAGAGGTTTTTTGAGGAAAAAATAATACATCATTAATTAAAGTTGATAAAGAAAAAAGATAATAAGCATAAATTAAATTCACAAAATTAGAAATGATACGAGGGAATGACTACAGATTCAAGGGAAATGAGAAGAAAATGTAAGAGATTACTTGGTTCAATTCTGTTCAATTAAATTAGAGAATCTGAATGATTTTCTAGGAAAATATAAATTACCAAAATTAATCCCACAAAATAAAAACAGATCAATTATCACAAAGAACTAGAGTAAGCTGTTGAAGAGGTATGCTCCAATAAATATCCCCTTCCAGATGGGTTCACAAGGGAGTTTAACCTCAACAGATTAACTCCAAGGCTATTTAGACTGTTCCAAAATACAGACAAAAAAAGAAAAGTGTCCATTTTATCTTGTTAGGCAAACACCATATTGCTATCAAATTGGTTAGAATTCTCTGTATTGATAATTCAAGAGAAAAAAATGACATGAGCATCTTGATATATGTTGAAAAGTAATTTGATATAATTCATCTATTCTTGATTTTTAAGGTACATTACTCTTTTTAAAATTTATTTCATTTTTTTTTTTAGAGACAGGGTCGCACTCTGTCACCTAAGCTGAAGTTCGGTGGCGCAATCATGTCTTACCATAGCCTAGAACTCCTGGGCTCAAGTGATCTTCCCTCCTCAGGCTTCTGAGTAGCTGGGACTACAGGTGTGCTCCACTATGCTCAGTTAATACTTTATTTTTATTTTTGTAGAGATGGGGTTTCGCTATGTTGCCCAGGCTGGTCTCGAACTCCTGGCCTCAAGTAATAGTCCAGCTCTGACTTCCCAAAGTGGTAGGATTACAGGGGTGAACCCCCATGCCCTGCCCAAGTACAGTACTCTTAACACAACTGGAATAGATGACTACCTTAGCATGTCTGCATGTTCAAATGTATCTATGTCAACCAGTATCAATCGAAAGTAGAAACCACTAGAAACATTTCCCTTAAGTGCAGGAACATTTCAAGGCTGTCTAACATCACTGCTTAAGGAAAGCTCACAAGGAGGCTACACAGCAGCCTGGCTCCTCTCCATAACATGACTGCCAGTTTGAGGACACTGGCCCAGGAGAAGTACAGCTAATCCTGATATAAGAACAGAAAAAAATTTTCCCATGAGCCAGCACAAAAATGATGCTGAGTTTTACATGCTTCTGTTATTTCCTTTCCCACTATTATAATTGTGTGCATATATGTACATGGTGTGCCTGTTATTTGTATATACATTATGCCTGCACTGATTTATTGATAAAATCACATAGCCCTATTTTTGAATATTTTCATAATATTAGTTTGCTAGGGGAATGTCAAATGTTTATTATTTTGAATTAAGAAAAGATCCCTAACTACCCTATAATTCCAGCTTGAATTCCACATAAAATTAGAAACAATCATATAATTTTAGCCTATATCTTGAATATTTTATTTCACTAGCTTGAGGCTTTTTTTCCCTGTTCTTGGCTTTATCTTTTTCATATCTTTTTCTCTTTCATGTCTTTCCGCAGACTTTCTTCTCCACTCATTCCTTTGTCCCTCCTCGCCCCCCAGAGTTATTCTGCTTTTGGAATTGCATGAATTTTGCAATGATTTAATAATCAAATTACTATCATCCTCTAATTAGGAATCTACCAGATAAGCAAAAATAAATTCTGGGGACTGAATGCATCTGAATATTTACAGCAAGTATTTCTATTATTTCCTATAAAGACATGTCTGTAGTTTCACACAACTACAATGGAAGACTGCCAACTGACTTCAAATTCAAGCTTGACTGTGGACCCCACAGTTCACTGTATCATGGATGCTACAAGCTGTGAGCCACAGTTAGGCCTGAAATAAAAACTGGAAAACTCATAGCATGGAACATGCAGCAGGTAAGGGGTAGCATAATTTAAATTTCCAAAGAGTTGACAGTTCTTGCTGCTGTAGAATTAATAAGCTGTAACTGTGAAGTTACCTACAAATTGCTCAGAGGAAAATGATTAGAGTCTTAAGATATTACCATTTTGAGAAATAATTTATATGTTTAGTAGCCTTCAGTGAGTGACAGAGGAAAGGCCTTGCCCTCTTAACTACACTGGAAGAGCTGATTCTATTCCTAGAGCTACAATCAAAGCTATGCAATCTGAAATGGTCCAACTATGTGACACAGTGAGCAACTAAGATCTCTGTCTATAATTAATTATAGATGCCCTTTAAAAAAGGCCAAATCCCCCAAATAAAAACAATTCACAAAGGCACCTATTTGTGTTACAGGTGGGTCAAGAAATCTATTCTTTCAATTTATCTACCTGTCCAAATTTGTTGTTAATGGACACAAAAGACAAACTTTCTCAATTCTTTTCTATCTCCCTTTGAGAATCCATTCTTAACATAACTTTATATATAAATTTTGATCCCTTTTGCTCGTTTTTTTTTTTTTTTTTTTGAGATAGCGGTCTTGCTATGTTGCCAAGGGTGGTTTTGAACTCCTGGGCTAAAGTGATCCTCCTGCCTTAGCCTCCTGGGTAGGTGAGATTACAGGTGCATGCTACCGTGCCTGGCTATTGACAATTTTGATCTTGCCCTATGATTCCCTAGAATGAGAACATAAATATAAACTATATATCTACCAAAAGAAAGGAAGTTTTTTGAAGGTTTTCATATCCCATTCCTCTTCCAAGACAACAAAATATTTTAGTCTGAATGGTTACAGAATATTAGAGGATTATAAATCTTTGTTATGCATTTGATACACTGTTTTCATTAAAATTCGGCTAATTGTTAATTATTAGTTAAAAGTTAAAACTACAGTCTTCTTTCAGGATTTCCCCAGCCATGCAACAAATAAGTGTCCTATTTTCTGGGAATTAATGAATATGACACATAGAAGATGAATGATAAATCCCAAACCAGAAAGGCCCAGGTCGAAGAAGAAAAAAAGCTAAAATAACAAAATCAGTGTGGACAGATTTATCTCATAATACGCTAAATCATTGTATACTTCAACTCAGCTCCATCCGCATGTTTGCTGCTGAAATGACAACATACTTTACTGATTTCTTAGCACCTCCTTTCTTAAAGCTGTAATTTTGAAAACTTATATAGTTTCTTCAGTGCCTTCCAGAAATACCATCTTACTGATTTCTCATTCAAATGTGACACAAGGAACACACACACAAACTCAAATGTAGAGGGTACACGGGTAAGTGAATCAAATGTGCATTATGAAAGGTAGAGAAGAATGACCTTTATAAAAATCTCACTGGCTACATTGATTCATTTCTTTTAATGGGTATAGTACAACCGGGCTTTTTATAAAACACATTTTTCAATATTCAGACAAAACATTAAGGTTTTGAGTCATTCACAAAGAGTGTTCTAAAAAATGAAAATAACCAGTGCATCAGTGAGACAAACTCCTTCCCACATTAGTTGGTGGGAACATAAATTGGTACAATCTTTCTAGGGGCCATTTGAAAATGGGTATAGAAAACTTTAACAGTGTACATCTTTTAAACCAACAATTTTGTGTCTGAGAATTTACTCCAACAAAATAATCAAGGATATTTAGAAATAGTCAATGGTAGTAGTAGCAGCACCAGTAGTAATAACAGCAGCTAACATTCACTGAATTGTTAGTATTTGTCAAGCACTGCTCTAGGTAAACGGGGATGTGCACTGCAATGAGACCTGTGAAAGTGAAGAATTGGAAACGCCTAAATGCCCGGTAATAGTAGACTGATTGAGGAAATGCAGATTGAGGAATCCTATGAAGGACTAAGTCAGCTATTACAAATATGCAATAAATGTGTAGAGAGTAAAGATATAACAAAAAAGTATTACACAACAGTGATATAACAATTTAAATTTGCATTTAATATAAAATAACATATTTTAAATAATATAAAATTATATTTTTTCATTTTTCGACTTGAACTTGTATTGCTATAAATTATCCACTATAAAATCAATAAAACAGTTTTTGCAATCTAGATGGTTATTTCTTTAAAAAAAGAGATCTTTCTACTCATTTCACAAATTCCTTACAATAGCAAGTACACGACTGAGTACAGTTGACCCTTAAACAGCACAAGTTTGAACTATGTGGGTCCACTCATACACAGATTTTTTTTTCACCCCAATGCAGATAGAAAATACAGTATTCACAGGATGCAAAACCTGTGTATACAGAGGGCTGACTGTATACTAAGAGGAACAATATGCACTAAACAGATTATCTGTAATTCTTTTTTTTTTTTTTTTTTGAGATGGAGTCTCCCTCTGTTGCCCAGGCTGGAGTGCAGTGGCTCGATCTCAGCTCACTGCAAGCTCCGCCTCCCAGGTTCACACCATTCTCCTGTCTCAGCCTCCCGAGTAGCTGGGACTACAGGCGTCCACCACCACGCCCGGCTAATTTTTTGTACTTTTTTTTAGTAGAGACGGAGTTTCACCATGTTAGCCAGGATGGTCTAGAACTCCTGATCTCGTGATCCACCCGCCTTGGCCTCCCAAAGTGCTGGGATTACAGGCATGCACCACTGCACCTGGCCGATTATCTGTAATTCTTGATACTGAGTAGTTAATGGTTTAGATGATGATAGTGGAAGACTACACATTTTTTTATGCATCGGAAACTAACACAGTTTGTATCTCTCTAAGAACGATAAATTTTGGAGGTTCTGGTTTTAGTTAATGATATGGTTTGGCTGTGTCCCCACCCAAATCTCATCTTGAATTGTAGCTCCCATAATTCCCACATGTTGTGGGAGGGACCCAGTGGGAGGTAATTGAGTCATGGGGGCAGTTTCCCCCATACTGTTCTCATGGTAGTGAATAAGTCTCATGAGATCTGATGGTTTTATAAGAGAAAATCTGTTTCACTTGGCTGTCATCTCTCTCTTTGCTGGTCACCATGTTAAGACATGCCTTTCACCTTCTGCCATGATTGTGAGGCCTCCCAAGTCATGTGGAACTATGATTAAATTAAACCTCTTTCCTTTATAAATTACCCAGTCTTGGGTATGTCTTTATTAGCAGCATGAGAACAGACTAATACAGTCAACATTCTTGACTGTCCCTTCTACAGCTTACCAATAAGTCTCTAATTTTTTTTGAGACAGAGTCTCACTCTGTCATCCAGGCTGGAGTGCAGTGGCACAATCTCGGGTCACTGCAACTTCTGCCTCCAGGTTCAAGCAATTCTTGTTCTTCAGCCTCCTGAGTAGCTGGGATTATAGGTGCATGCTACCACACCAGGTTAATTTTTGTATTTTAATAGAGGTGCGGTTTTGCCATAGTTGGCCAGGCTGGTTTTGAACTCCTGGCCTCAAGTGATCTGCCCGCCTCAGCCTCCCAAAGTGCTGGGATTATAGGCATGAGCCACCGCACCTGGCCTAAATCTCTATTATGGCACAGAAAATGTATGAAAATACACTTAAAGCCAGGTTCTCAGATATTAAAATCTATTATGCTGTACTATAACAAAAACAGCATGGTACTGCCATAGGAATTGACTGTAGAATAAAATGGTGAGTCCTGAAATACATTCATGAATGTATGGAAGATTAACACTGAATAAAGGTGGAATTTCAATTTAGTGGAAAAAAGAGAAATGTTTAAATAAACAAAATTAAAACAGCTAGTTATTCACCTGGGACAAAATCATGCACAAAAATAAATTCCAGATTTATACTTTTTTTTTTTTTTTTTTAAGATGGAGTCTGACTCTGTTGCCCAGGCTGGAGTGCAGTGGTGCCATCTCAGCTCACTGCAAGCTCCGCCTCCCGGGTTCACGCCATTCTCCTGTCTCAGCCTCCTGAGTAGCTGGGACTATAGGCGCCTGTCACCACGCCTGGCTAATTTTTTGTATTTTTAGTAGAGATGGGGTTTCACCGTGTTAGCCAGGATGGTCCCAATCTCCTGACCTTGTGATCTACCCGCCTTGGTCTCCCAAAGTGCTGGGATTACAGGCGTGAGCCACTGCGCCCAGCCTCCCAGATCTATAAATTTTTTTTGAAGAAACCCAGATGCTATGAAGAAAAAGAAGACAAATTTCATTATATTGAGAGTGAAAATTTTCACATGGAAGAGTTTATGATTAACAGAGTCAAATGACAACTCTAACAAAAATAACTGTAATACATAATATTAATGCATATTATATACAGATAGCTCCCATAAATTCATAGGAAAAGGATGAACAACCCAATATAAAATGGGCCAAGAATATGAGTAAGTAACAAGAGAGGCAATCCAAAAAGCCAATAAGCACACACTTAAGGGTAGTCATGGAAATTAAAAAATGTAGAAATAAGGTATCATTTCTTATTGATCAGAAGGGAAAAAATTAAAAAGCCTGGTAAAAGCCACTGTGGTCAAAAATTTAGAGAAAAGAGTTCACTTGCATTGTGGGTTGAAATATGATTTCTTAAGATTAAAACCATATACACTCTTTAACTTAACAATCTCACTCCTGGGAATTCAGCGCATAGAAATGAAGGCACCAGTATGGAAGGCTACATGTATAAAGATGTCTATTAAAGTTTAGGGAAGACTATGGGGGTCCCCACAAAAGAGTTTACATAGCAGGCCTGAGACTACTATGCTTACAGTGGTCTGTCTGTTGGTCCTTGGCTGGTGTCTGGGAACTTGCTGGTCAACAGCTCCCTACACTGATACAAAACTTTCCCTAAGTAATAAGATTGGTTTACTGTGTTTAAACTATGTTTATACAAATAATGTAGATTGTGCTGAATATCTGATTTCCCTTCTGAGAATCTGGAATTTTGGTACATGATAGGCAGAAGGTGCCTAAATGACCAGTTTCTGGTAAAAAGTTTGAGTATTTAGTCTCTAAGGAGCTCCCCTGGTAGACAACACTTGGCATGTGCTGACACAGCTCATTGCTGGAGGAACTGAGTGCATCTGGTGCCACTCTACTGGGAGAAGACTCTTGGAAGCCTGCTCCTGGTTTCACTCCTTGTGCATTTTCCCTTTGCTGATTTTGCTTTGATCCTCTTGCTGTAATAAATTCTACTCATCAGTACAACACTATGCTGAGTCCTGTGAATCCTTCTAGTGAATCATCAAAACAGGATAGTCTTGAGGACTCTCGACATAGGGGGTGAGAAGAAATGTGGGCAGAGAGGACAAATGTGGGGAAAAAAGACAGTACAAATTATTGCAGAAAAAGAGAAAGTTGATCATAGAAATATACTCATATGAACTATGATCTTGTTTATATGATATTAGATATGTTTGTCTATATGCACAGAAAGATATCAAAAAGGATGGCTACCACAATGTTAATGATGTTACTTCTGGATGGTGGGGTTTTAGGTGACTTTTTCACATTTTCCCTTATATTTTTTGTAGGTTTTAAATTTGTTCTTACAATGAGCATAATTTATTTATATTATCAATACAGCTATTTTTATTTTAAAAGGAAATAAAAATCAATTGTTGGAGATTCTTGTTTAAAATAACAGTTCCTGATACTGTCTCTCCTAACTTCCCATTAAATTTCTATAAGGATACAGAAAAAGTAAAAACACACATCACATGGTTAGGTGACTGATGACCCATTCTGAAAAGCCCAGAGAAATTTCCTCTAATTTTATGGCCTGTGGAGTTGATCTAAAAAAACATAATCAGTAGGTCACACTTAAGATACCCCGGAATGGTCTTCTTGAGCATAGGGAAGGAGACCCTTATATTCCCTACTCCACTGCCTCATGGTGAAGAAATACGAGATCTGTCTCACAGAGAAGACTAGACAGCTTTCCCTTCACTGCATATGTGATAATTTTTGAAGCCACTGTCCCTTCTCTTTTAGAATCTCTTTCCTAGACAGAGACTAATTTCTCATCAGAAAAAAAGCAGAGGTAGAGACTGGTAATGGCACCCTGCATTTCTAGAAGCACAGTGCTGTCAGAGAGAACCAGGAAAGGAAGATGCCCAGTGGCTGCAGCCCTAGTAGCACACCTGGAATTATATCTTTTTATGTATGAGCTGGGCCCATCTTTGGCTAGCAGAGCTGCCACAGACTGAAGTCTGTGGGACACTGACAATTGTGAAGGAAGTAAACAAACTATCGCTGTAGATTTAAAAAGAGGAATCTACCAGGCGCCATGTAGAAAGAAAGTGAGTTCCAGGGTAGAGTGATTATGTAGTTTATCCATACTGGAACACTTTGAGAGTAAAAGGGGTACTATTAATAGTCACAACAGGCAATTGCCATAAACCAGGACTGTCCTAAGCAAACTGAGAGGTATGGTCACCCTGGTTCAGAGTCTAACTCTGAGCTTGAATCAATCTCTTGAATAGGCAGAAAGAAAAAAAGACATAGTAACAGATCTGGGGGCAGGGGAATCTACCAAAAAACCCTAAAAACAAGCCTATAGGTAAGTACTTAAGATCCAAGGGTAAGGACTCCAGGACTTGAAGACAGAGAAGAACAGATACTTGAAAATAATTTACTATGGCAGAAAACCGAGATCCAACAGAAAAATTTACAAGCATTCTTGAGAAATAGAACTGAATGAAAGCAACATTAAAAAAAACAATTAATAGAAGGAAAATGTTTTGGGATGAAACAGAATTTAGTATTCCAGTCCAAATGTTTTCCTGAGTTCTAGGCAAAATAAATAAAAAGAAACCAACACTTAGAAACATCTTGGCAACTGGAAGAAAAAACTCCTTATTTATACATGATATAATTATTTACCTAAGAAAGCCAATAGAATCAACAAATATAAATCAAGAAAGGTTTTGTTCTAGATTTAGATAAAGCAACATAAATCAGTATTATTTCTCTGTACTAACACTGCCACGTAGGAAACATAATAAAAAAATTCACCCCAGCAACAAAAATAATAAAGTATCTAGGAATTAACCATGAATTCATAGGGCCTAAGTCTAAAGTTCAATAAAGATGATTTAAGTAAACCTATATTACACTCTTAATAAGATGATTTAATATTGTAGAAATGTTAATCATTTCAAATTAATCTATATTCAGTTAAATCCTAATAAAAATTATTGAATGTAATAAACTTATTATGCACATTAAAATGTATACTGCAGAATAAAGGTCTATGTATAAGTTAATCAACCTTAATAAAGAAGTAGAAAAGATAAACTAATGCTCTAATACACTAATATATATAATAAAAGCTGTGTTGCATTCGTGCAAAAACAGGCAAATAGAAAAATGGAACAGAATAGAGCACACAGAGACAGGATGTGTGTGTAAGTGTGAATAAAACTATTCCCTATCTACATACAGGAACTTAATATATAATAAAAGTGGCACTGCAAATCAATGGGAAAAGGACAGATTGCTTAGTAGATGATATTGAGAAAACTTTCTCACCATATGGAGAAAAATAAAACTAGTTTCCTATATAAAACCATGTATGAAGGTGGATTCTAAATGAATTAAAGACCTAAATGTGAAAGGTAAAACCATACAGTTCATAGAAGAAAATACAGAATATCTTTGTGACTGAGAGACATGAAAAGCCTTCTTAAAGAAAATTCCAAATCACTAACTATAAGGCAAAATATTGAAGACTTTGATTATGTCAAAATTAAGAATTAGGTCCACAAAGCATCTTATGGATAAAGTTCATTAGAATGCTTACAGAATAGGAGAATATATAACATCTAAAGTAAATAAGAGGTTAATGTTTGGAATATTGAAGGCATTTCTGCTAATCAACAAGAAAAGTACCAGCTCGAGTAGAAAAACAAAGAATATGAACAGACAGTTTACAGGAAAACACAGCAAGCAAAGAAGCATTTAATGAGATAATCAAACTGAAAGGTAATCAGAGAAATACAAAGTAAAACAACAATGAGATATCATTCTATCTATTAATCTGACAAAATAGCTGGAAGATACTGGTAGGGATATGGCACACAGTAACCCTCATATACAGCTGTTGGCGGTGCAAACTGGCTCATGCAAGACAACCTGGCACTATTTATATCAATTAGGTATACACATGCCCTATGACCCAGCAACTTTTCACCTAGGTATATATCCCAAGGACATCCTCACAGAGGTACATGATTTTTCATATAGCTCTACAATTTTTTGCATTATTTTAGTTCATATGGAAGATATGGGAAAGGGTATGGGGGATAAAAAGAAATACATGAATTAGTGAATGAAATGAGAAGGGGCCTTGCACAGATCAATGATGACAGGTACAGCACCATCAACTAACAAGCATTGAGTCAGCACTGAGGTCAAGTGGTGGTGAGTGGATAATGATAGGTGGAGGCGGCAATTTCAAACATGTTGGCAACATTTTTTACTTACAAGATTTAAAAGTCCTTTACGCAGCCAGGCATGGTGGCTCATGCCTGTAATCTCAGCACTTTGGGAGGCCAAGGTGGGCAGATCACGAGGTCACGAGTTCGAGACCAGCCTGACCAACATGGTGAAACCCCATCTCTACTAAAAACACAAAAATTAGCCAGTTGTGGTGGTGTGCGCCTGTAATCCCAGCTACTCAGGAGGCTGAGGCAGGAGAATCACTTGAACCCTGGAGGTGGAGGTGGCAGTAAGCCAAGATTGCGCCACTGCACTCCAGCCTAGGTGACAGAGTAAGACTCCGTCTCGGGGAAAAACAAACAAACAAAAAGTCCTTTATGCATTTAAGCTGAAGGAAAAAACACAGTTAACAGTAAAGGACAGAAAGACTGGTTCAGACATCTCTCCAACTTTAAAAGCAAAATATCTTCAGAGTTTTGAAGATAAAATAATTTTGAACTTGGGCAAAAATAATTTTGAACTTGGGCAACCAAGTAAGTTTTCCATGTGTGAAGGCAACAGAAAACATTTTAAGATATGCATAGACACAAAACAACATACCTTCCAGGAATATTTCTTGAATTAAAGAAAATATGCAACAAATTTTTAAGAACTTAAAAGCAAAATCTTATCCTTATATATAAAATATAAAATTACCTTTTGTAGAAAGAGGACAATCCTTATGAGCATCTGGGCACGGAGTTCTTCCAAGGTAAACAATGTTCGGGGTGTTCGAATGAAAATTTTGGTCTTCCCATAAGCTACATCATCCTGAAAACCACACCGTTCAATCAGTTTCTTGACAGCCTCTTTGTCTGAAGGAAGGTCATGGTTGGGCCAGGTGAATTCAGAGATCATCTTATACCTGGATGAAAAAAAGAAACAGGGTTAAGGGAGAAAACCATATGGTCATCTCAATAGAAAACTATTCAATAAAATGCAAGACACCTCATAGAAAACCAAATCTTAGCAAACTATCAATAGAGTTTCATTAGCCTCATAAGGTATGCAAAAGAAGGCTTCAGTAAAATAAAACACCTTAAGATAACAACTCTTACTAAACTAGGTATAGAAGGGACTTCCTCAAGCTCATAAAGTCTATTTGCCAAAATCCTATGGCAAATATTGTTCATAAAGGGGTAACCTTAGAAACATTCTTTTTACAAACAGATACAAGAGAAGGGTGGCTCTGTCATGGGTCCTGCTCGGCATTGCTCTGGAGGTCTAGTCGACATAGTGAGACCAAGACATAATTGGTAAATGACTGAGGGAAAAACAAAATGGATACTACTTATGTATAACGTAACTTTCCTCAAAGGAAATCAAGCAGATCTCTAGACAAAAAAACTATTATAACTAAAAGAAAATTAAGCAGTGAGCAACACACAAAAATTAATTGCATTTCTACATACGAGCAGTCAACAGCTCCTTGCCATGTGGGCCTCTCATAAGGCAGCTCACCACACAGCGGCTTGCTTCATGAGTGTGAGTGTGAACAAGATAGAAGACACAGAGTCACAGTCTTTTGTGGTCTAATCTCAAAAGTGACATCCTAACACTTTTGCCATATTCTACTTTCTCAGAAGCAAATCACTAGGTCTAGCCTACACTCACAGGAAGGGGATTACACAGGGTATGGATACCAGGAGGTAGAGGGCATCTTAGAAGGCTGTCTATCACAGAGCTTTTTCCACCATGCAAAGTTGTTTAACACATGTAGTCAAATTTAGTTTTTTTCTTACATTACACCTAAATTTTAAGTCATTGTATGAAAGGCTTTCTTCACTTGGGTTATAGAGTAATGCATTTATGTTTTCTTCTAGTACTTGTATGTTTTCATTTTTCACATTTAGATTTCTGATCATTTAGAGGGTTTTTTGGTATATGGTGTGAGGTATGGATCTAATTTTATCTTTTAACAAATGGCTGTCTAGCTGTTCCAACACTATTAAAAAGTCCATCTTTCCCCTCTGTGATTAACATGCTGCCTTTATCATATGTGCTTCAGTTTATTTCTGGACTTTCTGGTCTGTTTCATTGCTGTGTCTGTCCATCTGTGCATCACTACCACATGGTTTTAATTATAGAAGATACAAGTACATTTTAATGTTTTTCCTAATTCTTTTCTTTTTTAAAGGTCTTTCTAGTTATTCTGGCACACATATTTTTCCCCATGAACTTCAGAATCAAGTTTTATAGTTCCAGGCAAAAAAACCAGAATTCAGTGAATAAACAATTTTTAAAGACCTGAAGCACCTTTGATAGTTTTAGTGAGTTGGAACATTAAATACATTATTATTATTATTATTATTATTATTATTATTATTATTATTATTATTTTGACACAGAGTCTCACTCTATCTATGAGTGCAGTGGTGCGATCTCAGCTCACTGCAACCCCCGTCTCCCGGTCTAAGTGATTCTCCTGCCTCAGCCTCCTGAGTAGTTGGGATTACAGGCAACTACCACGCCCAGCTAATTTTTGTGTTAACAGTAGAGATGGGGTTTTACCATGTTGGCCAGGCTGGTCTTGAACTCCTGACCTCAAGTGATCTGCCCGCCTTGGCCTCTCAAAATGCTGGGATTATAGGCAAGAGCCACTGCACTCAGCGAATCCATTAATTTTTATATGGTGTTGAGTTGTCCTATCCAAGAACAAGAGATGTTTTCCCACTTGATCTAGTCTGGTTTGTGCCTTACATGAATCTTTAAAGTTTTCTCATAGGTCTTTTCTTTCTTTTTTTTTTTAATAATTATTTTATTTTTTAAGTTCTGAGGTACATGTGTAGGATGTGCAGGTTTGTTACACAGGCAAATGTGTGCCATGGTGGTTTGCTGTACAAATCAGCCCATTACCTAGGTATTAAGCCCAGCATCCATTAGCTATTCTTCCTGATGATCTCCATTCTCCCACCCCCACCCCAACAGGCCCCAGTGTGTGTTATTCACCCCCATATGTCCACGTGTTCTCATTGTTCAGCTCCCACTTATAAGTGAGAACATGTGCGGTTTGGTTTTCTGTTCCACTGTTAGTCTGCTGAGGATAGTGGCTTCCAGATCCATCCATGTCCCTGCAAAGGGCATCACCTCTTTCCTTTTTATGGCTGCATAGTATTCCATGGTGTGTATGTACCACATTTTCTTTATCTAGTCTATCATTGATGGGCATGTGGGTTGATTCCATGTCTTTGCTATTGTGAATAGTGCTGCAATGAACATATCTGTGCATGTATCCACAACAACAAGCAATGGGGAAAGGATTCCCTATTTAATAAATGATGCTGGGAGAACTGGCTAGCCATACACAGAAAATTGAAATTGGATCCCTTCCTTATACCTTATACAAAAACTAACTCAAGGTGGATTAAAGACTTAAATGTAAAACCCAAAACCATAAAAACCCTAGAAGAAAATCTAGGCAATACCATTCAGGATATAGGCATGGGCAAAGACTTCATGATGAAATCACCAAAAGCAATTGCAAAAAAAGCAAAAATGACAAATTAAACTAAAGAGCTTCTGCACAACAAATGAAATTATCATCAGAGCGAACAGACAACTTACAGAATGGGAGAAAATTTTTGCAATCTATCCATCTGATAAAGGACTAATATCCAGAATCTAAAAGGAAATTAAGCAAATGTACAAGAAAAAAAAATCAAACAACCCCATTAAAAAGTGGGCAAAGGATATAAACAGACACTTCTCAAAAAAAGACATACATGCGGCCAACATATGAAAAATAGCTCAACATCACTGATCATTAGAGAAATGCAAATCAAAACCACAATGAGATACCATCTCACGCCAGTCAGAATGGCAATTAGAAAAAGGCAAGAAACAACAAATGCTGGCGAGGTTGCAGAGAAATAGGAACACTTTTATACTATTGGTGGGAATGTAAATTAGTTCAACCATTGTGGAAGACAGTGTGGCGATTCCTCAAAGATTTCGAACCGGAAATACTATTTGACGCAGCAATCCCCTTACTGGGTATATACCCAAAGGAATATAAATCATTCACAGGGCTTTTCATATTTCTTGTTAAGATAGTAGATATATAGGAAGCATCTGTTAATTACTCCCTAATTACAGTTAATTACTTCCTTCTTCTTGACATATCTCTTTTCTTAGATTCCATGACAGCATGTTCTCCTTCTGCCTCTCTGGATATATCTTGTCAATCTGATTTTCTGGCTACTCTGGCTACTACTATACCCCCAAATGCAGGCGTGTCCCAAGGCTAAGAGACCTGGACTTCTCTCTATGTGTTCTCTCCCCACATTACCTCATCTAGTCCACTTACTTTTAATAAAACATTCCAAATATAAAAACAAAAATATATATATTTTATAAGTATATAAAATATAAACATATATTTTCAATTTGTGTGTTATCCTTAGTCTAGCCCTCAGTTATGAGCTTCAGATTTATATATCCAATGTCTATACAGGTCTTGAAGGCATCTTACTTACTCCTTCAGTCTTTCCTACCTCAATCTACCCAGTTACTAAAGCCAGGATCCTGAGAATATTTTTATTCTTTCCCTGCTCTATCATGATTTCTAATCCATCATCAAGTTCTATTGACTCTACCTCCAAAATATATTTAAAATTTAAAATTTAACAATTCTCCTCATCTTTATTGCTTCAATTCAAAGGCAAGTCACCTTCTAGTTTACAACAGACTCCTAAATTGTTTTCCATTTCCTTTCCAATCCATTCTGCATATAACAGTCAGAGTAGTTTTCTAAAAAGCTTGAAATCATTTTTGTCTTTGGCTGCTTTCCTTCCTCACTATCCATCAATCATACTGACTTCTTTGGGGTTCTGTAATGCGGTTGCCTCCTTCCTGCTTCAGAGTCTTTGCACATGCTGTTCCCACTGCCCGGAATGCATTTTATCTAGTTCTTGAAAGTCTGGCTCCTTCTCATCCTTTAGTCTTTTCTTGATCTTTGTATATCAACAAACCCCCTACCCCCAATATTCTCCCTAAGGCAACTAGTTTTATTTATTCTTTTCTCACATGATTTATCATAACTTGTAATCATACTGATCTGTGGGATTATCTGCTTAATGTCAGTCTCCCTCCCTAGTCATGGCTAATATGAAGGCAGGGACTTTGTTTTGTTCCCCACTATATACCACCATGTGCCTATCATATTGCCTGCCATACTATGAGGAAATAGATATTTGCAGAACGAATGAAAGGAAATCATTTAAAGCCTACTCACTTGCTAGATGGGGGCAGAGATCAAAGCCAAATGAAAAAGTTTTAATATAAAGACAGAGGTAATACCAAACAATGTCACATGAAAAAAAGTGAAATCAGAAACCTCTCAAATTCGTTACACCAAACTATAGTAGGGGTCTACATCTGGGTCATCATATGGGTAGTGCTGGTGTTGTTTGTTTCAGGCACACTGCAGAAACTGGATTGCTATCCTACAGCCCCACTGTTCAGCTCCCATGGCAGGCGAGAGGCACTCTGCCTTCTTTCATGCCGGCAAAGTGCATGACCCTGGTTCTCTGGCAAACCAGCAATCTGAACTTGCTAATTAAAAAGTTGAACTCATCTGCTTTCTGACAATGAGTTTTACCTCCCTAAAGGACTTTAGTAGCTTTTAAGGTTATCAGCATGTTTTAAATCCTTCTCTCTTCTCAGTAAAATAAATGAAAATGAAGAAAAGTCACAAGCAAAAATTCAGGTTCAAACCTAAACTACTTGCAAAAAATCTACAGAATCTAAAAGCAAAAATTCACTGTAGAAAATATTATCTTTTCTCTCATCATCACTGGATGAGCCATATAAAAGGGGAATAATGTATACTCCTCAAGTGGTTGTCAGTTCCAGTGACTTACTACATGTGAAATGTTTAAAACAGTATCTAGTACATCCAGTAAACATTTCAAAATATTCACAACTATTATTATAACTCACTTGAAAATTTCAACACATAATTCTTTTCCTGTCTAGTTAATTACAGTCTATAATATCCTTTCCATAAATATGACAAAATCTTTAATTATCTCTACTTCTCACTCCCATTTTAATTTTTGTTCCAGATTATTACTAAAGACTTCTTCCCCACCCTTACAATCGGTACTTGTTTAGATTTAACAAAAAGTTTTACAGATTTCTTTGCTCAATGTTGCTTTTTTGCATATATCCTGCCACATGTTTCCTTTCTGCATTCATCTTTCTTTTTGCTGAAGTACATCCTCTAGAAGATTTTTCAGAGGGTCTATGAATAATAAACTTCTCAAACTAGGTATGCCAGAAAATGCTGTTTATTTTACTCACACTCTTGAATGGTATTTTGACACAGAATACAATTCTAGGCATGAAAGCCCTTTCCCTGCACTGTGAAGGCATTTTGCTCCTTCGTCTACTTGATCAAACGTTCATGAGGAACCAGATGTCAGTGTGATTCTCACTCCCCAAAGGCAGTTTGTCTTTTTTTCTTGGGAGCTATAAGTATTTTTCTTTAACATTCTAAAAGTGAACAAATGTATTTTTAAGTTTTTAAAAAATTCTTATGCTTGACAATCAGTGTATCCTTTTAATCTGAAGATTTGTCTTTTTTCAGTTCATGCAAATCCCTGGCCGCTGTTCAAATAGTGCCTCTCCCCTATTATTGGTGTTCTTTCCTCTAGTCCTTCTGTTACATAGGTTTTGCTGCACCTGGATCAACCTTACATGCGGCTAGACCTTTGTTTAATACTTCCCATCTTTTTTTCTTTGTGATGAGATCTGGAACAAGCCTTCAGCTTGATCCTCTGGCCCACTAATTTACTTTTTAAAAAAGTTTAGTTTTTAAAAAACATTTTAAAAATTGTGATCAAATTTACATACACTAAAATATACACACTTAAGTATATAATTCAGTAAGTTCTGACAAATGTGTATACTCATGAAACCGACACCCCGATCAAGATATATCGTCTCAGAGAGTTCCCCCATTCTGCTTTCTAGTCTGCCATACAAATAGCTAACCACTATTCTGATTTCTATCACCATAAATTAGTTTTGCCTGCTCTTGAACTTCATATAAAGGGCAGCATAAAGTTGCTACACTTTTCTTCTTAAAATGCCATCTTCTGGCTGGGTGTGGTGGCTCATGCCTATAATCCCAGCACTTTGGGAGGCTGAGGCGGGTGGATCACCTGAGGTCAGGAGGTTGAGACCAGCCTGGCCAATGTGGTGAAACTCTGTCTCTATTAAAAATGAAAAAAAAATTAGCTGGGTGTGGTGACATACCCCTGTAATCCCAGCTACTTGGGAGGCTGGGGTGGGAGAATCGCTTGAACCCGGGAGGTGGAGCTGCAGTGAGCTGAGATGGCGCCACTGTACTCCAGCCTGGGTGACAGAGCAAGACCCTGTAAAAAAAAGAAAAGAAAAGCCATCTTCTCTTGGCTTCTGTGACATAATCCTCTTCTGGTTTTTCTTCTACCTTATTGGTTGCTGCTTCTCTTATCTTTGCTGGTTCTTTCATGCCAGACCACAAATCTAAACATTGTCATGGACCTCCTCCTCTTCACTATCCAGTCCCAAGACTTTCTATGTAATCTATGTTACCAGTGACTCCAAAATCTCTTATTTGCAGCCTAAACTTCTTTCCAGAACTCCAGGTATGAAAGTCTAATGGCTTAATATTTCTGCCTAGATATTTAGTAGGCATTTCAAAGTGAACACAGAGATGTGTCAAAGTTAACATAGTCAAGAGAATAATCTTGATTCCATCTTTACTCCTGTTCCACATCCTGTTCCTCAAAATTACTTTACCCAATTTTATCTCAGCAAATGGTACTATGCTTACCTAGATGCTCAAGCCAAAATATAATTTTCACCTTTCATTCCTCTTTATTCCTGTTTCATCATATCCAATCCATGAGAGAGTCTTGTCAACTTTATCCCTCAAACATATCCCAAATCTGTCCACTGCTCTCATATCTATAATAGTCCCTTACTGAAGGCACTATCATCAAGCCCTGTTTCCTGGACTCCTGCAATAGCATCCTTAAACATCTCCTTGCCCTTTTTTTTTTTTTTTTTTTGAGACGGAGTCTCGCTCTGTCGCCCAGGCTGGAGTGCAGTGGCGTGATCTTGGCTCACTGCAAGCTCCGCCTCCCAGGTTCAGGCCATTCTCCTGCCTCAGCCTCCCCGAGTAGCTGGGACTACAGGCGCCCGTCACCACGCCCAGCTAATTTTTTGTATTTTTAGTAGAGATGGGGTTTCACCTTGTTAGCCAGGATGGTCTAGATCTCCTGACCTCATAATCTGCCCACTCAGCCTTCCAAAGTGCTGGGATTACAGATGTGAGCCACTGCACCTGGCCAACATCTCCTTGCCTTCTATTCACACAGCAGCCACATGATTCCTTTAAGACATCCATAAGGTTATGTAATTCCATGCTTAAAATCCACCAATGGTTTTGTTTCTTTCTTTGTTTTTTAAATCACGCCTAGCCAAAATCTAAATAGTTTAGTCTGATGACAAAGTTCAACATGATTTGGCTCTTGTCCATCTCTGTGATCTCATCTCACACCACTGTCCTGCCAGTGTCCTCCAACCGCAATGGACTACATTTGGCATCTAAAATGCCTCACTTACTACCACAATAGAGCATTTTCCCTGGCTGTTCCGTCTGCCCTACCTTCTCTTTGCTCTGATCTTTGTATGGCTGGCTGCTTCCTGTCATTGTCAGCTCCTTAGAGACTCTTTTTTGACCAACTAATCTAAAGTATTTTAATTTTCTGCATTTTTCTTATTTATATTTTATGTAAATTTGTATTTATTCATTTTTTGGGGGAATCTATAGTCGAGATTATAGAAAATGTTCAATAAATGGTTTAAAACAGATGGAATTTAAAGCATTCTTGTGATTCCAAGTTATCAATGATCATTATCATTTTTTTATATGACATGGTATCATTAAGCAACATTATCAACAATAAATTAACAATAGCAACAATATATTACACTTATTGAGTGATTCCTATACGGTGTTACTACTATTCCAAGTGCTTTGCATATATTATCTTATTTAACCCTCTAGCAATGCTTCAAGGTAGTTATTATTATTATCCCCATTTTACACATGAGGAAACAGGCATGAAAAGGGTATGTAATTTGTCCAAAGTCACACAAATGAAAAATGACAGAGCCAGGAATCAAACCAGGCAGACTGATTTCAGGTCCTCCATGCTTAACTCCTTAATATTTTATTATTATGATAGTTACTGACACCAGTAATGATAGGCAGCGTTAATTAAATAGCTATGATGTACCAGGAATCTAGGCTTTTTACTTAGGTTAATTTCTCATAACAGTCCTATGAAATGTTATTTTACTTATTTCACAGATGCAAAAACAGGGTCATAGAAGTTAAATTTCTGGCCCATGATCAAGCAGCAAGTAAGTGGCATAATCAGAATCCACCCACAATGTGACTTCAGATCAGTGCTCTTTCTGCTATGCTATGATGCCAGTATTTCCTCCCAAAAGGCTGAAACTTTTCATGGTCCATAAACCATGAATTCAGGGACTCATGTTGAAACTGGGAAAGTCCTTCATATTTGTAATTTCCTCAGCTCTTTTGTTCACCCAACAAATATTTATAGATTGCCTAATATGTACTGATGCACTATTGTACGGGGAGGACTCCCTTATTCTCAGCGAACTAGGCCTCTCTGACGAGTCTATTCTCACCTGTGAAGAAACTTCTCGTATGTCTGGCGGAAGGCAAATCCTGCCCGACGCACTCTCACATTTTCCAGTAGTCCAAGATATTCTACTTGGTGCCGGCAGCGTTCATCATCAAATATCTGTGGAGATTTCTTGTCATTGGGTTTGATGCAACGAACGTAATATGGTTCCTAAAGAAATAAATCAGCAAATGGTAAGTTTCACTGGAGAAAATTTCCCAGCTAGGGACACTAACATGTAATTAGCGTTAATTGTGTCAAGTTAAGCTCAGTGCCTCTAATTTCTCAGGCATACACTTGTGAATAAAGTAGTTATTCTTCCTTTCTCCTTCAATTCAAGGTTAGAAGTTCTCGTGCATTCAGCCAAATTTTTGTTTAATTATGTTTTAGGCTTTATTAGGAATAGTGGAAAAGGGATAAAACTAGGAAGTAAATAACAGAGAAGTAAAGATCAAGTTTCTGTGTATTTATGAAAACAAGGTTAAAGCAGCTGAAGGAGTAATTCAGTAGAAAAAGGCAGCAGCTAACGATGAAAATGGATGGAGAATGTAAAAGGATATTCTTTGTTAATGTTAATATTATATTAAGGAATGATAGGGACGGACAGCTCTGGTATATAGTAAGTGCTCCTTAAGTGTCAGCCACCATTATTAATATTATTGCATTAGTTTGTACTTTTGAAAAAGAGATTAAACTTCATGGGTAAGTAGAGAAGTTCCAAAACCACCTATAGGCATCACTGATTCCATGAAGGAACTCAGCTGGCAATCCTTCCCTCTGTGCCAATTAAGTTTTATACCACATATTAGATCATAACCCCTTTTAAATACAAAACCATGCTTGGCATAGATCCTGGTACACTGAAGATAATGAATAAATTATCACTGGATGAATCAATGAGGTCAAATGTACCCTACAAGTGTAAAGAATTTCTTTTTCTCCTCTGAATCTGTTATCTATCAGACACACACAGATGCACTTTGATTAAGATACAGAATACTCTGTAGTTAAATTAGGCAGTTTTGAGCTCCGCTGAGGGCTAGAAGTAGAAATCGGTAGTAAATAATTTTAAGAAGTAGGAGAGATTTGAAGGATGTAAATTTACTTGCATTTTGAACAGAATAACAGTTTTCAACACCTAAAAAAAGAAACTCCAATAGTACATTTATCATGCTGTCCTACATGGTGAAAGATAATGCCATTTTTTGCCTTTTTCTAGGCCCTGCTGTATTAGTTTCCTATTGCTGCTATAGCAGATTATCATAAATCTAGTATATTAAAACAACACAGTTTTATTATCTCACATTTCTGGAGGTCAGAAGTCTGAAATAGGTTTAACTGAGCCAGAAGTCAATGTGTCAGCAGAGTTGGTGTTTTTGGGAGCTCCAGAAGAAAACCCATTTTCTTATATTTTCCAGCTTCTGGAGGCTGCCCACATTCTTTGGCTGGTGGCCCCCTTCCATCTTCAAAGTCAGCAATGGCCAGTTGAGTCTTTTATGATGTCACCTCTTCGTTCTGAATTTTCTACTTCCCTCCTTCCCACTGAAGGACTCGTGGTAGCACTGGGCTCACTTGGGTAATGGAGGATAAGCCCGTATTTTCAGGCCCATTGATTAGTAGCCTTATCTCCATCTGCAACCTTAATTCCACCTTGCCACAGCACATATCATGTTCATAGGTTCTGGGGATTAGGATGTGGACATCTTGGATGACTATGGTATAGTAATAGTAAGAATAAAAAATATTATCTACTAGCCTTTGTTCCTGGCTTCTGGCATAGAGCTTCAAAAACTTATGAAATTTCTTCAGTGACAGGAGTGTCTTAGTTATGATAATGAGGTGACTCACAGCTGGGCATCTAGATAGCTTCAGGACGGGGGCTGGTCACCAGAAAACTTCGTCATGTGCTGGAACTTATAGCTGCCTGACCTCTGGGTAGGTTAGGGGGACTAAAGATTAAGCTTAATCATGTGACCAAAGATTTAGTGAATCATGCCTTTGTGATGAAACGCTGATAAAACAAAAAAACAAAACCTCAGGACGCTGAGCCTCAGAACAGCTTCTTGGTTGGTGAACACACGGATGTACTCAGAGGGTGGTGCACCCTGATTCCAGGGGGACAGAAGCTCCTGCACTTGGACCCGAGTTCTGTGAATCATTCTAGTGAATTATCAAACCTGAAGAGGGGGGTCATGGGAATCCTCAAATTTATACCCAAGTTATATATAAGGGCAGGTGTTCTGTGGACCTCACTTGCAGCTGGTGTCTGAAGTAAAGGAGAGACTTGTTAGGGACCCTGTCCTTTAATTTTTTAGATTAATGCTAACTCTGGGTAGTTAGTGTAAGAACTGAATCGAATTGCAGGACACTTAGCTGATGTCAGAGAGCTGCTGTTGCAATGCAGAGGCCATTATTCTGCCTAGTACACCTGTCCTTTTTCATCTTGTCATCTGTAGCAGAAGGAAAAATATGACCTCAATATCTTGCACCACCTCCCAGTAAGAGGTGGAATCTCTACACTACTTCTCAAATCCGGCTTGGCCTGTGACATGCTTTAACCAGTAGAATGCAGCAGAAGCAACACTGGGTTACTTCTGGAAGCCCATCCTCGAGAGGGTCTGCCCTCTTGGACCACTTCTACCACGTGAAGAAGCCCAGGATTAAAGACTACGTGAAGAAAAGATGCCCAGTCATCCAGGCATGCCATTTGAGTGAGCTCATCTTAGCCTATCTAGCCCCAGCTGACTGCAGCTGCTTGGTGAGCCCAGCAGAACTGCCCAGTCAACCCCTGAATCATGACAAAGAACCATTATTTTAAGCACTATATTTTACAGTGATTTGTTATAGATTGACAGATAACTTACACTTCTTCCCTATTCTGGAATACCAACCCTTTCATTAGATATTAAATTTTGGTATATTTTATTATAAAGCACAAGCAGAATCCTACTTTAAAAATAGTGATGGATGATCAAACGTTCACTAAATCTGTAATGATTTTTCAAGTGGAGCATCTATATTGGGGAAACAACTGTAGCTCACTTTAAAAAATGGCTTATAGTACGTTTTTAAAAAAACTTAATAGGATGGGGAAGTCGGGAGGAGGCACTGTTTACTTAAGGACTTTCTACTAGTTTGCTGGAATAGAATGTCTTTACTTTTTGGTGAATAAACCAAGCAAAGTGGCACTGAGCACAGTAAATGCCAAAATGCTACCAGATTTATCTGCATGTCTGGCACTAGTGTAACAGAATAAGCATTGTACAAAATCTGAACGCTTGAGTCTTGGCTGTAAATTCTCTCTGGAACTAATTAGCTAATTTATGAAATGAAGATACTAGGGCTTTCTTTGAGTAATGACAGACTAGGTAATTAAACTGACACCCATGCTGAGGGTTAACTAGAATAGGTAAACAAAATAAACAAAACGTTTGCCTGAAGACATGGGAGATCTAACAAGACAGTGGAGAATTTACCGGGTCAGAATCCAGGAGAGGAAGAAAACCGTGGAGGAGAACCCAGGTTTGAGGCTGCCTTTTTTTCCTGGGGAAATTTGCCAATTCCAGAGAAGGCAGATGGGATCTGACTAGTGATTCTGGCAGTTTCATGGGCCTAGTGGGACAAAGATTAGCGAGTAAGGCCTGAAAAGGAGGGGACACAGATAAACCCCTCTCACTTTGGGTTAGGATCCCACCAACAGGAATAAGGATGAATTAGAAGGAGGTAGTCCTTTACAGAGACCATAATTCAGCTTTGAATCACCTAAGTCCTTGAAACTGGAATGGCTGATTTGGAATACTATTGTTCTTAGGTAACTAAAAGAAGCAAAATTAACTCTTCCCTGAAGAAAAATCACATAAACTTGGGCCTCCAATTATTTCTGCAGATAATTTTGCAAATATAATATTTGGAACAAAATAAAAAGTAACTAGACATATAAGTAGCCAAGTAAACTGGAATTAGAAACAGCAAAACAAAATAAAAAAATAAACAAACCTGCAGGTATCCAGACACGAGTTATCAGATAGAGATATTAAAATAACTATGCTTACCATGTTCAAGGGGACAAAAGACAATAATGAGAATTTTGTATAGAACAAGAAACTATGAAAAAGAACCAAGCCAAATGGAAACCTAGAACTGAAAAATATAATAAAGGAAATTAAGAACTCAGTGGATCAGTAGAGGAGTAGATTAGAAGTAGGTGAAGAAGGTCAGGTGTGGTGGCTCATGCCTGTAATCCCAGCCCTTTAGGAGGCCAAGGCAGGTGGCTCACTTGAGGTCAGGAGTTTGAGACCAGCCTGGCCAACATGGTGAAACCCTGTCTCTACTAAAAATACAAAAAATTAGCTGGGCATGGTGGCGTGCTCCTGTAATCCCAGTTTACTCAGGAGGCTGAGGCAGGAGAATGTCTTGAACTTGGGAGGCAGAGGTTGCAGTGAGCTGAGATCGCGCCACTGCATTCCAGCCTGGGCAACACAGCAAGACTCCATCTTAAAGAAAAAAAAAAAAGAAATAGGTGAAGAAAAAAAAAATGAATGTACTAGAAGTTAGGTGAGAAGAAATTTTCTGGAATGAAGCATGGATAGACAAAAAGATGGAAAACAAAGATGGGAGGCTAAGAGGTATAGAAGATACAGTGAGATGGAGTTCTAAAGGAGAGGAGACAGAAGGGACAGAAGAAATATTTGAAAAGAACTTGCTAAAACTGATAAAAAAAAAGTGGAGCTACGAATTGAAGAGACTCTACAAACTACAAGCATATTTAAAAAAAATCTACACCTAAGCACATCATAGTGAAACTTCTGAAAATCAAAGCAGCCAGAGGGGAAAAAAAGATTACCTTAAGGAGCAACAAAGAGACAGACTGAGAGCTAACTTCTCAAAAGAAACTATGAAATTCAGAAGACAAAGGAACATTATCTTTGAAGTGCCAAAAGACACTGCTAATGTAGAATTTTACACTGAGCAAAAATATTCTTCAAGAATGAAAACAGTATAGAAATATTTTTTGGTAAACAAAAACATTTGTCACCCTCAGATTTCAAATATAATAGAGTGAGGTTAAGGCAGAAGAAAATGATCCCAGATGAAAGGTCAACAATATAGGGGCTGGGTGCAGTGGCTCACGTCTGTAATCCCAGCACTTTGGGAGGCCAAGGTGGGCAGATAAGTTGAGGTCAGGGGTTTGAGACCAGCCTGGTCAACATGGTGAAACCCCATCTCTACCAAAAAATACAAAAATTAACCGGGTGTGGTGGCGTGCACCTGTAGTCGTAGCTACTTGGGAGGCTGAGGCACGAGAATTGCTTGAACCCAGGAGGTGGAGGTTGCAGTGAGCTGAGATCATGCCAATGCACTCCAGTCTGGGCGACAGAATGAGACCCTGTCTCAAAAAAAAAAAAAAAGAAAAGAAAAAGAAAAAAAGTCATGCTTTTCATGAGTAACTTGGCAAAATAAAACCAAAATATATTTTAAAAAAAATAGGAAGAGAAAAAAAGATAAACAAGTGAATAAATAGATATAATAGATGTAAATTACAATCTAAATAGATATATATTTTATCTATATCATCTAATATATATAATAGATATAGATATTAGATGATATAGATAATATAGGTAAAAATAGCTATAGGTAATGTAGATATAGATAATATAGATATAACATCTATATCTAATATAATAAATATATTTATATCTAAATAGATATAATAATGTCTTACTGGCTTTAAAAATGTATATGCATGTTATTTTGGTATATAATTAAAATACATGACCAAATATATTTTGGTATATAATTAAAATACATGCATGTTATTTTGGTATATAATTAAAATACATGACCAAAATAGCATACGAGTTAGGAGGAAGGTAAATGGAATTAAATTGGCCTTGCATTTTCTAGGAAGGAGGCAAAAGTACCAAATAACATTAGATTTTTATATTCAAGAATGATATTGCAGTAAGTCAAGTAACCACTATAACAGTATTTAAGTAAATCTTCCAAAATAATAAAGAGAATAAATAAAATGATAAAAAATACTTTTAACATCAGCGGAGGGGAAAGAGTATGTTCTCAGGTCTAACTAAACATTTTGACTCAGAATACTCATAGGCCACATTTGGCACCAATCTCTTCAAAAGGCCAAGAACATAGTTTGCTATCAGGTAGCGTCAGTGTCCTTGGAGCAGTCCACACAGCAGTCAAGTGACAGCTTAGGTGTAAGGAGATGAGATCCACATTGGGCATGTGTGTGAGGTGAACTTGGCTTAAAAGCCTCATGCCCCACAGGACCAAATATCTCTTAGAACAGCTCAGAAGACATAGCTTCCAGGGTCCAGCAAAGGACAGACCTAATACAAGAGTCACTGAGCTCAGGCAAACCCAAAGTATATCAAACCCACCAGACATCATTCTCCCAAGACAGATGTAATTTACTCACAGGGATAATTTTGACCATAAGTAATGTTGTTAAGTGATATATGTCTTACTAGGTTGCCAGAGGAACAGAGCTAGAAATTTAACTGATGTTAAGCTGTCAAGGGGAAGGAATAAAGTTTTGTTTACCTTTTTACCACAATAATCAATCTAAAAGAAATACAGAAAAAAAGAAAATAAATACAGAAGAGTCAAATAGAAGCATTAACAAGATGCCTGATTTAAATGCAACACACATTATATTAAAAGTAAATGAACTAAATGATTTATTCAAAAGACAAAAATTGTCAGACTGGATTAAAAAAATCAAAGCTAACTATATGCTACTTATGAGATACACACTTGAAACATAAGGATACAAAAAGATTGAAAGTAAAAGGATGAAAAAGATATACCATGCAAACTCTAGCCAAAAGAAAAGCTGGCATAGCTATATTATTCATGCAAAGCAGATTTCAAGGCAAAAAGCAATATGGAAATAGAGACGTTTCATAATGATAAATGACTCAAACACCAGGAAGATATAACAGTTCTAACCTGAAGGAGCCTAACAAATTCTCTAAATATTTACACAAAAAATCAAAGGTACAATGAGGACAAGTAGATAAATTCAGAATCAAGGTAGAGTTTTAAACACCTTTCAATGTTGACAAAACAAAGAAGTCACGAAGAAAATAGAAAAGTTGAACAATATTATTAGCAAACTTGACCTAATAGACTTGTATAGAATATTGAATACAATTTTTTTTTTTTTTTTTGAGACAGTCTCACACCGTCACCCAGGCTGGAGTGCAATGGCGTGATCTTGGCTCACTGCAACCTCGGACTCCCAGGTTCATGTGATTCTCCTGCCTCAGCCTCCCAAATAGCTGGGATTACAGGTGCACACCATCATGCCTGGCTAATTTTTTGTACTTTTAGTAGAGACAGGGTTTCACTATGTTGGCCAGGCTGGTCTTGAACTCCTGATCTTGTGATCTGCCCACCTTGGACTCCCAAAGTGCTGGGATTACAGGCGTGAGCCACCGCACCCGGCGGCAAATTATTTTTTAAAGACAAACAAAACATATACATAAAGCAAATTTAGCAAATTTCTAAAAATTGAAATCACACAGAGTATGTCTTCTGATGAAATAAAACTAAGCTAGAAATCAAGAGCAAAAAGATAATGAGAAAATCCTATATGTTGAAAATTAAGAAAAATACTTCTAAACAACTAAACCTTAGGTCAAAAAGGAAATTACAATGTGATTTAGAAAATGTTTTGGACTGAATAATGTATAAAATCATGTAGGCAAGGCAATCTTATAAGGCATCATATGAAGAGTATTAATATAACTTTACTAACCAGAAAACAGTTGAATGGAATATTACCAGTACTGAGTGATTATGCACAGGAAGTGGCAATATTGGATGAGACACTAACAACCAACTAAAAAATGGGGGGAAACCCTTTCATCCTGTTTAGTAATATAAAAGTCTTTGGATAAGGAATCTAGTGGGAATACTTTCTCTATATTTAATCAGCATTCTGTCTCAATTTATAAATGCCGCCTCCTCTCTCATTTATAAATATCCAGACTGACTCAGCCTAAGAAATCCTAAATTTGGCAAATTCAGAGTGTCTTATAAAGGTTAAATTGCAAAAGTTAATAGTGATCTTATTCTCTTGAACTTTTTCACCTGTCTCTCCCTATATATTTTGTGGGAAAAAAAACACCATTTGTGAAAGTACACCAATCAGTATATAGATTAGCTAGACTACACTATCTAAATATACCTCTATTTAACTTGCTTTGAACACTGTCAAATAGTCATAGAAAACTCAAGTTCATTTAATAATTTACTGACAATATGTTTTAGTACCTTATTAGGTATGAATACATAAAATTAACAGAACCCATTCTCTAGATTCAAAAGATTTATAATCTGGGTGGGGACACAAGTCATGAACTGAAGGCACTATGGACTCTGTGAAAGTGAGGAGCCAGGGACGTCTACTTCTGGTAATGGAGGACTAGGTAATACTTATCAATCTTCCTGATGAAGTTACTAAAAAAAGGTGCTAGACAAAATATGGGGAAAAGGTTTTGGTAAGTGCATCTCAGAGCTAATAAGATAGTGAGGAAAGACCTAGCTAAAATCAGAAAACTAAAATCAAGATGAGTGAGCCTACACCTCATGGTTGTTTTTGTCTTAGAAGCTACTGTTGACATGGAAAAGGCAGTCATAAGGCTGAACATAGCTTCTGGCTCTCATGGGACTTGGGTACCAAAGTTAGAACCTGGGGTCTTGGATGAGGGACTGTAGTTTGGTCTGGAATCCTGAATAGCTAAACCAGGGAGATAAAGGTGAACGGACGACAGCCCAACACTGAGCTACTACAGGCCCTGAAATGGGATAAAGGTGATCCCAGACTGTCGAACTGATATAAACTTTCAGTTGTTCTGTTTCCTTACGGGTGTCACTAATAAATAGCATATATCTGGATTATTTTTCTTCAATCTGAATTGGTTTTTATCCATTTACATTCAATGTAATTACTAATATATTTATATTTGTTTCTACCAAATATCCAGCTTTCCTATGTTCTTTTGTTTCTTCTTTTTTATGTTTTTGTTTTGGGGGTGGGGAGGATTCTTTGTTTTTATTGTTTTTTTTTTTTTTCCTTCTCCACTAGTTTGGAATTTATAACCTCTATTTTCTACTATTTTCAATGATTATGTTAGAAAATTTTCACATGTATTTTTCAACTCTGATGAGTTGAATAATAAAAATAATATTTTTATTATTTTTTTCTGAACTAAGGACCTTAAACACTGGAATTACAATTACCTGCTCTTCTAATTGATATGCAATTGTTACTGTGATAACTCTAATCTGTATTTTCCATTCCACAAAATATTATTTTACAGAGTTTATTTACATGCATCTACGTATTTACCAATTCTTTGCTCTTCTTTTCTTTTTGCATTTCAGAGTTTCATTTAGTATACTCTTCCTATTGTCTGATGAATATCTTTTAGAATCTCAAGTGAGGTTGATAAACTCTCCGTTTTTGGTTTCTGTTTTTCAGAAAGATTCTTTATTGTGCCTTGGTTCTGGAAAAAATGTATTCCCTGGGTATGGAATTTTGGTTTATGTTTATTTTCTCACAGCCTAATTGTCATACTTTTGAATCTAATCTGTCTTTTCTCTGGCTGCTTTTAAGATATTTTCTTTGTCTTTAATGTTCTAGGATTTTACTAGGTGTGTATATGCAGATTTCTTTTAATTTTTCCAACTTCAGATTCATTGGGCTTCCTGATTCTGTTAAGTCCTTCAATATTCTTGAAATTCTCAGGAATATTTCTTCAAATATTGTTCTATCCATTTTCTCTTCTATAACTCTGATAAGATACATGTTTGACCACTTTATTTTCTCTTCCATGTGTCTTTTTTTTTTTTTTTTTTTTTTTTTCAGAGACAGTCTTGCTCTGTCACCCAGGCGGGAGTGCAGTGGCACAATTTTGGCTCACTGCAACCTCTGCCTCCCGGGTTCTAGCGATTCTCCTTCCTCAGCCTCCTGAGTAGCTGGGATTACATGTGCATGCCACCACACCCGGCTAATTTTTTTGTATTTTTAGTAGAGACAGGGTTTCACCGTGTTAGCCAGAATGGTCTTGATCTCCTGACCTTGTGATCTGCCCGCCTCGGCCTCCCAAAGTGCTGGGATTACAGGCGTCAGCCACCATGCCCAGCCCCCATGTGTCCTAATGTTTCATTTCTTGGTCTAAGTGGAATTCTGGATAATCCTTCAGTTATTTTCATTTCACTACTTTCTCTTCAGCTTTATGTAAACTGATGTTAAACCTATCCATTGAATTTTTAATTTTAATTACTTAGTTTTTATTTCTATCAATTGTCTAGTTGCTTGCTCTCTCTCATTTTCAGGCCTTTCATTTCTTGATGTATATTAAGCATTCTCATATTCTCTTTCTGATCATTTCTGTATCAGAAGTTTTCATGAGTCTGAACCTGCTGTTTGTTGTTTAGTTTGCCTTTTACCTATAGTATCTTGTAGTGATTCTTTACTGTGAGCTAATTTTCCTTAGAGCTTTGTGGAAATTCTTTAAGGTCTGGTATTGGTGGCCCATCTGGAGCAGCTGCTGCCATGATGCTGGCTGCAGTGGGGGAGGTGCATCTGGGGTTGTGTGCTCCGTGGGGCTGGCAGTAGCCAGGAACAGGTGGAAGCCCCGCCCTGTTCCAAGTTGGCTGGGTGGGATCCTCACGCTCCCTGGGCGCAGCTGTGGCCGCCCAGCTACGGTGCAGGACCCAGGCATCCCTGTGCTCTTGGGGGCTGGGAGCAGGCAGGAGCCCCAACCTCCTGGGTGAAGCCATAACCACCCAGCCATGGCTGTAGACCTGGGTACCTCTGCACTCCTGGGGACATGGGAAGCTCCCCTGCCCCTGTTGGCTTGGATGTGCTGCTCCCAATGTCTGGCCTCTCCCTGGTCTCAGCGCCCACTCTGATTTCAGAGCAAAGTTGAGGCTGAGCCTGGGCACTGTTGCAACCCAGCTGGGTATGCACACACTTGGGGCAGTGCTGACATGCCAGCCCCCTGCTACCTTGGCCCCATTCAGACTTTGGATGCTGAAGAGCACAGCGGAAGGCCAAGGGGGTGCTGAGGGCAGCTCAGTGTGGGCCTGGAGGCACCCCTTGGCACGTACAGTCTGGACTCTGTGGGTGCCGTGGATGGCAGGTTAATGGTGGCAGGAGGCAGACAGGCGCCTGGGCAGAAAGGGGTGGGTCCCTGGTGAAATCCCACCTTTGGGCCAGGCTGCCAGTTCCACGGTCCAGAGTAAGAACTTATAGTGCTTTTTCCAGGCCTGCCCATGGACCAATCAGCACACACTTCCCCTCCTCTGAAGCCCATAAAAACCCCAGACTCAGCCAGACTCAGGCAGACAGTGGGATAACCTACCTGCGGAGAGGAGCTACCCACCATGGGTCTCCTCTCTGCTGAGAGCTGAGCAGATGATGGGATGACCTGCCTGCAGAGAGGAGCTAGCTACATACTGCTGGTATCCTCTATGCTGAGAGATGAGTAGACAATGGGAGGACCTGACTGCGGAGAGGAGCTACCCACTGAAAGTCTCCTCTGAGCTGTTCTGTCACCCAATAAAGCGCCTCTTCGCCTTGCTCACCCTCTATTTGTATGTACACCTCATTCTTCCTGGACACAGGACAACAACTCAGAATCCACTGAATGGCAGGGCTAAAAGAGCTGTAACACAAACAGGGCTGAAACATGCCCTTTGCTTGCCACGTTGTGGGTGACGAGGAGTGAAGAGAGAAGGAGAAGAGCCATGGCCCTTCAGGCCTAGGAGCTCCCCAAGCCAGGGCTGATATACTCTCTTTGGGGCTCTGCAGTTCCTGGTATTTCCAAGCTTCTGGGCACCACGGCATTCCCCAGTGCCAGCCATGGAAGCTGCTTGCAGTATGCCTGGTCCAGCTGCAGCCTCACAGGGAACCAGTGTCTGTGCCGGCACCTGGAGCTGCCCGCCCTGCTGCAGCCTGTGTGCTTGGCTGTGTGCAGTGGCTGGACCTTATGCTCGCTCATTCACACTCCCCTTGCCATTCTGTGCCTGGCTCACCCTTGGCAGGTGTGGAATCCAGGCTGGTAGGGCAAGCTGAGTGCAGCCTGCGAGGCTGAGTAGGTGGAACAAGCCTGGCAGGCTTGAGCAAAACTCAGGCAAAGGCACCACCAGGCACAAAGGTTTCTGGCGAGAAAAGTGACACCCTAAGGATTCTGTGACAGTATGAAGATAGTTTCCTAAGGAAAACAGTTTTACTTGCTTTTTTCAGATGCCTGGGGCAATTATAAGACCTGGACCACCTTTAATCAAATTGTCAGTCTGAGGCTTTTTCAAGCTACCCAGCTAGTATGAGTTTGGGTTGCAAACCACCTAAAAGCTCACTTATGATTATAAATTCCCAAGAGAGATTCACACCCCCTCCACCCATGGCTGAGTGCCAAGGACCAAGACAGGCAGTTTTCCTTACTGATAATGGGGAATTACTTCTAGTTCACTCCACATGTAGCCCTTTAAAAACTCACCATTGTGTGTGTGTGTGCACAGAATTCCTTATTAGATACCCTACTTTGGGCAGGCCCTGGGCTTCACTTCAAGGACCCAGCCTTGAATAACTATATTCAAAGTTACCCACTTCAACAAATCCTCACAGGGTAAGGGGCAGCTTTAGGGATTTTTTCCTTCACTCAGTTAACTTCTGTATTCACTCAGCTCCTGGCTTGTATACTCCTTACTTTTCATTAGTTCATGGCTAGATTCGAGATGTTGATTTTTATATTTTATCTAACATTTTGGTTGTTTTCAATTGGCTTTAGTGGGCACCTCATTCACCATGTTGCCAGAAAATGCATTATTCATATATTTTTGAGGTCTTTACATCTATGTTTCTAAGTTAAATTGATCTCTAATTTTATTTTCTCATATTAAGCTTGTATTAAGGTAATATTCATCTCATTAAATGAGTTGAGTATTTGCCTCTCTTCTTCCCACCCTCCAAAACAGTTTCCATATGATAGGGATTAATGGCTCCACAAAGGTTTTATAAAACTGATTTGTAAAACCATCTAGATTTGATGTCCTTGGCAAAGTTGGGAAAAGGTGGATTTACCATCAGTTATTCGGATTCTTTAGGGTTACTGATATATTCAGGTTGCCCCTTTCTTCTTGAATTAATTTTGATAACTTTTTTTTTTCTAGAAAACCATATACATTTCATTGGCATATAGTTATCCATAATATTCCGATGCTTTAAAAAAATCTCCATAATGTCTGCACAGTAATAGCCCTTTTTTGTTCATAATTTTTTAATTTATCAGCTTTATTAGAGGTCTTATTGATTACTTTTTTGTTCCATTACTTTAAAGTTTTACTATTTTAAAATATATTTTCTTACTTCTTTCTTCAGGTTTTCTTTGGAGTTCCTTTTCTGGCTTCTTAAGTTGCACATAGCTCATTAACTTTTCAGTCTTTCTTGTTATTTTACAAAGGCGTAACAAATGGATCACTTTAGCAGTATTCTATAAATTCTGACAAATTTTTTGTCATGCACTTCCTAACATTTTGTAATTTCCATTGTGATTTCTTCTTCAAACTATGACCTGTTTAGGAGAGTACTTTTAAAGTTCCGAAACATATTAAATTTTTTTAACGCTGATTTTTATTTTACTTGCTTTGAAGACGAAAACTATATCTGTATATGCACTTCTTCAAAATAGTTGAGATGGCTGAGCATGGTGGCTCACACCTGTAATCCCAGCGCTTTAGGAGGCCGAGGTGGGTGGATGACCTGAGATCAGGAGTTCAAGACCAACCTGGTCAACATTGTGAAACCCCATCTCTACTAAAAATACAAAAAAAAAAAAAATTTAGCTGGGTGTGGTGGCACACACCTGTAATCCCAGCTACTCAGGAGGCTGAGGTGTGAGAATTGCTTGAACTCAGGAGGCAGAGAGGTTGCAGTGAGCTGAGATCGCACCATGGCACTCCAGCCTGGGCAACAAAGCAAGATTCCATCTGAAAACACACACACACACAGACACACACACACACACACACACGAACCCAAAATGGTTTCCTTTGTCATCTATTATGTGGTCAATTCTTGTAAATGTTCCATGTATACTTTATTTTATTATTTTTTTGAGATGGAGTCTCACTCTGTTGCCCAGGCTGGAATGCATTGGCACCATCTTGCTCACTGCTATCTCCACCTCCCGGGTTCAAGTGATTCTCCTGCCTCAGCCTCCTGAGTAGCTGGGACAACAGGCCACCATGCCCAGCTAATTTTTGTATTTTTATTAGAGACAGGGTTTCACTATGTTGGACAGGCTGATCTTGAACTCTTGACCTCAAGTGATCCTCCCACCTTGGCCTCCCAAAGTGCTGGGATTACAGGTGTAAGCTGCCATGTCTGGCCTCGATGTATACTTTAAAGGAATATGTATTTCCTATTCTCTGGGTACGGGGTTCCTTTGATCTATTAGATAAAGTTTAAATTTGGTTTTCAAAGCTTCTGCATTCTCACTAACATTTTTGTCTGCTTCATCTATCATTTATCTTTCTGACAGCACTGGTTTAAAATCTCCCACTATGACGGTGGACTTGTCAATTTTTCCTTTAAAATTTTTCAGGTTTTTTTTTCTTTACAGAATTTACAAGAAGCATGGGTATGTTGTTAGGTACCATGTTAGTTCAACATGGCTTGTCTTGGATAATTTTGATATCACTAGTTTATCTGTATTAATACTTGCTTTCTTACATTCTATGTTCTTTCACATGAATGTTGCTTTTAACCATTTTTGGTGAGAGGTGGCTTGATAGCTTTCTATGTCTTTGTTTTTGAGCTTTCTGCATAGTGTTATTTATGTGTGTCTCCTCTAAGGAGCATATAGCTGGATTTTCCACCTATCTAGTCTGCTTAGTCTATTTACATTATGATGAATATCAATTATTTAGATTTATTTCTATCATATTATTTTGTTCTAAATGCAACTTTTTTTTTTTTTCTGCTGTCCTCTAGAACCCCTCAGTCTGGCTTTACCTTCTTGCCTTCTATTGTACTGATAAGTTGTCTATATTCTTCTGCTTATCTCTGCTCCCTCCCTTCTCCCCTGACCTCCATACACACATGGATTGGGAAGCTGTAGCAGAGATTGCTAGGCTAGTTCCCTACCTTATGTCCAGTATCTTTTTCTTACTTTAAAACAGAATTCTTATTGCTAGCTGAGAGCACTGCTGACCAGAATGAAAATGCCCTTCCCAGCTTCCCCGACAACTCTATATAGCAAATGGGATGTAGCTGAAGTGTTGTGTCAAACTTCCAGGAAGTCTCTTTAAAAAGGAGGAAGTTCCAGCTGCCATCATGGACCGGGAGGTTGGGTGCCAAGCACTAGGATGGTAGAGCAGAAGGACAGAAAGAACTTGGGTCTCTAATAACTTTGGAGCTGCCATACCAGTCCTGGGATGCCTTCTATACTTCATTTATAGGAGAGAGTAATAAATGTCTCTCTTATTTAAGCTACTGATTCAGGGATCTGTTTTATTAGAAGTTGAATGCAATTCCTGATACAGAAATTATAGAAGGTTCTAGAATTTTTATTTCTTTACATGGCACATTAAGTACCAAGTTTAGAAAACAAAACAATTCTTTTTCTAGTTAATTGACTAACTGTAGTTAACTGAATATTTAAAAGCCTTTCATGAAATTCAGTGTTCAACTGTTTCTTGCGTCCTGTGTCTTCCTTCCAGGTTCACTTTTCTGCTTGCTGGATGAAGCAGGCTGCAGTTGACATGCAAAGAAATGCTGAGATACAAGAGTGAAGAGTCCTAATGGCATTCCAGCCTTCAGTGCCAGTGTCCTTACCCCTGCCTTTCTGGAGATTTGATTATATAAGTCAACAAATTGTGCTTATATGCGGTCACTTGAGGCCAAAGAATCCTGACAAAAGGAGATAGAAAGCTACTGAACAGATGTGTTCCTGTGGCATTTGCCTAATTTATCCATAGTGAAGTAACCAGAAACAGTATAGATTTAAATTCTTAGAGAGGAAGTTGATTTTTTAAAAAAAAGATAACGAAGAAGAAACTACATAGGAGAAGCAGCAGAAGAGAAAGATAAAAATGAAGAAACTAAAAATAACACGGCTCAGAATGCTGCCTAATTTATCAAACTTGCCAACAGCAGCAGTTAAGGGTAGAAATATGTTCTTTAACGGAAAAAACAGACAAAAGTTATCAAATAGTATTAGTCCTCAAAGAAACAATAAAAAACACAAATAATTGTCAATAATACATCTTTTTTTTTTTTTTTTTTTTTTGAGACAAGGTCCTGCTTTGTCACCCAGACTGGAGTGCAGTGGTGTGATCTTGGCTCACTGCAACCTCTGCCTCCTAGGCTCAAGCAATCCTCCCACCTTAGCCTCCAGAGTAGCTGGGACCACAGGCATGTGCCACCATGCCTGGCTAATTTTGTAACTTTTTGTAGAGGAGGTCTCATTATGTTGCCCAGGCTGGTCTCCAGTGATCCTCCTGCCTCAGCCACCTGAGTAGCTGGGGACTGTGGGTGCATGCCACCATGCCTGGCTAATTTTTTAACTTTTTGTAGAAAGGAGGTCTCACTATATTGCCCAGGCTGGTCTCAAGTGATCCTCCTGCCTTGGCTTCCCAAAGTGCTGGGATTACAGGCATAAGCCACAACGCCCAGGCCAATACATCTTTATATTTCAATTATTTAAAACAGCCTAAGGACAATACTTGCATCCTAAATTTCCTCTTAAAACTCTCTGGCCACTTTGTACTCAAACACAATATATAAATGGTACATTTTACAACTTAATTCAAGACTTTACTTATTTATTTTGGCCAGGTCCTGTTTTCAGCACAGGGCTAAAGTTCCTTTTGCTGGGCATGCTATGCCTTATACATTTTTTAAATCCAAGATTTTTCCCTTGACCATGACAGTAGAATAAAAAGCTCAAATTTAAGACAGATACTAATCTAGGACACAAACAATCGTTCCACTGAGGTGAGATTTTTAAAAATGCAAGAATAAAAATTCTATTATAATATTCACTTTATACATATTCTTCAATCTACATATGATTACCTAAAAAGCAAATCATATATACATTCTTTATAATACATCAAGAGGAAATCTATGAGTTAAAATGGATATTTAGAAAATAAAATAATTACCTTTGATGCAAGGTTGTCTACTAGAGCAATCATAGAATTCTTAAACAAGGTAGCAGCAGTCAGAGGTCGCTTGGTCACCTCTGTAATGCTCAGTTTGCCTTCAGGCCACATATTCTTGAGCACAGGATTTGAACTGAGAAGCACAGAAAAAACAATTCAAATGTCACATTCAAATAAGCTGGATAAAAACTGATAAGCAATTCTGCTGAAATGTATCCTGAGAATCATAATTGGAATACAGACTCAACTCACAAGGCCTAATTGGAAAGATGATTCCATCCAGAAAATTATGCTACAAGAATAATGACTGATACTGCAATGCAAATTGAGATGTTTTTCCAAACTATAGCATATTTTAAAAATTATTTAAACTTCTTTAAAGTGACATCTTTATTATACCTACCTAGGACCCTCAAATGGTCAATATGGCTCTCACAATACATATATAAAACAAATTCATTTTTGTGATGGTTAGAAAATGAGGACAAACCACTAGTAGAAAAATGATCCTCAATGTCACAGCAGAAAACATAAGAGTGGCAATATCTTTGAATTAAAGCAAATAATTTATATATTAATAGAACAGGTAACACTACAGAAAGCCCACTCTTTAAAAAAAACACAGGAATATAAAATAACCATTTTTATATTGTCCCTAGTAAATCCCTTTACTGCAGTTCAAATTGTGAACAAATTTGTAGGTAGCATTGGCAGTTACAATATTTCATTGATGTGACACTAGGACTGTTGCAATCCAATTCTAAAAATGCATTTCAGGCCAATTTTCAGGTTAAAATTGTATATTCATAATTTTGCTCTGTGGAGATATTTTTAAAAACGTGTAGTGATCTCAACTGTCATTTTTTTCTGGTTTCATTTTGGGTGCTTTTGATATTAAAGTAGTTGGAACTCAAAATGTTGCTTGCTTCCTAGAAACTTTTATCAGAAAAAAACTTTTCTTAAAAAATTGGGGGTTGAGCAACCCAAATGTCCATCAATGACAGACTGGATTAAGAAAATGTGGCACATATACACCATGAAATACTATGCAGCCATAAAAAAGGATGAGTTCATGTCCTTTGTAGGAACATGGATGAAGCTGGAAACCATCATTCTCAGCAAACTATCGCAAGGACAAAAAACCAAACATCACATGTTCTCACTCATATGTGGGAACTGAACAATGACAACACTTGGACAGAGGAAGGGGAACATCACACAGCAGGGCCTGTCATGGGGTGGGGGGAGGGGGAAGGATAGCATTAGGAGATATACCTAATGTAAATGACGAGTTAATGGGTGCAGTACACCAACATGGCGCATGTATACATATGTAACAAACCTGCATGTTGTGCACATGTACCCTAGAACTAAAAGTATAATTAAAAAAAATTGGGGGTTGAGAAGAGAAAATAATTAACATTAGCATTCATCGCTAATTGCTCTTACTACTGCTAACATTTTACCCACTTTCTTTCCCTCATATAAAATTTTAAAAATTGAGTTGGATCCCCAAAGCACTCAGAATATTTCTGTATGTAGGTGCTCAAAATAATAGCTGCAAGATGAAAGAGGAGATGAGTGCAGGGCGAAGAAGATAAATGGTAATGTGTGGATTGACTGGGTCTGTGAACACAGACAGAGCAACACTCCCAGCCCTCACCATCACCAGCAAGCAGTGCCAACTACTGTCAAAGTGGCTACAAAATGCTGCAATAACCTGTGGCTTATGAACCCAGTTTCATTACTTTCTAGTCCTATTCCATAATTTTCCATTTGTACACTTATATCAAAATGACTACATAGATGTATATTGTTTTTCCTTAACTTTTTCATTCTTATCTTTAGCACAGAAATAATTTAAGGCAACATTCTCAACTTACAGTGCACATAGTGCCTGAATGCCATTCTAACACTTACTGAATAGAATTTTCAGAAAGGAGAAAATTGTACTTTGTGTACTTTGAAAATTCTGACACATGTCAAAAGACTGTGTCTTTTAGTCACTGGTGTTTGGTCTATGCAGTTTCTACACCAAATTCTTTGTCTACCTTACTCACTGTTGGCCATATTTGGAGACTATTCCTGTACTACACTGTAAAGGTTGGAAATGAAGGAAATAAGTTAATGTGTTAAATAGCAGAATTGATACAAAATGAATCCAAACAGTTGTAGGGAGGCATTTGAAACAGAAAGAACTTTCAGGCCAAGTCATGACTGTAATATTTTTGTTTTTCTGAGACAGGGTCTCACTCTGTCACCTAGGCTGGAGTGCAGTGGTGAGATGATAGCTCACTGCAGCCTCGACCTTCCAGGCTCAAGTGATATTCCACTTCAGTCTCCCAAGTAGCTGGGACTACAGGCACGTGCCACCATGCCTGGCTTTTTAATTTTTTGTAGAATGGTCTCCCTATGTTGTCCAGGCTGGTCTCAAACTCCTGGGCTCAAGCGATTCTCCCACCTCAGCCTCCCAATGTGCTCGGATTATAGGTGTCAGCCACCGTGCCCAGCCTGAATGTAATATTAACAAAATAGTTTTCAAAATATTTTAAATACCAGAACCCTTATCTTAAAAGGGAAGCTCCTCCAGAGACCTAGTATGTATAACAGGTAAGGCAGATCTCATCTGGCTAATAAGACAGCAGTAAAGAGTAAAAGTTTGTGCACTTGGAATGCAAAATGCTTCCTCCCTTCCTCCCTCCATTTACACAGACACACACATACATATATGCATACATGTGTGTATATTATCAAGGTCTACAGAACTAGAATCCAAGGAACATTGCTTAAATGTAATTATATTGCTGGGTGTAGTGGTGCATGCCTGTACCCCCAGTTACTGGGGAGGCAGAGTTGGGAGAATCACTTGAGCCCAGGAGTTCAGGGTTACAGTGAGCTATGATCACACCACTGTGCTCCAGGCTGGGCGACTGGGATATCACTTCTAAAAAAAAAAAAAAAAGAAAAAAGAAAAATCATTATATTAACATATACAAAGAAAAAATGGATTCAAATCTTGGAAGGTTATTAGCCACGGAAACATCAAATAGTGTCCAGAGATGAAGGTGGCTCATTCCAATACCATCTAGGAGGATGGTTTTATCCAAAAAAAAAAAAAAGTCAAGATTTCCCATCTCACGGGCAAGGCCTTTCCTATTATGGAATATACACAATATGCTGCATTTAATAGACTTTCAATCTTTCACCCCTTTGGCAAAACTATTCCTATTGTGAAATGGATTCATCTTAGCCTGATGCCTTTATTTGTTGGGTTTATCTAAGTTCCTTTGTTCTGATTCTGTGCTTATCAGGCAACTAAGCATTCTGGATTCCATGGGTAATAACGAATCAGAGTTCTCACTGCTATTTGACTTCCCAAGCAGGTTTTCCAATAGGGAAAAACAGCCTGTTATATGAACACAATTACAGTTGGCCCTCCGTATCCATGGCTTCCACATTCAACATATACCATGGATAGAAAATATTTTTCACTTTGGGAGGCCAAGGCGGGAGGATCACGAGGTCAGGAGATTGAGACCATCCTGGCTAACACGGTGAAACCCCGTCTCTACTAAAAATACAAAAAATTAGTCGGGCGTGGTGGCGGGCGCCTGTAGTCCCAGCTACTCGGGAGGCTGAGGCAGAAGAATAGCGTGAACCCAGGAAGTGGAGCTTGCAGTGAGCCGAGCCGTGCCACTGCACTACAGCCTGGGCGACAGAGTGAGACTCCATCTCAAAAAAATAAATAAATAAAACAAAAAAAATTTTTTTTTAAAGATGGTTGTTCCTGTGCTAGACATGTACAGAGTTTTTTGAGGGGTCATTATTCTCTAAACAATACAACAACTATTTACATAGCACTTACATTTCATTAGGTTTTATAAGTAATCTAGACATGATTTAAAGTATCTGGGAGGATGTGTGTAGGTTATATGTAAACACTACACCATTTTATATAAGGGACTTGAACATGTATGGATTTTGGTATCTTCAGTGGAGGAGGGTACCAGATGGAATTAATCCCCAAGGATACTTCGGGACAACTGTATTCCATTCCATGTTACTGTTAGATTTTCCACTAGAAATAAATCCACACGCTGTTTTGTTTCTACACTGGCCTGGAGAGCCTGGGCTATATTAGTTCACCACTGAAAGGTGAAGCTGTTCTCAGCAGCTGAACCTCTGGGCCATGGTACATTCACAAAGTTAACAAACATCACCTCATGCGGCCTCTTGGTACAGAGACTGGCAACACACCCTGATGGTACTACTGGCCAAATAAGGCTGTTTTTTCCAAGTTGAGCTTTTAACATTTTCTGCACAGAGAAATGCTAGACTCTGTCATTTGTCCCTCAAAATGAATGTACCTTACCTGATAAATTAAGCATTGAAATTCCCTTCTGAAAGTCCCTTTTCCCCATGCCCAGTTCTTCCAAGGATCCTCTCTCACATTCCTGTCTCTGTAACTTTCTACTGATGATAGTGCCATCATTAATCTTGGTGGCTTCAACATCCACACAGATGAATCATTTGATAACAATTCTTGAAAGAACAGTTTAAACACAATGTCTCTATATTCTCATTTCCTGTATTCCCTTGAGCTCACATCAATGAGATATTTGTCTTCAATGCTACATGGAAACCAGTGTTGTCAAGAGTCCCACTGACCTTGGCGTTAGCAAATCCAATGGTCAATCTTGGTCCTCTCATCACTCCTGCTTTTGACAAGATTTGATGTAGTGTATCTTTTTTTTCTTCTTTAAACATTTTTTTTGGCTTGGCCTCTGTGACACCAGATTCCTTGTTTACTTCCTTCCTCACTGGCATGCTCTCAGTTTCCTTTGCTAGTTCCTCTTTCCTTGTTTGACTCTACATGTTACAGTGTCTCAGGAATTAGTCTTTTTAACCTCTTCTCTTTTTTAAATCTATGCTCACTCCCTAGATACTCTCATCTAGTCTATGGCTTTAAATACAATCAATACACTGATGACTGTGAATTTATATCTCTAGCCCCACCTTTCCCCTGAGATCCAGATGCATATTTGCAATTGCTGATTTGGCACTTTTAATTGGGTATCCAAAATGCACTTCAGACGTAACATATCCAAAACAAAACTCTTAATTTCCCTGAACCAATTAGCGTTTCCTCTTGTCTTCTCCTATCAGGCTCAGGTATCACCTTTGATTTCTGTCTTCCTCTCACACCACACATTGTCTCCACCAGCAAATCTTGTCAACTCTACTTTCAAAATATCACCCAATATGACCCCTTTTCATTATCTCCGTCACCACCACCCAGGCCTCAGCCTGCATTATTATTATTATTATTATTATATTATTATTATTATTTTGAGACAGAGTCTTGCTCTGTCGCCCAGGCTGGAGTGCAGTGGCGCGATCTTGGCTCACTGCAAGCTCCGCCTCCCAGGTTCATGCCATTCTCCTGCCTCAGCCTCCTGAGTAGCTGGGACTACAGGCACTCACCGCCACACCCGGCTAATTTTTTCGTATTTTTAGTAGAGAAGGGTTTTCACCATGTTAGCCAGGATGGTTTCAATCTCCTGACCTCGTGATCCACCCGCCTCAGGCTCCCAAAGTGCTGGGATTACAGGTGTGAGCCACTGTGCCCAGCCTCAGCCTGCATTATTAAAATCGCCTCCTTTACTGTCTATTTCCATTCTTGTCCCTTACTGTGTGCATTTTACATAGGTAGTAGCAGCAGTGATATCTTTAAAACATAAATCACATCACATCACATCATAAATTCCAACGCTTCCCTTCATACTTTCTTCTTACGTGGACTCAGGCTCTTTATGATCCAGGCTCTACCTACCTTTCTAAAGTCACTCTTTCCATCCCTCACTCTGTTTTCAGCCACAATGGCCTTGCTGTCAATACACTCAAGCTCATTCCCACCTTGTGGCCTTGGTACTAGCTTTTCTCTCTGCCTGGAATGCTCTTCCTCCAGCATGGCTCCCTCCTTCACTTAATTCAGGTCGCTGCTGAAATGTCACCTTTATAAGAGGCCTTTTCTGACTACCCTATCTATAATTCCTTCCCAGCCCCTCCTCATCTGTACCCTTCAATCTGTTACCTACTTTATTTTTCTGCACAGCACTTGTCACAAACTGAAAGTTGTTTCCTTGTTTATTAACTGTCACCTTTACTAGCCTATAATCTCCATGAGGCCAGGGACTTTGCCTACATTTTTTCACAGCTGTATCCCAGAACACAGAAGAATGTGTGCCTCAAAGGTACTCAATACATTTTTGATAATCTACTGAGCAACTGACTAAGCAGACTTAATAAATGAGTGAATACAGTTCTTTAACCCACAGGAAGATGACCAGGAATCCTCTTTCTTCTTCATGGACCTTCTTTTTAAAGTATCCATACTGGATTTAAACTTGTTATCATTTGCCTAGTTTTATTTTGCCATAACTTTTCCACATTTTGTTGGTTTGTGAGAAGATTCTGTCTGCTCAGTCACTATCAGTGCTCACTGACACTAGATGCCACTCTGATATCAGAGAGGTCTCTTATTTGGGGGTGAAGACACTACAATGGGAATCTGAGTATGCAAAACTTCTAGCTGGGCCAGATGTCACCTGACACTTCTTCATCACACCGGCCTGGCCTGAGGACTGCTGAGTATACTGGTAGGGGATGCTGGAAGGCTGGCAGCAGTGAGCACAGAAACTGAGGCAACCCAAGGGAAATCAAAGCAAATCATAGTATTAGCAGGTCCCTGCCCAAAATTTATAGATTTTATCATCAAGTTAGTTATATGCTATTTATTAAGTCTGATAAAGCAGAACAAGAAAATGTGCCAGAAACTCTTAAAATTGCATATAAATATAACCATGTGCATATATTACATATGTCAATGAGCTTAATCTAGAGTTAATTAATAAAATTTCAATCTTACCTGTTATACATAAGGCGCTTGAAATCTTGAAATAAAGTATCTTTATTTTTGTCAATAAAACCAATGACAGAATAGCTAACAGGGAAAAATCACAGAAAACATGTATTATTTACCAAGCAAGAGCCACATTTAAGATTTTCTAGGAGGCAACAAGCCTTTCCACCATTAATTATGCAATCAATAATCAAAAGCTGATATTGTTCACCTTGTTCTGTATTAAAGGATACCAAATTTACCTACTAAATAGAAGGGAACTTTCATCAGTACTATCATGATTAAGATGATAATTTCCTACTGGTTTATTGCTTACCTCAAGAAGATGACTTTTTAAAAGATAGCTGTATTTATCATCCAGCATTCCTAAGATAAAAGCAAAACAGCAACATACAGGAACTAACAGTCTCATCCGTAGGGAGGTCAAGTGACTTGCCTAAGGTTCACTCAATGTTGAGGGTAGGATAAAAGAATCCAAGAAGAACTGCAAAGGATGGTAAGAATTGGATAAGCAGAGGAGAAAAAGGCAGGCAGATCACACAGGGAAACAGATCAAATGGAGTGACGAAAGTAGGCACATGCATGGTGCTCTGGAGAGAGAATGAGGAGGCCAGTATAGATGGTTTGGAAGGGAGATGAGTAAGGTCTTGAAAGTCCAGCTAAGATTGCAGTTGGTGAGAAGAGTGGGAATAGAACTGTACTACTCCAGTGACTGGCATGGACTCTAGGAGGAGTGAATTCAGTTTTGGGATTATAAAAGTAATTGAGGACTCTGGGTGAATTAAGACAGAGGCTAGGAGATTAAGCAAATAGGAACTTTAGACACAGCTACACCTTACAGTTCTGCTCTTGTGCCTGTTTTCTCCCTTGACAATCAGATCAGTATAGGCAATTCCCAGATCTCTAACCCAGATTCCTTGCCTTACATATTTAATCCTGCAAGAAAGTTCCTTCAGGCTGTGCTGCCCATGGGTACTTTAAGGTTACCATACCCAAAATTATTTCCTTGCCTGCCCCAACCTAGGTCTTCTTAATACTTTCAAGTCACTTTTGACTGAACCTTTGTGATTTGATCTCAAGCTACTCTTCCAGATAGTTCTACTTCTCTGTGCTACAAAAAAGGATACACTCCAATCAGATGGACCTAGTTGCTATTTCCTGAATATTTTGTAGCACCCTTCCCACTTCTTCCTATAAAAATAATTCCTAGCATTCAAAGACTAGCATCAGCCTTCCTGGGTTTATCACACAAACCTGGAAGTATTTCCTTACTCTAAATTCCAAGTGAGTAATTGCTATTACTCATATGGCAATTATTTTAGACCATTGTTATTGTATACATGTATATAAATGTTTATGTGTATATATGTGTGTTTACATGTGTATAAATAAGAACACATACAACCATACATATATGTATATACGTATGTATCTTACATGGCAAGCTCTTTGTGGGCAGAGACCATACCTTATAAAGTACTGAGCACATAGAAGATACTCAGTAAAAATCCAGAAAAGGATTGAAGAGTTTAAGAAGTGAGGAGGAAGTCTGAGGCATTGAATATCCCTCAAAAGGGTTAGTTGAAGTTCTAGACTAGGAGTCTAGAAACATAGTTATTGTCTCAGTTCTTCTGTAAATTTGCTATGTGACATTGAGTAAGAACTTTACTCATTCTGCATAAGTTTCTTCATCTGTAAAACGAAGTGGCTGGTCTAGGTCATCTCTAAGGCCTCTATCCAGCTCTGCATTTGTGTCATTCTGAGTTGTATGAAAGTACCCTGTAAGTGAGGCTTGGATTTTTAGTGGGAGATATTTGTATGGCACTGGATCTTCCCTCTTCAGTATTATGGAACCTGGGAACCGGACCAGAAAAAGTGGAAAATGGTGCCATTCCATCACTAATGGTTAGTTTGACAGATGGTGTGATAATTTTGAGCCATATTATTTTATGGTCCTAGAATTTTAATTTAAATCAGGAACAGCTATTAAAATTTCTTCAAACATCTTTTCGGCATTTATAGAGAAGATCATTTACCTTTTTTTCTTTAATCTCTTCCTGCAATGGATTACATGTAAAGAATTCCTAATGTAAAAACTAAGAAAAAGAGTTCTTTAAATAATAAGATGAGGAGCAGTGTTCAGTGGACAGTAAGGGCATAATAAATATAGTAGGCTAAGAAATGCAGCCCCAACAAAAGTTTCACATCAAATTCCCTAGAACCTGGGAATGTTACCTTATATCATAAAATATGTCATTAATGATCTGGAGAGGAGAAGCTCATCCTACATTATTCAGATGGGCCCTACATGCCATATCAAATGTCACTTTAAGATAGAGGCAGAGCGGCTAGGCTCGGTGGCTCATGACTGTAATCCTAGCACTTTGGGAGGCGAAGGTGGGCAGATCAATTGAGGTCAGGAGTTCAAAACCAGCCTGGCCAACATGGTGAAACCCCGTCTCCACTAAAAATACAAAAATTAGCCAGGCGTGGTGGTATGCACCTGTAATCCCAGCTACTCAGGAGGCTGAGACAGGAGACTTGCTTGGGCCTGGGAGGCGGAGGTTGCAGTGAGCTGAGATCGCACCACTGCACTCCAGCCTGGGTGACAGAGCAAGACTCCATCTCAAAAAATAGAGAAAAAAAAAAAAAAAAAGATAGACACAGAGGGACAGTTAACACAGACACACAAAGAGGAGGGCAATGTGACTGGAGTGATGCAGCCACAAGCCAAGGAATGTCCAGTGCTACTAGAAGCTGGAAAAAGGAACAGATTCCTCTCTACAGGAACCTCCAGAGAGAGTGTGGCCCTGCTGACATCTTGATTTTGAACTTTTGAACTCCAGAACTGTGAAAGAATAAGTTTTTGTTGACTTAAGCCACCGATTGTGGTTAATTTGTTACAGCTGCCCTTGGAACCTAATGTACTAAGGTAGTTATAATTTTTAGTTATACTTTCTGATCAATTTCTACTTTATTGAATTGTTAATAAAAATATGGCTAGTAAGAGTTTTACTTTTTTAAATAATATTTGGAAAATAATGTAGCAAAAATGGTTTTTGCTTATGCAGTTACCCAACTATTTGTAGATCTTCATGTACAGGAGTAATTCTCACCTAGGGGCCTTTTTATGCCTACTGTTTCTTCTACTTGGAAAGCTTTCTCTTTTCTCTCCCCTCTTTCTAATTCATTCCCCTGACTAACCCTCTTTTACTTTTAGGACTCAATTTGGATACCACTTCCTCCAGCAAGACCTCTCTATGCTCCTCTCAGTGGGTTAATTATTCCTACTCACTGCTCCTATAATGCCTTGTGCTTCTCTAGTTTAACTGTTTCCATTCTTCATTATAGTGACCTTTGATGGACGTACATGCCTATACTCTTCACTAAACTGTTGGTTTCTTTAGGGCAAGGACCATCTTATCCATCTTCCTATCCCAGTTCTTAATATACTTCCATGATTTATTGGCCCACCAGCTGATTCTTACTGAATACGAACTATGCCAGGAACTGTACATGGGCACGTAGTGTGTGCCCAATAAATGGTTGAAAAGCAAGGAATGAATGAAGCTATGCCATTTTTAAGTTGAACAAATTAAAATATATTGACATATCAAATGACCAAAACATGCAAATGAATATAAAACCAATTTACATTTTTCCTGGTTGTATTTTCTAAAGTGAGGTGGCATGCAAATCATGGTAGGTACCAAGGTAAGATACTCACACTACATCGCCTGCATAATGTCGAATTCGAAAATCTCGATCAAACTCCAGAATTTTGTCTGAGGCACAGAGCTAAGAAATCAAGAAGGATATTATTTTGAAAACGGACATTTTTGCTTTCCTAAAAATATATTCCAGCTTAATATGAAATGATGATAATACCACAAATTATGACATCACATTGTGTGGGGCTTGATTTAAAAATATGGCTTATGTATTATAAAGACTAAACTTTCACTAGAAATCCACACAGCTAGACTACATTTCCTGACCACTCTTACAGCTAGATATGGCCAAGTAACCAAGTTCTGGACAATGGAGGTAAAGCGTGGCTGTTCTAGGCCCAAACTGGTGAAAAGTGAATGATCCCCCTCTGTGCTTTCTTCTCTCCTCCCACTAGTTGGATGCAGAGGGTAGTCCCTAAGGCATGGAATAGTCAGAAGATAGAGGAAGTTTGGGTCCCTGAGAGAAACATAGACTTCTACTATCTTATGACACTTTAATCTTGGCTACAGTCTAGGCATGGTGGCTCAGGCCTGTAATCCCAGCACTTTGGGAGGCTGAGGCAGGCAGATTGCTTGAGCCCAGTAGTTCAAGACCAGCCTGGGCAACATGGTGAAACCCCATCTCTACTAAAAATACAAAAATTAGTCAGGCGTGGTGGTATGCATCTGTAGTCCCACCTAGTCGGGAGGCTGAGATGGGAGAATCACCTGAGCATGGAAGGCAGAGACTGCAGTGAGCCAAGATTGGGTCACTGTACTCCAGCCTGGGCAATATAGCGAGACCCTGTCTCAAAAACCAAACCAAACCAAACAAAATGTAGCTACTATCTTCATGCAGTGCAGCCCACCCTGACTGATAGAGTTTCTTTCTCCTCCAAGGTCCACTTAAGGAGGACCATACTGAAGGCTTACTAGTTGTTAGGCATATACATCTTATTCAGTCCTCAATGCTGACATATAAGGTATAACAATCTCTCTGTTACACACATGGAAACTGAGGCTCAAAGAGGTTAAGCAATTGGCCCAAGATCACATAGCTAGTAAGTGGTACCCCTGGAAAGGACTCCTGGAATCAAATGTAACATCTGTGCTCTCTTATGTACATGGAGGCCTGGCTCATCTGTCTGCTAAGCTGAGACTCCAGTTCAGGACTATCATTTCACAGAAGATAAAGCTTCTTCAGCTCTTTCTCCCTGAAGAGGAATAGTTTATGGGAAGGCAGTTTTTATATGGCTGTGGAGGTCTCTATGACTTTCTACAATCTTCCTTGTTACAGTAGCATCTAGACTTGTCTGCCCTGTTAAGAATCACTTGGAATCTTATAGTTTCTTAGGCAGACATCTAGGAGAGTCCACAAAAGTTTCCCTGGGGAGGCCAGGCGCGGTGGCTCACGTCTGTAATCCCAGCACTTTGGGAAGCCGAGGCGGGCGGATTCCGAGGTCAGGAGACTGAGACCATCCTGGCTAATACAGTGAAACCCCGTCTCTATTAAAAAAATACAAAAAATTAGCCGGGCGTGGTGGCAGGCGCCTGTAGTCCCAGCTACTCGGGAGGCTGAGGCGGGAGAATAGCATGAACCTGGGAGGCAGAGCTTGCAGTGAGCCGAGATCATGCCCCTGCACTCCAGCCTGGGTGACAAGAGCAAGACTCTCTCTCAAAAAATAAATAAATAAATAAATTTTCCTAGGGAAATATACAAAAACCACTTAGGTTCTAATGTTCGATAACAAATAATCTCAACCTGAAAGGTGTATTCTATTAATTTGACAAGTGAATAATTACAGGAAATTAGAGTCAGACCTCCAAGGTTCAAATCTTGCCTCTACCGTCTACTCACTCTGACTTCTTTAATAATTACTTATCTCAGAGAGTTGTTCTGAGGATTAAATGAACTATTGAGAACAAAGCATCTACCATACAGAGAGGTCTCCAAAATACTTAATTTCCCTTTTCTGCTCTCTCTCTTATTAACCCCTTTTACAAACTGTTTTATTTATAAAACCCCTTAAGGAAAAGGACCCAAGAGATGTCTACACTAATGGATCATTCTTACATGTGGATACTGCAAAGTTGCAACTGATCTGAACACAGGAGGTTTTAGATTTTTCTTTTTTTTATTGGTAATAGCAGTTATGTATTTATCATTTAACTTTTTATATTAATAATTTAAATAATAATTTTATGCTTTACTGGATTATTTGCCTATCTCTCCATGGTAACTTTAATGCGGAAGAAACAATGTTGTCCCTAAATGAAATAACTGTTACAAGACAGAAACCTCTAATTTAACATGCCAATAAGTCTAGCTAATCAGTAACCCGTAGCAAATGATGGTATCCAGCTCAACACACAGAATAGCATATGTAATAAACAGTTCACAGTGATTAAAATATTTTGATAGTTTGATCATTTCTTTTCTTCATTAGGTAAAAATCCCAAAGAAGAACACATTTTAAAAATCTCTATCTCAAAGAAATAAAAGATATTCAAACTGGAAAACAGAAGTCAAATAATTCCTGTTCACTGATAACATGATCTAATACCTAGAAAACCCTAAAGACTCTTTCAAAAGACTCCTAGACTTGATAAGCAACTTCAGTAAAGTTTCAGGATATAAAATCAATGTACAAAAATAAATAAGCATTTCTATACACGACCGATAACACTGAAGCTGAGAACCAAATCAAGAACTCAATCCCATTTACGATATCCACAAACACTCACACAAAAGAAAACCCTAGGAATATATTTAAACAGGGAAGTGAAAGATCTCTACAAGGAGAACTACAAAACACTGACGAAAGAAGTCATAGATGACACAAAAAAATGGAAAAACATACAATGCTCATGGATTGGAAGAATCAATGTCATTAAAATGCCCATACTGACCAAAGCAATCTAAAAATTCAATGCAATTCCTATCAAATTACCAATGTCATTTTTCACAGAATTAGAAAAACAATCCTAAAGTTCATATAGAACCAAAAAACAGCCCAAATAGCCAAAGCAATTCCAAGCAAAAAGAACAAAACCAGAGGCATCATATTACCCTGTCTTCAAAATTATACTACAAGGCTATTGTAACCAAGACAGCATGGTACTGGTACAAAAATAGACATATAGATCAATGGGACACAACAGAGAGCCCAGAAATGAAGCTGTATACCTAAAATCAACTGATCTTTGTCAAAGTTGACAAAAATAAACAATGGAGAAAGGATACCCTATTCACTAAGTGGTACTGGGAAAAATAGCTAGCCATATACAGAAGAATGAAATTGGACCCCTGTCTCTCACCATACACAAAAACTAACTTAAGATGAATTAAAGACTTAAATATAAAACCTGAAGCTATAAAACTCCTAGAAGAAAACCTAGCAAAAACTCTTCTGGATATTGGCCTAGGCAAAGAATTTATGACCAAGACCTCAAAAACAAATGTGACAAAAACAAATGAGACTTAATTAAACTAAAAAGGTTCTGCCAGCAAAAGAAATAACCAACAGAGTAAACAAACAACCTACATAATCAGAGAAAATATCTGTAAATTATGCCTCCAACAAAGGACTAATATTCAGAATCTACAAGGAACTCAAATAACTAAATAACAAAAAAATCACATAACCCCATTAAAAAGTAGGCAAAGAACATGAACAGGTATTTTTCAAAAGAAGAAATACAAACAGCCAACAAACATTTGAAAAAATGTTCAACATCACTAATCATCAGAGAAATACAAATTAAAACCACAATAAGATATCGTCTTATACCACTCAGAATGGCTATTACTAAAAATGTCAAAAACAGATGGCATGGATGTGGAGAAAAGGAGATGCTTATACATTGTTGGTGGGAATGTAAATTAATACAACTTCTATGGGAAACAGTATGGAGATTTCTCAAAGAATGTAAACATTTCTTTTAAATGGTAGTTCTAAAAATAGAACTACCATTTGATCTAGCAATTCCACTACTAGGTATAACGAAAAGATATTTGTACTCGTATGTTTACCATAACATTACTCACAATAGCAAAGTCATGGAATCAATTAATCTAAGTGTCTATCAACAAATGATTGGATAGAAAGAAAATGTGATATACATATATATATAATGGAATACTATGCAGCCATAAAAAAGAATGAAACCATGTCCTTTGCAGCAACAGGGGTAGAGCTGGAGGCCATTATACTAGGTGAAATAATGTACTTTTTCGCTTGTAAGTGGTAGCTAAACAATGCATATACATGAACACAAAGATGGAAATAAGACACTGGGGACTCCAAAAGCAGGGGGGTGAGGGTTGAAAAATTACATATTGGGTACAATGTTCACCATCTGGGTGACAGGTAAGCTAGACGCCCAAAGCTTACCATTATGCAATATATCCATGTAACAAACCTGAACATGTATACACCCAGATCTAAAATAATATAAATAAATAAATAAACAAATAATCACTACCTCAGCACTTGTCTTAGGGATACCAAAAGAAAGAGCTACTTGGTCTGAAAGTTGGGAAACCTGGGCTCCCACAAATTTGAAAAAGAAAAAGAAAATCCTCTCCACAGATAAATTACTATTTAGCATTTCATGTCAAATCAGTAGCAAATACTGATGTAGTATGTAGAGTTAGTCTTACAAATGACATGGCTGGGTGCAGTGGCTCATGCCTATAATCCCAGCACTTGGGGAGACCCATGTGGGCAGATGATCTGAGGTCAGGAGTTCAAGACCAGCCTGGCCAACATGGTGAAACCCCGTCTCTACAAAAACACAAAAATCAGCTGGGCATGATGGCGGGTGCCTGTAATCCCAGCTACTTGGGAGGCTGAGGCAGGAGAATCGCTTGAACTCGGGAGGCGGACGTTGCAATGAGCCAAGATTGCGCCATGCACTCTAGCCTGGGCAACAGAGTGAGACTCCATCTCAAAAGAAAAAAAAAAAAAGGAATGATATTATATTTCAAAATATTTGGTTGACACATTTAATTCAGGTATATAAATGGCCAAGGTAGAAGATATCAAAATGAGATGGATTTGATTTCTCATGTGAGACTTATAGCTAATTTAAATGAAAATTTAAATAAGATTTATTTGATATGATTGGGAACAATTCAATTCAACTTTACAAACACTGATTGAATGTCTACCATCTGGTAGGCACCGTGCTAAGTGAGTCTCCAAAACCTGAACTGTGTACAAAGGACATTTATAAACTTTCCCTCAAAGATAGGACATTTGCCCATGTAATCATGCCATCTTTAAAAGCATCACTCTAAATTATTTAGGTGACTTCTAACTTTGCTCAGTACTCTGTCCCCAGCACTTAGGATTGCACCTGGAAGATGAGAAGCACTTGTTAGGTATTTGTGGTGTAAATGGCGAATGACTGAAGCAGTACCTCTAACCCAAAACCCTAATATGAAAGAGCAGACTGTAGTATCTGAAAGCGAACTTGTCATAGGGTTACAATCAATCCTCAGTAACAGACCAAGGAGAATATTTTAGAAAAAACTGGCCTAAAATAAATGTCAGCTAGTAATCTATTTCTTGACGATTTGGGCTTTAGCTAGTTAACTGTGGAATTTCCCTGTTCTGATTACATAATTTCAAAGGAGATAAGTTAGAAAATAGACTTTATTTACACTAAAAAATGGCAGTGTCAGAGATTTATATGGAACTCTGGAGAGGCAGAAATGTCTGCCCCCTTTTTCTATGGATGTGAAGGAGCAGGGGCCTGTTTTCCCTTTAGCATACGGTTACTAGACAAGACTATGTGTAGAGAAGTCTCAGGGGCGATGATGATGTGTTCCTCTTCTAACACAAATTTCTTGAACGAATACTAATAGCAAACATATTCCATGCAAATGGAATATTCCATGCAAATGATATGTCCATATCAGCACAAAGGTCTGATAATCACAACTGCCACCAATTACTACAGATATGTGATCTTTATCACATTTTGAGATCCTGAAAAATGGAGAGTTAAAAGGATACTCATTTATTTAATGAATAAGTTTCTCTGTAATAACTAGAATTACAACTAGAATCTCTGTTTTCAAGAAAGTCATATGATCTGAAGAAGTACGGCAGAGTACACAACACATTTTGTTACTGAGGATTACAGTAAAAAGTCAAGGACAAAAGCTATTTTCCATGCCAGAGTTATCAGATGCAGGAGTAAAATTCTAGCACATGAGCAAGGACTCTACATCTATTGGTTACAAATGACATCATGCTTTCTGAAGAATCATGCTCATTTTTCCTATTTCTACCAAATTGTATAGTCTGGAGCTCCCTCTCCTGGATTAACATGATTTTATCAATTTCTTCATACTATAAACCAGAGAGGCAGAATTTATCCACAGCAACAAATCATTTAATGAATGTTTGTGACTTTTCTTTCTTATTAAAGGGGACATTCTTTTCACCCAACATATAAAGTCGTTTAACTCCATCAAACAACAAGGAGAATCTCACAGATAAAAGGGAGAAGAAGGTGTCATTAAACACATTACCTTTCGGCTGGAAAAATGGCCATGTTTGCCCAATTTACTGTTAAGTGCTTCAAGAAACATTTCATCGGTGACTTTGCCGACATTCATGCAAGCATCATCAAGGATTGCAATGATCCCTTTGTGCTGTTGCTCCACCAGGTCAACAATGATCTGATTGTTGAAGTAGTCAATCTGTAGGACACAGCAAGGAGGCAATTCTGAAGAGAACAGTGACCAGGCCAGGTTAAACCCTGATGCCCCTATTTGTATCAGGAGTTCAGGTAAAACTACTTTGGTGTCAAATGTATGAATAACATTGAAGAGGTCTTATACTAAAAAGAGTATACATTCTAACAGACGTTTATTTTTAAATTTCTTTGTTAACTTTCTATCATGAAATACATTGTCTGAGATTAGTATAGCCCAAGGCAAAGATAATAAGGTAGACACCATTTCTCCCATTACAAACTCATTTTAATCCTGCCTCCAGATCCCACACCCAACCCTACTCCTTCATACCAATCTGCCTGCCATTAACCGTAAGGTCCACCTTCCACAAAGGGCCAACAAATAACCTTAAAGTATTATCTGATATACTACTTTATAATAAAGTTAAGGTACTACACAAAACTTGCATTTTTATAAAAGTAGGGTGCAAGTTAAATGTTTAGTTCTAGAAATTTTGTGCAATATGTTCATAACGACGGCTGTGGTTGCCACAAAGTGCCTCGTTTACCTTTAAATACTGTTAATGTGTCATGCATGCAGATGGAAGGGGTGGAACTGTGCACTAAAGTAGGGGCTTTAACTGTAGTGTTCGGCAGAGTTGCCTTCTACCTGCCAGTTCAAAAGTTCTGTTTTCATACAGAATACATATACTAAAAAATTTCAGTCTTTTAAACAGCCTTACTCTGATTCAGCCTCTTCAGATACTCTTGTGCTGTGCAGCAGTGGCTCTGTGTGTAGATGCTATCACTGAGGGTACACAGAAATACCAACATTATGTGTACAGGATAATGCCTCATCCCAATCAGATGTCCATTTGTCACTGTGTTTGTTAACAACCCTTTATCTCTTAGTGTTAAATAAACTCCACTTAAAACAGAAAAAAAAAGAACTTGCATTTTTACATGCAAGTTACATGACCCTGAATGACTAAAATCCAAAAAAGCATTTATTTCAGTTTCCCCAAAGTTAAAAAGCTTCAATAGAATTTTGAAAAATTTGAAAAAATTCAGTAGAATTTTGACATTTTTCTAGGCATAATATAAAGAATTTAATTCTGAGAAATAAGTATCTATAAAAGATAAGAAAAAGCTTTTCCTTTACTTCCACAAGCTGAATGAAGTTATAAATAACTTCCGGCTTTTCAGCAACTATACATGTACAAGGTTTGTCCAACAACCCTCTGCCACACCTGTTTATTCTGACAGCCTGCAATGCACCTATCACCACACACAGAAGGCACACAAAGGCCCAACTCAGGCAAGCTGCACATCTCAAAGAGGGGCAGCTTATGATCACATAGTTTAATCTTGCTATGTCCCATCTTACGCAGGAGTTACCTAAACTGATTGCTGTCTCCATTACCTTCTGTAAGGTCTATATACTCATAATAGACCATTCAAGTGACTCATGTATTCCCATTTCATGCTTTAAAATCCAAGGTTTTATGCCAGTTATTTGTACATGGCTTTTAGCTCCATTTCTAGTCTTGCATGTTCTCTTCTGTATCTTATGGACTGAAACCTGTAAACTGAGTAGTTTTTACTTTGTTTTTTATACTTTTCTGATTTGTCTATATTAAAGTTTCTCAGTTAGGGGGAATTTTGCCCACCAGGGGACATCTGGCAATATCAGGAGACATTTCTAGTCAAAATGGGGTAGGGGTGCTACTGTCATTTCGTGGGTAGAGGCCAGGGATGCTGCTAAACATCCTACAATGCATAGAACAGCCTCCACAACAAAGAATTATCTGGCACAAAATTTCAGTTGTACTGAGGTGAAGCAGTGTAGGTCTAAATATTTACTTCCATTATGGGCATTTATTACATTTCTAATTAGGGAGAAAAGTTATTTCCATCTTTGGAAAAAAATCCTAAAAATACTCAAAAAGCAGGAGCTCTATATTAATAGTGGACATCTTAGACTACGGGACTATGAAATTAAAGACCAAGTCTTTTGTCCCAGGGACTAAAGAATTACCTTCCCTAAAATCCCTATTACTAAAAGCTACTGGTCTCTGCTAGTAACTTTCAGTTTGTAAGTTTAATACTGCTTCAAACATTGCTTAAACCAGTAGTTTTCAAACTAAGTTCTTCCAGCAACTTGGCATTCCCGTAAGGTTTCCTAAAGGATACCAGGAGCCAGAAGAGTTGTGATGGGGTAGCTTAGGGACATTGGGCTCTGGCCTCTCATACCCACTCCAGATACAACAGCTTTGTGCTTGAGTGTCAAGTTCTCAATAGTTAAAATGATTTGCAAACTACAGCATCAAAAGCTTTTAAAAGTGAATGTACCAGAGAGATAACCAGACATTACGAACCTCCTGGTGGAAGTTCACACACAGTCTATGAAATGGGCTGTGGAAAAAAACTGACCCTAAATCCAGTCAAGACTCTAGATCTAACAACCAATATACAGGACATACAAGAAACAGAGAAACATATTAAATGGCACCTGAGGAATGCAATTAGCAAAATCCAGACTGTGGGAAACTCCATAACAAATGACTCATTCTCTTCAACACAAGATTGCAAAGAGAGATCATTCAAGGAAAAAAAGAAAGATGAAGGAGAAAATCTATAGATATGCAAGAGACCTATCAATCAATCATAATGTAAGAAACTTATTTGGATCCAAATTTAAACTGCAAAACAACAACCAGAAGACAACTGAGGAAATATGAAACATGTATACTGACTGGATATTTTACGATATTAAGGAATTTTTGTTAATGTTTTAGGTATGATAATGGCATTGTGATTATGGTTTTTGTAAAACTCTCTTAGAGAAATACATGGAAATATTTACTGAATAGATATCCAATTGAATAGATGAAATAATGTGATATCTGAAATTTGCTTCAAAATAATCTGGGAGTAGGTGGATATAGTACAGATGGCATAAGACTGGCAATCAACTGGTAAGTGTTAAAGCTAGGTGATGGGTATATAGGGTTTACTGTACTATAGTCTCTCTTCTTAATGTGTGTTTAAAATTTTCCATAATAAAAAATCTTTTAAAAAGAATCACTATGTTTAGAAGTTTGGGGTTTTACCCAGAATAGAGATTCTAATTGTGGGGGGATCTGGCATGTAGTAAGTAACTGTTACCTTGGGGTTAGCCTTCTGCTCCCTCTAGGACAAATATTTCTTGGTTTATTTAGCGAAAATTTTTTGCATTTTGGGATTCTTGATTCTTTTTGAGATGTTTGGAACAGTCTACTGCATTACTTACCCTGTTGTCAATTATGCCTGTGAAATTTGATATTCTGATTGTTAAAGGATATTTTGAAATCACATTTGAATAACAAGTTTTATGATTAAATTTGGTATTAAAAATCCAAGCTTCAGTTATACCGTGTATTATACAACAGTTTCATTCTTAGAAAGCTTCATATACACTTAATTGAATTGAATTAAATTTTAATTGTATTAGGAGAGTTCATTATTTAAGTCAAACTATAGATAATTCTTATATAAAATAACCCTTTGCTTTATTTGCAAATAGGTAAAATTTATGCCAATATACTAGAGCAACTTTTTTATGGTATTCTAACGTTTAACACATGATGGAAGGCAGATACAATTTTGAGGCAGGAAAGCTATTTGTTATATCATTGTCTCTTTATTTCAGAATGGGAGGAAATAGAAAATAGAAAGGTAGGAAGGAAGCTAAAAGTCATTTAAATATAGTATTTCAAATTTTTTTTGCTGCTATTATATTGGATAACAAAAAACAAATATTGGCTTTATTTCTATTCTCTGGCAAGAGGATGAACAATCATATAAACTCAAACTACGGAAACTTAAAAGTTTTTGTATATTTCAAGTTTATTCTCAGAATTGCTTAAAAATACAAACTTACAAGAAAAATTACTATGTCTCATTTCTATCATAAACAGAAGGTCTTATCATAGGAAATTTAAAAACCAAACAAGTCGTGCCTTTTAGCTTTGATCTCTGTGGTTTGCACTGTGCACCCATTATGCTTTCCAGCTATATCTTACCAGATTAGTTTGCCTCTGACAAATACAAAAGTTCCCAAAGATTGATGAGAGTAGAGGTGATAATTGAAGTGTAATACACAAGGAAAATGCAAAGTAAAACAAGTATTTTAATGTGTAGGTTTCAGAGAATATAAACAACATTAACTGAAGACAATAAGATACCATATAGTCTACAAAGTAGAAGAGGAGAAAAAGGAGGAAAAGGGGAAGAAGAAACTAGATTCTGAAGGAAAGTTCAGCCAATTTAAGGTATAACTTAATAAAGTATGCTAAACCTAACAGACAGATATAAACCAGTAAGTCCACGTGGTATCAGCCATAACGTGAAAACAGGTTTACTGTTTCTAACTCAGGATGTTCTGGGCACCAACAAGGCAGTCTATCAAATTATAGCAATCCCACCTAAAAATGATGAAATTAATTGTATTTATATATCCCAAAAAGGAAGGCTAAGGTTCAGATGTTTCAAATACCCCCAAAAGATCAAGAAATACCTAAAATAAAATTTGACATTATCAATAATATGAGAAACACATGAAGGCATTTTCCATAAGAGTCCACTCACGTGTTTCCAGGGGATCCCTTCCCGCTGGTATTCTTCTTGTTCTTGCTTCAGAACCAGCTGAATAAATAGCTGCTGCAGTTTCTCATTGCAGTAATTGATGCAGAATTGTTCAAAACTATAAGAAAAGGAATAAATTAAGTTTCAACAAATAGAAAATAGGCAACAAGGTTTTAAGTATCTTTTCCAGTTTACCTGTTGTTGTCAAAGATTTCAAAGCCATAGATATCCAAGACACCAATAACAGTGTTTTTCCCATGGATTGTGGTGTCATAGTTCTTGACCTCAATAATATCATTGATGCGAGTAACGATCCAACAAAAAAGGCGCTCATATATTGCCTGCGAGGAAAATAGCACCATAAATGCTTGCCAATTTGGGAATGAGTCCTCTGTTTTGATTTGTGATCAGTTTTAAATTCCTGTCCACCTTCTCACTGTTTAGCATAGCCATTACTGGCCTCAGCAGAACAATGGAAAATGTAGACTGTCCATTTAAAAAAACCCAAACTACCTGATGTATGCAAAACTAAAGTAAATAGCTTGTATTTTTAAAAGATTATTACCGGTCATTACACCAATTCCAACGACAGTCTCCAGGCATGTTTCCCTGCCCGGCTATATCAATAGTTTGCCTGATCCCTTGAATAAGCCAGTTCATTGCTTTATTATTAATTTCATCAACTATAAAGAGTTGAGAGCTAGTGAGTTAATATCTATGATCCACTAAAGCTATATGAATTCTAAAAATTATAAATATTGATTTCTAATGCTAAATGAAGATCTGAGCCAAAGATCAAGGGTTGAAATTCCCTGAGAATCAAACACACATCCAATGCACAAGAACACACACACTAAGCCACACATGGACAAAGGAGCCACACGCTAACACACATTCACATCCCGATACACATGTGCTCTGCAATGTCACATCGTTAGAAAACCTTCCTTAACGTCTCCTGCCAGCTACCCACTCTCTTCACCTATATCCATTACCTCCCCTTTACTCTTCAATCCACTCCAGTCTCCACTTACATCCTATTACTCCATTGAAATGGCTCATCAAAGACTCACAGCACCTCTACATAGATACTTCTTGTACCTCATATGGACATCCTGCTCTGTCGCTCAGCATCACTCAACCTAGGTTTTCACTGCCTTCTTGGAACACTCTTCTCTCTGGATTTCAGATAACAGCCTTTCTGAATTTTACTCTTTGTTCACTGGATGTTCCTTTTTGGTGACCTTTGGTAGAGTCTCCTCTTCTACCTGACTTCTAAAAGTTGGAGTTCTTCCTGGTCCTCTTCTCTTCACTCTCTAGCACCTTCTAAATCATCTCACCCAGGATTAAATAATACAAATATAATATGACTCCCAAAAGTATTATCCAAATCCAGACTCAGAGAACAGTCTCTGAGCTCCTGACTCACAAGCTTGACTGTCTACCTGACACTGACTCTTCAATGGCTCACGGCCATCTCAAACTCAAAGGACTCTTGATCTTTCCTCTTCCCACAACTGTTTCTATCCTACTTTTAGCCACAAATAAATAGCACCACTTAGAAATTCACTGATTTATTCAACAAATATTTGCCGAATACTTATTATATATAGTTTGTTAGAGATACAGATCCAGGCAAACACAAACATGGTCTCAATCTCCAAGAAACTTACGGAATAGAGTGAAGGAAAAAATTATTCTGTCTGTCTCTCTCACTTGCCCCCACCTCGCAGATACACCTCCACACTAAAGGAGAGGTACGTGGGGTCTTAGAGAAATTTAACCCATGCAGTGCTCAGGAAGGTTCGGGAAGGCCTCTCTGGGAAAGTGATACTTGACTTGAGACCAGAAGGATGAGTAAGAGGTAGCCAGGCAAGAGAGGAGAGAAGAGCAGTCCAAGCAGAGGGAACAGATGTGCACAGGCCCTGTGACTGGAAGGAGAAAGGGATCAGGATAATCTGTGAGGACTGAGAGAAGACTAATGCGCTGGGCTGAAGAAAGGGGGGCTGGGTATGGTATAAAATGAGGCGGGAGAGGTGGGCTGGAGCCAGACCATGTTAAAGTATTATCCTTGCTTCTCTCATTCTCCACATAATAGGTCCTATGGATTTTATTTTCTCAACACAGTCCACTTCAAATCATCCTCCTCTCCCCATTTGTACTTCCACCTTTCCGATTCAAGCTGCCCTCATCTCTTTCCTGGATTAACAAAATATCCCCTTAATTGACCTCTTTGCTTCCATTCTTACTCTAGCCCCCATAACATTCTCCATACTAAGGCCAGAGTGATCATTTTAAAAATGCAAACTTGCCAGGTGCAGTGGCTCACGCTTGTAATCCCAACACTCTGGGAAGCTGAGGTGGGCAGATCACCTGAGGTCAGGAGTTTGAGACCAGCCTGGCCAACATGATGAGACCCCATCTCTGCTAAAAATACAAAAATTGGCCAGGCATGGTGGCGGGTGCCTGTAATCCTAGCTACTCAGGAGGCTAAGGCAGGAGAATTGCTTGAACCCGGGAGGTGGAGGTTGCAGTGAGCTGAGATCATACCATTGCACTCCAGCCTCAGTGACAGAGAAAGACACTGTCTCAAAAAAAAAAAAAAAAAAAAAAAAAAAAGGCCGGGCGCAGTGGCTCACACCTAATCCCAGCACTTTGGGAGGCCGAGGAGGGTGGATCACAAGGTCAGGAGATGGAGACCATCCTGGCTAACATGGTGAAACCCTGTCTGTACTAAAAATGTAAAAAATTAGCCAGGTGTGGTGGCGGTCGCCTGTAGTTCCAGCTACTCGGGAGGCTGAGACAGGAGAATGGCCTGAACCTGGAAGGCGGAGGTTGCAGTGAGCCAAGATTGTGCCACTGCACTCCAGCCTGGACGGCAGAGCAAGACTCTGTCTCAAAAAATAAAAATAAAATAAGTATACCCTTTGACCTGGCAAGCTCACTCCTGGGAATCCATCCAGCTGAAACAAAAGCACTAGTGTGTAAGCATAGATGTATAAAGACGTGCAGCATTGTTTGCAGTTGCAAAAAAGGGAAGTAAAGTGGGTGACTTAAGAGTAAGATGGTTAAATAAATTGTGGTACTATCACTGCAGGCTTAGTACACAGACCTGGAGGACATTATGCTAAGTGAAATAAGCCAGGCACAAAAAGACAAATATTGTGTGATCTCACCTATACGCAATCTGAAGAAGTCAAACTCATAGAAGCAGAGAATAGAATGATTACCAGAGGCTAGAGGAGCGGGGTAGATGGAGAAAGTGTGAGACGTTAGTCAAAGGGTAAAGTTTCAGTTAGGAAGAATAATTTCTGGTGATCCACTGCAAAGCGTGGTGACTGTTAATAATAATACTAATAATATTGTTTCAAATTGCTAAGAGTGGATTTTAAATGTTCTCACCACAAATGAATGGTAAGTAGGTGAGGTAAGAGGTATGCTAATTAGTCTGATCTGATCATTCCATAATGTGTACATGTCCTGAAATATCCCATTGTACCCATAAACGTATACAATTATTGTCAATTAAAAATAAATAAAACTTAAAAAATATGGACCAGAGCTCAGTCAGTTGACTCTGGCGAAGCATTATTGAGTGAGAGAGGCAGCACATGAGGCCCTCATGAGCGCCACCTCCAGTCAGCTTCCACTCTTCTCAGAACCTTTTCTGGCAGTGATGCTTACATCTGGGAGTTTTACCGAGGCTTCAATGGTCAAAAAGTATCATTATGGTTTCTAAAAGCCTTAACCCTCTTTCAAGAATGTCTGAATACATGCTCACAGGATTTCACTCAATTTGCAACTGCGATCAACACCAGGTGACATAGGGTCAGTTACACTCTCACCTTGGCAAAGGCGTCTCTGCCGTAGCTGGCCTCCTGTTCTGTGTGCTGCTTGTCAATGATGTCACGGCCTGTGGCCACGGTCCGGTAAAGAAGGGCTTTCTCAACCATATCTGTCTTAGTAGAGAGCAATTCTGCTATGATAGATACTACTTTGCCGTTCTCAATAAGAGGCGTGTCACCATCTACTACAAATTTTAAATTTCCCTGTTTCAAAAGTGAAAAAAATAACACATTATGAAATATTATGTCAAGGATATATTTGCCAATATAAAATATAATTCAGGTGACCTTGTTTGTACCTATTTTCCTAAATACATTATACATCTCAACATATAAAAACAGTGTTTCATCTACTTTTTCCCTTTCTCCAGACACTCATCTATCTTTTTGCTTTCAGTTTATGTTTTTGACAGATAAAAGTTTTACATTTTTATGTAATCAAATCTATGAATCTTTTGCCTTAGGGTCTCTCTTTCTTTGGTGTCATACTTAGACCATTCCTACTCCAAAGGGTTTATGAGCATTTGATGTTTTCCTCTAATGCTTTTATAGTTTTTGTTTTCCTTAAACTTTTTATTTTATTTATTTATTTATGTTTGAGACAGAGTCTCGCTCTGTTGCCCAGGCTGGAGTGCAAGTGGTGCGATCTTGGCTCACTGCAAGCTCTGCCTCCTGGGTTCACACCATTCTCCTGCCTCAGCCTCCCGAAGAGCTGGGACTACAGGTGCCTGCCACCACGCCCAGCTAATTTTTTGTATTTTTAGTAGAGACAGGGTTTCACCATGTTAGCTAGGATGGTCTCGACCTCCTGACCTCATGATTCACCCATCTCGGCCTCCCAAAGTGCTGGGATTACAGGCGTAAGCCACCGCGCCTGGCCTTTTTCCTTAAACTTTTTAAGTTCCATCCACAATTTATTTTGGTATATGGTATCAAGTAAGAATCTAACTTTATTTTTCACATGGTTAGTTGCTCTAATGGGATTTATTGAACAGTCTAGCTTTTTCTGATTTGAAATGTCACCTTTTTTTGAGACAGGGTCTGTCACCCAGGCTGGAATGCAGTGGTGCACCATGGCTCACTGCAGCCTCAATGTCCCAGGCTTAAGCGATCCTTCCACCCCTAGCCCCTCTAAATAGCTGGGACTACAGATGCGTGCCACCATGCCTGGTTAATTTTTATATTTTTTGTATAGATGGGGTTTTGCCATGTTGCCCAGGCTGGTCTTGGAACTCCTGGGCTCAAGCAATCTGTCCACCTCAAACTTTCCAAAGTGCTGGGATTACAGGTGTGAGCAACCCCGCCCAGCTGAAATGTCACCTTTTAATATGTTAAATCTCCTCAAGTGTTTGAGTCTATTTATATTCCACTCATTCAATAAGCAATACATACTTATAACCATCTATCAAATGTTCAGCACATTAACCAATCAGTTGATTAATCTGTTGATCTGGTGCTGAACTTGTGCAAAGTTATAAAGTACTATAGCTTTTACTATCATTTTAAGTTTGGTAGAACTAGTCATGTTCCCTCTCCTCCCTTACCCTACCCTATACAACACTTCTTTAATATACTTTATTTGATCTTTTTCCAGGTAAATTCTAGAATCAATTGGTCAAGTTAAAAACAAAATAAAGGCCGGGCGTGGTGGCTCACGCCTGTAATCCCAGCACTTTGGGAGGCTGAGATGGGCAGATCACGAGGTCAGGAGATTGAGACTGTCCTGGCTATGGTGAAACCCCGTCTCTATTAAAAATGCAAAAAATTAGCCAGGCGTGGTGGCAGGCGCCTGTAGTCCCAGCTACTCAGGAGGCTGAGGCAGGAGAATGGTGTGAACTTGGGAGGTGGAGCTTGCAGTAAGCCTAGATTGCGCCACTGTACTCCAGCCTGGGTGACAGAGTGAGATTCCGTCTCAAAAACAAAACAAAACAAAACAAAAAACAACAAAAAATAAAATTCTTGTTTGGATTCTGAAAAGGACTGCTTCACTGTATTTAAAAACTAATTCAAACAGATGAGACAATTTATAATACTAAAGTCTTCCTAGTCAGGAACATTTATTGTTTATATTGCTATATAATATTTTTCATAAAGATCCTGCACATTTCTGATTCATTCAGAGTTAAATCTTGCTATATTAAGTGAAAAGTAATTTTTATTCCAGATTTGAATCCATGTTGTCATTCTTATTGTAAGATTATATGTTCAGTGTATTTTAAATATCTCTAATTATATAAATGTTAATGAAAGAAATCTGACACACAGTTCTTCACTTCTAAGATAGTGGGAAACAAGTGGCCCGAAAGTGGTCTATGGTGTTGGCTCTGGGATGAGCTGGCTGTGCGTTTGAGGTAGTCATGCCACCTATCAGAGCTATTTCCCAACCTGTAAAATGAGATGATCAAAAATCCAGTTCTGATAACCTACGATTCTATGTTTCAAATGCCACTAGGAATTTATACCACTAGTAGTCACATCACTGCTGAATTCTTTTATCCTTAAAATTAACCAGTTCAAAGTTTGACAATACCAGTAAGACAATCAACTGAAGTAGTAGTCTCCAACCCTATAGTAGCTTGGAAAATCCCTCATAATATTATAAAATGATGGCAAGAACCACAGACATAGTAATTTCTTCAAAATATGTACAAAATTTTCTCTGAATACTTTTTAAATCTACAGGGAAAAAACAAAATCTTCTGAGAAAGCATCCTGTTCTCAGCAGAAGACAATACATTCTGAGAGGTGTCCCTACTCACCAAGTGCAGAATAGCAGCCAAAATCTTATACACTGTTTGGATCTCCTCAGGTTTGAAGCCAATGACTTTCATGGCATCAGCAACAACTTTGAATTCGGCAGCATCATTGATAGAAGACTGGGGATGAAAATGAAAAACTTAAGTTACAGATATTTCCTATGAGCATTAAAATTCAACAATTATAAAACTAAGTTATACCAAGGTTTTGCCTTCGTAGTAAATCACTTGAGGGGATGGTGAGTCTCCAGAGAAAATAAAAATGATTTCAGGAGTTGCAACATTATTCAGCACGTACAAAGCCCACTTGTGTGTGAAAGCCATCACCTAAAATAAGCACTGTGCCCTTTTCTGGAACCTTCAGTGAGGGAGCAAGTCCTGAGCTGGCTCAGACAAGCTGATCCCCACTCCATGATCAGTGAAGGCAACAGCATGGATGTGAGATCACAAATGCAAGTGTTGAATGTGAGAGCCTCCAAGATACATGCTTGGCTACTGTTGTTTGTGGCTCTTTGTTCCACAATTGTCTTATTTAGGCTGGCAACAACACTTCACTCTCGTATAATCAGGCGGTTTATTTTCCAGGTGAGGCAAGGCGGGCCCTCAAAAGCAAAACAGCCAGCCTGAGTCATTTAGTAAGCTATTAAGTAGTCTGGGACTATAACTTCATTCTTTCACTCACTTGATACGCATTTCACAAGTCAGCTCTACTAACTGGTACAGGCAGCTCAAAGATGAATCGCCTGCCTTTTTAGAGCTGTGGCCATCACATTGAAAATACAAGTGTGTAAACAGAAATTCACAATAAAGCAATAGTAACTGCTTATATTAGTTTTACCACAGCAGCAGCCACAGAGGCTTGACCAATCCTTTCCTCAGTAAGTTTCTCCTCTTGTTTGGATACAGAGACCTGGCCTGATGCTCACTTGTTGAGGAAGGTCCCTGGAAGGGGACCTCTCTGCCTGGTGAGTACAAGTTCCTCTAGTGTCCAGGAGACAACCAGGCCAGCCCCTCCTCCTCCTAGGTTTTTGTTTTTTGTTTTTACCTTGGGCAAGATACTTAACCTCATTGAACCTCAATTTCCTCACAAATAAAATGGGCATAATAACATATATCTTACAGGGTGGTTGTTAGAATTGAATGAAAATTTATATAAAGGACCTCCCTAGTACCAGCATACAAAAAAACCACTCAGCAGTATCAGATATTACTATTACTATAAACTGCAACCATGTTGAAATTGGAAAGTAACTGGATAAAATCTAAATGTCCTACTGTGGGGAACTGTTGGCTGCTTACCTAACAGCTATCCTCTACCCTCATTTCTTTCTTGCCAATCGAACCCTGATTTGTTTACTCCTCTCTAAGTGTGCATGTCCTTTGTGACTGGCATCTACCTAGCCTCAAGAGGTAAATCTTCACTGGTCTAAACTCATCAGGGATCTTATTTCCCTTACTAAATGACTGGTTAGCCACAGGCATGGGATGCCATTCTGATCAATACAACATGAGGGAAAGTGTTTATGGGGGATGAGTGGAGGAGGGTTCTGGGGAGGTTTCCCTAGCTTATAAAGGACATATGCCATGAACATCTCCTTTGCAGGTGACTCCTGGAACTTCTGATGACATTTTGGGACTACAAGGAAAACCAGCCTAAGAGGACAGAGCTGTCCATGAGTGTGGCAGAGTTGTAAGTTGGGGAAACAATCAAAAAAACACCTGGGTCCCTGACAACATTGTTAAGGCAATGAACTAACTAATTCTGGAATTGTCCCATCTCAGAGTTTCTTGTTATGCTAGATAATTAAGTTTCTTATTGTTTTTGGAGACTTTTAATTGGGTCTTCTCTTACTTGCAACCCAAAATATCTTAACTGTATATGACTCCTGCATTTTAGGACTGGTTAAGATATAGACAGTGCAATACTTAATAGTTATAAAAATTATTATATTAATTTATATTTGTTTGCATGGAAAGATTATAATAAAAACAGGTTTATTTAATTAGGATTTATTGTATGATTCCATTTATAAATACAGATGCAAACCATTATCAATAACCATTTCTGTATGGTAAGATTTAGTGTATTTTTGTTTCCTTTTGGTTCATAGTTTAGGTTTTGACTATGATCATTTATTACTTCTTTGTTTTTCTTAGGAAGCAAAAAAAAAAGGTGGGGAAAGCAAACATGGAAATTTTTGATAAAAAGGGAATCTAAGCTAAATTTAACCTAGAAAAAAGGCTATTAATTTAATACTTGCTTTCTGTGGGGACTCTACATGACTTGGTCAAAAGTAACTTAGTCGATAAGACAATTTGAAAACAAACATTCCCAGTCACCGGCTTTCCAGGTGTTGACTTTACAATTCTTTAAGTGCCTCTGGCTAGTTCTCAGAGAGCTGGAGTGTTGCCCTCTACTGTTTTTTGTTTTTAATTCATTTTCAGCCAAACATTCCTGCTCTCAGATGACCGTAAAAGTAAAGTTGTTGTAACCTAAATGTCAAATAATGGAAAATTAATTGCAAAAACCAAAATATCATTAATTTCTATGCACAGCAATAAAAATACAGCTAAACCAATAATGCAGGTATAATTAGCTTATTTTGATTAATAGCATTTTTTAAAGAAATAGCTCCCATATCTTAGATCTTTTTCCTTTACAGTTTCTTTTATTTCTCCCCCAACTATGAAAGCAATAAGTTTTTAATACAGAATTTTTTAAAATAAGGAAAAACAGAACACAAATATCCATAATCTCACCCACGTAGAATAAATAATTAATACTGTGATCTATATCCTACCATATCTTATTATATGCATTTATATACCTTCCCTCCTACGAAATAGGATAATAGTGTAACTATTATCAACAAACTATTATAAGAATTAGTTGTAAAATTACTAGCAGATGAACTGGAAATAAAATGAACTAGAAATAAAAGAGCAAAAATACACCTGCATGTTAAGTGTATGCAAGTACTTGCATGCAAGAAAAGAGAAAAAATGGAAAAACTTGAAAGCTGAATAGAAATGCCTCAAAGGTCACAAAATTATTTCTAGGGTACATCAAAATCAATATTTGAACAAACAGTGAATGGAGAATCAAAGTGCATTTTAATTTTGTCTTACTAACTTGCCTTTGGCCAAATCATATGGAATCTTCTTAGGAGGTAGGCTTCCTAGTCCTACCTCAATATTTTTATAGTGTCAAAATAAATGGAATAGGGATAGGATTAAAAATTAAAATAAAACATTGAACATAGGAAAAAACTTCTTTCCTGTCAGATAGTGATAAAATATCATAACTGATTTTAAGCAAAGTTGTTGATTCAAAAATGTGCTGAATCTCTGTCCTTGAGAATTTAAAAAATAGAACAGGATAAAAGAGATGTTTATTTGCCTAAAGGCAGCAGGCTTGACCAGATAATTATTGAATGTCTCTTCTAATTCTTTGATTTTCTATCGGAGCAATCTCAAAGAGGAAATTCTCACCTTTAATTGAGCTCCCACATGAATATAGTTGTAGGATGAAAGGGATTTCTGGAGATGTAGAGAGCGTAGCATTTGTTCTGAACCTCCTTGGAGTAGCTGAAAAATATTTAATTAGAAATAAATTGGCCAGACATACATTGAAGCAAACATGAACTTAGTGGTAATCTAGCTTTTATTCATTTTCTGGGCTTAATTCACTTATGTCTTCCTGTTTCTAGCTTTGAAGAAGTTTTGTTTGTTTTTTTTAAACATTCAAGGTAAATGGCTTCAATGTCATCAGTTACAGAGAATGTTATGCAGTCATAAAGAAAATTACTCTGAAAATGTCTCATCTCATTTACAATATAACTGGCATAAAAGTTTCTTGCTTTGAATGCCGTCATTTGTAAAACAGGATCCTATGCTCTGTGGTGGTTGCTTGCTTAGCAGCCTCATTACAGACAGGATATAGTTCTGTCTCAGAATTTAGAAAAAGTCAATATTGCTACGGAAGTAAGAAACATCAGTAGACAGTCATATGCTGAATCACACTGGAAACAAACAGCTTTTCCTCATCAATCTGTACCTCTCAGGAAAAGAGGACAGCTGGGGAACCATGATTGTAGTATTGGATAAAGATAAATTTTAATACTTTCATCCAAGTGGGAAGAACACTGGGAAAAAGTTACAGGTTATTGAAATAAACAGAACTCTTTTATATTTGGTAGAAATATAGCTTATTTAAAACATGGCAAATTGCCAACAGAACCATAAACACAATATTGACAGTGCTTTTATATAGAGCATGTTTTTGGAAGGTATTATGTTTAAATTCTCTAAATTAAACTGTATGCTTTCGTTTACTTAAAAAGTCTAATTATCAGATTTTAAAAATTGATTTTTAAACTTAATATACCAGAACTTATATATACAAATGAGTAGTGTCTATTAAAGCAGTTACCTAAAAGAAACTGAATTCAACTGAATTGCATTCAATTGTATTGTCACCGTTCAGTTACTTTCTGTTAGCCTTGATTTATATTAATCTGGGCTTTAAAAAATTACAATAATATATCATACTTGTTTTCTAAGTGTAAAGACTTGCCAACAGGAAGGCTATTTAAAAGATTTTGCTTTAGAATCTAAAAGCACTCTTGAAAAGAAATACTCCAATTTTTTTCTAAACTTGATGGATTAAAAAGGCAATTAATTCTCCCTAGAAGTTATAAATCCGGATTGTTTTTTAAAAGTAATCATATTGCTTTTAGTGTGTATGAGTGAAACAAACTGAATTTGTATTCTGATCTCTAGAACTCCCAAATATGGAAACAACAGCTTCAGTTCAAAATAAAACAAAAATTAATTTAACACTTAGAATGCACCATTTCAAAAGCTTTCACAGTCATTAAAGTGTTATCTATACTGCAAGAAAATATGAGGGATGCTCACCCAAGGCAGTCATCTGGTTGGCTAAGCTCCTGCCAGCTGGGTAGAACAGTCATGTTCATCCAATCTCTTAAGCAGGTAGGGCAGGGCATGTGGTGCGTGCGTGCGTGCATGCGTGACATGTTATAGGGCCAATGGAGATGAGTGATGCATAGGACAGGGGAAAGCCCAAGACACAAATACTCATTTCCTGCACAACTGGGCAAATGATCAATTATCTGTATAACGGATTACTAACCTGATAGAAAGAATGAAAGCTTCTTTCTCCTGGCTGTTGCACAATCACTCGAGACTAAGAAAAAACACATTAAAATGGTTACCCTGAAAATGTGCCCCTAAAATAAAACAGGAGCCACTTTCTTAGGGAACTGTCAGGCCTCTGAGCCCAAGTCTGCACGTATACATCCAAATGGCCTGAAGCAACTGAAGAATCACAAAAGAAGTGAAAATGGCAGATTCTTGCCTTAACTAATGACATTTGGTGCCGTGACTTGGATGGGGGGGCGGGGAGCTCCCTTGGGAGATCAATCCCCTGTCCTCCTGCTCTTTGCTCTGTGAGAAAGATTGACTTACGACCTCAAGTCCTCAGACCAACCAGCCCAAGGAACATCTCACCAATTTTAAATCAGGTAAGTGGCCTCTTTATACTCTCTTCTCCAACCTCTCTCACTATCCCTCAACCTCTTTCTCCTTTCAATTTCGGCGCCACCCTTCAATCTCCCCCTTCCCTTAATTTCAGTTCCTTTCCTTTTCTGGTAGAGACAGAGGAGATGCGTTTTATCTGTGAACCCAAAACTCCAGCGCCGGTCACAGATTCGGGAAGACAGTCTTCCCTTGGTGTTTAATCACTGCAGGGACGCCTTCCTGATTATTCACCCACACTCCATTGGTGTCTGATCACTGTGGGGACACTTGCCTTGATCCTTCACCTTGGTGGCAAGCACCACCTTCCCTGGGTGGCAAGTACCAACCCCACCCCATCCCCTATCCCCACCCCCCGACCCTGGCCCATGTCTCTACCATCTCTTTTCTCTGGGCTTGCCTCCTCCACTATGGTCAACCTTCCACCCTCCATTCCTCCTTCTCCCTTAGCCTGTGTTCTCAAGAACTTAAAACCTCTTCAACTCACACCTGATCTAAAACCTAAACACCTTATTTTCTTCTGCAATACCACTTGACCCCAATACAAACTCGACAGTGGTTCCAAATAGCCAGAAAACAGCACTTTAAATTTCTCCATCCTACAAGGTCTAGATAATTATTGTCGTACAATGGGCAAATGATCTGAGATGCCTGACGTCCAGGCATTCTTTTACACATCGGTCCCTCCCTATTCTCTGCTCCCAATGCGACTTGTCCCAAATCTTTCTTCTTTCTCTTCTGTCTGTTCCTTCAGTGTCCACCCCAAGCTCTGAGTCCTCTGAACCCTCCTTTTCTACAGGACCTCTCCCCTCCTCCTCAGGCTGTGCCTTGCCAGGCTAAGCCAGGTCCCAATTCTTCCTCAGCCTGTGCTCTCCCATCTTATAATCCTTTTATCACCTCCCCTCCTCACACCCAATCTGGCTTAGTTTCGTTCCACGACTAGCCTTCCCCCACCTGCCCAACAATTTCCTCTTAAAGAGGTGGCTGGAGCTAAAGGCACAGTCAAGGTTAATGCTACTTTTTCTTTATCTGACCTCTCCCAAATCAGTTAAATATCCTAAAGACCCCATGGATTGTATACTCATCTAAGAATGAGTCTTCTCTATGGGGTTTCCCCTGCAATTCTTTGATAATTCTTTTTATTGCTTAAAACAGAAGTCCCTAAATTTTCTGAAGAATGAAGCTATTTTGATTTTTTAGATGGAATTTGGTGGTTGGGGGTGGGGTAAGAATTAGAATTGGGGAGAATAGGAAGGAATGCTTAGGGAGGAATATTCTCAACATTCCTTTCCCCAGGGTCTGCTGGCATTTCAAAGAGCAATGCCTTATATCCTGTAATAAAAGTCAGTTGAGCAAGATCAATCCATAGGGACCTCTGCCTTAGATGGTTCCAAAAATACTGCCGTTAGGAGAGGGTTCAAAATATGAGTTCATTCAAAAGGATCCTTTTGATTGAATATGTATTACACATAAAGTGAACTGATGAAACATTCTGGAAAAAGGACTGATAATAATACCTGGCATTTCCTGTCCTTTTTCAACTGACTCTGATAATACATTTATTTCCTTAACAGTCCGACTTCAATATAACAAACAAAAATAAAGATTATACTTCATTATATGGCCATAAAGGATGCTATGGCCTAACTGGGATAGGAAACCCTTAACTGAGAAAACCTGTCAGCTTAGATCTGTGTGAATTCAAGGTGGAGACTTAACTTCATAAAGCACAAGCTTAACTGTAAAAATGAACTCTATGTATTCTCTTGCAGTCATTTCCACTGATAATCAAGATTAGTTAAGACACAACCAGCTGGGTGCAGCAGCTCATTCCTGTAATCCCAGCACTTTGGGAGACTGAGGCAGGAGGGCTGCTTGGGCCTAAGAGTTTGAGACCAGCCTGGGCAATACAGGGAGACCCCATCTCTACAAAATAAAAAAAAAATTGCTGGGTATGGTGGGCCATGCCTGTGGTCCCAGCTACTCAGGAGGCTGAGGTGGGAGGATTGCTTGAGCCTGGGAGGTTGAGGCTGCAGTGAGCTATGTTCATGCTACTGCACTCCAGCCTGGATGACAGAGTGAGACCCTGTCTCAAAAAACACAAAACCAAACCAGACACAACCCCTCTGGTGGTCCCAAGAAGAAAATTCTAATTGGAATCCTCTAGAAATTGGGCCTATTTTAAGTTTTTACTGACCAAATACAGTTTGCTTCATAATTAGGATGTAAGATCACAAAATACATATATGTTACTATAAAGCAATGAACAAATAGAAACTAGAAGAAAATGAGATATCAAATTAATTAAAATTAAAATGTATAGAAGATGGTGATGTATAAAAAAACTAGAACTGATTAGTCTTAGATTGATTTTCGGTTAAACCTTACCCAGAAGCTGGCACACACTCATACCTGTGCCCCCACCCATTCACACGCATAGCTAAATCTATCTACAAGGTTCATAACTTTTTCCAACTTGACAATGTAAGTGGGAAGAAGAGAAGACAAAAGGAGAATATCTTATCATAAAAAGCTAATGAAGAAGGGAGAATAGGATTTAAAGCTATTTTGAGTCAATAAAATAAATTCTATAAATATAATTTGTTTAAACATTCAGCACTTAAAACATTACCCTCAGAAATTAAGCATATTTTACCTTTTCTAGTAAGTAGTTATTGATATGCCCACCAATAGGGTCACCCTTGAAGTCAAAGTTGATATCCATGTATTTTCCAAACCTGCTTGAGTTGTCATTACGGTTGGTTTTGGCATTTCCAAAAGCTTCCAAAACACAGTTGGACTTAAGCAACATATTCTTCACTCTTTAACACAGATAAATGAAAGTCATTATAAAAACTTACAGAGACTAGAATTTTTTAAAAACTGGATTTTGCTAAAACACATACAAATATTTATACAAAGATGCTAATTCCAGCATTGTTTGCAATATCAAAAAAAACCAAACAAATTAATGTCCACCAATAGGGATAAAAATAAATTTTTGTTTCCCAATATAATGAAATACTATACAGGTGCTAAAAAGAATGAGGTACATCAATATGTACTCACATGGAAATGTCCAGCATATATTAAGGAATATAAAATCAAGTTGTCAAATAACATGCATTGCAGGATCCTTGTGTGTGTATGTGTGTGTACATGCGTGTGTGTGTGTGCATGCACATGTGTCAGCAAATGCTTAAAAATCTGGAGGGATCAGCACACCTTACTACGGTTATCTAGATAGGAGACTGACGAAATGGGCAAGGTAGGATTTCAGGGAACTTTTACATCTTCAACTTAATTCTACAATGTTTGTTTTTCCTTTTATAAATGTACATATTTTATCTACATAAAGAAAATTTTTTAAAAAGATGTGTTCTGAAAAGGGAAAGAATAGGTGATACAGAAAATGATACAGTTTTTAAGGCACTTGCTTATAAAACCTGGAATTGTGACATTTTATTGTACTTAGTTATACATCATAAATTTAATCTTCACTAGTTCAGAAATTGCTCATTATTTTGTTTGAAGCTGTATGGAATTTCTCCTTTGTACCAGTCATTTAATGCATTCTTTATTCAACGAATGCTAACTTTCTATACAGCAGTCCCTCCCAATGGATACATTTTAAACTTTATGCTATGTCCTTGTTTTCATTCCACTGATAAAATTCCTCTTATACAGGCATACCTGCAGAAATAACTCTGGCCTCTGAAATAACTTGATGTAGAAGATCTACTGTTACTCCCGCTAATACTGGAGAGTTCAACCTTATCGCCTCATAAATGAAAGCATATTTTAAAAATATGTGTGTGTGGGGAAACTGCTTGTGATAAGATATGCTTGTGAAAGACTAGTAAATTTATGTATGTCTTACTCTACTATTGTAGGTGTGAAATTATTTCTTATCTGGTTGCTCTCCTGAGCTCCTAAGGAAATTAAGAAAACTTACACATATCCCTGTCCTTGTCAAACTAGATTGTAAAGTCAGAGTAAGAAGGAGGGATATGTTACAATTAAGAAAAATGCCTCTCCTGTCCCAGCAATGCAGCCCAATATGATGAAAAGAAGAAAGGCCATGCAGGGTAGTGAAGTGTAAGTTCTCTTCTTTTACATCAACCCAATATCCTTTCTTCCTATTTATAAAACTGAAGATTGTTATGTGTAGATGAGGTGGGACTCTTTACTAAATTAGTATTGAGCTTTGAAGTAACCAATTAGGAAAACAGTTTCTCTCTTCAAAAAGGCTGCGCCACATAAGAAAGTTGAGTCTTGTTGCTTTATAGCTATCATCCATTCATCCCTTAAGTATTTGTTAAGCAAATACTATGTGCCAGCTGCTCCCCTAAATGCTGGGCCCCAGACAGTAGAGATCAGCTTTATTACTCATCTTCCCATGAGCAACAGCACAGTATGGCATGAAATCCTTTTAGAAAATGAATCTTGTTCGGCCGGGCGCGGTGGCTCATGCCTGTAATCCTAGCACTTTGGGAGACCGAGGCGGGCGGGTCACGAGGTCAGGAGATCGAGACCACAGTGAAACCCCGTCTCTACTAAAAATACAAAAAAATTAGCCAGGCGCAGTGGCCGGTGCCTGTAGTTCCAGCTACTCGGGAAGCTGAGGCAGGAGAATGGCGTGAACCCAGGAGGTGGAGCTTGCAGTGAGCTGAGATCGCGCCACTGCACTCCAGCCTGGGCCACTGAGCGAGACTCCATCAAAAAAAAAAAGAAAGAAAAAAAGAAAATGAATCTTGTTCAGAAATTCCACTGTCAGCGGGTTCTGAATGTTGTAATGATGATGATGGGAAGGCATGGGTCTGCCTTCCAGAGTCCCACTTCCCTCAGAACACAGTTTTTTAAAAACCCTGATGTGGTGAAAAGAGCAAAGAACCTGTGAGAGTTTGAACAATAAAACCTACCAGTGTAAATTATAACAGCTCTGCTGACCACATTTAAGTCAACAGTAATAAACCAGGATGGGAACACTTCCAACTGTTTCAGAGTAATGATTCTTTTGGTCTCATAATTAGGTAAAGCTTACCATAGTAGTATTTTTCTATTAAAAACAAATCTAGAAATGGATACAGTGAAATAAATAAAAGTACAGAGACAATATGCACTTAAGAGAATCAAAGTAGCTTAATCATCAAAAAATGCTCAGCCCATAGGTTTAGACCCCCCAAAATGCTCAACCCGTAGAGTTTAGGTCTAGCCAAGTCCATAGAGAAAACAGAGTGCTAAGAATTCCTCCCCATTATTAGAGTGCCCTTACCTTTCAACCTCTGCTCTCTGACTGGGGTTGGTGATGGCCGCAATATACTGCATAATGTACTTACTGGCTTCCGTTTTACCAGCTCCACTTTCCCCTGGGGGGAAAAATTGTTCAGGGCTTAACATAATAATTTAAACCAAGAGTAAGCTAATTTTTAATAGAATAATTTAAAAATCTGATACTGGTGATGCATTTAAAATCCCACATGTTGCACTGTTTCATTTTTTTGCTTTTTTGAGTTATTTCCTTCTGCCTTGATATGGTTAGTGGTTCTAACAGACCTGAATATGATGAAGAAAATAAAACTATTCTAAAACTAAAATAATGAGTAGACTACAAATAAAGATTTACTTAGGAAAAAGGTACCGATGTGGTAAACTAAGACTAAAGTTTTAGTACTTGGCAGGGACTCATAAGTCTAGCAGAAATGAAATAAGGTAGTTAGTCAAACAGTGGTTACAACTAAATTCATATAATCTTATTTTCTATAAGAGAATTTCTTTTAATCTTAAAGGGGACAAAATAATTCGTCTAAAAAATTAAGGTTAGAGTAATTTTAGTGAAAAAACAAAACAGCAAGCTCCAGACACAAGGTATCATAGAAAAAGCATGACAATTGGGATAATGCTGGGGGATGGGGAAAAAGGAACCAATTTCGAAGTATCTACCAAAAATGTTAAATGCTTATGCCTTCTGACTCAAAAATTCCACTGGTAGAAATTTCTCCTAAGGAAATACTAAAAAATACTAACATAACCAAATAATAATAATGTTCAAAGGTTTTAAAACATTTCTACAGACTGTACTGTAAGTCATGGCTAAAATCTGGAAATTATATATCCATCAGTAGATAACTGGATAAATTATGATTCAATTATTTAAACGGAACACTACACAATTATTAAAAAGAATGCACTACCTCTATAGAAACACCAATGAAAAGATATTTACTATATATTATTAAATGGAAAAATTAGTTATATAACAACAGACATAATTCTATATATATAATTATATATTTATAATATAATTACATATGCAATTATGACTATATGTGTTTGCACATGCAGAGAAAATGTATAAAAGGATAAACACTAAACTGTTAACAGCTGTTACTGCTGGAATTTTGGGAAGGATAACGCCCTCAAGGTGAAGAAACGTTTTGCTTTTACTCCACACACTCATATAATTGTTTTTATTCTCCCCTTTAAAACCCAGTAATACTGTTTTTGTGATTTGTTTTAAATAAAACATAGTCCTAGGATATAATTTTCTAACTCCAACACTAAGTTACTTAACTCCTCTGACCTTTGATATTCTTATCTATAAAGTAGAAAAATAACTGTTCTACATACCAGAGGTTGTTTTGCTCACCAAAATGGAATAATGATTATAAAAGTGTTTCTAAAAGCATAAAACCACCAGTGCAAATGTGAGGTATTATTAGCACCTGAAGAAATTCCCACAATTTGGGAGAGGCCATCCTGGGTCAGTGGACAGATATTTTTCCTGTCCCCATTTCATTACATAAGGGTCCTTGAAGGGCTCCCCTTAACGTAGGCAGTTTGGCTCCAGTCCTCAAACATGTGAGGTCTGCACCCTATCTCGTGCCTATCTCCCCCCTTGTTGGGCTTCAATACTCAGCCCCTCAGCTCTGAAAGCTTATTTTTGGCCCCCACGCCTCAGTAGGTCCCTCAACACTAGCTCCCAAGTACCAGTCTGATTTTGAGTTGATTCTTCCTTTTCGCACGTCAATATTTCATTTTCTTGGTTTCATTTTGTTATTTAAAATAATTTTGTTACATTTTATCCAGACTTTTATGTGTTTGAGATGGAAACATTTTCCATGTCAGCTCAATCTAACAAATTGGCCAGAAGTCATCCAAGTGTAATATGTATTCATAAATGAACCAAGATTAGAGGTTGATCAGAAATGATATAAATAATTTGGTATTTAACGTTCATCACTTTTCTCTCTCCTATAGAATTGCTCAGGCTTCTACCTTTAAAAAAAGATTTAATCAATTGTTTGGATTCTTGAGTATCAGACAAATTAAACACATTGTACCTTTGGAAATACAGGGGACCCCCTCCAATTACCTGATATCACAATACAAGTGTCTTTTGATCGCCTCTTCATAGCCTTGTAAGCAGCATCCGCAATAGCAAAAAGGTGAGGCGGTCTCTCATACAGCTCACGGCCTTTATACTGCTCAATTGTGTCTCTTCCATAGATGTTCAACAACTTGTAAGGGTTCACAGAAACGACGACTTCTCCAATGAACGTATAGATGCGCCCTTTTTCAAATCTGTACAGAAGCAAAAGAAAAGGAAGACATAGCTGTGGTTATAGAGAAATGATGTATCTGTCCTATGAGTCTCTTATTTCCAAGGAAGTCCAAATATCCTAGGAATAATTTCTGAACTGACATTTCACTGGCTCTGAGTTAGCTTGTAGAGAATGTTTGAGGCTGTGCCCCTTCAGATGCCATGGTAGAAAAGACCAGTAGGGGTTAAAAGCCAGGCAAGAAGGAAGAATTTAACTTGTTGGAGGCTGGGGATTTCCTGTTTCCAAAATATAGAAGGGTAAGAAGATGAAAAAGCTAAAAAGAGTTGAAGACAATCTCAGAGCTCTAGGAGGAAAAGAAATAGAAGTTAAAGCAGATCTTGAAATCCACTTGGTCAGATTTTCAATTATAAAGGGGACTGTCATATACATTTATTTTTTTCTCCCTCTTGAACCTCACTAAAATGTTAGTAAATTAATATAAACAGTAAAATCCATAACAGAGAGAATGGCGGAGGAGATACTTCTGCTCTAAATCAAATTTATTTTTTTTATGACTGCCTAAAGTTCCATGGTGTCGATATATTATTATATATTCAACGATTCCTGTTCCTTCCTGCTTTCTATGAACAATACTGCAGAAAACACTATTGATACATAATCTTACAGATTGGTGCTTTTACTTCTGTGGTACAGATTCTCAGGAATGGGACAGCTGGTTGAAAGGCATGTGTATTTTTAAAGTATATATGATTGTACCTTTTCCCCATAAAATAGGGTTAAAAATCTAATCATACATATTTGTATCTGTACATAGATATATTTTATAAATGAGTACATAAGCGTGAAAAAATATAGACAAATACACGTTATATTTTATGCATCATTTTATATACACAGTAGGGTTATGTGGAAGGAGAGAAATAAAGAGGAAGGCCACATGGGCAGGTGAGAAGAGGCCACAGGACAAAAAAAAAAAAAAAAAAGAATACAAAGCTTGAGTAGGTATGCTATGACTGCAATTGTGCAACTTTATGTGTCTATTTAAGAAAAATTTTAAATATAAAATTTAGAAAACCCATATATGTCCACTGTTTTTACACAGTAATCCACACATAGAAACATATGCGACCCAGAGCTTGGATGTTTCCACATAACAAGTGGTTACCACCAACATGCTCTACGAGCTGAGAGATACTGGTAGACATCTCTCTCACATCCAAGAACTGAACAAAGGGTGTGCCCTGACAGGCAAAATGCTGGTTCACAGACAGCATGTCTCTAAGCACGCTTGCTTCATGGCTGGTGGAGCAGGAGAAATAACTAAGCATTTGGGACCAAAAAGCAAGAACTTTAAATTTCCTTTAAGCTGGAATGAAGGCTGTTGGCTATAATTAGGAATGGAAACAAACAGATATTGATAATTTCAACAATAAATTCAAACCAAGATTTTTATCAAGTATTTAGAGTATTTTAAGAGTTATTAACTGCTTCAAGGTTTTCAGTGCATTTTTCTACTATGGGTTTTCTATGTATCCTCTCAGTTGTTAGGAAGTTTACATGGTAGCTAAAAGCACTGATTTCCGGTCCTTTACATCTGGGTTTGAATGCGCACATTGCAAACTCAATAGCAGTGATATCTTGGGAAAGCTACTTAACCTCCATGTGTTTCAGCTTCTTCATCTGTAAAATGGTCATAATTATACCCCTCTACCCTCTGACATCGAATAAGTACTTTTTTAAAAAGATCATTAATCGTATGCTTCTGATTATGTTATGCATAAGGGAGATTTTTAAATAATGTTTTTGTTTTATAAACATTGCTACTGAAATCACAACAATCCTTACACATGAGGAATGAATGAATTCAATTATCATAATCCAATTCTCTGGCCAGATGCAGTGGCTCTCGCCTACAATCCCACCACTCTGGGAGGCCAAGGCAGGTGGATTACTTGAGGCCAGGAGTTTGAGACCAGCCTAGGCAACATGGTGAAACTTCATCTCTACCAAAAATACAAAATTAGCTGGGCATGGTGGTGCACGCTTATAATCCCAGCTACTTGGGAGGCTGAGGTGGGAGGATCGGTTGAACCTGGGAGGCGGAGGTTGTAGTGAGGCAAGATCGCACCACTGCACTGCAGAGTGAGACGCTGTCTTAAAAAAAAAAAAAAAATCCAATTCCCTGACTCAGCTGTCAGTCAACTACAAGTCACAAGCAAAATATCTATATAACAACTGTTCAAAGACTCGCGAAAATAAGAAGCTAAGATTCACTACGCAAGTTTTTCTGGCTTAACCTGCAAATTTGCAGTACATGCTCAAGTATCTCTAAGGAAAAGAATCAAAAGGGCATGATTCTTTAGTTTTGAATAAGCACTGTCCAAACAAAAAAAAAAAAAATGAAGAAAAGCAGCAGAAGAATGTCTCATGAACCTGGAACTCTGCAACTAAGAGACACAGCAAATAATGTATGAGATTAGAATATTGTAAGATTCCATGTTTGTTCAATGATGTACCTTCTTTCTCACTGGATAATTTTTAGAGCCACTAATAGACCATTATGCTCTAAAATAATATTTTATTACAAATAAAATATTTTCTATTAACCTATAGGCACCATGTATAAAATAATTAAATGGCTGGGCATAGTGGCACATGCTTGCAGACCCAGCTATTTGAGATGCTGAGGCAGAAGGATCACTTGAGCCCAGGAGTTTGGGTCCAGCCTGGACAACACAGCAAGATCTCATGTCTTAAGAAAATAATTGAATGCATAACTATTAACTGAAAGATAGTGGCAAATATTAACAGAATATGATATTAAATACAATGCTTCAGCAATTCACAAAACGTTAGAAGCTCATTTTACTTGAAATTCTAAGTTTGGTTATCATATACAAAACTTTCAATTTGTTTGGGTCTTAAAATCACCACTAGATGGTGCCAATATACACCTTAACAGCAACTCAAATTTGAGTTTGCATTGGAAAGCCATAGGGTAGTAAGTAAGCACTAAAGTAATATAGTCGCTTACTCTGTTTGCCTCCAGGAAGAACTACTAATTATCCTAGATGACAAATAGGATGTTATCATCTCTTACAAGAGACGAAGGAAGGTGTTCCTATGACTTCTGTGTGCAAACCTTTCATGACAAACTTTTATAATTATTCAGTATCTACTTTGTGCCAGATACTGGGTCAAGCCCTGGGAATTAAAAAAGGAGTAGAGAACAGGAAAGCATTGTACATAAATAACAACAATATAGTGTGATAGGTAAGGTAATAAAAGCATGTACTGTAGTGACAAAGATTATCCCATTAAACCACTTTCAATGAGGAACACTAAGAGTAAGAGCATACAGGGTTTGGCCTCCGGGTTTCTGTTGACTTCCGTCTACCAACAACACTTCCACCCACCAAAACCTCCCCTACCACTTCTCTCTGTCTCTGTTACTCTTGTTCTCATTAATGAGCTATTTACAGTTCCCAAGAGCGCCATGCCTTCATGGTTTTGCCCATGGAGTTCATTCTGCCTCACATACCTTTTCCTGGTTCCTTCTTCCCCATGTGCTTGCCAGATTCCCTCTCCTCCAAAAGTCTAAGCACTAGTTCCTCTACGGAGTCACTCTTAATACTCTACCTCCAACGTCAGTTTTATGGTCTTTGCTCTGTTACCTTTTTTTTTTTCCTTTTTAGAACTTCCTAAATGGTTAACATAAATTAATAGCAATTGATTTTTTAAACTAGTAAGTTTAAAAATATTTATTGAAAGGGACATATATTTTCACTGGCTTCTAAGTGAAACAAAGAGGTTCTAAAAAGTTCTGAATTAGTGAGTAGTAATGGAGAAAATATAAAGGTATAATAATGACATTGGCAAACAATAGTTCATTGTACGGGAATTCTGAAACCTTTTTTTTAAAGTAGCCTTGTAAATTTGCACGTGTCACTTATATATAGGACAATCTACAGTAGGAAGTCAAAATGAGAGGAGCTCCTTCAGATCAGTCACGGGCAGACTACATGCACAACCCCACAGAAAAGGAAGACAGTGTGGGGAGGGGTGGGGTATGGAGAACCAGAAGGTGGTTGGCCCAGTCAGAGTAGAAGGTTGTGTTAAGGAATGCTGGGGAACAGTTGGAAATGTACATGGGGGTCAGATTTGATATGATATGAAAACCAGGCTTAGGGAGTTTACATTTGAGGGAGTTTACATTTGATGTGACTGGAAACAAGGAATCAGTGAAGACTTTTCTAGTTAAAGACATCAACAAAGTGCTCAGTGAGGGGAATGGTAGGAGAAATGAGGAAAGGAAAATTGGAGTTGTTTCACAGGGAAACTGGACAGAATCTTAAAACTTACTGAACATAAGGGACAAAAATATATTTAACTTTGAGTTAGGCAGAAGAGAAAAAGGAATTTATTTCAGATGACTATATCTCAAATGTGCTCCTGAAGCGTCTAAGTTAGATTCACCCACTAACAGAATTCAGTGTTATCCTTGGTTGACTTCCTGAAATATATGGAACCAATTATAATCAGGAAGAAAATTCTCTGTGAATGGTCTACTAGGTATGGTATTAACAAAATCTTATTCGTAAGTATTATTCATTTACTTGAGGAGGAACATACACTTTCTGAATAGGTGTTGCTTAATCACACTGATTTGGCCTGTCTTCCTTCCTTTTTGAATTTAAATGGAATCTTAAGTTACCACAAATGTTCCTATTTCTCAGGAGAGATGTCCATCTACCCATGCCATTTTTTTTGGCCTTTCACTATCTCCTGAGACAACTCCAATTTAGGTTCCACTCTTGCACTTCAATAAATCTTGACCAAACTTCCCAAACTGCTAAATTCACTGGTTGGTTTTCTATGCTCATCTTATTTAATTTCTCAGTATTCGACACTGACTCCCATTTCCTCAACACACTCTTCTATTGGCTTCTTTGAGCCACGTTCTCTTCATTTTCCTTCTGCTTCTCTGGTTTTCCTTCTCAGTCTCCTTTGCTGGCTCCTCTTTTTCTGCTGATCTCTAAATATTCCAGTTCTCTAGGGTTGAGTCTAGTATCACTTCAAACACCATTCAAGGGTCTTCCATTTAAGGAGGATAAAGTAATGCTATCTTGGCCCCCTTTCTACCCTCAGAAAATCAACAAGAATAACAAAAACAGAAAAAGACACCACCTAAGATGAAACAAAAAACTAGCCACAACTCTGAACCACAATCTATGAAGAAAGATTGTGAAAAGCTATGAAAACTAGACCTAGTTGAGGCAGGTTGCTAAGACTGAATATATGCCTCTTCAAATCTCCGGCACTGGAGTAGAGTTCTCCAGAAGTAGGTTGCAGTTCCTGAGTAGCCAAACCAAAAATCTTGGTAAGAATGTCAGGGTCTCAGTATGCAGGTGGCTTTGGAACAAAATAAGTCCCATTTGACACTTCTAAGTATATGTAAGGTGAGGTTAAATGAAGAAATAACTAGAAATTCCTTTAAAAAAAAAAAAAACAACAGGCTGTCATAGTGGTGAGGCAAAAGAGAAAAAGTGCAGTGGCTCTGCAGCAGATGATCTTGATAAATGAAAAGAGGTAATGCTAAATCACCTCCCAGAAGTCTCAGACATACATAGGGAACTTGCTTTCTAGTTAGGCAAGCTTCTTGCCATTTCAGGGCAGGGAGTTGGTGAGACAGGGAATGAGCAGCAGACCACCAAACTCAGTGCATTTTATCTTTCAACCCAGAATGAACCATACCTACTCAAAGATGACAATCATTAGGCCAGGCGCAGTGGCTCACGCCTGTAATCCTAGCATTTTAGGAGGCTGAGGTGAGTGGATCACCTGAGGTCAGGAGTTTGAGACCAGCCTGGCCAACATGGTGAAATGCCGGCTCTACTAAAAATACAAAAATTAGCTGGGCGTGGTGGTGCATGCCTGTAATCCCAACTACTTGGGAGGCTGAGGCAGGAGAATCTCTTGAACCCAGGGGGCAGAGGTTGCAGTGAGCTGAGATCGCGCCACTTCACTTCAGCCTGGGTGAAAGAGCAAAACTCTGTCAAAAAAGAAAAAAGACGGTCATCAGAAGTGAACCAGAATGGGGCACATGATAAGATGTTAGAAGAAAAGAAAAAAAAAAGTAGGTAGTGGGTAAAACATCTGACAGGCAAAAGGCAGACCAAGAATACCCCCCTCCCCCCAAAAAAAACCCACAAAGTAGAAAAATTATGAAAGAACATTCTGTATGAAAGCAAAGAATACAAAAAAAATGTAGCTCTCTAAAATAAGATATCAAAGGTATCATTTAGAAGGAGAAATTGTGTTTAAAATCATTTTTTCAAGAGATAAAAAGCTAGAAGAGCTCAAGAAAAAAACCAGAAGAGAGAAAAAAAATCCACAGCAATAAAGTTCATATTAAAAGACATAAAGAGAATGGACACCGCTGAAAATAGAAGGGGACAGGAAGAAAAGGTGGAGAAAAGTAAGCAAAATAATTTTTTGTATTATCTCATTTATATGTAAAATCTTAATTTTTTTTTTACCTCAATAGTTTTTGTGGAACAGGTGGGTTTTGTTTACATGGGTAAGTTCTTTCGGGGTGATTTCCAAGATTTTGGTACACTTGTCACCCAAGCAGCAGTATACACCGTACCAGGTATGTAGTCCTTTTTTTTTTTTTGAGACGGAGTCTTACTTTGTCACCCAGGCTGGAGTGCAGTGGCACGATCTCGGCTCACTGCAACCTCCACCTCCCGGGTTCAAGCGATTCTCCTGCCTCAGCCTCCCAAGTAGCTAGCTGGGACTACAAGCGCCCACCACCATGCCCGGCTAATTTTTGTATTTTTAGTAGAGACGGGGTTTCACTATGTTGGCCAGGATGGTCTCAATATCTTGACCTCGTGATCTGCCCGCCTCAGCCTCCCAAAGTGCTGGAATTACAGGCGTGAGCCACAGCGCCAGGCCTGGTATGTGGTCTTTTATTCCTCGCCCACCTCCCTCCCTTTCCCCTCAAGTTCCCAAAGTCTGTTATATCATTCTTTTGCCTTTGCATCCTCATAGCTTAGCTCCCACTTACAAATGAGAACATATGATATTTGGCTTTCCATTCCTGAGTTACTTCACTTAGAATAATGGCCTCCAGCTCTATTCAGGTTATTACAAAAGACATTATTTTGTTCCTCTTTATGGCCGAGTAGTATTCCATGGTGTACCTATACCACATTTTCTTTATCCACTCATTGGTTCATGGGCATTTAGGTTGGTTTCATATTTTTGCAATTGCAAATTGTACTGCTATAAACATGTGTGTGTGTGTGTGTCTGTTTCACTTAATGACCTCTTTTCCTTTGAGTAGATACCCAGTAGTGGGATTACTGAATCAAATGGTAGTTCTCCATCCTGTCGTTGTACTGGTGAGATTACATTCTCACTAGCAGTGTAAAAGTGTTCCCTTTTACACCATATCCATGCCAATATCTGTTATTTTTTGATTTTTTACTCTGCTGATTATTTCTTTTGCTGTGCAGAAGCTTTTTAAGTTTAAGTAGGTCCCATCTATTTATTTTTGTTGCATTTGCTTTTGGGGTCTTAGTCATGAATTCTTTGCCCAAGCCAATGTCTAGAAGAGTTTTTCTATGTTATCTTCTATAATTTTTACACTTTCAGGTCTTAGATTTAAGTCTTTGATCCATCTTGAGTTGATTTTTGTATAAGGACCCAGTTTCATTCTTCTACATGTGGCTTGCCAGTTTTCCCAGCACCATTTACTGAATAGGGTGTCTTTTCCCCAGTTGTCGAAAATCAGTTGGCTGTACTTGACTTTATTTCTGGGTTATCTGTTCTGTTCCATTGGTCTACATGCCTATTTTTATAGCAGTACCATGCTGTTTTGGTAACTATAGCCTTACCGTATAATTTGAAGTCAGGTAATGTCATGCCTTCAGATTTGGTTTTTTTGCTTAGTCTTGCTTTGGCGGTGCAGGCTCTTTTTTGGTTTCATATGAATTTTAGGATTGTTTATTTCCAGTACTGTGAAAAATGATAATGGTATTTTGATAGGAATTGCATTAAATCTATAGATTGCTTTGGGCAGTATGGTCATTTTCACAATACTGATTCTACCCATTCATAAGCATGGGATACGTTTCCATTTGTTTGTGCCATCTAATATTTCTTTCACGAGTGCTTTGTAGTTTTCCTTGTAATCTTTCACCTCCTTGGTTAAGTATATTCCTAAGTTTTTTTGTTCTTTTTTTTTGTTTTTCAGCTGTTGTGAAAGGGACTGAGTTCTTGATTTGATTCTCAACTTGGCCACTGTTGTATATAGCAGTGCTACTGATTTGTGTATGCTGATTTTGTATCCTGAGACTTTACTGAATTTGTTTATCAGATCTAGGAGCTTTTTTGATGGGTCTTCGGGGTTTTCTAGGTATATGATCAGATCACTGGTGAACAGCAACAGTTCAACTTCCTCTTTTCCAATTTGGATGCTCTTTCTTTCTCTTGTCTGATTGCTCTGGCCAGGACTTCTAGTACTATGTTGAATAGAAGTGGTGAACGTGGGCATCCTTGTTTTGTTCTAGTTCTCACAGGGAATGCTTTCAACTTTTCCCCATTCAGTATGATGTTGGCTGTGAGTTTGTCACAGATGTGAGGTATCTGATAATGGTGACATTTCAAAACAGTAAATAAATATACCAATAATAAACATCAATAAACAGTGTTAGAAAATGGGCTAGTCACTTGGAAAAATAAAAAACACAGATCATTAGTGTCATAAGTTGAACTGTATTCTCCCAAAAGATACGTTGAAATCCTAACCCCTAGTATCTGTGGATGTAACCTTATCTGGAAATAGGGTTTTTGCAGGTGAAATCAAGTTAGGAGGAGGTCATTAGGGTGGACCTGAAACCCATAAAAAGAGAAAAATGCCCCATGAAGGGAGAGACAGGGAGAACACTGTGCAATGACAGAGGCAGAGACTAGAAGAAGAATGCAGCCACAAGTCAAGCCAAGCCAAGGATTGACGACCACTGCCAGCAGCTAGGAAGAGTCCAGGAAGGGTATCTCCCTTGACGGTCTTGCGGGGTATGGCTCTGCTGACACCTTGAATTTGGACTTCTAGTTTTCTGAACTGTGGAACAATACACTTCTTTATTTTAAGCCCCCCTGGTTTGTGGTAATTTGTTACAATAATCGTAGGAATAAAACTAGTTATACTAAAATAAATTCAATAAAAATGTCTCTTTCTTCCTTACAAATAAAGAAATGTAAATCAAATCAACAATAAGATATGCTTCTTCACCTATATAGAGCAAGAGTTTTGATAGTGAACAGTGTTAGCAAAAATATGCAACCTCAGGTATCTTCACTGTCACAGGTATCATCTTAACTGATCTGCTCAAACCACTCTCCACCCGTTCCCCATACAGTAGCAAGTATGATCTTAAAATATAAATCTTATCTTACTCTGCATTCCTAGCCTTAAATCTTTTCAATGGGAAACTTTAATCTCCAGCCAATCTGACACGCAGATATTGGTTCATCTCATGCCATCTACCTCTGATTACTGTGTGCACTGGCCTTCATTCATCTAAATTCCCCTATCCTCATCATTCCACACCTGTTTGTTTCCTAAATTTCATACAAGTTCCTTATCCATCAAAATTTCTCTATCCCCCATCATTCCACACCTGTATGTTTCCTTTGTAATACCAGTCACAAGTTGTTTTTTGTTTACTTGTTTATTGTCTGTCTGCAAAGGAATAGAGGACATATCTACCTTGTTCATGTTTTATTTTCAGAACGATCTTCTCTTTCTGTGGACAATTTCACATAATCTAGATACAAATAGCAACTTTTATTCTAGAAAAATAAAATTAAATGGTAACTACTCCAACTCAACTTCTGAGACAGACTTTTTGTTGCTGGAGAAGAAGGTTACAGAATATATGGGGCTCAGTTGGAACTGGAAGAATCAGTAAAAACTCATAGTATATGCAGGGCAAAGAGAGAGAAGAGGGAGAGAGGAAAAGATAGGTATGCACACACACGTTTCCTAACTCTGTCCCCTTAGAGAAACAGTAACACCAGATGAAGGCTTGGAAATACCACTTTTCTTAACTAAAAGGACTCAGGGCTCCTTGAAGAAAAGCAGATTCTATCACTGGAACAGGGAAAGTACAAAATGAACTTGGACTATCTTGTTGAGCCAGAAAGTAGGAAAGGCACATGTCAAAAGGACACAGGAGCTAGATTGAATGGACTTTCACTGCACCCATCTGCGACCACATGGGCATTAAAATCATGTCATTAATGAGCTGGGCGTGGTGGCTCACACCTGTAATCCCAGCACTTTGGGAGACTGAGGTGGGTGGATCACCTGAGGTCAGGAGTTTGAGACCAGCCTGGCCAACATGGTGAAACCCCATCTCTACCAAAAATACAAAAATTAATTGGGCATGGTGGCACATGCCTGTAATCTCAGCTACTCGGGAGGCTGAGGCAGGAGAATCGCTTGAACCAAGGAGGCAGAGGTTGCAGTGAGCCGAGATCACACCACTGCATTCCAGCCTGGGCAGCAGAGCGAGACTCCGTCTCAAAAAAAAAAAAGGATATTGTTGGAACAAATGATAAAATCTGAACATCAGCTATGAATTAGAAACCAGAATTGTGTCAAAATTACACTTTCTGATTTTGATCACTGTATTGTGGTTATGTAAGAGAAGATCCTTGTTCTTAAGAAACATACCCTGAATTATTTAATGATAGGGGCCTGATGTCTCCAATTTATTCTCCAATGGTTACAAAAAATAACTACATACATATATAAAAATATACAAAGAGAAATTAAGAAGCAAATAGAGCAAAATGTAAACAACTGGTAAAGAACAAAAGGGGGTTTCTTGTAGTATCGTCTACCTTTTTTGTAAATTTGAAATTATATCAAAATTAGAAGTTGATAATAAAAAGCCAACTTCTAATCCTCTTTATATAGTTAATTAATTAATTTAAAATAGACAAGATAGACTCTTAGTAAAAGATTCAAAAGATGTAAATGAATACACAGTGAAAAGTGTTTCTCTCTCATCTTTCCTACAGCTTCCCTCCTCAGAGACAACCACTGCTGCTGGTTTCCTGTGAATTCATTTAGAAACAGTTTAGTTGTTGTTTTTGAATGAATGGCAATTTTTTTTTCTCTAATTAAAATGTTTATCTTGGCAAAAGTCTCATGTAAGTAGATAGAGAAAAGCTGAGTTTTTTATGGCTGCATAGTATTCCATTTCATGGGTGATTATACAATAATATATTTAATCAGTCCCTATTGGACATTTAGTTTTGTTACTATGAACAATGCAAGTATAAATATAATGGTAGCTATTTCTTTGTGCATATGTGTATGTATATCTGTAGAATGCACATCTAGAATTCAAATTATTAGTTCAAAGGATATAAGCAATTTAAATTTATGAATTATATTGCCAAATTAGTCTCCAAAAAGACTGTACCAATTTAAACTTCTGCTTATAATGTATGACAGTTTCTGTTTCATGGGTGTGGGTTTTTTAACCAACAATACTGGCCTATTTAGAAAGGACAGAGTTTTATTGTCAAAATACACAAAACTTTGACCTCTTTCTTCACAGATGCGCCTAGCTTATGCAATGTTCATTAGGTTACTTTCAATAAGGTTCAGCCTACCTTGCCAGTTCTTAGATGAGAATCTCTCCCAAGGGTGAAAGCATCTTGTTTCTGCTTCTCTTGGCAAAAATCATGGTTTCCATGTGATGGAGTCAATTAGTTTTATCCCCTTGTTAGACTGTGTGTTCCTGAGATGGACAGGGACCATATGTTGGAAAGAGTAGGAGCTTTATTTTACTTTTGTTTTTATTTTTCTAGAGACAGGGTCTCGTTCTGTCACTTAGGCTACAGTGCAGTGGTATGACCATAGCTCGCTGTAACTTCAAACTCCTGGGCTCAAGTGGTTCTTCTGCCTCAGCCTCCCCAATAGCTGGGACTACAGGTGTACGCCACCATGCCTGGCCAATTTTTTGATTTTTCTGTAGAGACAGGTTCTCTCTATGCTGTCCAGGCTGGTCTGGAGCTCCTGGCCACAAATGATCCCCCTACCTTGGCCTCCAATTATGAGCTTTAGAGTCATACAGCACTGGAGCCCTGGGTTTGAACCCTGGCTCTGCTAGTCACTGATTGTGTGCATTTATAAACATCTGAGTAACTAGTAAGTGTCCATGTGCCAGGTACTATGTCAAGAGCACTCAAGCTGTCTTAAAATGATCTGGAAAAGGATGCTTTGTTTTGACCTTTTGTTAACACACTGAAGCCTAGAATTGACAACTTGGAAGAGGGCACTTAAGAAGCACCACCACAGTCCACCAGTGTAGCACTCAAGCTCTTGACATAGTACCTGGCACATGGACACTTACTAGTTACTAGAAGAATAAGACATAGTATTATTGTACTCAAAGACTTATATAAACAGACAATGCCATGCAGTAAGCACAACGATAGAGGGTTTAAAAACTAGGCTTTTTTTTTTTTTTTACACTTATTCCCTTCTTGTTCTCATTCTCCTCTGTCTCTCACTCTCTCTCTGTGTTCCAGAAAAGATTTAAGGCAATAACAAAGATAGAAAGAATGTCATGGAAGCTTAGAGAAGGATACCTAAACCAGCTTTAGGAGTGGGAGGCTTCAAAGAAGACTTCCTAAAAATTGTATTGCTTGACATTTGAATTATTTATGCAATTATATAATCTCCACATAGACAGTTCTAACCACTTCTTGGTTTACACTCTCTTAAAATGATTTGGAAAAGGATGCTTTATTTTGATCTTTTGTTAACACACTGAAGCCTAGAATTAACAACTTGGAAGACAGCACTTAAGAAGCACCACCACAGCCCACCAGTGCAGCATATGGGTATTCCCAGGCCCATCGATAGCAGAGGAAAGGGTGTATTGATTAAGAAAGTGGACTCTGGGATCTGGCTGCAGTTTACCACTGACTAGCTCTATGATCATGTGGAAGCTGTTTAACCTCCCTGTGCCTCACTTTCTTCAATTGATATAGTACCTTTCCCTCAGAGGATTGTTACAGGAAGTGAGATACTCTGCATAAAGTGCTCAGCACACTAATTAGTACATGGTAAAAGCACAATAATACCAAGTCCTATTTTTATTATGAGCAATAGCAGAAGTCATAAGAATGGCAGGAAATATCTTTCCTCCACTTGAGACCCATTGTTCAGCATGCGGCATCAGTGCTATGTTTCTGTTTAACATCACAGTGAGGGTTACTTCTGCTAGCATAGCGAATGGTGATCCAGCTTGGCTTCATGTTTATAAAGCATTCTTCTAGCAGTTCATGGGGACCCTCTAAGATCAAATGCCTTCAGTAAAATTGTTTAGGCTTACCACAGGACATAAGAACTAGTTAGGACCACTGGTGGTGGATTAAATGACGGACGTTGTGATTTCATTTCTCGGCTTTCTTCTTCTGGTGCAATATTTCTTCATTTGAGCTGCACAGACCAGAAGATGTGGTCAGGAGATGCCTAGTTGAATTATCTTACCTTTCCTCTGCAATGGAAAACAACTGTTTTTGATATATACATTTTTAGGTGATGCTTGCTTTTCCAAAACACAATTATTTATTAAGGCATGCCTAATTTTAAATGTTATTGATGTATTTAATTGTATTTGTATCCATTTGTTTATTCAATCAATCATTAGTTATTAGCACTCATGTTCCAAGCATTGTGCTGGGAGCCACAGGCAGAAGAATAAACAGTAGACTCATCTCCACCCTAATGCAGGCAATGATAAGGACAGACACTAAATGGAGGTCTAGGGAAAGCCAATAGAATGCACTGTACTGGTGGAGGGAAGCAGCAGTGTTTGAGGAATCCAGAGCAGGGCATGTGACTATACCACAGCAGAGAGAGCATAGGGAGAGAGTTGTGACAGGAGGGCCAGAGCGCGCAAGGCCTTAGGGCTTGTGACTTTATCCAAGGGTGGAGCTTTAAGTATTGATCACATTTGCTTTTCTGAAAGCTTCCCTTTGGCTGCAGGGTGTAAGGAATTGAGTGCCTGCTAATGGACCAGTTAGGAGGCACTACTCTGGTCCCAGGAAGGAATGACAGGGTCTCTGGTTGGGATGGAGCAGTAGAGAGACAGAGAAGTAGACAGCCTTTAAGAGTAGAGATATAATCTATTGGAGAAGGTAACTTACTGGGTATGAGAGGCAAGAAAGAAGGAAGTGTCAGGGTAAGTATCTCATGAGCTACTGAGCAGACCGTGATGCTCCATTAATGAGGATAGGGACAGGAGGCAACTGTGATTCAGACAGACTATGCAATCTGTTTGAGACACCTGAGAGAGATCCAAGTGGAGATGTTTCTCACACTTCTTTCTCTCATAGAATTAAACCCGATCCCCTGAACACAAAGTGAACAACACCGAGGATGGCAAACACAGATCATCAGCAGTGGAGAGGGCAAGCAGATATCCACACCATCACAGCCAGCAAACACAGCAAGGAGAACACATACTTCATTGCCCCATTTAAAAGTGGAAAAATATTTTAAAGAGACAGGAGATATCTGGGTTCTATTTAAATTTTTTTTTTTTACTAACTGAATTCATCATACCAAGTTCCTCAGTGATTCAACCTTCCTGGTATAATAGAAACAAACAGAATACCTTCCTCCCATAAAACGTTAACTACTAAGGTCTCATGCAATTCAGTTTTTTAAAAAATACAATAAAGAAGCTATACAATGTCAGCACATGAATAAATCACCATAGCATTGTTTAGCTATGAAGTGCTTGTAAGATTCTCCCCGGGGCCTGAAAGCTTTTAAGGAGATGAATAACACCTCCCTTCTCAGGTCCAGTCCCAAGGTGTAACTTGGGGCAGCAGCTTGCGCCAGCAAGATAGCAGAAGCAGGAAGAGAGTCCGCCTGAAGACAAGTACTCCTAAAGATTGAGAAAGAGGCCATCCAGGTACAACATAGCAGTTACGTCAGACTACGACACTTCCTGTTTACAGGAGACTATAAAACCTTTGCCCCGTCCTTACTTGGTGCTGAGGCCATTTTAGGCCTCAGCCCGCCTGCACCCAGGCGCTCATTAAAACAGCATGTTGCTTCACACCACCTCATGTTGTCTGTTAGCGCGCTCTCGGGGTTCGAACCGATACAAGAACCTTGACAGTGCTGAGTGTCCAATAATGACAGGCATGAAGATTTAAACCAAAACATAAGAATGAAAATTACCTATTAATAATAATATGACACTGATTTTCTCTTTCAACCAACAATAAACATAATTTCTCCAACATGGGGCTCAATATTTATATATTTATTCCTTTTCATCCATTCCATTTAGAAATGATTTCCCATTATGGTAACATTTGGCTACTTGGCACGCCTAGGGAAGTAGTTAGCTGCATTTTACCTTAACTGAGGAGTTAGCTTATTTATAAATCAACACTGCTCAGGAAAATGAAGGATACCTGGACCTGATGCAGAAAACTCTTTAGTAGGAATTCACGATTATATGAATTGATAACAATTATGCATTTTAAATAATATTAAAAACCATGTGAATTACAGTATTAAACATACTTTTTTTTTTGAGACTGTCTCACGGTGTTGTCTGGACTGCAGAGCAGTGGCATGATCGCAGCCTCACTACAACCTCCACCTCACAAGCTCAAGTGATCCTCCCACCTCAGCTTCCTGAGTAGCTGGGACTACAGGCGCGGGCCACCACATCCAGCTAATTTTTGTATTTCTTGTAGAAACGGGGTTTTTGCCGTGTTGCCCAAGCTGTTCTCGAACTCCTAAGCTCAAGCAATCTGCTGGCCTCAGCCTTCCAAAGTGTTGGGATTACAGGTGTGAGCCACCATGCCCAGCCAAACATCCTTTTAAAAAACAAGTAAATCCCACAGATGGCTGAGGACTTTAACTAAATAGAATAAACTTAAGATTCTCATCCCGTCCCACTCTCAAATTTATACTGGTAGGAAGCCTCTCTACCTTACATGGTACTGAGGTATTTCACTCCATGAGAGGGGTCTCTGGACGACAGGAAACCTAAACAGTATATTCTGTCACTTTTAAATAACTATGCCTAATTCAGAAAATGACAGAAAACTTAGTCAGTACACTGCATCACTTTTTTTTTTTTTTTTTTGAGATGGAGTGTCGTTCTGTCACCAGGCTGGAGTACAGTGGTGCGATCTCAGATCACTTCAACCTCTGCCTCTCAGGTTCAAGCGACTCCCCTGCCTCAGCCTCCCAAGTAGCTGGGATTACAGGCATCTGCCACCACACTCGGCTAATTTTTTGTATTTTAGTAGAGATGGGGTTTCACCATGTTGGTCAAGACAGTCTTGATCTCCTGACCTCGTGATCCACCCGCCTCGGCCTCCCAAAGTGCTGGCATTACAGGTGTGAGCCACCGCACGTGGCCTGCTGCATCACTTTTTAAAAAATGTAGTTCCTTATCCCACTTTTCATAACATGTGAAGCCTGTGATGTATTTAAAGAAAGGTTTTCCCAGGTGTTATTAAAAATCCTCAGGTACCCAGATAGGCAGCTTTTGGGCACAGGCTGGGAGGCACAGTAGTCCCCCTTATCCAAAGTTTCGCTTTCCGTGGTTTCAGTTATCTTCAGTCAACCATGGCCCAAAAACATGAAGATATTTCGAGAGAAAGCTCACATTCATATAACTTTTATTACAGTTTATTGTTATAATTGTTCTATTTTATTATTGCTGTTAATCTCTTACTGTGCCTAAATTATAAATTAAACGTCATCACATCTATGTACATATAGGAAAAAACAGTACATATAGTGTTCAGTATAGGTGGTCTCAGGCATCCACTAGACATCTTGGAGTGTATCCCTCACAGATAAGGAGGAGCTATTGTAGTTGTGACAAGAGACACTGAAGACTTTCATAGGTGGTTAACGTCAAGCGCATGGATTACTTTCATTTCAGTTTACTGTCACAAAACTTTTTTAAATTCAATAAACAGATTCACTCTGACCTAATATTTATTATGCATCAACTCTGTGCCTAGAATTATTTTAGATCTTTTCCATGTATGTTGCTAATTATACATTTACTAAATATTAATAGAAAATCTTCTAAAGCCCTCTTTTGTTGACATCATGTGCCCAGTTACAGTTAAGAAAGAAATACGTTTATGCCAATCATTTAACCATCATCTCTACTTGGAAAAATCCGAATTACAAAGCACAGCTTTCACTGACCTGGGAAGGAGATCTACTTCTACTACAGAATGGATTGCATGAGTAGAAAAACCGGAAAGTTTCCCAGACGCTCCTAAAGTTATTGTTTGACTATTGTTTTTGTTGGGGTGAATTAATAGCCAACAAGGAACTGAGCAAAGTATTTTAAAATCAGCCAAAATATTTATTGAATGAATGAAGGGCCAGACACCTTGTCTGCTGGCTCTCTTTGGCTTTCCTCGTCAGAAGTCTGTAACATCCGTAAGGCTGCATTTCCTCATAGAAAGCTTTTAATAATTCCTATATTCTGCACTATCCTTATACTTCCTATATCTGGCATTTTCTTTTAGCTTAAGTTTACCTTTTTTTTAAAGAATAATCTTCCTTGTGTCTAAGGTGGAGTAAGTGGTTACTTCCCTTCCCCTGTCCACAGTTAAGGAGGCTCAATCACTGCTTCAACGTTGGGAGTGTCTGGAGGCACACGGAACTTCTACGGTGCTAATCTGGTAATACTGTAACTCTTTTGATGCCAACAGCCCCTAAATGGAAGCTAAGAATGTGAGATGGCATCCCCAAGTGAAATATCAAAAGCTGCTCACTGGGGCTGTCAATAATGTCTGTTCATTTTGGGATAGAGTGATTATGGTAAGGGAAAGGGAGCTGAATTTGGAAGGGTGTAAAGAAGACCTAAAGTAGGTGAAAGACATCAGCTATTGCCACTCTGCAAAGAGTTTTCACCTTTAAATGATGGTTGAGATATGGCATTTTACAGCTTTCTTCCTAGATTGTAATCAAGTTTCCTAAGACAATGTGAACCAAATTTCTTTTTATTTATACTTATTTCTAGTATACTGCTGTGGGGCTCAAAAAGGTTTTTAGTAAGTAAGGTAAGAGGGAACTGGAACTACTAAGAGATTCATTATTAAAATTTCTAAGAATTAAATGGGTCCACATTCAGATACACAAATCAACACATGCTAAAGACAAACATGATTTGGATAATCTACTACTTTGCTTTAGCCAGTCAGTCCTTTTCCACTTGTGAAAATAACCAAGTATTTTCTATATTCAGGAATACCAGACATCAGGAAGTGAACTAAGAGAATAAAAATGTAGTGGCGAAGGAAAGAGTCAAAAACTAAAAACAGATCAAATACATCAGGAAATGGAAAAAACAAATAATTTTCCCTATTTTTTAGTCCCTCTAGCAGAAATTAAATCTCTTTTATTGCTAGATCTAACTGAGAAAGAAATTTGTGTAGGTCGATTGGCTGCCAATTTAAGACAAATAGTATAATATTTTTTAAGTATCATCCCAACCATGACTGCATTCTGAGCTTCACAAGCCATTAAGAAAATCTCTAATTGTTCTTAAAAAATAGCTGTCCTCAATCTCTTCAATAAATGGTGTTAGGAAAACTAGATATCCATATACAGAAGAACGAAAATATAACTTTATCTCCCCTCTTAAAGAAGAATCAATTAAAAATGGATTGAAGGCTTAAACATAAGACCTGAATCTATAAAGCTACTAGAAGAAAACACGAGAAAAGCTCAATGACACTGGTCTGGGCAGTGATTTCTTGGATATAACCTTAAAAGCAAAGAGCAAAACCAAAAAAAAAAAAAAGAGCAAAACCAGACAAATGGGATTGCATCAAACTAAAAAGTTTCTGCACTGCAAAGGAAACAATTAATGGAGAAAAGAGAAAACCTACAGATTGGGAGAACATACCTACAAATTGTACTTTGGAAAGGGACTAATATTCATAATATACAAGAAACTCGAACTACTCAATAATAAGAAAACAAATAAACTATCTATTTAAAAATGGGCAAAGGACTTGAATTGATATTTCTCAAAAGAAGATATACAAGTGACCAACACATATGAAAAACTGCTCATCTCTAATAATAAGAGAAATGCAAATTAAAACCATAATGAGGTATCACCTCATACCTATTAGACTGGCTATTATCAAAAAAATGAGATAAGAAGTGTTAGAGATGATGTGGAGAAAAGGGAACCCTTGTACACTGTAGGTGGTATTATAAATTATACAGCCATTTTGGAAGACAGTATAGAGTTCTTCAAAAAACTGAAAACAGAAGTACCTTATGATCCAGCAATCCCACTACTGGATATATACATACCCAAAGGAATTAAAATCACTATGTCAAAGATCAGTCTGCACTCTCAATCACTGCACCATTATTCGCAATAGCCAAGATATAGAAACAATCTAAGTTTTCATCAACAGAAGAATAGATTTTTAAAATGCGAAATATATATATAAAACAGAATACTATTTAGCTTTTATTTTAAAAAATAGGAAATTCTGTCATTTTTGATAACATGCATGAACCTAGAGGACATTATGCTAAGTGGAATAAGCCAGGCAGAGAGAGACAAATACCACATGACCACACTTACATGTGGAATCTAAAAAAAGTCGAACTTAATAGAAGTAGAGAGTAGATGGTGGCTACCAGAGGCTGGAGACCAGGGGAGGACTGGATGGGGAACGGGGAGGTGCTGGTCAACATGTACAAAGTTTCAGTTAGAGAGGAAGAAAAAGTCACAGCAGGGTGACTACAGTTATTAATAATGCTTGCATATTTCAAAATAGCTAAAGGAGCTATTTGTTTTTGTTTTTTATTTGTGTTTGTGTTTTTGTTTTTCCAGAAACAGGGTCCCACTCTGTTGCCCAGGCTGGAGTGCAGTGGTGTAATCATAGTTCACTATAGCTTCAAACTCCTGGGCTTGAGCAATCCTCCCACCTCAGCCTCCTGAGTAGCTAGGACTACAGGTGCGTGCCACAACACCAGTTAATCTAAAAGAGACGATTTTAACTGTCCTTATCACAAAGAAACGATAAATATTTGAGGTGAGATATGCTAATTACTCTGATTCGACCAGTCCACAATGTATATATGTATCGAACATCACACTGTACCCCATAAATATAATTATTTGTAAATTAAAAATAAAACAAGAAAAAAAGGAAAGTGGCTGTCCTCTAGTTCAATCTTGCTCATTTAAGCAGTAAACAGTTTCTCTAAATGTCTATTAATATGACATTTCAAAAAAGTGAAAGAAAAACTAAGCTTATTTATAAATAATATTATTTGCAAATCTTTACTTAAGCCTCACATCTTCTGTGAATAAGATTTGAAACTAAATAATGTGTGATTGAATAACTAAAACTACTAATATTCTTATTTTAAAATTCCAGGAAATACTTTGTCTCAAGATTTTGCTTATAATTCGTCTAAGTTTCAAAAGTCAAGGGTTTGGCCAGCGTGGCCAGTATATTTGGCAGAGACAGGGCTGAGGATTCGGCTGGATCACTGGGCTGGTGGTGGGGCCAGGGTAAGGATTCCACTGGTGCAGCTGGGTTGTCCAGCAGGGGAGGGGTCTAGGAAGTGGCCTGCATGGCAGGGGGAGTGGAAATTGGTGACATACAGGAAGACTGAGAAAATAAGTATATATGTTGAGGATAATGGGAGCCCAAGTTTCTTCCTACCACAGAAAGAAATTACAAATATGAAAGAGGGAAGGTTAAAGTAAACCCCACGGTGTTAGATTGAAATGGTAAATATCAATATGGTACCTATCAATAAATAGACAAAGAAACAGATGTAGACATATGTATGTGTGTGTGTGCATTCCCCAACCCCCTTCCTAGCTCTGTTTGCTTAGAAAGTGTAAGAGCAATGACACACCAATGGCAACAACCATATCTACCACCCAGTTCTTGATTTCCAAATGCTATACTAAAGGAAACGGCTGAATCCATAATGGAGACACAGAAAATACAAGATGAACCTGGACTATCTTTATGAGCCAGAAAATAAGGAAGTTCTCATAGAATGACAGATATGTCCAAAGGATACTGCAGCCAGCTGAAACGGACCTCCACTATCCAAATCTGGGATAGTTTATTGTGGAAAATAAGGAGAATCAATTCAGTTGTTGACTATCTGTTCTCAGTCTTCGCTGTGTGGTATACAGCTTTTACCCTGACCAGCCTTCTAGGAGACACATACCATTGATTACAAGGGAGATCAGACTAATGGGAATGAACTGGCACAAATTCATCACCACAAATGAACAAACAGCTCAAATCTGTGCTCTTCTGACAGTATGATCATTTGTTTAAAGTACCTAATATGTAGATGCCTACATATCACCACATATGTATATATTTTGCTAATAAGCTTCCTCTTTGGACACAGAGAAGCAACACATTTATTTATGCTTTGAGTACTTTATTATGTCAAGGTACTAACAGTTTGGATGTAGAGACAAATAGTTTCAATTGCTAATGCATTAAAAAACATTTTTTCTAAGTTTTATTTTTAATATCAGCTAAAGAAAAAAATTTTTTTCTGGGAAATAACTTGTAAAACATGGTATCAATTAAGTTGGTCTTAAATTTTCCCTTTCTCAAATCCTGACTAATCTGACTAATCTGACAAAGATTAATCACTTAGGGAAGAAAAATATTTTTCACTGTTAAAAATCTGTGGTTAAGAGTTAGTTTGACTTTTAAAAATAATTTTCATATTGAAACAATTTCAAACTTAAAAGTTGTAAGAAGACCATTAAAAACTCCTAAATTTCATTCAGATGAATGCCCAATTGTTAATGTTCTCAAATTTGTCTTATTCTCATATACATGTATGTGTGTATGTAGACCTATAACATATATATACATACAGATCTATTTCACTCGTTCATACAGATTATAATAATCTATTTGTGTGATCAACCAACTAATTTTAAACACAGAATGATACATGATTTTGTTCTTCAAATGATGCTTCATCAAGTTAGGAAAGGTACCTGCTGGTCTAAAAAAGATGGAGGTTTCATTTTGTCTTGGTTTTAGATTTGGTGGCCAAATCGCACTATTACACACTAGTCCAGTAGCCAAACTGTCTATGGAAGTTAGACAGGCAAAGATAAGTGGAACAGAAAATAAGTCAGTCAAACAGGGCATGGTGAGGGCTGTGAGAAGCATGAGCCCTGTATAAAGTAAGCAGCTGTTAACTCTAGCAGACGGTTCCTATTCTGAAATATGAACCAAGTTGTGCCAGAACTTCCAATTTTTCTTTCTTTCTTTTTTTTTTTTTTGAGATAGAGTCTTACTCTGTCACCCAGGCTTGAGTGCAGTGGCGCGATCTTGGCTCACTGCAAGCTCCGCCTCCCAGGTTCACGCCATTCTCCTGCCTCAGCCTCCCGAGTAGCTGGGACTACAGGTGCCCGCCACCACACTCGGCTAATTTTTTGTATTTTTAGTAGAGACGGGGTTTCACTGCGTTAGCCAGGATGGTCTTGATCTCCTGACCTCCTGATCTGCCCGCCTCGTCCTCCCAAAGTGCTGGGATTACAGGTGTAAGCCACCACGCCTGGCCCAGAACTTCCAATTTTTCAAGAAAAGCTGGAAATATGTATTTTAAAAGGATGTTATCCTATTTTAAAACCAAACTAATGTTTACAAATTATGAAATTGGTTTGGGAAAAAAATCATTTATAGCTTATATACATCGCACTACCAGCTGACAGGTGTAATAATCATTCCCAGTTAATTTCTGGTCATGACTAATCTGAAAGTTCTAACACCATAAATAGGCAATACACACTTTGCAAAACAATGAAAAAAAATGACCCTAACCCCAAGGATCCTGCAGTCAATTCTCTTGCAAAGGAAGTGATGCCATATAAACTACACTCTTGCTGGCTAGGATTGATTCCATATTACAAAACAACATCTGCAAAGCAGAGCTTTTAAAGGAATCTTACAGAGTAGTCCCACTTATAAAGAATCTAATCCAAACACAGTAATTACCAGGAAATTTGTAATGATTCAAGAGAACAAAGACTTTTGTTTTTAAATTTTTTAAATTGTTTTAAAAAAGAACACAAGCAAGGAAGTTCCCTTTGCATTCAAAGGCTGAATGGAAGATTTATCTAGTAATACTAGTATTTATATGCAGTCATCCCTTGATACCAGAGGAGAGTTGGTTCCAGAACCTCTTGTGGATAGCAGAATTCTTGGATGCTCAAGTTCCTGACATAAAATGGCATAGTATTTGCATATAACCTATGCACATCCTCCTGTATACTTTAAATCATCTCCAGATACTTATAATGCCCAATACTATGCAAATGCGATGTAAACAGTTGTTATACTATATTTTGGGGGAATGATGACCCAAAAAAGTCTGTACATGTTCAGTACAGATGTAGATTTCCGAATACTTTCTATTAGCAGTTGGTTGAATCCACAGATGCAGGACACATAGATATAGAGGGCTCTAATAGTATGACTAACACTAACTAGTATGACTAGGGTTTACTTTGGAGTTTACAGGAATATACTAAAATTATTAATAAAACTGATGCAATTTCTATGTTTAAATATTGTCCTTTAAGAACTATTTGAAGACCCACCATCTCCATAAGGCTTTTCTTGACACCTCTAGCCTGGAGTGATCTTTCTCCCTCCACTGGACTTTCAGGACAATTACTGTCTCTACAATTTATTTGCCAATTAATTGGATGTTGCACTGGGGCATCTCATCTATTACCCTTTTAAGCAATTAAATGTTTCACTGCTATCTAGTATTTTAAATGCTTCTACATTTGTTTATATTCTCTAATAGTTCCTAGAACAGTGTTATTTCAAGGGTTCCAGTCTGCAAACTCTCTGTTGCTTGGTCTGTGATAAGTAAGGAAATAAAGAGTTTAGTAACTTTTACGACAATTTGACATTACAGTGGCAGCCAAGAGCAGGATTAGTGGACTCATTTTATTCAACAAAGTATAGAGAAGTCTGGATGCTATCAAACTCACATGGTGAGGTTGCATGATGAGGTCCTGTATGATACAAGCTGGATTAGTCACACACAGTCTGACCATGTTACAAAGTGTCATATTTAAGGGTATTATACAAACTCTTAACTCAAAATATTATTTGCATTGTATTAAGAGGTAGGGCCTTTGGGAGGTGATTAGATTATGAGGGTTCTACCCCCATGAATAGAATTAGTGCTCTTATAAAAATGGCTTGAGGGAGCTTGCTTGCCCCTTCTGTCATGTAAGGACACAGCAAAAAGGCACCAGCTATGACGAATGGATCCCAACAGACACCAAATCTGCTATCAATATCTTGACCTTGGACTTTCCAAATTCCAGAACTGTGAGCAATACATTTCTGTTGCTTATAAGTTGCTGAGTTTAAGGTATTTTGTTATAGCAGCCCAAACAAAGTAAGACATTAGGGAAATAAAAAGTACATTATTTATTTTTAATCCTAATTTGGTTTCACGCCTAATCCTTTGCAAAATAAGCTTTATGGACTCCTTTGTCTCCAAAATACATGTATTTTCTGAGTGTACAGTCATTGCAAACCAAATTACGGTGAAGGAAGCAGGTTCAGAGAAATGAAGACCAAAAGAGATTGTACTAGCTGTTACTCGGAGGTGTGATTTCCTCAAACATATTGAGTTGGGTTTTGAAGCCAAAACTGATGGAGAAGTGTGTTATTGGCAGAGATGACTAATGAAGCAATCAAACCATCAAAATTAGACACCATTTATATATAAAACAAACATTACTTCAAGGCCAAAATAATTCTCTGAAAAAAAAAATGATAGCTTTAAAAGCTGACGTTTACAGGATAGTCTAAACCCTGTTTAAGGCAGCTCATTCAGGTTGGGCTGGTTCAAAGAAGCACTGCTCTTGGATCTGATTTCTGGAAGAGCTTTTTCAAAGATTACGTGTTCCTTCCTAGAGTTACTCCCTGATAGACAAAGGACCTCAAGCCACATCTTTAGGGCTTTTCACCATCTTTATTTTCAGGTTATCTGCAACTTCAATGAATAAACTGCCTTCTGGGGTTTGATGAGAGGTAAAAGTTCATGATTATAAAAGTAACCTTATGGCCAGGTGCGGTGGCTCACGCCTGTAATCCCAGCACTTTGGGAGGCCCGGGTGGGCGGATCACAAGGTCAGGAGATTGAGACCATCCTGGCTAGCACGGTGAAACCCCGTCTCTACCAAAAATACAAAAATATTAGCCAGAAGTGGTGGCACACACCTGTGGTTCCAGCTACTCGGGAGGTTGAGGCAGAAGAATCACTTGAACTCAGGAGGCGGAGGTTGCAGTGAGCCAAGATCGCGCCACTGCACTCCAGTCTGGGGGACAGAGCCAGACTCTGTCTCAAAAACAAACAAACAAACAAAAACAAAAAAAAGTAACCTTATCACACCATACCTAAGGTGTTATGTTGTTTTTCAATTAGAGTTTAAATGTATTTTTTAAATGTATATTTAATATGTATCCCATTTGTAAATTAGAATGTTTAGCTTTGTAGAAATAGTCATTAATCTGTGAAAAGTGAATCTTCAGCCTCAACTTCCCGGGCTCAAGTGATTCTCTCACCTCAGCCTCCTAAGTAGCTGGGGACTACAGGGGCATGCCAGCATGCCCAGCTAATCTTTTAAATTTTAAAAAATTTTTCACTAGAGACAAGGTCTCACTATGTTACCCAGACTGGCCTTGAACTCCTGAGCTGAAACAATCCTCCTGCCTCAGCCTCCCAAAGTGCAGGTATTACAGGTATGAGCCACCATGAATGGCCAAACCTCCACATTTTGAATGTCTAAAGAGATTAATAATAAATCTTTCTAGTAAGGATTATGTCATCTGTTACTATGTTTTTATAGCTCCAAGGGTGTTTGGCTTTCCAAGGTGTTGCTAGCCTGTTCCTTGCTTGTTCACCATGAATGAATTACTTATTTCTTTGCCTGCCCTTTAGTTCCAGCATATTCAGGAAAGGAGTGGTGCAGAGTAAATAGTGAATGGCATTTCCTATTTTATAAAACTGGCAACACGTAAGCCTTAACTAAATAACATAGGATGTATAAATAAAAATGTAGGTGAATTTGGCAATTCTCTTTGGTCTATACATATTATATACACACATAAATAGGCTATAAGTTAATTTCACTTAAGGTGAAATAACAGTTGCACAACTCAGATTTCTCAAACTTGAATTTATTTTCATGGAGGATTTCACAAAGTCAATTTAAACCAGATTGGAAAAAACTCACAAAAATTAATACACAATGATCCTACTATTTTAATATGTATGAATAAAAGGTAAAGACTATACTATAGTGTTTAAAGCAGTTTAAACACTTTATTACGGTAAAAATTACAGTAAAAATATTTAAACAGGGTAACCTTAGTTCCACTCTCTAGAGGTTCCTATTGTTAACTTATATATTCTTCCATAAAACTTTATGTTCCTATACCCTATGTATATACATATTTAAAACAAAATTATATATATGTAAAATATACACTGTATCTTATGTGTCATATTATATTAATATATCTTGTCTGTATGTGATATATATCATATAATCTGATCTACATGTTTTTCTCAATTAGGATGTCTTAAGTACTAAAGGTAACATTAGCAGTAAATAGTAAAGCAGGCTTATATTCCAAACATTTCATCTGTTCTCCCGCACTTCTGCGGGAGTTAGGCAAGGCCATGCTATTAGCTCTGCCCGACAGGGTGTGACAGGGTGTGGGATACACACACACTTCTGGGCCAAAGCACAGAAAAGCTGGTGTGCACATGCTTTGGTGACTGAGGAACCTCTATGTTTGAGATGGCAGAGCCACAAGATCAAAGCAGCTTGCATGCTCAGTGATTGCCTGGAGAGTCCCCTGGATTCACAGAAAAGTTTATGTGAGTGAGAAATAAGCCTTTCTTACATTAAAGCCACTGAGACTTTGGGGTTGTTTGTAACTCTAGCATAACCTACCCTATCTTAATCAGCAACCCTTTCACATTACCATATTTGCATACCTCATTTTCCTAAATAACAGCATAGATATGTTATAATTGAGACGTCAGCCCCTATTGATGTACTTTTAGGTTGCTCCTGCTTTTGTGGTTGCTATTTTTACTATAAACAATGTTATCATTAACATCACCTTACCCACAATTTTCCTAACCCAAACAAGCATTTCTGTGGGGGAAGATTTCTTCAAGTGAGAACTGATGGGTCACAGAATACTAAATTTGATGTTTTGGAAGGCCAAGGTGGGAGGATTGTTTGAGGTCAGGAGTTCAAGATCAGCCTGGGCAACATAGTAAAACCCTGTCTCAAAAAAATTTAAAAATTACCCAGGCATGGTGGTACATGCCTGTGGTCCTAGTTACTCAGGGGGCTGAGGCAGGAAGATTGCTTGAGCCCAGGAGTACGAGGCTGCAGTGAGATATGATCATGCCACTGCACTCCAGCCTGGATAAGAGCCTGTCTCTTTAAAAAAAAAAAAAGTAAATTTGAAAGAAATATTTAAGTAATACGTTGATAATCAGAATTCAAAAGATATAAAAGGAATGCAGTAAAAGGTTTCCCTCACACCTTATCCCAGAACTTCCAGTGCTTTTATCCGACTATAACCAATGCTATCGATTTCTAATGTATTCTGAGCACTATGAATGGAATATTTGTGTCCCACCCCCTGCCACGCCAAAATTCATACATTGAAATCTAACTCCTAATGTGATGGTATTTGGAGAGGGGGCCTTTGGGGTTAACCAGGTCATCAAGGGTAGAGCCCAAATGAATGAGACTAGTGCCCTTACAGGAAGAGGCCACAGAGCTAACATACTCTTTTTCCACCATGTAATAATACAATGAGAGGGTGGCAGTCTGCAACCCAGCAGAGGTCACTCACAAAAACTCAACTATGTCAGCACCCTAATATTGGACTTCCTGGCCTCCAGAACTGTGAGAAATAAATTTCTGCCATTTATAAGCTACCTACTTTATGATATTTTGTTAGAGCAGCCTGAAAGACCAAGACACTGAGAAATTTTGTATGCAAATTTTATGCCTTTAGGTATAGCCATATGTATATGTGTAAATACGTGTACGTATATGTACATATAAATACACAAATGCACATGTATATGTATATTTAGGGTAGATTTGAGAGATATTTCCAAATTGTATCTCAAAGAAAATGCCTGCTCTCCCACACCCTCCTAGGGCTGTTTTTATTCATTTTTATTTTTGATAAAAAAGAAAAAAAAAACTGTCACCCATCCTGGAGTGCAGTTGTGCAATCATAGCTCACTGCAGCCTCAAATTCCTGAGCTCAAGCAATCATCCCACCTTAGCCTCCTGAGTTGCTAAGACTACAGGCATGTGTCACCACACCCAACTAAATTTTTTTGTTTTTTATTCTGTAGACATGGGGGTCTTGTTATGTTGCCCAGGCTGGTCTTGCACTCCTGGCCTCAAGCAATGTTCCCCACTTGGCCTTCCAAAGTGTTGGAATTACAGGCATGAGCCACTGTATCTGGCCTAGGCTTTTTTTTTTTTTCTTTTTCTGAGACAGAGTCTTGCTCTGTTGCCCAGGCTGGAGGGCAGTGGCGTGTTCTTGGCTCACTGCAACCTCCACTTGCTGGGTTCACACGATTCTCACGCCTCAGCTTCCCAAATAGCTGGGATTACAGGCATGTGCCACTATGTCTGGCTGATTTTTGTATATTTGGTAGAGACAGGGTTTTACCATGTTGACCAAGCTGGTCTCAAACTCCTGGCTTCAAGTAATCAGGCTGTCTTGGCCTCCCAAAGTGCTGGGATTACAGGTGTAAGCCACTGCGCCCAGCCATTGGGCTGTTTTTAAAATAACGGGCACTCAAGCAGTGTTTCTGTGCTCCGCAATAATAGCAACTGCTTATACTTGGACAGGCCTTTTGCATCATCTTATTAGAAGGGGTCCAACTATAATTGTCAGGTGAGCTAATAATCTATATAGTATTTGCAGTACAAATTCACAATGATCAATGATCTGCTTCTCTAAAGACAGGCAAAAACTAATTAATGCTTCCTCTATACCTAAAGGCATAGGGAAAGGGCTAAGTAAAGGGTGAAGGGAAAAGGTGACCTTGAGAGGCATGAGCAGGAAGCAGCCAGGAGAATGATGTGGCTGAAAGGTGTACGTGAACACTGGGGAGAAGTGGCGAAGGGGAGGAAGTAGTGGGTAGCCAGAGTCAGGAACCAATGTGACAAGGGACTATATATGAAGGGTGAGGAAGCTGCAGAGAAGAGCACCCAGGCTGCAGACAGGGAGGCTGAGAAAGGGAGGAGAGAGTAGGTGGCAAGAGAAACAGAAGAGCAGATACAAAGAGTTCTAACGGTGACCCTGAAGTTCAGAGTTCACAGACTCAGAAAAGGTACAGATGGTTGGGTGTCCTGTGTCAGAATGTGCTGGAGGATTTCCCCTGGTAATTTAGGTCTAAATAGCAAATGATTGAAAATTCCTGATCTCTGTTTCTCATGTTTATACTTTTGGGGAACCATAAGGTTAAGTCTGTAACTTTTTTTTTTTTTTTTTTTTTTTTTGTGAGACAGAGTCTTGCTCTATTGCCCAGGCTGGAGTGCAATGGCATGATCCTGGCTCACCACAATCTCTGCCTCCTGGATTCTAGTGATTCTCCAGCCTCAGCCTCCCGAGTAGCTGGGATTACAGGCACCCACCACCATGCTCGGCTAATTTCTGTATTTTTAGTACAGACGGGGTTTCACCATGTTGGCCAGGCTGGTTTCGAACTCCTGACCTCAAGTGATCTGCCTGCCTCGGCCTCTCATAGTGCTGGAATTACAGGCATGAGAAGTCTAACTTTTAATATGCCTTTAAATAACTCTGTCCACTTACCACAATTTCCTGGGCTTAGGATAAAACTATTCTGTTTGAGGAGTTGTCTTTTTTTTGGTAATTTAATATTTATGAGTCTTTTAAAAAGTAGATTAAATTATTTGGCCTTTTAAATTCTGAATTAATTTTAATGGGTTTAGGTTATTTGCCTTATGGCATTACACTGAAACCTTGGCAGACAGCAATTGCAGCAACAGCTTCACCAAAAGTGAGTGTATTCCTTAAGAAGAGAGGGAGAAGGCTATCAGCCTGAGAGGCACCAAAGGATGAGGAAGACTTGAAAAAGACTGGGAGATACCATCAATAATGAAGAAAAGAGGAAGGAGCAGTTTCTGCTCTCAAAAGGGCATCTACATTTCCAGTTCAGACATTTCTTCCAACTGCCTATAGGATATTTCAACTAGGATGTCTCACTAGGCATCCCAGACTCAATGCATTTAAAACATAACTCAAGTAAACCTCTACCAGTCAAACCTACTCATCCTGTTGTCTTCCTCATCTCCATGAATGGCTATCCACTTAGCCAAAAAGAAACTGGAAATCAAGTGAGGCCTTTCTTCCCCTCCCTATGTCCAGTCAATGAGGATGCATGCTGCATCTCCCAAATCCATCCCCCCTACTGCAGCCTCAATCCTTGGTCTGAGTTGATTTTCTACAGTACTTACTACCTAGTTTCCCTAACTTCAATGTGACTACTAATTCTTCTTCATTTTTATATCTTTTACTTCTAATCATGAAATATTTCAAACCTTATAGTAGACACTGTATGCCCTCTACCCACATTTACCTCCCAACCCTCTTTTTTTTTTTTTTTTTTTTTTGCCAGGAGGGCTCTGATGCTGTTCAGGTGTTCATCCCGCACCCAGCCATGTGCTCCAGAAATGGAATGCTATCCCCAGCTCCAAGAGAATGGATCTTGGTTAGTCTAAACTAAAGCTGGGAATTCCAGTCCTCTTGTCATTGATGAGATTAGGAAGCTTTTCTTGGATCTGAGTAAAGATGTGGGGCAATCCTTTTTGAAAGCTGTCATATGCACATGTTGCCTGAGTTTTCATCTTGAGTTGAGGAGAGCCAGTCTAAAAGGACAAGTCAAAATGCTGAGGAAATGGAAGGCACATGGGTCCTTGAAAACATAAGTGAGCAACTGAATTATCCAACCCAGGACCCGTTCTACTGCTACACTTCTTGTTATGGGAGAGAAATAACTTTCCTTGTAGTTTAAGTCACTTTTATTTGGGTTTTTCTATTACTACTTGTAGCCAACACATTCTGCTACAAAAAGAGATAAGCTTGCCTTAACAGGGAAGTTGATAAGTTTAGTTTTGAATTCTGAGTTTGAATTTACTTTTCCAAATGGAAACAACATCAAAGGAAGGATGAGAGGACAGGAATGCAGAGATTCAAGAATTGGTACAGAAGGGATATTGAGGGCTATACAGAAGTGGCTGAAGTCATCAGGTATGATTATGACTCAAAATGGCAAACAATTATTCAGTGTTTTTTATGTGCTAGGCACAGTTTCAAATGTACTACAAGAATTATCTCTTTTATTCTCACAGTTCTAAGAGTTCCTCTTCCTATTTTACATATGGTAAAAAATGAGGACAAGAGAGGTCTAGTAACTTGCAAAAGGTTACAAAGGTCAGGGGTGACAGAGCCACAGTTCAAACCCAGCAGTCTGACAGCAGAGTAAATGCTCTTAACTCTTTATGTTGTGTTACCTACGCTTAAGTTAGAGGAAGTCAGAATGAAGCACGAGAGTAATAAGCCTTCCAAGTGAGGGAACTGGAGAGATAAGTAGAGTACCAGGTCAAGGTGAGGAGTACTGACCTTGAGATATAGCCTGTGGGGTTCTGGGTAGGACAACGGAGAGGACTGCAGAAGTTCCAGCAGACACTGGGCACCAACTTCACCTGCTGCACAGTTTTGCTTAGAAACAGCAGCATGTTATAACACATTCAGCTTCCTTGCCTTAACAAAGCACTAAGTCACTTACAAATAGGAAAATAATATTTATTGAGTACCTACAAAATGCCAAGCACTAGACTAGGTAGAGACTTTATATGTATATGCCATTTAATTCTCACAATCACCTTAACCATAATGGCGACATTAACGTTTCATGAACAATTTTGCCAAGCAAATATAACTTATATACATGGAGTCATCCACACCCATCATCCCATCCATTGGCAAATCTTGTTAGTTCAATCTTCAACAACTATCCAGCATTCAATCATTTCTCCTATAAACGGTCTTCACTGATGATTTCCCAATATGTGAAAAGATACTCTGGCACTGACTTCAGTCTCTTCTTTATTAAATCCTCAAATATCACTCTACAGCCAAGTCTGAAAAAAGACTAGGTTCTTACACAACCTATTACTCATTCATCTAACAAATATTTTTTGTGCTAAGCAGTATGCCATGGGCTTAGATACAATGGTGATCAACATAACTATGGTCTGTGTTCCTCCAGACAGCCCAGTAGGTGATGCAGACAAGTAAAAGGAAAATGTAACAAAGGAGCTATTAGAGGAAATGCAGGGAGATATATTACAGTACAAATGAAAGGCAGTTAACCCAGACCTCAAGGACTAAGAATGTGATCTCAGAAGTAACATCTAAGTTGAAAACTAAAGAATGGGTAGGAATTATTGAGGCGATGGGGTGGAGGAGGAGGAGTGGGAAAGAGTAGTGTGCTACATGGAGATCTCAGCAGGAACAGAGGCTGAGAGGCTTCAGAAAGAAAAAAGCATGTTTAAAGGATGGAAAGAAGTTCAGTAAGCCTGGAGCACAAGGCACAGAAAAGACAGTAACAGTAAAGGAAAGGAAAAATAGAGAGAAGAGAGGAGAATTAATTGTTGATGATGCAAGGACCTTCCAAGTCATGTTAAGAAGTTTTGGCTACAGCATGGAAGTCTTAAGATTGGAGCTATGGAGACCAGTTAAGAGACAGCTGCATCCATGGGACGCTTGATAGAAACCTACGCTAGAGCATGGTGGTAGTCACACTCAAAAGATATTTAGGAGACTCAATTGACCTCATCTGGTGATTGACCAGATGGGAGTGGAGATGGTGAGGACAGACATGAATCAAGAATAACTAGATTTCTGCCATGGGCATTACGTGGAAGGTTTAATACAAACTAGCTTTCACATGTTGATAACTTTCTCAAGGCAGCAACACTTTTTAGAAAGGTGACCTGCCAGAGTTCAAGTCAGCCATATAAAAAACACTTCTCGCCAGGCGCGGTGGCTCACGCCTGTAATCCCAGCACTCTGGGAGGCCAAGGTGGGCGGATCATGAGGTCAAGAGATCGAGACCATCCTGGTCAACATGGTAAAACCCTGTCTCCACTAAAATTACAAAAACTAGCTGGGTGTGGTGGCACGCACCTGTAGTCCCAGCTACTCAGAAGGCTGAGGCAGGAGAATCACTTGAACCCGGGAGGCGGAGGTTGCAGTAAGATGAGATCGCACCACTGCACTCCAGCCTGGCGACAGAGCAAGACTCCGTCTCAAGAAAACAAAAACAAAAACAAAAACAAAAAACACTTCTCTGTTAACATTCTAAATTTATCCCTTTTTTTTTTCCTACTGCACTTATAAATAAGAGCAAATGCTCAATGAATTTGTAAGCACAGAAACCATATAAATGACCTTATAAAATGGTGTGAGAGGAAGGAGGATAATGAAGGGCCTCCTTAATCAGAGTAGCCATTTGTTGGCTGTTAAAAGAAGAGACATGTAATTTGGAGTAACGAAAGCAAGACAAAGAATTAGCAGACTATTTTAAATGAAAACATGTCTCTTCTAAGCAGTATGCATTACAAATAAGACATAAATTAATCATTGTTGAAAATTTAAATATTCACACTGGAATTGCTGTATTATCTATTAGAAGTTGCCTGAGTAATGCTAATTGCAATTACAGATAAACTCCAAACTTTCAGTGGCTTTACACAAGAAGTCGATTTATTACCCATACATTAGTCCAATACAAACGTTTCTGTGGGGAGGGAGTGGGCCTTTGCTCCATGCAACTGTTCAGTGACATGTCTGACAAAAATGCTTCCATCTTCAACACATGACTTCAAGTTGCCTTGCGCATCAACAGCCAGCCAGCAAAAGGGGCAGAGAATGAAGAATCACTTGTGGGAGGCTTTTATGAGTTAGACCTAGAAGTGTCTAGACCTCAAAAATTCCACTAATGAGTACTCTGTCACATGACACATAACTGCAAGGGAGGATGTGCCCCCAAAGAACAGGAAACACATTTTGGTGAATCATTAGCAGTCTGTTATGGATGGTAAAATCCTGAAGACAAGATATATGACTTACTCACCTTTACAGAGCTTAACAGTATCTTGAAGAAAATAGGCACTCAAGGCTCAAATATAAATCTGTTGAAAAAATACTTAATGAAAAAATTATCTCATAAGAGATCCATTTTGCTACATAAACTACTGCTAAAATACATAAACTGCAGGAAAAAAGATTTTCTGGCTCTTGACTTATAGAAGTTGCCCATTTCAACCTGAATTTTCCTTATTTACCAGGAAGACACCAAAAATATTGTGGTAGAAGAAACCATTCCAAACTTGTGGCTCAAGAATTGTGAGAACTATTTCTAAAGTATGGAAAAATATCAATGATAATGACTTAAATATTTTCAATTTTCATGTTGGCTCTTATTCTCATAATTTTTTTAAAAGCATAGTTATTACGCTTAAGTCCAATCCTGGTCAGGCAGCCCTCTTCCCTCTCATAGATTTGCCAATGAGAACAGGAGGCCTAAAGAGCACACGCTTTGGCAAAAGAGAAACAAACAAGAAAGCATGCTGGCTCTGAATTCCGTTGGCCTCAAAGTGACACATCACTCTGTGCAGAGTTCATTCGCCAACACCACAGGTTAGTCCTGTGGTCCCCACCTAACTGCAAGCTAGGTAGGAAATGTTGAGAAGGACAAGGTAAGTGATTACCGTCTCTGCCACACCTGTATAGACCACACGCCCCAGTTTCTAGGTACATTTCCTATGTAAATTTCGGGGTTGTATTCTCTCATACAAATTAGTTTCTTGTAAGTTTGTTTACTAGTATCAATAACTGAGAATCAAGATGATAAAATTAAATTTCTGGGCTTATAAACAAATCCTTTATTCATGGTAACCCAGTAGCAACTAACTGATCTGAAAACCAGTGGGAAGTAGCCAGTTGATTCTTCTCAATATCTCTCAGCTACAATATCCTAAACAAGGAATCCATTCATCTATCAGTCAATAAATATTTATCGAGAATGTCTGTGGGTCTAGTGTGATGTTTAACACTACGTTAAGCGTCTGGGAGTGAAAAGGGCACATTTGGTTCCTGCCCTGATCAAACTTAGAGTCAAGTAAGGAACACAGTTTTAAAAAATTATCAACAATCATATTATTACAATCCAGACAAACAAGAGATATAGGAAGAGGGCACAGTGCTAACATTATATTAAACATGAGACCTGACCAGGTTAGGAAAGGCTTCACTGAGACAAACGCAGGGCCCAGAAGGATACATAAGGGTTAGACAGCTAAAGAGAGAAGGTTAATGTCCTAGACCAAGGGAAAGGTTGGAAACTTAGTCCAGTGTTATTTACTTTTCGTCTTAAGCTTTGAAATCATTTAAATAATTATTTTGGTTTCTCTCCACCTGATTGCTGTAGTACTATTAAAACTGAATTTTAAATAATTCTGTTTGATTCTAACAAGTCAAGTTTGCAATAGATTACAATGTTTTAACAATATCTTCAAATTCTAGGCAAGGGAAAAACATTTGCATATAATTTTTCTCTAAAAATATTTATACTATGTATTTACAATTAGTAAATCCTGAGTTACTTCATTGTTTTTATATTAAGTGGTCTAAATCTAATAAATGGATGCACTCACCTCAACTGCAGATATTATGAAAAATTCCTGGATGTAGCATAAGTATGAGTTTAAAATTCAATATCAAAACCTTAATCCATTTTCATCACAAACACAGGATTTAGTTTTTCTTCCAATATAATACAGTCCCTTTTTGAATTTTTTTAAATAATAAAAAAATTAGTATTTTTAACTAAAAAAAAGATGACAAGTGGTAAGAGATGCCACAGAATAAAAACTTTTTGGTGAGGAAAAATTATGTAACTTAGGCAAGTAACTACTTGTACCTCAAATTTCTATTTAATGAGGTACTAGATGTATTGCTATAAATAAAATAAAAATAGTAATTATCTGCTAGCTACTTCACAGTGATTTTTAAATTTTTTTGTAGATACAGGGTCATGATATGTTGCCCAGGTTGGTCTTGAACTCCTGGCCTCAAGTGATTCTCCCACCTCAGCCTCTCAAAGTGTTAGGATTATAGGCATGAGCCACCATGCCTGGCTAACAGTAATGTTACAAGAATACATTAGCAATCTACAAATTTTATGCATTTCTAAAAAGATATGAAGACTGAAGACTGAAGCTTCTTTATGCTGCTGAGTAACAAGAAAACAACAACCAGATTATTTAATGGTTTAGCAACAAAACAACTTGGAACAAGAACATATTTGTACCTCTCTTAATTACAGTAATAAAATGCATATACATTCTATGCCTTTTGAAGGTAATATTTTACACTCATAAAATGACTGCAGTTTAAAAACTGGTTTTGTCAGCTAAACACAGGAGTTACCATTTTCAAGGAAAGTAATCCTTCCCAGCTATAAAAGCCTATACATTTATGACTTGTTTTCAGTTCAAAAACTAAAAATTAACCAAAATAAAAGGATCCAGTAGAGGTTGATGTTCCTTCTTCTTTGCTTTTTCTCTAAACTGTTTTCAAGTAGTATAGTAATAGCCAACACTTACTGAGCGTTACCATGCCAGGCACTGAGCTAAGTGGTTTATGTGCATTGTCACATTTAATCTTCACAACAACCCTATATGGTACGCACTTTCAAAGAAATATCTTACATTCCAGATAAAGAAATGGAGACTTTAAGAGGTAGTAGGTTCTTGCCCTACAAGTATTGTGGAAGAGTTGGGATTCACCTAAGCAGTCTACTTCTAGAGCCAGTGCTCTTAACCACACCTCTATCCTGCAAATAGTCTGTAAACAAGTCTTAGTGATGCTTCTGTTCAAACTGTGGATCGCTGCTGCCCCTGCAGTCTCTGACCATTCTTCCCAGCACTGCTGAGCTATGGTCCCATGTGAAGGCCTCATTATGGAAGGAGGGTTGGTTAAGTATCCAATAGTAGCTCCAGCCCAGTGGGAAGGTACCACCACTTGAGATGACACTGCAACGGAGGCAGATGCTCGATGGACACGTTCAAGACCCATTTAGCTCAAGGATCAAAAAAATGGGGCTTGCAAGTTCCCAGCCTTCTTTTCTAGAACAGCTGCTGAGAGAGAGACCAATGGGGGAAATAAAGTGAAAGCCTCATTCTTCTCTAGCGTAAGTTTTAAAGTCCACTGAAGCATTGCAGCATATGCTTTGTAGTCAGAAAACCCTGAGTTCAAATCCTGGTTCTACCACTTGCTATAGTGATCTTGGGCAAGGGGTCAGATCTCTCTAAGCCTGTTTCCTCATCTGTAAGGAAGGGTATTATATCACATAAGGTTATTGTGAGGACTAAATGAGACTAAGTATGCAATAGGATACCAGGGTCCAGTTTTCTTTGGATGTAATGGGCCTGGAAAATTCCTTAAAATCCTTTTCACCTACAAAATCTTATGAAGTTCTGCCTCATTTTTAGCTTAAAAACTTTAAAAAATTAATAGAAATAAAAGAGAATTCTACTAGAGAGATAGGTTGATGTTACCTCTTCCTTGCTTTTTTCTTAAAGTGGAATGCTAAAAACTAGGATATGCCTGGAAATTGTTCTATCTACAAAAAAGGAAGTTAGCAGCCGCTGAAAAGTAACTACAGATGGTTATTCACTTTACTCTGAAAGCATTTGCTGTTGATATAATCACACCACAGGAAAACATCATAATGTTGGCTGAAAGAAATCTGAAATGACACAGCAATAATGCTTCATCATGTAAAAGTTGGTTTCATCTTTTTTTTTTTTTCGGTCTGGATAGTGTGATTGCAAGAAGGGAGGCTATGCTAGCTTGGTTATAAGCAGGGAAGTTGGCTGTGAGGAGATAAACAGAGATCTCACAGGAATTCTGGGGTAGAAATCACTGGACCGGAACTGAAGGGCTATCTCCCAGCTTCTGTTTCTGCCTTTTCATTCAGTCCATTCCCCTCCGTTTACTCAACAGTTCCCTCTGCTTTGGTGGCAGTTTCTGCTCCTTCTCACGGCTGACTTGCACATGGCTCTGACTTCCTGTGGCCTCCCCCTCATCATTCTCTGCATCAGGTGCTTCCAACCTTGATTTTATTGTTTATGTATACTTATGAACTTTTCTGCAGGGAATGTCCATACTTTCATCAGATGCTTCAGGAAAGCAATGACCCCAAAAAGGAATAAAAACCACTGTTCTATCTCATGACACTCTACCTTTAGTTTCTACTAGTAACTCTTTTAGTTACTCAGTTTCTTAATTCCAAATTCCTACCAGAATAATAATAATGGCTACCATTTATGAAGCTTTGAGTATGAGCCAGATACTGTTCTAAGGACTTCACTATTTTTAATTCTCAAAACTACATTATATAGGATCTAATATTTTACAGAGAAGGAAACTGAGGCATAGTGAACTTTGGGTAACTTGCTTATGGTTACACAACTAGCAAGTGGCTAAGTCCGAATTTCAATCCAGACAACATGCATAGTGCTTAAAACTGACTGAGTTAAACTTTGCAAATCAAGCCACAGGTTGTTGGTAAGCCCACAGGTTGGTCATCTTTGGATTACGTCCCATTCCAGATGTGGCAGGAGGGAGAGACGGGAGACAGGAATCAAGTGGTTCAAAACATGATCACTGTTCAGTAAGGCCACAGAAGGGCAGTTTCTCTTTAAAAAAGTGAGAACAAGGATGCACAGAAATGGGAACTCTTGCACACTGTTGGTGGGAATGTAAACTGGTACAGCCATTATGGAAAACAGTATGTAGGTTCCTCAAAAAATTAAAAATAGAGCTACCATATGACCCAGCAATCCCACTTCTGGGTATATGTTCAAAGGAAAGAAAATCACTATCTTGAAGACAGATCTTGACTCCCATGTTCACTGCAGCATATTCACATTAGTCTCAAGATATGAAACAATCAAAGTGTCTGTTGACAAATGGATGGATAAAGAAAATGTGATATACACACATACACATAAAATGGAATACTATCAGTTTTAAAAAGCAAACCCTGCCATTTGTGACATGAATGATGAATGAACCTGGAGGATACTATGCTAAGTGAAATAAGCCAGACACAGAAAGACAAATACTACATGATTTCACTTATAATATGGAATCTAAAAAGTTGAACTCATGGAAAAAGAAAGAATAGTTGTTATGAGGTCATAACCTCATACAATTATGACCATATGAGGTCATATCCTCATACGATTATGACCATATGAGGTCATATATGGTCAAGGGATGGCGGACATGGAGAGATATTGGTCAAAGGGTAGAAACTTTCAGTTATAGAAGAATATTCTCACCATATACACACAAAAGAGTAACTATATAAGGTGATGACTAGGTTAATTAGCTTGACTGTGGTAATAATTACACAATGTATACCTATATCCTATATCAAAACACCACATTGTACACTATAAGTATATATATATTTTTTCTGTTCATTCTTCCTACTTTTTTTTTTCTTTAACTTTTATTTTAAGTTAAGGGGGTACATGTGCAGGTTTGTTATATAGGTAAACTTGTGTGTTGGAGGTATGTTGTACAGATTATTTCATCACCCAGGTATTAAGCCTTGTATCCATTAGTTATTTTTTCTGATCCTCTCCCTCCTCTCACCTTCCACCCTCTTATAGGCCTCAGTGTGTGTTCCCCTCTATGTGTCCATGTGTTCTCATCATTTAGCTCCCACTTATAAGTAAGAGCATGCAGTATTTGGTTTTCTGTTCCTGTGTTAGTCTGCTAAGGATAATGGCCTCCAGCTCCATCCATGTCCCTGCAAGGGACATGATCTCATTCTTTTTTATGACTGGCTGCAAGTATATATAATTTTTGTTTGTCAATAAAACCTCCATTAAGCTGGGGGGAAAATGATGTAGGTGGTGGGCAGGAATAATTAGCCATTTGTATGTCTAGTGTAACTATCACTTTCATTGTTTAACTTGTGGGAATATTCTTATATCAACAAACTAAAGAGATGAATGAATACATATGTACATAAAATTTATTTTTAGGAATTACAAATAAGGATGAAGTAATCCTTGTTGTAGAGAAATAAGAGATGGCCAAGTGCCCTACAACTGCCAACCTTTGTCAGCTGAAGATAAGTAAAACTAAATCTCACACACACACACACACACACCTTTGACTGGAACTTCTCTATGGATCGAGGGAGATCTAATCCTATATTTGAACTGAATTTCCATGGACAGATCTAAATTCAAACTACCAAATTCAAACTCATCCATACTAGGGATTGGGGGGAAAAGTTTTTTCAGGGAAAAACTCCCTTTACTTATAAGTATAGGATTTTTGTTCAAAAAGTGAAAGATAGAGACAAAATATGAAGCAGGGATTAGTTTGTGGACATCCTTCGGGGGTGATGGTGGGGCATAATTCTGCCAACCACAGGCAGCATTTTAAAATTAGTGGTTTTTAAGAAACAACAGGTGCTGGAGAGGATGTGGAGAAATAAGAACACTTTTACACTGTTGATGGGACTGTAAACTAGTTCAACCATTGTGGAAGTCAGTGTGGTGATTCCTCAGGGATCTAGAACTAGAAATACCATTTGACCCAGCCATCCCATTACTGGGTATATACCCAAAGGATTATAAATCATGCTGCTATAAAGACACATGCACACGTATGTTTATTGCGGCACTATTCACAATAGCAAAGACTTGGAACCAACCCAAATGTCCAACAATGATAGACTGGATTAAGAAAATGTGGCACATATACACCATGGAATACTATGCAGCCATAAAAAAGGATGAGTTCATGTCCTTTGTAGGGACAGGGATGAAGCTGGAAACCATCATTCTCAGCAAACTATCGCAAGGACAGAAAACCAAACACCACATGTTCTCACTCATAGATGGGAATTGAACAATGAGAACACTTGGACACAGGAAGGGGAACATCACACACCGGGGCCTGTTGTGGGGTAGGGGGAGGGGGGAGGGATAGTATTAGGAGATATACCTAATGTAAATGACGAGTTAATGGGTGCAGCACACCAACATGGCACATGTACACTTATGTAACAAACCTGCACGTTGTGCACATGTACCCTAAAACTTAAAGTATAATAAAAAAATAAATAAATAAAATTAGTGGTTTTAACCATCACTTTTACTTGGTCTGGTAAAATTATCATGGTAAATATTCTTGTTTTATTTCCCACATTCAGGAAGGGGTGATCATGTGACCTAGTTCTGGACAATGAGATGTAAGTTGAGGGTTTCTAGTAAAGTTTTGCTTCCTCAGTATAGGCACCCCTTTTCCTCGTTTTCTTTCTTCCTGTCTAGAATGCTGATGAGAGGTTGGAGGTGGAGTAACCATCATATGACCACAAGACAAGCATGAGCACAAAAGTCACAAGCCAAGGATAGACTGAATGGGCACCCAGGATCAGGGCACTGATGACACTATGCAGCTACAAGATCAGCCCAACTACTAACCTCTGCAGCATTCATTTTATATACATATATATAAAAAATATTTTACAGAGAAGGAAACTGAGGCATAGTGAACTTTGGGTAACTTGCTTAAGGTTACACAACTAGCAAGTGGCTAAGTCTGAATTTCAATCTAGACAACATGCATATAGTGCTTAAAACTGACTTAAACTTTGCAAATCAAGCCACTGGTTGTTGGTAAGCCCACACGTTGGTCATATATATCCCCAATTTGGAGAAATATGCCTAGGAAAACTAATAATAGTAATATAAATAATTAAAAATTGAGTGATCACAGGGAGAGAGGGAATGTAAAGTTATAGTTATAAAAGTAACTACTAGGAAAAAACCTAATTTTAGATGTTCAAATTATCAAAAGGAAAACACAAAGCCAGGCAACACAAACACTGAACATCATGCAAAAACTGTTTAAGAAGTACTAGGCCGGGTGCAGTGGCTCACGCCTGTAATCCCAGCACTTTGGGAGGACAAGGCGGGTAGATCAAGAGGTCAGGGGATCGAGACCATCCTGGCTAACATGGTGAAACCCTGTCTCTACTAAAAATACAAAAAATTAGCCGGGCGTGGTGGCGGGCACCTGTAGTCCCGGCTACTCAGAAGGCTGAGGCAGGAGAATGGCGTGAACCTGGGAGGCGGAGCTTGCAGTGAGCCGAGATCAGGCCACTGCATTCCAGCCTGGGCAATAGAGCAAGACTCCGTCTCAAAGAAAAAAAAAAAAGAAGTACTAAAGGCAGAAAAATTACATAAAGTAAGACAACTGAGACCAAACATATCTGTCATGTCAATAAATTGTCATATAAAACCATTAAAAGCAAGACTCTCAGAATGATCACAAAGTAGAATCAAATTATATGCTGAACACAAGAGATTCATTTGGAACAAAACAACCCTGAAAGTTGGTACTAATTCTCCCAAAATTGAACTTATAAATTCAAAGCAACTGCACTCAATAGACTAATAAACTTTCATTTAGGAACTTGAAAAGTTGGCTTTAAAGTTCAATTCTTGCAAAGTAAAGAACAATAAAGAGATATTTGTCCTTTCACACAGCAAAGCATAGCATAATGGGTTAGCTATCCTAGTTATAGTACCCATAAAACTAACAGCTTACTGTTTGTCCAGAGTATGGGGTTCTGTGCCAAGCACTTCCCCCAAATACTTTACACATAGTATCTCCTTTAATCCTCACAACCCTGCTAAGGAGCAAATAATTACCCCTATTTGACAGATGACAAAATTAGGATTGAAGAAGACTGCATTACTGTCTGAGGTCCCCCGGCTAGTAAGTGATGGCTCAGAATTGACCCAGGACCTCTTTCTTTGGAGCTGGTGCTCTGGTCTAACTTTCCATTTTTAGTAAATAGAAAACAAACCATATACATAACATTATTATGGCATACTCTCTTTATTATTTAATTTGAATGTATGTATGTGTATGCACAATTTCTCTCCCTTGCCTTCTCCCGCTCTTCCTCCCTCCCTCCTCTTATAGTAGTTGGCTGTCCAAATGCTTGCATGTTCTGGAAGGAGACACACTAAACTGCAATGTTTACTTTTATGGAGTAGAATTGGTTGAGGAGAGGAAAGGGAGGAAATTTCATGTTTTACTTCATTTACTTCTGATTGTTTGTTACTTGCATGTTTTTCTTTAGTAATTAAAAAATAAGGATAAAAAAGTAAGCTAAATTAAAAGTAATGAAAATATTAAAGAATAGCACCATATCTTTGTTATCTCAACTGTGGCCTTTTGAAAATGTGGTATTAGAAATAGTCGTTGAGCTTGTTTGGGTATAGAACATTTTCAAACTGAAATTAAGTACTATTACAACAAAAATTTCCATAATACATTACTTTATAAACACAGGGTATTTCTTATTTCAGGATGACTTTTCTTTTTCTTTTTTCTTTATTTTATTTTTTTGACACAGTGTTTTGCTCCATTGTCTAGGCTGGAGTACAGTGGTGTGATCACAGCTCACTGCAGCCTTAACCTCCCAGGATCAAATGATTCTCCCACTTCAGTCTCCTGAATAGCTGGGACTACAGGTGTGTGCCACCATGCCTGGCTAATTTTTGTATTTTTTTGTAAAGGCAGGGTTTCACCATGTTGCCCAGGCTGATCTCAAATTCTTGGGCTCAGGCGATCCATCCACCTCCGCCTCCCAAATTGCTGGGATTACAGGTGTGCACCACTGCACCCGGCCCAATTTTTCTTTAAGCAACGTCACATGCTCATATGCACAGAGTTTTAAAACTATTGATAGTTTTATTTGATGGGCATGACAGAAGTCCAATGCTGCTTCCTTAACAGAATACTCATTTCACAAGTGATATATGATATTAAAATGCTATAAAAATGTTTACCATAGCCAGGTAGCTCATGCCTCTAATCCCAGCACTCTGGAAGACCCAGGCGGGAAGACTGCTTGAGCCCAGGAGTTCAAGACCAGCCCAGGCAATATAGCAAGAGCTCATCTCTACCAAAAATTTAAAAAATAAGACAAAAATTAGCCACATGCTGTGGCACACACTTGTAGTCCCAGTTACTGGGAGGCTGAGGCGGGAGAATTGACTCAGCCCAGGAGTTTGAGCTTGCAGTGAGCTATGATGGTGCCACTGCATTCCAGCCTGGGTGATAGAGTGAAGCTCCATCTTACGAAAAAAAAAAAAAAAGAAAAGGTGTATTACTACTTTATTCTGGGCGTTAACTATTCTAGGGAGAATACATTTCCTGAAGAATTTTGAGGTATTTTAGAGATCTTGATGATACATTCTCCCTTCCTCTCCAACTATTGGTTAGCTTGCCCCATCCCATTTACTCCCAAAGCATTCTGTAGTTCCACCTTCACATAACTTAACCATACAAGTCTAATAAAGACTTGCCTGTTCACCTACCTGCAATCAACATCTCCATCCCCACCCATTTAGCAGAGCCTGGCATATAGGAAGTCAACAAAAGTTTGTTGATGTGAATGAATGAATGCTTTTAAGGCCTATGTGGAAAAAATACATAGAGATGCTTTTCTTACAGTAGCCAGCTTACTACCTTAAAAAGAATAGGAGCTTAAATATTTAGCTGCAAATGAGTAAATCATGGCTTGAAAATTTATCTGTAGAAAAATGTATTCCTTCAGTAATTTCTATGTTACTAAAATCTGAAATCTAACAAAACTTGACATTTAATAAAACTGAACACAATGTAATTTATACAGGTGACACCACACACCAAAAATCCTGCCCTGATATAGAAGACCGTGGACACTGGATCTTCCACACTCTTGTGATAGGAGAAAATTTCTATTTGAATAGAAGACAAACTAGCACTAATAGCAAACTAATTTAATGGACATAAAAATATCTTGAGAAAATAATTCAGAAGTGCAATATTTGGTAATGCATTTATCATACTGTTTCATAATTTCCAGCTAAATTCTGATACAATCATAGTTGAAAACATATACATATATATATTTTAAACTTTTAAAATGCTATATGAGTATATTAGGAAACATGGGAATGTAAAATGTAAAACATGGGAATGTATACTAGGAAAAATGGTGCCACCAAATGTGAAAGACAGTATGGTAGTTCCTCAAAATATTAAAAATAGATTTACTATATGATCTAGCATTCCATTTCTGGGTATGCAACCAAAGAACTGAAAGCAGAGGCCTGAAATTTATTTGCACACTAATGTTCATGGCAGCATTATTCATAATAGCCAAAAGGTGGAAACACCCCAGATGTCCATCGATGGATGAATGGAGAAACAAAATGTGGCATGAACACACAATGGAATATTATTCAGGATTAACAAGGAAAGACATTCTGACACATGCTATAACATGGATAAACCTTGAGAACATTATAATAAGTCATATAATAAGTTGTGACTAAGTCAGTCACAAAAGGACAAATATTGTATGATTCCATTTATATGAAGTGCCTGGAATGAAAAAATTCATAGAGGCAGAAAATATAATGGTGGTTACCAGGGTTGTGAAGAGGGAGGAATGGGGGTTATTGTCCAATGGGTAGAGTTTCAGTTTGAGATGATGACAAAGTTCTGGAAATGGGTAGTGGTGACAGCTGAACAACAATGTGAATGTACTTAATGCTACAGAAATACTGAACTGTACACTTAAAAGTGGCTAAAATGGTAAATTTTATGTTACATATATTTTACTACAATAAAAAAATTAATAAGCATTTTGTAAAAAATAAGTCTGTATTTATTTCTCTATTTTTAAAACCTCCGATCGATTCAACTGACATGAACACCCCCCAAAAAGGAAAGAGTAGAAAAAAAGACATCATTAAGTTTAACGGCAAACTCTAGAATCTACAGCCCACAAAACAGATGGTCAGTGACTATGTACACAAGGAATTGTCTTTTATGCCAAAGCAATGAGGAAAAAGTAACCTTGAAAAAAAATCCAGCTCTCACTTAAGCAGAAAAATATTTTCAGAAATCTGATTTACAAGTAAAATATGATGCTTATCATTACTTATAAACTACAGTTTTCACTAAAGAAATAGGGATAACATTACAAAGCATTAAGAAATAACTCTTACCAAGTCAGAACCACACCAATGGCAAAAGCACATGATCACAAACCGCTAAATATTGGACAAAGACCAAAACCCTGAGCATGGGAGAGGCTGAAAGCACAATGAAAAACACTTCAAGTTAAGGATGAGTGAAAGAAGCTGACGTGGAAGCCAGGGATACTAATGGCGGGCATTATTTTCCAGAAAGGTCCTGAGTAAGAGGTCATTGTTCTGTGTAAGTAAATTGGATTCTGTTTGTTTTCTCCCGTGCTATCAGAAAGAAGACAGGAGGCCGGGCGCGGTGGCTCACACCTGTAATCCCAGCACTTTGGGAGGCCGAGTCGGGCGGATCACCAGGTCAGGAGATCGAGATCATCCTGGCTAACACAGTGAAACCTCGTCTCTACTAAAAATACAAAAAATTAGCCAGGCGTAGTGGCGGGTGCCTGTAATCCCAGCTACTCGGGAGGCTGAGGCAGAAGAATGGCCTGAACCAGGGAGGCGGAGCTTGCAGTGAGCGGAGATCGCACCACTGAATTCCAGCCTGGACGACAGAGAGAGACTCTGTCTCAAAAAAAAAAAAAAAAAAAAAAAAAAAGAAAGAAGACAGGAAACAGGTGTGTACGTGAATGAGTCAAGCAGAGAATGAGCAGGCTCTGGGCAGGTATGCCAGGTTCCAAATGTTCTCTCTAAGCTACTACATGCAGAGAGGGAGGGAGGGAAAATGCTATGCAAGCCAGTGGGCAAAATCAATTATTTCATATTATTTAAAGAGGTAAAAGGGGTAGAAAAGCTAACCTATTTTGAATGCCTGCTTCGTGCTAAGAGGCAAGGTGGTGCTAGATATGCATTTTTCTCATTTAAACTTCAGAGCCACTCTATGGTGTTGTATTCTGTTCTATCAGTTCTGTTGGTGCCATACTACTATATTCCTGCTATGGAAACGGAGGCACACACATACAAGTCGGGTAAACCTGCTTAAAGCCACACTATTAGTAAGTGACAGTCAGAAGGCAGACCTTGGGTCTGACTCCAATGCTCAGGACTTAGTCACTGAGCTACACCACCTCAATTCCACATAGACAGGAGAAAATAAGTTAGGAACAAAAATGGAAATGCTAGAAAGAAAATATGCTATGGTGTGTGCCAAAGTAAACTACAAAACATTTGCTTTTAAGATGAAATCTTGAAATAGTAGCAAAAAAAAGAGTCATCTAACAGGGAGGAGCTAAGAAAGTATTAAAACAGGGGAACTAGATACTTAGATTAAGGGCATTTTTGAGTAAGGTCTTCTCAGGGTGCTTTCATTTACCTCCCCACCTTTTGGGACAGATATTTATCAGAACATCAGACAAAGTCATTTTCAAGTGGATAGATAAAATGATGTGGCTAAAAGTTATTTTATGCACTTTGAATTTATACACATACCTCTGGCTTTGCAGCCAGACCTGAGGTTGTACCCTAGTTCAATTACTTTCTAGGGGTGGGAACTTGAGTCTCATGCTGTTCTTTTCTTTTCTGTTTTTGTTTTTGGAGACAGAGTCTTGCTCTGTCATCCAGGCTGGAGCACAGTGGCGCAATCTCAGCTCGCTGCAACCTGCACCTCCTGGGTTCAAGCGATTCTCATGCCTCAGCCTCCCAAGTAGCTGGGACTACAGAAGTGTGCCACCAAGCACAGCTAATTTTTTTGTATTTTAGTAGAGACAGGGTTTTGCCATGTTGGCCAGGCTGATCTCAAACTCCTGGCCTCAAGTATCTGCCCACCTCGGCCTCCCAAAGTGCTGGGATTACAGGTGTGAGCCACCAAGCCCGGCTTCATGTTGTTTTTTAAACTAATAAGGAAATGAGAGAGATACAGAAACTAGAGTACATGCCTTGTGGGATTTCTGTGAAGCAGAAATGAAAAGTGCCTAGCATGAGACGTATCATAAATCGGTCTCTCCAACCCACTCACCGCTAATCAAATAAACAGACATCTCTTCTATGAATAATTTATTTTAATTCACATATCATCAAATTTTCCAGGTAACTGAAGCTTAGCCCTAGAGTCCTGTCTAAAGCTAGAGAGAAAAAGAGCTCCCAGAAAAGGCATGAGACAGTCTTCTTATGAATAAAGTTAACTGATTATAATATATATTTTAGTTTCCATTAAATAAATTTTACTTTATTCTCTTTATCTGTGCTCTGGATAACTGAGGTAAACAGAGAAAGTGATAATATTTAAATCAAGATACTCAGCATTAGAACAAAATTCTCCATCTGATGAAAATATGTGGGATGCTCCTTTTCGAATAGTCAAGTGCAGTAGTGAGAAGGGGGTAAAGAGTAGAACAAGGAGTTTCATCTGCAAGTGACTGAACGAACAATCAACTGAGATAACTCACTACCTTCAGACCAGCCACGATGCTTTAAATAGCATTTATCACACAATTATCATTGGATATAAGAAAATACTAAAAATGTATAACAGCATAGTACCCCCAGGAGCTACTGTCGCTAGATTAAAGTGGGATGACTGCAAGCAGGGTAGACAGAAAGAAGGCTGTGAAATACAGCAGAACATGAAGCTAATAAAAATGAATGCGGCAGAGACATTATCTAGTGACATAAGATGTTAAAAACACAGTAAATGAAAGGATACAGTGTTGTACTGCTTAGTGGTATGAACCCATTTTTATTTTTTAAAATCATATAGGCATTTATCTAACCTATATAAGCAGAAAAAACTCTGGGCAGATAAACACAAAATATTAAGAATGGTTATCACTACATGGAATAATTGGGTTTTTTAATTTTTCCTAATACTGATTTTCTGATTTTTCTACACAAAAAGGGTTTCTAAAAAATACTGACATGTGCGGTGGCTCATGCCTGTAATCCCAGCACTTTGGGAGATCGAGGCGGGCAGATCACGAAGTCAAGAGATGGAGACCATCCTGTGTAACGGTGAAACCCCGTCTCTACTTAAAATACAAAAAATTAGCTGAGCGTGGTGGCACGCACCTATAGTCCCAGCTACTTGGGAGGCTGAGGCAGGAGAATCACTTGAACCCAGGAGGCGGAGGTTGCAGCAAGCTGAGATCATGCCACTGCACTCCAACCTGGGGGACAGTGCAAGACTCCGTCTCGAATAAAAAAAAATACTGACATGAGTGCAAAAAGCAGGGATAGATTAAGTTTTCATAAGTATATTACTGACTTGTGATCAACAGAATATTGTCAGACTTAAGAAAGTAGAAGCCAACACAATACTAAGCAGCAATTTAATAGAGTGCTAATCTAATCAGAAAAGGCTTCCAAAATTCTGCTGAGAAAGGGAATAACATTTTTTGAAGCACATGATATTCGCTTGGAGGAGAAAGAAACAGCTTTTTGTTATTTTTTGCTGTGTAAGATCACGCTGAGTTTTTACTGCAAGAAACCTATGAAAAGTACCCATTACTAATAGCACTCAGGTAAGACCTCACAGATGAATTTATTTCACTTTTGTTCTCACTAATTTGTGAACATTGCTTAGGAAACCCCAAGCTGATGGAGCATAGAGTGCTTTCAGATAATGAGATACTTAGTAATCCAATTAAAATATCTGTTTAAAGAGGAATGTGAGCATAGGGCTTCCACTAATTTGTTTTTAGAATGATGGCTTAGGATCACTTATAAAGTAACATATGCTTAAATCTAAATAAACAAGGTAAACAGCAATGTAATTATTGATGCAATACAAAGTAATAACCAGATTTGTGTGCTGTAAAAACACTGTACTGCATTTAATAACTCAATTTGTGCCCCAGAGAATAAGATTACTTTTCTACATACTTAAATGCTGGGGTGTTTGTACTTAGGTTTACATATTATTCTTAAACAAATATTTAGGTAAGTTCTCAGTGATATGCTGCTTTCATTTCCTGGAATTTGAAAGGCCTGATCAGGTAACCAGGGATGCTGTTGTCATTACACATAAGGGCAAGGCATCTTCTACCATCTCCTAACTTTTCTAGGTAAGGCAATGCAGGGGAAACTAACCTTGGAGTCCAGCACACCTGGGTCCTCATCTCAGCTCAGCTGTGTAATTTTGGTAATCATCTCACTAGGATTCTGCAGTGTCATGTATACACTAGATCTTAGCCAAAAGGCCACGAAGTGATACACTGTCATGTATAATATGAGGGTTTTCTTTTTTCTTTCTTTCTTTCTTTTTTTTTTTTGAGACAGGGTCTTGCTCTGCTGCCCAGGCAATGGCACAATCACGGCTCACTGCAGCCTCAGCCTCCCTGGGCTCAGGTAACTCTCCCACCTCAGCTCCCTTGACTCCACTACTGGAACTACAGGCATGCACCACCACATCTGGCTAATTTTTTTCTTTCTTCTTTTTTTTTTTGTATTTTTTTTGACACGGAGTCTCGCTCTGTTGCCCAGACTGAAGTGCAGTGGCACAATCTCGGCTCACTGCAAGTTCCACCTCCTGGCTCATGCCATTCTCCTGCCTCAGCCTCCTGAGTAGCTGGGACTACAGGTGCCTGCCACCACGCCCGGCTAATTTTTGTATTTTTAGTAGACAAGGGGTTTCACCGTGTTAGCCAGGATGGTCTCGATCTCCTGACCTTGCGATTCGCCCACCTCGGCCTCCCAAAGTGCTGGGATTACGGGCGTGAGCCACCGGGCCCAGCTCCTAATTATGTATTTTGCATTTGTTAAAATTAACTTGCAGTCTGTGAATACACATGAATGAGAAGAGAAAGCTAAGAAAAAATTAGGTGTTTTGAGTAAAAGCAGCTGCATTAAAATGGCGAATTTCACCAATTTTATTGACGTGAGAAAAAGGCATGCTTTATTTTTAAACGAAAAGTAAACGTAAAGAATAGAAGTTATATATGATTTAAGAATCTACTTTTCTTTAAAATACAAAGAACTAAGAACTTTTAACTTTGGTACAAGTTGGCAGCTTAATTTATCTGATCTATAAAATGTTTTTATGCCTACAAAACAATCTGAAATTTCTCCCAAGGGACTTTTACATTATTTCAAAGTAGTGTTGTATATGGTACTCCCCCGAGTCTCGGGTGCTCAAATCATAAACTATGCTCACAGTAACAAGTTCCCTCAGAATTAATTTATATTTCCAGCTTGGACTTCTATCCCAAATCTCAGAATTGCACATCCACTTGCCTACTTAGCATTTCTACTTGGATGTCTAGTGGCCACTTCAAACGTAGCATGTTAACACTGAGCCCCTGATAGTGTCCCACACCTGCTCCTCCTGCTCGCTATACCCCATGTCTCATCTGTCAGTAAAGTATGTCCAGAATCCATCTATCTTCAAAGCGTATCTAGAATCTGTTTATCTTCAAAGTACATACAGAAGCCACCCGTCTTCAAAGTATATCGAGAATCCATCTATCTTCAAAGTATAAACAGAATCCATCTCTCTTCAAAGCATATCTAGAGTCTGACTACTTCTCACCACCTCTGCTGCGATCATCCAGGTCCAAGTCACCATCACCTCTCCCACCTGAATTACTGTATAGCTTCTTAGCCAAATGGTTTCCCTTCCTCTGCCCCTACGTTCCCCTTCAATTTATTCTTAAAACAGCAGCCGGAGTAATTCTGTTAACATGTAAGTCACATCATGCCATTCCTCTGCTCAAACTCTCCAATGGCACCCCAGCTCCAATGGCACACCAGGAAAAATGTCAAGTCTTTCTATCAGGCTTCCTGGCCTTACTGGCCTTCCTGACCCTGATCCGCCCACAGCTCTGACCGGATCTCCTTCTGCTCTCCTCTTCACACATACTTCACTCCAGCCTTACTGGCCACCTCCTTGCTCCTCTGAACACACTAGGCAAGCTCCCATCAACAGGTCTCTGCATCTGCTGTTCCTTCTGCCTGGAAGTCTCTCCTCCCAGCTGTCTGTGTGGTTCACCTTCCTTCAAGTCTTTCTTCAAATGCCACCTTCTCAGTGAGGCCTTCCCTGGCCGTTCTAGATAAGACCCCCTACTACACCTCCCAACACTCCCTCTCTCCACATTGTGCTTTTTCTTCACAGCATTTATCACCATCTAATGCACTATATACTTTGCTTCTTTATCATTATTTTTAGTCTGTCTCCCCCCACTAGAATTAAAACTCCATGAAGGCATGCATTTTTGTCTTTTTTAAAGCTTACTATTTTACCTGTCAAGACAAGGATGGTGCTCAGCATATTGTAGGCGCCCAACAGATGTTTGTTGAATAAATGAACTTCTCCAAAATTTAATAATACCTGATAATATGTTTAGCCTGATCAATATTAATTAAGTACAACAGACAGAAGTCCCAGAATTGTCATCAAATTAGTAGAACACTTTGGGAGGGATAACAAATTGCTCATTCATTCATTATTCCAGTCACTGGAAAAACAGAAATGAACAAGTAGATATGATACCTGTCCTCATGGAGCTTGCAGTCAAAGTGAAGGTGTCCACTCCCCTGCCCCATAACCAGAACCAAACAGTGCCTGTGGGTAAGGCCAAGGTCACCTGGCCCCCAGTTCTCCAAGCTAACAACATGTGAATTATCCTCAATTCTTTCTTCTCCCTCACCTTCCAAAACAATTACCCAATTTGTCATCAAGACCTCTTGAGTCTACCTGAGGAATGTTCCAAATGCAGTCCAACTCTCCAACTCCACTATCATTCAATTCCTCATCTTACATCATCTGCCATTTGAGAACTGCAGCATTCTCCAAACTAGGATCTCACCACAGGCTCTCCTACTCCAATCTGTCTTACAACCTTAGCTGGAGTTACGTGCCCCAAAACAAACACTATTCCCTTTCTTAAACATTTCTTGGCCGGGCGCGGTGGCTCACGCCTTTAATCCCAGCACTTTGGAAGGCCGAGGCGGGCAGATCACAAGATCAAGAGATCAAGACCATCCTGGCCAACATGGTGAAACTCCATCTTTACTAAAAATACAAAAATTAGCCAGGCATGGTGGTGCGCCCCTGTAGTCCCAGCTACTCGGGAGATTGGAGCAGGAGAATCCGCTGAACCCGGGAGGCGGAGGTTGCAGTGAGCCGAGATCGTGCCACTGCACTCCAGCCTGGTGACAGAGCGAGACTCTGCCTCAAAACCAAAAACAAACCAACAAAAAAACCACATTTCTTCAACAGCTTCCCATTGCCTACAAAAGGATATATACAAGGTCCTGCACAGTCTGGTCCCAAACATACCTTGACAGGTACAAACACAGCCCTGGTTTTTGGTTTTGCTTTCTTTTGGGGTTTTTCTTTTTGGTTTTGTGTTTGTTTGTTTTGCCAGATACGATACCCTGCCTGGCTGCTTGGCAAATACCCATTAATCCATTATTCAATACTCAACTAAAATGTTACCCCTTCCATGAAGCTGTCTCCTATTCCCTGCACAACAGCACATTTCCCTCCTCTAAGCTCCTATAACATTTGTTATACTTCTGTCACAGCACTGAAAAACATGATCTGTTATCATTTGCATAGCTTCCTTGGTCACTACTGAAAGGACCATGACTTAGTTACTTTTGGATACTCTATGCTTAGCAGAGGGCCTACAACAGAAATGCACTCAATAAATAACTTGAATAAATGAATGAATAGCATTGTCACAAAGAGCTTTCTTACACGGCCCTGAAATGGATTCCCTGGCATAGCTTCTACCTACTGTTACTGGTTCTGCTTGAGATCACAGAGAACATAACCTACTCTTGTTCACATGGATGCCTTCTGATTTGAATGCAGACATCAAGTCCTTCTGGGTCTTTCTTCTCCCAGACAAGCATGAGTATGTCTTTCAGCTTTTGTCACATATCACAAGCTCACATCTCTTTAACACTTGGTCATGCTTCTTCTGAATTCATCCTAGATTATTTATATCCCTTTAGAACGGTGGCACCTAAAACCAAGTGAATATTAATTCCTTTGTTGTAGTCACAACTCTTCAAGTAATCTAACCTAAAAGAGAATTAAGATTTGGGGGTTTACACTAACTGTTGGTTCATACTGTGCTCACTATGGACTGAAAATTACTTTTAAATGTTTTAAATAAGATTTGTTTGCTTTCATTATAATGCTCATTCATATTTTTGTAAGCTAAAAATAGGAAGAAAAACAAATCTCAACTAAAGACATCTAAACCACTGCATATATTTTGGTAAATTAGTATTTTAATGCAAAGGGGGTTTTGTTTTACACTCCTCTAACCATATGATATATTCACAATTTATACATATTGCAACATATAATATTTTTAAGTATTTCTAGTTGACAGTAACTGCCATTTTTACCCATTAACCATATGCTATTCTGACAACAATCCTGCAAGTGTATTTGTAATTTAGAGAAGAGCATACTGAAGCTTAGGAAAATTAAGTGACTTTCTCAAAGTCATGTGTTATTTTTCCCTCAGTTTATCAGTAAGGAATGTTAAAGAGCACATAGAGGGCATAGTTTGCTGAATCTGGACACATGGATAGTCCTAACCCCCTTAGAGATCAATATATAGAATATTTCCATCACACCAGAGAGTTCTCTTCTGCCCATTCCCAGTTAATTCTCCCACCCAGGGGTAACCACTATTCTGCCTCCTATGACGATCAGTCACTAATCAGTTTGCCTACTCTTCCATCAAATCAGTGGAATCATTTAGTATGTACTCTTTTGATCTATCTTCCTTTGTTCAACATAGTGTTAGTGAGAATCATTCACGTTGTTGTGTGTGCCACTAATTTGTTATTTCATTATTACCATACAGTATTCTATATAGGAATATACCACAATTTAATTATATTAACTATTATAGTTAGATAATGACATCACATAATTATATTAATTATTACATTAGATTATACCACAGTTAAGCCATTCTCCTGTTTATGAACATTTGGATTATTTTCAGTTTTGGTTTAGTTTGAATGAAGCTACTCTTTTTACACTTTTAAAAGTCTCTTGGTAGACATGAACTCTTCTCCTGAGTATATACCTAGGAGTTAAATTGCTAGGTCATAGGATAGGTATAGAGTTAGCCTGAGGAGATACTGCCAGTTTTCCAAAGTGGCTGAAGTAATTTACATGTTTCCCAGCAATGTATAAGAGTTCCAGTTGCTTCATATCCTCACCAATATTTTTTTCCTTTTTTTAAAATGGTTCATTCTGAATCCTCACCAATATTTGATTTTTGTCAGTTTTTAAAATTTTAGCCATTCTGATGAGTGTATAATATTATCTCATTGTAGTTTTAGCTCCCATTTTCTTGATGTGCAATGATGTTGTGGACTTTTTAAATGTTTATTGATCATTTGGTTATCTTTTTTTCAAAGTGCCTGCCTTTTTTTTTTTTTTTTTTATTGGGCTGTTTGTCTTTTTTTTTTTTTTTTCTTTTGGTAGTTCTTTAAATGTTCTAGCTATGAGTGCCTTGTCAAATCTTATATTATATAGGACTCATAATATACAATAAAAATCTTTTCCCAGACTATGGCTCATGCTCATTGTTAATGGCTATGCATTATTCAAACCCCCGTTTAACGATTCTCTTACTGCTGGACATTTAGATTATTTTCTTTCTTTCTTTTTGCATCCCTAGGTGGGCACAAATAGACTATTTCTAATTTTTGCTTTAATTAAACACTGATAACCAAAATTTAAAGCTTTATTTGTATCTAAAATGTTTCCTTCATCTATACTCACAGAAGTTGAATTACTGAATTAATGTATATGACCATTTGGTATTGATGCAGACAGAGCCAAACTGGTTCAGAAAAATTCTATCAGTTGATATTGGTGCCCAATAATACATCATAATACCAACTCACCATGTCCTCACCAACTCTGGCTTTTCCCCTATTCTTTATCAGTCTGATAGGACAAAAAATTTGTATTTCATTGTTTTAATATTTAGCTCAGTGATTACTAGTAAAATCGAAATTATTTTTTTGTTTAGTCATTTATATTCTCATTTTCATAAACGGTCTTCATTTTGTATATGCATTTATCAAGGGCTTTTTAGAGTTCTTCTTATTCACTAAGGTATCGTGCTTTTCTTTTCATATAATACTTTATAACATTTTTATTTTCATATTTACTGCAATCATTTCCTAAGATGTAATGTTCTTTGTGCTTTTCAAATTTTTACGTAGTCGAATCTGTGATCACACCCAAGCTTAGAAATATCTTTTCCCTACAATATTCCCCATAAATATAAGTATTTCCCTATAAATATTCACATCAAACTATATTCTTAAAATTAAAAAAATTAACTCTTTAATGCCTTAGCAACCTTTTTGGGGGTACTATTAACATACTGGTCTCATCTCTAACTCTTATCTTTTTCCAAATTAATAACCAGCTCTGGCAATACCATTTATCAAATATTCTTTTCCTCTTCAGATTTATGATGCATACCTTATCATTTATTAAATTTTTAGACACGAAATAGTCTGCTTCTGGACTGTCTTTTCAGTTCCATCGATTTGGTCTGTCTAGTCCTACAATATCATCATATTGTTCCATTCTTGTAGCCTTATAATTATTTCATTTGACCAATATTTACTAAGCACCTGCATCATGTTAGATTGTAGGGATAAAATAGGGAACAAGACATATCTAGTCACTATTTTTATGGTGCTTGCAGGCTAGTGAGAAGATGGAGACAAGTAGACAGATGGGAAAAGTATAGGCAAGAGCTCAGGCTGGAGAAGTATTAAGGGCGAGATCACACAGGATATTAAAGATCTTAAAAATGAGTTTGCACTTTATCTTGAGAGCAAGGTAAGCTGCTGAAGGGCTTCATGGGGGGTAAAGTGTTCAGATAGGCATTTTAGAAAGATCACTTTATCTATAAGAAAATAAAAATAATTTACTAAAGGAAGTCAGGAGTACAGTCAAGGAGCCCACTTAAGGGACTATGAGGAATATTAACAACTGACTCAATACTCTTCTTCTTCTTCCAACTTTTCTATGCTACTTTCACATATTTAGTTTCCATATAAACTTTGAAATTGTTTAGTCAATTTCCCTCCTGTACACCCAACTCCAATCCAATTGTAATTTTATTTGGAAGTACACTAAATGCTCAATATATGAAGAATTACAACTTGATTACATATAATTTTCTGTAAGGTTTTTAAACAATTGCTGTTCAGCCATGTTTCCTTCCATCATATATTTTTGCAAGAATAACATAAGTTGTTAGCAAAACAAAAAACAAGAAAAACAAGCAGAGTAGGAACACCTTAATAGTTTGTCTCAAAGTACAGGAAATGTCAAGAACTAAAGGAAAGCAAAAGCAAAAGGACTAAGTCTAAGCAAAGAAGGTAGACTAAGCTGTTGGAGAGAACTACGTGGACAATTTGTTAATTCAGTGTTAAACAGAGGTATACCTTGGTCCCAAGGAAGAAAGAATCTTATTTTTCCAAGAGCCAAGAAGTGAACAAAGAAAAAACTTCAACCTGAATTCAAAACAAGCTGGAGCCTTATCAAAATAATTGTAACCTATAGTGGCAGGGCCTAAGAACCAAAGGAGTGGAAAAGACCCTGGCAGAGAATTTAAGTGCTTTTAAATTGGGCCAGACTAAGTGAGGAGTAATTGCTTGTGGCTTTAATCGGTTTGAGTTTGGATTCTCTCATACCATAGTGCAGTGAGGCTGTGAACCTGGAAACACTGTGAGCTGGAATATGAACAGCAAGTTGAAGGTAAGGGGCAATTCCAGAGAAAGGTAGAGGATGAAGGGAAGCATGGGGAAGGAAGCTCACCCTATAGGAAGAGATTAATCCTCCTCAACCTCTTCAGTACAAACAAGACAGGACACATAATTCTGTGAGTGGACAAAACAGAGATCCTGCTCATATTTTTAGGCCTGTATTTACTCTCAGGATTTTTAATGCATTTTTTCCGCAGGGGATTTGTTATTCTGAAAATGGGTTGAATCTTATTTTGCAACGTGAATAGTGAGATATTTAATACAAGGCAAAATTTAAGAAATTGAAGATCTGACGGTCTGACAAAACTACCAGATAGACAATGCCAAAAAGACATAGTTCTCATTCACTTTCCTTTCCAGGGCTGCCATTCAAAGCTGTCTCCTTTTAGAAAGAAAGAATATTTACACAAAAGATCTTGTTTCAATTACTCAATTTTCTTGTTCATCTTTTCATGTGGGCAGAGCATAATTCCTTCATTCAGGAGATATTTACCCCACTGGAGGCACTAGGGCTATAAAGATGAAAAGAGAGATGTAGTTCTTATCCTCCTGGGGTTCATATACAACAGATTATACAGATAAATAATTAGATAATTACAACAAAAGGCCCAGGGTGTTACTGGAGCACACTGGAGAGGATCTGGGGAGTTCAGAAAGCAGCCTGGAGGAAATGGCATCTAAAGGAAGGTTGCAAGGGTATCTCATAGGACCCAAGGGTTAGGACCAAGATAACTAGAACCAGATTCTGGAACAGAGCTTTTCCCAACGTGGGAGTGATTTACAAGTATGACCTCTCAGAACACTGCAGAGTACAGCTTTTTAACCTGTGTTCAGATTACAGGTGTGTCCACCAGCCATAAGCACAGCCTTGTCCATCTCCTTCAATGGGCAGTATTTATATTACCATTTGCTATGTGTGTCATGACATAAAAAAGGTTAGGAATCACTGCTTGTAAAGAACTAAGGAAATGTTTTTGCTTTTTGGCTATAATTCATTCTTATTCTCTCCCTCTCTTACTCTCTTGTCTTTCTTTCCCCTCATTCTTCTCTACTCTTTTCTACTCTTCAATCCTCAGAACTTGACTCCCAACAATTCCAAAACATACACATTCTGAATTTCAGCCACCAAAACAGAGAGAAAGATGATTTCATTTCAAATATAAAGTCCTGGGGAAGAACTGTGATTGGTCCAGCTTGAGTCAGATGCCCATCCTTGGACATATCGACAGTGACCAAAAGGTAGGAATATCTTGTGCAGATGGTCCCTAACTTACGATGGTTTGATTTTTTTGACTTCACAATGGTGCAAAAGTGATACACATTCAGTAAAGACCATACTTCAAGTACCCATAAAACCATTCTGTTTTTCATTTTCAGAATGGTATTCGATAAATTACAGGAGATATTTAACACTGTAGTATAAAATAGGCTTTGTGTTAGATGATTTTGACCAACTGTAGGCTAATGCAAATGTTCTAAACATGTTCAAGGTAGGCTAGGCTGAGCTATGATGTTTGGTAGGTTAGATGTATTAAATGCCTTTTTGACTTACAATAGTTTCAACTTATGATGGGTTTATCAGGCTGTAACCCCATTGCAGGCCAGGTGCAGTGGTTCACGCCTATAATCCCAGAGCTTTGGGAGACCTAGGCAGACAGATGACTTGAGCCCAGGAGTTCAAGACCAGCCTGGGCAACATGGCAAAACTCCCACCTCTACAAAAAATAGAAAAAATTAGCCAGGCACAGTTGCATGCTGTAGTCCCAGATACTCAGGAAGCTGAGGTGAGAGAATCACCTGAGCCTGGGGAGGTCAAGACTGCAGTGAGCTATGGTTGTGCCACTGCACTCCAGTTTGGGTGACAGAGTGAGACTCTGTCTCAAAAAAAAAAAAAAAAAAAAAAACCAGCCACAACCCCTTTGCAAGTCAAGAAGCATCTGCATTTAAATTGTAGCTCCCAGAGTTACCATCTGGCTGGATTGGAGAAAAGGGCACTATTCGGATAAAATAATAGGTGTCTACTACGAAGTTTGGATGCTGAAGGGAAGCATCTGGGAGACAGGACAAGGATGAAGATTCGAAAGAGTAAAAAGATAATTTCAGAGATCAATGTCCCTGTAAGGGTGAAAAAAGATAGGACTCATGATAGGGTAGGCAGGATTAGCTGAATAGAGGAGGATAAGCCCCCATCTCCTATTTCAACAGGAAGGAAGGAAGAAAGAATGGATAAAGATGTGGTCTTTAGATGTGCCAGAGGAAGTGGGAGTTCAGGTCTGCAGGGTATTTCTCTGGGAAGCAGGAAGGTGATGCAGGAGACAGGGAGTAGGCTAGTAATAAAAGATTAGTGAAAAGGCTAAGAAAGAGACATTACACAAAATAAGAGAGAGAGAGAGAGCAGTCTAGGGAAGCACAGAAGTAATGTCCACAAATTTGAAGATCTTAGTGAGGTTAGCAATTATACATTTATTTATACCCATCTGTGCAGTAGTAGTATTTTCTCCAGCAAGTCTCGGCAGCCCCAATATTGAATCTGTAGGGACAAATTAAGATGAGCCATTTGATAGTTCCAGGACTGGGGTTTTGCCAGGTGAGGGTCCCTGAAGGTCAGCGGAACAAGGCAGTTTAAGGCTGGGAAGACAGGGATACAATGGAGCTTGGACAGAGAGTTGTGGGTCTGAAGGAAGAAGAAGCAGTATGAGAACAATAAAATAGAATGGCATTCTGGGAGATAACCAAGAACACAGGGGATGTGAAGCGTAAGTTACTGCAAGGTTTCCGAGACAGTTAATCCCAGCAGTGCCCAGGTGGACAGCAGTCACTTAGGACTCTTAGGAGTTGGCTGCACACTGGATTAATGGGGTTTCTGATATTTTTCTTGATTAGAAATATGCAGTTATTCCTCAAAGTCTTTATATTTAGATACTTTATACACTTTAAGGGGTTCTCTTTCTCTCTCTTTCTCTTTCTCCCCCCCACTCCCCATCTGTTCCCATAAAATGCCTGCATTCTTTCTCAGCAAAGCTGATCTACCCCAACCAGACAAAGCTGTGTGCCATTTCCACGACGTTGCTGGCACCCGAACTTTCACTCAAGATGTCTTACATACCTTCTCCTCACTCTCATTCAGAATGTGCTTCCACATTCTATGTGCTCAGACTTCAAAATCTCACCAACTTCAGCATCCAGGTAAGTATCCAATTTCTTCTAGGAAAGTCTCCAAGATTCTACCTAACCCAAATCACTATTTCTTTCAATACACAAGTTTTTCGTATTCAACATAGTTATACTGTCATTTGTTTTATTTCTATTTCTTTTTTTTTTTTTTTTTTTTTGAGATGGAGTCTCGCTCTGTAGCCCAGGCTGGAGTGCAGTGGCATGATCTCAGCTCACTGCAACCTCTGCCTCCTGGGTTCAAGCAATTCTCCTGTCTCAGCCTCCCAAGTAGCTGGGACTACAGGCACCCGCCACCATGGGCCAGCTAATTTTTGTATTTTTAGTAGAGACGGGGCTTCATCATATCGGTCAGGCTGGTCTCCTGACCTCAAGTGATCCGCCCGCCTCAGCCTCCCAAAGTGCTGGGATTACAGGCGTGAGCCACCACGCCCAGTCTACTTCTATTTCTCTTTAAGGACAGGAATTCCTCTTAAATTCAAATTTTAAGCCAAAATATGTATGAGTGTAGTTGGAGCCTAAGAAAGACTCTTGACTTAAAGTACACAGCCAGCCAAACATGTAGACAACCATCTTTGTATTCTAAAGCTTACATACCACACTGAGTATCCATAAAGAACAAACTCCGATGACTAAGGAAAAAATAGAGAAGTGTGCTTATACAAAATATATTCAAAGCTGCACAATAACCTGCCAAATTAGTAATGGAATGTCATATGAATCAAATGGAAAGCATAATACTGACTACTAGCCTTATGTTTATTAGTCACTAAATCATCATGTTTTCTATCTGGCATGCTAAGAAAATCCAAAGTCACCAAGCTTTATTTTCCCTTATCTTAAGGAGAATAGAAGAGATGGAAATAAAGGAGGCAAGAATGGTTTACAGATCCAGTTGAAACCGAATGGAAGGAAAGGCAGCGGGTTTCATCAAGATCCTACAGGCACAAGGTGTAAGATCTGTAATTTCGAAAGGACATATACACAAACTTATTCAGCCACATTCCAGTCTAGAATTAACATGAAGAAAATCTATTAACAACGGTAAAGCTTTTTTCCTCTCCAAATGAATATGGCAATACCCATTCTGGAGAACTCTTATTCTCTGTTGAAATAACACCACTTTTCTATATGGTGATCTAGCAATAAATATAAAAATGGTTAATTTGCATACATTTGACTTCTTGACTTCTTATTTTACTTCTAGGAATCTATATCAAGAAAAAAGATAAATATATTTTATATATAGACATATATACACACACACATATATATACACACCTATATATATACACATACATACACACACAAGGATATTTATCAGCATAATGATAACCTTATTAACAAAAAACTAGTATCAGCTCACCAGTAAATTCATTAAATATTCTATCATATGTAACACAACAAGTAACATATAAAATAAATACATGTATAAAACATATACTGATAAGTGACAAAAGCAAGTTTAAGAACAGTATTAGGCTGTTCTTAATATGTATATATTATATATGTATATATAATATATCATATGCATACACCATATGATATACGATATATCATATGCGTACACCATATATGATATACGATATATCATATGCGTACACCATATATGATATACGATATATCATATGCGTACACCATATATGATATACGATATATCATATGCGTACACCATATATGATATATGATATATATCATATGCGTACACCATATATGATATGTGATATATCATATGCGTACACCATATATGATGTGATATATCATATGCGTACATCATATATGATATGTGATATATGCGTACATCATATATGATATGTGATATATCATATGCGTACATCATATATGATATGTGATATATCATATGCGTACATCATATATGATATGTGATATATCATATGCGTACATCATATATGATATGTGATATATCATACGCGTACATCATATGATATGTGATATATCATATGCGTACATCATATATGATATATCATATATCATATGTATATGATATATGATATATGATATATAATGTATCATATGTATATATTATATATAATATGTATGTATTGTATATATTATATATAATATGTATATGTGTATACATATTATATATATGTATACATATTATATATGTATACACGTGTATACATAATTATATATAATATGTATACACGTATACATATTATATATGTATATATGCATACATATTATATATGTATATATGCATACATATTATATATGTATATATGTGTATACATATATAATATGTATATATGTGTATACATATTATATATAATATGTATATATAGAATATGTGGCTCATAACTGTAATCCCAGCACTTTGAGAGGCTGAGATAGGAGGATCACTTGAGGCCAGGAGTTCAGACCAGCCTGGGGAACATAGCAAGACTATGTCTCTGTAAAACATTTTTTAAAAATTAGCTGGGCATAGTGGCACATGCCTGTAGTCCCAGTTACTACTGAGTTACTAAGGCAGGAGGATTGGTTGAGCCCAGGAACTTGAGGCTGCAGTGAGCTATGATCACGCCACTGCACTCCAGCCTGGATGACAGGGCAAGACCCTATCTCTAAAAAAACAATGTATAATGTAATATAGTTTTATAAAAATAAATTTTAAAGTAATATTGATGTGCATGTACCAAATAATAATGTCAAACGGGGTATGACTTCTGGGAGACTTTCTCTTTATAAATCTTGTGTTTATGAAACACTTGAGTTAGGAATTTTGTATAACTTTGTATTATATTCATAATTAGAAATGTACAGATATTTTAAAGTAGATGTATATCTATTGACACGTAAAATGTCAACAGTACACCTTTTAAATGAAAAAATGCAGCTTAAGGCAACATATTCATATTTCTAAAAAGTTACACACATACCAAAAAAAAAAAATCTGGAAGGCTACACCAAAACATTGTTGATGGCTATTCAGGTGGTGAGATTTTTGTGTGATTTTTGCTTTCCTCTTTGTAATTTTCTATTTTGACTCCCTTTTTAAAAAAATTAAGACCACATACTATTTTTATAAATGAAGTTTTCACTTAAAAACTTCGTCTTCAATTTTCACTAGTAAACCTTTTTAATAACTAAAAAGGTTCAACAATACTGACTTTAATTATGCTTCCTCTCCCTATTCACTCAATAGCCTCTAGGTTTACCCCTGCCTAAAGAATCAACAGTAGAACAGGAGAAGTAATAGGACTGAGATCATCAACAAAAAGTGGTTGGTTTCAGCTTTGCTACGAAAAAAAGATAGAGTGCCATAATATTGATAATGTCATTTTACATTTTCAATTGATGATTTCCAAAGAGGTTTTACAACTACAATCATATTTGGTTCTCAAGTCTATGAAGAAGGCAGGGAAGTACAATTCTCCCTTATAAGATAAACAGTCTCAGTTAGAAGAGGTAGAGGGATGTATCCAGGTTCTTGAATTGGGGAGTGACAGCGTTGTCCTGCATAGTCCAATACAGTAGCCATGAGCCACATGTGGCTATTAAACTTAAATTAAAGGGAAATAAAATTAAAAATGCAGTTCCTCAGTTGCACTGGCCACATTTTAAGGGCCCAATTGCCACAGGTGGCTCGTGGCTACTGCTTTGGATAGTACGGTACAGAATATTTCCATCATCACAGAATTCATGTGATCCCCACTGCAAGGACATTTTCCACTCATGTGGTGGCTTTCCACACCCTTGCTTTGCCCTCTTAAAGTGAAGGAAAATATTATTTGAGCATCTTACTCTGCATGGTATGAGCTTCTGAAATACTGTGGAGGAAAAAAAAACTGCTGAATTCATAATACAAAGATGGCTAGGGTAGCCAGAGAGTGGTGAGTAGTGGGAGAAGGCACAAGGAAAGCCTAAAGGGTGATAGAGTGAACTCTGAGGGTCGCCTACCTAGCACCTATTCCCTCTCTTCTTCCTTTTAATAGGACTAAGATTTTATTTTGGTATCTACCCCTACCCAACATGGGCTTTGTCCCACAGAGTTCAGGAACAGGCCTGCAATGCAATTTGGGCTTCGTCACACAAGACAAAAAGTTAGCTGATAGAGTAACACCTTTTGAGGCTTTGGTCTTAGCCTCTGAAGGGCCAAACAGCAGAATACCTACTTCAACATTATCTCAGGCATTAACCAAAAAGTGCATGTGTATCATGTGATCACACACATGACTATTAATAGTTATATCTCATCAGCATAACAGAGTCCACAATATGGGCCAAGCACGTCACTCTGTTTTACTAATATGTGTAGTATTTCTATTAGCTTTATTAATATGTGTAAAGGTGAGTATCTAGGTACATTCTGAGGTTAAAAAAAATCTAATTTTGTGCTTTGTGTTTTGAAATCTACCATCTGAAATATAAATACATTCTTGCAAAAGTAAATTACAATAATAATTAAATAAAAAGGGAAGCAGACTGATAATACAAATATTAACAAAGCACATTATCTAGGTAGACTTTGTGGAGAACATTAATCCTTTTATAGCCAAACATTTATAAAAATTTAAACAATCAAGAAAGGTCAGGCACAGGAGTGATAACCGATGCCTGTAATCCCAGCACTTTGGGAAGCCGAGGCAGGAAGACTGCTTGAGGCCAGGACTTTGAGACCAGCCTGGGCAACACAGTTGCCCAGCTAAAATTTTTTAAACAAAAAATTTAAAAATTAGCCAGGTGTAGTGGTCCGTGCCTAAAGTTCAAGCTACTCGAGAGGCTGAGGTAAGAGGATTGCTTGAGCCCAGGAGATTGAGGCTGCAGTAAGCTATGATCACACCACTGAACTCCAGCCTAGGGGACAGAATGAGACCCTGTTTCAAACAAACAAACAAGTAAATAAGACAGAATAGGGAGATTAGATGATAGCACAATTCTCCTCTTTATAGAATTTATACAATCATAACATTAAACAAAACAACCATTTAAAAACTATACCTGAATTTAGTAATTTAATTCCATGTAGCCCATGAGTCTTTTAAGAAAAATCCTAATTTGGGAATTCTTCATACGTGGCATGAATGAGTTAGATACAGAATGTCAACAATGCCAAACTTTTATAGAATGGAACATCAGTACCAAAAACTATCATGCAATTTTCAATGGAACAAACATGGTGAAAGTTACGAGTGATTTTGGAATCACAAGCATATATATGCTGCTTTGTTCACATACTTCAGAGAATAATTATAGCCCAGAGAAAAGAAACTAAATCACTGGCCCTAAGCAGAAAGATGGTGGCCACTTGCCATTTTTTTCTCAGCTAAAGACAAACTGCAGGACATATCTTGGAACTTTGGAACTGTCTCATCAGGGACTCACAAAAATGTCCCAATGGGATAGAATAGTTATTACTATTATTTTGAGACTGAATATCACTCTGTCACTAGGCTGGAGTGCAGTGGCACAATCTCAGCTCATTGCAACCTCCGCCTCCTGGGTTCAAGCGATTCTTGTGCCTCAGCCTCCCAAGTAGTTGGGATTACAGGCACGCCCCATCACGCCTGGCTAATTTTTGTGTTTTTAGTAGAGACAGGGTTTTGCCATGTTGCCCAGGCTGATCTCCAACTCCTGGGCTCAAGCAATCTACCTGCCTCAGCCTCCCAAAATGCTGAGATTACAGTCATGAGCCACCATGCCTAGCCAGAATAGTTATTATTAATACATGTTAAAAACATGGCTCAAACCAAAGAAAGCTTAATATTGTCCTCAGCACACAACAGTACCTATACAGTAGAATAAGAACCAATGATTGTTTATACAAAAATTAATTCACTGCTGAAAAAGGCACTAACTGAGAAGCCATAAAGTACAAGTATTTCCTACAGGGTACCTGCTATATACAAGCTTCTGTCATTCTGTTTCAGAGAAGATGCTGAAATGAATACACATGAATGAAAGTGTGCAGTGTGTACTATGAAAAATGGGCCTCTCTCCGTTCTAGTTAGTTAATTTATTTCAGATTAAATGAGATTTAAGATAAGATATGACTCCTGGACCAGGAAAAATGCTATAAAACATATGATTAGGGCAATTGTAAAATCTAAATATGGACTTTGGTACAAGATTATTCTCTACCCCATGTAAAATTTCCTGCTTTTCATAACTATGCTGTGGTTATGTAGGAGACCCTCCTTGTTCTTAGGAAATTCACATCGAAGAATTAGGGGAAAGGGGCAGGATGTCTGCAACTTACTCTCAAATATTGGTAAGTGAGTGATAAGGCAAATGTCAAACAATTGATGAATCTGGGTGAAAAGTACATGGGAGTTCCTGTAACTTTTCAGAAATCTTAAATCATGTCAAAGTAAAACATTACCAAAACATTAATTCTTTACATTTCCTTATGAAAACAAGCAGTTCTGTGGTAGTCAAGTCTCAGAATGATCAAGAAGACTAAATGTTTTGGATGTTACAGAGGCCATTAGTGGGCTTGAGGAGTTGCCATACTCTGTCCTTAGCTCTCTGGTGCTTACACTGGATTTAAAACGAATTCACTCCTTAAAGTGGAAACACTCTTGTTTCTGTGGGGTATCAGTCCCTGATGACTTCTAGCTTGAATTACTGGTGCCGTTGCTACCTAACCACAGTCCCCTGTCCCACGCCCTTCTTGCCATAGTAGGTAGCTGGGCTTATTCAGTGCAGTAGTCCCATGTCTCATATTTGTTCCTTAAAGTATATGCTTTAAGAGAACAAGCCACATTGTCTTCATCCCTGGGATGCAAGGCTGGTTCAATATACGCAAATCAATAAATGTAATCCAGCATATAAACAGAACCAAAGACAAAAACCACATGATTATCTCAATAGATGCAGAAAAGGCCTTTGACAAAATTCAACAACCCTTCATGCTAAAAACTCTCAAGAAATTAGGTATTGATGGGACGTATCTCAAAATAATAAGAGCTATTTATGACAAACCCACAGCCAATATCATACTGAATGGGCAAAAACTGGAAGCATTCCCTTTGAAAACTGGCACAAGACAGGGATGCCCTCTCTCACCACTTCTATTCAACATAGTGTTGAAAGTTCTGGCCAGGGCAATTAGGCAAGAGAAGGAAATCAAGGGTATTCAATTAGGAAAAGAGGAAGTCAAATTGTCCCTGTTTGCAGATGACATGATAGTATATCTAGAAAACCCCATTGTCTCAGCCCAAAATCTCCTTAAGCTGATAAGCAACTTCAGCAAAGTCTCAGGATACAAAATCAATGTACAAAAATCACAAGCATTCTTATACATCAATAACAGACAAACAGAGAGCCAAATCATGAGTGAACTCCCATTCACAATTGCTTCAAAGAGAATAAAATACCTAGGAATCCAACTTACAAGGGATGTGAAGGACCTCTTCAAGGAGAACTACAAACCACTGCTCAAGGAAATAAAAGAGGATACAAACAAATGGAAGAACATTCCATGCTCATGGGTAGGAAGAATCAATATCAGGAAAATGGCCATCCTTCCCAAGGTAATTTACAGATTCAATGCCATCCCCATCAAGTTACCAATGACTTTCTTCACAGAATTGGAAAAAACTACTTTAAAGTTCATATGGAACCAAAAAAGAGCCCGCATCGCCAAGTCAATCCTAAGCCAAAAGAACAAAGCTGGAGGCATCACACTACCTGACTTCAAACTATACTACAAGGCTACAGTAACCAAAACAGCATGGTACTGGTACCAAAACAGAGATATTAGATCAATGGAACAGAACAGAGCCGTCAGAAATAATGCCACATATCTACAACTATCTGATCTTTGACAAACCTGAGAAAAACAAGAAATGGGGAAAGGATTCCCTATTTAATAAATGGTGCTGGGAAAACTGGCTAGCCATATGTAGAAAGCTGAAACTGGATCCCTTCCTTACACCTTATACAAAAATCAATTCAAGATGGATTAAAGACTTAAATGTTAGACCTAAAACCATAAAAACCCTAGAAGAAAACCTAGGCATTACCATTCAGGACATAGGCATGGGCAAGGACTTCATGTCTAAAACACCAAAAGCAATGGCAACAAAAGCCAAAATTGACAAATGGGTTCTAATTAAACTAAAGAGCTTCTGCACAGCAAAGGAAACTACCATCAGAGTGAACAGGCAACCTACAAAATGGGAGAAAATTTTCGCAACCTACTCATCTGACAAAGGGCTAATATCCAGAATCTACAATGAACTCCAACAAATTTACAAGAAAAAAACAAACAACCCCATCAAAAACTGGGCGAAGGACATGAACAGACACTTCTCAAAAGAAGACATTTATGCAGCCAAAAAACACATGAAAAAATGCTCACCATCACTGGCCATCAGAGAAATGCAAATCAAAACCACAATGAGATACCATCTCACACCAGTTAGAATGGCAATCATTAAAAAGTCAGGAAACAACAGGTGCTGGAGAGGATGTGGAGAAATAGGAACACTTTTACACTGTTGGTGGGACTGTAAACTAGTTCAACCATTGTGGAAGTCAGTGTGGCGATTCCTCAGGGATCTAGAACTAGAAATACCATTTGACCCAGCCATCCCATTACTGGGTATATACCCAAAGGACTATAAATCATGCTGCTATAAAGACACATGCACACGTATGTTTATTGCAGCATTATTCACAATAGCAAAGACTTGGAACCAACCCAAATGTCCAACAATGATAGACTGGATTAAGAAAATGTGGCACATGTACACCATGGAATACTATGCAGCCATAAAAAATGATGAGTTCATGTCCTTTGTAGGGACATGGATGAAATTGGAAATCATCATTCTCAGTAAACTATCGCAAGAACAAAAAACCAAACACCGCATATTCTCACTCATAGGTGGGAACTGAACAATGAGAACACATGGACACAGGAAGGGGAACATCACACTTCGGGGACTGTTGTGGGGTGGGGGGAGGGGGGAGGGATAGCATTGGGAGATATACCTAATGCTAGATGACGAGTTGGTGGGTGCAGCGCACCAGCATGGCACATGTATACATATGTAACTTACCTGCACGTTGCACACATGTACCATAGAGCCTAAAGTATAATAATAATAATTATAATAATAATAATAATAATAAAAAGAAAAAAAAGAAAAAAAAAAAAAGAGAATAAGCCACATTGTAATAAAGAGGCTCCTAGATGACCAATTCATAGACAATGCCAAGTTCCCTAACATTCTTACGTACCCATGCAAAGTTACATAAACATATATTATAAAGTATAAGAAGAAATAAATTGTTAGAAATAAACATGTAGTAAGACATGTAAAACTGGAACACAAAATCCCTTAAAAATTAAGTGTTTTCATCTTACAGCTGTAAAAATATGTTTGAAGCCCAAATTGTGGACTTTTGTGTCCCTTCTACAGTTTAAAACAAAACACAGAAGGAAATACACTTCACTATCATGACATGTCATCCACAAATTATATGTCTAACCCTTGAGCTTCTTTTAGAAACTCTCCTCACTAATTTGCCTGTGTTTTTGAATAGCAAGTAATATGTTTTCAATCATGAAAGGTTACAGGGAAATTTTTGTGGTAAAAACTGGCCTTCCACTGGCATAAAAATCGTCAGTCTTACTGCAATCCTTTGGGAAATAACTTTTTTTTCCATTATTGTCAAGCAACTTTCAAACCAGTTTAATAGCTACTGTTCTTGAGATGGCTCTTTACATCCTTTAAAACTGATGTCACTCAAGACCATGTAAGAGAAAACAATGATGGTAAGTTTCATAAAGGAGTTATTTCTTTACAATATTTTGAGAGAGAATCAAACTATGTGAAGTTTTTAAAATAATAATTATCCACTGATATTTAAATGGACAATTGCCCATCCTCCAACACATCACACACTCAGACCTGAACTATTGCACTACTCTTTCACCATGGGAACAACAATCCTATCAAAGAATGCAGCCACTTTATTTTGAAATAAAACTGTATTTGATATTAATTTTTTAAAAGTATTCTTCAGGGAAAAATGTCTGAGCAGTATAAAAACTAAGTGACTTTTATAAGTGCTCTATTTACCTCTCTTTCATTGTTTCTCTACAATTCCTCTGATTAAACACTACTCCACTTAGTAATATGAAGTAATTTGCACAGGAATAACACAGTAGAGTAATGCTGCCTTATTTTTTTCCTTCTCCCTAACTCACTCTTATGTACCCTGTTTTTTGTTTGTTTGAGATACACCATATAAGGACATACCAAGTTTTCTAAAATTTAACTACAAGCATTAGTGAATTTGAGGGGAATGGAATCTTATCAAGGCTTGGATTGGGCTTGATCACCAACTTACCATGGGAGTCAATCTCTGTCTCTTTTTTCTCATTTATGAGAGAATAAACCTCCCTGTACCTACTTTAAATTTTAGTTAAGAATACTTATGAAAACTTTTTTTTTTCAGATGACCAACTGTTTACTTCATTTCTCCCCTGCACCTAGGCTGCCAAGTACTATGAAAAACAACAACAACAACAACAAAAACTCAGGTTGACCAATTGGAAACTCTATAAATCCATGGAGTTCAACATCAGGAGGACCTTTGGCATTGTCTGGTGATCCTTGTACTTGTCCTTCAACAGCTCCCAAATCAGAAGGTAAACCTATTCACTCTCACCTCAAGTCGATGTTTCTACCATTCCCCCCACTCTCAGCCAACATCTTGCCTTCTATTTCACAAAGCAAAATAAAATCCAATAGACAGAAACAACTCTGACTTCCTGCCACTTTACCTACATCCACCCTAATCCTGACCACCTTTTTTCCTGAGCCTGAAAAAGAGGGAGCCCCAGAGCTCTGGAACCCATCCTCTCTCACTTCCTCAAGCATCTTGTTCCATCAATGATCAACTCCAATTCCCACAGACATGCCTAAGACTCTTCACCTTTAAAAACAAACACCACAATATTTTTCACCAGTTCTGCAGCCCTTCTACCAAATAGTCCATATCCACCTCATCTACTCCTCAGCTCAATGCAACCTGGCTAACTCCCTACCATTCTACCAAGGCTTCCCATCACCAAACTCAATGGGCTCCTCCATTCTTTGCTTCTGGGATCTCTCTACAGCAGTGGTCCCCAACCTTTTGGGCACCAGGGACAGGTTCTGTGGAAGACAATTTTTCCATGGACCCAGGGGGGTGGTTTCAGGGTGAAACTGTTCCACCTGGGATCATCAGGCATTAGAGTTTCATAAAGAGTGTGCACTCATAAGGAGTGTGCACACACACAGTTCGCAATAGGGTTTGCGCTCCTCTGAAAATCTAATGCTGCTGATCTGTCAGGAGGCGGAGCTCAGGCTGTAATGCTTGCTGGCCTGCTGCTCACCTCCTGATGTGCAGCCCAGCCCGGTTCCTAACAGACCACTGTGCTGGTCAGGGGCCTGGGGGTTGGGACCCCTGATCTACAGCATTTACTACTGCTGTTGTTTTCTTCAGAAATTCTCTCCTCTGATAGTTTCTCTCGTACCATTACTTTCTAGTTTATTTCTTTTATTGACTCTTCTTCCCCTAAAACCTTCAAATGTTAGAACTGTCTGCCAGTGGAAGTAGAAATTGATATGACCATTTTGAAAAACACTTGATGAAATGTAAAGTTTTTTTGTTGTTTTTTGAGACAGGGTCTCTGTCACCCAGGCTGGTGTGATCTCAGCTCACTGCAACCTCTGCCTCCGAGGTTCCAGCGATTCTCTCACTTCAGTCTCCCCAGTAGCTGGGACTACGGGCACACACTACCACACCCGGCTAGTTTTTGTATATTTTGGTAGAGATGGGGTTTCACCATGTTGACCAGGCTGGTCTCGAACTGCTGACCTCAGGTGATCCACCCACCTCGGCCTCCCAAAGTGCTGGGATTACAGGCGTGACCACTGCGCCTGGCCAAACAGTAAAGTTTTACATTTGTTTATGTCTTGTAGCCAAGTTATTCTACTTCTAGGAATCCATACCAAGAAGAATTGTGATCTTAAAGAAATAATTCTCATACAGACATATTAAATGCAACGTTACTTATAATACTAATATGATACTATGCTTGAATTAATGGTAAATAGGGTGCAAAATTGTCTGTAGAGTGTCATCTCAACTATGTGGCAAATACATGCATAGTTTTTTCCTAACAGTGACTTCCTTCTGGAATGAGAATTGAATTATGGGTGAATATTATTATCTTATTGTCTTTATATATTTCTATATTTTTCAATTTTTCTACAAGAATCATGTATTTATAAATTGAGATAAAAAAAGAAACAATTTTGAGAAACAAACCAGAGGTCCAAAAGACCTTTTTGTGAAAGATGGTATTTACCTTCACTTCTCACTGTATACATTCTCTAATAAGGTAATCTCATATACTTCAAAAGCGTCAAATGTCATCATATACAGATGACTCTAACACCTATGTCCTGACTACACACCACTCTACTCTGCTTCAAAACTGTACAGTACAGTACTTCCATCTGGCTACTAGACAATTCCATGTGATGACTTGCAAGAACAATAGCCTCAGCCTGTTATCTTAACTTTTAACCCACACTCCAAATTTTCTTTCCTCTTGCATCTCTACTCTTTGTAAACAGCACCATCAAAATCAAATACCAAAGCCAATCAATAATACCTTCTCAACAGATATGAAAACCATGCCTCTGTGTCTCTCTTCCCACTTTCTCACTAGTCTCACTTGGACTCTTTCAACAATTTCCTAAATGTTCTCTCTACTTCCAGCTTCAGTCATGTGATTATATATCTCCTTCATTAACACCACAGTCTTCTAAAATGTAAATCTGATCAAATCATTTCCCTAACTAAAATCCTTCAATGGCTCCCCATCACCACATAATAAAATAAAAAATCTTTAGCATAGGATTTGATGAATGTATTCTTATTCTATGGCCAACCTGCCAACTTCCTGCTCACCTTTTAGTTCAAACATCTCCTTTGAAGCTTCCCTTTACCTCCCAGAAATAGTTGGATGCACCCTCCTCTGAGTTCCTGGGGCATGCCATCCATATCTCCATCACAGCATGGATTACACTGCTGTAATTATTTCCATGTCTGTCTTTCCCTATAGACCTGGATTACACAGGGGCAAGGGAAGGATTCTATTCATTTTTGTATCTCTAAAACCTAGCATATAGTTGATGGATAATTAACTGCTAATTGCTTAAATGAATGATTTGGCTTACAAACAAACAAAAAGTACATGATGGATTAACAAATTATGGATCTTTTTTTCCACACTTCTGAACCAATGCTCTAGAATCAATATATGCAAGATGGCAAATTTACCCAATAAATTTGTCAATAAATTATTGAAACAAACAGTAAATTCAACTTTATGAAGCATGGTATCTGCTTCAAGTTCAAACAACTGTCTCGCAGTGATATTTAAAGTATGTACATTTTAAACTTAATTATTAGAATCTTCCCCCAACCTCTTATTTCCTCTTTCTCAGGCATACACTTGAAAGTCACCTTTCATAGCTACTGATTTCAAATATAGGCAAAAATTATCTTAGTTTCCTAAAAATAGAATGAAAATTCAAATACTCTTTTTACTAGCAATATCAACAACTTCAGCATACTGGGATCAGTCCAAACTAAAGAAAAATAAAATCTCCTTTTCACTCCACGGAAAGTTTCTTTTACATTAATTGCAAGCATAGGCAATAGGTAATCCTTGGGAATTTTAGATTATTAATCAGAATCATCATTAAGATCTAACTCATAAGAGCTTACATGAAGGAATAAAAATGGATCCTGGCAGAGTAGACTAGTAAAAATTTATGAAACTCTGAAAAACAGATCTCTTCCTTACTTAGCCATTCAGAATTCCTCACAAATGAGTCACCTTCCTCCAAGAAAAGCAAAGTTCCACCTGAAATAAACCTGAATGTGAAAAGCTTGCACATCTAAAGGAATCAACTTCAGTTTTTCTCTGGGCTAAAGGGAGAAATCATTGGCAAAGCCAATGGCAAACAACAAATAATCAAGAAATAATTCTTGCTTCACTTTGGGATACATTATACACTTTATGCAGTGGTGACAGATCTAATTTTATTTGACAAGCTAACATCAGAATTAGTTTGTACTCCCTGTACACAGACCAACTGGGCCAGGTTAACACAGTAAAAACACTTATGGAAGTAAAAACATCCCATAAATGTGCAATTCTTGAAAGGCATCTGAGACTCAAAATAAAATTAGAAAGTTATTTGAGAAGTAATAAACACAGGGTAAAGGTTGAAGAGGCACAATAAAGTCCGTAACTATAGCTACAGAATACATGAATTGAAAGTAGAGAGCTGGAAGTAGAGTTTCCTGGAATGAGGGCACTGGCTGAATCTGCACGCTTTAACTGTGGTCCCTATGAAGATGCCAACATATGATATACAAATGTGTATGTGTACATGTGTGAGTGTAGCTTCACACACTCACGCACACATCCCATATTTGGCAGTTACTCTTGCAGTCTCTGCAAATCCACGGAAGTCATGACACACCTTCAACTAACAATAAAATTGTTGGTTCATCCCCATTGGCTGCAATGAGGTTTATGATGCCATGTGTAAGGTCAAAGGATTGCTACAAACCTTTAATTGCTTGCTGATTTTTGTACTGTTTCCTCCATGATTTCCTTGAGGACTCCTTGTGGCCTTTTTTAAAAACATACTTTTATTGAAGTATAACATTCACACATAAGAATGTACACATCTTTAGTATACGTAACCACTGCCTGTGCCAAGACTGTTCCCGGCACCCCCAGATACCCTCCTTTAGTCTCCTCCTAATTACTGTCCCCTCTCTCTTCTCCAAAAATAACCATTATCCTGACTTCTTACACCATAGATTAGTGTTGTTTGTTTTTGAATTCTATATAAATGAAAGCATAGAGTAGGTATTGTTTTCTGTCTGGCTTCTTTTGCTCAATGTTATGATTGTGAGATTAATTCATGCTGATGTATGTAGCTGTAATTCATTCACTTTTGTTGTCATCTAGCATTCTATTGTATGAACACAATTTATTTTCCTATCCCACTGTTGATGGACACTTGTGTTTTTTCTTAGGTTTCGACTCCCACTCCTATTGCATTTTAATATCTAACATAGTACTTTCCCCCTTTATTTCTACACTGCAGAAGCTGCAGGTCTAGTATTACTTCTTGCATGCCTAATATCGTTCATTCACTTAAAAAATCTTTGGCAACTATTACAAATCAAAATAGGTCTGTAGAAGCCAAAATAAATGGAGAAGAGGTCACAACAGAGTAAACAATACATGTTGTGAAACATACTCATCTCTGGAATGCACAGCACAGAGCTCTTTGGATGAGGTTGTCTGAAGCACTAACTCATGGATCCATGCTATGATAGTCTGTAGGACTAGCTTTCATTGGCTGAGAGTATATATTCATTCTTATTCCCTTGTTCTTTTACTCTCATTTTTAAGGCAGGCATTTCAGAATGACAGCATTATAATGACAGTACCGAATTTTGCAGCTTTAAACAAAATGTGTCTTAGTTGCCATCAATCAGAATGTGCATGCAGATGCTATTCTTGGATGATTTTTTTTTTCTTTTTGAAATGGTATAGACCACACAGCAGCTATACTATGGTCAGTGAGACCACCCTGCCTGGGAACACAAAGACTTCTGTTGTATGAGGGAGAGATATGGACAATTTCCGCAAAAAGCATAGGAGCCTTCATCCTCTACACGTCTGCTGCTCCAGATTTCAGCGCTTCCCATCTCCTCAGACATCTCATCCTTTGCAGAAGACTCTCTGTCCTCTCAAATGTCTTTCTCTCTCTACTGCCTCCTTCCCATCATCACTCAACTCTCTTGGCTTAAAAAGTAACAGAAAAACAAAAACCTGTAGCTATGGTCTTCTCTCCTTTCCTTTACAACACACTTCTTGAAAGCAGTATCACCATTCAGTCTCTAGTTGTTCATCCCTACTGTTTAACCCACTACAAACTATTTTCCACCTCTACCCCTCCACTGAGACCACCCTAATGAAAGTCATCAATGCCCTCTCGGATGTTGTACTTAATGGACACCTCTTCATCCTTCTCTTCCTTGGCCTTTCTCAAGTGTGCAACTTTGCTGACCCCTCTCTTCTCAACTTCTGTGATATCAGACTTTCCTGTTTTCTTCCAACCTCCATGGACACTCCTCTTCAGACTCCTCTTAGGGTCCTTATTATTCTGACTGTCCCTTAAATACAGATCTCTTTGAAGGTTCAATCCTTGGCCCTTTTCTCACATTTTATGCTCATTTCTGATCATCTAAATCTCAGAGTCATGTTCTATGAGCACTTCGATCTCAACATGAGAAGAGGTACTGGGAAATACCCTCCTTTTCCAATATTCTTCTCGATATTCTACACATATAGTCATCCCCTCCCCGCAAGTCTATATCATTGCTCTCTATTCCTTTCCATATGTATGAAGCAGGGGTAACAGAAAGGTCAAGCACTTTGAAGTCCTGTCAGTCTGGCTTCAAATTCAAACTGCTTCTTAATCAGTTATGTGACTTTGGCAAAGCCATCTTCTTTCTCTGTAAACACGTGTTTCATACCCGTATAACACCTATCTTGTAGGGTTGAATAGATTATAAGAGATTAATGAGTGAAAACCACCTAACACTGCACCTGATAATGCCTAGTAGCTGTCCCAATAATTAGTTTCCTTCCCACTTTCCATTTTATGGAATCTAATCCTGTCTTCCCCACTATAATGAATTTAAGGCAGAGCTAATCCTTTAACAATCCTTTGGCTGGGCACGGTGGCTCATGCCTGTAATCTCAGCACTTTGGGAGGACAAGGTGGGCAAATCACCAGTTCAAGAGATAGAGACCATCCTGGCTAACACGGTGAAACCCCATCTCTACTAAAAATACAAAAAATTAGCCAGGCGTGGTGGCGGGCACCTGTAGTCCCAGCTACTCAGGAGGCTGAGGCAGGGGAATGGCGTGAACTCAGGAGGTGGAGCTTGCAGTGAGCTGAGATCGTGCCACTGCACTCCAGCCTGGGCGACAGAGTGAGACTCCACCTCAAAAAAAAAAAAAAAAAGACTCCTTTAACCCTATCAGACTGGTCTTCTCACTGGCCCTGAACATGTCACAACCATTCACAGAGGCACCCCTGCATGGAATGCTCTCCCTTGCCATTCTTACTTCATGCATACCTAAGTCTTATTCACATTCCAGCATTCAGCCCAATCCCTTAATCAATCAAGGCCTTCCTTAACCACCAAAGCTCAGACTCCTCAGAAATTTCCTCCACATGTGAACTGTAGAATATTGCTACTAATCATCAGGCATTTATTATATGCTACTTTCGGGGGTTACATATCTTTTCATTCCATTTATCTCCAATTACATCATTATTCTTGGAATGAATTATATGTAGTCCTCAGTATACACAGTTTCTAGCAAAGAGCTTTAAGTAATACCTGTTGATTGGTAATGTGTTGTTAATTTGTAATAACTGAGAGCATAACATCATTTAATATTTTCAACTGTTACTTTAAAATATGGATTTAGACAACTGGAATCCTAGAATGTATGACTTTAGAGGCCACATAGACCAATATACCAGATGCACAACATCTCTTTACAAGAACCTAATGAGTGAACCTTTAACTCCAGTTTCATTAAGTTCACATGACCAGAAACTCATTACCTTCTTTGGGAACCATTTGATGTCTAAGTAGCAATTCCAAAATACAACTATCAATATCAGAAGATTAACATATGATATACTGCTAAGATTTAATTATTGGAACCCTATTCAAATTCTACCAAATGCCCCCAAAAAATGTCCCTTATAGCAAAAGTATACAGTTCAGCATCATGCTTCACCTTTAGTTGTTATGTCTTGTTATTCTCGTTGCTTCTAGAATACTTCCTCAGTCTTTCTTGGAATTTAACATTTTTGAAAGTTACAGGCTAGTTATTTTAAAGACTGGCCTTCAATTTGAGCTTGCTAGGTGTTTCCTCTGATTAGATTCAGGTTATGCATCTTTAGCAGGAATGTCACAGAGGAAGCAATGCTGTGTTTTTCTCATTGCACCTGATCACATGGTACATGATTCTGATTTGTCCCATTTCTGACACTGTTCATTTTGATCACTTCATTAAGGTAGCATCTGTCAGGCTTCTCCACTGTAACAATAATTTTTTCTTTGATATTAATTAATTGAACATTTTGTAGGGAGATACTAAGTAAATATCCCATTCCTCATCAAACTTCAAAAGTTATTTATTAGTTTATGTTAAGTATGGACTCATGGTTTCCGATTTCATTTTGATGATTAAACTGACCCAGATTTAGCTAGTGGGTACTCACTTAAGCTGCTTTCTGAATCTGTTTTACATTTTTCATCATTCTTTGAGGATTTCCTTGTTTTCTGAAAACACAAGATGCCCCTGGCTCACCTTGTATTAATATTTACTCTGCGACAACCCTGGAATTACCCATTTCTCCACAAAGCCCTGATTTCTTTCAGTGGAGGATGGTACTAGGTGTGACCATTGCTATTATATTAAGGTATCACTGCTCCCAGGTCCTCACAATGGACAGAGATGGGGAATACATAACGTATGGATATAGGTGCATACACATTCACATCTATATTTACTCCTCCGTCCAGCTGTATATTGAAAACTTCTGATTCCAATCTAACTACAAACGGTTGATTGTACTTTTCCCCTTTCCATATTTGGAGCTCTCTTTCATGACCATGAGAAACCTGACTCCATTATCCTCAACATATTTACTTGTTTATCAATCTCCCTGTTTATCACTTATCTCCCACTGCTGTCACCAAGACCATGCCAGCACGGATGCTCTTTTTCCATACTCAGGTCCTCATGCATTGGCCCCCTCTTTACTCAACTTGGCTCCAAACTCTAATCTGGGCCCCTGTGGCTCCCCTTCCCCTGGGATGGATGCCTACCTTGCTGTGCCCCAACCCAATGGCTTTAGGACCAAATTCTTCAGGAGGAAGAGAAGAGGAGGAAGAAAAGGAGCAGAAAGATAAATCTACATCTCTTCACTTTTACCCACTGGCATGAATTCTGTCTTTTGGGGTCTCCCAGAATAAACATAATCAATTCATACGCAAGTATTTGAGGTTGGTGTTCATGTCCTGTCTTGTTCCTTCAGTCATTCCTTAAATGACATGGTTTCAAGTACCCTCATCATATTGAGCATTCTTTTCTGAATAAATCCTATTCTGTCTACATAGCTTGTAAAACTGTGTAGAGGAGGCACTTTTGGTTGCCTATCCAATATCCTATTCTGCCCCTAAAATTCCTTCTTTCCTAAAAAAGCCTGACTTTGTTCAGGTATCCACTCCCTTCCATACAGCCACATGTTGCAGGAAATGTGAAATCTATCATCAGCGCCTGACTATTCAATCATGATAACCACATTCCTCTTACCAGTGGCAGGTTTAATAATGGGCATGTGACCAAATGCTAACTAATGAGACATGTAAGGAAGTCTTCTGGGGGGCTTCCTAAGCAAGGAGCACAACACAAGCAGATAGCTCACTCTCCTTCCTCAGGACATTACTGTGCCTGGGTGAGATGCACAGAACTGTTTCAACGACCTTCCACCAGCTGAGGATGAAACCAGCATAACAAGAAGGGCAGGAGCAAGGGAATCACAGACAAGTGGAGGCAGAGTCCTTAGGGACTGGCCAGAGCCTCTCTTATCATTAGCCTTCTTGTTGTGTGAGATAACATGTTTCTTTTCTGTTTAAGCCAGTTTGGTCCGGTTTTCTTTTTAGCTGTGTCCAACAGCATTCTGACTGATACAGAGTGAAGCTAGCAACCACACACCCCTCCAGGAGAGGTGTGATAAGCTAGGGAACTTCCAAGTCCCTGTATTTCCTCTGACATAGCCCAAGTCAGTGGTGACACATAACACAGACCACTAAGACCTCCATCTTTCTCACACCTACAACAATGTTATTTTGTATTTGTATTGTAAATTGTTGCCCTTCAATAGAGAACTAGAGATTTACTTATTATTTACATTGTAAGCTTTTCCATTGTTTCAACTTGTTCAGGTCTTTTAAGTGAGAATAATAAAGGAAATTGAAGAGCTGCTACTTGATTGCAAAGCAAAAGAGCTAGGAATAGGGCAAAAACAGAATAATAAACACAAAGCTAGATTTTTGCCCCTATAGTAAACGTGCCACCAGACTAGTAAAAAGTCCTGACTTTCTGTGTTTCCAACTTCATGCATCTATACAACAGTGAGGAACCTCAAGATTCCCTTCTGGCATTAAAATTCTATGACTCAAGAGACTTCATCAGAGAATTCATGGCTCAGAATTTCTCTGGCTTGAAGCATAAAATGAAGAAAAGTGTTAGCCCATTAGTCATTATCAAGATTCACTTGTTTCAAATCAACAAAACAGTGCCCTAGGGCTACCTACTCCAAGAAACAACTCTGTTATACTATAGAGATCACGTCTGGGCTGTATCAGTGTTTATTCCTTTTTTTTTTTTTTTTTTTTTTTGACACGGAGTCTCACTCTGTTGCCCAGGCTGGACTGCAGTGGTGCAACCTCGGCTCACTGCAAGCTCCGCCTCCCAGGTTCACGCCATTCTCCTGCTTCAGCCTCCCAAGTAGCTGGGACTACAGGCGCCCGCCACCACACCCGGCTAATTTTTTGTATTTTTAGTAGAGATGGGGGTTTCACCACGTTAGCCAGGATGGTCTCAATCTCCTGACTTCGTGATCCACCCGCCTCGGCCTCCCAAAGTGCTGGGATTACAGGCATGAGCCACCGCACCTGGCCTGTGTTTATTCTTAGCAGAGGAAATGTGTAGAAAGCAATTGCCAAATCTGCACCCAATTCACGAATGTGACAAAAAACAAACATTCAGCCATCTTCCAGACCAGAGAGTTTATAGGAGCTAAATGAAAGCCCAGATAGTTAAAAATGTGCTGTCTGTCACCCTGATGTAACGCCCTTCAATTGCTCCCCAACGTATTTAAATTTTGAATCTTGGGATTTTATGTCCCAAGCCCCTTCCGCAAAGTGTGGTCCCTGATGAGTGCTCCATCCTCACCTGCCCCTACTTTGCCTGCCCCACTCTGCCCAAAGACTCCAGCCTCACTGGATACCTTTCAGTTTCAGAAACTGAAAGAGTCTATCTAAAAATATGTCTCGGCCAGGTGCCACAGTTCACACCTGTAATTCCAACACTGGGAGGCCAAGGCAGGTGTGGATCACTTGAGCTCACAAGTTTGAGACCAGCCCGGGCAACATGGCAAAACCCCGTCTCTACAAAAAATATAAAAATTAGCTGGGGATAGTGGTACACGCCTGTAGTCCCAGCTACTCGGGAGGCTGAGATAGGAGAATAGCTTGAGCCCAGGAGGTGGAGGTTGCAGTGAGCTGAGATTGTGCCACTGCACTCCAGCCTGGGCAATAGAGCCAGACCTTGTCTCAATAAATAAATAATCAATAAAAGTTATGTCTCTGTCTTCTCTCTCTTCCCTATCTGATTGTTCCCCCGCTCCCCACCTCTCCCCCAACACGCACATATTCCGCATCCTTCTGATCTTGCTTAAAGCTATCTTCCCCATAAAGTGCCTTCCCTGTGACACACCCACATACTTGGACACGTCACTTCCATTTCCCCTATGGGGGAACTCTGCTCTTTCTCTTCATAGCACTTATTACTATTTGTAGTTATCCTTTTGTTTGTTTACTGGTTTAGTATATTCCCCTTGCTGGTTTATCAGCTCTATGAGAACAAGAACCGTGTCTATCTGGGTTGCTTCTGCATATCCAGAAAAGAATAAAGACAACATGGTTGCCATCATACTTTCAAAGGCACCTTAATGGCATGGAAAAGCATTTAAGATACTATGTTATGTGAGAAAACAGTTTGCAAAACTATATGTTGTATAAGCAGGAAGATTCCAAAGTTTTGAATATGTACATTTTTTATATGTCTAGAAAAGACTGTAAAGGAAATAAATCAAGGTATTAACAAGGAGGGTGGGATTATACAGTTTTGATGGATAATCTGAGGACAGAAAAATACATACATAGTAGCTAAAACTGGACAACCATAACCATCGAGTGAAAAAATGGAAAACTTGTTGTAAGGATAAAGAATAAAGTGTGATTATCAAACGATTAAATTGATTTAATAACCAAAACAGAACTAAGAACACTGACTATCTGGATAAGTTGTAATACATTTGTTAATATGTCAGTCAGCTCACATTACAGTCATAGCCCATTTAGTTTTAATAGAACACAACTGTGGAGTGAAAAACGTTAGCCTAGGACAGTGGCTCCGAGCCTGGCTGCATATGAGACTCACCTGGGCACTAAGGAGGCTTACTAAATCACCATCTCCAGAAGACAGAGTCCGGGGAATCTGCGTATTTTAAAAGCTGGGTGATCATGACACAAAGCTGGATTTGGGAACCCCAGCCTAGGGTAAATCAAGAAGTTGAAGAAGAGGTTTCTTTTCAGTAAGAGTTTCAGATAAAATAGGAACCTGAGAGGTGGAGATGCAAACAGTAACAGATCCTGCCAATAGCAGCTGCCTACTACAAGTCAACAAGCAGTCATAAATTGCACACAGTGTGGAAAAATCCACTCATCATGTTTGGTTTGTTCAACCACACAAATAATTCAAATACCAAGGGCAGTAATATGTTTTAGAGTAGCACCTTACCTACTTAGAACTCAGCTTGGCCTACTTGCCTTTCTAGCCAAACACAGCAAAGCAATAAAAAATACCTTTCAGCAGAGAAGATAAAAACAGACATCTTAAAACTCTTGCCCTACGACTGATACACCCAAGATAACCCCTCAGTCTTCATTAGAACATATTAACTCCTTTTATATACACCCTTCTAATGAGCTCGGCTGACAGCCAAAACCCAGAGAGGATTACCTTTGTAAATTAAGAGGGGAAAGGGAATTCACGGGGAGGCACACAGAAAGCAACGATAGAAACTGAACCATATATTTTTAAAAGTTAATTTAGATCAACTTAGTGTGGAACAAAACATTACAAATATGACAATAAATACCAAGGACATGAAAACAACTTTTTATAACTACAGTCATGATGATCTAAGTCATTAAGAAAAAGAATTAAATCACATTCTTTATATTCTGCTTAAGGAAGCAAAAATGAAAAGGCACGAACATCTGAGTGCCCTCTATGTGTAAAGAACAATAAACAACCCAGCTATTATCTCATTTGATGTAATAACCTTGTAGTGTAGGAATCAGTCTCATTTTAAGACTGGGCCATTAAAGGCTCAGAGAACTGAAGTAGATTTTTTAAGTTGTACCGTAGAAAGTAGCTATAGCCATGTTGAACTTTGAATAACTGAAATATTTCCTTTGCTCATTATTTTATACCATACTGCCACGTTTAAAATAATTTTGGTTACAAACATTTCTTCCTTTTCTTTTCTTTCTTTTTTTTTTTTTTTGGTGTTTGCAAGAATAAAAGTCTTCTGGAAAAAAAATCATCTAAAACAGTTGTTTGCAAGCTGTTTTTCCAATGTGATAGCATTTTTTCCCAAATGACATATTCCTTGGAACCCCACTATGCAGGAGCAGAGCTGCTCTGTTAAAAGCACTAGAGTGCCAGGGCCTGAAGCCCTACTCCACCTCTACCTGTAATCCAAGACTGCTCCTCAGGCACCTCCATGACCCAGGACACCACAGATTACAGATTTTTTTAAAAGCACCAATCTAAACAAGCTTAGTCCCTAGATATGCTGTGTAAAGGCATGTCCCTTAGAAACACTCAATGAATGACACAAAGCTATATAAAGGCATCACAATGCTGTGAAAAGTTTGGTAGTATGGTAAAATGTAGTTAACTGGCTAAGGCAAGCAACAACATGAGACTGCTCAAGATTACAGCGCCACTAATGTTTCCTGCTTTGTTGTATGGTGTCAAGCTTCACATGTCTGAGTTCTATGAATGAAAAAAAAAAAAGGAGAGAAATGTCCACCATTTCACAGAGACCCAAAATCTATTTTAGTGGTTTTTCCAAGAGCAATGGTAATTTCATTTTTCCTGCATTACCAAAAACTGGAGTTATTACAGAAAAATCAGATTATACAAATACATAAAATAGAATACATTAAAAAGCATACATAAAATATAGTAAATGCATAGTTCAGCCAAGAATCAAAGATGCAGAAGTACGATGCATTTATTTGTTTATTCCGTGATAGAGGTGAAGATATTTTGTCCTTAATGCCTGGAAATAAGCCTTGGGAGATAAGACTTTGTCTTGCCCTTAGAACTTTGAGTGTAGAGGTAGGACATAAATATAAACTGATAGGAAAGGTTGAATGCAATTAAAAAAATAGTTGTACTCACTGACATTTAAACTATTCTAGACATTTTTTGAATTGTTTATAGGTTTTTGTTTTAATCAGAAAGAACACGGGATAAGATGGCAGAATCAGGTTAACTCAATCTCATTATCAAGGACTATCCTTATAATAAACTTAAAATGACCTAAATATCTGTAAAACCCAAAGCTGATATATGACCAATGATGGGGTTTATCCAAAATAAATACGTTGTTGGGTTTTTTTCATGGGGTTTGACTTTTAATTGACTATAAAATTTATCTTGACTTTATATTGGACACAAAGCAACAGTCTGAGATAGAACCATTTGGGATCACCCGGCATTGCTACAGATGATCCCCTATTGTACAAGTTACTCAAAGCCGACTTTGTGGTCAGAGGCGAAATTTGTTTGCTTCATTGTTTTAGATTAAGCCATTTTTTTTTGACAAATTCATTTGCTTCTACTGCATATGTGAACCTTGTGAATATACAGTAAGTGGTAATGGGTTTTTTCCCAAGACTTAACAATATAACTGTGAGAGATATGAGGAGAAGAGGAATAAAAGGAAAGCTGTGTTTGTTCCTCGGTGGGCTTATCCATCTATTCCAGGAGGTTCTTTTAGAACTCTGAACTGGCCTGTGGCTCTTTCTGAAAAACCTATGTTCAGGAGTAAACAATCTTTTTATTAAAGCAGAATAGCTTTACTAGAGTTAATGCTTTAATCTCATTAAAGTGAAATCCGTTTCTACATTGTGTATCAAGGAGCAGAAATGTGGGAAAATAAAGGCAATCCCATTCTGGGATAATTGTAACTAGTCCCATGTGGGCAGCTGTGCCTGGAATACAAACTGGGATATCTTCAGGAATGAGGCTAGGACAATGAGGAGCCTGGAAGGTGGACAAAATATCAAGAGGAACTAGCAGATGTTCTTGATTCCCTTCTCCATCAACTGAAGTCACTTATTGGAACCCTTCTCTTAAAAAATGATCTACTTTCCAAAACCAGACCATTCTATTTCAATAAGAATGTTGAAAGCCATGATTAGAGTCATCGTCTGGCTCGCTAGTGTCTCTCTTTTTATTTTTCATTTTTTTACAGACAAGTTATCACTATATTGCCCAGGCTGGAGTGCAGTGGCTATTCACAGCTGTGACCACAGTGTCAAACCTGTGGGCTTGAGCAATCCTCCTGCCTCAGCCTCCCCAGTAGCTGGGACCACAGGCATGGGTCATTGCGTCTGGCTCCTCAGTAATGTCCCTTTAACGCAAATGTTAGGGCCACAGTATTCACCACACAAACTGGGTGCTGTGTCTTGGAAGTTCTGTAATTGAGCATAAAATAAAAGAAGAAAAAAAAACCTCTTCCTCTTCTAGACCCAAAGATAAACCAGAGACACAATTTTTAATTGAGCAAAGTTTTCGTCAGGTACCCTCCCCTCTCTGTCATCAGGATCTGCCTCCCCAAGAATGAACTAACCTTATACTACCTGCTGCCCATCCCTTCCCACAAGGGTTGAGTTCTCTATCCCAGGTCTGCCGTATCCCTGAACAGTAACATACTGTAAAGTTATTTCTCAAAAATGAAATTCTCTATTCCTCATTCTAACTGATGCCACTGAGGCATGAGAAAGAAATTGACCAGACTGAGCAGATTTACCCTAATGTGCTTGTGCTGCACTAGAAGTATTTGACTTTCTAAGAGGATTCTTATCAACCTAACTCAATCTCTACTTGGGAGAATTTGGGGCAGCATAAGACAAGAATGAAAGAAGTGCAGACAATGTGGGGGAAAATATTTTTGAGCAATGGAAGCTGGCTAGCAGCACAGCAGCCCACGCATGCTTAAAGTGAGTGGAGAGAGAAGAAAAGAAGGCCAGGATGGCTCAGGCCATAGGGCAGGGGGAGGAAGGGCTGTTACCAAATGAAAGACTATCTCTACTTCAACAAGGGTCTGCTGACATTCCACCTCTTCCATAGCGCATTTTTTACCTACTCCCAATGCCATTTTTTCTTTTTCTGAATTCCCTCATAATATAGTACATACATATAGACAGCTCTTAATTATATTGTCATCAGTTCTCTTTTCTAAAAATATGATATATTGATTCCTTCTCTGTAGGAAGCCCTTAAAAGAATGGATTGTCTTGGGAGGCCAAGGTGGGTGAATCATGAGATCAGGAGTTTGAGACCAGTCTGGCCAACATGGTGAAATCCCATCTCTACTAAAAATACAAAAATGAGCTGGGTGTGGTGGCGGGTGCCTGTAATCCCAGCTACTCGGGAGGCTGAGGCAGGAGAATTGCTTGAACTCAGGAGGTGGAGGTTGCAGTCAGCTGAGATCACACCACTGCACTTCAGCCCAGGTGACAGTGTGAGACTGTCTCAAAAAAAAAAAAAAAAAAAAATGAATTGTCTGTGCTATTCATTTGAGCTCAATCATATTTCACTTTATATTGATCCATTTATTAAGGTATCTCTTACTCCCAATTAAGTTATCCCTCAAAGAGTAACTTTATTAAAAGTAACCCCCACCAAAGTACCCAATCCAGCACTAAGCACACTCTAAGAATTCAAGTAGTTGGCCGGGCACAGTGACTCACACCTGTAATCCCAGCACTTTGGGAGGACAAAGCGGGCAGATCACCTGAGGTCAGGAGTTTGAGACCAGCCTGGCCAACATGGTGAAACCCTGTCTCTACTAAAAATGTAAAAATCAGCTGGGCATGGTGGCAGGCGCCTGTAATCCCAGCTACTCAGGAGGCTGAGGTAGGAGAACTGCTTGAACCCAGGAGATGGAGGTTGCAGTGAGCCGAGATGGTGCCACTGCACTCCAGCCTGGGCGACAGAGCAAGACTCCATCTCAAAAAAAAAAAAAAAAAAAAAAAAGAATTCAAGTAGTTGCTAGCTTTAATACCAGAAGATTATACGAAACACATATAGAGTCGATAGATAATAAGGAAATTGGTTATAGACTTAAAAAAAAACAAAAAAAAAAACTCTAGACTTAAAGTCTATTACCTGGCAATAGTGCCTAGATGTTACGAACCTTCACAGAGGCTGAGAACAGTGATGTGCAGAATAAAATAGTTTAGAAATCTCTTAAATATATTTCATTTTCCAAAGAGTTTAAAACAATTTCCAGAAATTAAATAGTGATACCTGGAGGGAATGTGATTATGAGAATGCATAGGGTGATAGTTACAGAGTGAACTGGGAATAGCAAGGGCATTTTTGGTCCACAGGGCTGGACCAGGACAGAGGGGCACCCACTGAGTATCTACTATGCTTCAGCCACCACCATAGGTATTTGACACATATTTTAAATGTGCTATAATTTCACAAGAACACATCATCTTTATAGATGAAAAAACTGAGGCTCAAAGAAGCTAAGTCACTTGTCCGAAGTCACACAGGTGGTAGTAAATGAACAAAGACAAGATTAAGGTCCAGATTTGTCTATTTCCAGTGTTCTTGCACTCTCTGCCAGGTAATCTGAATTCCCTAGTTTGCGCCATTGCAAACTTTCATCCTTGCCCCCCAAACAGAATCAAAACAAACAAAAAAGACAAAACTTTGTCTTAGTGAGGGAGGAAGAAATGACAAGGAAGAGATGAAAATATCTAGCTCTCTAGCAGTTATGGGGTCAGGGTAGGGAGGTGAGGCCATTTGGGAAGGATTCAGGAAGAGTTCGCATTAGTTGAGTGAGAATTATATACCAGGCACTTGCTGAACATGTGATTTCATCTCAATAACCCTAAAAGGCGATAATTTTACATATAAGGAAATGAGGCTTAGGGAAACCTATGCTAAGAGGAATAAAACTGAAGCTGAGATTTGAACTTGGTCACTTAAGTCTCAGAGCCTGTGCTCTTTCCATGACTCCCTATTGGAAGCATGCTTTTGCTTCTCTTTTTCCCACAAATGCTCAAAACTAAAGTTTGGAAAACATTGTTCTATTCAAGAGATCTTGGCCGGGTTCGGTGGCTCATGCCTGTAATCTCAGAACTTCGGGAGGCCGAGGTGGGCAGATCACTTGAGCTTAGGAGTTTGAGACCAGCTTGACCAACGTAGCAAAACCCCATCTCTACTAAAAATACAGAAAAAAAAAAAAATTAGCTGGGAGTGGTGGTATGTGCCTGTAATCCCAGCCACCAGGGAGGCTGAGGCATGAGAATCGCTTGAACCCAGGAGGCAGAGGTTGCAGTGAGCCAAGATCGCACCACTGCACTCCAGCCTGGGCAACAGAGCGAGGCCCTGTCTCAAAAAAAAGAGATCTAGCCAGTAATTACATTGTAGTTGAACTGAAAGATGCCTGCTTCCTACAGGAAATAAAACTGTCATCTAAATCAAGGCATCTAATAAATGATAAAGGAGAGACATACAACGCATATTTTAAAATGCTGTTACCCTCTGACCCCATTTATGAATACAGTTGGCATTTTTATAGGCCATGTTGGTGAGGCTCATGAACAAGTAATCTACCCAGTGGAGCTGGAGGCACTGCTGACAGTAAAGTTCCCTGACTTGGCAGTGGCTGGGCAATAATATAATGACCCAAACCAGTTCCAGTGGCAGCATCACAAATGGGTACTAGAGAATTATCATTAAATGAGGCCACTCCTAGAGATAGTGTCCATTTTGCTTAGCTGACTCAGACTTAGGTGAAAATGTCAACGAACAGCTCTCCACATAGAGCTAACATGGAGATCACTAAATAAACACATTTCTAGCTATATCAGATTCAACATTTTTGTCTCAAAGCTAAGCAGAAAGCCAAAGTGTATCTCTTTAATGTAAAAGTAGTTCCCAAATACCAAAAAAAAAAAAAAAAAAAAAAGATTAGCCAGGCTTGGTGGTGTGCGCCTGTAGTCCCAGCTACCCAGGAGGCTGAAGTAGGAGGGTTGCTTGAGCTGGGGAAGTCAAGGCTGCAGTGAATCATGATTGTGCCACCGCACTCCAGCCTGGGTGACAGAGTGAGACCTTGTCTAAAAAAAAGAAAAAAGAAAAGTAGATCCCATCAGAACCTGCAATGAAATGAACCAGTAGCAACTTCTAAGTGCTTGATTCCACCCACATCTGGCTCTATTTGGGAACTAAATTCAGCAGAAGTCTCCAGGGTCAAGAAATGACCCTGAATAAAAATAGTCTCGGAAATCTGTCACGGAGTAGGAAAGGAAACCAGGCAGCAGGGTGATTCACTCCAAATGGCAGCTCCAAAACCCAAATTCCCATTTTTGTCCCAATATGAAGCCAATGTACAAAACAGGCAGAGAGCAAACTGTCCTTTTCCAAAGGCCTTCAAAAGAGGTTGCCAAAGAATTTCACATGGAAGCCAAAAAGATTTAGTGTGCCATTCACCTCTCCTATAAATCTAACTAGAGCTATTTCTAACTAGAGCCCTGAACCAATGGCAGGTTTACATTTACTTGAAGACCATCCAGGGTATCTATGGGTTTTTTTTCCCTGGCAAGCAAGAGAAACCCTTTGTCCCACCAAATTTTCCAAATGACCAAACAGCCACAGAGAAAGAATACAGGGGTGGTGTGGTATGTGTGTGTCTGTTTCCTGCCTTTCTTCTAATCTATAACTCACTGCCCCAACACACAGTTAAGTTCTATTAAAGTACAGTATTTTGAGAAGATTGTATGCTAAAAAAAAAAAAAAGAAATAATTCCATTGGTTGAAGACCAATCAGCCAACATTTGAGTACTCAGTTAATTCATTTTAAGATGTATTAAACATGGGGAAGGGCAAATTCTGTAGCATCACAGAAAACACAAAAGGATTAAAGGTAGGTTTGCTTCACAGCCACTCACTTGCACCTTCCCCTTCCAAAGCCTTGCATCTAATTCTGCATTCATGATTTACATTCTTTTTCTTAAAGGTGGTTGCCCCCAAGCATTATGAGGTTCAAAGCACCAGAAAACCTGGATCTACCTCTGAACAGGCTATCTGCCTTTGAGGATTCCATAGGTTGGTGAGGAAGCAACCTATGAATATGATAAATTCTCTTTATGAATAAATGTCCATGTATCCTGAGAGCACATGAGAATGTGACATTGACCTGTTTTGGGGGACTGGGAAAGATTTCTCACATCCGGTCTTGAAGGATGAGTAAGAGTATGGCAGGCAGGGAATGAGGGCAGAGATGAGGAAAGGAGGACATTCCAGGGGGTGAAAACAGCAAGGGCCAGTGGCTCTCAGCTAGGGACAATATTGCATGTGTGTGAGCACAAACACACCCACCCACACACAACCCCCCCAGGGACTTGTGGCAATGTCTAGAGAATTTTTGGTTGTCATAAATGAAAGAGGAGTGGAGTTGTTGACATCTAGTGATGAGAGGCCAGAGATGCTTCTAAACATCCTACAACACACAGGAAAGCCCCTACAACGAAGTCTAAAATGTCTAAAATGTCAATAGTGACAAGGCTGAAAATCCCAGATCTAAGCAAAGGTACAAAAGACATGCTGTGTTAGATTAAAAAAGAGGAGTTGCATGGAGCTTTGGCATGCACTGTGCTTCAGATGATTGCTTTTATGGGAGACAAAACCCAGTAAGAAAAGAGACGGTGAAAAATTAAATTCCTGAGAAGCCAAGATATAAGGCTGAATAGATGCTTTATTCTCAAAACAGGAACCAATAACAAATAAAGTTAAGAAACTGGACCTCTGGAAGCCTAACGTATATTTCATTGTCCTATAAAATGGAAAGCATTTCTGTCAAGGACACTGTCCGTGGCTCAAGTCCACTCCTGAGCAGTAGCCTGCATTCTTCCTTTCACGCACATGGCTGAGAGTGAGGAGTGTGCGGAGTAAGGAGCACGCGGAAGAGCAGATGCAAGCGGCTTGCCCTGGCAGAACTCTCAGAGGGAGGGTGCAAAGCTGATGTTAATGCTGGAAGAACTCACGTATAAGAATGGCCCATGCAAGGAGAAAAGGAACCAATAAGCTCCACATATAAAAAGGAAGTGGCTACAGAGAAAGCAGAACATGGTAGGACAGGGATGCTGTGGTTAGGGCTTCAAGTGGTCATTAGGGTTGCTGGCAGGAACTGCTCCTGACCATGGAAGCAGGCAGGACTCACACAGCGGTCTTACTCCTGAGCAGAGATCCTTGGAAATTGGAATGAGGAACTTACCACCACCACCTCCACCTCCACCAAAAAGGCAAAAGAAATATCCCCCAACAAGAGACTTCTGGGAGGGAAAGAAGGAGACCTCACAATACAAGCAGGTTTTGTTATAAAGCAAGAAATATAAACTGAAGCTCCTGCTCAGATATTCCAGGGTTTTGTTATAATACAAGCAGGTTTTATTTATTTATTTATGTATTTATGTATTTATTTTGAGACAGAGTCTTGCTCAGTCACCCAGGCTGGAGTGCAGTGGCGCGATCTTGGCTCACTGCCAGCTCTGCCTCCCGGGTTCACGCCATTCTCCTGCCTCAGCCTCCCGAGTAGCTGGGACCACAGGCGCCCGCCACCACGCCTGGCTAATTTTTTTGTATTTTTCGTAGAGACAGAGTTTCACGGTGTTAGCCAGGATGGTCTCGATCTCCTGACCTCGTGATCCACCCGCCTCAGCATCCCAAAGTGTTGGGATTACAGGCATGAGCCACTGCGCCTGGTCACAGGTCTTGTTATAAAGCAAGAAATGTAAGTTGAAGCTCCTTCTCAGATATCCTAACTCGCACTAATCCACATCACTCTTTTACTCTTGCCCCATCCAGACACACATCTAGGTCAATTTTTAAAAGTAAAAATGGTAGGAGAAAGTTCCATCAATTGTGGCTGTTGTCTAAAAATCAAGCTTTAGCTCCAAGAGCGAAAAAGAAGGCCAGATTAATAGCAAAACAAGAAGATAATTCTAAAAGGACAACGCCACATAAGCTTTAAAAAAAAAAAAAGTAACTGAAGCATTTTTCCCTCTCTACAAAAAAATGTTGTCATGAAGGAATGTACTCTGTACCCAGCATTATGCTAGGTGCTGCTGTTGAGAAAACACAGACCCATGAAGCACCTACAGCCTTGAGTGCTTGACTATTACATGCCTTAAAGGAAGGAAGCAAGCCTTGCAGAAGAGCCAGGTGGGAAGGGAAGACAGGACATTCCAGAATGGGGAGTAAGAGCAGGAACTGCAGCTTGGGAGGGCAGGAGTCATGAGGTACAAGCACACATGGGAATTTCACTTACATATCCATATCCACCAATGGACCAAACACGCTCAATTTCAGCTATATACAACCAGAAATATGTGCCCAACCACCAATATTCCAGGAGACAAAAACACTTCAACATCACAGAACAGCACCTGGATTACGCAGTGGTAGGTTTCTGGTCACCTTCTGCAAAGTGAAAGGAAAGAGAGGACTGCTTTCTGTCTGCGTCAGAATTTATAGTTTGAGAGGAGGGTAAGGGTGCTACCCTTTGCTGGCACTGTTTATGGCTACAGGGAACCAACTATTTTAATTTATAAGTAAGTCATGAACAATCACTGATCTGTACAATGAGAACCACAGCCAATTCTCAGAGTCATCAAGGACACACAGATGAGATACATACAAATACATATACATCTATACACCCAGGATTTTGAATGATGTGGAGATTGGGTATAAAGGCAGACCTAAAAACCTGGGCCTTAGCCAATGGCCTTGTGGAGAGCTGGTGATTCCTCCCATCTCTCCACAACACCAACCCCTTCCCTTCCAAACAACTTAGCTTATTCACTGTCACCCAGAGTCAGCTTTCATGCCGCCAACCCCTGCTCATGCTGCTTAATCCACCCGGAATGCCCACGAGTCCACCTTTACAAATCCTACCCATCCTTTGGAACTCAGCTCAACTCCTCTCTTCCTCTATAAGGCGTTTTGTAGTCAACCTAAGGTATCTCTCTCTCTTCTGAACTTCCAGAACAATTTCTATAAGTACTTGATAAATAATCACCTAAGCTTTATAAGGCTTTTATCTTCTCTCTCTTTTCCTTTCTTTTTCCTTTTCTTTTCTCTCCTTCCTTCCCTTCCTTCCTTCCTCTTTATCTCTCTCTCTCTGTGTGTGTGTGTCTCTGTCTCTGTGTCTCTGTCTCTGTCTTCTTTCTTCTTTTTTTTCTAAGAGACAGGGTCGTGCTCTATTATACACGCTGGAGTACAGTGATGTGATCATAGCTCACGGCAGCTTTGAACTCCTGGGCTCAAGCAATCCTTCTGTCTCAGCCTCCTGATGTTGTTTTCTTGAACTATTCTTTAAATCAATAGAAAATTCCACCTTTCTCCATGTCTTCATTGAGATGTCACCTCTTTGAGAGGTAAGCAGCACATCTTGTAGTTCTTTGGATACTCCTAGCTTATCTCCTAGAGTACCTTGCACACAGTAGAATTAAATTGCAGCATTCGGCTGGGCATGGTGGCTCACGCCTATAATCCTGGTGCTTTGGGAGGCCAAGATGGGACGATTGCTTAAGGCCAGGAATTCAAGAACAGTCTGGTCAACATAGCAAGACCCCATCTCTAAAAAATATAAATATAAATATAAATAAATTGCAGCATTCTCTTCTGTACACATAGGAGTTGTTAGGCTCACCTTAGTAATCTATCTTGAGATTCAAACTTCACACTTAAGAGACTTAATGCTTTAAAAAAAAAAAGCAGAAATTCTAAGTGCCTTCCCTCAATTTACTTTTCAAAAACCACAAGAGTTTTAATTCTATTACAGAGGAGTAGTCCTACAAACTAATGTAGCCCTGTTAGACTCTATGCCTTCAATTTCAAATTCTGAAAATTCTGCAAAAGCTCTGGCTAAGGTCATGTATTTGCTGGAGGTGAAAGATGGAGGTTAAAATGAAAGGCTTCATATTCAACTATTACTACAGGGTCTAGTATACAGTATGTACATAATAAACGTACCAATGTCTGAAAAACTGAAATGATTATAACTGCGAGTGACAAAATTATAAAGGCATTTCTCAAAGCACACAACTTATTTCCTGGGGGGGAGGGGAGTAGAATCTCTAATTTAAAACAACCTTAACCTATGAAATTGCTACGTAACTTACCCCTTTATCTATTTTATGTGCACTTGGGAAAACTTAAAACAGTTTTACTAATATGGATTTGCCAGGCACTAATCTCTGAAGTATGTATACACATATTATTAATAATTCATTTAACCCTCAGGACCACCCCAATCCTACAGACAGGACGACTGAGGCACAGAGAGGTTAAGTAACTTGCTCAAAGATCACAGCAAGAATGTAGTAGAACTAGAATTTGAATCTCAACAGTCTGACTCTTAATCACTATGATAATGGGTATTGGTTGTAGCTGATGTAGAGGTATATCATTTTGATTAATATTTGGGGTGATTTCTATAAAAGCTGTGCATCCAAACCTTGATCAGAAATGTAACATCCTATCATTATGCTGGTATGTAATCAATCTGATTGACCCCTGTCAACTGGATTGACAGAGGTAGTTAATACTGAAATTAGGGTTAAGCACCCAAGCCTAGATTATGACTTTCACTTTATAAGTTTAAGGAAAGATGTTTAGCCATAAACCTTAGAAGAAATGGAGCCAAAGCTTGCAGGGAAACATACACACGCACACCAAAACTCAGCTATTTTGAAACTCCACTTACTTTAATGTTTAAGTCAAACTACTTTAAAACTGTTTACATATTACTCTATCAAGGGTGAAATAATCGCATGTAAAGGGCTTTCTAAAACAAATCCACATCTTGGAAGCCCATTTTTGGGCGTTGAGTTGTGACTACGTTCTCAAGGATGTTAATAACACAAGAGCTCCATCCACTAACTCCTTGAAAAAAACCAAAACCATGAACGTCTTGTCAAATTCAGACAGTTTATCTTGGCACTGGCAAGTACAGCAGTCTCTTCGATGTCTGGAAACGTGTCTAATTACGTTTAGAGAGTAACTAAAAAAAATAGCCAGTGTCCCGGAACAGACAGCTCAGGGATCACTCCATAGCATCCTGAATGACAGGATGGAACTACGCCAGGAGAAAAAAAAAAAAAAAAAAGAAGGGCGAAGAAAGAAAGAAAAGAAGCAAGTGTAAAGCCGGGATGAGACGCCAGCCTCTCTCCAAAATAACCCTCCAGTCCTCCTAGGGCCTTCGGGGCCACCGCAACTCTCGTTCAAGTTATTTCCCTTCAGTTTCCATGAGGTCACCGGCCCGCCCACATCCCTCACCTGGCGCGGCACACCCCCTGCACCTAAACCCCGGACAGCGCCCAGGGCTCCCCTCTCAGGGAAGCGCGGCCCTTCAGCTCGACACGCCCCCCGCACCCCAAAGCGGCCGCACCCCAGGGGCGTCCGCTGTCGGGAAAGCGCAGCCGCGGAGCTCGGCAGACCCCCGGACACCGCAGCCCGGCCGCGCCTCCATCTCTGGAGCTTGGGCGCCCCCGACGCCCCGGATCCGGCCGCGCCCCGAGGCGCCCCCTCTCGGGACAGCGCAGCCTCGCGCCCCTGCGCGCTGCCGCTCCGCCCTCACCTGAGCCTGAGGTTGGCCATGAACTCGGGCATGGAGACGGTGTCCATCAGCACGAAGTCTGCCTTGCCGAATTCCAGGCTCTCCTGCTCCGCCATGGCGCCGGTGCGGGGGCTCAGGTGGGCGCGCTCGGGCCGCCGGGGCCGCTCCGTGGGCCCGCGATGAGCTCGGGTGGGGCCGGGGCGAGGCCGCGCCGCGAGGCTACGGGGAGGGGGCGCGCACGCCGCTCGGCGGGTCCGGGCCGGACGGAGGCCGCCCCGCTGCTCCTCGGCGCCTTCTCGGCCGGCGCGGCTCCGAACGGGACGCACCCGACAGTTTCCGCTCCTCCCGCCGCGGCTGCCGGGCGCTGTAGGGGCCGGGACACCGCGACGGAGACGGCGGCGGCTGGTCCCGCCTCCAGCCTGGGGCTCGCCCCGGCTCCGCCCCGCCCGGGCCTCCCGGCTCCGCCCCTCCCGGCCCACTGAGGAGCCCGCCCCAGCCGCGGCCCTGGCCACCGCCTCTTCACCTGGGCGGCGCGCACGCGCGGGTGGGCGGCGGGGACGCGCGCTGGGCCGGGCGGTGGCAGCTGGGTGGCAGCGCCCCCTGGGGACAGACGCTGGGATCTCAGGCGGCCAAGAGGATGGCCGCCTGCCGCCCACACTTGGTAGCTGCCAACAAAGTTAGAAAAGTAGTTTGTGGAGCTTTTCGCGAGGACAATTCATTATGATTCTGTCACCCTGCTCCAAAACCCACTCCCGCCTCTCTACTCACACCCTGCCCATTCTTGAAGTGGTAGTTCAAGCACAGACTGAGAGGTAATAATAATGGCTAACATTTTTGGGGTACCAAAAAAGTTCTCAGCGCCTTACAGAACTTTTAAGAAACTTGCCATACGACTAGGAAGTGGAGCAGTTGCGGTTTCACGCAGGTCATTTGACTTAGGAGCCGCAGCGTTCAACCACGTCTGACTACCTCCATTCTCCAGTGGCCCATTTTCTCTTCCACTCATCCGAGCATGTCATCAGACATTACCTTATGTGATTATTAAGTTTTTAATATATCTTTGTATCATCTCTCCAGGATTATTACAGATGTCTTGAGCATGGGACCATTCTTTTTGCATCCACCAAATAACTATTATACTACCTTGCATATATAAATATGAAATCCATACTGGTTCAATGGAATGAAGTGAGTTGTAAGTAGTCTCCAATTTATTGATACATTGGTTGAGCTTGGAAAATTCTTTTTGAACTCAGAATGTATTTTCCCAAAGAAAATATACTACAAATGACTTTCTTTCTTTTTTTTTTTCTTTTTCTAGAGACAAATTCTCCCTCTGTCACTCAGGCTGGAGTGCAATGGTGCAATCACAGCTCACTGCAACCTCAAACTCCTGGGCTCAAGCAATCCTCCAGCCTCAGCCTCCTGAGCAGCTGGGACTACAGGTGTATGACACCATGCCCAGCTATTTTTTTTTAAATAAATGACTTTCTAAGGTATCTACATTTATTCAGTCCTGTGTTTCTGTTAGGACATCTTCTATTACAAAATCTACTAGGAAATCTAGAGGCCTCCAAGGACCTGGCTGGGCTTCAACTCTGGTTGAGTTTGAGATGAGTAAACCAGACTGAAGGACCTTGCCCAAGGCCTGCTTCAGCTGCCAGCCACCCACACTTGCTAAGAAAAAGGGAAGTGGCTTTGTCACCTCCTGAGGGACTGCCTCTGCCATCAGAAAACCACTCCAACCCCTGGCACCAGCAGAGCTGGGCTGCATCTGACTACTGTTAGCAGCTGTCCTTCAGAAGGAGGAGATCCACCTGTCTCGATATGAGTGTCCTCATTCGTGGAATAAAAGCTCTGGAATAAGGTAGGACTGTCCTATGGTTGGGTCATTTGTGGAGGTGTCGGTCAGTGGCTAAGTAGGTTATTACATAGGGTATGGCTGTATTCCTAATGTTTGTATTGGCATGTTTTAACATAAGCAGAACTGAACTTCAAAAAGGAAAGAAAGAAATCTCAAACTGTGTGCACTTTGGAGCATCCAGGGACCACACCCCAAAACCTTTTGGTAAATTATATATGTGTGTTCCCTGAGCTCTGTGGTGTTAAAAATTAGGGCAAAATCCCAGGTACCAGGAAAAGAAACATCAAGGCTTGCAGATGATGAGTGTTGCAGAAACTGTACAGTGGTTAGGAGCTATGGCGGGATACAATGTGGTTTCCAAATGGCCAAAGTAAGAGATCCTCATTTTAATCAACATCTTATATAGGAACCCAACATATTAAACACATATACAACATATGCAAAGGGTATTTTATTAATTTCTTGTATAAGTCCAAATTAGTATAAAATTAGGCATTGATGCTGTCATGATGAACCCAAATCTGTTCAATGGGGCTCACTATCAGCCTCAGGATTCCATTTTACTTTTGTATGTTGTTTTCATTGTACTGTGTCAAGCAAATTCTTGTTTGTGTAACTAAGCAGTAATTTGTTACCCGTACAACTTTACATTCAGCATTTCTAGGCCAATGTGCAGTTACAACCTTATTAATCAATGACACACTTGAGCAAAGTTCAGGTATATGCACAGCCGGCAGGAGAGACTGAATACTCAGGTCTGCATTCAGTCAAGGTAACCTAGAGCAGATTAGCTCATTATGAATGTTCTTTGTGATAAAATTTGAATAGAAACACATTTGGAGATGCATGTTTTTGTTACAGTTTAAAATATACAAAAAATAAAACAAAGAAAAGTTTATATCCCCAATCATAAGACACACAGACACCATGAGCCTCCTGATATGGTCTCCTGAAAAAGACATGTATCATTTACCTGCTAAAAATACATAAATGGAATCTAATCATGAAGAAGCATCAAACAAACTCACATTCAGGGGCATCCTACAAAACAATTGACCTGTATTCTTCAAAATATCAATGGTGTGAAAGACAAAGAGGCTGAGGCACATCACTATTAAAGGCAATGTGTGATTCTGGACTGGATCTCCAACCAGAAAAATGTAAAGGACATTATTGGGATAATTGGTGAAATTCAAATATAGACGCGATGTTAGATAGTAGGATAGTATCAATGCTAGTTTTTCTGAACTTGATCATTTTGCTGGGATTCTGCAAGATCATGTCCTTGTTTCTCGCAGGTATCTGCTAAAGTATTTAGGAGTAAAATGATGTCTCAAACTGTTTGGCAAGAATAATAAAAATAATAATGAGATGAGGAGGTGGAAGGAGGGTGTGGATATATATTGGTAGACATATAAGTGATTAAAGCAAATGATGCAAAATACTAACAAGTGGTAAAGTCGTTAAAAATATATGGGACTTTTGAGGGGATTTTCTTTTGTACTATCCTCACAACTTTTCTGTAACTTTGAAATTAGTTTGAAATTTATTCATTTATTTTGAGATGGAGTCTTGCTCTGTCGCCCAGGCTGGAGTGCAGTGACGCGATCTTGGCTCACTGCAACCTTTGCCTCCGGGGTTCAAGCGAGTCTCCTGCCTCAGCCTCCTGAGTAGCTGGGACTACAGATGCACGCCACCATGCCCAGCTAATTTTTGTATTTTTAGTAGAAATGGGGTTTCACCATATTGGTCAGGCTGGTCTCAAGCTCCTGACCTCGTGATCTGCCCACCTCAGCCTCCCAAAGTGCTGGGATTACAGGTGTGAGCCACCACACTCGGCCTGAAATTTAAACTTAAAAATTAAATAGCAATCTAAAACTGTGCTAAATAACAATTTTTAATTTAAAAATATTAAATAACACTTAGAAATCAAAGTCACATCAGAATTTTGCAAACCTTCCAGAACTGAAGAACCAGCAGATATTTTTGAAAACCCTGGTCTAGGGTACCTCTTAGCTCTATTTGTCGTAGATGTGCTAGGAGATTATAAACACTGAACAGGTAATTCTAAAAAGAAAAATAATTAGATGTCAAATATATCCATATGCCCCTGAGAAGGTGCATCCTGTTCTCTGCCTGAAGTCCTCCCTGCCACCCCACCCCTCACTCCTATGACCTAGCTAACTTCTGCTCATCCCTCCACTGTCAGCCTCAACATCACTTCCCCCAAGAAGGCTTCCATAATCTCCTAAGTCAGAATTGGCTGTTCCTCCTCTGTGCCTCCTACAGCATCCTGGAAGTGCTGCCCCCATTACAGCGCTAAATGCCCTTGAGCCTAGTGTCTATCTCTCTCACTCGTTTGTAAGGGCCATGAGGGCTGGAAGCTGTCTTTTCTGGTTTTTGATGTAAATGTAATTCTGGCACCTCCTAGCATAGTGCTAAGAGATGAAGTGCTTAATAAACTGTTGCTTGATAAATGAATATGGAATGGTCTGTGAACCTATGGGTCATAAAATGTGAGACCGTAAATCCACCCCCCTTGGTAGTTTTCTGCATTGCAAATTAGTCATTGTACAACATTAACCTCAGTCTCATCTCCTGCCCCAGAAGCAGATCTCAGGGCTGTGTTTATTTCTCCCCTGGGGCCAGGCCTGCACACTGTGTGTTCACACTGAACAAAAGCTGCTGTTCCAAAAACCCTTCTGTAGTTACCAGCCACTGCAGAGGGTCTACTCTTGATGAACCACGAAAATCAACCCTGAATTTTCCACCACAAATGCTTATTTCCATTCAACTTTCCCAGAATGTTTCTGGGCTGCCCTGCCCTCCCTCCCTTTACCAGGGGCTTTGCATCCAAGGAAGACAACTCTTTCAGCCTGAGTCTGGCAAGACAGAGATAGGACGGCTAGGAAAACAACAACAACAATAGTCACACAGCATATTCAAAGGGCATTTTATAAATTTATTTTATAATCCCAAATTATCACAGAGCAGAAGTAGAAAGGCAAACATATGTTGCAAAATAACTTCATTAGGTACTTACAGCCATATAGAAATGATTTGGAACTCTGCCTTAGAAAATATCCAAAACATACCTCCTCCTCTTTACTGCATGAGCCTGGATTTGAACTAAGAATGATACATCAGAAATAGCATATGTACTTTTCATGGCTTCTGAAGCCAAAAAATTCTTTAAGTATAAAGAGACCTGACAGTTGCCTCTCTGATGTCATTAATGGCTTTTACCCACCTGTAGAGTCCCCTCTGTCCCCTAACCCCCAACCTGACACTCTAGACATCTCACAGGACAAAGGAAAGAGAGTTTTCATGGCAGGGATCACTACCCTAAACCACCCTGAAAGTCCAAAAAGTGATTTTTAAAGTTCATCTTCTCACCTCTAACTCTTAAAGACAGAAGACTAGCAAGCCAATTGCTAACGACTTGGCTTTGAGTTCTAGAGACCTCTTTTCTCCATTGTTCCTGTGGTCCAGCTGTGCTTACCTGTGATGGTGTTGAGTTGGGGACTGGAGTGACTGTGATACCACAGACAGAGCTCCTTTTAACTAATCAAGCTAAGCACAGAGGGAGTTGGGAGATGTCAGCTGAAGAGGGGAGGAGATAGAGGAGGCAGAGAAGGAAGGAACCGGTACTACAAGGGTGTTGGCAGCAAGAGGAGAGTAGCAAGGCACTGCTTCTCAATTTTAGGTTTCATCATCCTTTAATAAAAACGTGTGGACTTCCGGCCAGGCACAGTGGCTCATGCCTGTAATCCCAGGACTTTGAGAGGCTTAGGTGGATGGATCATGAGGTCAGGAGTTCAAGAGCAGCCTGGCCAACATAGTGAAACCCTGTTTCTACTAAAAATACAAAAATTAGCTGGGCATGGTGGCACGCACCTGTAGTCCAAGTTACTCAGGAGGCTGAGACAGGAGAATTGCTTGAACCCGGGAGGTGGAGGTTGCAGTGAGCTGAAATCGTGCCATTGCACTGCAGCCTGGGCAACAGAGCGAGACTGTGTCTCAAAACAAAACAAAACAAAACAAAACAAAAACACTTGTGGACTTTTTCTCTTGAGACAAATATATTAAGCACATACACAGAACAGTTTGCACACGGGCCACCAATTCACCTCCACCCCTGGAAGTAACCTCTCTTCTACAGGCCCCAAGTTAAGGACTCTTGAGCTAAGGGAAAGATCACACCACAATTCCTGATTATTTTGGAATGGAGAAGAATTATAGCAAGCCATCACTGTCCGTATCCTGTGAGTCACCAGACAGGGACTGTCCCAGTAACTCATCCCCCTGTGTGGGCAGACAAGCCACAGATGTAAGGCCACAGGAAAGATAGAACTAGAGGGTGGAGGCGGACAACCTGGAACTGCCTCCAGAATTATTCGTGCTTGCCATGACGTAGTTTCTGACTATAAACGTTTAAAGGGAATGCATCTTCTTTAGGAATTACAGAAGTGTTTATCATGCTGGGTTGGAGTTGGCTGTTCAGGCATATCCCTACACTCTCTAGGACAGGGGCTGTGCCCAACTCATCCTTATATCTACAACCCCTCAAGCTGTGCCTGGTACCCAACAGGTATTTCTTGAGTGTAGTAGGTGAATTAATTAGCAAGTTAATTAGTAAATGGATGTGTGTAGATGTATTGTTCCATTTTATGGGCCATATGGCCTTTCCTTAAGCCCCAAACCAGAAAATCACTAAATCTCAAGCTATTCTGCCATTGAAAGCAGTCCTAGAGCTAGAAAGTTTGAGAGTGTGATAGGAACCCATGAGAGGGAAAACAAAAAGACATATCACAATCTATTCGTGGATTGATGGTGTCTTAAGGCAGGATGTCTCAAGCTTTAAAGTGCAGAAGAATCACTTAGGGGGCCAGCCGCCGTGGCTCACGCCTGTAATCCCAGCACTTTGGGAGGCCGAGGCGGGCAGATCACAAGGTCAAGAGATCGAGACCATCCTGGCCAACGTGGTGAAACTCCGTCTCTACTAAAAATACAAAAATTAGCTGGGCGTGGTGGCGGCTGCCTGTAGTCCCAGCTACTCGGGAGGCTGAGGCAGGAGAATCACTTGAACCCGGGAAGCAGAGGTTGCAGTGAGCCGAGATCGTGCCACTCCATTCCAGCCTGGTGACCAGAGCAAGACTCCATCTCAAAAAAAAAAAAAAAAAAAAAAAAAATCACTTAGAGATCTTGTCAAAATGCAGAATTTGATTTAGTAGGTCTGGGTCCTGAAATTCTGCTTTTCTAATAAGCTCCCAAGTGATGCTGATGCTGCTGGTTCTGAGACCACACTTTAGGTAGCAAGATTCTAAGGAATAGAATGTTGTTACTTGAACATCATGTTTAAGTATGATGGTATCTGTAAAGGAGGATATGTTTGGTCATATCAAACATCCTCCTTTACAGACGGACAAACCGAGTCCCAGGAAGAGTGGCTGACTAACTAGATCAAAGTGAGGCAGTGGTAGAGCTGAGACCAGAACTCAAAATACATGGTTTGGGTCATGCAATGGGTAGTTTCCACTATCCAGCATGGACATTTAATTAAGAGATTGCGCCGGGAGGCTGGGGCAGGAGAATTGCTTGAACCCAGGAGGCCGAGGTTCCTGGGTGAGCCAAGATCTGGCCACTGCACTCCACCCTGGGTGACAGAGTGAGATTCTGTCTCAACAACAAAAAAATAAATAAAAAAACTTAAAAAGAGAGAGAGATTGCACTTCGTGAGATGAAGTTGAGGAGGTAAGGTAAGTAGAAGTGAGGGAGAGCAACACCCTAGATCTTCTCTGGGTACCCCCAGAACTTCTGTTCCTTTCCCATTTGTAAATATTGGGATGATGTCTTCCTTTTCTCTGTCCCCTTTTTCTCCTAAAAGCTTAGAGTAGAGGTTGAAGAGGAGATATTGTTGGGATTGGAAGAAAACCGTTCCAATTCCAAGTACTTTGCTACTTTGTCAGGTGGAGGGAAGAAATGAATTGGAATGGTTTTCTTCCAAACCCAACAATATCTAGTAACTAGTACAAAATACGATAATAATAACTAGTACTAGATACAACTACTACTACAATATCTAATACCTAGTACTAGTTAGTACTAGTTTCATCTAGCATTCATATTGGGTCAGTATCTGCAGAATTGACATTCCAGGAAGAGTGCAACATCATATTTAGGGTGATGGATAATCTGCTCCCCCAAACTGCTTTCCTCCTGCCTTTTACCCAGAGTTTCTCAGTTTCTCAACTGGTAAGCTGCAGCAGTATCCATCTCCTAGGGTTAAGATCCTGAAATAAAATGCACAGCATGACCCTCTGACTTTTTCCAACCAACTGGATTAATTCTTCAGAATATCTAGAGGTATAAATAATGTGAGCCATGCTTATATCCAAATCTGACAACCTGAACCCTGAAGAAATTATACAGGGGAAAAGTTTCAATCTAGGAGATCCCAGAGGTCATGTAACCTAATATCTCATCCAATGCCTGAATCCCCTCTGTAATGTGCCACAATGTCTGCACCTACCCGGGACATTTGCCTCATTAGGCCTCCCTCATGCCCAGAAGGTATATCTACATAAAAGCAGCTCATTCTTCTGTAATCCCAGCACTTTGGGAGGCCGAGGTGGATGGATCACGAGGTCAGGAGTTCGAGACCTGCCTGACCAACATGGTGAGACCCCATCTCTGCTAAAAATACAAAAATTAGCCGGGCATGGTGATACATGCCTGTAATCCCAGCTACTCAGGAGGCTGAGGCAGGAGAATCACTTGAACCCGGGAGGTGGAGGTTGCAGTGAGCCAAGATTGCACCGCTGCACTCCAGCCTGGGCGACAGAGCGAGACTCCATCTCAAAACAAAACAAACAAACAAACAGCTCACTCACTCTTAGTCCTGAACCACTGCTCAGACTCACTGCATGCCCTGTATGCCAACCAGCTCCCAACTGTCCCATCTTCTTGTTCCTCATTATCCCTATTTATGAGCTTGATTTGTCCTTTGGAGCTGATATGCCACCAAGGTAGGACCAGCTTGAAGTGAATTGTAATCAAGTTGGGGGGCCAAGGTCAGGGCCAGGTAGAAAGGAGCCTCTTACTTTTCTCAAGTTGACCTGTCTTTAGAGTTTCTGTCCATAAAATTCCAACTCTTATTTCACCGATCTTTTTGAGGTCCAGCATCCCAATGTCTCAGTCTGACTTTGCTTATCTCCTCACAATGTCACTTTCTCTTAGTGTTCTCATCCTTTCCAAGTCTCTAATTAGCTCTCCTGAACTGAATAGGATTCTGTTCAGAGTAGCATCCTCCCCATACTCAGGAGGCAGTGGTGGCACAGTGGTACCCAAACTTTAGGTACCTGCACCAGAGGCTTAGAGATCTGAATTTTAATAAGCAGCCCAGGAGATTCTGCTGCAGGTGGGCAGGGGGCCAACCAAACTTGGAGAAATATTGAGGGGAATTTTGGTGTCATACACTGGAGTTCCAGTCCTAGGTCTGTATGACCTTGAACAAATTAGCTCATCTGTGTAAGCCTCAGTTTCCTCACCTTTAATAAAGATGAGAAAAACCCACCTCTAAGTGTGAAGTGAGGTGACATCTATAAAGTGCTTCATGTAATTTAAGGCGGGCAGTAAGCACTCAGTAAATACAAGCTAGCATTGCTATTAGTGCAGTTGCTTTTTATCTTCAGAATAGGGAATTATTAGAAGCAGATAAAGTTGTAGCATGTCCTTTTTAGCAGACTGAGATTTCTAATTGATGCCTGTGAGCCTCTGATCACCCTGTGATTTTCCTCTATGTGAGTTTTATGATTCCTGTTGATTTATTACCATTTACATGTATAGCCCTGGGCCTTGCACTTAGTAAGGGATCAAAACTTCCTCTGCGTTTGTGTGTGTGTGCCCGCACGTGCGTGTGTGTGTGTGTGTTTAAAATAAGAGACAGAGTCTAGCTCTGTCAGACTGGAGTGCAGTGGTGCAATCACAGCTCACTGCAGCCTCAAACTCCTGGGCTCAAACAACTCTCCTACCTTAGCCTCCTGAGTAGCTAGGACTATATAGGACTACAAGCACGTGCCACCATGCTTGGCTTATTTATTTATTTTTTAAATTTTTTTGTAGAGACAGGGCCTCCTGTGTTGCTCAGGCTGGTCTCAAACTGTTGGGCTCGACCAATCCCCCTGCCTTGGCCTCCCAAAATGCTGGGATTAGAGGCATAAGCCACTGCACCTGGCCCTTCCTGAATATATTTGAATGAGTGAATGCCCTCTGTGCTACACCCTCACTGCAACATCACATTTCTTCTTCCCATTCCCCGAATGCTCTCCAGCCTCCTCCTGACATAAAGCCCTGGTTTATGTCCTTCCTGGCACAACTCTTCCCATTTCCCTGTTCCGTGTGAAGAGTGCCATCCCATGGAGCCTTGATTGTTACCTGCCAATTTGTATTTACTTATTTGCATTAAAACTTCTGATTCACTCTGTGTTAAAGTGTGACTTGAATTTGTTTAAAATAATGAGAAAAAAACAACAAAAACAAACAAAAAACAACAAAAACAAAACAAAACAAAAAACCTTCTGATTCACTCTATCATACATGCTCTGTGTATATATGGCATTGTATTTTATTTTATTTATTTCGTTTTGAGACAGAGTCTCACTCTGTTGCCCAGGCTGGAGTGCAGTGGTGTGATCCCGGCTCACTGCAACCTCCACCTCCCAGGTTCAAGCGATTCTCCTGCCTCAGCCTCCCGAGTAGCTGGGATTACAGGTGCCCGCCACCACACCTGACTAATTTTTGTATTTTTAGTAGAGACGGGGTTTCACCATGTTGGCCAGGCTGATATTGAACTCCTGACCTCAAGTGATCCGCCCGCCTTGGCCTCCCAAAGTGTTGGGATTACAGGTGTGAGCCACCACACCCAGCCATGTATGGCATTTTAAAATAGAGAGTTAAAAGATGAGACTGGTGACTTGAGAGTAAGAGTTGGGGGTGGGGTGGGGGCATGGTTTTGACAACCAGGCAACAAGCAACTACTTTTTCCTTTCATACTTGTTCCTTTCCAGTACACAGAGCTATTCTGTTTAGTTTTTGTTGTCGTTGTTGTTGTTAAGGCACTATTCAGATTTTTTTTTCAGGGTTTTAAATTCAGGACTTTGCAGAGTATCAAAGAAATAATTCAGAAGAATTCAACCTACACTATAAATAAGTTACATTTGAAATTCTCCAGCAATGAATTGATACCTGTAGCAATTATGTAGAGCACATGTGTAACTACAAACATTGTGGGGCTCTGGTGTTCAGTTTTGGAAGGAGATAGAACGTGAGTTAGAAAGCAAAGGCTCCAAGGCTGGCTCTGCCACTCAGACACTGTATATGACCCTGTGCAAGTCACTTAAGCCCTCTGAACCTCAGTGTCCTTTTCTGTTAAGTGGAGTAATGCTAATATCTTACCTCATAGCGTTGCTCTGATAATTAAATGGGATAAAGAATGTTAGTGCGGCATCTGGGACATAGTTAGGGCTCCTAAGTTGACAGCACTATTATTATTTGCCAGTCCCTTTCACCAAGGCTTTGATGCAACTTATAACCAGTGGTAGGGGAAACAGTGTCTGTTCTGATCTGGTTCTTCTCTCCTTTGACACCCTGGTTCTCTGGTGTCCTCTTATCTGTTCGTTGATGTCAGGCTGGTCACTTCCTTGTAGCTGAGCTGATATACTAATTGCAGGAAGTTCATGGGCTATCTACAATTTCTCAAAGTTGAGTCTGGCAGATACAGTGACTTCCTGGCATTCTTGTGCATGCTGTCACCCGAGTTCCTAATTGCTGTTGCATAACCAGGTATGTGCTTGCCTTTCAGAGGATGCGTTTTTCTCCTGATGCAAATGCAAATACAAATACAAGGCATAAGTGCAATGTCTGTGAATAGATGCCTCCTCCACTCCAACCCAAATCTTGTGTAGTTGTTTCAGGAAGCTTTCATAGATCAATAAATTCCATATCTGGGTGGTAATTAGATTCACCTGGCATGCTTTAGAAAAATCTGTCTTCCAGGTTTCACTCCCAGTCTTTTGAATATAAATCTTAGTGGCTAAGAATCATGTAATAAAAACACCTTGAGTTACGTACAATAAAAGAATAACTTCTGAAATGACTGTTGCCTGGTAAATTAATGGCCATTGCATCAAAGTAGCCTCTCTCGTTTGGAGTCTACACCTAATCTCTCTCTTTTTTTTTTTGAAACAGAGTCTTACTCTGTCACCCAGAATGGAGTGCAGGAGTGCAGTGGCATGATCACGGCTCACTGCAGCCTCCATCTCCTGGGCTCAGGTGATCCTCCCACCTCAGCCTCCCAAGTAGCTGGGACCACAGGCATGTACCACCATGCCCAACAATTTTTTTTTTGTAGAGACAAGGTTTCACCATGTTGCCCAGGCTGGTCTCAAACTCCTGGGGTCAAGTGATCCTCCCACCTCGGCCTCTCAAAGTGCTGGGATTACAGGTGTGAGCCACTGTGCCGGCCTACACCTAATATCTATTAAGGATTCTGAGAGCTTTCATCTTCTGCAGGTGTGATCATTAATTTAATTAGGAAAGCATACTTCAAGCCCTCCCTATAAAACCTTTTTGGAGCACACACTTGCCTACAGCCAGTGCTCTGAGCTAGTGGCCTAAGGATTGAGCTTTCAACATGTATTTCATTTGCTTAAATGACCTAAGATTCCCTAAGAACAAGACTGAGCTTTATTTCCCAGTCAAAAAGAAGTATGAGTGGGCCAACTCAGCCACTGGGAAGAAGAGGACGTGGAGAAAGAAGAGGAGGAAGGAAGCCTATTTTAGTTACATGGGGAAAATCCTAAAGCAAGTGAGTTGGTGCACTCTTTGTAGAAGCTTAGAATGGCCAAGAGAGGTATCATGTTAGCAGCCCTGGGTATCATATTGACTTCAACTTACTGTGATACAGGAGTCCTTCACACATTGTGTTCATGAAAAGTTATGTGCCAACAGCTTTTCTAAATTGGATCTGCTAATGGCTGCTGTCTTCTCTCACTTCGTTTTATTTCTGTTGGCAGCAACTCTGAACACCTGAGCTCTTAATGAATGTCTCTCTCGCTCTCGTATCCGTTGACAGGCAATCTGTAAATCTGTAAACTGATTCTTTTTTCTTTTTTTTGAGATGGGGTCTTGCTCTGTCACCCAGACTAGAGTGCATTGTTGCAATCATAGCTCACTGCAGCCTCCAACTCCTGGGCTCAAATGATTCTCCCACCTCAACCTCCCAAGTAGATGAGACTATAAGCCCACGCCACCATGCCTAGCTAATTTGTTTGTTTTAGTGAGTTTTTATTTTTTTCAGGTAGGGTCTCACTACGTTTCCCAGGCTGGTCTTGAACTCCTGGGCTCAAGCAATCCTTCTATGTTGGCCTCCCAAAGTGTTGGAATTATAGACATGAGCCACTGCGCCTGGCCTAAACTGGTTCTTAAACGCCCTCTCCTTTTTTTGTAGAGCAGATATTTGCCACCTAGTCTGTTCTGTAACTTTGAAGAGTGGCATGGATCGGTTTTCGTCAAATGTTGCTCTGTATTTCTAATATTAGGAGGGGTAGGCACCCTTGTTCCTTCCTCCTGCCCACCCAACTTCACTCCGTGGCATAAAAAATTGGTAGAAAACAATCAGGAAAATCTTCCCCCTCAAAAGCTGGGGAGATTCAAAAGATGTAAGGAGATTTTCTGAAATCTTGACTGAATTTTACTCCTTCATGACAAGGAAGTAAGTTTGAGTGTTCACATGTGTCATACCACAGCTCCCATATTCCAGTAATATCATCTAGAATCTGTTGCTTATCTTGGGAAAAGAAGGGGAAAATGAGATTAAGGAAAGATGGGAGAGGAGAGAAGGTGCATGATATGTAGTGAGGATATATAGAACAGAGCTTCTCAACCATAGCACCGTTGACATTTTGGGGCTGGTTAACTCTTTGTTGTGGGGTTCTGTGCATTGTAGGATGTTAAGCAGCCTCTATGGCCTCTATCTGCTAGATGCCAGTTGCACTCTCCCTCCCAGTTGTGACAACCAAAAATGTTCAGGCATTGCTGAATGTCCTCTGGAGGGCAAGATTACCCCCAGTGGAGAATCCCTGCTCTAGAGCCTGTAGGGCTGGTAGGAGCCTCTATGGGAATACTTGCATTAAGTAGTCCTTTGTGCATTCCCCTCTAATTAGTCTTTCTTTGGCTTGTTCTTAACTGTGTGGGCCTGGCAGGCCACCTTGTACCTCCCAAGGCTTGGGTCTGTGGCTGGAGTCACTGTCTCAGGGCACTGTGAGGATAAAACAAGATATTGGTTGGATAAATGTATTGAGTGTCTAAGTGGTCTAAGTGCAAGCCTTGTTTGCTGTGGGAACTCAGATGAAAATGATGCAGCCTTTATTGTAAAGGGACTCAAAATCCTGCGGTGGGAGAGAGTGTTGAGGAGGAAGTATTTCTCAATTATTAGAACCAGGAAAACTTTTTGAATCTCACATCGAGCCTCCCTCTCTCCTCCCTCTCCCTCTCATCCCCCATCTCCCCCTTCTTCCCTCCCTCCCCTCTCTCTCTTTGTCACACACACACACACACACACACACACTCAGCAACAAGAAGCCGAGAGCAGTGTGAAAAATATGACTTGCTCAATATGTCTCATGTGCAAGCGGAGCTAGGATTAGAGCGTTGGGTAAATGATTCTCAGAACAGCTTATTTTGACTACTCTGGCTGTCTCTCTAACATTAAACAAGGACACTAATGACATGTAGCAACATGTGATACAGGGCCTGACAGCAGAGAGTGCCAACGTCCTCAGTGGGAGGAGGAACTTAGTAAGTGTGTGTGGAACACAGATAAGGGAGCTGGCACTTGGGGAGGAGCCTTACAGGATGGATAGGATCTGAAGAGTGAAGTTGAGTGTCAGCATGGTAGGTAGAAGTGACAGATGAACAGTGGGGTGGAGGCTGGAAAACACAGGGACACATCCGAGGAAGACCAAGTTTTCCAGCCTGGCTGAAGACCACAAAGAAGTAATAGGAAGAAAGAGAGGCTGAAGATTGAGAAATGTTAAAGTAAAATGCTTACTTAATGTGAAATATAAAGGGGGAAAGCACATTCTAAACTAAGTGTTTTCCATCTTCAGACAGTGTTGGACGTTAACTCCACTTCTGTTAGGAAAAACCAAGTCACAAAAGTTGAAGTGACTGGAATTAGTCTGTGTTATCCAAACAACGGTTATCTTTCTCACCAGCTCCAAATTCCCCTCCCTCTCTTCTTTCTCATCCCAAGAAACTGCTGATAGGTACTGTGGACCCCAAAAATCTGAGATAGGTCTCAGTTAACTTAGAAAGTTTATTTTGTCAAGGTTGAGGATGTGTGTCTGTGACACAGTCTCAGGAGGTTCTGATGACATATGTCCAAGGTGGTAGGGGCACAGTGTGGCTTTATATATTTTAGGAAGACATGAGACATCAATCAATATGTTTAAGATATATACTGATTCAGTCTGGAAAGGTGAGACAACTTGAGGCGAAGGCGGGACAACTCAAAGTGGGGAGGGGCTTCCAGGTCATAGGTAGATAGGAGACAAATGCTTGTATTCTATTGAGTTTCTGATTAGCCTCTCCAAATGAGGCAATCAGATATGTATATATCTCAGTGAGTAGAGGGGTGACTTTGAATAGAATCAGGTTTGTCCTAAGCAGTTCTCAGTTTGGCTTTTCCCTTTAGTGATTTGGGGGTCCCAAGATTTATTTTCATTTCACATCCCCCCTTTTCTTTTTTAAAATCTTTTGGAGAAAACATTTTAGGAGAAAATTAGTCTGCTGTCAGGTTTTGTCTGATCTCTCATGGCTAGGATGGTTTATTTTTAGATGGGTAGGTCTTGAGTTATTAGGAAAGTTCGTTTTTAGTAAGTTGTGAAGTCTCATGTCCTATGAAGAGAAAGTAGGGGGAGGAAGAGAGAAAAACAAAAACAAAAGAACAATATTGGAAAATTGGTATAGGCCATATTACTCTGAAGTCCATACTTTAGTAGGCAGGTATGAAAGTGGCTTATGTATGTAAATAGGTTGCTATTATTTTCTTCTGAAGTTTAAGTTGTCTAGTTTCAGTTTGTAGGGCTTTATGAAAGCACAGCTTAGTTTTCAGTGACTCTAAATCGGGGAAGGGGGGGGAAGAAAAAATTGAAAACATTATTTTGAAGACTTGTAGCCAAGAAAAATTAGGGTTTGGTCCAAACTGTAGAAAATAATAAAAATCAAACAACATTAGGTAAGACTAGAATCTAATAACAGGTGTACCACAGTTTTTGAAATATAATTTTTCTCTCTCTAGTTTCCCATTTTTATTAAAGACAAATCATGGTAGGACTGATTTGTTTTATTATACTTGGCCTGATTATTTGTATATAGTGTGGTAAGAAAAATTTTTTAACATAGGCTTTTAAACTGGCTTTGATGGAACTTTGTTCCATAGAAAGAAACTTAGATAAGAGTTTTTAAAAGCCAAGCCCAGTCATGGATTTGTACCATCAAATACCTATGAGTTGAGTGAATTCTTCTCCTCTTGAGGTTCCAAGATAAACTTGGGGCTCCTGGGCCTGTCAGAAAGTGACATTCTTTACTTATCATAAGTCAGCCTGGCTGAAGACCTGTACAGGGACTGTGTCAACAAGGTATGAGAACAGTTTTCCTAAGGGGTTTTATTGGCTCCATAAGTCAAGTGTGATTCTTTAAAGGAAAGCACACCATTCCAGTCAAAGTCTTGGTAAAATAACCAGTTTCTCTAGTCGTGTCCTGTTATAAATGAAAATAGATTCTTACTGTACTTATGTAAATAACTGTATTTTCAAAAGTTAAGAATACTCATAAATAGTTTGCAAATTCTGGAGAAATCAGATAGAAACAAATATGGTTTAAAGTTTGTTTCATAGGCATATACTAAATTTTTAAAAGTTGTCAATAGCTCAAAAGAAAAGTTTCCTTGACTATGAAAAAAACAAAACAAAGGATCAGCAATAAAGTTTTAAGTCAAAAGTCAAAAAGATTATTTCAGTCTTCTATTAGGTCACTCCATGTAGTTAATTCTGTTTGATATTTATAAACATTTCCATTTTCCATGAGCCTTAAACATTTTTCTTCTATTCTGGTGTCACAGTCTCCAAAGTTATCAGAAATTTGTATTCAAGAATATCTATTAGAGCTTTATAGTTGTTTATAAAGACACCTTCTAAAGAGGACCAAAGCAAACAACAATTGTCTGTGGATGACAAGGTTTTAGGTCAGTCATAGTTTACATACAATTGAGAAGGAAATTTGTTACTTCTGTGGCACACAATAATTTAACATAACAATTATAATTACTGATAATGTATACTAAGTCATATCAGAATTATAGGAATTTCCCATAATTTTGGAATACATACTAATAACATATTTATATAAATACAGCCCAAATAAAGTCAAATATCATTTTATATTTGACTTGTTTCCTGTATGATTTGTATATCAAATAAGTCAAACTAGGACTTTTGGGAAACCCAATATCTTAAAGGATTAAATTTTGACTTTAGGGAACCTAATATCTTAAAGGATTAATTAGGTCAGAAAAAGACATAATTTATAATTTGATTTTGGAAATTTTGTAAAATATCAAAGGTTAAAAACACAGGTCATTGTAAAACAAGTCATTCATTTGACCAAAGTGATAACTCAAGGATTTCAAAAAAAGGCAAAAACTTTCATTCTTTGAGAGAGGACACTTAATTTTCCAAACAATAAGTCCTAATAAACAATATGAAGCCAACTAAAATTTTTTTTTTTTTTTTGAGACAGAGTCTTGCTCTGTCGCCCAGGATGGAGTGCAGTGGTGTGATCTCGGCTCACTGCAAGCTCCGTCTCCGGGGTTCACGCCATTCTCCTGCCTCAGCCTCCTGAGTAGCTGGGACTACAGGCACCTGCCACCACACCTGGCTAATTTTTTGTATTTTTAGTAGAGACAGGGTTTCACCATGTTAGCCAGGATGGTCTCCATCTCCTGACATCATGATCCGCCCGCTTCGGCCTCCCAAAGTGCTGGGATTACAGGTGTGAGCCACCGCACCCAGCCCTTGTTCTTAAAAATTTTATAAGCAATCTATAAAATTTTAATCTCGGCCAGGCGTGGTGACTCAAGCCTGTAATCCCAGCACTTTGAGAGACTGAGGCAGGTGGATCACCTGAGGTCAGGAGTTTGAGACCAGCCTGGCCAACATGGTGAAACCCTGTCTCTACTAAAAATACAAAAATTAGTTGGGCATGGTGGCATGTGCCTATAATCTCAGTTACTCGGGAGGCTGAGGCAGGAGAATCGCTTGAACCAGGAGGCGGAGGTTGCAGTGAGCCATTATCATGACACTGCACTCCAGCCTGGGTGATAGAGTGAGACTCTGTCTCAAAAAAAAATTTTTTTTTTAAATCTTGACCATAAGATATAATTTCCATAAACCTTTTATAATTTTATTAAGGAGTCAGTTAATGTTTCAAAAAAATCTTGTTAATCTGACATAGGGGCTTATGCATTGGTCTTGTATCAGTGTGTCTTTGACGTTAATTATTAATTTATAGGGAAACTGAACTTATTTTATCTCTCAAAATTGGCCCTTACAATCTCACATATTCACCTCTTCTGTGATAGTCCCTGGGCCTTGAGCAGTTGAATAATTTTAATTTCTGGCCCTGTGACTCAGGAATGTAGTTTATTTTAATTGGCATCTTCTATTGGGCCTGAAGATGAGGCTTTAATTGTTGTCAGTGTTTAAGATTTAGCAGGACTTGATGTCGTTTTTAGTCCCAGGAGTCAAAGTCCTATAACTCAATGTCACACGTACTTTAAAAGTACTTGTATTTAAAAGTATGAGCTGAAAATGAGTTGAAGGAGAGCATTACTATTTTGTGCCCTTTAAAAGGAGAAAGAAAACTGAAAATGGCGAGATGCAATGAAAGTTGAACTTTGGGCTAAAAAAAGTTAAAATCTCTTATAATTTATTAAGAGTAAGTCAATCCCTTAAGAAAATTTCATTGTTCTAACCAATTATTTAGTGTAGAAGTGTTTTTTTTAACATCCAGCCCAATTTCTAGAAAGATCATTATACTTTCTCTTTAATTGACAACTTGATCATATAAAACTTTTTTAAAAAATGAATTTTCTTATTGTAACTTACACAGACTGTTCATGACATGTTTGGACTTTCTGGCTTGTCCTGAACATCCCTCTTTCTTAAACAGTCATTTAACTTTAGGACTAAATCTACCATATAAGACTCTTTCTCATATAAAATTATTTCTCTTTATGCTTTCTTACCAAAAAAAAAACCTCTTTACTTTTATAGCTTTCTTTACATCTTTCTTATTTCTTGATTCCCTTTATCTTGTTTTATACATAACCTTTAAATACATTTTAAATTAGACAAGTCATTTACCTAGATTATTTCTGAAAACTGTGATAGTCATCATTTAAAGTTATGGAACCATCATTGTAAAATTATAACTGAGACAGTGATCTCAGTTTTAACCTCCAAGTTGTCCTTGTTCATTTTGGGGTGTAAGCTGAACTAACTTTGGGAGGAATTTCTAGTTTAGCTTTGAAACAAAGACGATAACAATCCCTTCCCCAAACCAACCTTACTGCCTGTAGACTAGACCATCTAAAGTCACAAAATTAGGAGTTATGGTAATCTTACTAAATTTAAGATGTAGTTTTTTATTAAAAGAATATCAATATCTTATTAAAGATTACACAAGTTGGCCAGGCGCAGTGGCTCATGCCTGTAATCCCAGCACTTTGGGAAGCTGAGGCAGGCGGATCACAAGGTCAGGAGATCGAGACCATCCTTGATAACATGGTGAAACCCCGTCTTTACTAAAAATTCAAAAAATTAGCCGGGCATGGTGGTGGGCACCTGTAGTCCCAGCTATTCAGGAGGCTGAGGCAGGAGAATGGCATGAACCTGGGAGGCGGAGCTTGCAGTGAGCCGAGATTGCGCCACTGCACTCCAGCCTGGGTGACAGAGCGAGACTTCATCTCAAAAAAAAAAAAAAAATTACGCAAGCAAAGATCATTCTGTTTTTGGGCTGTGTTTATAGTTTTGTAACCCCATACCAAATTTTGACACCTTTACAGTATTTGGCAGGGATAGAATGAAATTGTTTAATTAATAAATGCAAACAACAATGTATGTTGGCAATTATTAAGACATTTCTAATATTACTTTACCAATAATGTTAAAGTTAATTTATTAAAGATTTTACTTGTTATATAAACTTGAAAGAGCATTTGACTAGTCTTTTCTTTTTTCCTGATAAAGTGTTTGATTCAAGTGTTTTATTTTCTTAAGCCAATTAGTTCTTTTATATATTTTCAGTAGTGAAATATTATATATATTATATATACAACACATAAATACATAAATGTATTAGGCATGCCAATAGAAGTACTTCCTATCAATTCATAAAAAACTTTTTTTTTCCTATCTTAGACTTTCACATTCTTGACAACCTGTTTTATTATCTTAGGCACTTGTCAGTTAAATAGTCTTAAACTTGTATATTAAAGGAAACAACTCGGGTAAAAATCTAATAGCAAAATTTACATCGTAAGTTATGGAGAGAAAAAGTCTGTGTTAGAGGGACATTAAAATGGATTTAGTTGTCATTTGAACATAAAATTGTAGAAATTATAAAGTCCTTTTAAATACACGCACACACCCCCTATAGTTTTTACTTCAGAACTTTATCCATGAGATAAATACAAATTCACCAGCTTACAAAATGAACATGTTGGATCTAAACAGTGGTTTTTATCTGAAGAGAAAAATAACAGCAGATTTAAAGCAGGCAGAAAAGTAAATAGCGAAAAAGAATTTAGGAACAACATAGTCTGCAGGTCAACCTTAGGGGTCTTTTTCTCTAATGTAAGTGTGTATAAAGACCATATTCCATTTTACATAAACTCTGGCAAGTAGAGGTGTCATAAAACCTACGGAGTGTTCGAAAGGGGGTCATTCTCTTTGTTTTCTCCTCATTCTTAGATTATGTCTCACTCTTTTTCTGAAGAGGGGGACCTGAGCTGTGGCCTCAGGTTTTTTGTGTGGTGGGTTGATGTGTGCTGCTTGTGGCCAGACTCCACAGTGTGTCACCACTAAGTTGTTTCACCCTCTTACATGTCTCAGTTTCTCTCTCCAGAGGTCTAAGACTTCTGAGAGGGTTCAAAATGCCGGGTGATCAGTCTTTATACGTGTTTCCTGGATAAGTCTTTTTTTAAAATTAATTTTTGTTGGAGATTTCCCTGTGGGGTTGTTGTATGTCATGGGGGTCAACCCCCCAGACACTCCCACGAGGCCCCCGGTCACCCAGGGGCGCCTTTCAGCTGGGGGGAGCAAATGCCCTTTCTCTTCAGAGCTGAGAAAACTCAGTCTCTCATTTATCTATGAAAACAACGTTCAGTTCCTCATGTAAATGTACACAGACAAGCCGAATCGAGATTAATTTTGGGAGACAAAGTAATAGACAAGACCTCTTAGAATGCATCTCTGAACTAGAATTAGGCTCCTTAAACAACAACTTCCTAGGAGAGAAAAAATAAACAACAGCCAAGGGCATTTCCTGTAAACTGTGTTCAGCCACCCCTACTTTGTAGCTCTCATCCACCATTACACACATCAAGGTCAAATCCTCTCACAGTACAAGATAATCTCTGGTACCCCCAAAGCCAGAGAGGTCAGGTCATGTAATACAGAAAAACAGACCTTTAGACCTAAGAAAAATCTGCCTATGACTCTTGAAACTCAACAAAGAAAACAGAACACCCCAAAGGGGTGACTGGAACCTTTGTTCTGAATTCTTTTAAAGGGTTCAAGTCATTAGAAGCCTCCTCTAGATTTTTTGGTACTGTAGATGGCAAAGGGGCAAGGAGGTATGGGGTGGAAGAAAAGTAAATGAAAGAACTTTTTTTTTTAAGACAGGAAGTAAACACAGAAACCAAATGCATTTTTTAACTCATTTATAGTTGTGTGGAATTTTAGTCAAATTAGAGAGGTTTTGTTACCCATAATTTGGAATTTTCACTTGGATTTGGTCAAGTCAGGTAAAGCTGGTCAAATCTGATGGAAGAAAGACTGGAACAAACAACAACAACAAAAACCCAACAATATGATCACTGAGTGTTCTATGGAGAAAAAATTAAGACCAGCTGGTTGTTGAACCTTAGCCAAGACAAAACTCCAATTCAGTTATTTACCTAGGTTTGGGTCTGAGGCTAAAGACTGCTTTCTACCATCCTAGAAGTAGGAAAAAAAGCCTCAAACTCCTCTTCCCTGCTGAGAGTGAGCTCAAACTCCATAAAGGAGTTACCTGCCTTCCATCATCCTGTAAACAGGGAATCTTGCCTTCCCTGTTGGAAGCAAGTAAAACTCCAAAACAAACAAACAAACAAACAAAACAAAAGAGGGAGGAGTTGTACAGCAAAATAAACTTTAGTTCTTGACTAAATTTGGAGAGATCAGGGATTCTCTGGAGGGGGTGCTCGCAGACTTCAGTAAATTGTCCTATTGGTTTGAGCCATAAAGTTAGCTCATGCTCGTACCAAGCACCGACAGGAGATTTGTCAAAGGTCAGGAGCATCTCTACTCAGAAGCCCTTTATGGTTACCAAAATGTGAACCCCAAAAATCTGAGACAGGTCTCAGTTAATTTTTGTGTGTGTGTGGTTGTGTGTATGTGTGTGTTTTGTCAGTTAATTTAGAAAGTTTATTTTGTCAAGGTTGAGGATGTGTGTCCATGACACAGTCTCAGGAGGCTCTGATGACATATGTCCAAGGTGGTAGGGGCACAGTGTGTTTTTGCATATTTTAGGGAGACATGAAACAGCAATCAATATGTGTAAGATGTACATTGGTTCCATCTGGAAAGCGGACAACTCGAAGTGAAGGTGGGACAACTCAAAGTGCGGAGGGGGCTTCCGGGTCATAGGTAGGTAAGAGATGAATGGTTGTATTCTACTGAGTTTCTAATTAGCTTCTCCAAATGAGGCAATCAAATATGTATTTATCTCAGTAGAGGGGTGACTTTGAATAGAATGGGAGGCAGGTTTGTCCTAAGCAGTTCCCAGTTTGACTTTTTCCTTTAGTTTAGTATTTTGGGGCTCCAAGATTTATTTTCCTTTCACAGTACAACAGCCTGTTTCATCAAATGCCTGTCATTGCCCCTTTAGGTGGTTTATTATTATTTTTTAATTCATCATTCAACTTGAAGGTCGCTTATATTGTTCCACTTGTACATGAATTCATAGAAACCATGAGTACTGGGTGTTGGGTCAGACCACAACTGTTCACTGTGGGAAGCCTTTACTTCTGTCTCACCTCTGTGCCATTTCTCCCCTAGATCCACCCTGATTTCAGCGGGCGTTCCTGGGTCTTGTATGCACTAGGTGCCCTGAATGCTTGGCAACTGGAATGGGTTAGCCTGGAGGCATTTAGACTGTCCTTCTACAACCACAGAAGAGCCATCACTGGCAGAGAGGTCCTTGGCGCAGTTAAGCAGAGATCTTCTCAGAAGAGCTTTTGAATAAATGAAGTTGTTCAGAATGGCCTTGTTAAAATGACTCACTTGTCAAAAAACTGGATGTGTTGGAAGGCTGGGTTGGAAGACAAGATGTCCGAGAAGCTGTCCTGCTGCATGAGGAGTTTCATTGCTACACACCTAGTCTCTGGGTCCTGTGTTTTTGGCCTCCAGCTTACTTCGTGAACATAATAAAGGAAAGGCATTTTCTCTTGTGCGTGCTATGTGTGCATGTGTGTATGCACTTGTTGTCTGTGGCTATTAATTTTTTATGTATACTACTCCCGTTTTGCGCTTACCCATTGTATTCTTTGAAGGACACAACTAGATCGATGACACTGTATACCCATCATCTCTCCCCACTCCAGACTGGGGGTGGAGACTGCTGCACTAGAATGAACTGAGATCACAAAGGATTGGGGGCAAGTTGGGGGACACAGATGTGGGGGTATTAATCCAGGGAGAGGGGAACTTGAAAGTAGACAGTATTGCCCAAACTTGCAGTGTAATGAGGACTGCTGCCAGCTTCTGGCTTTATCCCTATCCACCTGTGCCTGCCTCTCCAACCTTAGCCCCCCAACCTTTGCTTTGGCCGTAATTTTCCCTTTTACCTGGCTTGTGTAGATTGCTATGGCTCTTGACAGTGTTGAGACATTGTTTAGGCTCCTATGAGGAAAGACGATTTTTAAAATTTAAGCACCTCTGCCATGATTTATAGGAACTAAAGCAAAAGGTATCTGCTTGCTCTTTGAGTATAAGAATTGAGGCATTGGGGCCGGGTGCGGTGGCTCACGCCTGTAATCCCAGCACTTTGGGAGGCCAAGGCGGGCAGATCATGAGGTCACAAGATCAAGATCAGCCTGCCAACATGGTGAAACCCCGTCTCTACTAAAAATACAAAAATTAGCTGGGTGTGGTGGCACGTGCTTGTAATCCCAGCTACTCAGGAGGCTGAGGTAGGAGAATTGCTTGAACCCGGGAAGCAGAGGTTGCAGTGAGCCGAGATCGCGCCACTGCAGTCCAGCCTAGTGATGGAGTGAGATTCTGACTCAAAAAAAAAAAAAAAAGAATTATGGCATTGGTTATCTATGTAGCACTTATATATAATAATGTGTGTAATAAGTGTACAAGTGTCAAATGTATAATTTGGTCCCAACTGCAGAAAGAAGACAAGTACAATAGTATGATAAAATCAAGGGCAGGCATGGTGGCTCACGTCTGTAATCCCAGTACTTTGGGAGGCAGAGGTGGGTGGATCGCTTGAGCCCAGGGATTGGAGACCAGCCTGGGCAACATGGCGAAACCTCGTCTCTATTAAAAATAGAACAATTCGCTAGGTGTGGTGGCATGTGCCAGTAATCCCAGCTACTTGGGAGTCTGAGGCAGGAGAATCGCTTGAGCCCAGGAAGCAGAGGTGGCAGCGAGCCAAGATTGCACCATTGCACTCCAGCCTTGGCCATGGGAGTGAAACCCTGTCTCAAAAAAAAAAAAAAAAAAAATCATGGTAAGGAGCAAAAGGGATAAATGGGATAATATGCTGTAGATAGGGGTTGGGGGGTGCTGGGGAAGCCTGGGTAGGTGACATGAAGGAGAAGGTCTTAAGAATGGAGAAGGGTTCTGGGCTAAGGAAAAAGCCTGAGCAAAAGCCCTGAGGCAGGCAGGACAGTTATTGGATTAACTGGAGAAAGTAAGTGAAGCTGAGACAGCTGGGCTCTAGCAAGCAAGGAAGAAATACAATAGGAGATGAAGCTGGAGGAAAAGACTGGGGCCATGTGATGCAGGGCTTGGGTTTTACCTGGGTACAGAGGGACACCACTGAAGAATTTTAACTGGAGAATTGACATTTTACTTAGGTGTTTTGTTTTCAGACAGAGTCTTTCTATGCTGCCCAGGTTGGTCTTAAGCTCCTGGGCTCAAGCCATCCTCCTGCCTTGACCTCCCAAGTAGCCTGGATTATAGGCATGTATCAATGTACCCGGCTTTATTTTGTTTTGTTGTTGTTGTTGTTTTTAGTTGAGATACAACCTACAGTAAAGTGTACAAACCTTAAGCACACCACAAAGTTCTACATATGTATACCAGATAAAGATACAGAATGGCCCCATCACTTGACTTAGTTTTTAGACCTCTGTTGCTGCTGTTTCAATAATGGATCACAAAGGGTGGAAATGAGAAGATTATTTAGAAATGTTCTGTGTCAGTTTCGTAGAGAGGTGATGGTGATCCAGATGAGTGTGAAAATGGAGAGAAGTGAGAAATTTGAAATGAATTTTGGAGAGAGAATAGAATGTGCTCATGGAATGAATATGAGCGTGAAGAAAAAAGTGCTGATTCCTAGGTTTGGAGCTTGGGCATTGTGGGAAACAGCAGTGCAATCTACAGAGATGGAGAAGACTAAACACAGGACAGGTGTTCTGGGGAGAGGAAGAAATTAAGAATTCCATTCTGGACATGCTCATTGTGAAATACCTATGAAATGTGCAAGTGAAGAGGTGAAATAGATAGGACTGGGCCCAAAATACAAATCTGGGAGCCATCAGCATCAAAAGGCAATGTATAGATCAGCAGGAATGGATGAGGTGACATCCATGAGGAAGATGGGGTAAAAAGGAAAAGAGAAAACTATCCAGGAAAAAGACTGAAAAATTCTAATATTTAAAATCAGATAGTGGAGGAGCCAACAAAGGAAACCAAGAATAAATCTAAGAAAATCAGGAGAGGGTAGTGTCATGGAAGCCAAGAGGCAGAACACGGTCAGACTGGTGTTCACAATCCTGGTGGGAATGTGAGGATATTTATTTCTATTTGGTGACATGGGGGTCATGGTGATCTTGAGAAGTCAACTCAGTGGAGCACAGTGGGTATCAGCGAGATTTGAGCAGGTTGAAGAGTGAACGGGAGGTAGTTAGTAGAGACAGCTTTTTTTTTTCTTATGGTGTTGAGATGAAAGGTGAAATCTAGTTTGAAAGAGAAGAGAGACACAGGCTGGTAACTGGAGAGTCACTTGGTATATAGAGATTTTTAAGATGAGGGATACTAGAGCTTAATTGTTCATTGGTGGGAATTCTCTAGGATAGAGGGAGATATTAATCCAGAAGAAAGTAGAAAAAGCCAAAGGACCTTGAGAAAGTAAGGGGAGATGAGATACAGAGTAGAGGTGAAAGAGAAGATAGATACAAATTTTGGAAGGTTTAGAGGTTTGGTGACAAAAAGATGGAGTTGATACCTATTTCTTTTTTCTTTTCTAAATGGTACAAGTAAAAGCAGAATAGGGGCATAGGAGGTTTGAAGATTAGATATGAAGTTGTTTGAGGGAGTAAGTGAGAGTTGGACACTTACGGACAGGTGGATGACTAGGAATAAGTGCCTGTTTGAGATTTGTGGTCATGAATCAAAACCAAAGCCAGTCTTGGGTGACTTTCCCTAACTATGTGCTCCAGTGCCAGCATGGAGAACACGGAGTTTGGGTTCTTTCAAGCGAGCTGGGAAGGAGAGAAGGGCAAGAGAGCAACTCCGTGGTGGCCTATGTGATCCAGGCCAGATGGTAGGACCAGGGGGTGAGAGGAGTGAGAATGTCATGGAGCTCAAGGGAAGCACAGAATATGTCAGGCCTGTAAACAGAGGCTCCAAGAAGGAATTTCTCTCCCCAGCAATCTTCAACGTTAGCTCACAGATGAGGGCACTTGCTTTAGAAGCAGTGGTGACACCCAGTGACCACTCTTTGAAGTGCACCTTCTTGGTTTTGGGTTGTCAGCAGATCCAGAAGTGTGTGTTTTGTTCCACTTGGGAGGCATCAGAGCCCTCACCATTCTCTCCATGGTTCTCTCTTGCTGGATTCTTTCCCATTGGTCCTGGACATTTCAAGGGGATGGAGAGGCTGCTGCTTAGGAGGGTAACTAGAAGTGGACTGAAGGCAATCTGGGGGCTGTTAGCTCCAGACCCCAGACCTGGGCTTCTCTGCTAGGTTCCTGCTGTCCTGAGACAGATCCTGAATCCTGGGATGGCTTTGGGTATTCTAAAGCCCTGCTTGGATTTAGAAAAATGTCAGGTAGTGACATAATCCTCTTCCAGCCCACAGTTGTCCTGGGGAAATACCATCCTGGCTGACCCAGAACTGTGTGAGGACTCTCTTCTCAGCACCACCTCCCGAAAGTTGACTGTTGCTGGGGTTCTAAGAGGGTTCCACTGTCTCCAGCTCCACTTGACCCAAGCACTGGGATCCGGCTTAGTCTAGAGGGAAACGCGGATTCCTCCCAAAGTCCTGTCAGTCATCAGAGGTACTGGGCATGACTTCTGGGCCAAGCAGTTGGGTGTCCCTTAGTTAGAGGGTATAGGGAAATACAAAGAGGACCAAGACAGGAAAGCTCCTTTGCAGCAACCTAAGGCACTTTTACTGTTCTGATCAATTACCCTGTACCAGGACATGCTGTTTCCCTTCCACTTTAAGAGGTTAGTAAATCAGGTTTGAGTTCAAACACAAGAGGGTCACTGAGGCATGGGGTAGGTGAGAGAGGTGGTTTCTAAGGTGGTCAAGAAATGGAGGAAGACTGTTTCTGACTCACCTCTATCCCTCTTCCCCATCTCTTATCTGACACTCCCCAGTTTGAACTTGACTTTGTACTTAGGGCAGCCTGGTGTCGTGGAAGGAGACTGTGCTGAACTTGCAGTCGGGTCATCCCTTGGCCACATATCTGCTTCCGCATCTGTAAAATGGTGATGTGGTGATGGCACAAGGTTATGGTGAAAAATTAAACAATGTACATGAAAGTGTTTCTTACACCAACACAATGCTTTGGTTTAGGGCATTATTATTAGATATTTATACCGAGGCAGATTTCACTGACATTAAGGAAAAAGAAAAAAGTTTTATGGCAATGAAGTTCCATTAGAGGTGTACCAGGCTGTGGTGGAACTCATCAGAGGCAAAGTGACCACTGATGTCTTTTCCAAGACTGAGAGAACACAGAACGAGGTGGGTAAAGAAGATCCACCACTTGGAGTCAGACAGACTTAGCTTCTTATCCTGTATTTGCCAGTTACTAGTTGTGGCATCTCACACAAGATCCTGAACTTCCCAGATGCTCAGTGTACCTCTGTATTAAGTGGAGATAATTCCTCCCCGCCGACCTGTTGAGACAATTAAATGAAGGGCTGCCTGTAAAGCACCTTGAATAGAGTATGCACTCAGTGAATATGGTATCATGAAAATGAGTTAATTCAGGTCATCCCAAACTAAACATTTTGGACATATATTATGGGCCAGGCACCAGGCTATGTGGTGGGTGATTTTGTCTTATAACACAGCTTTTTCAGATTGACAGTTCTAGTTCAAATCCTAGATTTACCACTTACCAGCTGTAGAAATGTATTTAACTTCTTTGAGCCCTAGTTTCTTCCTATATAAAGTGAGGGAGAATAATACCTATTTTGAGAGATTATTGTAATAATTATATAATCTATGCAAAGTGCCTAGCACAGTACCTGGCATGAACAAAGTCTCGAAAATGGCAGTGATTATAATTAACGTGATCATGCTGAAAGTTAAAAGGAGGAGATGCTGATGTATCAGATTTAAAGCCGGACACTTAAATGACTTTATTTATAGCATTAAATCCATCCTTGAACCAACCTTCTCTGCATTAACTAAAATATGGGATTTACTTCCCCTTACACACATCTACACATCACTCCCAAAATACTTAAAGCAAGATATTTCTATTGGCTGTAAAGAGGGACATGGTAAAATATGGAAATGGGCAAGAGAGGACAGCTGTGTCATCTGTCTTTAAAGCTTTTTCAGGGAAGTCTTTTGAAGATTTTAAGTGTTTTTGCCATGAGTACATCCTCCCCACCCCCAGCCTCAATTGCCAGATGCACATGCCCTATGCACATGCCTTTTCCTCTGGGGAAACCCTGCTCAGGGTCTCAATGTCCCTGGCCCAGCTGCCTTAACTTAGAGCAAATGCAAACTTGCCCTGTATCCCCAGTGGCTCAGAACTGCCCTGCCAGCTCTCAACCCTCCTCCACCCTTTTTCTTTTTCCTTGCTTCCTGGTCCTGCCCCCTCGCTCCAGCCAGACCCACAGCAGTTTTGAGTGTTTGCTCACTTTCACTCCTCCAAGGAGGAGGGGCTTTCGCTATGGTCTCTGTCCACGCCCACAGCTTAGAGAAAGCCTGATCAGTGTATATACAAACCCCTTCCTGGCTGGTGGCGCTCTCCTTGGAAAGCCATTTACTCGTCCATAAAAGGGGCTGAACACTTAAAACAAACATGGACTCAGTCAAACTAGAAATTTAAAATTGCGGCACTTTAATTCAGGTCAACCCTCATTCTCTTTCCAATGCTGGTGCCTTACCCTGTCTGAGTGTTTCCCATGTGCTTAACCCTCCTGCCTCCCAGTGGCTACCACACCCCAGCGGGTCTCTTGGTGCTAGGTGTGGGTCGAGAGTTCCCATCCCCGTTGTAGAATGACAGTGATGATAGCTAAGCTTTATTTTCACTCCATGCACAAGTGCTTACTGAGCACTAAGCTCCAGGCACTGTTCTAGATATCGGGGGTCAGCAGAGAACATGACAATAAAGTCCCTGCCCTTATGGAGCTTATATTCTGGAACGGGAGAAGTAATAAATATATCGTGCGGTGTCAGGTAGTGATACATGCCATTCAGAAATCCAATTCAGGCAGGACACGGTGGCTCATGCCTATAATCCCAGCACTTTGGGAGGCCAAGGTGGGCGGATCACTTGAGCCCAGCAGTTCCAGACCAGCCTGGGCAACATAGAGAGACCCTGTCTCTACATACACACACAAAAATTAGCTGGGTATATGTTGGGGGAAAGGCTTATGGGGTGCCTGTATAAACTGGCTATAAAAATATGGGACAATAAGTTGTGAAAAGCCACAAGAGGCCTCTGAGGAGGAAAGCCTTCTTATCACCATTATGTTCCCATGCTCTGAGCGAGACTTGCTCTCTTATCCATAAACACTGTGTTCAAGAAAAAAGACACTCCTTTGAAACATTAGAATGTGGCCAGACGTACAGGCTGCTAGTTAAACCCACTCCCACTAACTACTCTCCAATAAATTAAAGATACACTGTTTGAGCACAAAGGAGATTCATTTAAACCACCACTGCTATAGATTACATGTATGACGCACTGCCTCCCTTTCACTGTTTCGCCCTCAACATCTGCTTCTTAGATCTAAGTGACTGTACTCAATAAATAGTGTGGAGACCAGAGCTCTGAGCCTTTTACAGCCTCCATTTTACAATTACCCCCCTGGCCCCCACTCTTTATGCACTCTTAACCTGTATCTTCTCATTCCTTCGTCGCCACCAGACTTTGGGTACCCTACGGGTGGTGTTGAGGCTGGTCTCCAACAGATATGGTTGCATGCACCTGTGGTCCCAGTTACTTGAGAGGCTGAGGCAGGAGGATTGCCTGAGCCCAGGAGGTCAAGGCTGCAGTGAGCCGTGATTGCACCACTGCACTCCATCCTGGGTGGCAGAGCAAGAAAAGAAAAATTCTAAACTAAACAAAACAAAACAGAACAAAACAAAACAAAAAACCAACCAAACAAAAAACCCCCCACATTTCACAACAGAGCCAGGGGCACATCAATGATGGGAGGTGCTACTTTAGATAGGTTGATCTGGGAAGACTTCTCTGTGGAGGTGACTCTTGTGCAGGTCCCTGAGCAAAGGGAAGGAGGAGCCTTGGGAATAATGGGGGTAAGGATTACAGGCAGAGGGCACAGCAAATCACTGGAGTAGAATGAGCTTCACATGTTGGAGGAACATCTAGGAGGTCTCATTTTTTTTTTAATGTCATACAGTGATGAGCACTTAAAAAATTTGTGATAAAATATATATAACATAAACTTCCCCATTTAAACCATTTTGACATATACAGTTCACTGGAATTAAGTACATTCATGCTGTTACGCAGCTGTCACCACAATCCATCTCTAGCACTTTTTATCATCTTCTCAAACTGAAACTCTGTGTCCATCAACAATGACTCCCCCTTCCTACCTCCCCCAACCTCTGGCAACCACCATTCTACTTTTTAGGTGTTAGCACTTTAAATGTGTCATCTCATTTCATCCTCAAAACAACTGTAGGCCATGAGTTTTACTGTGATCCCCATTCTACAGATGAGGAAACGTAAACTGAGTGAACTGTCTCAGATCACACGGCCATTAAGTGAGGGAAGGAGGTCTCCATTCACAGTGCTTCTGGCTCAGGCTCCTGCTTGTAACTGCCTACCTGGTAGGGGTTTAGGATGTCCTTCTGCTGCCCCTCTGACAACATAGAGGTGAGTTGAGAGAGTTTCATGTGGATTATAGACAATGTGAGAAGCTTTTCTGGTTGGGGCAGGAGGGGGTTTGTTGTACCTCACTGGTCCTGTCTGCCTGGAAGGAAGAGGCTCTTGCCCAGTGACAAGGATTGGGGAGAGAAGGGAGAGTAGGTAACCAACATCTGTCTGCTATTCTCCTTTTCCATCTTTGTCTTCTGAGCTGTCTTTCAAGGGGTATCAGCTGCTCTGAGTGGATAAGCGTGGGCATCTTTATTGCTTGGTGTCCAGTCAGCCAGGTAGCACTACCACCACTTATTTATTACTAGGTTATAACACAGTGCTAGGTGCTGCAAAGAGATTCATCCAGGAGCTACGCCTGACACAGATACAGCTATGCAACAGATATCAGAAGGAAAAAGCAAAACAAAAGGAAATCAAGATGAGACTAGGCAAAAAAGTACAGTACTTGGGTCACATCTGGACCAGAGTAAGTCTGTTTTTGATGATGGAGTGTGTGCAAAATTGGGATGGAGTGGCTCTATTTGTTGCAGCTGGAGCCATGACCACCTGTCCTGTTCCAATAGCCAGGTTGTTGGAAGAGCTATCAGTTTTCTGGTTTGAGTGGTCTTGCTTTGGTACCAGGAGGTGTTGAGTTTCACTTCCTCCGTTCCCACATATAAGCTGAAAGAGCTCAGGCAAGTTGCCTTACCCCTCCAAGGCTATTTCTTCATTTGCAAACATAATCATACCTACTTTTTAGGGTTGGTGAGAAGATCAAAAGAGATAAGGTGTGTCAGATGTCTAATCAGTGTTTGTTACATAGTAAGTGCTCAACAAATATTCATTCCTTGCTGAGTAGAGCACGAGTATGCACCCAGTGGCCAGGAGCCAAGTCTTCTTCCTCCTTATCATGGTCAGCACCATTTCTGACCTGCTGGCTTGTCCTCTCTAATCACTGGGTTCAGCTTTCAGTTTGAGGACCTTTGTTACACAGTTTGCTGTTCAGACTTAGTGAGGAGAGGCCTTAGCAAGGGGTATTTGAATTTTGGGGAACAATCCAGCAATCATACCTCTTACCTATTTGGGGACAACCTCCTCACATGCAGTATATTGGAAGGCAGGATACTGCCTGTGCCTCACCTCCCACAGTGGAAGCAGACAGGGTGAGGTCCTACCCAGGATTTGGGATCTAGAATGTAGGATAATGGAGAGGGGCACTTAGCCCCTGGAGACTGCCCAGTTCTTAATCTTGGTCTTCAGTCTCCTGCTGATTCTGTGGGCACCCTCTTGTTCTTTCAACAAGTCCCCTTTCCTCGTGGGACAATCAGTTTCTGTTGCTTGCAATTCAGTCTTGTGCAACACTGAGGTCTTCTAAGATCAATCCTGAGAGAGATTTCAAGGGGCCTTGGGATGTTAGAACAATGGGAGACAGCTGGCTAGAAAAGGTACTGGGCACAACCTTGGTACAACTCTTTCCTCCCAGCAGCAGGGTAGTGGGTGGTTAATTGGGGCGTGCATACTGTCAGCTCCAGGCAGTCGCTGAGTTGTTTATTCACTTGTTTATATGTTTGCTTGTTTTTTTGGTAAGTGTATGTCTTTTCTATGTGTGCTTCAACCTCCTCAAGATTAAAGCTTTCTTTTACATCTCTTGTACAGAGTCACAGAACCCCAGACCTGGAAGAGGCCACAAGAGATCATGTGGTTTAGCTTCTTACCTCAAGGCCACCAAATGTTTAACCACCCAGCACAAATCAAAATAGTTTCTCTCAGAGACTCTCCAAGAAATGGACACATTTAATGTCCCCAGTCACCCATTCCAACGCTGGCTGCTTTGCTTTGAGCCTATTTTCCTTACACAGATTGTAATGCTTGTAGCTTCTTCATGAAAGCACTTCAGAGGATTATAAAACCATCCCTCAGCCTTCTTTTCCCTGAGAGCCAATGGTGGGAAAACCTAGCTGCCTACAGGTCCAGGCACTTACCAAAAGGGTGAGCTGTGAGTGTGTGCACATATGTTGTAGGGGCAATGGGGTAGTGCTGGGTCTGGAAAGCAAGCCTCAGACAGCACCTGCCCTCTCCTGCTGACTGTTGCTACTGGTAGAATGTAGGCTGTGTTTTTGAGAGATTTTATGAATTTTTCAGGGAAGCTGGAAATCTAGAATTATAAGTGAGAGTCCTGATTTTTTAAAATGTTGGCAACTAATCTGATTTTTAAAAACCATGAACCAGGCCAGGCATGGTGGCTCACACCTGTAATCCCAGCACTTTGGGAAGCCAAGACAGGAGGATCACTCGGGGCCAGGTGTTCGAGACCAGCCTGGCCACATGGCGAAAACCCATTTCTACTAAAAATACAAAAATTAGCCAGGCGTGGTGGTGCATGCTTATAATCCTAGCTACTCGAGTGGCCGAGGCATGAACTCAGGAGGCAGAGGTTGCAGTGAGCCTGAGGCAGGAGAATAGGGTCTGGAGGCAGGGAACCCAAGGCTGAATTCCTAGAACTAAATCAAAAGGAAAATCCCAACTTCCCATACCTAAGTAACAAAAGGACCAGAGGCTACTCCCTTTGCAAACCACCCTGCCTTTCTGCTTGGCAGATAGAAAATTGAAAGTACCTCTGATAGATTGCTTTCCAAAACCAATCAGACATTTGCATAGGAGGGTAACTTTGTAACTTCACTTCAGCCTCTGATTGTTTGTGGAAAGCAACCAATCAGACTGATTGCAGGCCACCACTTCATTTGCATGAGGTGAACACCAAGTGCCCAATAGGAAACCTCTAGAGGGTATTTGGACCCCAGAAAATTCTGTAATGGGGGCTCTGGAGCCCCTATGCTCGGGCCCGCTCCCACCCTGTGGCGTGTGCTTTCATTTTCAATAAATCTCTGCTTTTGTTGCTTCATTCTTTCCTTGCTTAGTGCATTTTATCTAATTCTTTGTTCAAAATGCCAAGAACCTGGAGACCCTCCACCGGTAACATATTTTGGTGAGCCAGCCAAAAGGTAAGCCCAAAGTTTGGGGTTTATTTTTCTCCTTTCTGCTCCATACAGGGTAATCTCTCTGTCTCTCTCCCTCTCTCTCTCTCTGTCTTTTTTCCTTTGCAACTCGGGTCCCTTGGTGAGCAGTGCCTAAGCATGGAGGCAACTGCAGGTTTCTGGCTGTGGCAGGTGAACTGAAAGGGTTTTCCATGTGGAGGCACCTAACTGCCACTGCCTCGTTTGCTTAAGGGACCTGGGTATTTTTCCTTTCTTTTTCAGTCTTTCAGTGGCTGTTTCCTAGTAGCTCCTTGGTAATTGAGGGCAACTGGCTGGGACCACTCTCCAGTGTTGCCTGAAGGCCAAGGAGTGAATGGGGATAATTGCCCTGCCCAGAAGCAGGAAGGACTCTTCTATCTTTTCTGGTTGTGGTCCCTGATCGCTACATGTGGCACAGCTTGGGGCGAACTTACAAGTGTTTCAGGCGACTTAAACCTTTTCTTATGCTAAATTCTTCCCTTCTCCTACTCGACTGGCTAAGGGCAAAAGAAACCTACTCAGCCTCCAGTTCCTGTCATTACAGTTCATGGCTATCTCTAGTGGAATCAAGAGCATGGGAAAGTGTGGCCTTAACAAATTATAAGAGTGCTGGAAGTCCAGGCCTTCATCCAAGGATAAAAGGAAAGCTCATAGTAGGCCATGATCTCTGGAGGGAAAACATGCAAAGTGGCACTGACTCCCATCTAAGGTCAGAGACATCTGACACTCTAAGATTGGACCCCAAAGGGGGACACTCTGGGGGATCCTCTGGACCACAACCTCTCCAAAGGGAATGCCCTCGGCAGAGGTTCTTAGGCCTAGTACCAAGCCCTCCTTAGAATTTTCTCTTGCAGTTGCGATACTGTTTGGCCCCAATATTGTTTGGAATCTGGAGTTTGCTGTTGAATGGGAAAGTAGGATGGAGTTGCATGTATCCAGGCTTTAGTGCTGCTGTCCTAAGCAGGGTTGGGTCTGGTTAATATGTGATGCTCTCCTTTGGTGCTGTTCGGCCCCAGTGTTCTTTGGAATCTGGGGAGGTCTGGCCTTTAAAAATCAAACTGCTATGAAAACTGCTTTACCTGAAATTTTGGTTCATGGCCTTCATTGGATTACCTATTGGGGCAAACAAAGTAAAACTGGCGAGCTTGTACTGCTATCTCATGGCTAGGATTCCAAGGTAAAAGTTATTGGATCTTCATTTATGTGTGTGTATACATGTCTAGATGTGTTTATTTGTATGTATGCTTATTGTTATATGTTGTGTCTACCAAACTGGCTTGTTAAGTAAAAGAGTCCTCATAAATTAAATAAATAAGTTTAAGCAATGTTCAAGTTCACGTGACTTAAGTATAACTTTACTAAACAAGCTGCTTTTAAAATTATTGGTAAAATAAAAATAGAAATGCCTTCAGAACTGTCAGCATACACTGTTGTCTGGATTTTATATTTGTCTCTGCTAGATATTTTGAGGTGTCCAGGTTTGGCATAGATAGTTATAAAACTATAAACCCAGCTGAAACAAAGTGATCTTGGTTTGCGTGCCCCTTTTATTGACAAACATGAGTAATTTAATGTTGTCAGCTAAATCTTGTGATTTATTAGCAAAAATACCTATGTATTTAACTTTGAGACTCTTACTTAGGTTTAGGTGAGCACCTGATGTTCACTGGCTATTAAAAACGTAGTTAACAAGGAAATAACTAACTTTAAATGATAGCATCTAATATCTCAGTTTACAGAAGTTATCTAGATAAATGTAAGTGAAAGAATTGAGTACATGTAAATGGGATAAATGTTTTACGTAAATGTTTTGTGTAAATTAAAATCTTAAAATTATTTTTGATCCTCGTTGAATATGTGGATCATTTCCAATTAAGAAAGGGTTGTGATATGGGGCAATATATTTTTAAAAATTGTGGAATTGTTCTTATCTATAAATGCCCATGTCTGATAGTTCAAGATTTCTTGCTTTTTAGTGTTTTGCTAAAGTTTTAGGTTACTAAGGACAAAATGTGCCAAAAAAGTTTGTGATATTAGTGAGAAAAATAATAATTTTGTCTAATTTGGGAGTTATCTAAAAGCTCGTTCAAATTACAGATTTGAAAAAGTTGTTTATGAAACAATGTAGTAAGGAACCAGTGAGTAGGGAAGAAGGATGTGGAAAACTTTAGATAATAAAATATTCTTTAAAACCTGGTAGAGAATTGGAGAAATTTGGCTAATTAACATTTTCATAGTTAAAACTCTTAGTCTTGATTAAAGTAAAATAAGAAATATTGTAAAAAAATGCATTGGCAGTTTGGCAATTCTTTTTCAATATAGTTAAGCCATGTTTTTCTGTGTGGAGTCAAATTTCACATACATGCTTGCATTGCTTCACACTATGTTTACTGTTTTGCATGGAGAGTGCTGGCACTGGAGTACTTACTGATTATGTGCCTGGAGTGAATTTTTTTTTTTTTTTTGATGGAATCTAGCTCTGTCACTGAGGCTGGAGTGCAGTGGCATGATCTCGGCTCACTGTAACCTCTGCCTCTTGGGTTCAAGCTATTCTCCTGCCACAGCCTCCTGAGTAGCTGGGATTACGGGTGCGTGCCACCATGCCTGGTTAATTTTTGTATTTTTTAGTAGAGCTGGGGTTTCACCATGTTGGCCAGTCTGGTCTTGAACTCCTGACCTCAAGTGATCCACCCGCCTTGGCCTCCCAAAGTGCTGGGATTACAGGCGTGAAGCACCACGGCTGGGTGAGAGTGTATTTCTTGACTGCACAGGATATATGGTGAGCTTAAGGATACTGAATTGTATATCAGGAATAAAATATTCATTATGTGGGTTTTTTTTGGGGGGGAGCTCTGGGTAACACTGCTGCCTCCCGGGTAGATTGAGTAGGAGAAATTTAGGGTTGGTTTCCTGTTTATTTGTTTGTGCTTCTAATTTTTATTTGTTTGCTGTTTACGCTCCTCTGGGCTTTGCTTATGTATGCATATATATAAAACCATGATGTTTTTAGTTTCTAGTGGAAGGCTTTTATTCGGTTCTATGAATAGTTATTTTGTTTCCTATGCATTTCTAGCAAGTCATCATTTGTTCCATTTGTCTGGAATTTCTAGGCTACCTTTGTTGGGTTCACAGGAATTGATGGAACACACCAGCTTGTTAACTTTAAACTAACTTTTTGGATATTCGATTCCCTGATACTTTAAGTGTATTGAGTATACTTTCAAGTCATATTTTTCTCTCTCTGCCTAATTTGTCCAGACTTTGTAAACTATTTGTGAATATTCTTTTTTTTTTTTTTTTCGTGAGATGGAGTCTTGTTCTGTTACCCAGGCTGGAGTGCAATGGCGCGATCTCAGCTCGCTACAACCTCTGCCTCCTGGGTTCAAGTGATTCTCGTGCCTCAGCCTCCCAAGTGCTGGGATTACAGGCACGAGCCACCGCGCCCGGCCTGTGAACATTCTTAATTCATGGCAATGTTTGTGTTTGCATATAGTTGAGCCAGGGTCACTAGGGCTGCTCAGGGAGAGAGAACCCAGAAACCTGACATGCGGCAAAAAGGTAAGAATTTCTTACCAGTCGGACCTCTGGCCTCTCTCTCTCTGGGCAAATTGGCTGAATGAATGGTAAAAGATTATAAGAAGGCATGGGAATGTAAATTTTTGTAAACATTTAGCATATTTAATTGGCTTCCCAAAATCAAATTTCAGCTTACATATTTAGTTACATGGGAAGCATTGTCAAAATAAAAAAATGTTTAATTTTCTTCAGGTTATATTTCAGTGAATATTAATATATGTTACAAATATATTTATAACATATATTTATACAAATATTTATAACATATATTTATACAAATATAACCAAGTTTCTTTGTATAAAAGTGTTAACCCAAGTAGAACAAAAATTAATTGAGTACCAAGAAAATACTTTGCCAGATTTGCATGCTAAATCAGCGGATACTAAAATTGTTTAGATATACAATTTGAATGAACTCCGTGGTCTAAGTCAAATTACCTATGATAACCCATCAGTTGTCAGTGCTATGCAGCTAAACTGGAGAAACAACTGGTATTCAAGAGGACATAAGTCCAATGTTAAGCATGGACTCATGGAGAACCAGGACAGCAGCCTTGCCCTTCCTGAGTCCTTAAAGCTTTTGTTATTAAAGGTTATGCATTCCATGACTCATCATGGAAAAGATAAAATTATCCAAATTAAATATATATATTGGTGTGCTGACTTATACATTGCTAAAGTAGTTTATAACCAATGTTTGGTTTGTCAAATCCACATTCCTGGGAAGACAATCAAATCTTCAGGTACATTTGGCTACCTCATGGGCCATTTAAACATTTCGATTGTCATTTTCAATGCATGTTTCTGGTTGTAAAAAAGCTTTCCTATGCAAGAGGGCTGATGTTATAACAGTAGATTATTATGCTACAGTGTATTTTCACCAGGTAAAGAAAGCTTTTTATGGGTCATTGAGGACAATCAACCCCTTCACATTCTAGAACCCAAAGATTGGGTCTTCTGAGAACATCTACTGTAAAGGCTATAGTTACACAACAGATTTTAAATTCTTTTGTGAAGGTTATGATAGAATCGGCTGAACAGAGAAGTATCTGTGCAGCTGCTGGCACTTGTGGCTTATGGAGAAATACATCAAATGAAGATTATAGAGATTTAGTTGTAGGGGATTAACGAAGAGATTTCTTAGTTAAGTGAGTAGATTCTTTAGCACATTCTTTGATTTAATTTTAGGTGGTTTGGTTTATGGGGATCCTTGATATGAAGTATGCTCCAAACTCTTAGTATTATCCTCCCAGTAGTCATAATAATAGTCTCCCTGGTGCGCTGTATTATCTCAAAGGCTTTAAATGCTTGCATTCAGCCATCTCTAGAATGTCAAATGGTTTCTTTTCAAGTGGAATGACAAGAGCTGAAAGAAATGCACGACCAGGAGGATACCATAACCTATGAATGATGTGGTGAGACTGGAAACCCAAAATGATGGCAAGTGAGTGTGGTGCTAAGGCCTTAAATTTTGGTCACACTCTCACCCAAGTGAGAACCTGACCAAAAAGGGAGAATTGTTTTAACAAAATTATGAGAGGCCAGTGTTTTGGACTGACCTCATGTGCTAGGCCCCAGCAAACCAAACAAACCAAAACACATAGATCCTAAAACAGACCAGGTTTTGTTTTTCTCCTGCAAACAGGATGTTCCACCATGAGGAGGTACCCTCTACTCAGTCCTTATTCCCACAGTACAAAACTCACTGTTGTTTTACTGTTTCCCAGTGGGTTTCAAGACCAAATAAGTACATTTACGATGGTGATAGTGACATGAATGACTAAAGTTTTGGTCAATCTCTCAAAATTGAGAAAATGACCAAAAGGGGGGAAATTGTTAAAGCAAATTAAATATAGCCTGAGAAGGACTCCGTATTTCTATATTGGAGTCTTTGTGGATGAATGGTAACCTAACTTAGGAATATGTGCCTGTAAAAATAGCTGAGTCTTGGCCAATCCCAGCAACCCCAAATCAGGCCAGGAGATAAGGTACTTATTAAAACGTAGAAGGAGAGATCACCTGCTCTGGATAATAGTGGCCATTTTTATATTGCCTCCTTCCAAACTTATGGAATCACTTCCTTTGTAGTAATTAGCAGAATGTTTCAATTCATCTCCATAACGAACATTCCTGACAGCATAAGTATCCACCCCCTGAAGTTCCTGTTAAATCTTTTAATCATATTCATTTCCTTTCACATAGAGACCATCAAGCTTCAGATGATCATGTGACAAAGTTTCCAGTCAATTCCCGGTGAAGACACCACCCCTGGCCATCAGGATGCCACCCTGTCTCCACTAGACAGAGTAGGGTGAGAGTTCCATGATCTCCAGTAGGTAGGGGACTACGCCCCAAGTTGGCATGAAGCAGTTACAGTTCCTCTGCATCCCATAAAGATTTATGGGGGTCATGTCTCTCAGGAGGGAGATGAGGCAGGAGATTAGGGTCTGGAGGCAGGGAACCTAAGGGTTCACCTGACTTCCTAGAACTAAATCAAAAGGAAAACCCCAACTTTCTGCACCTAAGTAACAAACGGACCAGAGACTACTCCCTTTGCAACCCCCATTCCCCACTTTCTGCTTGGCAGATGGAAAATCTTTTGAAAGTACCTCTGATTGCCTTTCCGCAACCAATCCTGCATTTGCATAGAAGTGTAACTTTGTAACTTCACTTCAGTCTCTGATTGGTTGTGGAAAGCAACCAATCAGCCTGATTGCGGCCAAATCTTCTTTTGCATAAGAGTGTAACTTTGTAACTTCACTTTAGCCTCTGATTGGTTGTGGGAAGTACCCGATCAGACTGATTGCGGGCCAAATCTTCTTTTGCATAGGAGTGTAACCTTTGTAACTTCACTTCAGCCTCTGATTGGTTGCTTTCCACAACCAGTCAGACTGATTGTGGCACCACTTCATTTACAAGGGGTGAACGCCAAGTGGCCAATGGGAAACCTCTAGGAGGTATTTGGACCCCAGAAGATTCTACAGCAGGGGCTCTTGAGCCCATATGCTGGGGCCTGCTCCCACCCTGTGGAATGCACTTTAGTTTTCAATAAATCTCTGCTTTTGTTGCATCATTCTTTCTTGACTTGCTTTGTTTGTGCGTTTTGTCTAATTCTTTGTTCAAAATGACAAGAACCGTTCAGGTGCGGTGGCTCACGCCTATAATCCCAGCACTTTGGGAAGCAGAGGCGGGTGGATCATCTGAGGTCAGGAGTTCCAGACCAGCCCGGCCAACGTGGCGAAACCCCGTATGTACTAAAAATACAAAAAAATTAGCGGGACTTGGTGGCACACACCTGTACTCCCAGCTACTTGGGAGGCTGAGGCAGGAGAATCGCTTGAACCCGGGAGGTGGAGGTTGCAGTGAGCTGAGATCACGCCATTGCACTCCAGCCTGGGCAACAGAGCCAGACTCTGTTTCAAAAAAAAAAAAAAAAAAGACAAGAACCTGGACACCCTCCACCCGTAAAAAACCAAGACTGTGCCACAGCACTCCAGCCTGGGCGACAGAGTGAGACTCTGTCTCAAAAAAATTAAAATAAAACAACAAAAGTATGAACCAAAAAAACCACCTCTGTGGGCTGGATGTGGCCTTGGGGGTACCAGTTTGCAGACCCTGTGTCAAGCGGCCAAGGACCCAATCTGTATCCTTTGTTAACTGTCACCGATACTGACCTTAGACCTGGACCACTGGGATCCTGCCCTGCACCCCGTGCTTTAGTTGGCCCACTCCAGCTGGAGCGCATGTTCCCTTCTAGATCATGCTTCTGGTACCCTGGACTCTGGAAATCCCTGTGTAAACAGCCCTGAGCCTGCTTCCAAGGCCTGACTTCCATCCACCCAGGGCAGCCTGCCCTGCCTGGCCTGAGTGTCGTTAGAATGAAGGATGGCAGGGTAGGGGGTGTGTGTTTGCCTGAACCGGGAGTCCCCCTTGGGTATGTATGGGATGGAGTCGTGTGGGAATACAAGCAGCAAGACTACTAGCAAGGGCTCTGCATTTGTACTCTTGCCCCTGGCTAGGCAGTCGCCAGGGGTGGGCCTGCTTGTCACTGCCCCGTGGGTCAGGCTGTAAATAAAAGCGACTCTCGATTCACTCTTTACCCTGGGCCAGGCAGTCCGATGCATCCTGCATCCCATCATTCCTAATACCAACTCTGAGGATGCTGACAAGCAGCAGCCCCGTTTTACAGACCGAGGCACAAAGGCTGAAATAAGTTGCCCATAGCTAGTGAGTGGCAGAGGCAGGGTTTCAATGGGACAGTCCGTGGCGGAGCACACGGGCTCCGCCGCCAGCCCCCCTGCGGAGCCCATCGGCGCTCGCCGCCTGGGACCGCCAGCCCGGGGCGGGGCGCAGGCAGGGACCCTCCGCTCCCCTCTCCGTCTGCCGCCCGGATGGGCCACCGGGGGCGCGAGGAAGGGGTGTTGGGTCGCCAGGGCCCGCCTCCCAGCTGCCCCGGCTGCCGGAGGGCCTGGCGGTGACGGCGGCGCCTGGCGGCGGGGATTTGGCGCGGGCCGGGGGCCGGGGGCCGGGGCCGGGGCGCGGGGGCGCGGGGCTGGATTCCTGGGGCCGCGGCGCTTCCCGGCATGCTCCGCTGCAGGCCCGCGCCCGCGCCCGGACTTTGCCATCGGCGGGGCAGTGGCGGGATGCGCCCGGGAGCCGCAGCCTGAGGTGGGTGAGCCCCGCCGGGCCGGGCGGGCCGGGGAAGGGGACGCGGGGGGCGCGGGGCCTGGCCCAGCTGCCGGGGAGAGGGGAGGCCGGCGCCGCAGCTTTGTTCTCGCCGCGGGGCCGCGCGCCCAAAGTTGGGGAAAGGAGTAGGAACCGCGCCCCGGAGCGCTCCGGGGCCCGTGTGGCGCGTCCCGGGCGGGCTGGGGGTCCCTCCCTCCCGGGGACGGAGTGGGCGTCCTGGGTGGACGAGCACGGGCAAGCGGGTAGGGTCCTGGGTCTGTTCTGTCCTTGTGGGTCTAGAACTGGAGGGGAAGGGGGAAAGTAAGGGAGAGAGAAAGAGACGGAGAGAAACAGGAAAACTTACTCTTCAGTACGCAGGGAAGAATAGAGAAAGAAAAACACAAAGAAACGCCACGCAGACCGCAGAGAAGGACAGCGAACGCACGCTCCGAGAAACACACTCAGCTCACACGCATTGAGAAGCACACTTAAGATACATTCAGGTCACACACAGAAGCACACTCATTCAGTTCACACACACTCAGAAACACACGCACTCAGAAGCACACTCAAGATAAACACTCAGCTCACACACAGAAGCACACTCAGAGAAACATTCAGTTCACACACACTCAGAAACACACTCCGAGAAACACTTAGCTCACACGCACTCAGAAGCACACTCAGCTCACACACAGAAGCACACTCGGAGAAACATTCAGCTCACACACACAAACATACTCTGAGAAACACACTCAGCTCACACCCACTCAAGCACACTCAAGATAAACAGCTCACACAAGCACATTCAGAAAACACTCAGAAACAGCTCACACTCAGAAACACACTCTGAGAAACACAGCTCACACACTCAGAAGCACACTCTGAGAAACAGCTCACACACACACAGAAACAGAAAAACAGCTCACGCACACTCAAACACACGGAGAAACACACTCAGAAGCACACTCAGCTCACACACACCCAGAGAAACACGCTCAGAGAAACACTCAGAACGCACAGGAAGAGAGAGGAAACCAAGTGGGTGGTCTTGGAAGCCTGGGACCGGGGGAGGGGAAGGAGAGACACTGAGAAGGGGGAGACAGGAGCAGCAGAGGGAAAGATGCCTGGAGAGAGAAACAGAGATAAAGGCAGACATAAGAGGAGGCAGAAAACACAAAGGCCAAAAGGAGGTGGATAAAAGGGCAGTACAGAGAAACACATATGTAGAGAAATAGAGGCGGACCCTGAGAATTACCCCCCTCCCCCACCTACCTCTCACAAAATCAGCGATACACACAGAAGAAAGAGGCAGATGCCAGCCTTCTCCTTCTTGTGGTCCAGTGAGCTCCAGATGGGAGAGCAGCTCTGTGAGCCCTTTGAGAAAGGCTTCCTTGGCACTTTAAGCCAGGCATGTCCCAACCTAGTCCACCTGGCAAACTCCTGCTCATCCTTCAAAACCCAGCTCAAGCCTCACCACTCCTGTGAAAGTGTCAGTTCCCAGAAAGTGTCATGCAAACACAGTTACTCTCTTTTCTGTGTTCTTCTGCAGGAAGCACAGGCACATGGAGTTGAAGTGGTTTGTCACCTGTCTGCCTCTCCCACCAGCGCCTTAAGATCAGGGTCTCTGTCCTATCTATCTCCAATCTCCAGTGCATGATGCATAGTAGATGATCAATAAATACTTAGTGAATGGTGACTGAGAGCGTTTGGACCCTCCGAGTCACGGAGGATAGAATTAAGTGCAAATAGAGGAAAAGCACCATCCTGGTATTCTAAGGACTCCTAAGTCAGAGTGTCTTTTTTTCACGTGGGGAAATTAAAGCCCAGAGAGGGGAGAATGCTTGCACAAAGAGAGGCAAGCAGGAGGCCTACAATGAAATAACAATGAAATAACAGTTAATATGTACTTCTGTGAGAAGTACACATTAAAGAAGCCCTTGTTCTTCTGGCTTATAAATTTAAAATAGGTGTGAAAGACCCCTGTTCTTCAGTTCTTCTCTCCAGAGGCAGCTACTGTTATCAAGTTACATTTTATGTGTGTTTGTGCCTATCTATGTGTTCATACCAAAAAAGTTCTGTGCACACCCTAGTATATACAAATGCACAGACTTCTTTCATTCTTCTTTTGTACACAAATAAAAGAATTCTATGAGAAAAAGAAATAGATGTGAAAGAGTCTCCTGAGTGAAAACTGGCAAGAGGCAATGGACACATTAATGCCAGTTCTAAGTTTCCAACACTGAAACTGGCAATTAGAACTCTTTCCAGAACCTTTACAGTCTTCTTTCTTCCTTAGAAAGGAAAAGTAGAGTGAATGTCCATCTCAGTTTAAGTGGATGGCTTTCCACCTCCTGACTGCATATTGGAAAAATTCCCTAACCTCCCTGAACCTCGGTTTCCTCAACTGTAAAATGGGGTTACTAATGTCCACTTCATAAGACTGTTGTTGGAAAAGTTAACAAAGAACCTGGTGCAGAGTAGATCCTGGGTAAATACAGTTTCATCTTTCCTGTCTTTAATGGGTGTTCTTTTGTGTGTGTTTTTATGGCTGCGAAAACAACTGCTAGTTAAAATGTTTCCTTTTGTCTAGGGTTTAAAAAGCTATCTTAAGGCCGGGCTCGGTGTCTCACGCCTGTAATCCCAGCACTTTGGGAGGCCCGAGGCGGGTGGATTACTTGAGGTCAGGAGTTCAAGACCAGCCTGGCCAACATGGTGAAACCCCATCTCTACTGAAAATACAAAAAATTAGCCGGGTGTGGTGTCAGGCACCTGTAATCCTAGCTACTTGGGAGGCTGAGGCAGGAGAATCGCTTGAACCCAGGAGGCAGAGGTTGCAGTGAGCTGAGATCGTGCCATTGCACTCCAGCCTGGGTGACAGAGCTAGACTCCATCTTTAAAAAAGCAAAAACAAAAACAAACAAACAAAAAACTATTTTAGTCCAACTGGGGAGCAAATTCTTCTGAGAAAGGAAAAGGCAAATTTGGGGCATGGCATAAATTTTACCTTGGTTCTTTTCAGGCCCTCAGGTCTCTGCAGGTGTCGTGGAGGAACCTAGCAGCTGCCATCCTCTCCCCCAGTTTGCCACTTCCAGCAGGTAAGACCCACCTGTCCCACTCTCTTTCATGGCTTGTTGACCAGATCTGCTCTGACTTCATGTTCTCTCAAGCTTTAGCCCATGAGGAGGATGTGAGCGGGACTGAGTCAGGAGCCCTCTGGAAGCATGGAGACTGTGGTGATTGTTGCCATAGGTGTGCTGGCCACCATCTTTCTGGCTTCGTTTGCAGCCTTGGTGCTGGTTTGCAGGCAGCGCTACTGCCGGCCACGAGACCTGCTGCAGCGCTATGATTCTAAGTGAGTGAGCCTATGGAGGGCAAGGAGGAGGGGTGGGCTCTAACTAAAGAAAAAGAGAGGAACACGTAGTTCAGTGTTGGGCAACTCTAACTCAGCTTTTTGGTTCTAAAATGGTACCTGCAGGTGTCCTTCCCTGTAAAGACCTCAGAGTTTAAGAATGTTCTTTAAGCCTCCCAACATCCTGAGTCACCTCTTCTCTGCTTCCTGAGCCAAGAAGAAAGTCACTGAATATGAACATGTTCACCTAGCGTAAAAGCTCAGCCGTCTGTCTCAAACTGGCCACCTCACTTAGCATTTGGACAAGCCAAATCACTTTCCAGCCAGACCCACAGGAACAGAAATCAGATGCCCACACTCTGGCCATACATCTAAGCAACAAGCATTTGGTTTTGTGAAATCCCAACTTAGGACTCTCTCTTTGCATAGCAGATTTTTTTTTTTTTTTTTTTTTGAGATATAGTTAGTTTCACTCTCGTCACCCAGGCTGGAGTGCAATGGTGCAATCTTGGCTCACTACAACCTCCGCCTCCCGGGTTCAAGTGATTCTCCTGCCTCAGCCTCCCACGTAGCTGGGATTACAGGCATGCACCACCACACCCAGCTAATTTTTGTATTTTTAGTAGAGACGGGGTTTCACCATGTTGGCCAGGCTGGTCTTGAACTCCTGACCTCAGGTGATCCACCCGCCTCAGCTTCCCAAAGTGCTGGGATTACAGGCATGAGCCACCATGCTTGGCCTGCCCAGCAGATTTCTTTGTGATGCATTGTATGTGAAATATATTTTGTAAGCAAGATTCTATTTTCAATTTAGGGATATTTTAATTGCTAGACCGTTCAGGGATTAACCCTTAGTTTTTCTTATCCTTCTGTCTTAATCCTATCAGCATCTCTGTCAAGTGGTTCATAATTTATAAATGCCCATTTATATGACCCAGGAAAGCTCTTCTATTGAACAGAATGCCATGGTATCTCATTTTCTAAAGTACCCTGTTGTAAAATTGGAGGTCTTTTTACTTCTTTCACTTTTCCAGTGTAACTAGGAAAAGGCAGGGATATAGGAATGGACCAGAGTGGTTCACAAGAGTTATTCTGCAGACCAGCTAGGGAGCCCATGTAGGTTTGGGTAATAGGAACCACCGCCTCTCTGTAAAATGTAGGATTAAAGGGAAAATACATTATAGAAGGATATAAGTTTGTCCTGAAGGGATATCCCTAACATCTTTGTAATCAGGTAGTTATACCCTCCTCTTTCTCTTGGTAGTTTATCTGACTCCATTTCACTTTTCTTTTGTTTTAGTGCCCCCGGCCTGCCTCCCCAACTCTCTGTCTAGCCGTGTGCCCTGCCCTCAACTGCAGCCCCACTAGGCTTAGGTTTGGATCTGGGACAAGTGGTCTCTGCCCTAGCTTATTGACTCCCTTCCTTCTTTTATGGTGTATGTGGGCCTCAGTGAGGAGAGGATCAGCAGCAGTCACCCACCATGAAGCCATTTAACGGGGGCCTTTTCTTCCAGGCCCATTGTGGACCTCATTGGTGCCATGGAGACCCAGTCTGAGCCCTCTGAGTTGGAACTGGATGATGTCGTTATCACCAACCCCCACATTGAGGCCATTCTGGAGAATGAAGACTGGATCGAAGATGCCTCGTAAGGCCATGGGAACTGTTTGCTTCCAGGCTTCTGGCAGATGATGCCCTTTGCTGGTGTCCTTTGCCAGAGCACTTAGCTGGCATTCAAGAACAGTCACTCTGTTACTTGCTGCTCTTTCCTGTGCCTTTAGTGCGGGGGAAAATCAGAATATGACTTGAAAGTGTTTGTCCTTTCCTTCTCTCCCCACATTTTGTAGACCTGAACACTGTGGCCTATAGTTGTGTGGCAAAGGTTGTTATAAAGTCACCGTGGTGTGCTTGGGTTATCCTTGAGGTGCCCATAAATTTGGCTCAGGCTTCACAGATGCGGCCCTTTTCTTTAGGATCTCAGGGGTCTCTCCATCCAACAGAAGCTCCTACATTTTGAGAAGCAGCTGCTACTTCATTGCCTTATCCATTTAGCCATCCGTTCGCTGGACCCATGTTTGTGGGGCATTATGTGCAGGGTACTGGGTCAGGTGCTGCAGATATTGAAACAGTTGAAAAGACAGAGTTATAGTCAGTATCACAGAAACTGTAAGATCCTTGGGTATAGTGCAGTAGGCATATGGAGAAGGCAGCATCTAGGTTTGCCTGGGTCGGGGAGGTTGAGCTGGATCTCACGAAGATATCACAGAGGAGGTGCCTTTTGACTTGGGTCTTGAAAGATGAGGAGGAGTTCCCCAGTCTGAGCAAAGGGGAAGGACACACTGGGCAGAGGGAACAGTCTACCAGAAGCTTGAGAGTTATAATAAAGCATGACTCGCTAAGCACACAGTGGAGCTTGCTGGAAGAGTGAATTGGGTGCAGGGAGGGGAAGGGAATGGAGGTGCTCCCTCATTTAACTCATGGGCTGGTTCATGTTGACACTGAGGCATTCCCACTCTCAGTGGTTGGTATTCGGCTGTGCCCACCGGTCAGGGCGAGTTGAGAAGCAAGGGTGGGAGCTGGAGGGTGGAGGGCCTCTCCAGATGAGCACTGATGACTTCTTCTTGTTTCCCCAGGGGTCTCATGTCCCACTGCATTGCCATCTTGAAGGTAACCCTCTCTTATTTCTCTGTGGGATAAAGGGGAGTCGAAAAGCACCACTGTGCGTGGATGGAGTAGAACGGGACCTTAGAAAGGGCACTGACCCCTCACAAGAGGCCTTTCCTTAACCTGACACTTGGAATTTTTGTGGTTTACTTCCCCTCCTGCCTGGACTGGCTGTTTACAGAATCTCAAGGCTGTTTCAAAGGCTTTATTTCATCTGGTCGTCTTAATTCAATGACCTGTGGGAAAGAGCCTAGGTACACAGCCACCATTTCACTCCTCATGGAGAAAGCTGTGTATGCCTGAGACCATGTAGCTGCCAAGAGAAATGGGGTTTCCCTGCTTCCCCCTGCACACTCATTTTCACTAACAGAGAGTTCAGGCCTGTACGGTGAGTTTCCTTCTGTATTTGGATTTCTACTGTGACTAGAAAGTCATCACTAGCCGTCTTTGGCTGTGACCGTAGTCAGCCAAATGGGACAATCAGTGTTAAAAAACCAAAGCAGGCATACTTCAATCTGAAGGCAGAGGATTTTTTCTTTGAAAGCCTGGAATCTTTGAAAAATTGCATCCAATTTGCATTTTGGGTAATTTTATGGTTTTAGCATTTGTTTTCAATTCTTGCCTGTTAATATCCTACCTAATAGAATAATAACTATACTGAAATATTTGGCCAGTTGCAAATATCAGGTTTTTTTTTTTTTACATCAGTAACTGGGTAATCACACATTTATCTCTTTGACTAGTAATTATTCAAGATTTCAAAAGAGACAACGTCGTCTTTTCTTTAGTGTCATTCAGTAGAAGACACTATTAATAAAATGTTCTTTACCCCACCTCTTCTTTGGTTGTCTCTCTCAGGGGATGGATAAATGCCTAGTAGGAAGTTATTATCTCAGAGTCCAGGCTTAGTTAATTCTGAGAGGCTCTTTGGATATACAAATATGGCTATAGATATAAATGTGGTTATTGATAGAGCTAGGTAGGCATAATGGCTAGAGGATAATACTATACTACATTTCCCTTCTCCCAGCCAAGATGTGTCCTGGGCCTGGGTTTTGTCTCCTGTCCTCATCTATTAGGAAGATAAATGGCACCTGTGGTGTGAGATGAATCAGCTGGAGGGAGTCACATTGAATTGGAATCTGTGTCTACCCGGGGAACCTCAGATCAAAGGAGAGGGCTTCTAAGTCTTCTCTGGGGATCTTAAGACCCTTTTGCTAGGTCACCTGCCCTTGAGTCTCTGTGGTGGGAGCTGGGAGAGGGGTCTGGGCTAACTCCCAGGTGGACCTTTGGGCTTCTTTCTGCTCTCTACTGTCCAACTCCAAGTATAGGTCAGGTAGAGGTGCTTCCTTGCCATGGATAGAGGCACACCCATGTTGGTTGGTTCTAGCATGGGGAGACCTGGAAAAGGAAAGCAAGCTCTGGGGTGGCCAGCTCTGTGGGTGGACCACGAAGAAGGCTGTAGTCAGTCTTGCCTTTTCCCTGCTTTTCCTAAGGTCCTTTCATCATCAGCTTGATAAACATGCTAATATATTACCTGAGACAATTGTTGAAATAAATGCTGTTATTGGAGCACGTGCTTAAAGGGAACAATTGCCCTTTGTTCAGCCCCATTCCTGAGGGTGCCCTGCTGGAGATATTTATTCTTGTGGAAGACTAAACCATGAGATGAAGGAATAGAAAAAGAAAGTAGGTTTTTCCCCTAAGTGAGAAGGTGAAATTGGAGCACATGATTTTTCTTAGGCAGATTATTTCAGCTTAGGCTTCCCAGAGCCCCCACCCTGCCCTTGATCTGCGGCTCCCACCCCAGGTCCTCTCCCAGCCATGCCCTTGGCTTTTGCCACTTCCCACCCGTTTCCTCTCATCTCTGTACTTTTCACATCCGGCCATTAGGTTAGGGGGCCAGCTGCGATGGGACTCAAGGCGGGGCTGATTTGTCTTGTGGGGGTGGCGAGGCCCTGAGTGGAGCCAGGTCAGCCCTCATCTCTCTCTTCCCTGTCGCATTAGATTTGTCACACTCTGACAGAGAAGCTTGTTGCCATGACAATGGGCTCTGGGGCCAAGATGAAGACTTCAGCCAGTGTCAGCGACATCATTGTGGTGGCCAAGCGGATCAGCCCCAGGTGAGTGATTGGCAGCTTCGAGGTCCCCACACTCCACGAGGGAAGAGAGGGGCTGGAAGCTGGGGTAGCCGCAGAGCTGGACTCTTCTATAAAACGGTACACAGGCAACTTCAGCTATTTGTTTCCCACACATTTACAGAGTGACCAGGAGGGTTTAGATACCGAGACTTCCCAGCTAAGGTGGGCTTCCACCATCCCCACCTGCAGCATGACCCATCTGAGAGGGCTTTGGGGAAGCTCCAGCAGGTGCCTAGTCCTGACCCTGTCCTAGACCCTGCCCTGCAGAGCCCGTGGCCGCCCCTCTTTCCCAGCCACATACCAGCTCCCCTTGCCACGCCTTCCTCCCAGGCCAACATGTCACACAGATGCCAACACCCCTGTCTCTGCCTGAATGTGTGTTGGATACTAGCTTGGGGGACCCACTCTGGCTGTGCCCACTGCTCCATCCCTGGCCCAGGCCAGCAGCCTCCAGCACTGGGTGGGAGCTGAAGCCATATGGCATTCAACCTCCCAGATTCCAGGCTGACTGCGAAATCCCGTGTGGGAGGCAACCAGCAGGATTGCAGTCAACAGCTACACCCCCTCATTTGGGCTTGATTTCGTGAGGAAAAATAAAGCCATTTTCTTAGAGCCAAGGGCTGTACTAAGTTTGTGCTGCCACCTGGTGGCTGGTATGCTGATGTGCCTGAGCAGAGGGTCGGGGCCAGGATGTTTTCCCCGTCAGCCACCTGGCCCTTCCGCCCACCCGGGAGGGCACCTCTGTATGCCTGGTGAAACAATGGCACTGCTGTGAGTTCCAGGGGCCCACACGTTCCTTGTTGCCATGGCCCTGGGTAAATCACGAGGAACCAGCCCTTTGTCTGCCTCAAGATTAACCAAATAAAAACGACCAGTTTCCTGAGTTGCCACGTGAGTTCCTCTGAGGGAATACACGACCTGGTCAGCTTGAACTCAGTCCAGGCAGTTCAGTGAGTTGAGAGAGTGGGAGGGAGATAATCCAGGGAGGGACTCAGCCCAGAACAGTTCCCTACCTTCTCTGGAGTTGCTTCCAGTGGGCTGTAGCTACATGGTCAGCTCCTAGCTTTATAAGAACCCGCATCCCAGGCTCTGGGTGGGCACTGGGCGTTCCTTCCCCATTATTTTATTTATTTATTTATTTCTAAGACAGAATCTTGCTCTGTCACCCAGGCTGGAGTGCGGTGGTGCGATCTTGGCTCACTACAACCCCCACCTACCGGGTTCAAGCGATTCTCCTGCCTCAGCCCCCTGAGTAGCTGGGATTACAGGTGGCTGCTACCATGCCTGGCTAATTTTTGTATTTTTAGTAGAGACGGGGTTTCACCATGTTGGCCAGGCTGGTCTCAAACTCCTGACCTCAGGTGATACTCCCACCTCAGCCTCCCAAAGTGCTGGGATTATAGGTGTGAGCCACCACACCCGGCCTCCTTCCCCATTAGTTTTAAAGATTCTGCACTATGGTATCCGCTAGACCCTTCATCATGCTTTTGGTGCCTTCTAAGAGCCACTTAGGGGCCAGGCAGATTCCTGTGATATAGGTTACAAGGCAGCACTTTCAGGAGGTTGAGGTTTCTGTGTGAGCCTGGGTGAGTAGGATCAGCACGGGTCCTAAGGTGAGGGTGTGGCATTGTCCAGAGAGTGGACCTGCCCTGGTGCTCACAGGCCTGTCCTAAAGAGTACCTTAGACTACTTCTAGAATGCTCCGTGCCATAATTCAGCCAGGGTCCTCACTTTGTCCTTTTGCCCTCACACTTCTTTCTCCTACTGGCCATGTTTTGTCCCCATTGTTTTTCCTGCTCCATTTATCCCACACAGTGTGTTGATGGCCTATTAGTCTCGAGGAGGTGGCTTCAGCTCCAGGGCACTAGAGAAAGGGGCTGGCTGAGACAGGCGCGGAGGGTGACTGTGTCTCTGCATGTCCTCACCAGCTCCACAGCCCTGAATAAGAGTGTTTGAGGCCATCTTTTTTTCAAGTGCTTTTAGAAATCAAACAATACATCTTTATTTTTTCTTCCTATTGAGTGTTCATGAGCAAAGATTTGGAGCAAAACCTTGTACCATGCAAATCAGAATGAATTGTAGTTCTGAACTTGATTTAAAAAAATTAACCACAGGGTAGAAGAAATCCAGTAGAGCAGTGTGAAGCCAAATGAAACTCATGGCCTTCTTTTTCGGTGTCTTACATACCTTTAGCTTTGTATTTTTTTTTCCTGAATACAAGAGTAATTAATGCTTGTAAAAATGTAAAATACTGCAGACATAGATGACCTGGGAAGTCTACTCCCTCCCAATTGTGGGAAAAAACCACTATTAAGTGGTGAGTTTTCCTCCAGATCCTTCCCAACCCCACATTTCAGAGCTTTTGTTTATCTATTTTTATGCAAATGACAGATCGAGCTTTACATATTATTTGGCAATTTGCCTTTTTAATATAGTAGTAATCTTGAACATCATTCCATATGTATGACTGTATTTTTAAAAACCATTGGAACTGAAACAAAACTAGAAAACAAAATAGTCTCTACAAAGACTGAACCTGAAGTCTTTGTGCCTAAGTGTCTGTCTGAGAATGCAGAAGCAATTGGAGAAGGAACCATTGAAGACCAGGTCTGGAATACCATAAAAGAAGAATTGGAGTAAAGATAGAAAGGAAGGAAGGGGCCAGGCGTGTGGCTCACGCGCCTGTAATCCCAGCACTATGGAAGGCTGAGGTGGGTGGATCACCTGAGGTCAGGAGTTCAAGGCTAGCCTGGCCAACATGGTGAAACCCCGTCTCTACTAAAAATACAAAAATTAGCTGGGCATGGTGGTGCGTGCCTGTAATCCCAGCTACTTGGGAAGCTAAGGCAGGAGAATCACTTGAGCCTGGGAGGTGGATGTTGCAGTGAGCTGAGATAGCACCACTGCACTCCAGCCTGGGTGACAGAGCGAGACTCCGTCTCAGGAAAAAAAAAAAAAAAGAAAGGAGAAAAGGAGATCAGGAAAGTGAAGTACTGAACACCTTTTGCCTCCGGTCAGGGTGGATGATGTTGTGAAGTCGATGTACCCTCCGTTGGACCCCAAACTCCTGGACGCACGGTGAGACCAGGGGTGGGTGCATGTTCGGTTTTTCATGCAGAGGTCCACAACTGTTTTATCAGATCTGTGAGGCTGGCTGACTGGCTTGTGTAGGGAGGGTGGCTTTGCAGCCTCCTTAGGCTGCCCGGGCCTTGGGTGCCATTTACTTCAGTGAGCGGTGCCTGACTGGGTGATAGAGGCCAGTCCTCTCCTGAAACCCAGGAGAAGAAAGAGCCAGTCTTAGATTTTAAATTGTTATGATTAGACTTCTGGCCATGTTACATCCTAACTGTGCCTTCCCTTCCACCTTTTCCCCTTGCCCCCTCTGATTTTTGGACCCCAGAAGCAGACATGCCTTAGCTGTGAGTGCCACCCAGTTGGGCGGTGGGGCAGTGGTTCTCCTCACTTTGGTTTTCAACTACATTTTTTTTTTTGAGTTGGATAAACCAGCCCTGGGCCTTACCGATTTGTAATCAATAAGGAATGTTTAAGTGAGGGTGTGTCTGTCCTACGTTTCAGTGGGCAGCGGCTGGGGAATATGCTTATCTGATTGACCATATCTGAACTGTTTCACAAAGCGCTCTTTGGGGAGATGTTAATAGGTGTGCTGCAGAAAATGGCTTCCACAGTCTTAAATAAGCTTGTGAGAGACAGCCTGTTATATTCTCCTTGGAGCTTTACCAGCTACATCTCAGAAGGCTCTGAGGCAGGCTTCAGTTAACCTTGTTTAATCCAGCCATCTCCAAATTTATTTGAGCATGGAGCCAACTTTAAATTGCATACCTACCAACATCCTAGGGAAGGGTGTGCAGTGTGGGGAATACTAGTCAAAAAGTCTATCTATTTGGGCTTTTGTGCAAAGTCCCTCGTTTCCTAGGAAACCTGACCCTATTTTTTTTTTTTCCCCTAGGACAACTGCCCTGCTCCTGTCTGTCAGTCATCTGGTGCTGGTGACAAGGAATGCCTGCCATCTGTCGGGAGGCCTGGACTGGATTGACCAGTCTCTGTCGGCTGCTGAGGAGCATTTGGAAGTCCTTCGAGAAGCAGCCCTAGCTTCTGAGCCAGATAAAGGCCTCCCAGGCCCCGAAGGCTTCCTGCAGGAGCAGTCTGCAATTTAGTGCCTGCAGGCCAGCAGCTAGCCATGAAGGCCCCTGCCGCCATCCCTGGGTGGCTCAGCTTAGCCTTCTACTTTTCCTGTAGAGTTAGTTGTTCTCCACGGCTGGAGAGTTCAGCTGTGTGTGCATAGTAAAGCAGGAGATCCCCGTCAGTTTATGCCTCTTTTGCAGTTGCAAACTGTGGCTGGTGAGTGGCAGTCTAATACTACAGTTAGGGGAGATGCCATTCACTCTGCAAGAGGAGCATTGAAAACTGGTGGATTGTCAGCTTTATTTAGCTCACCTAGTGTTTTCAAGAAAATTGAGCCACCGTCTAAGAAATCAAGAGGTTTCACATTAAAATTAGAATTTCTGGCCTCTCTCGATCGGTCAGAATGTGTGGCAATTCTGATCTGCATTTTCAGAAGAGGACAATCAATTGAAACTAAGTAGGGGTTTCTTCTTTTGGCAAGACTTGTACTCTCTCACCTGGCCTGTTTCATTTATTTGTATTATCTGCCTGGTCCCTGAGGCGTCTGAGTCTCTCCTCCCTGTTACAGGTTTGGGTTTGAAGCTGAGGAACTACAAAGTTGATCATTTCTTTTTTATCTTTATGCCTGCAATTTTACCTAGCTACCACTAGGTGGATAGTAAATTTATACTTATGTTTCCCTCAAGTGTGTAGTTATTGAGTCAAATTCATGTGCATGGTGTATTGTGGGACATACTTAGATGGAAGGAGAGAGCCTAAGAATCCTGAGGATGATTTCTGTGTATGCCTCAAAATGAGATATTTAGGCTGGGCGCGGTGGCTCACACCTGTAATCCTCGCACTTTGGGAGGCTAAGGTGGGTGGATTGCTTGAGCCCAGGAGTTTGAGACCAGCCTGGGCAACATGGTGAAACCTCATCTCTACAGAAACTACAAAAATTAGCTGGGCATGGTGACACGTGCAGCTACTTGGTAGGCTGAGGTGGGAGGATCGCTTGAGCCCAGGAGGTGAAGGTTGCAGTGAGCCCTGATTGTGCCACTGCATTCCAGCCTGGGTGACAGAGTGAGACCCTGTCTCCAAAACATACATATATATAAAATATATTTAAAGACCTCTTGGAGTTCAGGCAGAAGTGAAGATACCACTATGAAGTAGTTTCCACATTAATAGCAATGACTTGAAGGATGTGTTCCTCCTTTCTTCTGATATTAATATCTGTTCATTTTGCAAACATTGAAAGACTATGAAAACTATGACCCAGAATCACAATTATATAATTTGGATATATACCCAAATGGCATAATTTCTATCATAAGCCTGTAGGAAAAGGTTGAAGTTCTTCACTTCTCAGATTCTTAGAGCCAGCTTGCTCTTGGGAGAGGGGCCTGGTATAGGGGCTGCCCGGGTTCATAGCCTATGCTGTCAAGCATGTTTGGAGTTGCACATCTGTTCCCATGTCATTTTCTCTGTCTAACTGAAGTCAGAAAATTCCTCAGCTGGATTCTAGGGAACCAGGAACCCATATTCCCAAATCCAAGATTGGGACCTGGTTTGTCTTTCCATTTGGGCACATTTCATTCTCTCCAGGAAAACAGGCCACTTCCAACCTGCACAATGTACACCAAACCACAGCTGGGATATGGAGTCAGGAGAGGGAAGCTGGAGCTCAATTCTCATGGACTAAAGGATGGATTCTGGATGGGCTCCAGGGGACACTTTATTGGATTGGTGGCTTCCATCAACTCTTAAAAACATGAAGTGGTGAACTTTCCTGTCCTGTCAAGCTGTGAATGGGGAATGTATACAAAGTGACTTTGACTTTTCTATTTGAGGCCTCCACAGTAAACATCCAGAGTCGTCCTATTTTTGTCTTTTTACCTCCCTTTCAGAGCCTGTTTTCGTAATTAGACTGGAAAGCAATTCATGCTAAGTTTGCAATGGCTGCCACAGTTGTAATTCTCCCCTGCATTTGAACCTGCACTAGAGCCCTAAGCCACAGAGAAGCAGTTCTGAATTGGTATCTCAAATACCATCCACCCGGTGTGGGTCTGCAGGGTGGAGAGCTTTCCCAGCACCCCTGAAGCAATGCCCAATGTCGATTACCTTCTCTGAGTCCTGGCAAGTCCTGGCACATTGGCTTTCTGGATCCCTTAGATGCTGCCCTTTCTGTAGTGAGGAGAGGTTGCCGAAGATATTGGAGGTGTCTGCTGGACTGTAGGATTTCTGATCCCTCTGCTGTGTAGTTTTTTTTTCTAGTGCTGGACAAGTAAGAAGCCTCTGGATAAATTTGGTGTTGGTGGCTGATGATTGAAGTGGAAGCAGTCTTTGGGGTAGGAGGCAATGCTACTCCTCTAGGCTCTTCGGGAGTTGGCTGAAGTTACTTCCTCCCTTGGAAGGGGCTGGTTAGTGAGTGCCAGGGATCTCAGGACTGTCTCTGTGCCAGGTGTGGTTTCCCAGGCAACAGACACATTCCTAAGTACCTAGTTCTCTAGCATCTATATACATGGTAGTAGAGCCTTCCTTCCATGTCTCTTTTCCCTCTGGCCTGCAATAGGAGCATTAGACTCAAATTCTGATGAAAAAGAAATTACTTGGAGATAGGGATTCAATGTGAAGAGAACAAGATATTTGAAGTCAGATTAGGTTTGAATTTGGGCTCAGTGACTTACAGTGTGAGCTTGGTCAAGTTCTTAACATTCTGGTCCTTAGCATTCTCATCTGTATGATCAAGGCTATTGTCATTGGGTTGGTATGTCAATCAAGCAAAACGGTATGTGTGAGCTGCCCAATTGTGGGCCTGGTTCTGATTAGCCAATGTTAACCCCCTTCTCTCCACAGCTTCCCATTCTCTGATGCCGCTGACCCAGATGGCGTCACCTCAGTTACCATGGCTTGGTCCAAGCAGCGACTTCTGTTCATGGGCTCTGGAATTGAGTGGCCAAAAATCTGGAATCCCTGCAGTAGGGAGAGTAGCCTTGTCCCTGCCCCACTACAAGTCTGTTCATATGGAGACATACAAAGCCATTGGCCTCTTATCAGTGTTCAAAGGGTCGATTGTGCAACTCACATTCCTCCAGAGAAACTCCCCCAGCTTGTGAGATCTCCGAGAGGGAACACGTGTTCCTGGCATCCAACTTCCCCTGGTGCTCCTCCTGACCTGCCTCATTCCAGGAGTTCCCTCTCTTCAGAGACCCTGTGTGCCCACACGAGCAGACTTTTAGAAAATGGCCTACAGTTCAAAGGCCCTGCATTGCTTTATGGCCTTGGAAATTTGGGGAAAGTGTCAGAGGAAGAATTTCTATCCTCCTCACCTCCTCCCTGTCTCCCATAAATGCATACCAAGAGCTTTCTGTGGAAGAGGGGTCGTGCTAGATGCTGGAGCTATGGAAAAAAAGGCACAATCCCTGCCCTTAAGGAGCGATAGAGAAATGAGCAGCTGCTGGAGCCATGACTGTTGTCAGTGCTGTGATGGAGGGGAACACAAGAGGGACTGTGGACACACAGAGCAGGGACAGGGCAGGGGTGGGGTTGAAATAGGGAAGAGCTGCTGCCTGAATGGAGACTTGACAAAGAAGGAGTCAGGCATCAGAACAGAAACTGGTCCCAGCTACTCAGTTGGCAGGGGCGGGAGGATCGCTTGAGCCCGGGTTGGGTGGAGGCTGCAGTGAATCTTGATAGAGCCACTGCACTCTAGCTTGGGCGACAGAGCAAGACCCTGTCTCAAAACACACACAGAAAGTGCCAGGGGAAATAATATGGTTCTGTTGTGTTTGTTCTGGTGGGTCTTACTGTGTTTCTATGAGAAAGGCTGATGAGCAATTTTGACAATTTGAGGCAAAACTGGTTCTTCCTGTTTCATCCTATTTGTGTTTTTATTATCCCAATTTTGCAGGTAAGGAGACCAAAGCAGAAAGATCAGTAACCCTCCTGGAGTCTCACAATTAATATGAATCAGAGCAGGATCTTCAACTCCCCAACTTGTGTTTTTAACTGGCACATCTTCCTGCCTGGGTGCAGCAGGTGGGAAATCCATCACGGAAAGGAAAGAACAGACATGAGAGTCATTCCATTCTCTTCCAGTTCAAATCTTTTTTTGTGAAAAAAATGGTAGTTGTGACCCATGAATTAATTTCATGGCCCACTAATTGGTTACAACCCACAGGATGATAGAACATAGGTACTAAAATGAGGGCTGGGGCATGGGTGAGGTGTTTCCTCTCCTTTCAAAATGACTTAATTTTATCCATTTAAAATAAAATTTGCATTTACCAGAATAGTGGCAAAAATTTATGGTGCAAAATAGAATAATTGATTTATTACATGAATGATTAGTTCAAGAGTCGTCTGTTGAGCATCTGCACTGGATTAGGCCCAGAGATGCATGAATGAATAAAAAGATAATGCTTCTCTTGAGGTGCATATAATCTAAGGTGGAAAGAAAACCATAAAGAGTCATTTTCAATACAGTGTGGTAAGGGCTAAGGGAGGGAATGTGTGTGTGATGACAGTGCAGAGCAGGGCCACCAAACCCAGGTCATGAGAGTTTCCTAAGGTGGTTACATCTCATTCTGTCTGTCGAGGAGTAGGCGTTCGGAGAAGACAGGGTGGGGTTGGGGAAGGTGGAAGTGGAGGACAGAGCATCCGGGCAGGGCCATCTTGCAGACATGACATTCCATGCCATGCTCAGGACATGTCAGCTGGTTCAGTACTATGAGTGTCAGGTGGGAGCTGTGGCACTGTAGGAGGTGAGCCTGGAGAAGAAGGTGAGGATGAGACTCTGGAGAGTCTCATAGGCCTTGCTGAGGTCTTTGGACTTTTTCTCTAGGTGATAGGGGGCAATTGAATGTTGAAAATTGTTGTCTTATTTTTTTCCTGGGACACTAGCAATTGATCACTGCACCCTCACCAGCCTTTAATATTTTCCTAATTTGATAGGTGAACAATGGCCTAGCATTGTGTTAATTTGCATTTCCCTGACTACTGGTGCAGTTAGACATTTTTTTTTCAGGTGTTTATTAGCTATTTGTACATATTCATGCCCTTTGCCCATTTTTCTACTGGGATTTTAGTAGTCTTATTGACTTATATGAACTCTTTATATATTAAATATAACAACCCTTTGTCATATTTATTGCATATATTTTCACCCAGCTTTGTCATTTGCTTTTTAGTTTTGTTTACAATGGTTTCTGATGTCCAGAATTTTCAAATTTGGTGTAGTCAAATTTATTGATTTTCTTTTTGTTAGTTATTCCTTCCATTGCTTTTATACTTTCTTATCTAGAGATCAAATAAATATTGAGAGCTGGAGCTATGGAACAAAAGGCACATAATAATATTCACATGTTAGGTATAGTGGCAGAAAAAAACAACAGGGTAGAAAAAACCCAAACCTTCCTTTATCCAGCCCAAACCCAGCTCAAGGTTAAAGGTGGGAACAGTCACAGTCAAAGAAATAGACAAGAATGATGAGGAGAGGAAGGGAACACCTTGAAGGACGAGTAGGAGCTGGTCAAGCATACAGGGTGTGTGGGAGTAGCACAGAAAGGAAGCTGCATGTCCCAAGGTAGAGGATGAAGAGACAAGCGTGTCTGAGTGCGGGGGGATGCAGGGCAGAGAAAAGCCACACAATTTCTGCTCTCATGAGATTGTAGTCTGGTGAGGAAAGACAGACATTAAACAAATGTTGCTTAAATAAATGTAAAATGAAAACTTTTAAAAGTGTTGTAAGGAAATAATTTGAATCTTATGAGAGATTATTAGAGAAACTGATCTATCTAGATGTCAAGGAAGGCTTCCAGTGAGAGGATCTTTGATATACTATCTGGAGGATAAGTAGGAGTCCAGAGGTGAAGAAGTGGATGTACGAGAAACTGTATGTACAAAGGCCCTTTGGCAGAAGGACAAGAACTGAGACCAGGCCAGTGTGACTGAAGAGCAGACAGGGAAGAAGGCCAGGTGCAAATGGGGGAGGGATTGAATCATGCCAGACCTTGCAGGCCATGTGAAGGACTTTGGTCTTTCTCTGAAGAGTGATGAGAACCCATTCAAATGGTTTATTCAAATCTGGTGGAGTTTGATTACAGGTGGAGACATAATCAGATTTGTGTTTTGAGAAGATCCTTTTGCCTTCTACGTGGAAAACCAATAGGAGGAGGCTGGAGCAGATAGGAGATGCCTGATGCTGCTGCAGCAGTCTAGGTGAGAGATGATGGTAGCTTGGTCTAGGCAGGGAGAGGAAGATGGAAAGGGGAGTGGAGCATTTGAGAGATGTTTAGGAAGTAAAATAAATAGAATTTGGGTGGATTGGATATGGGACAGTGATGCAAGATAATAGTGTGCCAAGAAAGACTCCTAGGTTTCAAGTTTGCACACCTATATGGGGGTGACACTTTGGGGCTAGGGGTCACTGGTTCAGGAAGCACCAGAAGAGGATCAGGTTTGGGGACGAGTTTAAAGTCATCCATTTTGGAGTTGAAGAGTTTGCGGTGCATTTGAGATATCTAAGTTGAGTTAGAGATATAATGGTTGGAGCTCAGAAAAGACTGGGCTGAAGGCTTTTCATTAAGTTATTATGAGAGTTTTGGCCATGGGTGCAATCCTAGGAAGAGAGTGTGGAGTGAAAATTGCAGAGGGGTGTGAGATACTCTTAACATCGAATATGATACTGGGCCAGTTCAAAGCTCTGTACTGTTATGTTGATGGTTAAATGAAATTGCATATGCCCAGTTCCTGGCACACAGTAGGCACTCAGTAAATATTAAATATATCTCCTTTTTCTCCTTTGTTTCTCTGCTCCCTTTATTCTATTTCTCTCTCTCTTTTCTGGCTCTATGTATTGCAGCCAGAGACTCGAGCTGACTTCTTTCAACTTCCCCAGGGTACCTAGTGCACAAACCTGGCATACATCGCTCTCCTCCAAGACCCAGCCTGGGAGAGCCTACCTCTTGAGAGGTGTCTCAAGCTGAAGTAAGTTTAGTTACCAATGATCAGTGCTCAGAGAGCCAGTTTTTTTCTTCCTTCCTTCCTTCCTTCCTTCCTTCCTTCCTTCCTTCCTTCCTTCCTTCCTTCCTTCCTTTCTACCTTCCTTTCATTTGTTCTTTTTTTTAGATGGGCTCTCACTCTGTTACCCAGGCTAGAGTGCAGTGGCATGATCTCTCAGCTCACTGCAACCTCCACCTCCTGGGCTCAATCAATCCTCCCACCTCAGCCTCCTGTGTAACTGGGACTACAGGTGCATGCCACCACACCTGGCTAATTTTTGTAGTTTTTTTTTTTTGTAGATATGGAGTTTTACCATGTTGCTCAGGCTGGTCTCAAACTCCTGAGCTCAAGCGATCTGCCCACCTTGGCTTCCCAAAGTGCTGGGATTACAGGCATGAGCCACTGCCCCCGTCCGAGAGCTAATTTTCTTAGGACACACAGCAACTTCTACTGGATGATCGCACCTTAGAATGATAATTATGTCACCTTGCATTTCCAGAACATTTTGTATTTTTTCAGAGAGTTTTCACAGTGATTATCTCAGTTGTTCATCAAAGGATTTTTCATTATGAACTGCATTTGCGTATTTTATTTACCTATAATCCTTTCCCTGCTGCTGAAACAATAGCATTCTGAGCAAACATGCATATGGCTAACAAATCCACTCTTATTCATAAGATTTCTTTTTCTTGTTTTCCCATTTTATTTTTAAATCATGATTTTTATCTTCCAGGCCATATTCTTTCACACATTTTTGTTATTCTCAAAATCATGATTTCATTCTTTCTCTTCTGATTTGGCACATGCCCTCTTCATCTCCTCTCACCGACGAGGGTTCTGGTCCTAATGCCCATTGTTCCAGTACATTCGGAGACTCACGTTTCTGACTCCTCTCCACCTCATTCCTCTCTGAGGCAAGTGTTGTTTATTCTGCATTGAAGCTTCATATTACCTTTAACTAGAGATTTGTTATGCAAGACAACCTCATGATCGTGCAGCCTCATGCAGATTTTTCCTTTGCCCTGGCATCTTGAAGATTCTTTTCTGCTTCTCAAATCACATCTTTTTTTCCCATTCTTCATGACACTTTCCTGATTTCCCTTTCTGTATTCTTGATCTTTATCTTCTGCTATCTGAATTCATCATCTCAGCAAACATGTGTCAAGCAACTATTATGAACCAGGCTCTGTGCTGGGCTCTGGGGATTCAAAAACCCATGACCTGATCTTGACCTTGAAGTATTCACAGCCTGCAACAGTGGGTCTCAGACCTGGTGGCACATTTGAATCGCCGTCTGAAGAACTTAAAAAAAACACTAATTCTGAAGTCTTAGCCCTAGAGATTGTGGTTTAATTGGTATTGAGTGAGACCCTGGCATTGTTATTTTTAAACAGATTCTAATGTGCACCCAGGGATAAGAACCACTCACTAGTCTAATGGATGAGACAGATGTGGAGACAAATGATTTTAATACAATGTGAAGGCAGAAGTAAGCACAGGGGGCAGGAGGAGAACAGAAGAGAAGCCCGGGATCCAGCTTAGGAAGTGAGAAAGCCAGGCAGTTACCCAGAGTGGATGACTCAGTGCCCCGTCTCATCCCAGAAGAACTTTTTGCAGAGCCCACCTTTCTTCCCATTTTCCAATCAAATAGGAGAAATGAAAGTCTCTCCTAGAGTTACATTTTATCTTTTTTTCCCCCAGATGCAGTGTTTATTGTTTGATTTGTAGTGCTTATTGTTTTTGGAGTTTAAATTCTCCCTGCATGTCTGATTTCAGGGTACCAACATGATGCCATTGAACATGGGATGTGATGTGCATAATCAGCTCTTGGGAACCTTCAGGTGTGGGCTCCAGCACCTCACTGGACCGCTGGGTTCCTAGTAGAGTGGAGGAAGTGTTCACTTAGCCACAACTTTGCCTCACTCTGGAGGCCAACAGAGGCATGTTAGTATACCCTCTCCCTGTAGTTCTGGAGTGAGGACATTGGAAAGCTAAACAGTGGTGCTTGATTCAAGGTGCTTGATCTAATTTCTGTGGCCTTTGTCTGAAGAGGGAGAAATAAGAATGTGTCAACCTGGAATTCCCAGACTGGCTGATTGGGTCACATTTGGAAAGCTGCTGTGTGCACATCTGATTATCCTGAACCTAGGACTATGATTCATTTTTTCTTTCTCAGAACATGCATCAGTTTGTTATGTTGATTAGCCTGATTGTCTGAATAGTGTCTTTCCGTGTCAAATCTATGAAAGTTTGAACCCTATATGCTTTTGCTGAGTACTGTATTTCCAATACCTAGTAATTGTACCTAGACTAACACATAGTGGGAATTGTTTTCTTTTTCAAGTTTAAGTGAAAATTTATTTATTTATTTTTTAATCTCCAAAAGCTTCCCATTGTTTTATTATTATTTTTATTTTATTTATTTATTTTTAAATTTTTTAATTTTTTTATTATACTTTAAGTTCTAGGGTACATGTGCACAACGTGCAAGTTTGTTGCATATGTATACACGTGCCATGTTGGTGTGCTGCACCCATTAACTCGTCATTTACATTGGATATATCTCCTAATGCTATCCCTCCCCCATCCCCCCACCTCACGACAGGCCCTGGTGTGTGATGTTCCCCTTCCTGTGTCCAAGGGTTCTCATTGTTCAATTCCCACCTACGAGTGAGAACATGCGGGGTTTGGTTTTTTGTCCTTGCAATAGTTTGCTGAGAATGATGGTTTCCAGCTTCATCCATGTCCCTACAAGGACGTGAACTCATCCTTTTTTATGGCTGCATAGTATTCCTTGGTGTATATGTGTCACATTTTCTTAATCCAGTCTATCGCTGATGGACATTTGGGTTGGTTCCAAGTCTTTGCTATTGTGAATAGTGCCGCAATAAACATACATGTGCATGTGTCTTTATTAGCAGCATGATTTATAATCCTTTGGGTGTATACCCAGTAATGGGATGGCTGGGTCAAATGGTATTACCTTTTATCTTAAGGAATAGAAGAGCGATTATGAGCATAGGCTTGGGGTGCAAGAAACACATTCAAATCCCAGCTCTGCCACTTACTGTGTGGCCTTACACAAAATCGTGTGTGTGTGTGTCTGTGTGTATGTGTGAATTGAGGGAGCTAATGTATGTAATGTGCCTCATCCACTGCTTTACATTCAGTAGATGCTCAAAAAAATTGTAGCCATGGGCCGGGTGCGGTGGCTCACACCTGTAATCCTAGCACTTTGGGAGGCTGAGGTGGGTGGATTGCTTGTGGCCAGGAGTTTGAGACCAGCCTGGCCAACATGATGAAACCCTTTTTCTATTAAAAATACAAAAATTAGCCAGGCGTGGTGATGTGTGCCTGTAGTCCCAGCTACTTGGGAGGCTGAGGCAGGAGAATTGCTTGAGCCTAGGAGGTGGAGGTTTCAGTGAGCTGAGATTGCCCCACTGCACTCCAGACTGGGCCGCAGAGCAAGACACTGTCTCAAAAAAAAAAAAAAAATGTAGCTATGTACACTTCAAAGTACACAAACACACAAACACACATGCTGATGATGCTCAGTGTGTCTTCTTCTAGCAGCAAGTACTCAGATGACTTTCCATGTTTGCCCTGCTGGCCCATCCCTGCTTGGGGGAGATACTTCACTTGGTCTGTCTCCATGTGATCTTTGAAGGCAGGTGTCTGAGCCTCAGCTCCCATGTGCCTGCTCCTCTCCAGGTCCCTTCCCTTGTCTTCCCCAGTTGTTTAGCATCTTCTTTACCTCCAGTGTTCCTGCCAACATTGGTCCCTGGCTCATTGTCTGGTCTGAAGCTTATCATGGATCTGAAGGTGATGGTTCTCCCATGGCTCGCTCTGTCATCCCTGCTGTGTTTTCCCTTATGGTGGCTGAGTGGTCCACTGCCATCCTGCATGGCACCCCCAGCCTCACCCGCTGCTGCCAGTGCTTGTGGTGGGACTTAAGCTGGAGCTGCAGCTGGAGGGCTCCAGCTTGCCATAGCTGCCTACTGTCCTTTCTAAATGTATTATTGTTGCCTTGGCTAGGCCTCTCCTTTTCCTGGGACAGCAATCTGAGGTTTTCTTGGTCTTGAGGCCATATAGAGACCTTGATTGCCAGACTCTGACTCCCTGGGGAGCGCTTTCTTGGGTTTATAGCTTGGCCCATTCTGGAATGATGCTGTAGTCTTCCTCTAAAGCCTGCCTCCCACTTTCTCTGAGCCTTCCCTTGCTCCTGAAACAGAACGATTACACTGTTCTGATGTCCTTACTTTCTTATTTCTCACCTTTCCCTGTGCATTCTCTCTCAACCCTATGGCAGCCCTCTGACCTCCTTGCATTTCTGACGAAGGTCTGTGCATGGCATTGCCTTCCTGCCTGCTACTCCATTTGTCTCTCCTAATTACTGGGCTTCTGTTTATACAGACTTCTCACTTTGGCTCTTTGGTTTTTTAAAAGTGATTTCTGCTTCAATTCAGCACTTTACCATTTCTCCTTCTCCTCTTTGTTATTTACTTCTGCAAATGGGATTATTAATTTTACTCTTTGAAACTTTTGGCTTTGTCCTCCCCTGATATGGCTTGGCTGTGTCCCCACCCAAATGTCGTCTTGAATTGTAGCTCCCATAATTCCCATGTGTTGTGGGAAGGACCCAGTGAAAGATAATTGAATCATGGGGGCAGTTTCCCCCATACTGTTCTCATGATGGTGAGTAAGTCTCACGAGATCTGATGATTTTATAAGGGGTTTCCCTTTTCACTTGGCTCTCTCATTCTCTCTTGTCTGCTGCCATAAAAGATGGCCTTTGCTCTTCCACCAAGATTGTGAGGCCTCCCCAGCCATGTGGAGCTGTGAGTCCATTAAACCTCTTTTTTTTTTTTTAATAAATTACACAGTCTTGGGTATATCTTTATTAGCAGCATGAGAACAGACTAATACATCCCCTGAGAGAGGCTTTTCTCTTATTGTCTTTCCAGATGACCCAGCCCCATTTGTCTTATGAAGGGTGAATAAGACTCCTTTTCTCTTCTTTTAAAAAATTTATTTTTATTGATATGTATATTAGATATACATACTTTTGGGGTACAGGTGATAATTTGGTACATTCATGTAGTCAAATCATGGTAATTGGGACATCCAATACCTTTGTTAAAATAAAAACTTCAGTGGAAATAAATTAAAGGAGTTTAATCAAACAATGAATGATTCATGAATCGGGCAACCCCCAGAATCACAGCAGATTCAGAGAGACTCCAGGGGTGCTTTGTGGTCAGAACAAATTTATAAAAAGGGAAGTGAGGTACGGAAATCAGAAGTTAGGTATAGAAACAGCTGGATTGCTTACAGTTGATGTGTAACTTATTTGAACAGTTTGAACACTTAGTCCATGAGTAGTTGAAGTGTGGCCACTGGGATTGGCCAAGACTCAGCTGTTGTTACAGGTGCATACTCCTAAGTTAGGTTTTCAATCTTGTCTGCCTATTAAGCTAGGTTACATTTTGTCCACAATCACTCAAATATAGAAGTATGGAGTCCTTCTCAGGCCATATTTAATTTCCTTTAACACCTTAAATATTTATCTTCCTTTAAGCAAGGAACATTCAAATTATTCTCTTCTAGCTATTTGGAAATATACAATTGATTAATGTTAACTGTAGTCACCCTGCTGATCTATTGAATACTATATCTTATTTTTTCCATCTAAGTCTATATTTGTACCCATCAATCAACTTCTCTTCATGCCCCTCTCCCTGTACCCTTCCGGGCCTCTGGGACATCCTTTCTCTTAGTTGGTGGTGTTGTTGGACTGATCACTCTGTCCAGACCTGGTAGGACTTTGCTCATTCCCCATCTCCTCTCCTCAGAAGAACACATCCCACACTCATCTTGCTGGAGTCTGTGGATTCCTTAAAACAGTCTGGGAGATCTGGAGGGGTAGCAACTATTATTCCTGTTTTTTAGTTACGAAAATGAGACTTAGCAAGGAGGAAACAGGCCTAGGAAGGGAAACTCACTCTCCAAGCTCATGCAGACAGTAAGGGAAGAACTGGGAAAGAATGCACACCAAGGAATTCCCAGTTCATTGCTTGGAGGAGAGGAGGTGAGTGTGCTACTTGGAGCCCCTAACATCTGTCATCCTGTAAAAGTTATAATAAAAAGTCATAAATGCATAAACAGTGTGAAAAAGTTCAAAGGTAAACTCATTAAGTTCAGAAATATAAGGGGTATGCCTAGGGCCAAAAAAAAAAAAAGTCATCTAATGACTTATGGGACGCACTAGCCCAGTGTGGTAGAATGCTAAAATAGCTGAGAGGAGCCTGCAGAGACAGGGGCCTCGGGTGACTGAGTCCCTACTGCATGTTGGGAGCTGTTGGAAACACTGTATGTGCATTATTTTATTTAATCTTCACAAGAGACGAATGACCTTATGAGGCTAGTGTTATTACATCCACCAACTCAAGGCTCAGAGAGGTCAAAGCACTTGCTCACAGTCACAGAGTGGCTTAGGAGCTGATTTGGGATGAGAGACCAGGTCTCTCAAATTCCATTTTCATGTGCTTGCCTCCATGTCACGATTTGCCCAGTTTTCTGACGGACAGACCTGCACATGGCCCCTGCAGGAGAGATACATCTCTCTTTGGGAGAGGTTGGCACTGGGGAGGAAAGCCCTGCCCGTCAGCCCTCCTACTGGCTGCAGCGCCCTGGCTAGCTGTACCTGTGGGTGTGACTCTGTGTAGCTGTCTTTCTCTTAAGTACACAGAGAAAAAAAATTTTTTTCCATCGTGGGGATAAAGTTCAAGGAACAGCCTCACCAAGAAGGTGGGGCTGAGTGCTGCCCAGCTGGCTGGCTGCCTGCTGTGAATAACTAACTAGAACACCTGGAATATGGCATGATATGGGCCAAGACAGGGCAAGGACCCAAGTTCATGCATGACCCTCATCTCCCTCCTTTTACATGCTCCCAGCGCCATGGAGAGCTTGCAGTTGGGAGTTAAGAGGGGCTACTCTCCCTTCCCTTCCAGGTAGAGGTTAAGATTCATGTCTCATAGTCCTTTATTCTTCGGGGTTTTCTTGAGACTTATTTGAGTCAAATACGTGCCAAATGAGGACCTGTCCTGCTTAAGTACTGGAGTTGGAGGAGACTGACTACCTCCTGCTTATCCCTCCCTCTGCTTGCAACACCCTCCCTGTTCCTCAGTTCTTCCTCCAGGTACATCTCAAATGTTCCCTGTTATAAGAATAGCTAATATGCTTATACACTAATACTTATGTGGCAGATATATTTATTCATTTATTTAATCCTCTCAACAGCCCTACAGCATAGGTACTATTATTTCCATTTTGCAGATGAGAAAAACGAGGCACAAAAAGGTTAAGTAATTTATCCAAGGTGACACCGTTAGTAAATGGCAGACCTGGGATTGTATCCCAGTCTATTTCAAGATATTGAAGTTGGCAGCATTGTGTGGTGAAGGAGCCTGGATTGGGTTCAAATCTTGGTTGCACCACTTAAAGCTGCATGAACTTGGGAGGTGGCTTAGCCATCTTGAACCTCAATTTTCTCATATCTGAAAGGGAATAATATGGTCGGGTGTGGTGGCTCATGCCTGTAATCCCAGCGCTTTGGGAGGCTGAGGCAGGAGGAACTTGAGGCCAGGAGTTAGAGACTAGCCTGGGCAACATAGCAAGAACCCATCTCTAATAAATAAATAAATTAGTTGGGCATGGTGGTGTGTGCCTGTAGTCCTAGATACTCAGGGAGCTGAGGCAGGGAGGATGGCTTCAGCCTAGAAGTTCTAGGCTTCAGTGAGCTCTGATTGTGCCAATGCACTCCAACCTGGGTGACAGAGTGAGACCCTGTCTCTAAAAAAAAAAAAAGGGAATAATACATCAAACATCATATAATTGTTTGTGAGGTTTAAAAAAGATAAATAATGACAGTATTGATCATTTGAAAATAAGTAATACATATTGGTTCTCTTCCAACTTTGAATCAATCAATTATATTAAGCATAAAGTTTTAGCATAGAATAGTATAGCATAGAGTGAGATGTCAGATCCGGAAAGGATCTTAGCAATGACCTAATCCAATGCGTTGTCTGAAGCATGAGGAATTATTGACACTTGCTCAAGGTCAGTCACATAGTAACTCAGTAACTGTGGCAAAGATTGTGAGTTGCCTTTTCTAATATCTTGTCTCCCTTCTTCCTTAGCAATAGCATCCCTGGTTTTTAGCTGGGTTCATGGTGTCTTGGAAAAAGACTGCATTTCCTGGCTTTCCTTGGAGCTAAATGTGGCCATTTGACTACGTCTGGCCAATGAGATGTCAGTGAAAAAGTCACAGGATACTTTCTGGAAGTCTCCTTCAAAAGGGAGAATGCTGGTTCTTCTCCCTTTCTTCCATCTTTTTGCTTGGAAGGCAGATCTGGTAACTGGAGCTCTAGTCATCTTGAACAGGAGTATGTCACAGCCTAGGGATGACAGTGCCTTCACACTACCATGAGTTATGTACCTCTAGATTTATTTCATATGAGACAGAAGTAAAATTCTGTCTTGTTTAAGCCGCTGTTGGTTGGGTTTCGTGTTACTTGCAGTCTAACCTAATCCTAACAGACAGCATTAGATATGGACTAGAAACAAGGTCAATAAATGTTTATTGAGTTGAGGAGGGGTCCCCCAGAGAAGACTGGCCTGTCTTTTTCCATCTCTGCAGATATTTGGGAGAGAAGCTGGGGTTTTCACAACAAAACATCTTGAAGCCCTAAAATGACTTGTCATGCCTTGCGGGTGGGGGTGGGCTTATCTCTGGAAACCAGGGCTGTGGCTGGAGGAAGGTGCCCAGGTATGGGTGGTCTGGCACTGTCAGTCTTCTTTCTCAGCCACAGAGGGACAAACCTGTGGACAGAGCTATCCCTTGGCTCCAAATATGGGTCTCTGCACGTGGTCCGTCCCCTAAGCTCTCAGCTGGTGGGCTGAAGAAGCCTGAGGAAGCCAGGATCTGTGAGATGGCCCAATTACCTCGCCTGTTATTCACGTTGTTACTGGCATGTTTTGAAATTGATGGTTTCTTTTCTTTCCTCAAAAAACTTGTTCCTCCCTTTGCTTTTTTTAAAATTAATTTTTCCATCATGAAATATTTCAAAGATAGACAAGAATAGAAAAGAGCATAATGGATACCTGTTTACCCACGATTAAGCTTTATCAAATCTTAACATTATGTCATATTTGCATCAGATCTCATTTAAAGAAATAAAATATTACTGATATAATTGAAGCTCTCTGCGTATTCCACTCCTACCCCTGTTCCTCTCCCTCCTCAGAGGTAACTATTACCATGAATCCAGTGTTTATCATTCCTATGTATGTTTTTACACTTTTATTACATATTTATGTATTCATTAATACAATATAGCATTACTCAGTAGGGTTTTAAATTTTATATATAAATTGTAGCAGATTCCACTTATCATTGAGTATTCCATTGTATAAATATACCACAATGTATTTCTCCATTTTCCTGTTGATGAATATTTATGCTGTTTCCTTTTTTTTTTCTTTTTTATAACCCACACAATGCTGTGATGAATTCCTCTACTTACCTTCTCCTGGGGAACAGTGAGAGGGTTTGTTTAAGGCGAGTGTCAGCAAACTATAGCTTATAGGTCATACCTGGCTACCACTTGTTTTTTGTATGCAGCTATGAATTAAGAATGGTTTTTACATTTTTTCTTTTTCTGAATTTGAATTTTAACTTTAAAAATTTTGGTAAAATGGGGCCTGGCATGGTGGCTCATGCCTACAATCCCAGCACTTTGGGAGACCAAGGTGGGCAGATCACCTGAGGTCAAGAGTTCAAGATCAGCTTGGCCAACATGGCGAAACCCCGTCTCTACTAAAAATATAAAAATTAGCTGGGTGTGGTGGCACATGCCTGTTATCCCAGCTACTTGAGAGGCTGAGGCAGGAAAATCACTTGAACCCAGGAGGCAGAGGTTGCAGTGAGCCAAGATCGTACCACTGCACTCCAGCCTGGGCGACAGAGGTCTCACACACACACACACACACACAAATAAATAAATAAAAATAAATAAAAAATTATGGTAAAATATGCATAACAGAAAATTTACCATTTTCACCATTTTTCAGTGTATAGATAGTTCAGTAGCATTAAGTACATTCATGTCATTGGGTGACCATCACCACCATCCATCTCCAGAATGTTTTCATCATCCCAAACTGAAACTCCGTGGTCATTAATAACTCCCCTTTCCCGCTTCCCCTAGCCCTGACAAACACCATTCTACTTTCCGTCTCTGTGTACTTGACTACTCTAGGTCCTTTATGTCGGTGGAATCATGCCATATTCGTCCTTTTGTGACTGGCTTATTTCACTTAGCATCATGTCTCCAAGGTTCATGCATGTTGAGGCATGTGTCAGAATTTCCTTACTTTTTAAGGCTGAATAATTTTCCATTGCATGTGCGTATCACATTTTGTTTATCCACTACATTTTTAATGGTTAAAAATAATAAGAAGACCATTTTGTGGCATGTGAAAAGTACATAAAATCCAGATTTCTGTGTCCATTAAAAAGTTTGATTGGAGCACAGCCACAGGCATTCATTTAAGTGTTGTCTAAGGCTGCTGTCATGCTAAAACAGCAGTTAATTAAGACCATATGGCTGGCAAAGCCTAAAGTATTTACTATCTGGCCCTTCACAGAATAAGTTTGCCAACTCCTGCTGTTATGTAATTACCTAGAGGTGGAATAATGAATGGTAAGGTATGGGCATCTTCAGCTTTACTAGATGTTGTAAAATTGCTCTCCAAAGCAATAGAACTAAGTACTGTAGTGCTTGAGTTTTTTGTAAACTTCTTTCTTTCCTTTTTGGACAGATTCTTTGTTTAAATAAAGGCGCTGGAAGGGCCCTTAAAAGGCATTGTGTAGTCAGTTAATTTTGCTGCATACAGACAACTTTGAAATTTGAATGGTGGCAGAGTGTGGTGGCTCACACCTGTAATCCCAGCACTTTGGGAGGCGAGATGGAAGGATTGCTTGAGCTCAGGAGTTCGAGACCAGCCTGGGCAACATGGCAAGATGTGATCTCTACAAAAAAATGCAAAAATTAGCTGGGTGTGGTGGCATGCACCTAGAATTCTAGCTACTTGGGAGGCTGAGGTGGGAGCATCACTTGAGCCAGGAGGTGGAGGTTGCAGTGAGCCGTGATTGCACCACTGCACTGCACAGTCTGGGCAACAGGGCAAGATGGAACAAAAAAGAAGAAGAAAGAAAAAAAGAAATTTGAATGTTTTACAAGCGTTTATTTTGGGCTCATGGACCTGTACATTGGTAGGGTTTGGCTGATGCGTAACGGGCTCAACTCAGCCTGACTCCAAGCAGTGGGTTGGGCTCAGGCTTGCTCCACATGCCTCTCATCCTCCTTGGACTTGTAGCTGAGGCAAATTTTTCTCATGGAAAAAGGCAAGAACTCAAGTGTAGGCCCACACGAACACTTTTCAAGTCTTTGCTAGTGTTGTGCAGCCATCCTGTTGGTCAAAGAATAAGTAGGCCCAAAGTCAAGAGCTCAGGAAATACACTCTGTCCATCGTGAAGCCATAGTATGAACGTGGATGTATAATTCCACTACAGGGGAAGGAAGATCTAGGGTCAATAACTGAATCTGCCACAGATATCAACGTTTTTTAGTTTCAGAACCTTCCTTCCTTCCTTCCTTCCTTCTCTCTCTCTCTCTCTCTTTCTCTTTCTTCTCCCTGTTTTTCTAATATATATATATATATATTTTTTTTTTTTTGAGATAGGGTCTTGCTCTGTCACCCAGGCTGGAGGGCAGTGGCTGATCATGGCTCACTGCCGTCTCAGCCTTCCAAGCTCAATTGGTCCTCTCACCTCAGCCTCTCAAGCAGCTGGGATCACAGGTACATGCCACCATACCCAGCTATTTTTTTTTTAAGTAGAGACAGGGTCTCACTATATTGCCCAGGCTGGTCTCAAACTCCTGGGCTCAAGGGATCTGTCCACCTCGGCCTCCCAAAGAGCTGGGATTACAGGCATGAGCCACTGTGCCCAGCTCTCTCTCTCTCTCTCTCTTTTTCTCTCTCTCTGTCTTTCTCTTTCTTTCTTGGAGACAGCGTCTCTCTCTGTTGGCCAGGATGAAGTGCAGTGGTGTGATCATAGCTCACTGCACCCTTGAACTCCTGGGCTCAAGTGATCCTTCTGCCTCAGCATCCTGATAGCTGAGAGTATAGGTATGCACAACCATGCTTGGCTAATTAAAAAAAAAAAATTATAGAGACAGGGGGTCTCACTATTTTTGCCCAGGCTAGTTCAAAATATTTTCTTGAAACAAAACCTTATGTGGAATTGTAATGTAATATGGAGAAAAGTGAAGCTGCTCTGATTTGAAGTGGGAGTGGGGGTGTGCAGAACCCCTGCCTGCTCAACTCCCCTCTCTTCCCGGAACACCTCTGCGGAGTCCCCCAGCTTCACAGAATGTAGTTTGATAGCCAGTCTCCTACATTGTTTCCTCTTCCAGGCGATGTCAACACTCTCCCCGCTGCAAGATCCAGGGATCTGCAGCAACACAACCAGGAGCAGATCCTCTCTGAGGGTTGAGTCTCAACATGTGGCCCAAAGGGGCGCCTCCTAGAAGCCAGGAGTAAAGAGGATGCCTGAGGCCACACCTGAATGTGGCCAAAGTAGATGACAAGATTAGAAACAGACCTGGTTTGCTCCGTGGCTCAGCCCAAGCTGGCTGGATTGACACAACTTCAGCTCCTTACCTGCCTCCGACTCAGGGAGGGAGATCCTTGTCCTGTGGAACATCTGGCTCTCATGTCATGAGTTTTCTGTCAGAGGGATGGTGGCTTCTTATCATTATTGACTTTCACCATGGTCTTAGCAGCACCTTTTGGGCAGGCAGTCTGGTTGCTATTTCCAGAACGGAGCCACAGGCCAGCCCCATCCCATGTGGCCTCTGTAATGCTTTCCTCCTCCATAGGCAGTGTGAGAAGCCCATCCACCAGAGTTACAGTGTGGAGGTGATGAGTCAGACCACGTCCTATTGTGAGCTTGCAAGGCTGCTTTCACTAGGTGTTAGTTCCCTGTGTCTGGCTGGACCAGGAAGCAAGGTCCAGCTCCCTCTTCTCCTCTCCATGACCCAGTAGGCTCCCCTGCACGCTCCAACCCTCCGGCAACAGCCAGTCTTCCCCTCCCAGGCGCTGCTCCTGGAGCTCAATCAGCAACTCCATCTCCAAGCTTTATGTTTCCCATTAGATTTCTCCTAATTTTCTTGTCCTTTACAACCTGACAGTATCTGTACTTTTGTTCCTGTGATCTAATTAAAATTAGTGATTTAACGAGACTACCCTGGGAAGCTGCAAGAAAGGCAGTGATGGGCAGGATGGTGGAGATGGGAAGGTAAGCAGACACTTAGTGTCTACAGAGGCTTTGTCTTGCATTTATTAATTCTACAAATGTTTGTTAAGCATCTATTATATGCCAGCATCCAGGCTAGGCAATGAGAAGATAGTGACAAACAAGAAAATTAAGCCAGATATCTGTTTCTCCCCCTCCCCACTTGCTGGTGAGGTCTTGCCGCATCTGGACATGTTTTCCGTAACTGACTTCCATTTATTTGGCTGCTGAGCTCTGGCTGGCTGCTTAGACATTCTGCTGCTGTGCACTCATCCCAGCCAGAGCAGCTTTACAGACATTTACTGCTTTTACCCTTGAGTTTGCTTCACTTTTTGAACTAAGCACCTTGAATCTTCAGGGCTGCCTTCTCCAGGGGCCCAGCCCTGGAACTGAATTTTTTTTTTGTTTTTTTGAGATGTTATCTTGCTCTGTCACCCAGGCTGGAATGTAGTGGCGCTATCTCGGCTCACTGCAACTTCCACCTTCCGGGTTCAAGTGATTCTCATGCCTCAGCCTCCCGAGTAGCTGGGATTACAGGCACTCGCCACCACGCCCGGCTAATTTTTGTATTTTCAGCAGAGATGGGGTTTCACCGTGTTGGCCAGGCTGGTCTCAAACTTCTGACCTCAAGTGATCCACCCACCTCGGCCTCCCAAATTGCTGGGATTACAGGCGTGAGCCACCGCGTCCAGACTGGAGCTGAAATTTTGCCCCCTACTCAACTCTATCCTGAGCTGTGGCCTGGCTTGTTCTCACCTCCCTGTCTTAGACTCTAGAAAAGTGGGCACTGTTTAAGGCCAACCATTGACTTCTGATAATATAATTAGATAAAGGCTTCTGGACTAACTCCATTGCCTTTGTATACATTGGTTTCCTCTGATAAGAAAACTGGGTAGTAACTAAAGCCACATTCTCTGGAGAGATGAAGAATTAACAAAGAGAAGAGCAAGCTTCCACTGTTTATTTAGAATGTTTAAGGAACCAGAAGTGGGTAGCAGCTGCTTGACTCTCTTTATCATGTGGGTGCCTCTGTCTCCTTCTGTCTTCTTGTCTGTCTCTGTCTCTTGTCAAGCCTGATTTTCCCAATACTCCCAGCAACTTTGGAATTCAGGGGTCTGCCTTACAGCCTCATGAGCTCTGTGTATGTTTGCAGGACTCTATTTTAAGCACTATCAGAGTTTGGAGCTCAGTTTCAGCCCTCTGCGTGGGAGTGCCTTAGCGAGATACTGGCAATCCGGATTTCAGATTCTGTGAAGTAGCTTACTTCAGATCATTCCTCCAGGGTTGCATCTCCTTGAATTTTGAATGATTGGTTTTAGACTTTTAGCCTCAGGACTTGGCATTTCAGAATGTTAGGTCTCTGCATAGCTTAACTAATCTACATTCTTGTTGACCTTTAATCAATAAGAGATGGTCTGGCTTAACCATGGGACAGATTCTGTTTTACAAGATTTCTTTCTTTATAGAGGCTCGGGGGTAGGATGATGCCTTTCCCACTTTAAACAGTCATTTTAACCTCTTTTGATGGGTATGTTCTTGGGAGTGCAGTATGTTCTTGGGATGAAGGAAGGAGATGCTGGAAAAACACAACTTTATATCCCCATCCTTCAGAGTATAACAGATCTTTATCTTGATCAAACGTCCAGTGTCAGCTTTTTTATATGTAAAATGGGATGCGTGTGTGTATATGTGTGTGTGTGTATGGAGGGAGGGTGGCAGAGACTACTAAACATCTTTCCCATGGAACCATAATAGGGTTTGACAATGTTGTGTGATTTTTCATGGAAATCTTAAACAAGAATACAGTTGTGCCTAGGCAGGCAATACACTAATACACTGACTGGGACCCATCTGTAGCTCTTAGAACACAACGATAGCTAATATTATTAAGCACTTACTAAATGCTTTATCTGACTTGAAATTCACTGCCTCCTAATAATAATTTGAATTATTATCATCCCTATTGACAATTAGGTCACTCAATAACAAATGGCAAAGGAATGGTTTGAGCTCAGCTCAGACTTGGCATCAAGGCTCTGTAACCTTCCACTTTGTAGTGACTGGAGCTGTTGAAATGATTATTCCAGTGTAATCTTTTTTTTTTTGGACAGAAATATTTCTATTAAGGATGGGTCAGAGGCCTAAAAGCAGGTCTATCTATCTCCCTGCTCAAGTTCTTTCCACTTCACTAGGCTGCCTGTGAAGCCTGAGATCCATCACTGCCTCTTGGAAAGTTGTGACATTATGTAATTCTCTTGGCTTGAAGGCCAGCGGGATGCTGGCTGTTGAATGAGGATACTTGTCAGTGAATTGCAATTTTCTTAAACGTTTTTTCCATGCTAACCCATTATGATGATTTTTTAAGGAAGACAAATGTTGATTAAGCAGGTACTATGTGTAAGGCAATTTCACACACATTATTCCCTTTTTCTCCACATGCCAATATAGGAATGGTGAAGTAGGAATAATTATTTCCATTTTACAGTTGAAGAAATGGAGGTGACAATACACCCACTTTAGCTATGGAGACTCAAAATACCATATACAAAATCAACAGGTGTGTGAGTAGGGGGCACAGCTAGAGGATGATGGCATTAGGAGGGGCCACATGGATCATCAATGTGAGAAAACATTTTAAATGATCCATTTTCAAGGCATGGTAAACCTAAGTACTGGCAGCCAGCCTGCAAACGTAACAAACCACATGTCTCATGCACCTAGGTCACCATAAGTGAACAGAATGTAGAAGAGGGGTCAGCCCATAAAAGGGAAGAACATTTTGTTATTGGGAAATTGAAACTTAAGCAGGGGAGGGGACCAGGGTATAACCTTAGGAGGGAGATAATGAAACTTAGGTGATGTCTAGGAAGATTGTAACCCCATAGTACTCGACCAATGAGGAACTGGGGGAAGGATTTGTGTGCTAGGAGATAAATTACCTGTTGTAACTGCCCTGGGTGTGCCTGCCTACCAGACACCCAATCTTGCAAGTCCACCATTAAAAGTCTTGCTTCCGCTGTTCTTCGTATCTCTGAGGCCATTCTTTGGGTTTGGACAGGTGAATGTATGTTTCTCACAAACCTGGAGGCCCATCTGGGATCTCTGTGCCTGCGTGGAGTAAGACTCTGGGTGAGAGGGGAGATGTGTCCCACCCGATTTAGGTGGCCTGCTCTGTCCCAGCATCCCGGCTCCCTGCAGAAGCCATAGACAAACTCGAGACTGTTATTCAGGAGGCAGCGGAGGTGACAGAGGGAGAAAAGCAGGCACCGTGGCAACCAGGCAAACTTGTGCATGAGCCAAGGTAGAAAATTGGACTATAAGTACTGCCTTGGTGGTTGGGCATTTTCAGAAGTCAAGTGTGTGTGACTGAGAGGTATCTTAGATACGAAGCGAGTGCAGAGTCCCAATCCACAGTTCCATTCTCCTGCAAGGGAAATGGCCGGAGATGGATGAAGCGATTTTTGGGGTGTGCAAGAAACCTTCAATAGAGGGGGGTTGAGTACACAGGGAAACTCAGACACAGAGACTGACCAAAAATGGGAAACAGAAATTCTAGGCCAAGGGGACAAAGGAAAGAGGGAATCAAAGAGACTCTCTGACATTCCCTGGATAGTCTTTTGGGGAGAGTGCTGCAGGTTTGGAGGGACAACTCTCAAACCAGGGACAAGGAAAAGCAAAAGATGATAAAGTATTGCTGTTTTATCTGTCCCAAGGACCCCATTTGTAAGCCTTCAGTCTTTTGGCCTAACTTTGGATCAGATGAGGATTGGGTGTGCCAAGTTTTAATTCTCTATGTGAATGATAAAACCCCATACTGATGAGAAGAGATAGGTTACACTCTCTGATGGATCATGGAATTAGCCCCCATCTTCCCCCTCAAAGAAGAAAAAGAGCCTAGTAAAAAGGGAAAAGCCCCAGGACCCCCTACCATGCTTGCCCCTTCCATATGTCTCAAAAAATAGGGGACAGGAAGATCAAGGGGGCAGGAAGAAGGTTAAAGGAAGAAAGACCTGGAGACCATGGGGGAGCTGAACCAACCTCTCCTTTAAATCTTTAACCAAATTTAAGAAAAGAATGAGAACAGTCTAAGAGGCTGTGTGTGTCTCTGCACATGAGATGGGTCTCCTGAATACAACACACTGATGGGTCTTGACTCTTTATCCAATTTGCCAGTCTGTGTCTCTTAATTGGAGCATTTAGCCCAATTACATTTAAGGTTAATATTGTTATGTGTGAATTTGATCCTGTCATTATGATGTTAGCTGGTTATTTTGCTCTTTAGTTGATGCAGTTTCTTCCTAGCATCGATGGTCTTTACAATTTGGCATGTTTTTGCAGTGGCTGGTACTGGTTATTCCTTTCCATGTTTAGTCCTTCCTTCAGGAGCTCTTGTAAGGCAGGCCTGGTGGTGACAAAATCTCTCATAGGCTCAAAATAAAGGGATGGAGGAAGATCTACCAAGCACATGGAAAACAAAATGAAAAAAGCAGGCATTGCAATCCTAGCCTCTGATAAAAGAGACTTTAAACCAACAAAGATCAAAAGAGACAAAGAAGGCCATTACATAATAGTAAAGGGATCAGTTCAACAAGAAGAGCTAACTATCCTAAATATATATGCACCCAATACAGGAGCACCCAGATTCATAAAGCAAGTCCTTAGGGACCTAAAAAGAGACTTAGACTCCCACACAATAATAATGGGAGACTTTAATACCCCACTGTCAACATTAGACAGATCAATGAGACAGAAAGTTAACAAGGATATCCAGGAATTGAACTCAGCTCTGCACCAAGCGGACTTCATAGACATCTACAGAACTCTCCACCCCAAATCAACAGAATGTACATTCTTCTCAGCACCACAGCACACCTATTCCAAAATTGACCACATAGTTGGAAGTAAAGCACTCCTCAGCAAATGTAAAAGAACAGAAATTATAACAAACTGTATCTAAGACCACAATGCAATCAAACTAGGACTCAGGATTAAGAAACTTACTAAAAACCACTCAACTACATGGAAACTGAACAACCTGCTCCTGAATGACTACTGGGTACGTAACGAAATGAAGGCAGAAATAAAGATGTTCTTTGAAACCAATGAGAACAAAGACACAACACACCAGAATCTCTGGGACACATTTAAAGCAGTGTGTAGAGGGAAATTTATAGCACTAAATGCCCACAAGAGAAAGCAGGAAAGATCTAAAATTGACACCCTAACATCACAATTAAAAGAACTAGAGAAGCAAGAGCAAACACATTCAAAAGCTAGCAGAAGGCAAGAAACAACTAAGACCAGAGCAGAACTGAAGGAGATAGAGACACAAAAAACCCTTCAAAAAATCAATGAATCCAGGAGCTGGTTTTTTGAAAATATCAACAAAATTGATAGACTGCTAGCAAGACTGATAAAGAAGAAAAGAGAGAAGAATCAAATAGACACAATAAAAAAAGATAAAGGGGATATCACCACTGATCCCACAGAAATACAAAATACCATCAGAGAATACTATAAACACCTCTATGCAAATAACCTTGAAAATCTAGAAGAAATGGATAAATTCCTTGACACATACACCCTCCCAAGACTAAACCAGGAAGAAGTTGAATCCCTGAATAGACCAATAACAGGCTCTGAAATTGAGGCAATAATTAATAGCCTACCAACGAAAAAAGTCCAAGACCAGATGGATTCACAGCCGAATTCTACCAGAGGTACAAAGAGGAGCTGGTACCATTCCTTCTGAAACTATTCCAATCAATAGAAAAAGAGGGAATCCTCCCTAACTCATTTTATGAGGCCAGCATCATCCTGATACCAAAGCCTGGCAGAGACACAACAAAAAAAGAGAATTTTAGACCAATATCCCTGATGAACATCGATGCAAAAATCCTCAGTAAAATACTGGCAAACCGAATCTAGCAGCACATCAAAAAGCTTATCCACCATGATCAAGTTGGCTTCATCCCTGGGATGCAAGGCTGGTTCAACATATGCAAATCAATAAACATAATCCATCATATAAACCGAACCAAAGACAAAAACCACATGATTATCTCAATAAATGCAGAAAAGGCCTTTGACAAAATTCAACAGCCCTTCATACTAAAAACTCTCAATAAACTAGGTATTGATGGGACGTATCTAAAAATAATAAGAGCTATTTATGACAAACCCACAGGTAATAGCATACTGAATGGGCAAAAACTGGAAGCATTCCCTTTGAAAACTGGCACAAGACAGGGATGCCCTCTCTCACCACTCCTATTCAACATAGTGTTGGAAGTTCTGGCCAGGGCAATCAGGCAGGAGAAAGAAATAAAGGGTATTCAATTAGGAAAAGAGGAAGTCAAATTGTCCCTGTTTGCAGATGACATGATTGTATATTTAGAAAACCCCATCGTCTCAGCCCAAAATCTCCTCAAGCTGATTAGCAATTTCAGCAGTCTCAGGATACAAAATCAATGTGCAAAAATCACAAGCATTCCTATACACCAATAACAGACAAACAGAGAGCCAAATCATGAGTGAATTCCCATTCACAATTGCTTCAAAGAGAATAAAATACCTAGGAATCCAACTTACAAGGGATGAGAAGGACCTCTTCAAGGAGAGCTACAAACCACTGCTCAGCGAAATAAAAGAGGACACACACAAATGGAAGAACATTCCATGCTCATGGATAGAAAGAATCAATATTGTGAAAATGGCCATACTGCCCAAGGTGATTTATTGATTCAATGCCATCCCCATCAAGCTACCAATGACTTTCTTCACAGAATTGGAAAAAACTACTTTAAAGTTCATATGGAACCAAAAAAGAGCCCGCATTGCCAAGACAATCCTAAGCCAAAAGAACAAAGCTGGAGGCATCACGCTACCTGACTTCAAACTATACTACAAAGCTACAGTAACCAACACAGCATGGTACTGGTACCAAAACAGAGATATAGACCAATGGAACAGAACAGAGCCCTCAGAAATAATACCACACATCTACAACCATCTGATCTTTGACAAACCTGACAAAAACAAGAAATGGGGAAAGGATTCCCTATTTAATAAATGGTGCTGGGAAAACTGGCTAGCCATACGTAGAAAGCTGAAACTGGATCCCTTCCTTACACCTTATACAAAAATTAATTCAAGATGGGTTAAAGACTTAAATGTTAGACCTGAAACTATAAAAACCCTAGAAGAAAACTTAGGCAATACCATTCAGGACATAGGCATGGGCAAGGACTTCATAACTAAAACACCAAAAGCAATGGCAACAAAAGCCAAAATTGACAAATGGGATCTAATTAAACTAAAGAGCTTCTGCACAACAAAAGAAACTAGCATCAGAGCGAACAGGCAACCTACAGAATGGGAAAAAATTTTTACAGTCTACCCATCTGACAAAGGGCTAATATCCAGAATCTACAAAGAACTTAAACAAATTTACAAGAAAAAATCAAACAACCCCATCAAAAAGTGGGTGAAGGACATGAACAGACACTTCTCAAAATAAGACATCGATGCAGCCAACAGACACATGAAAAAATGCTCATCATCACTGGCCATCAGAGAAAAGCAAATCAAAACCACAATGAGATACCATCTCACACCAGTTAGAATGGCAATCATTAAAAAGTCAGGAAACAACAGGTGCTGGAGAAGATGTGGAGAAGATAGGAACACTTTTACACTGTTGGTGGGACTGTAAACTAGTTCAACCATTGTGGAAGACAGTGTGGCAATTCCTCAAGGATCTAGAACTAGAAATACCATTTGACCCTGCCATCCCATTACTGGGCATATACCCAAAGGATTATAAATCATGCTGCTATAAAGACACATGCATACGTATGTTTATTGCAGCACTATTCACAATAGCAAAGACTTGGAACCAATCCAAATGTCCATCAATGATAGACTGGATTAAGAAAATGTGGCACATATACACCATGGAATACTATGCAGCCATAAAAAAGGATGAGTTCATGTCCTTTCTAGGGGCATGGATGAAGTTGGAAACCATCATTCTCAGCAAACTATCGCAAGGACAGAAAACCAAACACCGCAGGTTCTCACTCATAGGTGGGAACTGAACAATGAGAACACTTGGACACAGGGTGGGGAACATCACACACCAGGGCCTGTTGTGGGGTGGGGAGGGGTCGGAGGGATAGCATTAGGAGATATACCTAATGTAAATGATGAGTTAATGGGTGCAGCACACCCACATGGCACATGTATACATATGTAACAAACCTGCATGTTGTGCACATGTACCCTGCAACTTAAAGTATATATGTAAAAAAAAGAAGTGTAAGAGGACATTGAAAACTCCCCTATCCCTTCCACACAGCAGGCATCTAGCATGTACCCTCTTAGGGAAGTTCCCATGGGACAGGGAGAGATTGGCTTTGTAAATGCTCTTGTTACAAGTACTGAAGTTAGGAAATTCAAGAAGGAAATGAAACCACTCCTAGAAGATCCCCTCAGTTTAGCAGACCAGCTGTACCAAATCCTAGGACCCAGCTTTTACACCTGGGCTAAAATTATTCTATTACAAATACACTGTTCACAGGAGAAGAAAGGGGAATGATTAGGAGAGCAGTCATGACCATCTGGGAGAGGCAACACTCTCCTGGGCAAGGGGTCTTGCCAGCCAAACAAAAATTCCCAAATGTCAATCCCAAATGGAATAATAATGATCCCAGGGACTGGGCCCAAATGGAGGAACGAATAATTATAAAAGATCAAAGAGTCCACTCCTAGGACATAAAATGTCTCAAAGGCATCTGAGATTCAACAAGAAAAAGAGGAAACTCCCTCTGCATTCCTGCAGAGGCTCAGAGATCAGATGAGAAAATATTTTGGATTAAATCTGGAAGAACCAGTGGGCAAGGCCTTTTAAAGGTTAACTTTGTAACTAAAAGCTGGCCTAGCAGGCCAGGGAGTGCAGCTGCAGGCGTGGGGGTGGCAGGAGCTGCAGAGCCAGAGCAGACAGCTGAGAAAAAGGTGGACAGTGTGAAAGAACCAGTGTGAGTAAACCCCTAATAAGAAGCTAATGTCTGTATTATGCAAAAGGAGTCATTGGGGATCCCAGGCTCTGTGTAATGCAATACTTAGGAATTATGGGTGTATAGGGATTTATACCCTCACTAAACAAGTATGTGGAAGTTGTGTAACTTGTCAAAGGATAAACAAAAAGGTAATGAGAAAACAGGCCATGGGAGGAAGACCTCCCAGACTAAGACAATTTCAAAGCATTCAAGTAGATACCACAGAAATGCCCTAAGTAGGAAGACTGAAGTATTTACTGGTGATCATAGATCACCTTCCTGGCTGGGTAGAAATCTTTCCCCTTTCAACAGCCACCACCAGGAATGTGGTCAAAATAATATTAGAACAATTGTACCCTAGATTTGGCCTGGTGGAAAATACTGATTCAGACAATGGGAGCCACTTTACCTCAAGGGTGTTAAGGGGAATTATGGAAGGTTCACAAATTAGATGGGATTATCATACCCTTTGGCATCCCCCTTCCTCTGGAAAGGTAGAAAGAATGACTCAAACACCCAAAAAGTGTATAACCAAACTAATCTTAGAAACTAAAATGCCTTGGACCAAATGTCTTCCAATAACACTCCTTAGGATTAGGACAGACCCAAGAAAAGACTTGGGATTGTCTCCCTATAAGTTATTATATGGGCTTCCATATTTGGGCAGAGCTACAGATCTCCCTACTATGGAAACAAAGGATCAATTCTTTTTTTTTTTTTTTTTTGATCAATTCTTAAGATATTATATACTGGCCATATCCTCTACCCTGTTATCCCTTAGGTTAAAAGGACTTCTGACTCAAACTCTGCCTCTTGAGTTCGTGGTTTACCACTTCCAGCCTGGTGACTTGGTGCTGATTAAGACTTGGAAAGAAGACATGCTGAACCCAAGCTGGGAAGGTCCCTATCAAGTGCTCCTGAGCACTGAGACAGCTGTGCAAACAGCTGAATGGGGGTGAACTCAGTATACTTGAGTCAAGGAACTGGTAAAAGAGACCACAGAACGGAGGGAAAAAAACCCAGTGAAAAGTGCATGGGTCACCTGAGGAATCCTTAAAGTTAACTCTGAGAAAAATCTAAAAAGAAAACATGAGCTGGTCCCATTTCTGGAAGTTAATATGGCTGGAATGGGCTACTATACAAGGAGCAGAAGGTCAAAATGGAAACTGGCAGGGGACTCCTCCTTATCCAATCAGGTTGGTAATTAATATAACCCAGATGGTAGCACCCCAAACTATAAGATTTAATACCTGCCAGATCTTACCTTGTGGGAATTTGGAAAATTAGAGACAGCTCTCGCAGGTGAATAAATATCTTTGCCCTGAGCCAAATGCAGGTTACAGTAGGGCATCACCCTACCCCAGCTGGGATGATGTATGGTGGACTACCCAATTTGAGGGTTGGGCAGTAAACATGGGGTGGGAAACTCTGAGCTGGAGACCCTTGAGGAGCAAACTACCTCTGTCCAAGAGCTCCCCACCAAATAACTGCCAGAATTTAGAATGTAATCCTATACTCATCACCATTGACAATCCAGCTGTTCTAGACCAAGAACCAAAAGTAGCATCCTGTGAATATAAGTTAGGGGCAGACATCACAGGGAAAGACCCCCTAGGGTGGTTTGTTCTCAAACTAATCAATAACTCAACCTCCCATTTGCCTGGGACTACTGCAACCCCAGACCCTAACAAACACTTTAGTCCACCAAATAATGACCCTAAAAGGGTAAAAATAATTGAGGTAAAGTATTTAAGGCAAATCATAGAAATTGAGACAGTTTACGGGGATGTGAATGCCTGAGTCGAATGGGTCAAATTTTCGGTACAAGCCCTCAAGAAGAGTAACTGCTATGTGTGTGCTATGGGATAATCTCAGGCACAAGTGACTCCATTTCCCCTAGGATGGGATACCAATCCTGAAGGAATGTGTTGTATGTTGGCTCTATACGAGGACAAGGATGCATGGGAAATGAGACTTGTAGGAGTCTGTCATTACTCTTTCCTGCACTGCAGAAGTCAGATCCCACAGCAATCCCCTCATTCTCTATAGGGAATATGAACCACTCCTCTTGCCTCTCTAGGCAGGGGGCAGGGTTCAATAAGCCCATGGGAGAACTCTCGACTTGTACCCAATTCCTAAACATCACTGGTGAGGCAAAGGCAATTACTCAGCTCTCCATATACCCCAGGCTGATGTCTGGTGGTATTGTGGGAAAGGAATCTTCATAACTTGTTACTGTCCAATTGGACCAGGACTTTGCTTTAGTCCAATTGGCCATTCCCTCCACCCTGGCATTCCACAGGATACCTGAAAATACACAAGGCCACCAAAACTGGAGAGATGTGGCAAATTCTTTTGACCCCAGTATATATGTTGACTCAATAGGAGTCCCTAGGGGGGTACCTAATGAATTTAAGGCCCAAAGTCAGCATTCTTCTGGTGGTCAACTATCTTTTTATTTTTTTGAGATAGTGTCTTGCTCTGTCACCCAGGCTGGAGTGCAGTGGCACGTTCTCGGCTCACCACAACCTCCTCCACCTCCCAGGTTCAAGCCATTCTCCTGCCTCAGCCTCCCAAGTAGCTGGGATTACAGGTGCATGCCACCATGCCCAGCCAATTTTTGTATTTTTAGTAGAGATGGAGTTTCCCTATGTTGGCCAGGCTGGTCTAAAACTCCCGACCTCAAGTGATCTGCCTGCCTCGGCCTTCAAAAGTGCTGGGATTACAGGCGTGAGCCACCACACCTGGCCCAACTATCAATAAGAATGTGGATTGGATTAACTACATCTATTATAATCAACAGAGATTTATCAATTATACTTGAGACACCCTCAAAAGGGTGGCTAGCCAGTTAGATGCCACCAGCCAAATGGCCTGGGAAAACAGGCTTGCGTTAGACATGATACTAGCGGAAAAAGGGGGCATATATGTTATGCTAGGTGTGAAATGTTGTACTTTCATTCCCAACAAGACTGCCCCAGATGGAACCATCACAGAAGCTTTACAAGGACTGGAAACTCTAGCCAACGAACTGGCAGAAAATGCTGGAATTGATGACCCACTTGAGGGTTGGCTAGAAGTTGGTTTGGAAAGGCATGGTAGCTTCAATCCTTACATCTCTCACAATTGTGGCAGGAGTCTTAACCTCAGTGAGATGTTGTATTATCCCTTGTGTGAGTGGACTAGCACAGAGATTAACTGAAGCAGCTATTAGTAAACAAATGCCCATGACTTAGCAGAAAATAACCTGCTACTATTAGAAACCAAATTAAACTCATTCTCCCGTGAGGAAGAAAGTAAACGAGAAATTCGAGGACTAAAAGGCTTCATATGAAAATGAGACTAAAGGAAGTAAATAGAAAAGAGGAGGGAGTTTGTGAGAAAACATTTTAAATGGTCGTTTTCAAGGCATGATAAATCTAAGTACTGGCAGCCAGCCTGCAAACGTAGCAAACCGCATGGCTCATTCACCTAGAAGGTCACAATAAGTGAAGAGAATGTAGAAGAAGGGGTCACCCTATAAAAGGGAAGAAAGTTTCGTTTTTGGGAGATTGAAACTTAAGTGGGGAAGGGGACCCAGGGTATATAAGAGGGATAATGAAACTTAGGCGATATCCAGGAAGATTGTAACCCCATAGTACTCGATCAATGAGGAACTGGGGGAGGGACTTGCATGCTAGGAGATAAATTACCTGTTGTAACTGTCCTGGGCGTGTCTGCCTACCAGACATCTGATCTTGTAAGACCGCCGTTAAAAGTCTCGCTTCCACTGTTCTTCATGTCTCCAAGTCCATTCTTTGGGTTTGGACGGGTGAATGTGTGTTTCTCACAATCAAATCAAATTTGTCTTATTTTACAGGTCAGGGAACTGCCTATGGCCTAGAGAAATGAGAGAGCCTGTCTAAGATCGCATGGAAGCTAGGAACAGAGAAGGATCCAGACCTAGAATGCTCTATGCTGTGTATCAGGATGTTTTGACCTTGCCACGACTGACATTTGGGCTGAATAATGATTTGTTGTGGGCAGCAGTCCTGTGCTTTGTTGGATGCTGCATCCTTGACTTTTCCTCACCAAATGCCAGTAGCAAACCCCCTCCCTTAGTTGTGATAACCAAAAATGTCTTCAGGCATTGCCATGCATACTCTGGAAGGCAAAACCATCTCCAGTGGAAAACCATTTCTATATAAGATATTCCTTTGAGGCGGGGCGCGGTGGCTCATGCCTGTAATCCTAGCACTTTGGGAGGCGAAGGCGGGCAGATTGCCTGAGCCCAGGAGTTTGAGACCAACCTGGGCAACGTGGTGAAACTCCATCTCTACTAAAACACCAAAAAAAAAAAAAAAAAAAATTAGCCAGGTGTGATCCCAGCTACTTGGGAGGCTAAGATGGGAGGATCCCTGGAATGCAGGAGGCAGAGGTTGCAGTGAGCTGAGATCGCTCCAGCCCAGGCAATGGAATGAGACTCTATCTAAAAAGAAAGAAAGAAAGAAAAAAAGATACTCCTTTGAGCCCATCAAACAGCATAAAACTGGAGCTCAGCTCTTTCCTTGTAGTTTGGGAGATAAATTGCTTTTGGGTGCTAAGTGGAGAATGTCTTTCCTCCCCACTCAACCCTCGAGCACCGTGGGAGAGCTCTGCTGGGGCCTGGGATTTCAGCTAGGAAAGAGGAGCTCCCAGAGAGTAGTAGGGAATGTGTCAGAGGGAAGACAGCATGAACACCAGATCTTTTGAAAGATGCATATCATTTTCCCCATTTTGCAGAGAAAGGCATAAAAGTTCAGAGGGTTGAACACACCCATAGAGCCGCATATGATTTCCCTTCCACACACCATAAGAAGCCCCATAGAATACCCAGGCTCACTGTCTCTCAACTCCAGGCCCATGAGCAATAATGTCAGAGGCTTTCTCTTGTGCCCTCTCTGTCAATGGCAAGAGCAGTGTGAGTACACAGTTATGTTCTGGAAAGGTCGATCTGGTCCCTGCTCTGGCCCTTCCTGTGAGCCCGGGAGGTCTTCACCTTCCCCTTGGGGGTCTTGGTCCTCACATTGGACTGCACCAGGGATGAGCATCTTCCTGGTGTTCACTCCACCTTCCCACACCCGCAACCTTGAGAATCAAATGGGGCAAATAAAGGTGTTTACAGGTTGTATTTATTTTAATGAAAAATGAAAGTTTTATTGAGTCCAACGAAGGACAATGTGTATTTTTAGAATCCAGATTAACCTGTTTTATTCACAGGAAGTATGTTAGTGCAAATGACTGTTTAGCCACTAAACTGTTAATAACTGGATCATTTGTTTTGTTTTTGAGACAGGGTCTCGCTCTGTTGCCCAGGCTAGAGTATACTGGCATGATCATAGCTCACTGCAGCCTCAGACTCCTGGGCTTGAGAAATCCTCCCGCCTTAGCTTCCTGCATATCTGGAACTCCAGGTATGTGCCATTGCACCTGGTTAATTAAATTTTTTTTTTTTTTTTTGGTAGAGAGTGTCTCTTTATATTGTCCAGGTTGGTGTTGAACTCCTGGCCTCAAGCAATCCTTCCACCTTGGCCTCTTAAAGTGCTGGGATTACAGGCATGAGCTACTGTGCTCGGCCTTTTCTCATATATAAGGAAACTGATGGTCAGGGAGCTTAGGCCACAGGATATATGGTTAGTAAGTGGCAAAGTCAGAACACTAAACATGCGTCTTTGTTTTTCAATTCCAGCTCTGTCTCTTAGATCACACTGCTTCTCGAGATGCAGCGGCAGCTACTGCAAGAGTGAGAGGCAGTCTGGGTCCAGGGTTGGATGTGTACAGGGCCCTCAGGTTGTACAATCTCTCTGGTTGCTAGGAGTCTCTGATAATTAGAGCCCCCAGATTGCTAGGCAACCCAAGTTGCTAGGAGTTTCAGTTTATTATAGGTATTGGGTTGTTAAAAGCCCCAGGTTATTCAGATTTTCAATTTATTAAAAGCTTCATGTTTCTCAAAGGCCCCAAGTTATTAGAGACATCAGTTTCTAGGGGCCCTAGGCTCTTATGGATCTAGGCTCTTGAAGTTGTTAGGTTGTTAGCCCAACCTGGTTGCTAGGACTTTCAGGTTTTAGAGGCTCTGGGTTTCCAGAGGCCTTTAGCTTTTGAAGATGTCAATCCACTCAAAGCCTCACTTTTTAGCACCTGTAGCTTTTCACGGGTTCCAAGTTGCTATGGTCACAGTCTCAGAGTTTTAGGTTTTCCCAGAGTTGTGGGTCAGCCCAGCAGTTTTCTTCCACCCATTCAGCCTCTATGTGGTCAGATACCATAAGTGCAGCTGTATGTTTCTCTCAGGTGTTTCATCATTGCTGACCTTGTTCAGCACCCACAGCAGCACTGACCTAATTCACTCTACTCAAGGCCCTAAGCACTTAGGCACTGGTGGAAAGGTCTTCAGAGCAGAAACTTGTTATAATTCTAAAACAACCATGATTTTTTTCTTTTTCTTTTTTTTTTCTTTTTAAACATCAACTCAAACCAGATTAAAACAGCCGCATGTTGAAGCACACTTGAGTTATGTTTCTGTTGTAATTATTCACCTTCTAACCAATTTTAAATAATATTAAATTAGACTTTGACAGCCCCTTACTTCCAATTATTTTATTAGATTAGTTGGAACAGTAAAACTAGACTTTGTGTGTGTTTTTCCTTTCTAAGAAAGTTTTTCTTTTCCTTTTTTTTTTTTTTTTTTTAGACAGAGTCTTGCTCTGTCTGTCACCCAGGTTAGAGTGCAATGGCGCCATCTTGGCTCACTGCAACCTCTGCCTCCTAGTTCAAGCGATTCTCCTGTCTCAGCCTCCCGAGTAGCTGGGATTACAGGCATGCGCCATCGTGCTTGGCTAATTTTTGTATTTTTAGTGGAGATGGGGTATTGCTATGTTGGCCAGGCTGGCCTTGAACTCCTGACCTCAAGTGATCCGCCTGCTTTGGCCTCCCAAAGTGCTGGGATTACAGGTGTGAGCCACAGTGCCTGGCCAACTTTTTTTTTTCAGAGTAAATATAGATTCACAAGAAGTTGTGAAAATAGCACTGGGAGATCCTGCATATGCTTCATCCAATTTCCTTTAATGGTTACGTCTTTCACAGCTATAGTGTAATACCACTGTCAGGACATTGACATTGCTACAATGTGTATATAGTTCTATGCCATTTTATAACATGTGTAGATGTGTGTGTGTGTGTGTGTGTGTGTGTGTATGTGTTTGAGACACAGTCTTGCTCCATCGCCCATGCTGGAGTGCAGTGGTGGGATCTCTGCTCACTGCAACCTTTGCCTCCCAGGTTCAAGTGATTACTCCCACCTCAGCCTCCCATTAGCATGACTAATTTTTATATTTTTAGTAGAGATGGGGTTTCACCATGTTGGCCAGGCTGGTCTCGAACTCCTGACCTCAAGTGATCTGCCCGTCTCAGCCTCCCAAAGTGCTGGGATTAATAGGCGTGAGCCACTCTGCCTGGCCTCATGTGTAGATTTGTGTACCCACCACTCCAATACAGATACAAAACTATGCCGTCACCACGAAGCTCCCCCTTGTACTACCCCTTTACAGTTACATTCATCTTCTTCCATCCCCAACCTGTGCATTTTTAAATGTATTTGCTTAACACCTCTTCAGTGCCTTCTGTGTGCCTCACCCATTAATAGGTCAAAGAAATATGGAGATAAATATAACGTACTCCTAGCTCTGGAAGAGCTCACGGACAGGGCCATAGTCACATACATCACAAACTATAGTGTAATGTGGTAATTCTGTGATAGGAATAAGCTCAAGGTGCAGCGGCAAGCAAATAGGTGAGGGGGCGGGGTGTTCAGGAGGCAGAGAGTGTTGGATTAGCTCCTTCTGCAAAAGTTGTGACACTGGGTTGATTTTGAAGGAGGAGACAAAGTTATCTGTTGCCAATTGAGGAAGAACTTTTAGACAGATATGTCTGGGGAAGAGTTGGTTGTTTGGAACTTCCAGGGCCCAGGGGTTGGGAGGTGAGGCTGCAGGGTGAAGAGGGCAGACCATGGAGGTCCATCTGGGCTTCTGACTGAGGGGGCTGGCCCAATTCTGCAAGTGACAGAGCCCCACTGAAAGGTTTAGAAATGGGGAATGGTGCATTCAGCCCTGTCATTTAGAAAGAGCCCTGTGCTTTAGAGAGGCCAGTTAAGAAATGACTGCAGTCCCAGGTAAGATACGAAGAAGGCATCAACCAGAGTAGTGGGAACAGATATGGAAGAACCAGCTCTGAACTCAGAATGAGATCGGGGTGGGAATGAGGAGTATCAGAAGGATGAACAAGCACTTTTTCCAAGATTGATTTTTTTAAAGGTGATATCAGTTTCCTTGAGAGAAAATCCTTAGGATATAAGTCCAAGAAGATGAATGCAAGAAGACTAATTCCCTGCTTATCCAGAGATCTTGCCACTACAATGAAAGCCAAGATAGCATAAACTTGTATGAGGAAAACGCCTCTGATCAGTTGAAACAAGCTCATGCTGTTTTAACTTCGCAATATCCTTTAGGTCCTTACTCAGAGGCTTTTTTGACAATTCAAGTGTAGTTCTCAAAAGCATAGTTTCTTTGTTTCCTCACCCCTAAAATAATAATATAAGCAATCTTGTATTGAGTGTCTGCTTGGTGCCAGGTACTGTGTGAAATGTTTTGCATGTTATCTCATGAATCCCCTCCACACCTTCCTGGGGTGGCAGTTCTCTTCATTTTACAGGGAGGATACCGAGGGTCAGCAAAGTTAATTAATGCACCAAGCTCACAGAGCTGGTAGGTTCTGTAAAATCAGGCCTCCCCCGAGGTCTGCTGCTCTCAGCCCACTGACCCAGACTGTAGAAGCCACAGATCACAAGAGGGAAAGGCACCAGGTCCAGGAAGGAAATTCACATGAATTGAGGATCTTGGCAACTGTTAAGTAATTTCTATCAGCTTCACATGAGTGGTATATAAGTTAGGCTTCTCCAGAGAAACAGAATAGGATGTCTGTCTATCTGTCTATCTACCTATCTATCATCTATCTATCTATCTATCTATCTATCTATCTATCTATCTATCTATCATCTTCTAACAAATAATTTTCTACCAACTTCAGGTGAGTGGTATATAAGTCAGAGTTCTCCAGAGAAATAGAACCAATAGGATATCTATCTATCTATGTATCTATGCGTCTATCTATCTATCTATCCATTTTCATGCTGCTATGAAGAAAAAGACGTTTAATGGACTCACAGTTCCACATGGCTGGGGAAGCCCCACAATCATAGTGGAAGGTGAAGGAGGAGCAAACTATTGTCTTACATGGCAGCAGGCAAGAGAGCATGTGCAGGGGAACTGCCCTTTATAAAACCATCAGATCTCATGAGACTTATTCACCATCATGAAAACAGCACAGGAAAAACCTGCCCCCATGATTCAATTACCTCCCACTTGGTCTTTCCCATGACACGTGGGGATTATGGGAGATAGAGTTTGAGATGAGATTTGGGTGGGGACACAGCCAAACCATATCATTCAGCCCCTGGCCCCACCCAAATCTCATGTCCTCACATTTCAAAGCCAATCATGCCTTCCCAACAGTCCCCCAAAGTCTTAACTCATTCAGCATTAACTCAGAAGTTCACAGTCCAAAGTCTAATCTGAGACAAGGCAAATCCCTTTTGCCTATGAGCCTGTAAAATAAAAAACAAGCTAGTTACTTCCTAGATACAACGGAGGTACAGGCTGGGTAAAGACACCCATTCCAAATGGGAGAAATTGGCCAAAATATAGGGGCTACAGGCCCCATGCAAGTCCAAAATCCAGTTGGGAAGTCAAACCTTAAAGCTCCAAAATGGTTTCCTTTGACTCCATGTCTCATATCCAGAACAGGCTGATGCAAGACGTGGGTTCCCATGGTCTTGGGCAGCTCTGCCTCAGTGGCTTTGGAGGGCAGCCCCACACTCCTGGCTGCTTTCACAGGCTGGCGTTGAGTGTCTGTGGCTTTTCCAGGTGCATGTTGCAAGCTGTTGGTGGATTTACCATTCTGGGGTCTGGAGGACAGTGACCCTCTTCTCACAGTTCCACCAGATAGAGCCCCAGTGGGGACTCTGTGTGGGGGCTCTAACCCCACATTTCCCTTCTGCACTGCCCTAGCAGAGGTTCTCCATGAGGACACAGCCCCTGAAGCAAACATCTGCGTGGACATCCAGGCATTTCCATACATCCTCTGAAATCTAGGTAGAGGTTCCCAAACCTCAATTCTTGCCTTCTGTGCAACCACAGGACCAACACCATGTGGAAGCTGCCAAGGTTTGGGGCTTGTACCCACTGAAACCATGGCCTGAGCTGTACTTTAGCCCCTTTTAGCCACAGCAGGAGTTGTTGTGATGGAGGGCACCAGGTCCCGAGGCTGCACACAGCAGGGAGGCCCTGGCCCTGGCCCAGAAAACCATTTTTTCCTCTTAGGCCTCCTGGCCTGTGATGGGAGGGGCTGCTGTGTAGGTCTCTGACATGCCCTGGAGACATTTTCCCCATTGTCTTGGTGATTAATATTTGGCTCCTCATTACTTACGCAAATTTCTGCAGCTGGCTTGAATTTCTCCCCAGAAAATGGGGTTTTCTTTTCTATTGCATCATAAGGCTGCAAATTTTCCAAACTTTTATGCTCTGCTTCCTTTTGAATGCTTTGCTGCCTAGAATTTTTTTCTGCCAGATACCCTAAATCATCTCTCTCAAGTTCAAAATTCCACAGATCTCTAGGGCGAGGGCAAAATGCTGCCAGTCTCTTTGCTAAAATAAAGTCACCTTTATTCCAGTTCCCAACAAGTTCTTCATCTCTATCTGACACCACCTCAGCGTAGACTTCATTTATTGTTCATATCACTATCAGCATTTTGGTCAAAACCATTCAACAAGTCTCTAGGAAGCTCCAAACTTTCCCACATCTTCCTGTCTTCTGAGCCCTCCAAGTCTCTAGGAAGCTCCAAACTTTCCCACATCTTTCTGTCTTCTTCTGAGCCCTCCAAACTGTTTCAACCTCTGCCTGTTAACCAGTTCCAAAGTTGCTTCTACATTTTTGGGTATCTTTATAGTAGTACCCCACTCTAGCAGTACCAATTTACTTAGTCCCTTTTCTTTTCTTTTTCTTTTTTTCTTTTTCTCTTTCTTTCTTTTCTCCCTTCCCTTCCTTTCCCTTCCCTTCCTTTCCCTTCCTTCCTTCCTTTCTTCCTTTATTCTTTCTTTTTGAGACAAAGTTTCACTCTTGTTGCCCAGGCTGGGGTGCAGTGGCACAATCTTGGCTCACCACAACCTCCACCTCCCAGGTTCAAGTTATTCTTCTGCCTCAGCCTCCAGAGTAGCTGGGATTATAGGCATGTGCCACCACACCTGGCTAAGTTTTGCATTTTTTAGTAGAGATGGGGTTTCTCCATGTTGGTCAGGATGGTCTTGAACTCCTGACCTCAGGTGATCCGCCCACCTCAACCTCCCAAAGTGCTGAGATTACAGGCGTGAGCCACCATGCCCAGCCATTTTCATATTGCTAGGAAGAAATACCTGAGACTGAGTAATTTATAAAGAAAAAGAGGTTTAATGGACTCACAGTTCCACATGGCTGGGGAGGCCTCACAATCATGGCAAAAGGTGAAGGAGGAGCAAAGTCACATCTTACATGGCAGCAGTCAAGACAGCATGTGCAGGGGAACTGCCCTTTATAAAACCATTAGATCTCATGAGACTTATTCACTATCATGAAAACAGCATGGGAAAAGCCCACCCCCATGATTCAATTACCTCCCACCAGGTCCCTCCCACGACAAGTGGGGATTATGGGAGCTACAATTCAAGATGAGATTTGGGTGGGGACATAGCCAAACCATATCATTCTATGTATCTATGTATCTATGTATCTATGTATCTATGTATCTATGTATCTATCTATCTATCTATCTATCTATCTATCTATCTATCTATTATCTATGTACCTACTTATCAATCTCTATATATAGAGAGAGTTTTTATATATTTTTTAATTTTTAATTTTTGTTTTTGAGACAGGATCTTGCTTTGTCACCCAGGTTGGAGTGCAGTGGCACCATCATAGCTCACTGCAGCCTTGAACTCCTAGGCTCAAGGATCCTCCTGCTTCAGCCTCCTGAGTAGCTGGGACTACAGCACATGCCACTGTGCCCAGCTAATTTTTTATTTTTCATTTTTGTAGAGATAGGGATCTTGCTTTGTTGCCCAGGCTGGTCTCAAACTCTTAGCCTCAAGCAATTCTCCTGCCTTGGCCTCTCAAGGTGCTGGGATTACAAGTGGGAGCCACAGCACCTGGCCAAGGGAAATTTATTATACGGAATTGGCTTATGCAATTACGGAGGCAAATCCCAAGATCTGTAGAGTGAGAGGGCAAACTGGAGACCCAGAAGAGCTGATGTTGTAGTTCCAGTCTGAAGGCTGACAGACTCAAAACCCAGGAAGAGCCAAATGTTCCAGTTTGAGACTGAAGGCAGGAAACAAAAGGTGATGTCTTAGTTGGAAGGCAGGCAGGCCGGCAGGAGGAATTCTGTCTTAACTTGGGAAAGTGAGCCTTTTCTTCTATTCAGGACTTCAAACAGATTGGATGTGGCCCACCCACATTAGGGAGGACAATCCGCTTTCTCAATCTACCAATTAAAATGTTAATCTCATCCAAAGCATGCAGAATAGAAACACCTAGTAAAATGTTTGACCAAATATCCTGTGACCCCATCAAGTGGACACATAAAATTAACCATCACACAGGACAAGATAGAATAATAAAGGAGACACAACACAAAAGGAATACAGCGGTGTGACACTAGTGTAGGAATAAGTGGCTTTACACACCGCAGTCCTCCTGCCAACAATGCCATGTGACTACTCCCATGTACTGTGCCCACTGATGAAAACAGCAGGGAACAGCTCATGGGGAAGAGGTGAATTCTGTTATCAGTGCACTAAATTTGAGGTGCATCAGGTGAGAGTCTTGTTCTATGGACTTTAGGCTCTCTTTGCTTAGCCAGAGGAGGACGCATTCTCTCTTTGCCCACAGTGACCCTGGCACATTCCTTGTGGCCAGCCTGAGGACTCTTCTGACCAAGTCTTCTGGGCTAAGTTTCTTCTGAATCAACTAACTAGGTGATTTTCATTCATTTCTTCATTTCTTTACTCACCCAGCATCTAAAAATCTTTGTTCTTGATGCTGGGAAAACAGACATGAGAGACACAAATCAGGCATTTGCTAGTCTAGTGGGAATGATAGAGAAAGAAGAACTGAGAGCATGTGGGATGTGCTGAGATTATAAGTTAGCACTGGATACTGTACAAGAATGTACCACTGGATACTGTCTAAGTCAGCCCAAGGAGTCCAGAGAGAGATGTCAAGCTTCAGCAGTGCTTTAAGAAGGACTAGATTCTAGCCAGGGAGTTGGGTCAGAAAGAGCAATTTTGACAAATGTGAATATATGATCCCATACAAGACATGGATGCAAAATGTCATCACACATTTAGGGGAACTATGAGTTTGGTTGGAAGTGGCTCTTTGGAATCACTTGGGAACATTACAAACATACTGATGCCTGGGTTCTACCCCCAGAGATTTTGGTGTAAATGGCCTGGGATGGGAGCCAGGAGTCAGTAGTTTTTCTAAAGTGTTGGCAGGCCTGAGGACAAGGCATGTAAGAGAGGTTGCTGGAGAACTTAAACTTGGAGAGAGCAGAGGAGTATCTCTTCTGGGATGTGGTCAAGAATCTGAGCCCACTTTGGGGGTAGGAAACACTGTGCAGAGCTCAGCAGAGAAATAAAGACCTGCTGATCTCCAACTGGGGCCTCGTCTGCCCTCATAACTGTTCCTTTTGAGCTTCTGTTTCTTATTCCCCATTTAAAAGTGAAAGTCAACTGGGAAATAACAAAACATACAATAAAATAAAATAAGCTGAAGGATTACTCAATAAAAAGAAGCAATAAAATAGTAAAAGCAGGCGGATGCAGTAAAACCCCCAAAACTCAACCAGACAGAATCACCACCAAGGGCCAGGCAATAAAAACAATAGCTAAAATGTACTGCTCCAAGTGATAAGCATCTTCATGCATTGAGACACTCGAGATTCACCACCACCCTAAGAGGGAGGGATGGTTATTATTTCCATTTTACAGGGGAGGAAAACGTGGTTTGGAGAGATGAAGTACAGTGGTCAAATTTACAGTGGGCAGGGCAGGGTAATGACTCCATTTCAATGATGAGAAGTGGAGGCTAACTTGCCAAGACTAGGTAGCCAGTTGGGGCAGAGCAAGAAATTGAACTGGGGTTTCTAACTCAAGTACAAAGCTCTCCCCTCCCCAACCTCCAATAAAGCCTGAAGCCTGGCTGCATATGGGAGTCATCTGGGAAGCTTTAAAGACATATTGATGCCAATAGACATTTCTTCAAAGAAGACATACAAATCGCCAACTGGTGTTTGAAAAAATGCTCAGCATAGCTAATCACCAGGGAAATGCAAAACTAAACCACAATGAAATATCACCTCATACCTGTCAGGATGGCTATTATAAAAAAAAAAAACTAAGACAAGTGCTGGTGGTGAGGGTGTGAAATAATTGTAACCCTTGTGCACTATGGGTGTGAACACAAAATGGTGCTGCTGTTATGAAAAACAGTATGGAGGCTGGGCTTGGTGGCTCACACCTGTAACCCTAGCACTTTGGGAGGCTGAGGCGGGTGGATCACAAGGTCAGGAGTTCAAGACCAGCTTGGCCAAGATGGTGAAACCCAGTCTCTGCTAAAAACACAGAAATTATCTGGGCTTGGTGGTAGGTGTCTGTAATCCCAGCTACTCAGGAGGCTAAGGCAGAGAATTGCTTGAACCCAGGAGGTGGAGGTTGCAGTGAGCCAAGATCGCACCACTGCACTCCAGGCTGGGCAAAAGAGTAAGACTCCATCTCAAAAAAAAAAATAGTATGGAGATTCCTCAAAAAATTAAAAATACCATATGATCTGGCAATCCTGTTTTTTGGTATTTATCCAAAATAATTGAAATCATCATCTCCAAGAGATATTGGCACTCCCATGTTGATATGGTTTGGCTCTGTGTCCCCACTCAAATCTCATCTAGAATTTTAATCCCCATGTGTTGAAGGAGGGACCTGTGATCCCCATGTGTTGAGGCAGGGAGGGAGGTGATTGTATAATGGGGTGGGGGCAGTTTCCCCCAGGCTGTTCTCTTGATAGTGAGTGAGTTCTCATGAGTTTTTTTTTTTTTTTTTGAGACTGAGTCAGACTGGAGTGCAGAGGCACGATCTCAGCTCTCTGTAACCTCTGCCTCCCCAGTTCAAGTGATTCTCCTGCCTCAGCCTACTGAGTAGCTGGGATTAGAAGTGCACGCCACCACACCTAATTTTTTTTGTATTTGTAGAGATGGGGTTTTGCCATGTTGGCCAGGCTGCTCAAACTCCTAGTCTCAAGCGATCCACCTGCCTTGGCCTCCCAAAGTGCTGGGATTACAAGCATGAGCCACCGTGCCCAGCCAGAGTTCTCATGAGATCTAAAGGTTTTCTAAGCATCTGGCATTTCCCCTGCTTGCACTTCTCTTGCCTGCCACCATATAAGATTTGCCTACTTCCCATTTCACCATGGTGGTAAGTTTCCTGAGGCCTCCCCAGCCATGCGGAACTGTGAGTCAATTAAACCTTGTTCCTTTATAAATTACCCAGTCTCAGGTATTTCTTTATAGCAGTGTGAAAATGGGCTAAAACAGTAAATACAATGGGGGTACAGGCATTGGGTAAATGTTTCCTTCCAAATGGGAGAAATTGGCCAAAACAAATGGGCTACAGGCCCTATGCAAGTCCAAAACCCAGCTGGGCAGTCATTAAATCTCAAAGCTCCAAAATCTGCTTTGGCTTTATGTGTCACATCAAGGTCATGCTGATGCAAGAGGTGGGTTCCCACGGTCTTGGGCAGCTCTGCCCCTGTGGTTCTGCAGAGTACAGCCTCCCTCCTGGCTGCTTTCACCAGCTGGCATTGAGTGCCTGTGGCTTTTCTAGTTGCACGGTGCAAGCTGTCAGTGGATCTGCCATTCTGGGGTCTGGAGAACAGTGATCTTTTTCTCACAGCTCCACTAGGCAGTGCCCCAGTGGGGACTCTGTGTGGGGGCTCTAACCCCACATTTCCCTTCTGCACTGCCCTAGCAGAGGTTCTCCATGAGGGCTCTGCCCCTGCAGCAGACTTCTGCCTGCACATCCAGGTGTTCTCATACATCCTCTGAAATGTAGTGGAGGTTCCCAAACCTCAATTTTTGACTTCTGTGCGCCTGCAGGCACAACACCACGTGGAAGCCACCAAGACTTGGAGTTTGTACCCTCTGAAGCCATGGTCCCTTTTAGCTCTGGCTGGAGTTGGAGTGGCTGGGATGCAGGGCAGCAAGTGCCAAGGCTGCACAAAGCAGCAGGGCGCTGGGCCTGGCCCATAAAATTATTATTTCCTCCTAGGACTCCAGGCCTATGATGGGAGGAGCTGGTTTGAAGATCTCTAACATGCCTTGGAGACATTTTTCCCATTGTCTTGGCTACTAACATTTGGTTCCTGGTTACTTATGCAAGTTTCTGCAGCTCATTTGAATTCTTCCCCAGAAAGTGGGTTTTTCTTTTCTACCACATGGTCAGGCTGCAAATTTTCCAAACCTTTATGCTCTGCTTCACTTTTAAACATAAGTTCCAATTCCAAACCAGCTCTTTGTGAATGCATATAACTAAATGCTTTTAAGAGCACCCAGGTCACATCTTGAATTCTTTGCTGCTTAGAAATTTCTTCTGCCAGATACCCTAAATCATCTCTCTCAAGTTCAAAGTTCCACAGATCTCCAGGGCAGGGTCAAAATGCCACCAGTCTCTTTGCTAAAGCATAGCAAGAGTGACCTTTGCTCCAGTTCTCAATAAGTTCCTCATCTCTATCTGTGACCGCCTGAGCCTTGGCTTCATTGTCCATATCACTATCAGCATTTTGGCCAAAACCATTCAACAAATCTTTAGGAAGTTCCAAACTTTCCCACATCTTCCTATCTTCTTCTGAGCCCTCCAACCTGTTCCAGCCTCTACCTGTTACTCAGTTCCAAAATTGCTTTCACATTTTCAAGTTATCTTTATAGCAGTGCCCCACTACATTGGTAGCAATTTACTGTGTTAGTCTATTTTCACACTGCTATAAAGAAATACCCCAAACTGGGTAATTTATAAAGGAAAGAGATTTAATTAACTCACAGTTCCACATGGCTGGTGGAGGTGGCTCAGGAAACTTACAATCATGGCAGAAGGGGAAGCAGGCACATTTTACATGGTGGCAGGTGAGAGAAGTGCAAGCAGTGGAAATGTCAGATGCTTAGAAAACCATTAGATCTCATGAGAACTCACTCACTATCATGAGACCAGCGTGGGGGAAGCCCTCCCATGATCCAGTCCCCTCCTTCCCTTGACATGTGGGAATTACAGCTTCCTCCCTTGACACATGGGGATTGCAATTCAAGTTGAGATTTGGGTGGGGACACAGAGCCAAACCATATCACATGTTCATTGCAGCATTGTTCACAAAAGCCAAGAGATGGAAACATGTGTCCATCCACAGTGATATGGTTTGGACATGTGTCTCCTCCAAATCTCATGTTGAAATGTGATCTCCAGTGTTGGAGGTGGATCCTATTGGGAGGTGTTTGGGTCATGGTGTTGGATCCCTCATAAATGGCTTGGTGCTGGCCTCGTGGTAATGAGTGAGCTCTCGTTCTATTAGTTCATGCAAGAGCTGGTTGTTTAAAAGAACCTGGCATCTCCTTCCATCTCTCTTGTTCCCTCTCCTGCCATGTGACATGCTTGCTCCCCCTTCACCTTCCACCATAAGTAAAAGCTTCTTGAGGCCTCCCAGAAGCCCAGCAGATGCTGGCACCATATTTCCTGTACAGCCTGCAGAACTGTGAGCCAAATAAACTTCTTTTCTTTATTAAGAAAAAAGTATTAGTACCCGAGCCTCAGATGTTCCTTTATAGCAATGCAAAATGAACTAATACACACAGATTAATGGATAAAGAAAATGTGGTATACACACAAAGTGGAATACTATTCAGGCTTAAAAAACAGGAAATTTCTGACATATGCAACAATATGGATGAGCTTTAAGGACAATATGCAAAGTGAAATATAAGTTACAGAAAAGGAAATACTTCTACTTTTATCAGGTACCTAGAATAGTCAAATTCATGGAATTGAAGAGAGGAATGGTGGTCACCAGGGGCTGGTAGGAGGAGAAAACAGGGAGTTACTAATCAATGAGCATAAAGATCCAGTCAGGTGGCTGGGTGTGGTGGCTCACGCCTGTAACCCCAGCACTTTGGGAGGCCGAGGCGGGTGGATCACTTGAGGTCAGGAGTTCGAGACCAGCCTGGCCAACATGGTGAAACCCCATCTCTACTAAAAATACAAAAATTAGCCAGGCGTGGTGGTGCATGCCTGTAATCCCAGCTACTTGGGAGGCTGAGGCAGAAGAATCGCTTGAACCCAAGGGGCAGAGGTTGCAGTGAGCCGAGATCATGCCACTTCACTCTAGCCCTGGCAAAAGAGTGAAACTCCATCTCAAAAAAAAAAAAAAAAAGAAAAGAAAAGAAAAAAAAAAAGAAAATCCAGTCAGGCAAGATGAATGAGCTCAAGAGAGCTGCTGTACAGCAGTGTCCTGTACAGTCAACAATAACGGATTGCAGTCAACAATAATGGATTGCACATTAAATATATGTTAAGAGGGCAGATCTCCTACTAAGTGTTCTTATCTCAATAAAAAAAATGAAAGAAAGGAAAAAGAAATACTGGTACTGATGCTGGACCATCCCTCAATTTTAACTTGGTTGTCCTGGGGTGGGGCCCAGACAGATAGGGTGGACGTGGTGCAACCAGACACTTTTATGGCTGTGCTCTGCACTTAGTAGTAATTACTATTATTTATTGAGCACCTGGGGTACTAAGCACTTTGTTGCGTTTCATTGAGCCTTCCTAGTACCCTGTGAGGTTGGTGTTGTCATCCCCGCTTGAGAATCAAGGAAACAGAAAGTGAGGCCGCTTTCTTTAGGTCATCCTGCTGGAAGTCACTAGCACCTGTGTTCAGCCCTGGTCAGCCTGACCCCAAAGCCTATGATCTAGCTGCTGTGCTGTGGGACTCGTGCTGTGGGACTCAGGCTCCTGTGGGACAGAGATGTGGGCACCACATGCCCTTTCCTTCCACTTCTCTGTCCTTTAAGTTTTAGGGTCAATAGTGTAACCTTCACCCTGCACCTGTCCACACTGAATGGCCATCATCCAGGTGGAGAAGGGGGTGGCTTGTGGCTCAGCATTAAGGAAGAAGTTTCTAGCACTCAGAGGAGCTCCATGGTGAGATGGGCATCCTGGAAAAGCAGTGGGCAACCACCACCATCCCTAGAAACCCACCACCATCCCTGGGCACCCACCTCGATCCCTGAACATCCACCACAATCCTTGGGCACACATCACCATCTCTGGGAATCTACTACTATCCTTGCGCACTTACTACTGTACCTGCACACTGACAACCATCCCTACACACTCACCTCTGCCTCTGGGCACCCACCGCCATTCCTGAACATCTACCACCATCCCTGAGCACCCACCACCACCATCCCTGCACATCCACCACTGTCTCTGAACACCCACCCCCATCCCTGCACATCCACCACCATCCCTGGGCACCCACCACCATACCTGCACATCCACCACAATCCTTGGGCACACATCACCATCTCTGGGAATCTACCACTATCCTTGGGCACTTACCACCATTCCTACACACTGACCACCATCCTTACACACTCACCTCTGCCTCTGGGCACCCACCGCCATTCCTGAACATCCACCACCATCCCTGCACATCCACCACTGTCTCTGAACACCCACCACCATCCTTGCACACACACCACCATCTCTGGGCACCCACTACCATCCTTGCACACGCACCACTGTCCTTGCACACCTGCTACCATCCCTGGGCACCCATCACCATCTCTGTACATCCATCACCATCCCTGGGTGTCCACCACTATCCCTGGATAATCATCTGAAAGATCTGTTGGGAGAGGAAGTGTCATCCCTCAGTGTAGTGTGTGTGTGTGTGTGTGTGCATGTGTGTACGTGTGTGTGTGGGGGGGGCAGAGGTGTGCAAGGGGGCTGGGATTAGATATCGTGCTCTGCCTCTGGACCCTGAGTGGAAGGGCTCAGGTGGGCTAGTCAAAGCTCCATGGTGGAGCTCTCTGTGGAAGATGAGCTCACAGAGCTGGAGTTCTAGAAGGCCCTTGGTTGGCCTGGAGCCTGCCTTCCCCATTGTTCTCTTAACACTGGGTGCCTGGGGCTCTGGCAAGGTTGTGGGGGGCATCCTGAGCTGAAGCAGGGTTTTGGGCCACTGCTGCTGCTGCCATTGTCACCATGGTCTCAGCTCTGCGGGAAGCACCCCTGATCAGTGAGCCCCGTTTCCCTTTTTCCTGGGGCTGTTAACAGGGGCCCTGGGTTGGTCTGGCCAGAGAGGGGTGGAGATAAACAAGGTGGTGGTTAGGGTGGGGGTGTCCTGGCCTGGAAGAGTGACCAGCTGAGAGAGAGAGAGAGAAAGAGAGAGAGAGAGAGAGAGAGGGAGAGAGAGAGAGAGAGAGAGAGAGAGAGAAACTCTGGAGCTGCTGTGAAATGCTCCAGATGGAATTGCTTTTAAGTCACTTTTCTACAAAAAAAAAAAAAAAAAAAAAAAAAAAAAATCAAAAACAGTCCGTGTGTAGCAGTCAATTTGGTTTCCTCCTCTACAACTTAGGGATATTAATCCCACTCCTTTCAATTGCTGAAAGGATTGGGTGAGATTAAGTTAGAAAAGCTCCGGGAAAGGCCTGGCACAGTGTTCAAAGACTTGACAAACTCCACCAGGTTGGTCGCCTCCTCCTTCTCACTCCCCTCGTGGTGAGGAGAAGGGCTCATGTCCTTGTGGCCACGCCTTTTGTGGACTTGAGTTTCAGAAGCAGCCACAGAGCGCTACTCTATGCCAGCAACTCTGCAGATAAATAAGACCTGCAGATAAATAAGACCGGCAGCTGTTCTTCAGAAGTTAACTTTGTGGTGGGAAAGACTGACATCTGTTCCAGCCTGGTGTGACAGAGGAGGTGGAAGATCGGGCCTGTGAGAGTGTGGGGGGTGGTGGCCTGTCAGGAGACTCTCACTGGGGAACACACCTCTGATGAGACCCTTCAAGTATGAGTCAGAGTTAACCGTGTAGAGGAAAGGAGAGGGTGAATGTTCTAGACCGCAAGGTCATTGTGAGAGAATGAGGTGGCAGTGCTGGAACATAATGTGTGAGTGAGGGATTGGGCCGCAGGGCGGGGCTGTGAAGGGTCGTGAAGGGCCGTGTGGACCTTGAAGGGGCAGTGATGGTGGGAGCCATCCAAGGTGTCACAGGGCTGGGCTTTTCATTTAACAATTTGTTCTGATGGATGTGTATAGAATAGCTTGGAAGAGTGGTCGAGACATGATACAAGAAGACCATGAAGGAAGCCAGGATGGAGGTGTGAACCTAGGAAAGGACGGTGCTCTTGGAGGGAAGGTGGAATCCACAGGACATTGGGACTGATTGGTTGGAACTGGGTGAAAGATGTCATGGGGAAGGAGTGAAGAATGACATCCATATTTCCAGTTTGGGTAAATGGGTGGCCCATCATGTTTTAAAGCACGTAAGGAAAGTCACAAGGCAGAAGCAGGCACTGATAGGAACAGTGGTTCTGTTTAGATGTGCTGAGTTTGAGGTGCCTGCAGGGCATTCAAATGGAAGTGTCCAGCCAGTAGCTGACTCTGAGGTCTTGGGGAAGATGCCACAGGAGTTGCCAGCCTGCAGGTGGTGGCTACAGCAGGGCTGCCCAGAGGGTTTCCTCAAAGTGGAAGAGAAGAGGGCTAAAGGAAGGAAGGCCTTGGAAAGCATATCAGTGTTTATGGCCTGGGCAGAAGTGGATTCCATGGAGGATAAGGAGGAGTCAGCCAGAGAGGGAGGAGGAAACCTGGGGGAGGGGAGCATCGTGGAAACCAGGAGAGGCAAGTCTTTCAACAGGGGTTGGTGGACAGCATGAGTGCAGCTGAGAGCTCCCGTAAGACAGAGCTGAAGGAGGCCCCCTTGGACCCGCAGAGCAGTTTCAGTGTGTGATGGTGGCAGGGAGGCCAATTCACCAGGTTGGAAAACAAATGGGAGGGGAGGAAGTGGTAATTTTCCCCAGGAGTTTGGGCGAGAAGAGGGGGAAAGAGACAAGGGAGTACCAGTCAGCATGAGACTTGAGGGAAGGCATTTAGAAGCTGGAGACTGAGAAAGTCTCTACGAGCAGGGGAAGGAGGAGCAGGAGGGGAATGGTGCTAGCGCGCCGGGAGAGGAGGGACAACGGATGGAGCAAGGCTTGGAGATGGGAAGGACAAATCTAGAGCTTGGAGGGAAGATGGGCCTGCACGGGAGTGGAGGCCCCGCACTCAAACAATGATGGGGTGGAGATGAGGGCAAGGAGGCTACTGATGAGTTTGCAAGTGAGCAGGGCTAAGGCAGAAAGAGGAAGAAATTCCACAAGTGAGCATCTTGCTTTTCTTAGTACAGCAGGAGACGAGATCATGTTCTGAGAGCCAAGGGGTGGGACAGCATGGCGTGCTCAAGGACAATACCGAGGGTTTTCATTTCCTGTGAGGGAAATGGGAGAGAGAAATCTGAGCAGAGACAAGCGCGAGTACCAGTGCTAGTTGTAGTTCATAACAGAAACAACAACTCATGTATTTTTAGTGCCAAGAGCTAAGCTGTGCCCACGCCTTTTCTCATTTATTCTTCCAACAATCATATGAGGCAGGTGTTACTCACGTCCTCATTTTATAGAGGAAGAAACAAGGCTCAGCGAGGGCCCAAAGTCAGAGATGGAGCAAGGAGCAGAGGGGGGCTTCCAACCCGAACCTTGCTGCAAAGCCATGCTCTCAATCACTTTGTCATCCTCAGAGGCATTCAAGGTCCCATGGAGGTTGGAGACCAGGGACACCCATTGGCACAAACAAGAGTTTGTACAACTCTTTCACTTTTTGACTCTGTGAAGGCGGAGAGCAGGTGTGGAGGTGCAGATATCAAGAGAGGCATGGGAAGCCTTGTCAGAGGTGGTGGGCAGTGGGATAGGAGCTCACAGAGGTGGGGAAATGCGGGTGAGGACAAGAAGCAGGGATGACCAGGGCAGGGGAGGGACTGGCTGAGACACAGTGGAGCTGGAGGGGACTAGGTCTGGGGAGATGAAGGAGCCCTGAGGCTGTGACACTCAGGTGCTAATGTCCTCCGTGATTTGTGGGACTGGCCGCACACAGCCAATGATGACAGGGCAGGGAGGTCAAACCAGACAGGCAGGCTGGGCTTCCAGGGAGAAGGGCTTTTTTGCAGGTTATGGTTTAGAAGGGGTGGTGGGGGTGGAGGAGACTCTCGGGACATCTCGGGGTCTTGTGTGTGGAGAAAGAGCAGCTTCCCCTTGAGCGGGCTATAGGGGAGCAATGTTCTGGGGGAGACCTTGTTTCAGTTACGATCTGGAGATGCAGGGTCAATGCCAGAAGGGCTGTCCCTTGACAATTGGGCTGAGAGACCCATGAACACACCGCCTGGCCATCCCCTCTGGGAGCATCTGCTCAGTGGGGCTTTGGATTTATAGAACTTTGTCTCCATCCAAACTTTGCCCTTTCCTAGTTGTAAAATCTTGGGCCTCAGGACTAAATAATCCGTAATGTATAATATGGAGCTTACAATAGGTTAGTTTTCTTCTTGTTTCTGGCCTGGGTGGTGTGAAGCAGGATGGGGAAGGAGAGGGGCTGGTCTCGGGGGCAGGGTGATGCTGATCAGGAATGCAAGGGTGCTGATACGTTTTGCTGGAGCCTGGCCTTCTGCCCACCCCTTCTCTCCTCTCCCCTTTCCCAGGGGTGCACTCAAGCCCTGTTTCTTCTCCTTCTGTGAGTGGATCGCGGAGGCCGGTGAGCTGCCTGTCATCCCAAAGCTCAGCTCTGAGCCAGAGTGGTGGTGGCTCCACCTCTGCCGCCGGCATAGAAGCCAGGAGCAGGGCTCTCAGAAGGCAGTGGTGCCCAGCTGGGATCATATTGTTGGCCCTGATCTCTCTGCTCAGCTGCCTGCTACCCTCCAGTGAGGCCAAGGTCTACGGTCGCTGTGAACTGGCCAGAGTGCTACATGACTTCGGGCTGGACGGATACCGGGGATACAGCCTGGCTGACTGTGAGAACCCCTCTTCCTGGCTGGCCCTGGTTTCCCCACACCTCCCTGCCTCTTTCCCTCCCTCTCTCCTTCTTATTCAAGGGCTGTAGCTTCGGGAGCTTTTAGAGCCCTTCTGTAAACCAAAGATGATTTGAGATGGCAGGTAGAGAACAGCCGGCACTGAGTTAAATACGCAGTAGGCAGGCAGCAGGCAACCAAATTGGAGTCACCCCTTCATTTTCCCCTGCTGTTACAGTCGGGGTCAAAGGAAACAAGCAGCTCAGTCCCCTAAACTTAACTATGGCCACAAGGATCAGACAGTCCTTCTGAAATTAGAAAAGACAAACTGAACAGAGCAGTCATGCCAAACTTTTCAAGCTGGTGGCAGTTTTAGATGGCCATGTGGGAAGGGCAGTCACACCGGGGCTCATCTTTCCAACAGGTCCAGCACCCTCTATAGATTCCACCTGGGTCTTCCTAATCTTGTTACTGAAGATTTAGCACTTGTAGGCTGGGCGCGGTGGCTCAGGCCTGTAATCTCAGCACTTTGGGAGGCCAAGGCAGGTGGATCACCTGAGGTCAGGAGTTTGAGACCAGCCAGGCCAACATGGCGAAACCCCGTCTCTACTAAAAATACAAAAATTAGCTGGGCATGGCGGCAGGTACCTATAATCCCAGCTGCTTGGGAGGCTGAGACAGGAGAATCACTTGAACCCGGAAGGCAGAGGTTGCAGTGAGCTGAGATCACGCCATACACTGCAGCCTGGGCAACAGAGTGAGACTCTGTCTCAAAAAAAAAGAAGATTTAGCACTTGTAGATTCATTCAACAAATTTATTGGGCCCTACTACGTGCTGAACAATGAGATAATGGGAAGATTGCTGGACTAAAAGTCAAGCGGCCTGAGGCCAGCCCCGACCCATGCTATTTGGTAGCTGGATGGGACCCTGGGTGAGTCGCTGTGTACCTCTAAGCCTCGATTGATTGATTGGTTTGCAAAGCAGGTAGGAGGGCACCTTCCCCAATCACCTTGATCAGGCAGGCGAGGCTTGGTGGAGCCAGCGTGGGACCTGTGCAGTGAGGACCCTGGTCTGGGGTGGCTGTAACCGTCTGACTCCCAGGCCTGTGCTCTGCCCTATGCAGGGGTCTGCCTTGCTTATTTCACAAGCGGTTTCAACACAGCTGCTGTGGACCACGAGGCTGATGGGAGCACCAACAATGGGATCTTCCAGATCAACAGCCGGAGGTGGTGCAGAAACCTCACCCCGAACGTCCCCAACGTGTGCCAGATGTACTGCTCAGGTAGCTGGGCCTGGGCCCAGGGCTGGCAGGAGTCAGGCCCTGCATTAGCTTTTGTTCCATTCCCAGTTTAGTTTGCTACCCCCATCTCTGAGTGAGGGTTCCCCCACATCAGGCTGGGCCTACGGAGGAGAGGGAGATGGGACAAAGGATGAGGGTAGGTCTTCCATCAGTCTGAATTGGGGTCCCAGATAGGAGACTGCCTTAGGGCTATAGGAATGGAGGGAGGATTGTTTCTGATGGAGGGGGAGAGGGATAGGGTTGTACCTGTGCTTCCGGAGTGGCTGAGACAGGATTGGATTTAGGGGAGGGGAGTGTGTGTGTGTGTGTGTGTGTGTGTGTAGAGAGAGAGAGAGACAGACATACACACACACACACACACACACACGGATGTCTCCTGCTGTCTCATTGTGTTTCTCTGCTTATCACCCCAGATTTGTTGAATCCTAATCTCAAGGATACCGTTATCTGTGCCATGAAGATCACCCAAGAGCCTCAGGGTCTGGGTTACTGGTAAGTAACTTGGGCTGGAGCCCTGCCGCGGTGGTATGGTTAGGACTGGTGGGCAGCAGCAGGGAACAAACCCCTTTCCTTCCTCACTTCTGGTTTAGAGCCCACACTCTCCTTCCTGTTCTTCTCTGGGCAGTGACTGGCAACTGCAGCTGATATGATCTCTCCTCTTCCCTGTTCTCCATCCTCAGGGAGGCCTGGAGGCATCACTGCCAGGGAAAAGACCTCACTGAATGGGTGGATGGCTGTGACTTCTAGGATAGACGGAACCATGCACAGCAGGCTGGGAAATGTGGTTTGGTTCCTGACCTAGGCTTGGGAAGACAAGCCAGCGAATAAAGGATGGTTGAACATGAATGTGACTCTCAGCTCTCAGTGTGTCTGCAGGTGCCGTGTCAGAGCCAGAGCACCTCCGTTTTCCCTCACCTCACCTGTCCACTTGGGCTAGGCTTCCAGTGGACTCCAGAAAGCCCAGCACCAGAGGCTTACCTCCATTTCTGGTGGCCTGAGGGCAGGTGTTTGTGGGGGGGGCACCAGTGCATTTTTTGTCTACCACACCTGGCAAAGTTTGGGTCTAGGGTGGCCAGATTTAACAAAATGAATACATAACAAACAACAAAAACAGGATGCCCCAGTTTAATTTGAACTTTGGATATACAATAAATAATTTTAAGCATGTCCAAAATATTGCGTAGGAACATATTTATATTAAAACTATTTGACGTTTATCTAAAATTTAAACTTAACTGGGTGTCCTATGTTTTACCTGGCAACCCTAGCTGGATCTAGGGCTGTGCACCTCTGGTTTGATTGGGAAGGTCCTTGGGACACTTATTTTCTGCAGCTTTTGTTGCAGATGGTGGTCACTGTGCTTTGGCCCTCCAGCTGTGACTACTAACACACACCCCTGCCACGCCGGGGGTGCTGCTTGGTCGCAGGAGGATGACCACCCGGAGCTTCTGCTCTCACCTTGCTCTCTGGTGCCCTCTCGTGACGGAAGATTCAAGTGCCGCTGATAGAAACGGTGCGCTCTCTTTGCCCACTACTGCTAGGAAGTTGGAGGATGGGACGGGAGTGACCGTGGCTTTCAATCAGCACAGCCAGTGCAGCCTTCTGCCTTAGTCAGCACACGAGAAGCCCAGAAAAAGATAGTGCGGTCCCCTGCTAATGTGGGACGACTGCCTCTAAAGGAGGAAGGTGGGTGGGTCTCAGGATCACAGTGGATGTGGTGGCAACAGCAGCAGTTGCAGGGACAGGATGATGTGTGAGAAGCCTGAGACCTGAGTTCAGATTGTAGATTCTTCTGAAAAGGCTCCAAAGAAACCTGCAAGTACTGAACTGTTGGTTGAGGCATGGCTGGTGATTCTTAGGGAGAGGAGGGGACGACACTGTCGCCCCCCACCATCCTCCTCCACCTAACTAATTCAGCCACCCTGAATGCCTCCGGGTCAGCAAACACCAGAGGGGTGTGGAATGTCCACAATTAGCGAGGCAGGCCAGTTTCCTTACCCTGCTGGTCTGGTCAAGATGATGATGAAACTTGAGAGCGACTCATGCAAGGGGACAGAGTGGTGAAGAACCCTGCTGGGAGTAGGGGCGTCAATGACTAATGGAGCTATTAAATCATAAGTAGGGAGAAGCTGCTGTCTTTTTAACATTAAGGCAAACACGGTGTGCCTACCAGGTGCCATGCATTATCTAATCTAGACCCTAGAACAATAGCTATGATGCAGGTACCATTATGACCACCATTCCATAGACAAGGGGAAACAGAGGCTCAGACGAGATAAATTTGCACCCAGCTCAATGTGACTCCACATGTACGCTTACTCACTGTACTTTGCTGAGGGGTTGTTGTTATGGTCATCTGGCCAGGGACCCATGACCCATCCATCTTTCTTTTTTTTAAATTTATTTTTATTTTTTGTAAGACAGATTAAAAATTTTATTTATTTTTATTTGTACAACTTATGGGGTACCTGTGCGATTCTGTTACACATATAGATTGCATAGTGGTCAAGACAGGGCTTTTAAACTATCCCTCATCTGAGTAATGTACACTGTCTCCATTAAGTAATTTTTCATTGTCCACCCCCCATACCCTGCATTGTTCTGAATCTCCATTGTCTATTATTCTAGTCCTTTTTTTTTGAGATGGAGTCTCACTCTGTCACCCAAGCTGCAGTGTAGTGGTGTGATCTCAGCTCACTGCAACCTCTGCCTCTGAGGCTCAAGATATTCTTGTGCCTCAGCCTCCTGGGTATAGGTGCACACCACTGCGCCTGGCTAATTTTTGTATTTTTAGTAGAGATGGGGTTTCACCATGTTGACCAGGCTGGTCTTGAACTCCTGACCTCATGTAATTTGCCCACCTTGGCCTCCCAAAGTGCTGAGATTACAGGCATGAGCTACTGTGCCCGGCCCCTATTATTCCAATCTCCATGTGTACACATTTTTTCACACCCACTTAGGAGTGAGAACATGTGACATTTGACTTTCTGTCTCTGGCATTTTTCACTTAAGATAATGACCTCCAATTCCGACCATGCTGCTGCAAAAGACATGATTTCATTCTTTTTTTAGGGCTGAATAGTATTCCATTGTGTATATATACCAAATTCTCTTTTTCCATTCATCCATTACACTTAGGTTGGTTCCATATCATTGCTATTGTGAATAGTGCTTTGGTAAACATATGAATGCAGGTGTCTTTTTGACATAATAGTTTCTTTTCCTCTGGGTAGATACCCAGTAGAAGGATTGCTAAACTGAATGGTAGTTCTACTTTTAGTTCTTTGAGAAATTGCCATACTATTTTCCACAGATGTATTAATTTACACTCCCACTAACAGTGTATAAGAGTTTTCTTTTTTTCTGCATCATCACCAACATTTGTTGTTTATTGCCTTTTAAATAACAGATATTCTGATTGGGGTGAGATGATATTTCATTGTGGTTTTAATTTGCATTTCTCTATAATCAGTGATGTTGAACATTTTTTCAAATAACTGTTGACCATTTATATGTCTTCTTTAAAAATGACTATTTATGTCCTTTGCCCACTTTTTTTTTTTTTTGAGAAAGGATCTTGCTTTGTTGCCCACGCTGGAGTGCAGTGGTTTGATCATGGCTCATGGCAGCCTCGACCTCCTGGGCTCAAGCAATCCTCCCACCTCAGCCTCCTGAGTAGCTGAGACTACAGGCATATGCCACCACACCTGGCTAATTTTTGTTTTTTTACAGAGACAAGGTTTCACTATTTTGCCCAGGTTGGTCTCGAACCTTGGAACTCAAGCAATCCTCCTGCCTTGACCTCTCAAAGTGCTGGGATTTTAGGCATGAGCCACCATGCCTGGCTTGCCCACTTTTTAATAGGATTGTTTCTGTTTTTGAGTTGTTTGAGTTCTTTGTATATGCTATATATTAGTCCCCTGTTGAATGAATAGTTTGCAAATATTTTCTCCCATTCTACAAGTTGTTTATTCTGTTCATTATTCCTTTTCTCGTGCAGAAGCTTTTTAGTTTGAGTCCCATTCATCTATTTTTCGTTTTGTTGCCTGTGTTTTTGAGGTCTTAGTCATAAATTATTTACCTAGACTAATGTTCAGGAGAGTTTTCTCTAAGTTTCCTTCTAGTATTTTTATAGTTTTGGCTCTTACATTTAAGTCTTTAATCCATCTTTAATTGATTTTTGTATATGACGAGAGACAGAGATCATTTCATTCTTCTGCACATGGCAGAAGTTTTCCCAGCACCATTTGTTGAAAAAAGCATCCTTTCCCCAACGTATGTTCTTGTCAGCTTTGTCAAAAATCAGTTTGCTGTAAATATATGGCCTTATTTCTGAGTTCTCCACCCTGTTCCACTGATCTGTGAGTCTGTTTTTTATACCAGTACCATGCTGTTTCGGCTACTATAGCCTTGTAATATAATTCGAAATCAGGTGATGTGATGCCTCCAGCTTTGTTCTTTTGCTTAGGATTGCTTTGGCTATTTGGGCCCTTTTTTGGTTTCATATAAATTTTAGAATTTTTTTTCTAATTCTCTGGAAAATGATGTTGGTATTTTGATAGAGATTGCATTGAATCTGTAGATTGCTGTGGGAAGTATGGTCATTTTAATGATATTAATTCTTCTAGTCCATGGTCCAGCCATCCATCTTTGAAAGATTTGTGCCTTCTACTTCAACTTCAGACTTCTGTTGACTGCCTGGCCCGGTTGCTTCACTTGGTCCCATTCAGCTTGTCTGGGAGAGGAGCCCAGGAGTAGGTATAGTGAAGCTCTTGGAACCAAAGAGAACATTGTTAAAGGATTTGGGGGCTGTGAGCAGCGATTATGGCCACAGTCTCTTCAAGATGGGGCTGGACTGGGGTCAGGCCTGGACAAGGGACCCCGAAGGCCTGGGCTGGGTGGTTGACCTGGAGCAGGTGAAGACGGAGATGGAGAAGGAGTATTTAGGGAAGAGGGCCCTGATCAAAGCCAGGGAGGCCTCCCCTGTGATGAGGGCTACAGAGTGTGCAGGCCCATCTGAATGTAGAGGCCAGAGAGCTCCTGAGGGACATGCTCAGGCTGGTAAGAGTAACCAGGCCATGTCCTGGTGTCTCTCTCCTTCCAAGTCACTCACCCCACTTACCATGGGCCATTAAGTCTTATCTCTTTTACTTTCTTTATATTTCTAGAAACTCTCCCTCCTTTCTATCCACATGCAGCTGCTTTAAATCAAGTCCTCATCACCTCTTCCCAAGGACAATTGCAATGGCTTCCTAAGAGTGTTCGTGTCTCTAACCTTGGTCCTTGCCACTCCACCTCCTCCCTCAGAGTGAGCTTTCTATCTTGTTTCTGCCTTGCATCCTAGGCCCAGTAGCTTTTCTTATCTTTGGGTTAAAGTTCAAGTTCCTTGGCTTGGTATACAAGGTCTTTCATGACCAAGACTCAGCTGACCGCTACAGATTCAACTCTCACCTGTTCGGAAACTTTTGCTCTAGCTGGTTTGTGTCCTTGGCGGTTAGTGGTTTGTGTCCTTGGCGGTTAGTTTCCCGAGGCTAGCATGCTGCTTCACGCCTTTCATTATCACGGACCATTCTTCTCCCATTCATTACACTCTGTCCCTTGAATGCAACAAGCTGTTTGCACCACAGGGTCTCTGTACCTGCTCTTTTGTCTTCCTGGAATTTTATTTCTTCAGATCTTTGTTTTGATTTTTTTTTTTGAATTCAAACTGTAAGTTTTTTTATTACAGAAAAAATTTTGGTGCCATGTGCTTGTGGTATCGAGTAAATAGAATACAAAGATAACTAAAGGTAACCAGTGTTAACCCAGGGCTCACTTGTTCACACTTTAAATTTCCAGTTTCTTAAATAGATTTAATTTTTGGCTCTAGACTCCTATCCTAGCTGTTTGATTGCTTGATACATAGTTAAAACCAAACATGTCTAAAGCCGCACTCCATCCTCCTGAAACAATATCCTTACCTTACTTATGTTAATTTTAGTATTCTTCTTCCAGTCACTCAAATTTGAAAATGCCGTCATCTTTGACTTTTTCCTCTCCATTTGCCACAGCCATCCTATAAGGTCTCTGTAATATCTTCAACTTCCACCGCCCTTTCAGATCTTGTTGCTTCCAGTCAAGTTTGAACTGTGCCTCTCACATAGTATTCTTTTTTTTTTTTTATTATACTTTAAGTTCTAGGGTACATGTGCACAATGTGCAGGTTTGTTACATATGTATACATGTATACATGTGTTTTGGTTTTTTGAGATAGGTCTCGCTCTGTTGCCCAGGCTGGAGTACAGTGGTGCGATCATAGCTCACTGTAGCCTCCTGAGTAGCTGGGACTACAGGTAGACGCCACCACACCCAACTAATATTTTGATATTTTTGTGGAAATGCATTTCCTCAGACCTTTGTGTGACGCTCCCTTTTTCTTCAGTTAGGTCTTGTCTCAGTTTCACCTCCCCAAAGTGACTTATCTGACTGCTGTAGATGAAGGAGTCTTTCCCTTCTTTGTCACTATCTTAGCACTACAACATGCTCCATTATCTGAAATTATTCCATGCACCTCTGAGTTTATGTATATCCCCTTTTCACTTGCCTATGCTAGATTGTAAGCACCATGGGGGCAGAAAATTTGTTTGTTACTTATATGTCTAGCACCTAGAATAGTACCTGGCACATTATACTCAATAAAAAAAAATGAACATGTTGAATGCATGATTGATGCATGAATGAATGAATGGTAGGCACTCAGCTAATGTTTGCAGAATCAGTGAGTGAATGGGGCTTGATACCATCTAATATGCAACAACTGATTCAATGATATTACTTAAGCACTACCTATGTGCCAGACCCTAGGCATCCCTCCAGATGGACCCACTGCCACCCCCTGCCCCGTGCCCCCGGCGATCCCTCTCTTGGGAAGACGCTCTATCCCTCAGCCAGGTAACCACCTTGGCTGCTTTTCATAAAGTCCTGCCTGCCTCCTCCTTGTCCATACGTGGTGTAGAGGGAGCTCAGCATGGTTTGGGCAGTTTGGGCAGAGGTGGAGCAATGGGGTTTTCTCCTTTTTCCTAGCCACCTGACCTTGGAAAAGTCACTCCACCTCTCAGAGCTCAGTGTTCCTCATGGGCAAGAGGAGCAAATGAAGGCCACTTTGGAATATTGTATCAATTGCACCTATAATCTATCATTGTAGTCTATAATATAGAGCAGTGATGCACCCAGCATAGTGCCTGGCACAGAGTGGGGCTTCAGAAATGCTGGCTTATCTGGTTTTCCTGAGCTCTGGGGGTAGCAAGTTCCAACCTACATGGGGAGGGATGGGTGGGAACAGGACATGCCTGCCCCAGTGACCAGGGCTTCCTTAGGAGAACTGTACTGTGTCCTTCTCACTGTTTGCTAAGAAGAGAAAGAGAAAGGGGAAGGTGTGAGAAGGAGAAGGAGGAGAAGGGGAAAAGTAGTAGAGAGTCCTATGGAAAGTAGGGGAGAATTCAATGAATTTTTGTTACTTTTGGTAAGTCTCCCCCTTCTTGGATTAGTTTGGCTCCAGGAGACAGATTTAAAATGGGCTTTTCTATATCTTTTATGCTAAGGGTGGACTGAATGCTCCTGGGGATGATTGGCTTGCTAAGGTGCTGTCCCTTCTCTACCTGTAGGTACAGGTGAGGGTGGCAGAGGCCCCTGGCAGCTGAAGAAGGCTTTGCGGGGTGCTTTTTCTGTGTGGTCCATGCCCTCAGCTGGGTATGGTGGTTTTTCTCCACTCTGAGCACTGGCCTGAAGCTTCTGGGGTAGGGGAACTGTGGGAGGTGGGCCAGTCAGAGGGCACCCAGAATTTCCTGGACCCCATCACCTCTGTGCCTATGGCAGACATTGCAAACTGAGTACAAGCCTTTATCTTTACTGAGCTGGCATGTGTCCAGGAATCTTTCTTTTCTTTTCTTTTTCTTTCTTTTTTTTTTTTTTTTGAGACGGAGTCTCACTCTGTCGACCAGGCTGGAGTGCAGTGGTGCGATCTTGGCTCACTGCAACTTCTGCCTCCTGGGTTCAAGTGATTCTCCCACATGAACCTCCCAAGTAGCTGGGACTACAGGTGAGCACCACCACGCCTGGCTGATTTTTGTATCTTTAGTGGACACAGGGTTTCATCATATTGGCCAGGCTGGTCTTGAACTCAAGTGATCTGCCTACCTTAGCCTCCCAAAGTGCTGGAATTACAGGTGTGAGCCACCACGCCCAGCCGAGGAATCTTTCTTGACAGTTCACTGGTAGTCACTCTCGATGGAGTTGGCATGTAGAATGGGACCTCTTTATCATCTCTGACCTACCCTATGTTGGCCATCACAGCAGCATGGCATCCAGAGGAGATTGAGATGGTCATCCCCATTTTTAGGAGGAAACTGAGCCTCAGAGAAGTTCTGGAGCTTGCCCAAGGAAGCACAATTGGCCGGAGCTGGGACTTGGATGGGGCTGCCAGATTGCCAAGGCCATGCTTCATCCTCAGCCGTCCCAGCTGCCTCCTGGAGTGGGAAGGCACAGTTGAGGGGGGGAGGGCAGTGGAGAGATAGCCCACCTATCCACAGGGGATCCATCATTCTCCAAGCCCTCCAGCTTTTCTTCTGCCTCCAAGCCTCTGCCCAGGTATCTGCTCTGCAAACTTGCCTGCCTGGCAACTTCTACCCATCTCTCAAGGCTTCAGTCAAAACTTGCTCCGACTCAGCCAGCCAGACCCAGGTGCTTCTGCTGCAATGAGCACACTGTGCCCTGGGTACCTTTGTAGCTCTTGCTGCTCAAGTGTTTTTCTTTCTTTCTCTTACTTCCTTCCTTCCTTCCTTCCTTCTTTCTTTCTTTCTCTCTTTCTTTCTTCTTTCCCTCCCTCCCTTTCCTTCCTTCCTTCCTCTCTCTCTTTCTTTCTTTTCTTTCTTTCTTTCTTCTTTCTCTTCCTTCCTTCTTTCTTTCTTTCTCTCTCTCTCTCTTTTTCTTTCTTTCTTCTTTCTTTCCCTCCCTCCCTCCCTCCCTTTCCTTCCTTCCTTCCTTCCTTCCTTCCTTCCTTCCTCTCTCTCTCTCTTTCTTTCTCTCTCTCTCTCTCTCTCTTTCTTTCTCTCTCTCTCTCTCTCTCTCTTTCTTTCTTTATCTTTTGACAGAGTCTCTCTCTGGCTCCAGGCTGGAGTGTAGTGGTGCGATCTTGGCTCACTGCAACCTCTGCCTCCCAGGTTCAAGCGATTCTCCTACCTCAGCCTCCCGAGTACCTGGGACTGCAGGCATGTGCCACCACGCCCAGCTAATTTTTGTATTTTTAGTAGAGATGGGGTTTCACCACATTGGCCAGGATGGTCTTGCTCTCTTGACCTCGTGATCTGCCCACCTCAGCCTCCCAAAGTGCTGGGATTACAGGCGTGAGCCACCGTACTGTTCAGGTGTTTCTGTACATGTCTGTTGCCCACCTCTGCCCACCTAGACTGTGTCTTTTTGGTATGTGAATTCCCAGTACCTAGCTCAGTGCCAGGCACATAGTGAGCACACAGAAAATGCTCGTGGAGTGATGGGGTCAGGGAAGAGACTCCAGCTTTGTGCTGGGAAGTTTCCTTCCGGGAGGCTGGTTGAGCTGGGTGTGCTTTGGTGCCCACTAATCACTTTGTATTGGGCCTATTTTAACTCAGATAGAACTGCTTTTGTAAAGAAGCCACAAAAGGCAGAATTACACTAAAGACAAATGGCCTGTAATGGTGATAAGTTTGCCACTTCCTTCAGAGGCATGGGGGAGAGAACAGCTTCAAGGAGGCAAAAAATCCAAATTCTCCAACCCAAAGCATCACTCACAGTCATTATCAGGAGGCGGATTTTCTTTTCAACAAAAAGCAAAACACCATTGCGGCCTTACTCAGAAACAAATGAGATGTCAGCAGTGGGGCGTGTTTGGAGGCTCAGTGGCAGCCAGCGAACATTATATATGCATTCCCGGGTGCAGGGCATGCAGGGGGCATGTTCTTGAAGAACCAGGCCATGGGGGTGTCTGCAAAGTGGACGCTACGGTTGCTTTTTATGTACACAGGTCTCTTCCTTCAGCCCTCGAAATCTCCACATGCATAAAATAATTTTATGAAATCACGTTTCCAAGTCTTTCTGTTCATATTCATTTTCTGCTCGTTCATTCATTTTGCCATCTGTGAGAACGCACAAGCTGCAGCAGGTGCCAAAGGTTTAAAAAAATTATGGGAGAAAACACTTAACACTGATCAAATGCTATCTATCCTTTTATTTTTTCTTCTTTCTGTAAATTGAAAAATGACAGTCATTATGTGATTTTAGGAGAAGAAATGTTGGTTGCATTTTGTGGTACTGTGGTGTTCTTTTGGAGGATTGTTTAGCACTTTCTCAATCAGGGTGACTTTGCCTAGCATCGGTGGATCCCTAGAGGATCACAGTTGTGCTCTGGGGGTCCATAACCCTCCTGAAATTGTATGCAAAAATTTTGTTTTGTTTTGTCAGGTAGCTGGGACTACAGGCATGCACCGCCATGCCTGGCTAATTTTTTGTATTTTTCATAGAGATGGGGTTTTGCCATGTTGCTCAGGCTGGTCTCGAACTCCTGAAGTCAAGTGATCCTCCCACCTCGGCCTCCCAAAGTGCTGGGATTATAGGTGTGAGCCACTGCGCCCAGCTTGTAGGCAAAATTTTACGTATATCTATGTGATCACGTACATTTTTTGGGGGAGAGAATTTACAGCTTCATCTTATTTTTAAGAGTCAGTGATCCAAATAAGATTAAACATCAATGTTCTACAGGAAGAAAAGAGAAAAGAAGAAAAGATAGAAAGTGTTTTATACACTTAAACTTATTTAATCCTCATAATAAGCCTGAAAACTAAGCATCAGCATTTCTGTTTTATAGATGGAGAAATGGGGGCTCTGAGCAGTCAATTAAATATTTGCTTAGATGCCTGACATTCACTTACAACTTCAACTCATAGACTGTTAGAGTCGGGAGGCACCAAAGGGATTATCTGTCCATTTTCATCTCCTTCCCTTTTATAGAGGAGGAAACTGAGGCCCATAGAAGTGAAGTGAACTGGGCCTAAAGTCATGTGGTCAGTTTGCAGCAGAAACAGATTAGAAACTCAGTCTTCTGGCCGGGTGTGGTGGCTCACACCTGTAATCCCAGCACTTTGGGAGGATGAGGTAGGCGGATCACCTGAGGTCAGGAGTTTGAGACCAGCCTGACCAACATGGTGAAACCCGTCTCTACTAAAAATACAAAAAATTAGCTAGGTGTGGTGGCTGGCACCTGTAATCCCAGCTACTTGGGTGGCTGAGGTAGGAGAATCGCTTGAAACCAGGAGGCAGAGGTTGCAGTGAGCCGAGATCACGCCACTGCACTCCAGCCTGGGTGCGACAGAGCCAGACTCCATCTCAATAAAAACAAAAACAGAAACAAAAACAAAACTCAGTCTTCTGACTTTGACCAAAGCCTTTGCCAACCCACTGCTTTATTCTTGAAAAACAAGTGAGTACTGGTTTCATCAAATGTTAAATTGAATTAGTAAGAGATTCTCCTCCTTCCACCTGTCCTCAAGCAGGGTTGGGTCCTACAGTCCTGTTTCATGTCCCCACGAACCTCATGCCCCCTAGAATAACCTGTTAGCCTTGGGAATACATAAATGCCTGCACAAAAAGATCCCATGTGCTAAGAGGCTAAGAATCTCCAATGAGTGGGGAGAAAGGCATTAGCTCAAGAAATCAACCCTTGGTTTGGGAAATGTCTTCATAGCCTCTTGGGGAGCAAAGGAAAGAGCTTGAAGGACTTTAGCTGTGACACTCCTCTCAGCATGGTGGCCAGGCCCTTCATCCTTCGGCACCTGCCTACCTCTCATGCCCCTTCGTGTCTTTGCTTGGGTTCTCCTGGACCTGTGTGCAATCCCCTGGGCTGTGCCTCCTCCAGCCTCCTGGGCTTCGCATATGCTGCTGTCTCACTTCCCTTCAACTGGAAAACCCAGATTCATCTTTTGCAGTCTTCTGTTTACTTGTCAGTATTCCTTGCTCAGATTAGAAATTCCTTGCCTCACTGCAAGTGCCCAGCAAGGTAGCAGTCAATCACACAAGGGCATGGTGGGTGCACCTGGGCCCTTCCTGCATTTGCCCCTTCTTTCTTCCCCTGCTCCCTTCCCTATTATGCCAGAGAGCTTGTTCTGTGCAGTGGAGGGTCTGCCCTGGCTGTGTGTGGGTCAGGGCTGGCTGCATTCTCTCCCCCTGCTTTAGCAATTCCTTGCCCTCTCTGAGCCCTCTTTTCTTTGTCACATGGCAGCTGATTCATTGGGATCTCATGGAGGCCCTCAGCCCCGTGCAGAGTTTGGTTCTCAAAATTGAATAAAAATCTCTGAGCTTGTGGAGGAAGAGGTTTCCTTTGGGCCTGTGGGCTCAGGTGGGCTGTGCTGAGCTTTACCTGAGGGAACACATTACCCACCAGGATCACACCTGTGGGCAGGGCCTGCCTGTGACGTCCTCCTTCCCAGCTCACCAAGAGCCGTTCTCCAGAGACCCTGTGTGGACTCTGGTCTCCCCCTCATCAGTGCTTGTGGCTCCGCAAGCTTCTCACTAGCAGCGTTCATGGTGAAAACTCTCACAAAAATAGCTTCAAGCTGGAACGAGGAAAATAAAATAACTCCGGCCTGTCCCTGCCAAAAACAACAAAAAAACAGTGTGCGAGCAACTAGCCCAGTCCTCTGGCAATGGATGCTCACAGCGAGGCTCAATCATTTCACTGTCTTCAGCTGCTGTACATCCCCCAGATCCTGTGTCTGGGGTCATGTGACATTAATTAATTAATTAATTGATTAATTGATTGATCCAATCCTCTGAAGTCACTGAGAATTCAACCTTGTGGTTTGGACTTGTGATTGCTCCAAACTCCTAGCCTTGGTGTCATCTTTTGGGTCACTCCTGAAAATGGGACAACTCCCTCAGTCTCCCTTGTCCACCAGACTTCCCCAGGTCCACACTAAGGAAATGATTGCATAAATAGCTACTTGTCTGATGGGAGGATCATAAAAACACACCCTCACCCACTGGAATTTAGACTGTGTCTTTTGTTAACAGCCAATTAATAATAATCAGTAGCTGCCTATTGATTTGCTCTTGAATTTCCTCTTTTTTTTTTTTTTTCTTTAAACAGGTAAAGAATGTAGACCTGGTTTAAGCTGGACAAAGCCAGAATCCTCAAATTCATATGGGTGCAGACATATGTGAGCCCTGAAGCAATCCAAATGCATCTAAATATTCTTTGCTCTATCACAAATGGATCTAATATTTTTTTTCTGAAAAGGAAGCCAGAAATCCAATGAAGCAGTTCAAATTGTAATTTAAGCTATAGATTTTTTAAAAATTTATGAAGCTGCTAAACTGGAATGAGGCAGAAGCGTCAGAGAGACTCCCAACTAATTGAACAGTCATTTCATTTGGTTCCTGTCCCGGGTAGGAGCGGTCCAAGGCCAACCTCTGGATCCCTGTTCTTCTGTATCTGACAGTGTAGATACCAGCAGGGCATCTTCCAGACTGATGTAGTCATGGGTGAGTTTGTCTCAGTGGAGGGACTTTCACACTCTGGCCAAGCCTGGAAAATTGATCACTGTCAGTCCTTCTTGTTTAAAGTTAGTCACCTTGGTGGGTCTACAAATGGAATTGTGAACCTGGGAATTTAGGGGTATAGCTTCGGCACTGCCATTAACTCACTGTGTGACCCTAGGCCAGGCCCTCCTCTCCCCTTGAGAGTCTGCTCAATTGGAAAATGAGGACATTAAGCTACCTGATCCAGCAGGCCTGTGGGCCTGTGTTAATGGCCCCCAAAGATGTCCCCATTCTTTTTTTTTTTTTTTTTTTTTTTTTTTTGGAATTTTTATTTTTTTTTATTTTTTAATTTTTTTATTTTTTTTTTCTTTTATTATTATTATTATTATTATTATACTTTAGGTTTTATGGTACATGTGCGCAATGTGCAGGTAAGTTACATATGTATACATGTGCCATGCTGGTGCGCTGCACCCACCAACTCGTCATCTAGCATTAGGTATATCTCCCAATGCTATCCCTCCCCCCTCCCCCCACCCCACAACAGTCCCCAGAGTGTGATGTTCCCCTTCCTGTGTCCATGTGTTCTCATTGTTCAATTCCCACCTATGAGTGAGAATATGCGGTGTTTGGTTTTTTGTTCTTGCGATAGTTTACTGAGAATGATGATTTCCAATTTCATCCATGTCCCTACAAAGGACGTGAACTCATCATTTTTTATGGCTGCATAGTATTCCATGGTGTAGATGTGCCACATTTTCTTAATCCAGTCTATCATTGTTGGACATTTGGGTTGGTTCCAAGTCTTTGCTATTGTGAATAATGCCGCAATAAACATACGTGTGCATGTGTCTTTATAGCAGCATGATTTATAGTCCTTTGGGTATATACCCAGTAATGGGATGGCTGGGTCGAATGGAATTTCTAGTTCTAGATCCCTGAGGAATCGCCACACTGACTTCCACAAGGGTTGAACTAGTTTACAGTCCCACCAACAGTGTAAAAGTGTTCCTATTTCTCCACATCCTCTCCAGCACCTGTTGTTTCCTGACTTTTTAATGATTGCCATTCTAACTGGTGTGAGATGGTATCTCATTGTGGTTTTGATTTGCATTTCTCTGATGGCCAGTGATGGTGAGCATTTTTTCATGTGTTTTTTGGCTGCATAAATGTCTTCTTTTGAGAAGTGTCTGTTCATGTCCTTCGCCCACTTTTTGATGGGGTTGTTTGTTTTTTTCTTGTAAATTTGTTGGAGTTCATTGTAGATTCTGGATATTAGCCCTTTGTCAGATGAGTAGGTTGCGAAAATTTTCTCCCATTTTGTAGGTTGCCTGTTCACTCTGATGGTGGTTTCTTTTGCTGTGCAGAAGCTCTTGAGTTTAATTAGATCCCATTTGTCAATTTTGGCTTTTGTTGCCATTGCTTTTGGTGTTTTAGACATGAAGTCCTTGCCCATGCCTATGTCCTGAATGGTAATGCCTAGGTTTTCTTCTAGGGTTTTTATGGTTTTAGGTCTAACATTTAAGTCTTTAATCCATCTTGAATTGATTTTTGTATAAGGTGTAAGGAAGGGATCCAGTTTCAGCTTTCTACATATGGCTAGCCGGTTTTCCCAGCACCATTTATTAAATAGGGAATCCTTTCCCCATTTCTTGTTTTTGTCAGGTTTGTCAAAGATCAGATACTTGTAGATATGTGGCATTATTTCTGACGGCTCTGTTCTGTTCCATTGATCTATATCTCTGTTTTGGTACCAGTACCATGCTGTTTTGGTTACTGTAGCCTTGTAGTATAGTTTGAAGTCAGGTAGTGTGATGCCTCCAGCTTTGTTCTTTTGGCTTAGGATTGACTTGGCGATGCGGGCTCTTTTTTGGTTCCATATGAACTTTAAAGTAGTTTTTTCCAATTCTGAGAAGAAAGTCATTGGTAGCTTGATGGGGATGGCATTGAATCTGTAAATTACCTTGGGAAGGATGGCCATTTTCATGATATTGATTCTTCCTACCCATGAGCATGGAATGTTCTTCCATTTGTTTGTATCCTCTTTTATTTCCTTGAGCAGTGGTTTGTAGTTCTCCTTGAAGAGGTCTTTCACATCCCTTGTAAGTTGGATTCCTAGGTATTTTATTCTCTTTGAAGCAATTGTGAATGGGAGATCACTCATGATTTGGCTCTCTGTTTGTCTGTTATTGATGTATAAGAATGCTTGTGATTTTTGCACGTTGATTTTGTATCCTGAGACTTTGCTGAAGTTGCTTATCAGCTTAAGGAGATTTTGGGCTGAGACAATGGGGTTTTCTAGATATACTATCATGTCATCTGCAAACAGGGACAATTTGATTTCCTCTTTTCCTAATTGAATACCTTTGATTTCCTTCTCCTGCCTAATTGCCCTGGCCAGAACTTCCAACACTATGTTGAATAGAAGTGGTGAGAGAGGGCATCCCTGTCTTGTGCCAGTTTTCAAAGGGAATGCTTCCAGTTTTTGCCCATTCAGTATGATATTGGCTGTGGGTTTGTCATAAATAGCTCTTATTATTTTGAGATACGTCCCATCAATTCCTAATTTATTGAGAGTTTTTAGCATGAAGGGTTGTTGAATTTTGTCAAAGGCCTTTTCTGCATCTATTGAGATAATCATGTGGTTTTTGTCTTTCTTTCTGTTTATATGCTGGATTACATTTATTGATTTGCGTATATTGAACCAGCCTTGCATCCCAGGGATGAAGCCCACTTGATCATGGTGGATAAGCTTTTTGATGTGCTGCTGGATTCTGTTTGCCAGTATTTTATTGAGGATTTTTGCATCAATATTCATCAAGGATATTGGTCTAAAATTCTCTTTTTTTGTTGTGTCTCTGCCAGGCTTTGGTATCAGGATGATGCTGGCCTCATAAAATGAGTTAGGGAGGATTCCCTCTTTTTCTATTGATTGGAATAGTTTCAGAAGGAATGGCACCAGCTCCTCCTTGTACCTCTGGTAGAATTCGGCTGTGAATCCATCTGGACCTGGACTTTTTTTGGTTGGTAAGCTATTGATTATTGCCACAATTTCAGCTCCTGTTATTGGTCTATTCAGAGATTCAACTTCTTCCTGGTTTAGTCTTGGGAGGGTGTATGTGTCGAGGAATTTATCCATTTCTTCTAGATTTTCTAGTTTATTTGCATAGAGGTGTTTGTAATATTCTCTGACGGTAGTTTGTATTTCTGTGGGATCGGTGGTGATATCCCCTTTATCATTTTTTATTGCATCTATTTGATTCTTCTCTCTTTTTTTCTTTATTAATCTTGCTAGCGGTCTATCAATTTTGTTGATCCTTTCAAAAAACCAGCTCCTGGATTCATTTATTTTTTGAAGGGTTTTTTGTGTCTCTATTTCCTTCAGTTCTGCTCTGATTTTAGTTATTTCTTGCCTTCTGCTAGCTTTTGAATGTGTTTGCTCTTGCTTTTCTAGTTCTTTTAATTGTGATGTTAGGGTGTCAATTTTGGATCTTTCCTGCTTTCTCTTGTGGGCATTTAGTGCTATAAATTTCCCTCTACACACTGCTTTGAATGCATCCCAGAGATTCTGGTATGTTGTGTCTTGGTTCTCATTGGTTTCAAAGAACATCTTTATTTCTGCCTTCATTTCGTTATGTACCCAGTAGTCATTCAGGAGCAGGTTGTTCAGTTTCCACGTAGTTGAGCGGTTTTGAGTGAGATTCTTAATCCTGAGTTCTAGCTTGATTGCACTGTGATCTGAGAGACAGTTTGTTACAATTTCTGTTCTTTTACATTTATTGAGGAGAGCTTTACTTCCAAGTATATGGTCCATTTTGGAATAGGTGTGGTGTGGTGCTGAAAAAAATGTATAGTCTGTTGATTTGGGGTGGAGAGTTCTGTAGATGTCTATTAGGTCCGCTTGGTGCAGAGCTGAGTTCAATTCCTGGGTATCCTTGTTGACTTTCTGTCTCGTTGATCTGTCTAATGTTGATAGTGGGGTGTTAAAGTCTCCCATTATTAATGTGTGGGAGTCTAAGTCTCTTTGTAGGTCACTCAGGACTTGCTTTATGAATCTGGGTGCTCCTGTATTGGGTGCATATATATTTAGGATAGTTAGCTCTTCTTGTTGAATTAATCCCTTTACCATTATGTAATGGCCTTCTTTGTCTCTTTTGATCTTTGTTGGTTTAAAGTCTGTTTTATCAGAGACTAGGATTGCAACCCCTGCCTTTTTTTGTTTTCCATTTGCTTGGTAGATCTTCCTCCATCCTTTTATTTTGAGCCTCTGTGTGTCTCTGCACGTGAGATGGGTTTCCTGAATACAGCACACTGATGGGTCTTGAGTCTTTATCCAGTTTGCCAGTCTGTGTCTTTTAATTGGAGCATTTAGTCCATTTACATTTAAAGTTAATATTGTTATGTGTGAATTTGATCCTGTCATTATGATGTTAGCTGGATATTTTGCTCGTTAGTTGATGCAGTCTCTTCCTAGTCTCGATGTTCTTTACATTTCGGTATGATTTTGCAGTGGCTGGTACCGGTTGTGCCTTTCCATGTTTAGCGCTTCCTTCAGGAGCTCTTTTAGGGCAGGCCTGGTGGTGACAAAATCTCTCAGCATTTGCTTGTCTGTAAAGTATTTTATTTCTCCTTCACTTATGAAGCTTAGTTTGGCAGGATATGAAATTCTGGGTTGAAAATTCTTTTCTTCAAGAATGTTGAATATTGGCCCCCACTCTCTTCTGGCTTGTAGGGTTTCTGCTGAGAGATCCGCTGTTAGTCTGATGGGCTTCCCTTTGATGGTAACCCGACCTTTCTCTCTGGCTGCCCTTAACATTTTTTCCTTCATTTCAACTTTGGTGAATCTGACAATTATGTGTCTTGGAGTTGCTCTTCTCGAGGAGTATCTTTGTGGCGTTCTCTGTATTTCCTGAATCTGAATGTTGGCCTGCCTTGCTAGATTGGGGAAGTTCTCCTGGATAATATCCTGCAGAGTGTTTTCCAACTTGTTTCCATTCTCCCCGTCACTTTCAGGTACACCAATCAGACGTAGATTTGGTCTTTTCACATAGTCCCACATTTCTTGGAGGCTTTGCTCGTTTCTTTTTATTCTTTTTTCTCTAAACTTCCCTTCTCGCTTCATTTCATTCATTTCATCTTCCAGGGCTGATACCCTTTCTTCCATTTGATCGCATCGGCTCCTGAGGCTTCTGCATTCTTCACGTAGTTCTCGAGCCTTGGTTTTCAGCTCTATCAGCTCCTTTAAGCACTTCTCTGTATTGGTTATTCTAGTTATACATTCTTCTAAATTTTTTTCAAAGTTTTCAACTTCTTTGCCTTTGGTTTGAATATCCTCCCGTAGCTCGGAGTAATTTGATCGTCTGAAGCCTTCTTCTCTCAGCTCGTCAAAGTCATTCTCTGTCCAGCTTTGTTCCGTTGCCGGTGAGGAACTGCGTTCCTTTGGAGGAGGAGAGGTACTCTGGTTTTTAGAGTTTCCAGTTTTTCTGCTCTGTTTTTTCCCCATCTTTGTGGTTTTATCTACTTTTGGTCTTTGATGATGGTGATGTACAGATGGGTTTTTGGTGTGGGTGTCCTTTCTGTTAGTTTTCCTTCTAACAGACAGAACCCTCAGCTGCAGGTCTGTTGGAGTACCTGGCTGGCCGTGTGAGGTGTCAGTCTGCCCCTGCTGGGGGGTGCCTCCCAGTTAGGCTGCTCGGGGGTCAGGGGTCAGGGACCCACTTGAGGAGGCAGTCAGCCCGTTCTCAGATCTCCAGCTGCGTGCTGGGAGAACCACTGCTCTCCTCACAGCTGTCAGACAGGGACATTTAAGTCTGCAGAGGTTACTGCTGTCTTTTTGTTTGTCTGTGTCCTGCCTACAGAGGCAGAGGTGGAGCCTACAGAGGCAGGCAGGCCTCCTTGAGCTGTGGTGGGCTCCACCCAGTTCAAGCTTCCAGGCTGCTTTGTTGACCTAAGCGAGCCTGGGCAATGGCGGGCGCCCCTCCCCCAGCCTCGCTGCCGACTTGCTGTTTGATCTCAGACTGCTGTGCTAGCAATCAGCGAGACTCCGTGGGCGTAGGACCCTCTGAGCCAGGTGCGGGCTATACTCTCCTGGGGCACCGTTTCCTAAGCCCTTCGGAAAAGCACAGTATTCGGGTGGGAGTGGCCCGATTTTCCAGGTGCCGTCTGTCACCCCTGGAAGGGGAACTCCCTGACCCCTTGCGCTTCCCGAGTGAGGCAATGCCTCGCCCCTGCTTCGGCTGGCGCACGGTGCGCTCACCGACTGACCTGCGCCCACTGTCTGGCACTCCCTAGTGAGATGAACACGGTACCTCAGATGGAAATGCAGAAATCACCCGTCTTCTGCGTCGCTTGCGCTGGGAGCTGTAGACCGGAGCTGTTCCTATTCGGCCATCTTGGCTCCTCCCCCGATGTCCCCATTCTTATCCCTGGAACCGGTGAATATGTGACCTTATATCGTAAAAGAGCCTTTGAAGAGGTGATTAATTTAATAATCCTGAGATAGGAAGGTTATCCTGGATTATGCAGTAGGCCCAGTGTCATCAAAAGGGTTCTTTAAAGGCTGGGCATGGGGGCTCACACCTGTAATCCCAGCACTTTGGGAGGCGGAGGTGGGCAGATCACTTGAAGTCAGGAGTTTGAGACCAGCCTGGCCAACATGGTGAAATCCCATGTTTGCTAAAAATACAAAAGCTAGCAGGGCATGGTGGTGGATGACTGTAATCCCAGCTACTCGGGAGGCTGAGGCAGGAGAATCGCTTGAACATGGGAGGTAGAGGTTGCAGTGAGCTGAGATCATGCCACTGCACTCCAGCCTGGGTGACAGAGCAAAACTCTGTCTAAAAAAAAAAATATATTCTCAAAAATGGAAGAGGGAAGCAGGAGAGAATTCACAGTTAGAGGGAGATGTGCCTGTGTGGATTTGTGACAGGAGAAGGACTTAACCCATCATGGCTGGTTTTGAAGATGGAGGAAGTGGTTGCAAGCCAAGGAACGTGGGCAGCCTCCAGAAGCTGGAAAAAGCAAGGAAACACAGTCTCCTGTAGAGCTTCCAGAAAGAAACGCAACCTTGCTGACACTGGGTTTTAGCCCAACGAGACCTGTGTCAGACTTTTGACCTATAGAACTGTAAGATAATACATTTGTGTTGTTTTAAGACACGAGGGTAGTAATTATTTGCAATGGCAGTGATAGAAAACCATACAAGACCCTTTCTGGCAACTTTACACTCTTTAAGAATAAGACCTAGCTTGGCTAACAGCTGGCAGCCCCATCTGGGAGAATGCTTGGGAGGAGGCATCACAGGGGCGCTCTGTGCCAGCTGCCTTCTGCAGTCCCCAGGACTGCCAGCTCCTGGCCATGCTTGGGCGTGAGCATCCCACTGGGCAGGGGAGGCAGTGCTGTTATGGCACTTTGAGTCTCAGGAGATCATCTGGTCCTGCATCTTCCCTCCATACAGGGAAGGTATTATCTTCATCCAAAAATTGAGGGAGCTGTGCCTAGAGAGGTGCATGGTCTCACCCACTGTCACACAGCTACTGAGAGAAGAAGACTGTGGGGCCAGGGCTCATAACTCCTGGTGGGAGACTCTTCCATTTGTCACACTGGACAAGTAACTTTTCCTTGTGTTATCGGGTCATGAAGGAGAGACAGACAGATAGGGAGTTTGGATGGCAGAACAGGACCGGAACCCTGAACCCCTGGTGTAGCCAGTGCTTTCTGAGCACCTGTGCATGAGGGGAAAGGTACAGCCACGTTAGGCCTTTCTTCACTGCTTGAGGAGAGACTTTGAGGTGGGAGTGGTGGGGGCCGGGAGGGAAAGTGAAAGATTAGGCTAAAGGAACTGCTGCTATGGAACCAGCATGGTGCTAAGGATGAGGATTCTGCCTGAACAGGAAGTTCTCTCTCACACCTGGAGGCTGAAAAGGGCATGCCTTGTGCCCATAACACCAAAATGCACCTCCTAACCTCTCTTTCCACCTCTAAGAACTCATGGGGAGCAAGGCAGAGTGCCAGTGTGACCTCTGGGGGGACAAGGCAGGTCGGTTTGCTGGGGGTGGGGAAGCCAGGAAGGCTTGTGTGTGGGAGGGAGGCCATGCTGGGGCCTGTGTCCAGCCCAAATTCACCGACGGGGTCAGGAGGGGTCAGGGGAGCAGACAGATCACGGGGGACACAAAGGCCTTCTTGATGGTTTCCATTTCTGGGCAGCATTCTCCAGGCCACGTGCCTATGGTCCAGGGCAGCCTCCTTCAGAACGCAGGCTGTGACCCATCAGTGGGACTTGAAGACATTGACGAAGTTGTGAGCAGTCATTAAAAAAATTTAGAATAAACATATAGAGTATGCACATTTTGTAAAGGTAAGTGTTGTTGCGTAAAACTTTACAGATATACAGTCTGCAGTTTTGACCTGGCAGTTCCGACCCTTTCCTAGGCCCCGGAGGGAGAGAGACTTGGATGTGGAGAAAAGGTGGAAATAACTCAGCCATTTCCACAAGACCAGCTTTTAATATGACTGTGATTTGAAGCACGAATGAATAAACGCCAAAGAAAATGGAAAAACCAAACCAACCTCAGAACATCAAAACTAAAAAAAAAAGGCATAAAATGAAGCAAAACAAAACAAATCTTCATCGGACAAACATAAAAGACCCCTATCCCGGATAAAAAGAATCAGACTGTACAAGCTGTGTCAGAGGGAGGGAAGAACGACATGGGCACCATGGGTGAACACAGGAGGCCCCTGCCCGCTGGCTGCTGTGCTGCCGTCAGAGGCGCTGGGGCGGGAGGGAGGTTGGCGCAGGTCACCTTTGGCGCCGAAGCCCCATGGGCCAGCTTGGGGAAAAGGGGGTTTGTGGGCAGGTTAAGAACCTTCACAAACGACACGAGAACTGAATGTAGCAGAGAGTCCCACGGGTTCCCTCTTGATCGTGCAGTTCTGATTCCGGGGTGGCCGTTCTGATTCCGGGGTGGCCTCATGGTGACTTTGGACCTAGAATCTGGTCCCACTGCACGGGCAGCAGTGTGGACACTGGAAACCACGTGGAGGAGTGTCATGTACAAGACAGACGTGGAGGTGGCGCCATAAGAAGTCTGAGCATGCAGGTGCTTTATACATCTGGCAGTGAGATGTGATGGCAGGTTCATTCTTGGACAGTTCCAGAGTGTGACTCATCTCTCCTAAGAGGGACGCACGGCGGGGCCCAAGGACGCGTTGTGTTGGACGTGGCCGGAGCGAGGTCTAGGCAGCTAGTCTGCAATGTGTGCATAGGGGGCTCTTGCTTCTTTCCAGCATCGGGGCCATCCCACCTGAGCTTGCTGTTCCTTGTCCTGGGTCTTGGGCCTCAAGGTCTGTTTGGAGGGGGTGCTGGGTGGCTCGAGGGGTGTCAGCAGGCAATCTCCTCCAAGGTCCCCAGGGTTGTCTGCAGGGGCACGTTCACAGTGTGGCTGATGGTTTCAGAGTGGTTTGGCATTGTGTCACAAGTACTCTGGAAGGGAAGGGTTGGTGGGACTTTATTATTCGCTCAGCAAAAATTCTTCGTGATGCCACCAGCGGCCCTGCCTAGGCCCTGGGGAAGGTGCTCCCCACTTGTGGGCTGCTTCTGCTCCAGACATCTGATAGGCTAGTTTACCATCTTGAGGGCATAAGGCTGAATGGAATCCTTACCACTGCACACCTGGGTGCCCCCTATGGCGGTGAGAAGGCTCCCTGGTTTGATCGGCAGCTGGTTTGATCCCTCCTAGAGGTGCCCCTCATGTAACTGGACCTATATCTGAGTGGGTCTCTAGCTTTGGGGCAGGATGGTCCTAAGTCCTGACCTCTTCCTTGGGGGCCTCCCTCGGGGCTATGGTGCAGGAAGTGCAGCCCATGGCTAGGCCCGGGGCAGGGAGGACCCATGGCTGAGGCCAAGCAGGAAGGGTAGAAGGCCTTAGAGCTCAGAACCAGAGCTGGTCAGAGCTGCCCCAAGGACTTTTAGGGTTAAGCTGGACCCAGGAGAAACAGGATGGAGAAGAGGCTGTGATGCTGAGTCCTTCTAAAGCAAGGAGGGCTCTGGGGGTGCAAAGGGAACCACTTTCTGAGCACTTACTATTAACTAGGTGCTGTGCTGACTGCTTTGCCGGCAGGATCTCACTTAACTCGGATGACAGCCCCCTGCAGTCTGATCTGATGCAGATGCTTAGAGAAGTTTAATATGTAACTTGCCCCCAGGCACACAGCCGGGAAGCCGGAGCCTTGGGATCCAGCCAGGCCAGATGAGGCCAGACCGTGGGCCCCTTCCACACTGCCTTCCCCTTCCCCTCTTCCGTTCCACAGAGGCTGCACGGGACCAGAGACTCAAAGCATGACTTGTAGACAGTGTGTGGAACAGAAATGGAATCCATTTAGGGGGAAGGGGCTGGGATCCATTTTGGATTTGTTGATATTAAGTGGGCGGTGGTCACTCAATGGGTACCATTTTCCAGGGTTGGAGGTGCTGATTTGGGGCCCAAGGCTGGATGGGGAAAGCTGGCGACACCTGCACCCATCAGTGAAGGCCTGAGCCCAGGAGTAGACTGAGTTTGGGAAGCAGAATGACCAACAGCCACAGAGGGGCTGCCCTCGGGCTATAGGAAAGAGAGGCAGAGTAGGGCAGTGGTTAGAAGTGCTTGGAGGGCAACTGTGACACTCAGCAGCTGTGGGACTTTGGTCTCTGGGCCTCAACTGCCTCAAATACAAAGTGCCTGATAGTGCCTGACACGTACCAGGCATACAATAGTCAGTAGCTATAACGGGCACTATTGCTACTACCAACTTCATGGGGCTCCATACTCTATCCCTTTCGAATGGGATGGAGGACCAGTGACTCTTTGCTCGTACTTTGCCACCACTGGGGAATAAGGGGGTAGATGTACAGAGCCTGTCCAGTTCTCCCCCTGCTGTGAGATGAGGGGAGCAGCTGTCTGCCCAGGAGAAGCTGGATTGGGCCAGGCAGGTCCTACGCTTGGAAGCACCTCCTGGTGTCTGCTGCATCCATACTGGCTTCTGGGATGAGTCTCAGAGAGAGGCTCGAGGCTCAGCTGGAGTGTCCTTGGATTTGGGAACTGACAGCATGTCCCAAGCCATGGAAAGGTGTGCAGTGAGTCACATCTTTCCTGCCCGGCCCCAGTGTCTGGTTTCGTACTGCCGGTACAAGCCAGAGCAGCAAAACAACTTCCAATCAGTGAGCTGCTCTTACCACATTCTCATCATGGCTCCCTTCGTCCTCCTCTTTGCCAAGCAGGTCTAATAGCTTCTCTTTGATCAGCTGCAAGAAAAGCAGGAAGGGGTTGGTCAGGCCGGGAGGAGGGGGCAGAGGTAGAAGGATCCTCCCTCCATTGGCCCCACTGGGGCTGGCAGCTGCTCGGGGTGTGGCTGGACATACTGTAGCACAAGCCCAGCCTGGCAGCCAGCTCCAGGTGCCTGTCTGTCTCAACCCAGCCTTTTGGCTGAAATGGGATTTTGTTGCAGGAGATGGAGCTTGGAATAGGTAATGGAAGGCCCTGCTTCACAGTGTGGACTGCTGTCTTTGTGGCTGGCGAGTGTTAATAAGTGGTGTGTGCTGGTACGCTGGCTCCCTGTCTGTCCTCAGGAGCAGCCTGGGACCCCCTTTCTGTGGCTGGGGCTGGGGGACAAGATTATTATTCACTTTCTAGGCCTGACACTGTGCACAATTCAGAAGACCAGGACATGCCTGAGTTCATAACATTTTACTCCTAGCAGTAAAGGGTAGTTCTTAAATCTGTTACCTGGTGTGATTCAATTGGCATAACTGTGTACAGTTTTCCACAAAAGTCAATAAACAAAGCAGAATAAAATCTGGCCATGGGAACTGATGCGGTTTTGGGGTCACTGTGCTGAGAGGTATGAGATTCTCCAGAGAAGCCTGGTCACTGGGGCACGACAGGTCCCTACTGTGGTTCCGAGCAGCCTTTGGTCATGAACAGCCCCCTCCAAGAGGCAGAACATGGTTCTGCAGGCTCCTGTCTACTGCTCCTGTTTGGGGAACTTCATAGGTCCAGGCATTCTTTGGAAGTTCTGGAGCCGTTGCCATTTTCAGGGGCACACGTTGGAGGTGAAGTGCATTGCCCATCTCACAGCCAGGGGGATGGAGGCCTCCAAGGGAACACCGATCAAAACAGAGCCTGGGATAGTGGCATCCACAGGCTCGCTCTCAGAGAGAGATGCAGGTGAGAAGGCTGACCAGCTCCGGGAACCCTCAGTGTCAGAGAAGCTTTCAGAGGCCTCGTTCCAGCTGCCTCTTGAGGGAGACATCTCCCCAGACTGTCAGTAGCCGGGGCGGCTGGGTGCCCTGCTGTCTTCTCACTCAGGATTGGTGAGGACTGCTGGGAAGTGCCTCTTCCCTAAGACTGGCTGGGCCACAGAGGACATGACTCAGGTGATGGGCCACCTAGAGGGCAGGTGTGTGTGGGTGGGGGGAGTATGCGTGCAGGTGTGGACATGCCCATGGATGAAGCCACCACCTCCAGCCCAGCTGCAGGAGGGGCTCAGAGCTGGCCTCAGCACAGTCTGGTCCCCTTTCCCTCATCCCTCCCCGTCCTTCTCTGCCAGTGTAGACGGCCCAGTGCTGTTCCAGCTCCCAGAGGATAGGCCTGTGCTTCTCTTACATCCACCGCCCCCCAAAAACCTCCCATCCCCTTGCCCCACGGAGCCTGGGCTTCAGTGATCGACTCTATTCGTGGACAGGAAGGGAAGCAGGCTCTGCATGGAGAGAGGCACTGCCTTCCCTCTACCATGATTCTGAACCTGGGGCACGATGAGGGCACCAGCATGCAGTCATTTCCCTGTGGGGAATCCCAAATCTTACCTCATAAATATAATCAAAGAGCTCTAGTATTGTAAGGATACTAGCACCAATGAACAATCCCATCTGACCACCAATATCACCTGGAGAGAGAGGGAAAAGACCAAAGCTTTGCTTTTATGCAGCTTCCAGGAAGGGTGAACAGACTGAGATGCAACCCAGACCTTCTGAATGGCGCCCCCTCCACGGGGAGCCTGGGCCTTGCTGTGGGAGGTCCAGGCCTTTGGCAGCTCCTTCCCTCACTGCAGAGCTCTGAGAGCTACTGTTTTTCAGCATTCAGTGGGGTCGGAGACTAAGCTGATGGCTTATTGGAAGGGCTTAGACTAGATCTCATGACCCACAGGGCTAATGGGGTTGATTGGTTACACTCAAAACCACACTGATTGGGTCCTGGCTTTGACTCTGGGCTGGGAGTAGGGAGAATAGAGAGCTAGGATGTGTGTGGACTGGTGACAGGTGCCCTGGGTGGGAGTCTTGGGAGGAGATGCTCCCCTAACCCAATCACGGCATGGGCTTCAGGGCCACCTTGGGGCACCTCCCACCCTTGGGATAAGGTCATAGGTGTCTCCTCTCTCCCCCATCCAAAAGTTAGTGTGCAATTTTGACTCTTTCTAGAGCTGAGGTTCTTACTCTGGGGTTTATAGGCCCCCATTGTTCAAAGTTTTTCTGGATTTGTCTTCAGATACCCCTGCATCCAACTCTCCTGGAAGAATTGTAATTAGTGTTGCTGCCTGGACACACCTAGGCCAATAGAATCAGAGCCTCTGCGGTTGGGGTCTGGATGTCGGGATTTTTAAGTTCCTGCTGGGGGTAAGGTGCATTCTCAGGCCCACCAGAGTTTGAGAACCACTCTTCTAGGAGGACTTCAGATGGCTGGAGACTCTCCTGAAATTGAATGCAAAATGTGTGTGTGCCTGGGCATTTGTAGCAGGAAAGTCCACAGCTATTATCAGTTTTTAACAGGGGTTCTGAGTCCTCAAAAGCTTAAGATGCTTTGCTGCAGAGGCAGTGTGGCAGGGCTGAGGGTTCTGAGGCTCTGAGTCCAGAGAGTGGCCACCAGCTGGTTGTGTGGATTTCATAAGCCCTGACCTTCTCAGGAGCTTTGTCTCCAAAGGATATTTGGTGGTGGCGGCAGGATGGAGGGGGTTGGATGAGATTAACTATGAAGTTCTTTGCAGCCCTAATCTCTAAGACTCTCAGTCTCTGGAAAGAGGGGTGGGAATTGGGGTTGGGGGGCACAGTTGGGGGTGGCTAGACAGTTCTCTTGGAGATGCCAGGTTGACCTCTTGGCCTGAGAACTCTCTGGTGGGCAGATCTGCCCTGCTCCTTCTCAGCTTATGGCTGGGTGGGGTCCAGCACCTATATGCCCAGGTGAACAACAAAGTTGGTGGGGAGAGGGCTCTTCCCAGTGGAACTTGGTGCTGGGCTCAAATTGGCTCTCCCTCATTCCTTTCCCATCACCGCTCCCTCTCATGTCTTTAATGGAGGCTTCTTGGGGACTGTGTTCTAATGGATATGTATGTCTGGGGAGGTGTGTGATGTATGTGTGCAGTGTGAGTCTGTAGTGGTATACTGCGGGGTATGTGCCAGGGTCTGGGGTCTGTGCATGTATTTGTATAAAAGCAGGCAGGGGGTCTGGCTGTCTATGGTTTTATGTAGGTGGCTTTCCCGGTCTAGTGTGTGTGACACACTCCCTGAGTGTGTCTAAGTGTGTGTGAGTGTGGATCTGTGGAGGTGAGCAGAGTGTGTCTGAGTGTGTAGAGCATGTGTAGTGTGGGTGTGCTTGTGTGTGTATATGGGGGTGTGTGGGGGCTGTGTGCACGGGTGTGTCTCTGCAGCTGTGTGATTGGCACGTGGGGCTGTAGAGGTGTGCATTTGTGTGTGTGGTCCTGGACCACTGTGGGTGCATGAACCTGTAGGTTTGGTGCATGTGTGTGCAGATTGGGGTGGGGTATGCTGTGGGTAGTGTGAGTGCTGTGTAGCGTGCACGTGCATGGACACCAGGAGGTGAGAAAGGGCCGCGCGGTGCTGAGAGAAGGGCCTGATGGGGCCTGATGGCTGAGGGTTTGCAAGCGGCACACGCTTTCATCACAGGAGGTCCAGATGGCAGCATGAGCTCCTCAGCCGGCTATTCTGGGAGGGAACACGATCGATGCTGAACAAGCTCGTCCTCATATCTGACGCAGACATGACAAATTCAGAGCTCAGGCCCTTCTTTACTCTTTATGTCTCTCTCTCTCTCTCTCTCTCTCTCTCTCTCTCTGTGTGTGTGTGTGAGAGAGAGGGGTCTGTGAGAGAGAGAGAGAGAAAGAAAGAGATGCACATAGAGAGAGCAGAGAGACAGAGAGACTGTGAGCCTATGCTGGGGGAGGACAGGGGGTAGGAAGAGGCCTGTCCTGGGTCCTCTTTATGGAAATAAAGGGCAAGTCCAACACAGGGGTGAGTGAGGGGTCTATGTCTCTGGTGGGGCGAAGGGCATGAGTCTCTTGGCTCAGTACCTTTGGCCACAATGACTTCTGAGGCTGACTGACAGCCACTTTAACCCAGCTGGGACCGAGCTATGGTGGGGAGTCCCCAGCCTCCTGGAGAAAGTGTAGAAATGCTTAGCCAGCCCCTGGACACACCAGCTGAGCCCTGGGTCCCTGGCATAGTGATTGTCCAGGTGCCAGAAACTACTATTTATGGACCTTTTCTGGGCTAGGGGCTTATCATGTTTAACCATCACAACAAGCTCATAAAGTGGGTTTTATTGAACCCATCTTGCAGATGAAGAACCTGAGGTTCAGCAAGGTAAAGCTACTTGTCTGTATTCTCATAGCTGGTGTGAGAAGCCAGGTAGGAGGCACCTGCCCCTTCCAAAATGCTAACGTCACCTGGTTCAGCTCAGGGAGACAACAGCTATTTATTTCTCTTTCTGGGGCATAGGCATCAGATCCTTTCTTGAGAGTGAGTGGGAGCTGAGAGAAGGGCTTTAGAGTCAAGTCCTTTAACTGTGCACTCTCAGGGGTCTTGTGAGTTTTGGGTTGGGCTGGGGTAGGATGGAAATTAGCTGCCTGTATCCACCATATGCCACTGGGGCTGGGGAGCTCATGTGAACTTGTGTGGGGTGGCAGCAGGTTTGTAGATACCTGGGGAGAGTGGCCCTTCATTTGTGTTTGACACAGGGGGCAACACCTGGCCTTCTGGATGCAGCAATGTTGCTTTTGGGGTGAAGCTCCATCAGGGCCCTCACCTCCCAGGTCCTGCCTGGGACCACCCACAGTTTAGCCTTCCGTCCTTCTCTCCTTCTGATACCTCTTCCCTCTCTCCATGGCCCCAGGATCCTGACTGCAAGCTGGGGCAGAAGACCATCAATTCCAACAGTGCAGGGCTAGAAAGGCCCAGAGAGACCTTTAGGCTGACCCTCCTCATTGCATAGATGGGGAAAATGAAGCCAAGATTGGGGAATAAATTGAGCCTGAAATTCCACCCCACTGGGGTTGTTTCCATTCTGGGAGAGGAGCAGTGCAAGGAAACAGGGAGTAATTATTAGTAAATCAAAAGGTTAGACTCCTCTGAGGCTATGTGTCTGTCTGCTTGCCTCCCATCCACCTGTGCATCCTCCCTCCCTCCCACCCTCTGTGAGATGTGGAAATTTGTGCGATAGACACCGACTTACCAAGTAAGGCAGCAACTTCATACGCCTTCTTCTGTTCAATTGTCTCATAATTGAGAGCTTCAAAAAATATATCCAGAACAAGGATGTTCTCTCTGCAGAGAGAATAGTCAGTACCATACATGGTTAGAGCTATCAGCATTCACAGGGAGCATCTAATACAGCTTTCCCATGGAAAGATGGAGAAACGGAGGCCCAGGAAGCGAGGCAGCTTGCCCCAAGTTAGAGCTGGTTAGTGGCAGAGCTGCGGCTTCAAGCCAAGAAGCCTGACTCCCAGCCCAGGTCTGGAGGCCTACATCAGCTGCCTCCTTTTGTTGCTTATTTCTGTCTCCCTGCTTTCTCTTTGCACCCTTTGCAGGAGTCCTGCCTGGCTTCCAGGCCTCTACGCCTCCAAAGGGCCTGCCTGGTCCTCAGCATGAAGGTGAGTTTCAGTAATCTTCTGACAAGGCTTGTCTTGGCTAGGGTGCCTGCTCCAGCTGACCTCATGGGCAGCCCCTGCCCACTCCTGAGGCCCCCTAAATTCCCACTGGTATTTATAACAAGCTCCTCCTGGTGGGAGGCCCTGCTCTGGCATTGCCAAGTCAATTGCTGAAGTCAGGGAAGGTTTGTAGGGAGCAAACTTACATCTGGATGGGGAGTGTTCTGGCAGAAGCACCGTGGCTTGCTTTGCTCCTTTGGGCAGGTGTGTGAGTGAGACACATCTTGGCAGTAAAAGTCATTACTGCCTGCAGACTGTCTGCCAAGCAGCAGGGCCTGGCATCCCCTACAATTCCCGTCTCCTCCAATGTGCTCACAATGCCTCCAGTGCCCCTTGTTCTCAACCCGCTGAGCAAAAGCTGGTCCAGGATGGGGTCTGGGGATGGTGTTGGCAAGAGGGAGGGGCTGGCGGAAGAGAGGAGCAGATTCTTCTTTCTGTGAGCAGGGCTCGCAGGGCAGCTGTTCAAAGTATCACCTTCTCTTGCTTGGCTTGCCACAGCTGCTTCCTAACAGTTCCCTTCTTCCCATCTGCCTTTCCCCGTCTTCTCTATCGCCGCCTGAAGGATCTTTCTAAAACTGCTAACTTGATTCAAATTAAATAAAATTACATTTCCACTCCCCAGTCACAGGCTGCATTTCAAATGCTCGTTGGCCACCTGTGGCTAGCAGCTACCCCGCTGGGCATCGCAGACACAGAACACTTCCATCATCGCACAGCATTTGTCCCATTGGGGAGCAGTGGGCGAAAATGCAAATTTGAGTCTGTCACTCACCTCTGAAAGCTCTTCAGTGGATCCCTATTCTGTTAGGATAAAGCCCACCCTCTGCACCCGCTCTGCTCAGCCTACAAGACCCTCTTGCTCTGACATATCCATGTTCCCCTTTGAAGTTTTCTCTTCTGCCCTGTGCTGATGGTCTCTGCTGGGCCTCTGCCTAGGACACCCACTTCTCCCATGCTTCCATTAATTTATTCTGTTAAAACACATTTTTTGAGTACCAACTCTGTGCCATATGCTCCACTAGTACTTGGCAGACAACAGAGAACAAAAAAGATAGTTTCCTGCCCTCAGGGGCTTTCAGTCTAGTGGGGCAGACAGGTAATAAACAAGGAAACACAGCATGAATATGTAATTACACACTGTGGTGTTATAAAGGAAAACACCACAGGACTTTGAGAGAAAAATAACAGGAGAGCACCTCATCTAGATGCCTGAGATAACCTCAATTTTATTTTTATTTTTATTTTTTATTTGTTTTAGAGACAGGGTCTAACCATATTGCCCAGGCTGAGCTTGAACTCCTGGCCTGAAGTAATCCTCCTGCCTTGGCCTCCCAAAGCATTGGGATTACAGGCATGAGCCACCATGTCTGGCTGGAGATGACATTTAAATGGAGACCTGCTTAAGGAGGAACCAGTTAGGTGGAGGGTGGGAGGAAAAGAATTCTAGGCAGAGGGAATAGAACGTGCAAGGTCTGCCTGGAAAACTATACATCCTTTAAAAAAATCTCTGGGCCAGGTGCGGTGGCTCACACCTGTAATCCCAGCACTTTAGGAGGCCGAGGTGGGTGGATCACGAGGTCAGGAGATTGAGACCATTCTGGCTAACACATGGTGAAACCCCGTCTCTACTAAAAATACAAAAAAACTAGCCGGGCGTGGTGGTGGGCGCCTGTAGTTCCAGCTGCTTGTGAAGCTGAGGCAGGAGAATGGCTTGAACCCGGGAGGTGGACCTTGCAGTGAGGCCGAGATTGTGCCACTGCACTCCAGCCTGGGCGTCAGAGCGAGACTCTGTCTCAAAAAAAAAAAAAAAAATCTCTTAAACTTTCCCTGATGTCACCCCATTGCAAGCTGCAGCTAACCCATCATTCTCTCCTTCCCTATGCATCTCCCTGTGATAGCCAAAGTCACCCTATATACCATTCAGTGTGTGCTTTTCTCTCCATAAGACTGCAAGCTCCTTAAGGACGGGCTGTGTCTTACTCATCTTTGTCTTTGTATTCTGAGCATGGAGCACAGAGCGTGACACACAGAGGGTGCTCAATTAATGTTTGCTAACTTGAACCAAATGCTTATCTTTGCTTTCCTCCTTGATTGCCTCCAATTTCCTCCTTATCCATTTCCCCCTTCCCCCTGCACACCATGCCCACTAAACTTACGAGATGTATTTTTCTGATTTGTTAAATTTCTTCTCAAGGTACTTGGCTGATGTCTTGCTGGGGATCTTCACCATGGAGAGCTCTTTGTTGTAGCGGGTTAGGTTGCAGGGTGTCCTGCAGAGACAGTAATTGCTGTCCTTTTCCGCCAACAGACCTGGAGGGGAGAGTGAGGTGGGGCTTAGTCAGGTGTGGGGACTGGGATTTCTAAGGGTCCAGAGTAGCTGGATTCTAGCAGCTGAGAAGTGAGCTGGGAAGGGGCGCTGGTCTGGGGAAAGTGAGGGGCAGGGATCGTGGACAGAGGGGAACTGGGCTTTTGCTGTAGGTTGATCTTGTTTTCCTTCTGCTTCTTTTTATTATTATTATTATTATTATACTTTAGGTTTTAGGGTACATGTGCGCAATGTGCAGGTTAGTTACACATGTATACATGTGCCATGCTGGTACACTGCACCCACTAACTCGTCATCTAGCATTAGGTATATCTCCCAATGCTATCCCTCCCCCCTCCCCCCACCCCACAACAGTCCCCGAAGTGTGATGATCCCCTTCCTGTGTCCATGTGTTCTCATTGTTCAATTCCCACCTATGAGTGAGAATATGCGGTGTTTGGTTTTTTGTTCTTGCGATAGTTTACTGAGAACGATGATTTCCAATTTCATCCATGTCCCTACAAAGGACATGAACTCATCATTTTTTATGGCGGCATAGTATTCCATGGTGTATATGTGCCACATTTTCTTAATCCAGTCTATCATTGTTGGACATTTGGGTTGGTTCCAAGTCTTTGCTATTGTGAATAATGCCGCAATAAACATACGTGTGCATGTGTCTTTATAGCAGCATGATTTATAGTCCTTTGGGTATATACCTAGTAATGGGATGGCTGGGTCAAATGGAATTTCTAGTTCTAGATCCCTGAGGAATAGTTCAACCCTTGTGGAAGTCAGTGTGGTGATTCCTTCTGCTTCTTTTAACTGTCAAGTCACTCTTTAGAAATTGTTGAAATGGGATCACTTTTGCAGAGGTCTCCAAGAGAGTCCTGGTGCCCTCAGCTTCTCATGGCTTTCTTCCCTGCTCCTATCCTCAGTATTCTCATCCACAGAGAATGATCCACCATCAAAGCAAATGGGGGAGACCATTTTATCTGAAACCCAAGGCTCTGTGCTCTTCCTGCTGGGGCTCCCTCATAGCCAGTGCCTACCTTCTCTGCCTGGTGGGTTAGGATGCAGGCAAAGATCCTTCATTCCTTTTCCTGGAGGCAACTCCCTGCATCTGGAACCCTTCCTGCCCTCTCCTCTCTTCTTCCAATTATACATAAAGTTTAAGGCATCATTTCCCTCTGACAAAGACTTTCTCCCTGATCAAACTTAGCCAGGCTCTTCAGAGCCCTGGTCTCGACTAGGCCTTGACCTTGGCCCCCATCCATGCTAGGCCGGCCTAGCCCAGTTTTAGCAAGAATCCTGCTAAAGTCAGTTTAGAGAGAATCCCCCACCCTTGACATCTGATCACCCTGGCCTGCCTTCAGCAGATTTCCTCCTAACTTTGATGTTTTCTCTGGGTAATTTTCCATCTACTGAGCCCTCGCTCTGCTTGATGGCTATGAATCTCCAGCTGTCTTGGCTGAATTCTCAGTTGAGTCCCATCTGTTTCCCCTATTGTGATACTCTTGACACCTGTTGCAATTGCCCTGAATAAAGACTTCCTTACCATTTTAACTAGCGTCAGAGTGATTTTTTCTTTAACACCTCCCTCCCTTTTTCCTTTAGCCACCTCAGTGTTTCCAGCTACCCTGGGTTTTGCTGAGTCTTTGCACACATCAAAAGTCACTCCCTCTCCTCTCAGCCTGCCCTCCCTCTCTAGTCCTCCTGGAGGTATCTGGACCTGAGGCCAGCACTGCCTCACTTAGCTCCAGCAAGTGCAGATGCTGAACGAACTTGAGTGCACATTGTTTAAAAAGTCTGCTTGTCTTGATTATAAGCCATTTCCTGGGTCCAGAGAGAGGCGAGCATGCAGAGTGGGCCTAGCTTTGGGGCTGCAGCTTGTTTGTGCACTCTCCCTCCCTCCTAGTTTTCCAGCTGGGGAACCAGCAGAGTTATTCTAACTGGCAGACCCCCAGCAGGCCCCTCGGGCAGGAGGAAGAAGTGTGCTTTGTGTTTTCCATTTGCACGCATGGAATGCAAACCTGACTTTACCTCTCCAGCCCTCCTCCACCTCCCCTAGGCTCAATGGAGCAGAAGAAAGATGGGAATTCAGAATCACCTTGGCCTCCCCATGTAGACACCATCAGAGTGTGTGAGGGGAGGTATTGCCAAGCTCCTCTGATGCCTACCTGGCTGCCCACTGTCTATCCTCTCTCCACCTCTGTCCTCTCCCCTGCATTACTCAGCACCCTCTGTTTCCTCTGAAACCCACTCCTTCTCCATCTCCACCTTCCATATCTCTTTCTCTCCCCAGTCCCATTTCCAGCCCTCATCCTCTTGCACCAGTTCCCTTCCCAACTTTCTCTTCTTCCTCCTCTCCATCTCCCTCTCCCATCCCTGCAGCAACTCCACCCGACCAGCCCCTTTCTTCTCATCCTCTCTCCATTCCTTCTTCCACTTAATCTTTCCCCACACCCAGATGATCTCCGTGATCTCAGTCTCAGGCCCCCGGCCCCCACGATTCCATCTGTCCCCTGAGTACTGACCTAGGGCAGGCTCTGCACACTCCTTGTGCTGCTCAGGGGTACAGAAAGGGGCATCCCCTGCAAAGAAGAAACACCAGACAGAGTTACTCAGGCAGGAACATTCATGTCAGCAACATCTCCTCTGCTTTGGGCTTAGGGAAGGGGGTGCCTCCTGGCAGTTGAAGGGGCAGCGGCCTGCCAGTGGGCAGTTCAAAGGGAGCCTTGGATCACAGTGCACCCCAGAGCTGGAAGGCTGGCTTCTGATCTGCTATGTAAGCTTGGGCAGGCTGTTCACCTCGCTGAGCAGGAGACAGTAGGATCTATATGGCTAACTTCTCCCATGTTTCTCTGTAGGTCCAGCCAGCTCCCATAGGTGACAGGTGAGCTCGCCTTGAGGATTGAGACTAGGGAGGTGGTGGTAAGCACCTTGTAAGCCTGGCTATACATCATCTTCTTTAACCCATACAGGCACCCTTTGAAGTCAGAAGTACTGTGTCTGTTTTACCCATGAGAATTTTGAGGCTTAAGCATCCTGCCTTCCCAGGACACCAAGGCTAGTAGTGATGGAAGTGGGCTTTGAATAGAGGTCAGTCTGATCCAGAGCCTAGAGCTCTTCTCAGCACAACCACACTGCTGTATGGGAACAAGGGTTGTTTTGTGTTTCTTCATTGCTTTGTTCATAATTCCACATTAGTAACTGAGATGTCAGTATTAGTGTTATGGGTGTGATTGACACCTCTACTACTTGCCTTTGGCTAAGGGTTGGTGGGGAAAACCTCACTGGCTGGTGGCCTAGTCTGAGCATCAGGTGAGTAATATTCCCCAGTGCTGGATTCTCCTTGCTGGGATCTCTTTGTGGAAACCCAGAATCTTTTCTTTTCTTTTACTAAGCACTAAAGTTAAAGTCCACCATAATGTTTTCTTCCTTATCATTTTCCCCAAATCCTTTTTCAGAGCTGAAGAGTCAATATGCTTTCTCCTTTCCAAAAACAGCAGATTAAATGCATGTTTCCCTGTTTGCTCTGTTTTCTAGGAAGCTCAGAGGCCATTTTATTATTATTTGTATTTAAAACATACAAATTTATTATTATGTTACAGTTTAGCAGGTCAGAAGTTAGATATAGGTCTCACTGGTCCCGAATCAAGGTGTTGGGTGAGAGGCCGATGTTCTTTTTGAAGGCTGTAGGGGAGAATTCATTTCCTCGCCTTTCCCAGCTTCCAGAGGCCACCCCCACATTCATTGGCAACCCACATGCATCGACTACCCACATTCTTCCATCTTCAAAGTGAACAAGTTTGCATCTCTCTGACCCTTCTTTCATAGTCACATCTCCCTCTGACTCTGGCTGGAAAAGGGGGATTGATTTTGAGGACTCTGATTAGATTTGGGCCCACCTAGATAATCTCCCCCACTTAAAGTTGGTAACCTTAATCATTTTGGCAAAGTCCCTTTTGACAGAGGCATTTTTAAAGATCAGTAATTTAAATCTTAGGTTACTAAGGAAATTGCTGATAACTAATGAAATAATTCAGAATGTAGCAATGAGGATGTCCATTTCAGCACAGATTATCACAGAATACAATTGGTAATGAACCAAATGTCCAGTATAAGGATTTAGTTAAGTAGAATTGAATAAAGTATGATATAACCATGAAATAACAGCTACTAAATATAATAACAACATTCCCGGCACATAGTAGGTCTTTAGTCAGCATGACTTTTGGTTCCCTCTTCCCATACGCTAAATAACAACCACTGACTTTTATAGTTTTCAAAACATTTTTATATCCTAGCCTAATTTTCATCTTATAACAGCTACTGATTGTGTTTTAAATATCATAAATGTGAGAACAGAGAGGTTTAGTAACCAGGTCATACAGTAAATGAGTGGAAGAGCCTGAATTAGAAACCAAGGCCCCACTCGTGTCCTTGCTGCAACACCGCACTCTTCCTCCCCAGATCAGCTTTCCACTCTGCACTTCAGCCTCTGATATGCCAACTGTGTGAGATGGCCACATGTATTGTTAGTCTGACAACAGAGGTGTCATTACGTGCACATTTATTTGCTGGCTAATAGACTTTTGCCTCATTTGAAGGAGTGCTAGACATTTGGACACAAAAAGTGAAACATCTGGATGAAAGAAACATCTGGATGCTCAAACATGTACTACACGGGCTGCAAGAATGGCAAGCATCCAGTTATCTGGACGCTAAACTCTCAGAGGTAAGAACAGCAGACAATTGGCAAACATTGAACACTGGGATGAACATTCCCCAAACACTGGATGCTTCTGGATACCAGGATGCTGCCTTGGTTGCTGGACCAGAAATTTCCACCTGCCCTCTAAATAGGCACAAAATAACAGAGTCTTCCCAGAACATCATCCTTTTGGATCCCAGCGAAGTGGGTGAAGTGTTTCCCATTAGGATGAGAAATGCAAGGCGGGTCCCAGGGAGATCCCAGGGGCCCTGTGGCCACCCTGCCCTGGCACTGACCTGGCATGTGAACCATGCGGCAGTTGCAATTTTCCACAATGTAGCGGGTCTCACAGTCGATCCTACAGGCGGTGATGCTGTAAACAGGAAAAAAGTCGAGGCCCATCTCTGAGGATCGGCACTCACCCCACGGTGGGGGCAGGTATGTGAGCTGCAAGACAGGAAGGAGGGGGCGGCAGTCAGCCTCAACAGACTCAGTAACTCATTCATTTACTTACTCAATCAACAAACAATTATTGAACATTTAAATACCATTAACTTTATAGACCTTCAACATCTGGCTCCAATACTAGTTTTCTTACCTTACCTTAATTTTTTCTTTTTTCTCAGAGACAAAGTTTCACTATATTGCCCAGGCTGGTTTTGAACTCCTGGCTCAAGCCATCCCTCCTGTCTCAGCCTCTCTAGTAGCTGGGACTACAGGTGCGCACCATCAAGCCCACCCTGACTTATCTTTTATAATCTTCCCATAAATGCAGTTCTCCTCAGAGTCTCTTACCCCTACCATGTCTTCCCACTCCCACATTTTGCCATCTTGAATCTCTTGGAAAGACCCAACTAAATTCCCCCCTCTTGGTTTGAGGCATTGGAATCCCAGACCTAGACCTGGAGGACAAAACCCAGAGGAAGATTCAGAATGAAATGGCTCTAGGCACTATCCTTGTTATTTATAGTCCTGGGCCCGGACTAGAGAGACTTTCCAAGTCATGCTGTAGATGGCACCTTTTCCCTTTGAAGAAAATTACACTCCTATTTTCAGAGGTCCAGTGATCATAAATGCTCTTGTAGCATCTATGGTACTTGCCTAGTGGGAAGGGTGAAGGATGAGGGAACTAATGGTTGTTGAGCATTTTCTAGGTGTTGAGTCCTTTATATCCATTTTTCAAGATTAAAGAATAAAAACACAATACAGTGTACAAATATTAAGTGCACTATTCAATATATTCTAACAAATGTGTTCACCCGTGTAACCAGCACACCAACCAAGATAGAGGACATTTTAAAACACCCTAGAAAGTTCATTTCTGTCCCTGTCCAATCAGTCCCCAACCTACCTGGGTAATCACAGTTATGAATTCTCTCACCATAGGTTGTCTTTGCCTGTTCTCAAACTTCACATAAATGAAAGCTTACACTATGTGCTCTTTTGCATCTAGCTTCTTTCACTCAACATAATGTCTTTGAGGTTCATCTACATGGTTGTTTGCACCAGGAGTTCTTTCCTTTTAATTATTGAATAGTTTTCCAGCATTATGTATGACTACACTAAAATTTGCTTATCCATTCACTTGATGATGGGCATTTGGATTGTTTCCAGTTTTTGGTAATCATGAAAAAACTCCTATGAATATTTACACATAAGTCATTTTGTGGACATACGTTTTAATTTCTCTTGAGTAAATGGCTAGCAGTGGAACAGCTGGTTTGTAAGGTAGGTATAGGCACAACTTTATAAGAAACTGCCCAACTGTTATCCAAAGTGGTTCTTCTATTTTATATTTCCACCAGTAGTGTCTGAGAATTCTCATTACTTTACATCCATGCCAAATCTTGACTTCGTCCACCTTTTTGATTTTAGCCATTTTTGTAGGTATATAGTTGCGTCTCATTTGTATTTGTGGTTCCCTGACGGATGATTTTGAGCACAATTTTGTGTGTTTATTGGTCATTCATATATAATCTTTTGTGAAATGTCTGTTTGAGATTTTTGTCCATTAAAAATTATTATTTTTTAACTTTTACTTTTGGGTTGTAAGAGTTGTTCGTATATTCTGGATTCAAGTCCTTTGTCAGATACATGTATTGTAAATATTTTATCTATACCGCCTATAGTCTGTGGCTTACCTTTTCATTTCCTTAATGGTATCTACTTTTAAAAATCAACTTCAGAAGATATAATTTATATACAATAAAATGCATCCATTTTAATGTTCAATTTAATAAATTTTTAGAAGTGTATACACCCTTGTAACAACTACCCTAATCAGATATAGAATATTTCCATGAACCCCCAGAATTTCCTATTTGCAGTCATTGCCTCCCTGCCAACCCTCAGGCAACCCCCAATATGCTTTCTGTTGTTATAAACTAGGTTTGCCTGTGTTAGTATTGTATATAAATAGAATCAGACAGTATGCATTCTTTTGTGTTTGGCTTCTTTCTCTCAGCATAATGTTTTTGAGATTCATTCATGCTTTTGCACGTATCAGTAGTTCATTCTTTTTTATTGCCAAGTTTTACTTCTTCCTTTCTAGTCTTTATTATTATTTTTATTTCTTTTTCTTACCTTGCTGTATTAACTAGAAACTCCAGTATCGTGTTGGAATAAAACTGGAGAGAGAGGATATCTTCCCTTGTTCCATCTTAGGAAGGAGGGTTCATTGTCACACCATAATATATTAGGAATATATTTTTCTTAGATGTGCTTGTCACATTGAGAAAGTTCTGTCTTATTTCTCATTTGCTGAGAGTTTTTATCATCAATGATATATATTTTGGCAAATATACTTTCTACTTCTATTGAGATGATCACATGATTTTTCTCCTTCATTCTATTAACACAGTGAATGGTATTGATTGATCTGAAGAAGCTGAACCCAACTTACATTCCTGGGATAAACTCCACTTAGTCATAATTTATTATCCTCCTTATATGTTGCTCTATTTAATTTGCTAATATCTTGTGGAGGTTTTTTGCATCTATGTTTATGAGGCATATTGTATTTAATTTACTTTTCTTATAACCTCCTTGTCAAGTTTTGGTATTGAGAGTGTGCTGACCTCATAAAATTAGTTATCAAGTGTTTCCTCTTTCTCAATTTTTTGAATTTGTATGGACTTGGTACCATTTCTAACTTAAATGTTTGATAGAATTTGCCAGTGAAGCCATCTGGACCTGGTGATTGTGTGTATGTGTGTGAAGACTTTAAATTATGAATTCAATTCCTTTAATAGATATAGAGACATTCAGATTTTCTATTTTTGTTCTTGTGCTAGTTTTGGTAAGTTGCGTTTTTTTCCCAAGGAATTTGTTCATTTCATCTAGATTTTTGAATTTGTGGGCATAAAGTTGTATATAATATTCTCATCATTTTTTAATGTCTGTAGGATCTACAGTTATGTCTTTTCATGCCTGATTATTGGTAATTTGCATTCTATTTTTCCTTATTGTTAATAATTTCTAATTTCATTATGCTTTGGTCAGAAAACATCCTCCCCATGGTTTCATTTCTTAAACATTTATTGAGATGTTTTTATGATACTGGACAAGAAAAATAAAACAATGTTCGATTTTGTTGAATGTTCCACGTGCACCTGAAAAGTATATGCATTCTGTAACTGTTGGCGTACTGTTTTACAAAAGGCAATTAGGTTTAGTTGTTTAATAGTGTTGCTCGGATCTTCTATATCTTTACTAACTTTTTCATCTGCTTATTCATCAGTTATGAGAGAGGAGTATCAAAATGTCTAACTATGACTATGTCTGTTTCTCCCTTTAGTTTTCTCAATTTTTGCTTTGGATATATCTGAAACTTATTAGGTATATACATATTTAGGATTGCTACATCTTCTGGATGACTTGATCCTGTCATCATTGTGAATAATCATCTCATACAAAGTCCCTGTTTTGAAGTTTACTTTGCACGATAACAGACATGGCAGCTTTATTCTCCTACTATTTATCTTTTTCCATCTATTATTTTGTTTTCATCCTTCTACTTTTAACTGTCAGAATCTTTATATATTTAAGGTACATCTCTTTTTGAGTGTGTTTTTAAGGTACAGCTATTTGAGTGTTGTATTTTATCCTGTCTGACAATCTCTCTGCCTTTTAATTGGAGGGTTTGATCTATTTACACTTAATGCAATTTTTGATATAGTTCAGTTGAAATTATCATGTTGTTCTTTGTTTCCTATTTGTACCCATTTCTAGTTCTTCTTTTGTTCTCTCTCTTCTGACTCTTTTTGGGTTAACTGAATATTGTTTTAGTAGTTCATTCTGTTTTCTCCACTGAGTTTCAATTTATAGCTCTGTATTATTATTCTTAGTTGTTGCTCTAGGATTTACAATATTCATCCTTAACATCACAATATACCTTAAATTAATATTATGCCAGTTCACATATAATTCTATTTATATTGCTTCTGTGTCATATATTCTACTTCTACATCTGTTATAAGCACTATAATACACTTTTTTTTTTTTTTTTTGAGACAAAGTCTCACTCTCTTACCCATGCTGGAGTGCAGTGGTACGATCTCTGCTCTCTGCAATCTCTGTCTCCTGGGTTTAAGCAATTCTCCAGCCTCAGCCTCCCGAGTAGCTGGGACTACAGGGATGCACCACCATGCCCAGCTAATTTTTGTATTTTTAGTAGAGCCAGACTTTCACCATGTTGTCCAGGCTGGTCTCAAACTCCTGACCTCAAATGACCTACCTGCCTTAGCGTCCCAAGTGCTGGGATTACAGGCATGAGCCACTGTGACTGGTCACACTGTTAATACTATTTTTGTCTTAAGCAGCCAGTTGACTTTTAAAGAAGAAAGAAAGTTACGTTTTATATTTATCCACATATATACCATTTTCATTGTTCATCATGCTTCTTACAGATCTGAATTTTCCATTTAATATCATTTCCCATCATGCTGAAGAATCTCTTTTAACTTTTTTTTTGTAGAATGAGTTTACTTGTGGCAAAATTTCTCAGTTTTCATTTAAATATACAATGTTGGGCTGGGCATGGTGGCTCATGCCTGTAATCCCAACACTTTGGGAGGCAAGGCAGAAGGATTCCTTAAGGCGAGGAGTTCAAGACCAGCCTAGGCAACATAGTGATACCGATGGCAGTGGCTGCTTCCATTATGCCGGCTGCAGCTGTGCAGCTGGGGCTGCACACTCCGTGGAGCCAGTGGGAGCCCTGACCCTTCTGAGTTAAGACTGGAGCTCCCCATGCCACTGCACCCACAGCTGCAGACTCAGGTCTCCTGTAGCTCCTGGGCGGGGTTACAGCCGCCCAAACTGCAGCTGTGGATCTGAGCCTCCCTGTGCTCTTCTGGGAGCTGGCAACAGGCAGGATCTGCCTTCCTGGGGGTGCAGCTGCAACTGCAGCACCCACGGCTGCAGACCTGGGCCTCTCACTCCAGGAAGCAGGCAGGAGCAGGCGACAAGTGGGAGCCCTGCCCCTTCCAAGTTGGCAGGTGGGAGCTCCCAGGTACAGCTGCAGCTGCCCTCCCAGGCGCAGGACCTGGGCATCTTTGCAGCCTGCACCCTCAGTGACCCCAGAAGGGACCACCCCAACCCATCCCTGCAGGCTGATGGGTGTCTGCTCCCATTGCCTGGTCTCTCTGTGCTCTTGGAGCCTCCTCTGAACTTGGAGCAGGGTTGGGGCCATGAATGATAGCAGGAGGCAGATTGATTCCTGGCAGGAAGGGGATGGGTCCCCAGTAAGGCCCCACCTTCAGACCAGGGAAGGCCTGAAGGCTGTAGGACGGACTGCCCGTCTTGCCCACTGGAGTTGGGACTCAGGGTGCCCCTTCTAGGCCCACCCATAGGTGCCCATGCATGAATTGGCACACACTTCCTCCCCTCTGAGGTCCATAAAAGCCCTGGGCTCAGCCAGAGCAGAACAGAAGATGGCCAGAGGACCAAGAGGTCAGAGAGACAAGGGGACAGGACGACCAGCTGCAGAGAGGAGTACTGTCTCTGCTGATAGCTGGAGATGATGGGATGATCAGCTGCAGAGAGGAGTACCCTCTCCACTGAGAGCTGCAGAGATGACCTGCCAGCAGAGAGGAGCTACCCTCCAGGGCCTCCTTGCTGCTGAGAGCTGAACACTTGATGGGGTGAGCTGCCTGCAGAGAGGAGATACCCACTTCTCTGAGCTGTTCTAACACTAAATAAAACTCCTCTCCTTCTCCTTCTTCTTCTTTTTCTTATTCTCCCTTCACTTGTCTGCATCCTTCATTCTTCCTGGATGCAGGATAAGAACTCAGGCAAAGGCACCATGGCCACAGAGGTTTCCAGCCAGAAAAATCGGCACCCTAGAGATGCTGTAACAACACCCTGTCTCTAGGAAGTAAAAAAAATAGTCAGGTGTGGTAGTGCACCCCTGTAGTATCAGCTACTCATGAGGCTGAGGTGGGAGGATCGCTTGAGCCCAGGAGTTCAAGGCTACAGTGAGCTATGATTGTGCCACTGCACTCCAGCCTGGGTGACAGAGAGTGAGACTCCTCTAAAACAAACAAACAAATAAACAAACACCCAAAACCAACTTAAAAAACCAATAATGTCTTAGTTTTTTTTGTTATTTTTGAAACATTTTGGCTGTAGATAGAATTCTAGGTTGATAAGTGTTTTCTTCCAGAATTTCAAAGGCGTTATTCCTCTGTCTTCTGGCCTCCATTGTTTCTGATGAAAATCAGTCATATTCTTTTTATTGTTCCCTGCAGGTATTATGCCCCCTTTTCTCCCTCTGGCTGCCTTTGTGCTTTTCTTGCCATCTTTGCTTCTCAGGATTTAAACTACATTATGCTTAAGTGTGGCTTTCTTTGTAGCTATCCTGCTTGGAGATTCTTGAGAATCCTGGATCTGTGAAATGATGCTTTTGAACAAATTTGAAAAAATATTAGCCAGTATTTCTTCAACTGTTTTTCTGCCTTATTCTGTCTCTCCTTTCAGGGATACCACATATATGCATGTTGGAATACTTGACACTGTTCACAAGTCATTGGCCCTCTATTCCCTTCCATTAGTCTTTTTTCTCTTTATGTATTATTTTAATAATTTTTATTAACCTGTGCTCAAGGTTGGCATTCATTTATTATTTTGTAACCAATCTTCTATTGATTCCATACAACAATTTGTAAATTTCAGATGGTATGTTTTTCAGTTCTAGGGCTTTCATTTTTTTTAAAGGTTTCCATATCTTGACTAAAAGTTTCTCATTATTTACATCTTTTTCTGCAATTATTTAATATGTTTATGATTGTTATTATAAAGTTGCTGTTTTCTAATTCTAACATTGGGGTTATATGTAGATCTATTTCTACTGGTGGTTTATTTTTCTTTTCATGTTTTCCCTCTTTCTTCATGTGTCTAGGAGTTTTTGATTGTATACTAGGAGACAGTCATTTTTATTATATACTGAACATTTCAGATAACTATTTTTGGTGACTCTGGGTAGATTATCTTTCTCTGAATACTGTTGAGTTTTGTTCTAGTAGGTGGTTAAATTAATGGTGAACTACTTTGATTTCATGGAGACATTATTTAAGGCTTTGTTTAGAGATAGGTATATTTTAGTTTTGTCTTTAGTCCTGGGGTTTAGCCTCTGGTCTTGGGATGTGATCTTAACTCCTAAGGGACAACACTTCTGGGTTTAATGGAAAGGCTGAGTTGTTCATCAAGATTTTCTAATTTGGTGAGACTTATATTGTAGCCTATCTCCCCATGCAATGGCAGCAGCTGAAATTACTGCTCAGCTCTTTCAACTGTTGTCATCCCCCTGGGCTTTTTAGATTCTCTCCCTATCCACATACAGTTCAAAGTTCAACCTAGATTTGTGTAAAAATTTGAGGGCTGCCCCTCTGTGGGTTCCTCTTTTCTAGGATTTTCCCTTCCAATTTTCAGCCTTTCTGGCAACCCTGAATACTGATTTCTGGTTTCTTAATGCCTGCTGATTTCTGGTTGAGCTCCATCCCCAGTATTCCCTTAGAACTTTGAAATGCCCTCAAGGGAGAACTCAGGTAAATAAACGTGTGCTGTCCAGTTTGTGCCTGGTTTTGGTCTCTCTCCAGTGCTGTCAATTAGTAGTTTTAAAATATTTTGTCCACAGTTTATGATTGCTATTTCCAGGAGAGTTAGTCTGATATTAGCTTCTCCGCCATTACTGAAAACCAAAAGGCTTTATACTTACTTGAATATTTGCAGGGCTTTTTTTTTAGGTAGATGTTCCTATTATCATGTTATTGATGAGGAAACTGAGTTTCAGGAAGGTTAAGTAGCCTGTGCAAGATCACATACCTTGTGAGGGGCAGTCAGCAGATTTCAGATCCTAAACTTGTGCTTGCTAGTGACCCAGTGCCACAATGCCCCATAGGTCAAGGAAATCGATGGTAGGGATGGGGAAACCCTCCATGGAGCACTTTTCAGACCTTACTTATTTATTTAATTAGTTAGTTTTAGAGACAGAGTCTTGCTTTATTGTCCAGGCTGGAGTGCAGTGCCATGATCATAGCTCACTGCAGCCTTGAACTCCTGGACTCAAGTGATCCTCCCGCCTCAGCCTCCCAAGGACTTAGGACTACAGGGATGTGCCACCACAGCCAGCTAATTTTTTGAACTTTTTTTTGGTAGAGATGGATTGTTGTTAGGGCCTCAATCCTCCTGCCTCTGCCTCCTAAAGCACTGGGGTTACAGGTGTGAGTCATCATGCCCAGCCTTTCTTTTGTTTTTCTCTAACTGCCCTGTTCTTCCTTTCCCATGAAGCCTTGCTCTACTTTGTCACGTTCCTCTTTCTTTTCAGTTTGTGAGCTGAACAGGCTTTCACAGAGATTTCCTGTATGACCTTGAATAAGTCACTGCTCCCCTCTGGACCTTAGTTTCTCATCTGTAAATAAGAAGGAATTGGGGGCTAGACACCACCAAGTCCCATTCAAGTGTTGATATTCTATGATTTAGAATCAGAGGGAGAAGGGTGGGAGGAGGGAGAGGAGCAGAAAAGATAACTATTGGGTATTGAGCTTAATAACTAGGTGATGTAATAACATGTGCAACAAACACCTGTGACATGTTTATCTATGTAACAAACCTTCATATGTACCCTCAAACCCCAAATTTAAAAAAATTAGCCAGTTGTGGTGGCAAAAAAAAAAAAAAAAGAATTGGTTGGGTCCCGTACATTGCTCAATATTCGATCCATGAACACACAATCTGGATTTTGGAAGGACTAATTAATCATGCCTTTTGGGCAGGGACTGGGGGTCTAAAATGATGTAGATTAACTTTGGGGGAAACTCGTTTCTTTCTCTTCTACTAAAATGGGTTCTTACAATGGGTGGACAATGAATGTAGCTGGTGAAGCTCTGGAGATGGGCCAAGGTTTGTTCAGAGTCAGCCACTTCTCCCACATTTTTTTTTCTTTTGCAGAGGTCATGATTCAGATACCCTGCCAGCCCTGCTGTGGCTGGTTCATCATTTGCTCCATCAGCGTCTCTGAAGCCTCACACACAACAGCAGCTGGAAAATTACTGTGTGCACAGCACCAACTCTTGCTTACCAACGAGTGTCTGAAAGTGGGTTGGAGTATTTGTTTATCCGGGTAAGCAAAGCCTCAGGAGGACCCTGAAGCACCATCTTCAAATATCTGAAGAACTGTCTCAGGGAAGAATTAGATTTGTTTTCTGTCTATCCCAAGGGAAAGACAGACACAAGGATAGTTGTAATACGGAACGTGGGATGATGATAATGTTTATTTTTGTTGTAGGCACATTATAAGCATTGGACACATTCTGGCTCAACATAAGGAAGAACTTTCTAATCCACTGGTATAATTCAATAATAAAATCACTGTCTTGGGAGTGAGTTCTTCATCACCAGGGCTGTTCAAGCAGAAACTATACAACTATTTGGCTGGGATGGGAAGAGAGAGAGATTCAAGCATTGGGTGTACAGTTAGATGACATGACTTCCACGATCTCTTAAGCCCCTGTGTCTAATCATAGACCTTAAATCTATTATTCTAATTGGAGAATCAGAGATAGCAGAATGACCCATGCAGAACCTTGAACTCCACTCTTTCATGAGACAGCTGCGTGACTTTGGGTAACCTACATAGCCCCATCCCTCAGCCCCAACTTTTAGTTTCCTTATCTGATTAAATAAGTTCAGTGCCCAGATGCTAGTAGGTACTTGCCAAGACTTAGTTCTCATCACCTTCTCTTAATAAACTCCTTCATGTTTTTCTATCCTTTCATTTATGCAACAAATATCCTAGCTCCACCTTGGCTCTCTTTACAATTTGGCTAAACAGGCCAGCAAATCTCTGCCTTTTTGGCTTAAGTTATTTTGAGTTGAGTTTCTTGTGACTCCTGCCCAGTTCAGACATCCAAGTCAAGATGTCACCAGGAAGATGGATCTATGGGAGTGGAGCTTGGAGAGAGATCTGGGCTACAGACATGAATGTGGGAGTCATTAGTGTATAATGAAGATGTAGGGTGGATGAGCTAGCCCAGAGATCGAGGAGAGACACCTAGGATTGAGATGCTCTTGCATGTACTTGACAACTCATCCTCCGCCACTCTTTCTCCACTGTGCTATGGAACTGGAGGCTTTGATTATTGCTTAAATTTGCGAACAGAGAAGGAATGCAGAACTTTTGTGATTAAATACCCTGGTGCATGTCTTTCATGGTTCCACCGTCTGGAGCTTCCCTCAACTGTCGCTTTCATTTTGTAGAGAGAAGCTGATGTTTGCCCTTAACCTGCCTGGGGACTTCCTTATGTTGTTCTTCAATCATTGACTTTTCCAGCCTCTCCCAGACCAAAGATCCCAAGGCACAGCAGTAGGTGGCGCTGCAGCAAGCACAGCTGCCCAAGGCCCTCTCCGCAGCCCTCGCAGCCCTAAGGGGAGTCCAGCCAATCTCCTAGGACCTTGCTAAGCTCCCTGGGCCCTTCCCTCCTTTGTGTCTGCAGCCCACACTCTGAGGCTTTGACTCAGATGCTGCTGTGAGTGGATGCTGAGAAGATGATGAAACTGCCTAAGAGTATGTGGTTTCTGCTCCTGGAAAGGGCAGGAAAGCATGTATGAGGAGAGAGGAAAAAGGAGGGAGACAGGGAGAGATATCCACCTGGCTCACCTGATACCCACCTGGCTCTTCTGTTATGTCAGTCACTAGGCCTTCTGCAGCAGGGATTGGACACGGTGCTCACAGGGCTGTTCCATGGTGCTACAGGGATTGGACATTTGCTCACTTGGACCAAATTCCATTAGGCTTGGGGGTATCCCTGAGGGTTCCTGCCCAGGCAGAGGTCAGGATCTTCAGCCTTGCCTGGCCTGACCTCCTCCCTTTCCTCACTGATGCGTGTGTCTGAGATCCTGGCTCGTCTTCTGCTGGGAATGACCATTTAAGAGCCTGTGCTCCGTGGTCAAGACTAAGCTGGCTTTGAATCTTGGCCCTGACACCACCTTAGCTGGGGGACATTGGACAAATGGTTGAGCCTCTCTGACCTTCCCTTCTGCATGAGATCAATCCTGAGATATTGGCTACTTCAGAAGATGCTGTGATTTTTGAACATGTTAAAGTATGTGTAACCCAGATGTTACCCTTGGCTGACATCTGCTCTCTGTTCTGCATAATAGGACCTGACATAAAAAGCAGCCCCTTGTTAAGTTGTATAGAATGCCCACTCACCCAAGGCATTAGAACATACAGAGGGAGTTGGAGGAGGGGGCTACCTCAGAGCAAAGCAAAACCTTTGACTGGAAGAGAGGATTCTACTCCTCCTTCACCTGCCTGATCCTGCTCCCTCCCCATCTTTTTCTCTCTTTCTTCTCCCTCCTCCTTTCTCTCTCACTCATGTGCTCTTACCCTTTTCCAGGAGCAGAATCAACATGTTCCTAAGCGGTTTCATCCTATTCTGAAGTCTTGGCACATGGCAACATCCTTTCCCACAGAGTCTCACTATATCATAGTATTTTCCCAAGGAAAGGAAGTTCCCTCCCTAAGAGGAATTCCAAGGCTAGATGTTAAGATATTTTTCTGCCTTGTTGTGTAACAAGATGGAACATCTCCAAGAGTGTCTGATGTATACAGATGGTGAATAAACGGCAGCCATGGTTTCACCGTGAGTCAGTATTGCCCTTCTATCTCCCTAGTTAGGAGGTTGGCTCAGGGAGTGCAGTGAGCGATGGCTGGAGCCCACCTGGCCATGCCTTTGCATCAGTCGTGAAGAGACACACTCCTATGACCTGTGGTTCCAATGAAGTCTCCTCTCTGGGATCTCTGTCTGTATATTATTGGCTGGGAAGTTAGCATCCAACAGTTTTGACCACTTCTTCACAATTGTGTCAGCAATGCAATGTAGTGGGTGATGGTGTGAGGAGAGCACTATTGGGGCAGGAATTGTAACCTCTCAGCCTAACTTATCTGCTCCACTGAATCAGGGGTCTGGACCAGATAGTTGCTAAGCTCCAGGGTCTTCAAAGTCTTTGAGTCTACATATCTCACTTACTGCCATCCAGGACGGAGGGTGGTAGGTGGATGGGCTACTCTCAGATGATTAGAGTGGTCTAAATGTTTAGGTCAGAACATGTTTCCTTCCTTTTCTTTGTCTGGAGAAACTGATCAAGACGAGGCCAGCATGACCCTGGCTTAGAGCCAGCAGAAAGCCTTCTCTCTGGGAAAAACTCCCTTGGGAGTGGAGGCAAAAAGTCTCCTTTGAAATCTGTTTTTTAGACAGCATAGTCAAAAGGAGTGTTCAGCTTGCTCAGCAAGGCTCTATCATTGACAAAATAGGCTCAACCTGATGGATGTGTCCTTTGAGAGTGCGGGAGACAGGAGTGGGGGTGCGCCCTGGGCTGTTACCTTGTTGGGGGCCTCAGAAAGGCTTTTGTTAGCCCAACCAGCTGAGTGGTCCAACCTAATCGTATAAAGACTTCATTAATTCCTAGGATGTGTCAGGCACAGGGCCAGACACTGGGGCTATAGAGATGAGTAAAACAGGGTACTTGCTCTCAAGGGGCCCCTGTTTGCCTGAGCCCCTCCTGCTACCATCTTGAGGCACATCTCCAGAGCCCTGGAGCCTGTTCTCTCCCTCCTCCTCCTGCCCACATAGCTGAGGGGTGGTGGGAAGAACTGATGAGCTGTGTGGTCTTGGTCAAGTTACCTAACTACTCTGGGCCTCAGTTTCCTTATCTGTAAAACAGAGATAATAATTTGCAACTCCTAGGACTTCCTGAGAGTTAAATTAGACAATAGACATGGATGCACCTTGCACAGTGTTTACATGCGTTTGTTGGGTCTGAGTCTTTAGGTTAGGAAAGCACTTATGAAAGTCCTTCATTCAAGGTGGCAGTATGGTGGCTGGTCCGTTTGCCTGTCCTAATTGCCATCCTCCTCTCAGAACATCCCCATATCTCTTCTTGCTCACTGGATCTCAGACTTTGACACATAGTGGGTGCTTGATGCTTGCTTGTTGAATGAATGAATGAGCAAATGAATGAATTTCCCTATCCTACTTTCTCCCAGCCCCAGACCAGAGGATAAGTACAAGAGACTGCCTCCTCTAAGCCAGAACTCAGGTTCTAACCACTGGAATTGACAATGCCCCTTTGGCTAGGGCTGGCCTAAATTCTCCTTCTGTGGGTGTCTGCTGAGTTCTGCACTCTGCTGAACCAGTCTGAAGCCAGGCAGGAGCAGAATGTCCATGCTGGTCCTCATGGGCTCTACAATGAGGTAGGCTTAGCACCAAATCACATCTGAGTCCAGGACTAGCCGATGGTCAGGATTTCCAGTGTGATCTTGGGCATGACACTCAACCTTTCTGGGCCTCTGTGCCCCATCTGTAAGGGGCACTATGCTCCGAGAGGCCCTAGGTTCTAGGATCAGGTGGCCCTGCAAGGTCCCCCTGTTTCTAGCCTTGTGCCTTGTGAGCTCCCCTCTTTTTCCTGCCTCCCACTATAAGTGCAAATTTCTGTCTTGCCCACCCAGATGGAGGGCAAATCAGAGCCTGCTTTTTGAGCCACAATGTTCAGTTTGATGTTTTTATTGCATCCTGCTGCATGATTTAAGTGTGTTTGTATATGATTATTATTGTGCACCTTTTAAACAATTTGGAAATCAAATCAAATACTAAAATCAAATCCACCAATCAGCAGGTAACAGAGGCAGCAAAGGGGTATCAGGGGAGACATGTCCTTGTAGGCAGCACAGAAGCAGTGAGACACCCTCCTGCTGCCTCTGCCTGGCTTCAGTAAGGGTTCAACCCAGAAGGTCAAAGCAGAAAGGATGAGATCAAGAATAAGCAAAAGTCACTGTTAAGAGATGGAGCAATAACACCTGCCAGTTGGTGTCTGTGGATTAAAAGGGATTTAAGAATATTATCTCTTTTAATCCCCATAATAACCCTGTGAGACTGGGTACTACTTGCCCAAAAGACTGACTGTAGATTAACTGATGGTACAAATATAGCTGATATTTGTTGAATCTTTACCATGTGCCAGGCACTGTTCTAAGCATTTTACTAGAACCATCTTATTGCATCCTCATAACAGCCTTATGGAATTGAAACTTTGATTGTCTCTGTTGGATACCTGGTGAGACTGGAGCCCAGAGAGGTTAAATGACCTGGTCACATTGGACAGTAGGTGGCCTAGCTGGGATTGGAACCCAGCAGATCATACTTTTTGCAACCACCTGAGACTGCTTTGTCTAAAGAAAGAATATACCACAGCAGGGTGGGGTCCACAGGAAGCAGAGGTAATTACTGAGTGAGTGGCTGGAGGCCATTGCAGAGATTTTTGAGATAGGGATATGAGTTCTTCAGACCCCAATATGGGAAATATTGCATAGATGCATCAAACAGCTTAGTTCTCACAACAACCTTGCCAATTAAATATTATCCCCGTTTTTTTTTTTTCTTTTTGAGACGGAGTCTCTTCTGTCGCCCAGGCTGGAGTGCAGTGGCGCGATCTCGGCTCACCTCAAGCTCCGCCTCCCAAGTAGCTGGGACTACAGGCACCTGCCACCACGCCCGGCTAATTTTTGTATTTTTAGTAGAGACAGGGTTTCACCGTGTTAGCCAGAATGGCCTCGATCTCCTGACCTTGTGATCTGCCTGCCTCAGCCTCCCAAAGTGCTGGGATTACAGGCGTGAGCCACCGCACCCGGCACATCTCCGTTTTACTGATGAGCAAACTTCAGTCACTTGCCACACTGCTAAGAAGTGGCAGAGGCAGGATTCAGAAGCAAGTTGGTGTGACCACAAGGCTACTGATTGGGAGTCAGGGGACATCCTAATCTTGGCTCTGCTATTAACCAGCTCTTGTCTCTAGGAGACTTAGCATTTTCATCTGCAGCATGTAGGTTCAGAATAGATAACCTGTTGTGTAGTACAGGTGGTGGGTGCTCTATAAGGCAAACCAGGGGACTGCTCCCCATTCCCTCCAATCCTGGGCATATGGCAGACATCACCAATCAATCACAGACACGGTCTTAGAACTTATCTAAACACTGCCATTTGATTGCAATTGGAACTGAGAGGAAATGTTCCATTTTGGGAGGCTTCATATGTAGAAACCATCAAACCACACATTGCTAAATATTCACAGAGAACAGACAAAACTTATTATGTATTATATAAAATACAGAATGTGCTCAGCATGACTTCCCCACAAGAACAGTAACCACAACCTGCCTGCTTGTGAAGAAGTGTCCCTGACTGGCGTTTGGACAATCAGACCACACAGGGAATCACCCCATCAGAATCTGGGGATGCCCTGCTCCTGCCCTGGAATCACACACAGCTGATTGTTGTGCTGGCTGGAAGCGAAGTTGCAGTAGTAGCTGATATAGCACTTTGATGAGCAACAAAAATCAATTTAAAAAGTGAACTACCCATGGTTTGTGATGAATAAAATAATAAGCTCATATCCATTGCAAAAATGTCTATGAGTGGGAGAGAATGTGATAAGAGCAGAAAATGTGAATTGGTTATGCAAAAAAGCAACAGGATTTTTTTTTGAAAGACTATAACTTGAATCATTCTAACACGGCTTTTATCTTGGGCCTTGCTGGCTCTAGATATGCCTCTGGAGCTCTGCGAGAATCCTTTAAGCTTTGATGTCATAAGAGCCTCTGCAGTTTTGTTTCCATCTGTCCATCCATCCACCCACCCACCCACCCATTATCTGTCCATCTGTTCATCCAGCCATCCAGCCATCCATCCATCCATCCATCCAACCATCCATCCATCCATCTTCCCATGCTCCCCACCCATCCACCTTCTATGTGCCCAATAAACATTTTTTATTTTTTTATTTTTTTTGAGAGTGAGCCTTGCTCTGTCACCCAGGCTGGAATGCAATGGCAAGATCTTGGCTCACTGCAACCTCCGCCTCCTGGCTTCAAGCGATTCTCCTGCCTCAACCTCCCAAGTAGCTGAGATTACAGGCACCCAAAACCACGCCCAGCTAATTTTTGTATTTTTGTAGAGATGGGGTTTCACCATGTTGGTCAGGCTGGCCTCAAACTCCTGACCTCAAATGATCTGTCTGCCTTGGCCTCCCAAAGGTTGGGATTACAGGCACGAACCACCACACCTGGCCCCAATAAACATTTATTAAGCACCTAATCTGTTCCAGAAACACTGCTAGGAATTGAGGCTATGAAGATGAATAAGATATGATTCCTACACCCATGGGGTTTAGTCTAAAAGAACAGACATGCACATAACCAAGCAAATGCTATAGTGGGGTCATAATGTCCAGGCACAGTGGGGGCACTGAGGAGGGCATGGTCCAACTAATTGGGGGTGCCATCCGGAAAAGACTTTATGGAGGGAGTGGTCACCTTTGAGCTGAGTCTAGAAAGACTATGGTTTTTTAGGCAGATCAGGAGTGGGAAGGGTGTTCTGGGTAGAGGATACTGCATGTGCAAAGACACAGAAGTATGAAGAGGTATAAAGAGGTAGGGAAGCCTCAGGCAATACAGCAAGGCCAGCACGTGGGTGAGTGTTGGGCAGGGGTGCAATGCTCGGTGCCTATGGAGCAGCCCCAACACTGTACCAGCCGAGGGCCTGAACAGTTCTCCATAATTGTTAATGTGAATCCTACACATGCACTAGAAGGTATCACCCCGTTAAATGATACTGTGAATCCTACGTAACACTAGCAGGTATCGCCCCTGTTAAATCCGTGCCCTCCCTTCCTCTCCCCAGCGTAAGAGCCGCCTCAGCAAGAAGAGTGTTTTCAGTGTGCCTGTGCATGCTGATGCACCATTATAATCACATCTTCATCGGGACACAATTTCTTGGGCGAGTGCTGTCAGCGGCGCCGGAAGCATGTTCCCAGCAAATTGCCTCTGTGTGTGATTTGTTGATTGAAACAGGGAGAGGAGAAGTGTTCTAGGGATGCGGGTGGGGAGGTGGACTCGCCCACAGGAAGGAGCCTGGGCTTTGGAGTTACGCAGGCGTGGCTTGGCTAATGGGGGGCTGGCCAGGGACTTTACCTCTCAGAGCTCAGCTTTTCTTCAGCCCCTCCAGCCACAGGCTAGGCTATCAGCTTTGTCTTTTCTGGGCCAGGGTCATGGGGAGGGCCACCATCTGACCTGCCAGTGCTGTTGGGATCCTCAAGACATAGTACTGAGGGGGAGAGTCCTGACTCCTCTGTAAGCTGGAAAGGGGCAATTTTCATTCCAGATTGCATCTCTGCCTGCATTTTCTCCCCACACTGCCTTCTCCTCCTCCGTTTCCTCTTTTTCTTTTTATGGTTGCATTTCCATCTTTCTAAGAAAATTCCTGAGTCCAACTTCCACCCTCAGCTGAAGAATCTGAAGAGGTCAGGAGAAGTGACCTTTCTCTATGTGAATTGGACTATCTCAGAGCTGCCGTGTACAGCTATGCAGAGCATGCACTGCGCAACTGCAAGAGGGTCTACTCACATGGACTAAGGTGTGAATGAAGCCTCCAGAGAGTGCACAGGCACAGCTGTGAACTGTTTGTTTCCCTGTACCGTGGTGCCATCTGGGGCTTGACTCTGCTCTTTAGCTAGTCATCCATCTTCAATTCCCATCATCCCACTCTTCCCCTTAACGTAGATTACACATATTACATTTACATGGCAATGGAGACATTCCTGGATAAGTGAGCAGGGCAGGGGATTGGGGTGGGGTCAGGAGTGTGCTTGTCAGGGTATAAATTGGCTTCCATTCACTATCTCTTTTGGAATAGCGGCCTTTTATTTCCTTGCTTTTTTTCAATGGGTGTATTTGAAATGGAAATTGGATCCAGGTTGGAATATTTGCTTAATGGGTTTTCTTAAAGTAGAGCACACCTCAATGCATTTGCTGCAATTGTGGCTTTTGCCCTATTCAAAATCCACTTTCCCCCACCTGAGTGGGGAATGAAGGAGTGTCTCTTGTCCCAGGGTGGCTTTTGCCCAGGCTGGGAGTGTGAGTGAGTGGGTGCTGGGTGTGTGTGTGTGGGGAGCTGAATACAGGGGAAGCCTGCCCAGCTCTGGCCTCTGCAGCCCACCTGTCCTCCCCTCCAGCCATGCTCCCCAACCCCAACCTTAGCCCTCCATAGCCTCAGAACAGATTTGTTTTCAGCTGACCCAGCACCAAGCTTCAGGGCTTAGCCCTGAATAAAAAAGGAAGGGGATATCTGTTGAGCCCCTGCATGGGTGGCAACGTGTCAGGGTCTCTGTGTGTGCAGCCTCAGTTAATCCTCACTAATAAGTCTCCCTTGAGTGGCAGCTGCAGCAGATTGACAACTCCACGCCCGACACTCCACCAGGGGGGCCGCTGGAGGCCGGGCAGAGGCGTCAGAATGAGCCCCAGTCACCTTCTCCTTTTGGGACACTACTGCAGGGGCAGGGGGCCCATAGGGCAGACCAAACCCCAGAGCCCAGGCTCAAGAGCTGGATGAGTTTCTTCCCTGCGCTCATGATGCCGCATGATTAAGGCTGTGCTGCATCCCTCAGCGCCTGAGATGGCCTCACAGGAAGCTCTGTGCGCACCAAGCAGTTGCCATAAAATTCATCTTTTATTGTCCTCTTCCTGGATCTTTTCAGTGGGGGAATAGTGGATGCTTACAGGCATAAAACATGTGTGGCTTTTACAGGATTCTGCCAGGGTGAAATGTGGGATCCAAACTTTATGTTCTTGACCCCCTTCCCTCTCAGAGGTGAGGGTGAATTCCCTGTCCTCATCCCTAGAAATGCTGCAATCCTTGGCATACTGGGGCACATGTCTCACATGGGGCGGAGCTACTGTACAGATCCCTCCCCCCACTTTTTGTTTTTTTTTAGAGACAGGGTCTCTCTGTCACCCAGGCTGTAGTGCAGCAGCACCATCATAGCTCACTGTACCCTCTGTCTCCTAGGCTCAAGCAACCCTCCCACCTCAGCCTCTGAGGTAGCTAGGACTACAGGCACATGCCACCCATGCCTGGCTAATTTTGTTATTTTTTGTAGAGACAGGGTCTCCCTGTATTGCTCAGGCTGGTCTCGAACTCCTGGGCTCAAGCAATTCTCCCACCTCAGCCTCCAAAGTGCTGGGATTACAGGCATGAGCCACTATGCCTGGCCTTACTTTACAGCAAGTAAAGTACTTTCTTTTCCACTAAGTGATTTCAGTTGTATATGGCTGAGCCAGTGGTCTGGCCAGCATTGGTTTTAAAGTCTCTGGGGTACATTATGAAAACTTTGAATGGGAATTGGGCAGATGCTGCCCTTCATAGATGTAATCTTGAATGCTTTGACAATTTGGAAGGACTGTGATGGAAAGATAAATACACCATCTACCTCAGGAGTTCAAAGTCATTTGTATTTGTGATGGACTGAATTGTCTGTCTATCCTCCCCAAAATTCATATATTGAAGCCCTAACCCTCAATGTCACAATTTTTGGAGACAGATCCTTTAAGGAGGTAATTAAGGTTAAGCGAGATGATAAGGTTGGAGTCCCTGGTGTCTGTTGAAGAGGAAGACATAGCAGAGCTCTTTCTCTCTCCACGTGAGCACTGAGGAAAGGCCATGTGAGGACACAGCAAGAAGGTGGCTGTTTGCAAGCCTGGAAGAGAGTCCTCACCAGAAACCAACTCTGGCACCCTGATCTCAGACTTTCAGCCTCCAGAAATAAGAGAAGGTAAGTGTCCGTTGTTTAAGGCACTCAACCTGTGGCATTTTGCTATGGCAACCCAAGCTGACTAAGACAGAATCTCTCATCTCTCTCATGGACAGGCACACTTCAGTTTGTGAACCAGTAAAGCCCCATAGCTTCTTGATCACTGCTCACTAGGGCCTCTCGTCCCTGAGGATCATGCCTTAGGAAACTGGGGATGGCCAGCGAGCTCACACTTGAATGTATCTCTCAAGATCAACCTACAGCTAGGAAGAATTTTGATTGTAAAATCCAGGTAAGGGGCTCAATTTCTGGATGGGCCTTGTATGTCCTAATGCATGTTATGGTTATTACTCTCATTTTCCAGAAGAGGAAATTCAGTCAAGAGAGACCATGTCACCTGCTACAGATTACACAGGTAGTGCAGTCTAGTCCTTGAAATCTGCTCCAGGTCTGGAGACCTGGGCCTTAAAAACCTGACTAGTTTCCCCAGCACTCCCTGGATGGGAGTTCTCCCTGGGTCCTGTGGGCCCATCCCAGGGCCTGGAGTTCCAGGTTGGGTTTGGATCTTTGTCCCTGGTACAGGGGTCTCCCTATCTGCCTGGACTGTGGGGTGTGGCTGCAAAGAGTGGACTCCCTGTCAATTTCACATGATAGAGAGGGTCTGGTCTTACGTATTATTTTCTTCCAGGTTTCCCTGCCCTCCTTGCTGGTCCCCAAGAAGCACATGCACTCTCACCTTTTCATCAGGGGCTCAACAAGTGACATCAGTGTCCACACAGGATGCCATGTGGGCTTCCAGAAGAGGTCATTTGGGGATCACAGAGGCAGGAAGGGGCAGGTGGTGTACCATGTTGTGAAAAGAGTGTGGACTTCGGTATTGGGCAGGTCTGGATTCTAATTCTCAGCTGTCCCTTTGTCTGTAGAAGGGGGACAGCAGTACTGCCCCACAGATTTGCTGTTCAGACTGAATGGAATGTCCTAGGAGAGTGTCGGCACAATGGAACACAGTGAGTTCTTTGTCAATATTTGGGATAGCTGTGTGCCAAAGGTAGACAGTTTGGGGCTGGCTGTCTCATTTATTGGCCCAGTTTCCCTGTCTATAAGCTGGGAATAATAGCTCATATCTCACTGTTTGAGAATTTCTATGTTTCATCATTTTAAGATGCATAATTTTCTATATCCTAACATGTCTATAACCTCTTACCATTAATAGCCTCTTAGCATTGTGTTTAGTTTAATTAGTAGTGTTTTTCTTTCCTACTGTCACATGAAATAATATTGACCCTTACAGTTGTAGTTGTTACCTTAGATTTGATGAGATACACAGCAAATGGACTCATGATTACAAACGGCTCAGTACAGTGCCTGGAACACAGCCAGTGCTCAGTCAATGGCAGCTGTTGTTATTATTGCCTGTGGACCATGGGTAAGTTTTAAAAATGTTGTTGAGCCTCAGTTTCCTCATCTGTACAATGGGAATACTTAGCTTTACTTTACAGGGTTACAGGGAATATTAAATGAGATTAACATATAGACTGAGGCATCTACCACAGCATTTTGCATAAAACAGGTGCTCCAAAGTGTCCTCCTCTTCCCCAGGACTGCACCAAGAGAAATCCCCCATGCCCCTCACCATTTTGGAATTATGGCAAGGTGGGTGGGACAGGGAAGGGAGGAAGGGGAAAGAGACTCCTCATGCCTGTGCTCTTTTGTGCCACTGGACAATGCGTCTCTTGCTCACTGTTGCCCCCTAGTGGTCCCAATGATCAGGGCAAGGCTTTTTGAACCAGATGGGAATGTTAGGAAAGAAAATGCTGTCAGGTAAGCCTGCTCAGCCTGAGGAAGACCTCAACGGAAGACCTGAGCCCATCCTCAGGAACTTCAACTGAGACAATGTAACCTGCTGAGCCTTCTGCCTGAGGTTTTCTTTATACCTGAACGTGGCCGCTGGGAAAATTTTCCAGATCTCAGATCTAAACTGAGAGGTCATTCCTCAGCTCCCACCCGCGTCTCAAAACACACCTCTATGCTGGAGACGTAGTAACAGAGGGCAAGTTTGGTTGACAAAATGTATTGGCAGCACCCCTTCTCTTGTATGCCTAAGAGACCACAGTCTGGATTGGGATCAGTCAGCCCCAGTATCAAATCCTGGCTCTGGATGACCATGGCCTGTGACATCCTCTCTATAGGCCTCAGTGTCTTTATTGCAGGTACAGGGTCTGCCATATAGTCTGTGCTCGAAAATGTTAGGTTGCCTACCCCACTTCCCTCTTCCCTAACTCAGGGGCGTTGGAAAGAACATTGGAAGAAATCATAAGCAATATTGACTTTAACTACAAAATGCTCAATGTCTTTCCTGCTGCTCTGATGAAGTGGTCTTTGAAGTGAAACATCCCCTGCAAGTCTGTAACATCATAGATGAGCAGATGCAAACTGTTAGACCATGAAGAAATCCCGGGTGCTCACTTTTCAAAGAGGAACAAATAACCCTCATTCAAGTCTGGCTCCTTGAGATTGTTCCATGGCCCATGGCCCTCCTGCTTGGTGGTGGGGAGACTGGCATATGGAAACACCATGAGAAAGTGTGGGAGAGTAGGGGTGCAGGGATGGTTGGACTGACACCCTCTGGTCCTGGTGCTTTGCACAGATAGGTGTGAGGTAGGTACTGTTGTTACCCCAGCTATGCAGATGAAGAAACTAAGATGGAGACATGAAGAAACTTGCCCATGGTCTCACTGTTGGCTAGTCATGGAGTCAGGATTTAGATTTCAACAGTCTAATGTTGAAGCCCTGCACCGCTATCCTATAGTCCCCATACCAAGGTACCCCTCCTTGTCTAATACCAGTTGGTGCCCATTGCCGCTGTATAGACCTTCTTTTCAGAGACCCATTGAGAGATTTCTGTATGTCTCAGGATGATCTGCCTAGGGTCTCTTTCCCTTTCATTGGAGGACAAGCATATCATCACCATTTTACAGATTGAAGACAGACTCGCAAAGGCAAAGTGATTTTCTAGAGATAATTTAGCAGGTCAGAGGCACAGTTTGAATGAGAACCCAAGTCTTTTGAATCCTGGTCCTACCGCACACTGAACCAGCTGTCTCCCCATCCTGAGCCCTGCCCAACTCTCTTTCTGGGTTACCATGTGAGGAAGAAGATGATCCCATACACTGCAAGCTAGACCCCTGAATTGACAATTACACCATCCAGAGCCCTGTGAATTCAAGTTTTGTCATTTCCTGGAAGCTTTACAAAATATTAATAAGCTGATTTACTCCCTGGCATCTTCTTGAGACTCCTGTAGGCAGGCACTTCATTTGGGGACTGGGTTGAGGTTGGAGTCAGACGTTCTAAGCTTGAAATTCATCCTTGCCACCTGCTAGCTTGGTGATCTTGGGCAACTTAGTGAACCTCTTTGAGTATCAGTTACCTGTGTGTGAAATAGGAATACCATTCTTCATCTTGGAGGGGTTATATGAGATATAAGAACAGAATCTAGTGCACTGCCTATATGACATATAGCAGGTGGTCAATATAGCAGAGATCCTCATTGGCAAAAGAGGACAGAAAAACTTTGTCTGCCTTAAGAAAATCCAGTCTGTAAAATTCACCCACCCTTGGGTCAGGGGAGACATTATTTCAATTATTCAAGGATCTATGATTTTCACAAAGGGTTTATCCAGGGCCCTTTACGTGGCAGCTACACGTGCAAGCTGCCATGCCTGTTTACGAATCGTTAGCTACTTGACGGTGACGGTAGCGGGAAGAGAAAAAGAGCAAGGCCCACATTATGGAAAGCCAGTGCTAGGAGCCACTGACTGCTAGAAATCAAATGGGACTGCAGAAAAAATAGGTCTGAAAAGAGGAACCCATGGAAAAGATTTCATTTATAAATACCTATCTTACCCTTGTTCTCAGAAACCCATCTTTCAGTTGTTGAAAGCAAGATATAAACACACAGAGTCAGGCACCCCCAAATGCTTCCCCCTAAACTTTAAAAGCTCGGTGACAGGTGACTGGAATGAGCCTTCACAATGTAGGATGCCAAGGTTGTAATTGTTAATTCTTCTGGCTGTAATTTATCCTGCTATCCCTTTGGGTAGCTAAACAGCTTTGATCATGAGTTGCCCAATCAGCTTATAAGTCTTCTTGATGAATCACTCTCATTCTCCCAGTCCTTTCTCTGGGCTGCAGTAATTCTTGACAACTGCCTTAGAGCCTCTGTCTCCTGTGGATGCGAGAGGGAAGAGCCATCTATTATGAGGAGCATGTGGAGAACAGGAAGCTCCTGGCATTGAGGAGCTTAGCAGGTGGAGGGTAAAACTCTCTCTTCGGGATAGATAGGGCAGAGGACAGGATGACGGACACAGCCTCTGCCCAGTGACCTCCAGGGTATGAGGTTCCTGCTTATTTGGGGTCTTTGGGTTGGGGGTGGCTAGGCAAATCATGCCCACTGAGCTCTAGGGGGTATCCAGAGCATCTTCAGTAAGAAAATGCCATGTGCTAACTTGTGAGTTCACTGCACAGATAAGTTAGGGCAGTTCTCCAGTATTGGAGTTCTCACCTTCTTCCTAGGCTGACTGCTTTTCCCAGCTCTCCTTGAATCTAGGAGAGGCACGTGACTAGTTCTCACCATTGAGATGCAGTAAAATAGAAGGGATGTGGGATCCCTTGACTGAGGCAGTCGAATAGATGTGCTCTCTCTTTTACCAGCTGATAGCTAAAGAGAGATGAGCCTGAAAACCTAGAGCGAGGACAGAGACACCAGTTGAGAGAAGGCTGGGTCCCTGAATGGCAGCATGGAGAACAGCCCCAATGCCAACCGCACTGGATTGCAACGTGAGTGAGAAACACATTCTTATTGCATTAGTGTTAAACCACTCAGAAATAAGGGTTGATTGTCACAACAGTTAGCCTCCCCTGCCTAATACAGGCATTTTTTTATTAGTTTTATTTGTAAACAATACTTTATTTAACAGAACTCAAATTATCCAACTCAATAAAATCCCAGGCGGCCGTCTGTTCTGAGTTAGCATGATGGCTTCTATTAACTAGATAGCACATTGCAATTCACCTCTGATATCTGTTGTATGGAAATTTAGCTTATAACTTGAAGAGCACTAACTACATGGATTCTTAATTTTTAGACCTGAAAAATTATTCTCGTTGGGGGTTGGAGGGAAGAACACAGTCTCTTTTAAAAAGGACCTTGGCCCCTTTTCCTTCTCCCTTAGCCTCCACTGGAGGTGTGAAAAGGACCTACAGATTCCATTTTCTCAAGTCAATGCAAGCATCCCTTCTTCTCTAAGTTGAGGCTCATCATTTCTCTCCAGGACTATTGCAAGAGCTTCTTAACTGGCCTCTGTCTCGCGTATACCCTCCTCCAATCTGACTCCCACCTGATCTTACTAAAATGCAGACTCAATTATATCATCATCCTCTCTGGTAAAATCCAAAATCCTTTTCTTCAGAAGACCCTCTCTGATGGGCCTTCCTACCTCCAGTCTCATCTTCCTGCAAACCATCAGGCTCTTGTAGCCGCTCTGCCTTTACTCTTTTTTTTTTTTTGCCTTTATAAGAGGAAGCTTTATTGTTAATTATTTACCTTAATAGTTTCAGAAGAAGGGACATATTAATTCAGTTCAACATGATTGGCAGTTAGCAAAATCTAGTGAAGCAAGTGTTTCTGATTGCTAGGATTTAATTTGGATGCTTTTAATACTTAGCCATCTAACACTTCAAACATCCAGAATAAACGCATCATCTCCTTCCCTTTCACCACAATGCCGTACCTACCTTTGCTCTCCTGTATCCCTGCTGGGATTGTTCTTTCTGCTTGTCAGCCTGCAACCATCTACCCAGCTTTCAAGGCTCAGTTTGTGCCCTTCTGCCAAGACGCCTTCTCCACCCATTCCCTCTGCTTTTGGATCTTGGTGTTCAGCCTGAGTTTTATCCCAGCACCTGCAACACCACATTGTATTTATTGCCTGACATGCCCATCTCCTGCCAGCCTTTAAGCTTTTTGGGGAGGTAGGTAGGTGACTGATTACTGTTTCCCAGGGCTGGCCCAAATCTGGGGCTCAAATGACTAGACTTCTGGACTCTGTCTCTGCCAAACCAGTTACCAAGGTAACTTTCCCTCCCTGGGCCTCAGTTTCCCCATAAGTAAAATTGGGAGCTTGCTTAGCAAGTGATAGTCCTTGATGGCCTGCCTCTAAAGGCTTTTCCAGTTTCAGCATCCCAGGATTCTATGATTTTGCCACTAACATTGTGCAGTCATGTGAGGGAAATCGATACTCAGAGTTTTTCCTGTGTGCGAGCCACAATTCTTCAGAAGACTGTCCTTGGGGGTGCATGTGGCTCTCAGCTTTGCCTGACACCAGAGAGAATTTATCATTAGAGAAAAGCTTATGGTGCAGGTTTAGCAAATGTGGCGTCTCGGGCATTCCAGCACTTCATTTATCAAGTAAACACGGCTTCGTTATTTAGACTTCAGTCACTTGGCTCATAAACCATCACTCAGATATAAAAACTGGGGCAAGATGTCCTCTTTTATTGATCCTGATGAGAAATGGGCATGATCAGTTATGCCACGGCATGGGAAGAAAAGGCTTTTGCAGGCTTGCAACTTGTTACACGGTTGCTTTTATTTCAGGGCGTGATGTAGGGAGGGCAGGAGGAATTCTCAACACATTTCATGCCACGCCATTAGCAGGTTCAAGGAGCTCCATCACCATTGGCCACATGGCCTTGGGTCAGTTCTCTCCCCTCCCACTCAGCCAATGTCAGCTCCTGGGTCACAGCTCTCCTATATGCATTTCCCAGGGTTGACATTGGGGTGGTTTACCCCTTTCCCAGCACTCCAGGAATACAATGCAGGACAGTCTGTTGTATCTAATGGAGTTACATTCATAGGTTTCACAAGCTCAAAACAGTGAGAATTCATGGTTGTTATGATTCGGGCAACCCCTCCTTGCCAAATGCCTGGCCTGGGGTATGTTCGATTTGGCCCTGATGGCTGCATGTGCAGGAATTCCTTGGGTGTCCCCCACTCAGTGCTGGCCACCCAACTGACTCTGACTCCAGGGAAGCGCTTCACCTCTTAGCTCAGTTGCCACCTTTTCCTCTCCTGCTCCAGGACTCATCATTCCTCAACTGTCACTTCTGGTTACCAAGGGCCTCTGGGGTCAGCCAGCCTTCCGAGAACTTCCCGCTCCCCCGTCTGCTTCATATTCCTATGTTATGGCTGAATTTTCTGATGAGCCTCTCATGCCCTGCCTCTTCCCGGAAGCTTTTCTGACTTGTCCTTCCACTTGTCCTGCTCTGTCAGTCAGGCTGGAGTGTAGTGGCATGATCATAGCTCACTGTAAGCTCAAACTCCAGGGCTTACGCGATCTTTCCTTTGGCAGTGTATTTCTACTAAGAAACCTCGAGTCCAGGGCTTGGCGTCTGATTTTTGTATTCAGGACACCGTTTCTTTTTTTATTCAGGAAATTCGCAAGTTAAATTGAATCCCAGATGGCACCATTTGAGCCTTTCTGCCCTTGGCCTCTCTTCATGGGAATCATAAGAAAAGCGACTGCGCCATGTTCTCTTGGTCTTGTCTCCTCCGTGATAAATGGTGGAATTAATTGAATAGCAGAGCTGGATCACCCAGGGAAGTGGTTCTCAACCACACTCTGCGTCAGAATCACCTGGGAATACTTTTGTAAATCACAGAAAGCCCTGGACTCAGCCCTAAGATTAGAATTCAGTTGTTTCTGGCATGGACTCCAAGTACTAGTATTTTTCGAAAACTCCCTAGAGATTCTCATGCTGGAGCTAGGTTGAGAACCGTTCATCTAGTCCAACCTGTTTGACAGATGGGAAAACTGAGGTCCAGAAAAGCTAAGTGATTTGCCTCTGGTCATGCAGTTGGCTGCAGGGGTGGGGCTAGGCTTCAGTTTTCTGGGGTATCTTTGGATTCCTCATTCAAAGACCCAATCAGCCCACTCCACCGAGATTTTGCTGTAGCCACAGGTGGACACACCAACACACCCAAAGATACACAGCTGAGTGTGTGTGTATGAAATTCACTCTGTATTGGAAAATCCAGGCAGAAATTAACAATAGAACTTAGAAATGAATTGAAGTGAAAGTGTCCAAGTTAAAAATGGAAATGCATAATGCTGTTTGCCTGATCATAACCCCTGACGGTTTGGGGTGGGGGGAAGATAGCCCCTTCCTAGCCACCCCCCTCCCTGGCCCAATAGGATTCAGCCTTCTTTAGGGAATGGGCACAGGTTGAGCCATGTTGGGATTCTCTGTGAACCTTTTCCAAGCTCCTTATACCCTGATGTCAGAGAGCCTGACATCCCCACTGTAATGTGCTGGGTGTTCAGGGCTGGTCACCTAGGATGTTCTATAAAGTTTACTGGCCAATGAATGAATGACTTACCAGGAATCGATACAATTCCCATCTGGGATTGCTCTTAGAAAGACATTAATGAGCAGAATAGGCTATTAAATTATGTAGGAATGTAATACCCCATTGAACTGGTGTCTTCAAGCAGGTAAGCTGCTGTCATCAGAAGGAGCTGAGCACGTTTTCAGCTCTTCTCCAGCCACCCAGGGTTTCCTTCTGAAGCCAGAGAGGGGTTCACATATGCTGTCACTTGCATTATCTCCCAAAGCTACTGACCATCTGTTGAGAGGCCCAGGCCACATTGTACTTTGGTCTCTCTAGATTTTGAACTTGCCTATTTACTTCCACAACATCAACAGGCCCAGTGTGAATGGTGTGTGTATGTATGTGTGTGAGTGTGTGTGTTTAAGGAGATGGGAAGGGAGTGGAAGCTGCAGCATAGATGAGCTAAATTAGAGTTGTCTGCTATAATATTAGGGCCCTGGGCACTGAATGGCAAGAGGATCTGCATTACATGGAGGCTTGTTAGAAATGCCGATTCCTGGGCCTCACCTTGAGAGAGTCCCATGCAGTTGGTGTGGGGTGAGGTCCAGGAATGCATTTAACCTGCTTCCCGGCTGCCTCTAACACACACTGGAATTGGAGTATAACTAGCTTAGGAAAACTTCATTCTATACTTCAAATATTATTGTGGTAAGGAGCAGTGTGAACCTCCATACCTGAGCTATAAATCAAGGGGAAGGACTTGATGATCTTTAGGTCTCTTCTATCTCTATGTGCTTGTCATTTTCCTAACTGTCCAGGGAGGTGGACATGAACATGATGGCTGGAAGCCAGTGCAAGAGTTTTAAGACGCTGGATAACATCTTTGCAGGGCTGGCTTTGTTGTGACGACTGACTACCAAACCCCAGAGTCTTCCAAGGTTTTTCTGGGCAGAGGAACTGCCCTTTCTGGAACAACCCTCCAGAGAATGGAAGAAAGAACATTTCCAAGCAGAAGCCCAGTGATTCTGGGTTGAACCGCGTGGAATGGTTCTGGTTGAGGCTTTGCCTCCAGGGCTGCCCTCCAGGGCAGGAAGTTCTGGGGAGGAGCTATGGCTGAGATCCTCAGTGGTTAAATCAGCCCAGTCACATAGAACAGTCATATAGTAATAGGCCAGCCCAACTCCAGAGGCCATCAGAGTCAGCACACTTCTACTGGCATTAGAGGTGGGGCATTTTGAAGGGCACAGAGGACTGAGGCTGAATCTGCACAGATTCTGGATGAAGTTGGGTGTGCCTCCCTTTACAAATTCGAGTTTCCCAGTAAAACTTAAGCATACATCTTTTTAATACATTGATGAAAGTCTATTTTCAGGGAACTACATATTAAAAAAAGGTATGTATGCCAGATGTCCTCTGTATAGCCATGAAAGTCCCTGTTCCATTCCATGGAATGGCAATTAACGAGGAAATTAATTTTGACCAGGAGATAATAGAAGTGATTGAACTTTTACAGAGTGTTTTCATATACACAAGCTTATTTATCCTGATAATAACCTCTGGGAGGTAGGTAAGGCAGGCTGGTAAACTGAGGCATAGCTGTTCAATGACAGACCTGAAGTTGGAACTTGGGCCTCCTTTGTCAATGCTCAGAGGCGAGGCCGACTGGAAAAGGATGGGAGATTTGTTTGGTAAGAGTAGATTTCCATGGATTGTTATTTTGTAGCAAGCCAACTCTTAGAGTGATTGAAAATACCTTTACTTCATTAATCTACACGCAATTTTCTACCACTTTTTTTTCTCCCTTCTGAGAAGTCAAAAAAAAAAAAAAAAAATGAAACCCCCAAAACAACAACAAAAAACACCAAACATCTTTTTGCTTCTTACCACTTCACTTTGACGGAGCTCAGCTCATAATACAGTTCTACTGCTGGCAGGCCCTGGTTTTTCTTGTCTATGGCTGTCAGCTGTCTGGTAACAATCTATCTTCCTTTTGGCCCCTACTCTCTCTTCTCTTTTTTACATGAAAATCTTTGGGAAAATACATTTGGCAATATTTTTTTCAAGAGCCTTGCAAATGCTCATTACCCCTGATGCAGTCATCTCACCCTTCCAGAAACCAGCGTAAGGAAATAATTAAAATGAGCCTAAGAAAATAATCTCAAAGCTCTATGCACAAAGATGTTCAGCAGAATATTATTTATAATAGCAAAAACAGATAAAGCAATTAAAGTGTTCAACAATAGAGAGATGATAAGTAAATTATATGGCTGTTTGATAGAAATATTATGCAATCGTTAAAATGATGGATATGGAGAGTATGTTAGATCAAGGAAATGACACTTCCAACATAATGTTGAACAGAGAGGAGCACCTGCTTATACTGTATGGTTATGGCTCTAAAAAAACCAAAAACCAAAAACCAAACCCACAAAACTATATGCGGAAAAAGATAACTGAAAAACTGTTTCGAAGTATTAAACTCAGGATGTCTTTATATATATATATTTTTAAATTATACTTTAAGTTCTAGGGTACATGTGCACAACGTGCAGGTTTGTTACATATGTCTACATGTGCCATGTTGGTGTGCTGCACCCATTAACTTGTCATTTATATTAGGTATCTCTCCTAATGCTATCCCTCGCTGCTCCCCCAACCCCACAACAGGCCCCAGTGTGTGATGTTCCCCTTCCTGTGTCCAAGTGTCCTCATTATTCAATTCCCACCCAAGATTGAGAACATGTGGTGTTTGGTTTTTTTGTCCTTGCAATAGTTTGCTGAGAATGATGGTTTCCAGCTTTATCCATGTCCCTACAAAGGACATGAACTCATCCTTTTTTATGGCTGCATAGTATTCCATGGTGTATATATGCCACATTTTCTTAATCCAGTCTACCATTGATGGACATTTGGGATGGTTCCAAGTCTTTGCTATTGTGAGTAGTGCCACAATAAACATACGTGTGCATGTATCTTTATAGCAGCATGATTTATACTCCTTTGGGTATATACCCAGTAATGGGATGGCTGGGTCAAATGGTATTTCTAGCTCTAGATCCCTGAGGAATCGCCACACTGTCTTCTACAATGGTTGAACTAGTTTACAGTCCCATCAACAGTGTAAAAGTGTTTCTATTTCTCCACATCCTCTCCAGCACCTGTTGTTTCCTGACTTTTTAATGATCACCATTCTAACTGGTGTGAGATGATATCTCATTGTGGTTTTGATTTGCATTTCTCTGATGGCCAGTGACGATGAGCATTTTTTCATGTGTCTGTTGGCAGCATCAATGTCTTCTTCTGAGAAGTGTCTGTTCATATCCTTTGCCTACTTTTTGATGGGGTTGTTTGTTTTTTTCTTGTAAATTTGTTTGAGTTCTTTATAGATTCTGAATATTAGCCCTTTGTCAGATGAGTAGATTGCAAAAATTTCCTCCCATTCTGTAGGTTGCCTGTTCACTCTGATGGTAGTTTCTTTTGCTGTGCAGAAGCTCTTTAGTTTAATTAGATCCCATTTGTCAATTTTGGCTTTTGTAGCCATTGCTTTTGGTGTTTTAGACATGAAGTCCTTGCCCATGCCTATGTCCTGAATGGTATTGCCTAGATTTTCTTCTAGGGTTTTTATGGTTTTAGGTCTAACATTTAAGTCTTTAATCCATCTTGAATTAATTTTGTATAAGGTGTAAGGAAGGGATCCAGTTTCAGCTTTCTACATAAGGCTAGCCAGTTTTCCCAGCACCATTTATTAAATAGGGAATCCTTTTCCCATTTCTTGTTTTTGTCAGGTTTGTCAAAGATGAGATAGTCGTAGATGTGTGGTATTATTTCTGAGGGCTCTGTTCTGTTCCATTGGTCTATATGTCTGTTTTGGTAACAGTACCATGCTGTTTTGGTTACTGTAGCTTTGTAGTATAGTTTGAAGTCAGGTAGCGTGATGTCTCCAGCTTTGTTCTTTTGGTTTAGGATTGACTTGGCAATGCGGGCTCTTTTTTGGTTCCATATGAACTTTAAAGTAGTTTTTTCCAATTCTGTGAAGAAAGTCATTGGTAGCTTGATGGGGGTGGCATTGAATCTATAAATTACCTTGGGCAGTATGGCCATTTTCACGATATTGATTCTTCCTATCCATGAGCATGGAATGTTCTTCCATTTGTTTTTGTCCTCTTTTATTTCATTGAGCAGTGGTTTGTAGTTCTCCCTGAAAAGGTCCTTCTCATCCCTTGTAAGTTGGATTCCTAGGTATTTTATTGTCTTTGAAGCAACTGTGAATGGGAGTTCATTCACGATCTGGCTCTCTGTTTGTCTGTTATTGGTGTATAAGAATGCTTGTGATTTTTGCACATTGATTTTGTATCCTGAGACTTTGCTGAAATTGCTTATCAGCTTAAGGAGATTTTGGTCAGAGACGATGGGGTTTTCTAGATATACAATCATGTCATCTGCAAACAGGGACAATTTGACTTCCTCTTTTCCTAATTGAATACCCTTTATTTCTTTATCTTGCCTGATTGCCCTGGCCAGAACTTCCAACACTATGTTGAATAGGAGTGGTGAGAGAGGGCATCCTTGTCTTGTGCCAGTTTTCAAAGGGAATGCTTCCAGTTTTTGCCCATTGAGTATGACATTGGCTGTGGGTTTGTCATAGATAGCTCTTTATTATTTTTAGATATGTCCCATCAATACCTAATTTATAGAGAATTTTTAGCATGAAGGTTGTTGAATTTTGTCAAAGGCCTTTTCTGCATCTATTGAGATAATCATGTGGTTTTTGTCTTTGGTTCTGTTTATATGCTGGATTACGTTTATTGATTTGTGTATGTTGAACCAGCCTTGCATCCCAGGGATGAAGCCAACTTGATCATGGTGGATAAGCCTTTTGATGTGCTGCTGGATTTGGTTTGCCAGTATTTTATTGAGGATTTTTGCACTGATGTTCATCAGGGATATTGGTCTAAAATTCTCTTTTTTTGTTGTGTCTCTGCCAGGCTTTGGTATCAGGATGATGCTGGCCTCATAAAATGAGTTAGGGAGGATTCCCTCTTTTTCTATTGATTGGAATAGTTTCAGAAGGAATGGTACCAGCTCCTCCTTGTACTCTGGTAGATTTCGGCTGTGACTCCATCTGGTCTTGGACTTTTTTTGGTTGATAAGCTATTAATTATTGCCTCAATTTCAGAGCCTGTTATTGGTTTATTCAGACATTCAACTTCTTCCTGGTTTAGTCTCAGAAGGCTGTATGTATTGAGGAATTTATCCATTTCTTCTAGATTTTCTAGTTTATTTGCATAGAGGTGTTTATAGTATTCTCTGATGGTAGTTTGTATTTCTGTGGGATCGGTGGTGATATCCCCTTTATCATTTTTTATTGGGTCTATTTGATTCTTCTCTCTTTTCTTCTTTATTAGTCTTGCTAGTGGTCTATCCATTTTGTTGATCTTTTCAAAAAACCAGCGCCTGGATTCATTGATTTTTTGAAGGGTTTTTGTGTCTCTATCTCCTTCAGTTCTGCTCTGATCTTAGTTATTTCTTGCCTTCTGCTAGCTTTTGAATGTGTTTGCTCTTGCTTCTCTAGTTCTTTTAATTGTGATGTTAGGGTGTCAATTTTAGATCTTTCCTGCTTTCTCTTGTGGGCATTTAGTGCTATAAATTTCCCTCTACACACTGCTTTAAATGTGTCCCAGAGATTCTGGTATGTTGTGTCTTTGTTCTCGTTGGTTTCAAAGAACATCTTTATTTCTGCCTTCATTTCATTACGTACCCAGTAGTCATTCAGGAGCAGGTTGTTCAGTTTCCATGTAGTTGAGCAGTTTTGAGTGAGTTTCTTAATCCTGAGTTCTAGTTTGATTGCACTGTGGTCTGAGAGACAGTTTGTTATAATTTCTGTTCTTTTACATTTGCTGAGGAGTGCTTTACTTCCAAGTATGTGGTCAATTTTGGAATAGGTGTGTTGTGGTGCTGAGAAGAATGTATATTCTGTTGATCTGGGGTGGAGAGTTCTGTAGATGTCTGTTAGGTCCACTTGGTGCAGAGCTGAATTCAATTCCTGGATATCCTTGTTAACTTTCTGTCTCGTTGATGTGTCTAATGTTGACAGTGGGGTGTTAAAGTTTCCCATTATTATTGTGTGGGAGTCTAAGTCTCTTTGTAGGTCTCTAAGGACTTGCTTTATGAATCTGGGTGCTCCTGTATTGGGTGCATATATATTTAGGACAGTTAGCTCTTCTTGTTGAATTGATCCCTTTACCATTATGTAATGGCCTTATTTGTCTCTTTGGATCTTTGTTGGTTTAAAGTCTCTTTTATCAGAGACTAGGATTGCAACCCCTGCCTTTTTTTGTTTTCCATTTGCTTGGCAGATCTTTCTCCATCCCTTTATTTTGAGCCCACGTGTGTCTCTGCACATGAGATGGGTTTCCTGAATACAGCACACTGATGGGTCTTGACTCTTTATCCAATTTGCCAGTTTTTGTTTTTTAATTGGAGCATTTAGCACATTTACATTTAAGGTTAATAGTGTTATGTGTGAATTTGATCCTGTCATTATGATGTTAGCTGGTTATTTTGCTCGTTAGTTGATGCAGTTTCTTCCTAGCATCGATGGTCTTTACAATTTGGCATGTTTTTGCAGTGGCTGGTACCGGTTGTTCCTTTCCATGTTTAGTGCTTCCTTCAGGAGCTCTTGTAGGGTAGGCCTGGTGGTGACAAAATCTCTCAGCATTTGCTTGTCTGTAAAGTATTTTATTTCTCCTTCACTTATGAAGCTTAGTTTGGCTGGATATGAAATTCTGGGTTGAAAATTCTTTCCTTTAAGAATGTTGAATATTGGCCCCCACTCTCTTCTGGCTTGTAGAGTTTCTGCTGAGAGATCAGCTATTAGTCTGATGGGCTTCCCTTTGTGGGTAACCCAACCTTTCTCTCTGGCTGCCCTTAACATTTTTTCCTCCATTTCAACTTTGGTGAGTCTGACAATTATGTGTCTTGGAGTTGCTCTTCTCAAGGAATATCTTTGTAACGTTCTCTGTATTTCCTGAATTTGAATGTTGGCCTGCCTTGCTAGGTTGGGGAAGTTCTCCTGGATAATATCCTGCAGAGTGTTTTCCAGCTTGGTTCCATTCTCCCCGTCACTTTCAGGTACACCAATCAGATGGAGATTTGGTCTTTTCACATAGTCCCATATTTCTTGGAGGCTTTGTTCGTTTCTTTTTATTCTTTTTTCTCTAAACTTCTCTTCTTGCTTCATTTCATTCATTCGATCTTCAATCACTGATACCCTTTCTTCCAGTTGATCGAATCGGTTACTGAAGCTTGTGCATTTGTCACGTAGTTCTCGTGCCATGGTTTTCAGCTCCATCAGGTCCTTTAAGGACTTCTCTGCATTGGTTATTCTAGTTAGCCATTCGTCTAGTCTTTTTTCAAGGTTTTTAACTTCTTTGCAATGGGTTCAAACTTCCTCCTTTAGCTCGGAGAAGTTTGATCGTCTGAAGCCTTCTTCTCTCAACTCGTCAAAGTCATTCTCTGTCCAGCTTTGTTCCGTTGCTGTTGAAGAGTTGCGTTCCTTTGGAGGAGGAGAGGCGCTCTGATTTTTAGAAATTTCAGTTTTTCTGTTCTGTTTTTTCCCCATCTTTGTGGTTTTATCTACCTTTGGTCTTTGATGATGGTGACGTATAGATGGGGTTTTGGTGTGGATGTCCTTTCTGTTTGTTAGTTTTCCTTCTAACTGTCAGGACCTTCAGCTGCAGGACTCTCAGTTGGAGTTTTCTGGAAGTGCACTCCAGACCCTGTTTGCCTGGGTAACAGCAGCGGAGGCTGCAGAACACCGAACATTGCTGAACAGCAAATGTTGCTGTCTGATCGTTCCTCTGGATGTTTCGTCTCAGAGGGTACCCGGCTGTGTGAGGTGTCAGTCTGCCCCTACTGGGGGGTGCCTCCCAGTTAGGCTACTCGGGCGTCAGGGACCCACTTGAGAAGGCAGTCTGTCGGTTCTCAGATCTCAAACTCCGTGCTGGGAGAACCACAACTCTCTTCAAAGCTCAGTAGAAATGCAGAAATCACCCGTCTTCTGCGTCACTCATGCTGGGAGCTTTAGACTGGAGCTGTTCCTATTTGGCCATCTTGGAACCCCCAATTCAAACTCAGGATGTCTTTTGGTGGTCCACATTTTATTCTTAACTTTTCTGTGTTTTCCAAGTTTACAGTCATGCACATGCAGAGCTTCTGAAATGGAAAGATGATATGTCCTTTGCACAGTACTGTGGGGAATGATTAAGAACATGGAGTTACAGAGAGGCTTGGGCTTGAATTAGAGCCCGATCACGTAGAAGGTTCGTGGCTTGGGGAAGGTCATTAAATTCTCTTATTGTCAGTTTCCCCAGCTGGAAAATGGGGACATATCACACTTAATAAGCAAGTTTTTTTTTGAGAGTGTGTTTAATTTACTGAAATTAATGGCACATAATAAGGGCTCTGTATTTATTGAAAATGATTGAACATATATATTTTTTGAGACAAAGTCTTGGTCTGTCACCCAGGCTGGAGTGCAGTGGTACAGTCACAGCTAACTGCAGCCTCGAACTCCTGGGCACAAGTGATCCTCCCATCTCAGCCACCTGAGTAGCTGGGACTACAGCTACTCAGTCACCACTTCCTGCTATTTTTTTTTTTTTTGAGAATTAGGGTCTCACTATGATGCCCAGGCAGTCCTCAGAATCCTGAGCTCAAGCAATTCTCCCACCTCAGCCTCTCAAACAGCTAGGACTACAGGTGCACACCACCACATCTGGCTAATTTTTATTTTTTATTTTGTTGTAGAGTTGGGGGTCTTGCTTTGTTGCCCAGGCTGGCCTTGAACTCCTGGCCTGAAGCCATCCTCCTGCCATGGCCTCCCAAATGATTGAATGGCCAAGCTTAGGCAAGGGTTGAAAGATGGGGATTCTGCTTTCAAGGAAGGATTGGAATCCGAGTCAAGAGACATCTGTAGATGAATAACTCGTGTACCAAGGGCCACAGACAAAGTTGATTCAGAGGAAAAGACCTCTGTGGGCATCTGAGAAGGCTTCCTGGAGGAGGTGGCATGGAAGGAAGTGTTGGATTTGTATATGAGTAGCTAGAGGAGATGGTAGCATGGAAGAAAGTGTTGGATTTGTATATGAGGAGCTAGAGGAGATGGAATTCTGAGAAAGATAAAAGGGCAGGCAAGGTTCAGAGACAAGAACCTGCAGGGCACACTGAGTAGCTCTTTTTGACAGAGCATCACATCAAGTATGAAACTGGATCACAGGAGGCCTTGAACTTTGGCTTCAAGAAACCACACTTTATTCTTTAGAGTGCAGTTCAGCCACTTCAGTAGGGAGCCACCAAGGGTGTCTAAGTGAGGGTGGAGCAGGTTTAGGGATGCCTGTAAAGTCTGACTTTCCAGAATGTCTCAATTGCCTGAAATATACCTGAACTCTCATCAAGGTAGAGAGAAACAGAAGCTTTACAAAGTTAAAAAAGAAGAGAAGTGAATCCTCATGGCTAATGAGAGGATGGAGGTGGGCCAGGATGAGGCGAATTGTTCCTTCAAAGCCACTTTGCCTTGGCTGTTGGGAATGACTTCTTTAATGCATCATTAAGCAACCTTTTCTGAGTAGTCCACAACCCCTGCAGAGCAGCCTGGGCCCAAAGCAAGGGGAGGATTAACTAGGTGTATTTGCTGCATAGGGCCCTAGAGAGAGAGGGTTCCATGCAAGACCTTGTCTCTGACCTGGGGGAGCCAGTACCGAGAGGAGGTCAAACAAAGATGCTTGCCCACTCAGACAACCCAGAGAGTGCAAGGGCAGGGGAAAACCTGGTAAGTAAGATCCCTTTGTGGGCTTCTAGGTGACTGGACTGGGGGGTGGAAGGGTGGAATTATCAGAGGGATGCAGGCCTAGGTTGACCAATAATTTCAGTTTTAGAATTGAAAGTCTCACTTCCCCAAAGACCCTCAGTCATGAGCAAGCCAGGATGGTTGGTCACTGTAGAGGCAACACCCAGAGGCAATAGAAAATAAGTGATTGTGCCTGAGGTCAGGAGTTCGAGACCATCCTGACCAACATGGAGAAACCCCGTCTCTACTAAAAATACAAAATTAGCTGGGCGTGGTGGCGCATGCCTGTAATCTCAGCTGCTCGGGAGGCTGAGGCAGAATTGCTTGAACCTGGGAGGCAGAGGTTGCGGTGAGAAAGCCGAGACTGTGCTATTGCCTGGGCAACAAGAGCGAAACTCCGTCTCAAAACAAAACAAAACAAAACAAACCCAAAATAAGTGATTGTGAATTTAAGCAGTTGCAACTCAGTGCCAAGCCCTAAATTGGTAAATATATTGGCATACAGTTATTTATAGTTTTCTTATATCACCCTTTGTACACACAGAGTCTGCTGCGTTGCCTCTCACTTTTAATGATAACTTGTGTTTTTTCTTTTTCTGATCATTCTGGTTAGAAGTTTATCAATTTTATTCACAGCAAAAAAAATCTTTTGGCCTCCTTGTTTTTCTATTTCATTGATTTCGGCTGGAATCATCATCATTTTCCTTGCCATGCTTAGTGTTGGTTCAATTTGCTCTTCTTTTTTTTTAGTTTTTTAATGCAGAAGCTGAGGTCATTGATTTAAGACTTTTCTTCTTTTCCTAATATAGGTATTTAATTCTGTAAATTTACCTCTTGGTATTGTGCTACTGGCATCCCATAAATTTTTATATGATAGGTTTTCATTTTAACCACTTCAAAATTCTTTTTAATTTCACTTTTGATTTCTTCTTTCACCCATGGATTATTTAGAAGTGTGTTATTTTGCTTCTGAATATTTGGAGATTTTCCAGCTATCTTTCTGTTATTGTTTTAATTTAATTTCATTATGATCACAGGACATACTTTCTATGACTTGAATCCTTTTAAATGTATTGAGGCTTGTTTTATGGCCCAGAATATGGTCTATGTTGGTAAGTGTGCTGTGTGTACTTGCAAAGAATGTGTATTTTGCTGTTGTTCTATGGAGTGCTGTATAAATGGTCATTGGGTCAACCTGGTTGACAGTGTTGTTCAAATCTTCTATATCCTTGCTGGTTTTCTGTCTACTTGTCCTATTAATTATTGAGAGAGGGGTTTTGAAGTCTCCAGCCATAATTGTGGATTTGATGATTTTTTTTTTTTTTTTGCAGTTCTATCAGTTTTTGCTTTCTGTATTTTGAAACTCTGCTATTAGGTGCATAAATATTTAGGTTTGCTCTGTCCTCTTGGTGACTTGACCTTTTTATGATTATGAAATGACCTTCTTTATCCCTGGTGATATTACTTGTTCTGAAGCATACTTTGTCTGATACTAGCATAGCCATTTCAACTTTTTTTTTGATCACGGTAAGTATGGTATATATGTTTCCATCCTTTTAAAAAAACTATTTGTATCTTTATATTTAAAATACATTTCTTCTGGGTAATCAGCATATAGTTGAAACTTTCTTTTTTTTATCCAGTTTGGCAATTCCTTAAATTGTTGTGCTTAAACCATTTGCATTAAATGTGATTATTGATGTGTTAGATTTAAGCCTATTATTTTGTTATATGTATTCTACTAGTCCCATTTGTTCTCTTTCCTCCCTTCCATCATTTTCTGCCTCCAACTGGAGTAAATGAAGACAAAATATTTTTGGACTAAAATTGGACATTTTTGTGATTTCATTTATACCCTTTGTTGGACTATAAGCTAAAACTTTTAGTTTGCTCTTTTAGTGGCTGTTGTAGAGTTTATAGTATAAATCTCTAACTCATCATAGTCTACCTTCAATTACAGCACTTCGGGCAGAGTAGAAGAATTTTCCAATGGTATTCTCCCATTTTTTCCCTCTTGTCCTTTATGATATTGCTGTCATTTATTTTACTTATACATATGTTTTAAAGTCCATAATATGTTGTTATTATTTAAGCATTCAACTACCTTTTAAGTAAATGTAAATAACAAGGAAAATATATTTACCATTGTAGTTATAGGTTGGTGCGAAAGTAACCACAGTTTTCGCCATTACTTTTTTTTTTTTTTTTTTGAGACAGAGTCTCACTCTGTCACTCAGGCTGGAGTGCAGTGGCATGATCTCAGCTCACTGCAACCTCTGCCTCCCGGGTTCAAGCGATTCTTCTGCCTTAGCCTCCTGAGTAGCTGGGACTACAGGTGCACATCACCATGTCAGCTAATTTTTACATTTTTAGTAGAGACAAGGTTTCACCATGTTGGCCAGGATAGTCTCGATCTCTTGACCTTGTGATCGATCCACCCACCTCAGCCTCCCAAAGTGCAGGGATTACAGGCATGAGCCACCATGCTCAGCCTTTCACCATTACTTTTAATGGCAAAAACCACAATTAATACAATTTCTGGTGCTCCTCATTCCTTTTGTGTGAACCCATATTTCCATCTGATGTCATTTTCCTTTTCCTTGAAGAAAAATCTCTTGGAATACAGATCTGCTGGTGATAGATATGCTGGAGTAAGGATCTGCTGGCTCTTCCACTTCTATATGTCTGAGAAGACTTCTTTTGCTTACTTTTTGGAGATATTTTTACTAGATACAGATTTCTAGACTGACAGCTTTTTTTCTTCTTCCAGTACTTGACAGATGTTGCTCCACTGTCTTCTCTGTTGCATTGTTTCTGGTGAGAAATCTACTGTCTTCCTTATCTTTATTCCTCTGTAGATAATAAGTTATTTTTCTCTGGATGCTTTTAACTTTTTCTTTTATTACCGGCTTTGAGCAATTTCGGTATGGCTTTGCTGTAGTTTTCTTCATGCTTCTTGTGCTTGGGGTTCTTTGAGCTTTTTTATGTGGATTTATAATTTTCATCAAATTTGGAAGGGATTTGGCCATCATTTTATAAAATTTTTGTTTCTGCCCTCCCACCTGCCCCATACGTCTTAAAAGACTCTAAACACCAGTATGTTAGGCCACTGGAAGTTATCTCATTGCTACATTCTTCATTTTAAAAATCCTTCTTTTTCTATTTCATTTCCATTTCCTCAAGTTAACTAATCTTTTCCTCTGCAATGTTTAATTTGCTGTTAATCTTATCCAGTGTATTTTTAAAATCAAAGACATTGTAGTTTTTAATCTCTGGAAGTTCATCTTGGCTTTTTAACAAATGTATTCCATGTCCATCCTTTGAACTTATGAGATTTAGCTATAAATGTTTTAATGTCCTTGCTGGCAATTTCTATTATGTGTTCATTCTGGGTTATTTTAATTGATTAATTATTCTCATCATAGGTCATATTTTCCTGCTTCTTTGCATGCCTGGTAATATTTGATTGGATGCCAGACATTATGAATTTTAACATGTTGGGTACTGGATTTTTTATATCCCTATAAATATTCTTGAGCTTTGTTCTGGAACACATTTAAGTTACTTGGAAAGAGTTTGACCCATTTGGGTTTTGCTTGAAGATTTGTTAGGCAGAAACAAAGCAGCTTTTAGTTTAGGGCTAATTATTTCCTGTTACTTTTGCAAGACCCTTGTGGATACTTTACCAAGTGTTCCATGAATTATGAGGGTTTCCAGTTTGACTGGTAGGAATAGGTACTATTCCCAGCTCTGTGTGAGTGCTGCCAGGCACTGTTTCCTCTCATCTTCTCAAATCACTCTTTCCCTGGTTTTGGGTAGTTTTCTCACATAACTACCCCAGTGAGGAATATGCTGAATTTTCAAGGTGGATTTTTCAGATCTCTGGAGTTCTGTCTCTGTGAAGTCCTCTCCTCTCTGGTGCTCAGTCCTGTGAACTCTGGTTGGCTTGGTCTTTCTGGATTCATAGCTCTGTGTCCTTGACTCAGGGAGTCACTGGGCTCAAGTTGGGTCCCCCTCCCTGTGCAGGGCTGGAAAGTCTCTCAAGGGCATAAGCTGGGGCAATCATATTGCTCACCTTTGCTTGTTTCTCATCTCTCTGGGGTCACCATCCCTTGTTGCCTAATATTCAATGTCTTGAAAATTGTTTTTCATATATTTTGTTTTTGGTGTTACTGTTGAGGGTAAGTCCACAAGCTGTACCTACATCTTGGCTGGAAACAGAAGTCTCTGAAGTGGAAGCAGAAGGCTCCATTGCTATCACTGGTCCAGGCCATCTCAATAACAGGCTAATTTTAATACCAATAACAATAACAATAAATGCCAATGCCTAACACTAAATGTGTCAGGTGGCCCATCTCTATTATGTGTCATTGCTTCTCCATTCAGAAAAGAGTGACATAGCTACTTCACAACTGAAGTACTTTCATAGCTATTGCCAAATCTGATTCTCTCAACAGTCAGGTGACGTACGTAGGCAGGCATTCGGCCATTTGATGGGGAGAGAGTTTGAGGCCAAAAGAGGTATAGTGATCTGCTCATGGCTACCTAGACAGCAAATGGGAGTCAGAACTATAACCAGGGCCTCTGTCCTAGACTCTAGGGCTGGATTTGCTGCTTCCTCTCTCCTGCATATCAAGGCACCAGGCAGGGGCCTTAGCTTTCACTCCTGATCAGTAATGAGACATTCATTTCCCCACTGGGAAGAAGGAGGATGAATAATCCAGCCCCCCTGCTAGAAAACACATGGGGAAGTGATGCAACAATCAACGTCATCCCAGGTGAGCCTCTGTGCTGCCTGAATTCACGGCACGCAGGGCACAATGCTGTATTTTTCTGACCGTTGCCATGGTGTGTGGACAAAATATGAGCATGTTTCCTTGGAAAACTTCAACAGTGACTCACCCTCATTTCTACCGGGATCAACTGAAGAATGGGCAAGCTGGGAGTGAGGGGGAAGGAATAGCCAGGAGCAAAATCAGGACACAGATAACAGCAATGTTTGCTACCTATCAGCAAGTGGGTTGCTAATGCAAAGTGGTTTCTTAAAAGCTTGGAAAATAAAAACAACAGCCATTACATTAGAAAAGAAGTTAGCATTAGAAAAAGATGTGTAGCTCCGAAGTGAATTCTCTTTAATCAAGGATCTCATTTCCTCTTAGTTACCAAAAGTTCTGTCCACATGGACTGGTCAGAAGGCTCTGGTCCCTTTGGTGGCCTGCGAGCTCAGAAGCAGCATGGGGTGGTGAAAAGAGCACAGGCTTTGGAATCTGAAAGGTCGGGGTTTGAATTGTATCTCTCCCTTACCAAGCCTTAGTTTCCCCATCTATAAGATGGGCACAGGGAAGCCTATCTTGCAAGGTGGCCGTGATGAGGCAGCCTGGATAAAGGAGCTGGTGCATGGTGCTCACTCATTGCGACCATCACATTGGGGATCCTAGGAGACTAAGAACAGGGAACAATGGGATTGATATTGGCAGCTCCACTCAGTGAACTGTGATGGAATGCTAAGACTCATTTACAGAGACCTCATCATGGCGGGAGAAGATGTTTATGGGAAACAATGTTGAGGGACAAGTGGAGAAAACAATATCAAAGTCCAATGGACAAACTGGGTTAGAGATGATCATCGGAAGCTGCTTTACCCAGAACCCTACTGAGAGGGCCCAGCCGCTATGGGCTGTGGGTAAGGGGAGGTTTTGAGGAAGTGGAACCTTGTGTAAGCAGGGTTAGGAGACCTGCCAACAGAGGGACAGAGGAGGGAGAGGGGAGAGAGGACAAGGGAGAGGGACCTGAGGAGAGAGAACAACAGAGAGAATAGCTCCCTAGCTCTCAGTCTCAGTATCAGCAGGTGTGTGTGTTTGCTTTTCAGTGAGCTCTTCCCAGCCTTCAGTAACCATTGCCCTTGGCTGGCTCTAGCCTCTGAGGCTCTCTACTCCTTGTATCCCCAGGAGCCCTAACTGAGGCAGAAACAGAGAGAGTTATACAGAGAGAAAATTGCAAGGAAAGATACCAAAATCATAACCATTACTTTCAATAGATGGAGGTGCTACGGGTTATGTTTTTCTATTTTTCTGTTCCCTCCCTGGCATTTTCTACAGTAGCCATATAGTAAAATCTTCAAGGAAAAACAAAACAAAAGCATGGTCCACAGGCCTCTGGGGCTGCTGTTGCCCACCCTCCCTTCTGTGTTGGCCCTGCCCCTTGTCATGCCCTCTCCCTGCCTTTTTTGGAGGTGCTGTGTGCCTTTACTGGTTGCAGGTCTGCGTGGTCCTCCTCCCCTTTCCCCAGGCCTGGTAATTTCCACTTCCATTTGCTGAGCTGACCTTCCTTCCTGAGCACCTGGGGTTCCTCACAGCATCTGCCCAGGAAAAGGCCTTTGGGTTCCATGTCTAGGTTCCGCTATCTCTGAGTTCCTCAGAGCCTGCCTTGTTCTCCTGGGCAGAATAAAAGCAGAACACCTGAGGGCAACTGCAGGCAGTATTGCTCAATGGTTAGAGCCAGGCGTTGGTATCAAGCTGATTCCAGTTCTAGGCTGTACCACTTTCTAGCTGCGTGTCCTTTAGCAGGTTTCTTAACCTCTCAGTGCTCCAGTTGTATTTTCTGTAAGATGGTTTCCAGTCATTGCTACCTAATTAGATTTGGGAGGTACACCTGAGATACTGGGTATGCTGCATTTAGAAAGGTTCTGGACTTTATAGATAAGACTTTCAAGGAATTGTACCAGTTATGATGGTGAGCGTGGTGGCGCCACTCAATGAACTGCGATGGCATGCGAAGATGGATGTTACAGAGGCCTCCTCACGACAGGTCTGATACCAGTTATGATTCCTTGAAAGTCTTCTGCAGAGTGAGGTCACCTCCACTGCCATGTCCCCTCTGAGAGGTGGTAATATGGTTTGGCTGTGTCCCCACCCAAATTTAATCTTGAATTGTAACTCCCATAATTCCCACGTGTTGTGGGAGGGACCAGGTGGGAGGTAATTGAATCATGGGAGTGGTTTCCTCCATGCTGTTCTCATGGTAGTGAATAAGGCTCATGAGATCTGATGGTTTTATAAGGGGTTTCCCCTTTTGTTTGGCTCTCATTCTCTCGTCTGCTGCCACATAAGACGTGCCTTTCACTTTCTGTCATGATTGTGAGGCCTCCCTAGCCACATGGAACTGTGAGTCCATTAAACCTCTTTTTCTTTATAAAGTACCCAGTCTCGGGTATGTCTTTATCAGCAGTGAGAAATGGACTAATACAGGTGGGAAGCCCTGCTTGTCTTCCTCCTCACTGAGGTTCTGAATATAGCTAAGCCCAGATTCCTCTCCCCACTCTGCCATCAGTAAGCACCAGAAATGTGTTCAGAAAAGGGGCGAGACAGTCTTCATTATCACCCCTTCAGGTCACAGAAGCAGCTGCCTCAGTGATGAGGCTGTTTTGATGCTTGACATCAGGGCAGCCTGACACCCCAGGTAAAATCCCCTCCCCTGCTGGTCTGCTCTTTCTGCTGGTTCCCATCAGGGCTTTTGGCGGAAACTTGGGGGCTCACTTCAATTCCACAAACACCAGCTGAGCCCCTACTATGTCCTGAGCACTGGGACAGGTGCTGGGCATGGATGAGAATAAGTCTCATTCCCAGTAACAGACACAGAACAAGCAAAAGGCATGGAAGTGAAGGACCCATTCTCTTTACAGTGGAGAAGGGAGATGTGACTTCCTAAAACCGAGAGCAGGACATCCCAGTGGTACAGCCCAGAAACTGAGGGCTCAGTTGAGTAGGGAAGAGGAGAATGTGATTTTAGGAGCTAAGGAACAGTTAAAAACGGCTGTCAATCTAATGCAACTAATCAATCCAATTCAAATTAATTGAATATCATTTAATCCACTGAGCTAATTAAATCCATCCTACACGGATGGAAGAATAGCATGGTGACTGGCACTGCTAGAACCTATGCCCTGCCCTCTTCAATGATTTGGGGGAACTGTGGTCTCTAATCCCAGGTAATTTTTTAAAAAAGTTCTAACTTCAAAAACAGACAAAAATCTTTCAAACGCTGCTTTTCCAAAAAGGGAAACTTCTGAGCCATAGGCCTCTTGCTATGCCCTTGCAAGTGCTGGGAGCAGAAGTGGGGTCTGATGGAGGCTGTCCACTAAGGAAGGTATTACAGGGGCAGTCCAGGTAGGAGGCTGTGCCTGGCTACACGGAGCAGGCCGGACCCCTCCTCCTTTATGTGAACTTGTCTGTCTATTAGGGGTCGGGTCCAAACCATAAAACATATTTGTAAGTAGCTGCACTATGCACATCCTTAAATATTGCACAATTAATATATGAATACATAAATTCACACTTATAAATATGCCAGGGATCCAGTAAAAGTGAAGAGTCTTCCTGCACACTCAATTGTGTGCTCTTCCTCTGAGCAGCAATCAGTATGGTAGGCACCACTCTAGACTTCTTCTGTGTGCTGATATGCATACATGCGCATTTATATAGTTTAGGGTGTGGGTATTTGAAATTATATAGTTTAGGGTGTGGGTATTTTTAATACAAACAGGACCACCTTGTATGTATTGTTCCGCAACTTGCTTTTTTCACCTACCAATATGTCTTAGAAATTTTCCCCAAGGGATCTCCAAATCTTCCTTATCCAGTTTAACTGTTGCAGGGGGTGGGGGAAATGCATAGTCATCTTCTCTCCTTAGTGTAATCATCCTTCTATTGATGAACATTTAAGTTGTGTCTAAATTTCTGCTCATACAAACAGTGCTGCAGGAAAGATCTTTATCTATGTTGCTTGGTGTACATGAGTATGTATTTCTTTAGGGCAGATTCTAAGAAGTAAAACTGCCAGGTTGAAGGGAATGCATGCTTTTTTATTTTATGGATGTGTAGTGCCACATCCCCACCCATCTCCCCAGCCCAGAGGCTCTACCAGTTTATATTCCCTTCAACAGCTGTCCCAGCTGCCCTCTCTAAGAGATGGGTGGCTTCTTTGCTGAGATGCAGCTCCCCTTCTGCTTGTCCCTTCTGTGGTCCCCTTGGCTCTCCTGCAGACCTTGGCCCAAGGCCATCTTCCTGTCCTTTGTCACCCAAATGCATCAAAGGCCCTATTTTAAGGACTCTGAGTGCTATTTCAAAACACACAGCACATAAATTGGGGAGTGATGACTCTCATTTCAGAATGATTTCTTCTTCCACAAGAGGATCTGCTTCAGGGTTTGGAGCAATCGATGAACCAGTATTGATTATGCCTGCCATTTATTCATTCATTGATTTACAGTGTTAGGCTTGTGCTAGCTGCTGCAGAACACTTGCCTTCAAAGGGTATTCTCTCATTGGATGGAGCAAGACATGCAAATACCTCGTGTTATTAGGTAAATTTATATTAATAGACAATTGACTGCTATTAAAACATTTTAATTACTCAAAGAGGGAGAGAGAGAGGCAGAGAGATAGAGAGTGAAAAATCTCAGTAGGTGAGGGACCAGAGGTATTTTGGGGATGGAGCAGTCTAACAGATAAGCACTATGATTTACTAGCCCACAGAGAATGATTACCGGGGCTGTCCAGCCCGTTTGTCACAACATAAACAAATGCAGGGACTTCTCCAGTTGTGATGGCTGGGCAATAGTTGTTTTCAAGCCTGAAGGAGGAGGGGAGAACAGGAAAGAGATGTCTTTTTCAGACCCCTCCTTCCCTTACCCTTGTCAAGGGAGTGTGACAGTAAGACTGTTCATATTCAGTCATTCATTATAGTTGATATTTCTAAAAGACGTGTCGGTGATACTTTAAACTTCTCAGTCGCCAAGAAAAAGATACAACAGCTTTTAGCCTATACATGGAAGTGTCCTCTACAGGCCATTTTTCCCCCTTTAAAAAAAAGTCAGAAACCAAGGCCACACCATTTGGAGTTCAGACAGTGAGCTGCCCATGAATCAAAAGATAACGTGACACTGGGCAGCAGGACCAACCAAAGCATGGTCTGATTTATTAACTTGTCCCTTGAGTAAGATAAAGTAGGTGAGTCCATAGACATTAGGGCTCCTTTCCTCTGCCTGGGTCCAAGGAGGAAATAAGCCACCGAGAGATAAGCAGCCGGCTTTTGATGTCAGATCCAGTGCCGAGTGGGTGCGGGAGCAGCCAGTTCTCTCTGGCGATGCTAGTGAGGGTGGGCACCACCAAGGGTCTGCACCATGGACCCAGGCTGGGGCTGCCATGTCAGCACCATTTCTAGCTTATCCTTTCTTCCAGGTCTCAATAAAAAGACTTATTTTTTAGTTCCTAGTGTTCAAAGAGTATTTAAGTTACACCATATTTGAAGGCTAAGAACTTAAATGGACTGTAAATTATTTAAGTTAGCCCTCAGAGATCATTGCACAATATTCAATCCATCCTTCGTTCCATCTAAGAATTGTAAGACCTAATCTTTTCCCTTAAGAGTTTACAGTATACTGGGGGCATACTACCAGACAAATAATAGCTCTTTTATTTGATTGATTGATTGTAGAAATGGTGTCTTGCTATGTTGCCCAGGCTGGTCTCCAACTCCTGATCCTCCCTCTTCAGCTTACCAAAGTGCTAGGATTATAAGTATGAGCCACCACACCCAGCCAGCTATGGCCCTTACTCCATGATTGATTGGTTGATTGATTGGCTACCTCTCCTGCTGGCCTGTAAGCTCTAAGAAGAACCAGGCTAGTCTTGTCCACTGGTAACCTAACACCTAACACAGTGCCTGGCACATAGTAGGTGATCAATAAATGTCAATATGAGATGATGAGAGAGTAGGACAAGAAGAAGGCTCAAGGCCTAAGTGCGGCAGTGTGTAGATGAGAGGGGGCTGTGTGCTGGAGGGCAGTGAGATATAACCACTGGGAAAAGTGATGGCGGGAGCCAGGAGGTAGAATTTGGGCTTTATTTTATGGGTTGGGAAAGACATTAATGGGTCTCAAGCAGGCTGTGACATGATAAAGTCCTCTCTTTCACATTTATTTATTCATTCATTTCATCCAATGCAATTTATTGAACATCTTGTATATGTAAGGCACCACGTAAAATATAAAGAATAGAAGTATGATAGAATCATATCCCCAAAGAGTTCGCAGTTTGGCAGGGGAGATAGATAAGTAAACAGACGGTTATAATGTGTACATTTTTTGCTGGAGATTTCCACATAATACTCTGGTATGGCCATGTTTGCACTGAATCTTGGAGGAAGGACACATACAAGTGAGGTGATGAAAGGGTGGGAAGGGTGTTGCTGGCAGAGGAAGCAAGGAAAGAGTGTGCGATGCTGGGAGGAGGGCTCTGTTTAATATGGCTGGGGTGTTGTGTGGGAGGCTGGGGGAGTAGAGTGAAAGGCCACTGAAAGAGAGGCAGGAGCCAGACTGGAGAGGTCTGTGAAGAGATTCTTGGACTTCATCCTGTGGTTCATGAGGGAGGAAGATGAGCAGGGCTATATTTTAGAATGGTCATGTTGATGCAGAGAATGGGTTGGGGAGGGACAGAATGAGCACTAGGGAGGCCAGTGAGGCAGTTGTTGTTCTTATCTGGGTGAAAAAAACATAAGGAACTGAACTAAAGTAGTGTCTGGGGTGGGGGATAATAACAGCTAGCATCAATTGGGCACTTACGGTATGCCAACTGTTCTATGGGTATTACATGTATGAACCCACTTAGTTTTCCAATCCCCCTATGAGGTAGGAACCAGCATTATCCCCATTTTGCAGATGAAGAGAATGAGGAACAAGGTTCTACAACTAGCAAATGGGGATTTGCATTCTGGCCATTTAAAGAGTTTTGAATCTAGGGGAGCATCAATTATGGGGTGCAGGTGTGGGGACAGGGAGAAGATGAATTTAGTTTTGCCTGTTGATTTGGGATGCCCATGGGACTTTAAGCAAGGAGTTCAGCAGCCCCTGGAATGTTGGGTCTGGAGCTCAGGAAAGAGGTCCAGGCTGGGGTGGCAGTCTGGGAATTATGGGAAAGGATGCTGTAACCTGGGAGAGGACAATACAGCAACCTGGAGTGCCACTAGGTAAGGGGTGGCAGGGGAAGAATTGCTTATGAAGGGGGCCAAGGCAGAGTGGGCAGGGAGGTGAAAGGAAGCCAGGCAGGAGTGAAGAGGAGTGTTTCAGGGAGGGTGTGGTCCACAGTCCACATGCTGGTGAGAAACCAGGTGGTATAAAGACTGAGGAGTATCCCTGTCAACAAAGGCTGGGTTTAGCCAAAGAGATCTCATGAACAACCTTGACAAAGAAAAGTTTCAGCGGCGTGCTGGAGGTGGACTGGCAAGAAAAAGGGAAATGAAGAAGCAGGGATAAGCGAGTACTGCGGGCCCCCCTTATCCACGGGGATACGTTCCAAGACCACCAGTGGATGCCTGAAACTGCAGATAGTACCCACCCCATATGTATGTTTTTTTTCCCTATACGTACATACATACATACCTCTGATAAAGTTTAATTTATAAATTAGGCACAGTAAGAGATAAACAAAAATAACTAATAACAAAATAGAACAATTATAACAATATGCCAGCATCATGACTCTTGCTCCTTGGGGCCATGATTAAGTAAAACAAGGGTGACTTGAACACAAGCACTGCCAAACCTTGATGGTAAATCTGATCACTGAGATGGCTGCTAAGTGACCAGCAGGCGGGCAGTGTATGTATGCAGCACGGATATGCTGGACAAAGGGCTGATTCACGTCCTGGGTGGGATGAAGTGGGATGGTGCGAGATTTCATCACGCTACTCAGAATGGTGCACAACTGAAAACTGATTATTTCTGGAATTTTCCATTTAATGTTTTCAGGTTGCAGTTGACTGTGTGTAACTGACATCGGGGACCGAGAACTTTTTGGTGACTCTTTGTCAGGAAGGCAAGGAGAGGAAGAGGCTGCAAGGTAGTGGGGAGGTAAAATAAAGAATAATTTTATCTCCTCCTAAGACTGGAGTATATTTTTATGGGATTCAGTTTTTGATTCCCTAATAGTGCTAAGCACAATACCTAGCTCATCCTAGCCAATCAGCAATTCTTTGAAGAATCCTTCTAATTCCTCCCCCATCCTCTGCTGTCAAGTCCACCTTGAGAAAATCAAGCTTATATTGTGCAGGAAAAAATGGTGAAAACTTGACTCTTGGCAAAATCGTCTAGGGATTTGAAGATATTTCTACTTTAGATGCTGAGTGGCAACAAGTGATTAAGTAGCTAAACTAGCAGATGCTTAATTGATTCTTATTCTTGGGCTGTTCATGGGAAACAGTGTACCCTGTTGATGGTGAAGGCAATGTCTACACAGCGGACCATCTCATCTCGTGGCACCTCTCCAGTGCTTTGATGGGGTGGAAATAGATGCTTCCATATTTATGTGGCTCCATCTTTGGCCATTTGGAAGTCACTAACGGCATGTGTAATAAATTCTCTCTTCTGCCTTGAAAAAAACCAACTGGGCAAGCTTCCATTTCTAATGGGGTCCGTGAAACATGGATATTAAGGACCATGGATCTGGCTGTCAGGTTGACAAATGAGTCTTCCCTATTGAAAGGCACTTAGGAAGTTATAATTGGAAGCTTGAGAGGAGTTGTCAAAAGCAGACAGTGGGCATCCCACCAAGCTGCTGGGCCTTTTTATTTAGGGGTGGGGTGAGGGATACCGTTTCTTCTTGTGAGCCATGGTGGGATTCCCTCTAAATGGTGGAAATGTGGCCAACTTACACCAGAGGCAGAGGCTTAGGCTTCTGTAGGAGCCAACTGGTCCTGCCAAAGACCAAACTAGGGCTGGCAAGACCTAAGTATTCTTATTTGCCATTATTATAGTCTAAACAGGCTAGAGAGGCAGTGGTTAGATGCAAGGTGTTGTGTGATGGTAGGCATTCTCAGGGCACTTTAGATACAGCTCAAGTGATATAAAGTCTAGGTTGTGGAATGGAAACCTTCTCATTCCTGATGGTTTCCAGCTGGTAGTGAAAGAGGTTCTTGGTGAGAGTGGGAAGTCTCTGGGAAGTGACACCTGGCTCCCCAAGGTGTTTCCGAGGCTGTCAAATATAAACCCAGGGCCATGATTTCCAGGAAATTTCCCGAACAATAATGTTGGTGGGCCAACTAATTGCCCAGAATCTCTAGATTCATTCCCAGGACCACCAAGAAGTACAAGCAAGGTGGTTGAATAAATATTTGATGAATACATGGATCAACACTTAGAAAACAAGAATCACTACCAGGCTCTTTGAGGAGAGGGTGGGAGATGATGAAAGTCTTCTGATATCAACTCATGACTTGGAAGTCCAGGCATGGTGGCTCACACCTATAATCCCAGCACTTTGGAAGGCAGATGTGGGTGGATCACTTGAGGCCAGGAGTTCGAGACCAGTTTGGTCAGAGTGGTGAAACCACATCTCTACTAAAAATACAAAAATTAGCCAGGCATGGTGGCACAAGCCTGTAATTCCAGCTACTCCAGAGGCTGAGGCACGAGATTTGCTTGAACTCAGGAGGTGGAGGTTGCAGTGAGTAGAGATCGCACCACTGCACTCCAGCCTGGGTGACAGAGTGAGACTCTGTCTCCAAAAATAAATAAATAAATAAATAATCATGATTTGAGCAAAGAGTCTGATTGGTGATGTCAATGTTGAAGACAGCTTAGTGCTGTCCCCATACCACATGAATATCCCAGCTTTGCAGTTTCACATATATTTACTCACTCATTTAATTTTTCCCAAATTCCAGAATTCTATGCTGGCTCTCTTATCTGTTCATCCACTCTTATCTACACAGATGGCTTCCAGATCTATATCCCTAGCCCTGACCCCTTTCATGAGCTTTTGCTTTGATTAGCTTGTCTAAGCCAGAAACGATATGAATATATCATCCATCACAGCCTGGCTTCATAACCTCAGGAAGAAGGGCTTTCAGGGCAGATTTTTAATGGGACAGTTGGCAGAGGTGAGTTGAGGAGGCAGCAGAGAGCATTAGAGTATAACACTGGATTGATTATCCAGTTGTACTTCCAACAACTCACATTTATGGATCTTATCTATAAGCAAGGCACTGGGGCCACAGAATCCAAAAGACACAATCCTTGCTCTCAGAGGGCTCCCAGACTATAAGAGACAAGGGCTGAGAGAGGCAAAAGAAGGCAGTTCTGGAGAGGTAGGTGTCAGGAGCAGTGATCCACATGAAGTAAGCCTACATGGGAATGTTGTATCCTTAGGAGTGTGACAAAAAATGCCAAATCCCCCACTTCATTCTGTGAGTGCTCCAAGGCAGGGGCCAGGTCTTGCTTATCTTAATTTTTCCAGCACGTTCAGCGCTCAGGGAATATTTGCTGAGGGAATAAATGAATGTACAAAATATTGTATGGAGCAGCTAACTATTCCTAGGAAGGTGGCAGGATAAGACAGCAAAGGTCTTCTTAAAGGCCATGACCTTTGGGTGGTATCTGGAAGTGTGAATAGGCCTTTGCCAGGTACATGAAACAAAGAAGGGCAGATAGAGCAGAGGGAGCGATGCACAGAGGCAGCCATCAAAGAGCATGGGGTGTTTGGTGGATGGTTCTGCATCATTGGGATGTAGGGTCCATGCTAGTCAACCACAGGCAGATGAGGAGGCTGGAGAGGTGAGCCGTGGCCAGGCTGGGCAGGGACTCCAGAGCCATTCTAAGGGGTTTAGATTTTTGTAAGTTACAGAAATCCCTGGAATGTAAGGGTGTTATGTTGGGTAGTGCTGTGACCACTGTGGATGTGGGTTGAGGAAGGGGTACTACCAAGGAGGGTGACCAGAGCCTCTCTCCTAGAGTTTTAGGCTACTCCACCCCAGCTCCCGCTTCTCACTAGCAGGAGCCCAGATTCTGCCTCCCAGAGCTGGGGAGAGCATTTATCTCACAACCTTATCATAATTTACCTTATAAGCATCCCATGCCAGCTGGCAGAGCAGGGAGTGGGTGCGGAACTGCTGTCAGCCAAACTTCCTGGTGATCCTTGTGTCCTTGAGTGAGCAGGGGCAGGGACTCCCAGGTGGTGAATGCTAGAGGTCATTTGAAGTCATCTCATGGAATCCTCTCATTTTACAGATGGAAAAACTGAGACCCAGAGAGGGCAGTGACGTATGCAAAGTCCCATGACACAGCAGGACTAGAATCCAGGCCTCTGGACTCCTAGGCTTATTTGTTCTCCACAGTACTGAGTAGCCTCATTTCTTTGGGCTCATGGTAGGAAAAGACCAGCTTGCCAGCCAGTCCCTCCCTGGATTAGCTCCCTGTGTGCTCTCTCCAGAGAGTCTTTCTGAGTTACAACTGTGTAGTGCGGCAGAGCAGAAAGAGCATGGGTGCGGGAACCTGGTAGATTCAGGCTTGAAGCCCAACCCTGCTGCTCCCCTAGCTACGCAACCTTGAACAAGTTACTTAACCACGCAGTTTTGTCATCTGCAAAGTGCAGATATCAGTACCTCCCTTGCAGGGTTGTTGTGGGAGATTAAATGAGATAATGTGCCTCAAGTGTCCCTACAGCATAATGCCTGGCAGATAGCATGTGCTCCATTGATAGGAACTGTTGTTATTCTTCTACCTCTCCAAGGGTTCTTTTTCTGCTTCCAGCATATTATCCCGCTGCCTGTCTCTGGTGGTCCTGGGATTGTGCAGAGGCTTTTACAGCAACTGAGTTAACCAGGGCACTTCTTAAGGTTGTCTAGGAAGGCAGCCAAGGCATACCTTGGCTTATTTGTTTTTAGGGCAAATGCAGGTTAAGAAAGCAATCTTTGGACTGGGTTGTAGCCAAAGAGTATATTCTTTAGGACAATAAAATAAAATTTAAAACATTTGGAAAGGCGTGGTGTGTGTGTAGTTATGCATGGGTGAGATAATTTTCACTATGCAAAAAGACTTTCCCATTTATACAAAGATTCATGGTAGGATTTCTCTAAGTCACTAGTTCCTCTTAGGGCTCTTACTCTGGAGTCAATTTTCCTAGCATAATTCACACCAACCTTCCAGGAAAGGGCTTTCTACTTCCTACTACTTGTCCCCATGGCCTTCCTGCAAAGTTTCCTTAAACTTTGAGCCAAAGCAGCAGAATCTTGGATTGATAGCAATGTAGCTGCCACATTTTATGGATATACCATATACTATAAGATGCACCATGATTTTATGTATCACCAAGAAAGAAGAACAAACACTGCTTATTGTAATTTTAAGACTTAATTGATTGTAAAACATATCCTTATTTCAGAAATGTTAAAATGTGAACAGAAATATGCCTCTTAACAATCATGAAATGAAGTGTTTGAGGATCAGGATCAACTGGATAGATCTGCGTACTCGCAGAATGAGAGCATACAGCTGGGGCTAAATCCCCAAAATATACTTGGCTTAACATTATTTTTTCCTTTGTTAAAGAAACCACTAATCTACAGGCTTTGTGAGGGCAGAGACTGCGTCTCTTTTGTTTACCACTGTATCTCTACCACTTCACTCATAGTAGGTATTCAGCAAATATTTGCTGTATGAATTAATAGAACAAAGCCACAACATGAAAGAGATGGAAAGCCCACAGAAGAAAATAAATCATTCATAATTCCCCCAGTGTGGGTATTTTGGCTGATTTGCTTCAAGTCTTATTTCCTATGAATATGCTCTTTTATATACATGTAAATATAATGTATTATTAGATTTAGCTCTGGGATGTGTTTTTGTATTTCTCTATTAATATAAATGAAACGATGAAATGAGATGATGCGGAAATGCTTTGAAGACTGTAAAATGTTTAACAAATATCTTATTAGTTGTAATAATCATGAAAATACAGACATGAATGGGGCTGATTTTCTGAGAACACACTTTAAAGCTAACAGCAAATTTGCCCTCCAAAGCTGGGAATATGTTCTATTTCTCATCCTACTCACCATGGGGAGTCCTTCTGTTTCATATTGGGAAGGGAAACAGAAACTTAAGGCTTCCTAGAAGTCATAGCTCCAACTTTCCACCCAGCCCAGAAATTTCTTCCATCTTACTAATGGAAGATCAGCCAGGGCTAGGGGAGGAAAAAGCACATCTCTCAGGCTGATGAAAAATAGCAGCCTACAGAGAACTTTCTCCTCTCCACCCTTTACTAGCGGTGGGGAGAAGTTACACACTGTATTCCAAGGAATGTTGTTCACTTATTCTGCTGCTAATAACAATGTAGATAGCAAAGAGATGTCAACATAAGTAAGTAATTCATCATAGTAAGGGTAGGTACATTCAACAAGCCACAAAGTCAGATTTGCCACGGACAACTAATTAAAAATTTACTTTCAGAAAGTCACAGAATTTATACACATATTGATGAGTATAACCTGTGCCTTGTTCTTTGAAGGGATGTGGGTTTACTCATACAACAGAAGGGAGTGCTGACCGATTTTCTCTCCTTGACCAAACTCTAGCCAGGCTCTTCTGAGCCCTCTTCTCTTCTAAGCCTCGCCCTTAGTTGACCTATGAAGAGTTGAACAAACACTATCATAGTTTCTAACAGCTCAAGGTCACATCCCTAGAATGCCTCTATCCCCTCTTAAAGTGCCTGCCTGAGAAAACCCGAGGATGCCAAGAGAATTTACTATTTGCTCCAGCCAACACCTGAATATAGGGCCCCTGTCTCTCCGTCTCTGTGGGAGGGTAGGAGCCTAACTAACTTCAATAAGCACCAGTTAGCAAACCCAGATGCTTTTCACAGGGACCAGCACCCAAGCCCCTTCCTATTTTTTATGATTTTTTACTTCTCTGACTCTGCTGCTCAAGCCCTTGCTGTTCCCTCTGCCTACTCCCTCATTCTCTCTTTGAAACACCCAGGCCCTCTCTATGAATTGGGGTTGAGTTCAGTTCATGCTGCACCCTCTTCCCTACTGCAAAAGTAAATAATTGATTAAAATCTGCCCTCACCATGTCAACCCATGTCCAGCTTTGTTTATTTTTGACAGTACTCAGGAGCTCATCTAGTCTAGTAGCTCAGGCACTCAGCTCATCTAGGCTGCCGGTCAGTCTGCATGCCTTTACTGGATAATCCTTGTTCTCACTCTTCTTGACTCTCAAATCCTTAGCCTTGAACTTTGCCCCTGCCATCCTCATGCCCTCCTTTGTCCTCAAGGATATGTTTTCCTGGTTGCACCATTTGGTTTCTACCTTGCATACCCTTGGATATTCCCTTTTCTGCTTGCATCACTTGTCTCCGTCTCTGGGAGCCCATAGAGACCAGGCTAACCTTCCAGCACCTCCTGCTCCTGCATCAAAGCTGCAATCCCATTCCCTATGTGCTTCAGTGAAGGTTGACCTTGGCCTTCATTAACTGCCCAGGCATTGTGTACAGGGCACAGTTTGTGAGGCCTGTGCCATCAACACGTTCCCAGAGAGTAAAAAATAATATAGCTCACGTATAGATTTCCAACCAGTGTTTTTTTTTTTTTTTTTTTTTTTTGAGACAGGGTCTAGCTCTGTCTCCTAGGCTTGAGGGCAGTTGTGCAATCTCAGCTCAGTCAGCTCAAGTGATCCTCCCACCTCCACTGCCCAAGTAGCTGGGATCACAGGCATGCACGACCATGCCTAATTTTTTTTTTTTTTGTAGAGATAAGGTCTCATGATGTTGTCCAGGCTGGTCTTGAATTTCTGGGCTCAGGCAATCCTCCTGCCTTGGCCTCCCAAAGTGCTGGGATTACAGGCGTGAACCACCGTGCCCGGCCCTACAACCAGTTTTTAATGTAGAATATCATTTTATAAAATGGCTAAACAGCTGTGATCAGTACCAGATGAAAGATGACAATTGAGCCAAATTTTAAAAGCAAGCTGAGCTCATCCATTACATGCATGTATCTTTCCTTGCTCTTCCGTCGTGGTTCTCCCTGAGTCTCCCTTTCCCACACCCCAGAGTGGGTGCCTTCGCTACTCACTGACTTAGCTATGCCTAAGGTCTTCCCCAGGAACTTGTCTTAGATGATCTGGTTTAGGATTCCCTCCCAGTCACTGTCTCTTCAGCTTTTATTCTGGGAAAACCAGGCAACAAGTATTCAGGAGATAAGAGAAAGAAACGGAGTCCGTGTCTCTCCGCAGTCCTGCTTTGAGACTGCCTCCCTACTGAGAGTTTGCGAAGGTCTCCCTTTTGAGATGTAAGACTCGCTTCAGACGTGAGGCTGTGCCTGTCCTCCCTCCACCCACAGACAGAATTGATGCAGCAGTCCCAGCTGGCCAGCTGAGGTCCCCTCCCCAGCGCTATATCAAAGAGAGCAGGCAGGAGCCTGTGTAACAAGGGCTCGCTCCACTTAAACTCTGTGATGGGAGAGGGACGCCTCCATCCCTTTTCTTTTTGTAGGCTGCTTTGAATTGTATTAACGCAAGTGATGAAACATATCAAACCCTGGTTAGCAGTTTCCCTTAGCATCCCCTGGCCAAAAAAAAAAATTTTTTTTAAATTAACTTGTACAAAAAGTCAACTGTAACAGAATGGTCTAGAAAAGAAAAAACCCAACCAGTTTGGCGAAAAGAAAAATGAGCTGGGTTTCCTTCATGACCAATTTTAGGGACCAACAGGTGGTACAGGAGAACTGGTGAAGACGGTTAGCCAACATCTTTCTCTAGTTTCACAGTAAAGCCCTTGACCGAGTGGGAATTCCATTTCTCCTCCTTGTGCCTCTGCAGGGGGTCGGGGGAGGCTGAGGACCATCAATCCTGGGAGCCCAGGGAACTTACCCTCTGCTCCTGTGTGGCCACAAAGGTCTGGAACCCTGGAGCCACCCCAAAGCCCAGCTCTTGGATGAAAGGTGGCTCAGACTGACTGTGGATCTGAACTTTCACTCCTGCTTCAAATGTCGTTTCCTCTGAAAGAACAAAGACGGACAGAGCCATGGGTCAGTAACAACAGATGCTCACGGAGTCCTGGGATTGAAAAGCTCAAAGGGATGCTGAAAAGACCCTGTGATAAGCAGAATAATGGCCCCCAAAGGTGTCCACGTCCCCACCTCCGGAAACTGTGACTAGGTTGCCTTACATGGCAAAAGGGACATTGCAGGTGTGATTGAGTTAAAGTTCTTGAGATGGAGAGACTATCCTAAATTATGCAAGTAGGACCCAATGCAATCACAGAGGTTCCTATGAAAGGGAGGCAGGAGGATCAAGGTCAGAGAGAGAATGGAAAAATGCTATGCTGCTAGCTTTGAAGACAGAGGAAGGAGCCATGAGCCCAGGGATGCAGGTAGCTTCTAGAAGCAGGAAAAGGCGGGGGAATGAATTTTCCCCTAGAGCTGCCAAAAGGAACACAGCCCTGCCAACAACCTTGATTTTATTGAGCCTAGGGAAATCCATTTTGGACTTCTGACCTCCAGAATTTTAAGATAACGAATTTGTGTTGTTTTCAGCCACTAAATTTGTGGTAATCTGTTGCAGCAGCAATGGGAAACAAATTCAGGTCAGTGTGCCAGGTCAACTCTGCCTCAGTTGCCAAATCTGTAGAATGAGATTATAACATAAGTCAAACTCCTTTATTTTATTGACTAACTTTTCTTCTGGGTCATGAACTGAAGGTGAGGATATCAGGAGGAGGAAAACATGATGCAGCAGTGGAAATAAAAATGCAGGGCTTTCTTGCATGCCAAGGTGTTTGCCCCTCGGGGCTGCAATGGCCAAGTAGAAGAGAAGCTTCCCTCCTTTTTTCCTTTGGCAGAAGAAATGGGCCTTGGCAGTGGGAGGTTGGGGGCGGTGCAGAGCCATCATCTTAAATGTTTAGTGCTCACAGTCAGTGGAAAATGAACTTATGGGACTGTATAAGCCTTTACCAGATCCCCCCTCTGTCTTATCTTCTCCAAACAGTCTACAGAATGAGCTTTCCAAATGTAAACTGCGTAACTCCCTCCCATGTTTCCAAGGATCCCAGGCTCCTTACCCATCCCTTCCCTAGCCTTGTTCTGAGTAGCCTCTGCCTCGCAGCACCATGCGGGGCTGCCTGGATTGGGCATCACTGGTACCCACTCTGCAGAAATGCATCTCCTTCTGCCCAGAATGTCTTTCTACCTTGTCTACCTGACCATCTTCCCACTTGTCACTGAAGATTCAGCTCTCCATCCCCACCCAAAGCAACTCTTTCTCTTGCTCTGTTGTATCTTCCACATCTGCCTGCTGGAGCCCCTGCCATAGCACGTCGTGATGAGGCTTTAACTGTTTCCTCCAGCAGGCTGGAGTATCCTGAGGCCAAGTTCTGGGCTGTCTCTCTGGACCTCAAAGGTCCTGCACAGGGCTAGGCATACACCAGGCACTCAGGAGATGCCTAATGAATGAATAAATGGGAGATTTGTGGGTCAAGCCTCAATCATTTATGAATGGACAAGGCCAACCTGGAGTCCAAATCAAGGAATGTTCTCAAATTAAAAAATGGACAGAGAATGAATAAATGCAGGAATGAGAGAAGATAATGATGGGGTTGGGGGTCAGGGATGGAGAGGAGGAGGACATGTCAGCACTCAGGCTGTGGCTTGGGGAGGGTTTGGGGACAAACTAAAGCTGGCACAGAAGAGAGTGGCTGGGAAGGAAGGGCTGGGTCCAGCCACAGGAAAGGCATGACCCATGGAAAATGTGGGGGCTATTGACTGAGGTAGGCCCAGGGGTCTGGAGCAGGGCAAGAATTCCAAGGCCAGGGGCTATGTGGAAAGAAAGGGCTAGCAGGCAGACAGGACCCCAGGGAAGGGTAGGCAGGGCTTTCATCATTTAGACAAGGAGACCCTCAGCCAGGAAGCCTTTTGGATATGGTTCATGGAGTGGGAGAGAGTCCAGGCAATCTACAAACACATCCCACTTCCCTCCAGTACAGTCATTGTTCTGTGGTTTCTGTACAGCATCACCCTGTCCAAACTCCTATCCATATGCTCCTGGAAGCCTGTGGCTTTGTGTCAATCTCTCCTATTGATGGTGAATTCCTCAAGAAAGGAGATCATATCTTATTCAGTCCAGGGCTCCATCACCTAACCCAGGGCCTGGCCCTCAGGTGGAGCCTCAAGGAAGGTTTTTAGATCTGGGAGGAGGACTTCAGGAAAGGGAGGACTGGATGGAACGAGGGGGTTGAATAGTCATCTTTCAGTGGCTGTGTTTTCAAAAGTCTGCCCAAGATGGGGTTGAGGAGAGAGTGTGGAGCCTGAGAAACAGACTCAGATGGGGAAGAAGGGTGAGTGTGGAGGGCTGTTGGGATGACAGGGATGCCCCTGCTGGGAGGAACTGAAGGCTCCTTCAGTGAGCCGTGGGAGGGAACAGGAGAGATGCCAGAACTTGTTTTCAAGAGCTAGCTGAAGCCGTGTGTGCCTGCTATACAATCGAGCTTAAGAAATCAAGACAGGCTCAAAGGAGAGGACCTGTGGTTTACAGGAGAAATGAGAAATGAAGTCTTCCTGTCAGAAATGCCATGAGTAATGGGCAAAACAGACAGGCCTGGTGTGCCTCTCTTAGTGAGAACCGCCCAAGGCTAATTGAACTGGGTTCGGATTTGGAAGAGGTGCTAGCTTATTCTGAAAGCAGCAGTAGCTGCAGCCAAGAGTAAAATCCTAAAGTAGCCTCAGTTTTTAAAAACATCCAGTGGCTGGATGGACATGAGCGGGAGCAGGTGATAGGTAAGGTTTCTGCTCTCTTTAGAGCACTGCGGACCAGTGGAACTTTCTGCAAAGATGGGAACATGCTATTCCCTGTGCTGCTGCCCAACATGGTAGGCGCCAGTTACGAAAGGTGGCTTGTGTGACTGAGGAACTGAATTTTTCATTTTATTTAATGTTAATTAATTAAAACTTAAGTTTAAATAGCCCCACGTGGCTAGTGGAAACATTGCTGGATAGCACAGTTCTAGAATATCCAGCTATGAGCAGACTACAGCCCTCCCAGAGCTGAGGGGGTGACAAGAACTCCGCCATCTTGCCTTCCTAAGCAGGTGCTCTGGAGAGGCCCTTGTCTGGAGTCCTGGGTAGTTTGGGCAGGGTTCTGAGCAGCAGATCAGTGTGTCTTCATGGTCAAACCATGACCATAGTTCCAGATCCTCTACCCTGCTTTCCCCAAAGCCCTATTTGTACATCTACAGATGCATTTCTTTCTATTTCTTACCAGAATTGCCCTTGGCTTCCCTTTGAAGATTGCTTTCCAGGTTGGTAGTGAAGAGCAGCTCCCTCTAGTCCCTGCCCTCACTCTCTTCCCTTTCCTGGGCATGGCACCGTGTTGAGTTGAAGACCCAATTTGAGAGCTGAAGTTACCAAATGTAGACTATTAGGGCCAAGGCAACCTCACACCATCCACTTTGGAGGTTCCCAAGCTAGAATGCAAGTTAAAATTTCCTAGATGGCTTGGGTGATGCTTCCTGGGGTCCACTCCCAGAAATTCTGATTCAGTCACTCTGGAGTGGAGAGCAGGAATCTGCATTTCCAGAAATTCTGATATAGGTCTGAGGTCATCTACATTTGGGCAGTGATCTAGTCCAGGGAAGAGAAGTGACTTGCCCAAGGTCAGACAGCAAGTCAAGAGCAGAGCAGGGGCTAGAAGCCAGGTCTCCTGAGTTCTAATGTGGTACTCTTTCTACTCCACCAGGAGTGTGGTTTATTTAGTGTGAGCAGATGCCTTAATTCATAGCTCTGGAGTTCTGAATGGGGGCTGAGGGCATGGGATATCTTTTTCTTTGTAATCACCCCTAATGTCCCTAGCACAGTAGCTGGCACAAAGCAGGGCTCAATAAATGTTTGTTGAATGGAACAAATGAGTGAGGAAGTATCCCTTGCTTGTGTCTGCTGTTCCCTGCTGTATCTGGTCAGCTGTGAGTCTGCCTGGGTTCTGGAGGACACTGGTAAACGCCAGCACCGCATAATTCAGGAGGGCTCACCTGCTGGCATGCAGGTGGGGCTGCACACACAGCAACAACACAGCAACAATAACAGTAACAATAACTGGGACTGCACTCATAGTCTGTGGGTCCCAGTGCCAAATGAAAATGCAGGACCCCCTGTTAAAAAATGTTGTTAAAAATTTATAAAAGTAAGCATTGTTATTAAAAAATAAAAGAATTTCAAGACAACAATCTCAAGAACATTAAACCAAGTGAGTGGCCCTTCTGATTGTGGGCCCTGTGTGACCGCCCTGATAGTAGCATCTCAAATTGGTGCTGGACAGAATTGTTCACATCCTCATATTTGTCTTATCGGCAACTGATTCAACGCTAAGCTCCTTCAAAGAGTGTAGGTCTCTGGACAGTGAATGATTTGTTTACACATCATGAACACCAGGATTCAAGGACAGAAAGAGAGAGAGAGAGAGAGACAGAGAGAGCACAGAGAGAAAGGGAAAGCTACTACACACATAGTATGTAGACAGTGTGTACATGGGAATTCTTGTTAATTGGCACCGAGCTGAAACCCAGACAGTGTAACATGAAAGATAAATGCTGAACCAAGAGGAGTGTGGCAAGATGGAGTTCAGCCTGCAGAAGCCACAGTCTCCCAGCATTTTCCAAGAGCTTGGCCATAGATGGCACAAGGTGAGATCAACCTGGCCAGGGAGGGAGTTGCATTTTCTGAATATGCAGAAAGGATATGGGAGCCCTGTAGAAGGAGGCAGGAGCAATAGGCAGAATGCATAATGGGGCAGGGAAAGTGCATCACGATAAAAGAAGCTAAAATCTTTCATCTTGGCAAATTACAGAAAACATGCCAAGGAAATAAACACTAGAGAGAAGTAGGAAGAAAAGTTTATCTGAATAGCTAGGGGGAGTTTCCAGAGCTCAGAAAGTGAACGTGCTGATACAAAGCAATCTTGCTTTGGACAAAAATTACTTTGTAACAGTGGCTGAGTGAGGGAACCCTAGCCCAGATAGCTTCAGAGGAGAGGGGGGACAAACGCCAGCCATAGAAGGGGCATCTCACAGTGCAGCAAGAGCCTTGTGTGGGTATGGGATAGCTTCTGTTTGCACGCCCTTCCCCAGTGCTTCTCCACCCTGCTCTCTGTGCTATGGGTTTGAGTTGCAGAGACTGTGTTGATGGACTCCCTTGCCCTCTGGCTTGGGATCAGTTAATGGTGGGCCAGGTAGGAAACTGGAGGGAGAAAGGAGAGTCAGGCTGGGGTGTCCAGTCTCTCAACCCCATTTGCTGGGTCCCTGTGGGTTAGCTGCATGTCACTTTGGAAGGCCACAGCTCCGGACTGGGGGCTGGAGGGAGAGCTCTTCAGTGTCTCTCTCTGGGTTTTGACACCAGCTTCTTTCCTTCTTTCTGAGGGGTGGTAATGGCTCTCCCTGCTACCAGTCCCAGGATGCTGCACCCTCCTGTATTGCTTTCCCAAGCCTTGCCCATGCCTTTGTTAACAGTCCTTGATTAATTTCTCCTTTTAGTATTCAATTTGAGAGTGCTGTTGATTTCCCTGCTTGGGTCCTGATTGGTGGATCTCCCATGGGCTCTCACTTAACTCCTGATAGATAGCAGGAGTCCCCTCTGTGGTACCACACAGGGAAGGATGGCTATTGTGTTTGAGCGAGTGCACAGGGATGGAGACTTCACTCCCTGCAGGGGCAGCCCATGGTTTTGAAAGTTCACCTTTATTTTGGTTGAAAACTGCCTGCTTATAGATTTTGTCCCCTAGTCCTAGCTCCGCCCCTTCTACTCGACACCTCTTTAAAGATCTCCCCAGAGATAGAGGGCCTGTTTCCCAGACAAGTGAGTCGGACTTTCTGAGAGAGGCAGAAATGCAGACCTCTTGTACCTGGAGCGTCAGAACCAGAGAGCGCCTAGGACAAATTGATTAAATGCTTGGGGCTGCGGGGTCAGGCAAGTTGAAGTCTAGTTCAGTTCTGTGAACTATAACAAGTTATTTAATCTCTTAGAGCCTAATTTTTCTCATTTTTAAAATGGGTATGAACATAAAAATGGATTGTTCTTCATAGGGCTGTTGTGAGGCTTAAATGAGCCATTGCATGGAAAGTTCTTAGCACAGAGTTTAGCTTAAGAACTCAACAATTTGCAGTGTCATCATCACCATCATCATCAGGAATTCAGTATTTCTGGCTTTTTACAAGATCCAAGGGGATCAGTTGCTGTTTTATGTTCCTCTTTGATCATGCTAGTCTCTCCATGTAGACTGGCCCTTCCTCTTATCTTCCATTTGGTTACCCTCTACCCACCTTTGCACTCACCACCTCCTTGACATTTTCCCTCCATTCGGTGCCCCAATATCTAGTACTTACCATGTTCACACTTGATCCCAACTCCCTCTCTATTAAGACTGAGAGATCTCTTGGGGACAGGGTCAATGTTCATTTATGTTTATAATCACAGTGCCTGGCATGCAGTAGGAACTCAAAAATGCTTGGTGAAGTGAACAAATGTGCACAACTCACCTCTGAGACACAGGATCCCACCCTCCTTGTTTTACAGATGTGCCACCGAGGTGCTGAAAGGTGGGTTGAACTGTGCGGATCTCACAGGGAGTTTGTGGCCAAGCTGGGTCCATATGAAACCTGAGCCAGCTCAGAACTCCTGCTGCAGTCCAGTGAGTGGGCAGCTGTGTAGGGACTTCAGGCCAGAGGCCGACAAGTGCATGGGGGCTGGGCAGGGGCAGCAAAGCCTGCCTGGGCCATCCCCTGAAGGGCCGTGGTTGGCAGTCCTGTCTTGGGTGGCTGATATCTTTCTGGTCTCTGCTGCTCATTTAATCATGTGGCTTAATCCCTGGGGACCTGTCTATTAAGGCCCATCCTTTGGGCCTCCCTGCTACCTATGATGAGACAAATGGGCCTGGAGTGTCCCTGAGTCACCCAGGCATGGGGAGTGGCTTGGCCCATCAGCAGCTGGGTCACTCACAGCCGGCAGTGGCATCTCTGGCTGCCATTGTCAAGCAGCTGCTGTGGCACTGCTCTGCATTACCCAGGGGACTGTAAAGTGTGTGTGTGCCTGTGTGTGTGCAGACGTGTACTAGTGTATGTGTGTGTGTGAGAGAGAAAGCAAGAAAGAGAGAAACTCTCTCTGAAATATAACATTGTTCTTATTTCTTCTTATTTTCCTAAAGCATTTCCTGAGATGCTGCTTTGGAGTTCAAAGAAACAGAAAGGAAGGACTGACTCTCTTAAGGACAAGACCCAGAGCTGGATGCTTCATAGCAGTCCACATTTGTTCCCTCACTCCCTGGACAGTTATGCATCGAATGCCTACCATGAGCACGTGCCACCGGCCTTGGACCCTTGCCTGGCTGGCTTGGAGTTTTAACTAGATCATGTATATTTTCTGCATCACACTTAGCCTGTGCATGAAGCACATCTTCCCAGAATGAAAAAGTCAGGCTGCTTCTAGCTGCTAAATGGATACCTGCCTCCAAGCATGTTTCTGATTTATGGCATCATTTCTCCAGAGTCCTCGGACAGCTGTGGAGACCCCTATCCAGCACAGTGAAACCAAAAGCACGGTGAAGTCTCTGTCCTCCTGGAGCTCATGTTCTGATGGGGGAGGTGGATGACAACAAACAGGTACACGTGTGACATCAGGCTGGCGATGGAAAGTGCCAGGAGAAGTGACGCAGAGGAAGGGCAGGGCAGGTGTGGCTCTCTTGGTTGGGAGTCAGGAAAGGCCTGTTCAAGGTGATAATGTTTGTGTAGTAACCAGAATGAAGTGAACAATGAGCCACAGGACCACCTGGGAGAAAGTATTCCAGGTGGAGGGAACAGCAAGTGCCAAGGCTCTGGAACAGGTGTACACTGGGCCCACTTCAAGAACAGCAAGGAGGCCAGAGTGGCAGGGACATGGTCAGAGGGCAGCTGACCATTTTGTTAACTCCTCACAGTTAACCTTAGAGGCAGGTGCCCCCATTTTACAGACAGGGAAACAGGCTCAGAGAGGTCAGCTGGCCCTAGCCGCACAAAATAGATCCAGAATCCAACCCTTGTCTGCTAGGCTCCGAGGCCTGTGCTTTTTGACCCCTGCCATGTGGCCTCGCTCAAATACTTTTTGCCTTTCTAGCATCACTGATCGCATTCTTCATTGGTTTGGGTCCTGTGGAGCTTTGCAGGCTGGGACCCTGAGCTACCGAGCTTTGCATCCCCTCTGGGTCATGGTGAAAGACAATCTTGGCACATGTACGGTAAGCTTTGGGGTTTTCACAGACTTGATCCTGCTGGCTCCTCCCAGATGTCCTGAGGCAGGTGTCAATATCTCCATTGCATTACATTTTATTTTATTTTTTTACATCATGCTCATTTTTCAGATGAAGAAACCAAAGCTCACAGAAAGTAAAGAATAGACCCGGGGCCAATGACTCACAGCTGCGTAGAATTTTGGAGCCAGGAGACCCCTTGAAAATTTAGCTAACTTTTCACCTTTCAGATGAAAAAATGGAAGCTCGCAGAGAAGACAGTGGCCAAAGGCCACAAGGCAAGTGGCAGGTGGGCAGTGGCTGGGATCCAGGTCTCTAGATTCCTCACCCTCCCCTGCCTTTTGTTAGTGGGCTAGAAGCCACATTGGTGCCAGATGGCAAGCTGATAAATTTCCAAGCTGGACAGGGAAGGATGGGGAAGAAGAGTTTAATCTGCAGTAGGCTCAGCAGCCTTTGTTCTTTCATCTTAGAAGCTCAGTGAGTGTGGGACGGCGACAGTAACAGGGACCAGAGTTGCAGCCCCAGCCTTGAGATCCTGGTGGAAAGGGCATGCTGATGCTGTTTGAAATCAACCAGAGGTGTCATTTTAGACCCTGCTCCCCTGCTCACACCAGAGAAATCCAGGAAAGCCCAAGGCCAGGGAAGAGAGGCAGAGAAGTGCATCAAGAAAAACACGGGCTCTGAAATCACAGAGACCTGGGTTTGACTCTTAGTCCCACCACTTAATTGCCGGGTGACCTCAGGCATGTTAAATTGCCCCTCTGAGCTTTAGTTTCCTCTGTTCAAATGAAGTAGGGGCTGATCTCTCAGGTTACTTTTAGCTCTAAAATTCTACAAGCTGAGGGCCATGTGCAAATGTCTTTACCTCACTGCATCTCATTTTAATCTCCTGCAAAATAGATTATAAAAAAATAGATGTGGCTGTTCAGAGCTCACATCAAGTCAGAAGAGGCTGATTTTTCTAAAGACAGCACAAAGAATCCACAAATTGCTGCCTATCTAAAATTGGGCAATGTGTATCTTGTCCTTCCTCTCCAACCCTTCCCTGACAGATAGGCACTGTAAGGCAGCATCTCTAGCTAAGGAGATCTGAAATCAGCACAAAGACGGGCAAACTCACGCTTGATTGCTCACAGGTGATATTTTGAAGCTAGGCAAGCTTCTGGAGGAAGAAAAAAATATCAACATTGTGTCCCCATGCAGGATGGGCTGCAATTACGTCTGTTCTGGGTGGCAGTGTGATGCAGCAGTGTTCTTACCAATGGCTGGTGATCCAGGAGATGTTATCAAGTGTCCACAAGAGTTTGGCGAAGGCTGCAAACTTCAGCCCCTCCTGCAAAGCCATGGAGCACACTAGTATTTTAAAGACGCTATGACGTCCTGCAGCAAAAACATGTTATACTTTGTTGATCCGAGTGTTACCCAAAGCAATCTTTTTTTTTTCATTTTTCATTTTTAAGGAACACTAGCTCTGCGTGGAAAAAACCAAGGAGGACCAAATCAGAAGATGTGGATTCAAATCCTGTTCTAATACTTCTTAGCCATGAGGTTGTGGGAAAGTCACTCAATGTCTCTGCTTACAGTATATATATATTTACTTAGATGCAGTCTCACTTTGTCACCCAGGCGGGAGCGCAGTGGCGCGATCTTGGCTCACTGCAACCTCTGCCTCTCGGGTTCAAGCGACTCTCCTGCATCAACTGCCTGAGTAGCTGGGATTACAGGCATGCACCACCATGCCCGGCTAGTGTTTTTTTTTTTTTTATTTTGTTATTTTTAGTGGAGACGGGGTTTCTCCATGTTGGCCAGGCTGGTCTCGAACTCTTGACCTCAGGCGATCCACCTGCCTCAGCCTCCCAAAGTGCTGGGATTGTAGTCATGAGCCACCGCACCCAGCCGCTTACTGCATTTTAAAATGAGTTAATCTGTTAAATGACTAGAACTGCCTCGTCTACATCATAGGAGTGTATGAGGATCAGTGGATGGAATGTGGGAAAGCACCTTATACACTGTGGGGTGATGTGCCCATGTTGGAGAAGGAGATAGTTAATGTTAGGTCTTGGTTATGCAACTGAGAAATGTAGCTACACTTTCATTCCTGCTAAACAGAATATTTGCAAAACATATATTTATGAAAGCATCACATGTGTAGTTGGGACTAGTCTCATTACCAAAAGATTTATCTCAAGGATTCTTTAAATAATGAGTTTTCCTAGTGCATTCAGCCTCAGAGACTATAAATTACTTGATAAGAAGGCTGATGATTCTGGGTGGGTAACTGGTGTTCAGGAGATTATCACCCTTGAAATGCCATCAGAAAGTGTCTAAAATTATAGGGAAAGTTAGTGGATGATTAAGATTCCATTTGTAAAAATTCTGTTTACACACACCGATGGTGGAAGTTAGGTACAACCAGATTGCTGAGTGGCTCATGTATATAGATTGTGATGTGATTATAGAATTCAAAATCATCCAAAGCATTACTGGATTCATAGCAACTTTTTGTTATACAATATTCTCTCAGTGAATTAAAAAAGCACCAGAGCTTTCATGTGGGATACTGGCTGAGAAATATTTTGATGTTAAGAAGACATCCTCATTCTTCCAAATGGTGGGGAACAGTGGTCTGGATCAGAGCTTCTTACACTTGGATGTGCACACAAATCTCCCGGAGGATCCTGTTGCAACACAGACTTGGGGGTGGGGGAAGGCAGAGATCCTATGCATCTAACAAGCTCCCAGGTGATGCTGATGCTGCTGGTCAGAGGATTACACTTTAGCAGGACTCCCAAGAGAACATCTACATTTTTGCAGAACACATAGGCCCCTGGTGATCTGGCCTCTACCTATCTCTCCAACCCCAAGTCTCATCCTTAGATGCAGATGCCGTTGCACACTCTAGGCTGTTCTTGGCCTCTGGTCCTCATTCCCCTCCCTCTGCTCAGGACCTCAGCTCTCCAGGTCCTCAGATTTTCCTCTAACTCCCACACGCTGCCCAGCAACCTGGCAAACAGGCCTGAGACTAAAACCAAAGGTCAACTTCTCTCTAAAGCCTCCCTTTAGATACGCTTGTCCCCTCCCTTCTGGAACTGACTATCTCCTCCTAGATTCTCAATCTATCTTCTATCACGGCACTTGGTGACACTTAATAGTTGACACGTTCCCCAAACAGACTGAAAATGCTTGGCACTCCTTGGACACTTTACATGAAAGTTGTTGGGTGAATAAATTTCCATCTACCATCTAAAAAGAGCCCTTCAGATATTCCCTAGATTATAAACTTCGAAAACCTGGACTGGGCCCTTCATCTGTATCACTGAGGTGCCTGGCACACAGTAGGTGTGCAGTTGAGATTTACTAAATTGGGGACATGAGGTCTGCGGTTGGGGCTGTCTTGTCTTCTTCCTAGCTGTTCTCCTCAGACCCTTGCACCATCTAGGAGTTTTAACTAGAACACATGTATTTTCTGCATCACACTTAGCATGTGCATTAAGCACATCTTTCCAGAATGAAAAAGTCAGGCTGCTTCTGGTGCTAAATGGATACCTGCCTCCAGTGGTGTTTCTGATTTATGGCATCATTTCTTTAGAGTCTTCAGACACCTGTGGAGACCCTGTATCCAGCACAGAGGCCCAATCTGAGAGTGAGCCTAACATCTCAGCTGGCTACTGTAGGTCCCTGTGCCCTGGACACTCAGAATTCAGGCCAGAGCCTGCTCCTCTCATTCTGGGGAGGTCCTTAGGCCCTGGCACCATGACAAGAGGTTTTCCTGGGAGCAGAGATATCGGAGAAACCATAGCAACCATCATCACCCACTCTTGTTCTGCTCCATTTGTAAAGGGGGATAAGAAACGTGCTACCCATGATAGCTGCTCAGGCCTTCCAGCTATGCTAAAAATTTATGATGATTTTAAATTTAATTATTCTTTTTATCAAAGCAATATATGTACATAATTTAAAAATCAAGTGGTATTGCAAGGCTTCTAATGAAAACCAGCAGTTTCCTGCTCCACCTCTTCCTACCCCCGAATCCTACTTCTCAGAAGCAGCAACTTTCAACTGTTTTAGCTGTTTCTTCTGGTATTTACTTTCATATTTCCATGAATGTCAACTGCTTGAGAGTTATTTCTTGGTTTTAAAAAATTTTAGATCCTGTCTACCAAATTCCTACAACGTAGGAATCATCTACAATCATATTATATTATCTGCACGATTCCTACCTAATCACAGAAGATGAAGATGTAGGCTTCTTAGATGATGTGTTCCACGATGCTGCCTTTCCTTTCACCCTCCAAATATAGTGATATGATATTTTGGTTAAATCAGTATCCAGCTTTTACATAACCATGACTCTGTAAATATTGTGCACAGCCCAGCCTTGCAGTATATAATGTTTTTGATCTCTTTCTTGCGAAATAAATATTTTGTTTTCCCTGTTTTTTTCCTTCCATTTTGTTTTGTTTTACCTTGCTTTTTCCTTGTTGGTTTGTATGGCTTGCTAGTACCCATCACTAGAAATCCCAGACTCTATGGCAGAGCTGTAAAATGCCTCTCAGGACAGCCAGCCAGACCCACAAGGGCCATCCCTTGTGGATCCAACATCTTCCTGCTCCAGTTTGGATGGAATGCTCTCTAGGCCTCCTGCGCAACTGTCATCCTGGTTCTTCTCTTCATCCTCATCAGGAAATTCTCTTAGGCCAGATCCTTGTCTCTGTAATCTTATGCAACCCTTGATTTAGCTTCTCATCCTCCAATAACTTCCTGAAAAAGTCTACATTTTTTGGGAAACCAAATTCTACTCTCACACTTCATTTGTAGTTTGCTGGGTATAGAATTCTATTTAGAAAAGAAAGTGTCTCCCTCCAGAAACCGGAAAACATTTTGCCATTGTCACTTTGCTTTGGCTGCTTCTGTTGAGAAGTCCTAGGCTGTTCTCATTCCAGATCTCAGGTATGTGACTGTTTTTCTCTCCAGAAACTGTAAAGATTTTTTTGTTTATTTCTGTTAGCCTGAATTTCACCAGGATGTGTCTTGGTCTGGTTTTTTGTTTTTGCCGCTATTGGGGACAGGACTTGGTGAGCTTTTTCCATCTGGACAATCATGTAGTTCAGTTGAGTATTATTGTTATATTAGTCCTTTGACAATGTCCTCTTCTCCATTCTCTTGGTTTTATTACTCTAAAACTCCTAGTAATAGGATGTTCTAGAATAGCTTCCTGGATGGACCCTCTGATTTTCTTATTTTTCTCTCACTTTCTACCTGTTTGTCTTTTTGTTTTACCTTTTTGGGAGATGTCCTCAGTTCCAATCCTTCTATGGATTAAAAAAAGTTTGCAATCATATTTTAAATTTATTTGTTTGTTTGTTTATTTATTTATTTGAGACGGAGTCTCACTCTGTCGCCCAGGCTGGAGTGCAATGGTATGATCTCGGCTCACTGAAAGCTCCGCCTTCCGGGTTCACACCATTCTCCTGCCTCAGCCTCCCGAGTAGCTAGGGCTACAGGCGCCCACCACCACGCCCAGCTAATTTTTTGTATTTTTAGTAGAGACAGTGTTCACCATGTTAGCTAGGATGGTCTTGATCTCCTGACCTTGTGATCCACCCGCCTTGGCCTCCCAAAGTGCTGGGATTACAGGCGTGAGCCACAGCACCCGGCCTAAACATATTTTAAATTTAATTTATTCTTCTCTGAAAGTTCCTTTTTAATAGCATCCTATGATTGTGGTTATGGATGCAGTATCATCTCTTATCTCTCTTGAGAATTTTAATTAACGTGTTTTGATGTTTTCTCCTGCTTCCTTCATTTATTTTTTATTTATCAAAAGGCTTATATGGTGTCTGATATTATCCAGGCACTTTTCTAAGCACTTCATAAATATTAACGCACTTCAATTCTCCCAACAACCCTATAAATGTAGATAATATTATTATTTTCATTTCAGAGGTAACACAGGTCACACAGCTGGTGTTACAGCTGGGATTTGAACCCAAGCAGCCTGGCTCTATATCTTATGCTGTTAGCCAATGTGTCTATTTCCTCAATATTTCTTTTTGGTTTGATTTGGGTTCATTGCCTTTTAGTGGGTCCCCTCAAATGCTTGGCTCTTTGGTGGCTCATTCAGGGGTAAAAGGTCCTTAAAGGCTTCCTTGTGTTGAGGGGGCACTCCTCAAGGGACTTCATTCTAGGGTGACCTAACTAGGCCTTTTAAGGCTTCCTGACTGTCATTGTCTGTGGATCTTTTATCTTGAGCTTGTCAGTCTCCAGGAAGGGATCGCCTCAAACTTCTGCTCAGGTGTGGGTGGGGTAAATTAGTCTGGCCGAGGGTCCCACCACTCAGGAAGTAGAATTTCCCTCACCTCCCTGTTTTTCTGCATAGCACCTCACCCATGCCCTCAGCTGTGCCTGATTTCCCCAAGTCCAGAGTCTGTAAGAGGGATATTTGTATGGCTGCTTCTGGCCATGGGAGGATGTGTGGGGGGCCTAATAGTTCCTTTTGTAGACTTTCAACTCTTCCTCCTAGTTTTACCTCCACCTCTCAAACCTGTCTTCAGCAGTATCTTATGCCTCTAATTCCTGATCCTGTCTGGGGGTTCTCAGATGATGTCTATTGGCCTTTGCTGGCTTCCTCAGTGCAGGCCCTCAGTTCTCAGCCTCGTGTAATCTGCCAAGTCGATTGCCACTCATCCATCTGCTTTACATCTTCCAAAAATTGGCTGGCATCTATTTACGGTTGTCTTTTCTCCCATCCTCTTTGTCCTGTGGGTTTACACTTACATATATTAAAAAAACCCTTTGATTGCCATTTAGGTGGGGTCTAGGAAGGGGGCCTCCCATAAACACATATGTTCAACCTACCATGTTTAATCAGAAGTCTAGAATGTCAGCTTCCCTGCAGTGCTGGTGTGCTGCAGAAAGGTCATGAGCTTCTTTCACCACCCCAGGAAAAGGGAGAGGGAGCTTCTTTCACCACCCCAGGAAAAGGGAGAGGTCTCTGGGATGGACACAACCATGGAACCAACCAGCACTTTTAATCCCAATGACATCTGCCTCCCATTCAGGGGTTTTCAAACAGGGCATCCTCAGTAGTGCCTCAGGGCTGGTCACAGGGACCAAGAGAGAAAGCAAACGGGGGTTTCCATCTCCAGTGGGACAAGAGCCATGCTGCTTTTGTCTGTTTTCTACGTGGGACTGTGCTAAAGCTTTCATTCAGTATAATGACTCTGCAAGAAAAGAGGAAAAAATAGACAAGGAGGATAGCAGCAGACCTATCATTATATGCCATTCTCTCTTCAGAGATGCTGCCTAAACCTCTTTCCCTGTGCTATTTTCATGGCAGGGCTTTTATGACCACATTGTGAACATTAAAGGAATTTAGTGGAGGGAGCATCCCTTTTGGGTGCGGATGTGGGTTTTAAGCTTGGTTCAACTGCTTAACTACGTATGTGCCCTTGGGAAGCTTACAACCTCTCTGGGCTCTGTGTCCTCATCCTGCAATGAGGATTATAATACCTTGTTAGCAAGTGATTGGGAAGGTTCATGGCACAGAGTAGCTAGTCACTAATGTGGGCTTCTCCCTCACCCTGGCCCTGGCAGTGTACACAATTTCAGCATTGTATTTCCTCTCAACAAATATGTAGTGTCCTGATATACATCTGTGAGCCAGACAGTCCAAGGTCTCTGACTTCCTGGGACTTGTGTTTAGTGGAAGGGGCAGACAAGGAAATGAAGGTGATATAGTTTGGCTTTGTCCCCACCCAAATCTCATATTGAACTGTAGCTCCCATAATCCCCACGTGTCAAGGAAGGGACCCAGTGGGAGGTAACTGAATCATGGGGGTAGGTTTTACTGTGCTGTTTTTGTGATAGTGAATAAGTCTCATGAGATCTGATGGTTTCATGAAGGGGAGTTCCCCTGCACACACTCTCTTGCCTGCTGCCATGTAAGATGTGCCTTTGCTCCTCCTTTGCCTTCTGCCATGATTGTGAGGCCTCTCCAGCTATGTGGAACTGTGAGTCCATTAACCTTCTTTTTATTTATAAATTACCCAGTCTTGGTTATTTCTTCATAGCAGTATGAAAATGGACTAATACAGTAAATAGGTACCAGTAAAGTGGGATATTGCTATAAAGATACTTGAAAATGTGGAAAACACTTTGGAACTGGGTAACAGGCAGCAGTTGGACAAGTTTGGAGGGCTCAGAAGAAGACACGAAAATGTGGGAAAGTTTGGAACTTTCTAGAGACTTGAAGGGCTCAGAAGACAGGAAGATGTGGGAAGTTTGGAAATTCCTAGAGACTTGTTGAATGGCTTTGACCAAAATGCTGACAGTGACATGGACAATGAAGTCCAGGCTGAGGTGGTCTCAGATGGAGATGAGGAATTTGTTGAAAGCTGGAGCAAAGGTCACTCTTGCTAGGCTTTAGCAAAGAGACTGGTGGCATTTTGTCCCCACCCTAGAGATCTGTGGAACTTTGAACTTGAGAGAGATGATTTAGGGTATCTGGTGGAAGAAATTTCTAAGCAGCAAAGCATTCAAAGATGAGGGATGAAGAGCAGGGGTGAGGGTGGCAATTTTAAACAGGGTAGTCAGAGGAGACCTCATTGAGAAGGTAATATCTGAGCGAAGAGTGTATGCAGGGAGGCAGTGAGTCATGTGGATATGTGAGCAAGGAGAATTCTCATAGCGGTTAATAGCAAATGCAGATGCTCCAAAGTGAGGGTGTTCCTGGAATATTCAAGAAGCAGCAGGGAAGCCTGTGTGACTAGAGCCAGGTTAACAAGGTGAGGGGAGGGCAGTAGGAGCTGAGGAAGCTGGAGGGATAATGGGGTCCAAATCTTTACCCCTAGAACAGCATAGCTTTAAAAAAATTATTCCTAAGCATACTTGACATATTATCATGTTAACACTAATTAACACTAGGATTTGGGGAAATCAGGGCAGATTATATTTGATAAAGTGTTTTTCATTGGAGTGCATGAAGGATAGAAGGAGATGAGAAAGGGAGGTGCCTATTGTGGTCTTTCTGACACTCGAACCCTTTTAGAATTTGTTAGAAAACTCCCTGTACACGGATTCCGGTTTTCTCAGACGTAACCCACCCTCAATTCTCACCCTCACCCCCACTCACTCAGTGTGGCCATCCACAGGGCTGTCTGCCTAGCAGTTCTCTTGGGAGCGCCTTCCGCAACCACCATCGGCCCAACTTCTTTAGGACTATTACAGGGTCTCAGGTGAACTAACTCCCCTGCCCACTGCTGATTGGTCCAGGGGCGGGCACCTGACTGGAGCTGAGCCAATGATTCCCTTCCCTGTATTTTTTTTCCCCCCTAAACAGGACGTCTGTGAGAGTCAAAACAGTCTTTTGCCGGGGGCAGGATCTGTAAAATATAAAACTCAGGCTCTGTTGGGAGCCATGTGTGAAAAAATATGTGTGTGGGAAAAATAAGCCTGTTTCTAGTGAGAGAATGAAAAGAATTCAGAGAGAGGAGGAGTGAGAGATCTGAGGATTTAGGAGCCTTGGGTTCCACTCATTCCTGACGCTGTATCCCTGCCCCGCCTGCTGGCTGGTTGTCGAAGCTTGCCTTGGATTCTGAGAACAATATAATTTCTTTTATGCCTAAGCTTGTTTGATTCAGGTTTCTTATGTGCAACCTAGATAACCCACTGCCTATTCCTTTTATCTTTGAAGTTACTTAGAGGTATCTACACAGAATTTCATTTTTAACAACCTCCCCTTCTGCCTTCAATTTAATTTCCGTTAGAAAACCCTGGCCATGAAATCTGCACTTCTACAGTCTAGGACAGCTTTTTCAAGACTATATTTTGTGAGCTTTTCCATGAAAACGAAGGTTTCTGTGGTCAAAGGCATTTGGGAAATAAATGCTGCATGGGCTATTCCTATCTTGGAGATTCATGATGTATTATATTAAAGAATTCCTGCAACGAATAAATGTGTTTAATATTTTTTAACCAGAATTCCCTAAATTCTTTTTGGGCCCTGCATCCTTTTTGTTCATAAAACATGTTATATCCCAAACTCCTGATGCTCCATAGGGCTCATTTTGGGGCATACTCTCTAGGGCCACATGCAACTGAAACTCTTCCTTTAAAATGGCATATTACCAGGGTGCCCCACATGAAGATGCGTGACCAAGGGGAGCACCCTGGTGTGGGGCATTGTCAGCCTGGAGGAAGGGACATTTTTGATAATTTTCATAGAGTCACTGTCTACTCACTAAGCATGAGCCCATAGGGCTGGGTCTACTCAAAGAGGGTGTCTTTTGTTAACTTACTCTTTGGTGTTCTCTGTGTTTATGATGGTCAACACCATCACCACCTCCCCAAAAGGTCCTTCCTGTTAGTTAGAATTATCCCCAGACGAGTGGTTCCCTCCCTGCTTCCTGACATTCCTGAGAAGTGGAGCCATCCACAAGGCAAGGCAAAAGTGTTCCAGAGGCTCTGCTTTGAGCCGAATGGGAGTTCCAGATGTTGAGGTGCTGCAGAGCTCTGTCTCAGGTGTGGGGTATTTGGAATAATCTCTGCCTCTGGAGTTTTTTTTTGACCATCTTCCCACCTGCTGGTGGGCATGATCACCCTCTCATTGCTTACAGTTTGCAGAGAACTCTCGTTTGAGCCCTTCAGCCCTCCTGTAAAGCCAGTGGGTTTTATTTGTCTGTATTTTACAAACGAGGAAACAGAGGCTCATTCACTTGGCCTGAATCACACAGTTAGGAAAGGAAGAGCTGGGATGGGGTCTTGGGTCTGCTTGACCTGGTCATGCCATTTGCTCTGTCTTCCTACACTGCCTCCATCATCAAACTGCCTGGGCACACATCAAACTGCCACAGGCACATTTCAATTCCTTTCCTCTCCATCACCACCCAAATATCTCCTGGCCTCCTGGGCCTGGCCTCCTTCCTCTGGGGATTGAGAGGTGGGAATGTTAAGGAAGGGAGATGGCATCTGTGGGGCCGCATGGTTCGGCAGGGCAGGAAGGCTGCTTCCTGATGACTGTGGCAGGGATAGGCCTGGCTGCGTCCATCATCCTCGGGATCAACGACCAAGCAGCCATGTGTGTCTGCACCTCCTCAGGTGGCTTTACAGACAAGAATCTCTCACCTGCCAGAGCCCACCTCCCATCCTTCAACAGATGTGCTGGCTTCTCTCTCACCCACATGGGACTCACCTCCCACTGGCCTAGGAAATAAGCAGCTTTGAGGTGACCAGCATCTGCAAGAGGCAGCACATTGCTCAGGGCCTTCTCAGCCTGAAGAAAGGTACGATGGAGGGAGCCTTAATGCAGGAATTCAAGGGTCTGGCTGGGGGGTCTGGGGGAAGTGACCAAACCTCAGCTTCCTTTTCTAGAAAATGGGGACAAGGAGTTCTGCCTGACACTCAAGGTCATGGTGAGGGGATAGTCAGGAATATGGAATATTATGACCCCAGGAATAAGGGAGGTGGCTGCAAAAGCTAAAATCCATGAAGTCAACCAGAGTTGTCAGAAGCTGTTTTCAAATATACTACCTGTTTTCCAATATGGTAGCCACTAGCCCCATGCAGCTAGCTAATTTAAATGAATAAAAATGAAATTATATTAAAAATTCAATTCCTCTGCAAAGGCATAAGGATGATACAATGGACTTTGGGGATTTGGGGAAAAGGGTGGGTATGGGGTGAGGGATAAAAGACTACACATTGGGTACAGTGTACACTGCTTGGGTGATGGGTGCAATAAAATCTCAGAAATCACCACTAAAGGACTTATTCATGTAAGCAAACACCACCTGTTCCCCAAAAATCTATTGAAATTATAAAAAAGTTCCATTCCTCATTATCCTAGCCACCTTGCAAATACTTGATTGCCAAAAGGGGTTAGTGACTAATGTATTGGACAGAGCAGACAGACAACATTTTCATCAGCCCAGAAGGGTCTATAGGACAGCACTGATCAGATTTTTCTCTAACCTGTTTCTTCTGCCCCATCCATCCCCTGCCCCTGCTTTAAACCCGTTCTTCATACGCCTGCTTCCCCAGCTCCCAGTCTCAAAGGAAATCGTCTAAGTGAGTGTACTGGTCCATCTCCCAGGGATGACTCAAACTCTCGGCAGCAACGAGACTGGAGTTCTCTTGCAGAAACTGTGTGCACGTCTGGCGCCCCGAGTGAGATAATAAGATCCTGAAAGGTGGGGTCTTTTCTCATGCCTCCTGCACCCCTGATGATGATCTGCACAGTGTTAGCATGTGACAAGTCCTTAATCAAGATCATGAATTTTCTCCGAATTGGTATAGCTCATCGTCCAGTCAGGTTGACTGAGGGTCCAAAAACTTGGGTCAGAACAGTCTTGGTTCAGCTATGAACTCACTGCATGACTTCAAAGACATCATTACTTCAAGCTAGGCCTCAGGGGAAAGAGAAGGTTGGCCTGGAAGAGATGACCTCAGAGGTTTCCTGCTCTGACCGTCTGTGGCTTTGGGTGGCAGAACACAGACTTTTTGGGTAGCCTTGTAGTCTGCAGCCAGTGCTCAGACCAAGGCCATAGCCCACAGGGAACTGTGCTGTGTGAAGATGTCTGTGATGGGGGCCTGGTACCGACAGTGCGTGTGTGTGTCTGTGTGTGTGTGTACATGTGCTTTTGCTCCTGAATCAAGATAACAGGCTAGGAAACCTACCATTATCATGGAAGGACATAACTAACTTCTGTTTAGGCTTTGAGTGTGGGGTCTCCATGACTTATTTTATTTCCTTATTTCTCTCTTCTACCACACAGATTAGATAATCATATATGTTCTGGTGTCTGCAAGAAGGGCCTCTCTTTGGGGACCAAGACTCCACCCCCTGTACTCCTGGTTGTCTACAGGCCCCCATGATTCCAGGGCCTGGTTGGCCTCAATATGCCCTGTCCACCAGCCCTCAGGGATGCCAGAGATCAGAACGGACACAAACCTTTGTCCCTCTGCATCTGGAAGGGCATTGAGTTGAGAAAAGTACACAGGATCAACAAAGTGTCTCCTCAGCGAGTGGCTGATGGGGCTTGGGGTGCCCTGGTGCCTGAGGTGAGCTTCCAGATGGCACTGGCACAGTGACATGTGTGTGGCCATTTTATCTTTCAGTTGGAGAAGCAGAGGACTGGCTGTGATGGGAGGTAAATGGCCACACTCCCGTCCCTGCATCAGGGTGTTCTTGAGAGAGGGGTGGTGGGAGAGAGCCTGGAGTTTGCAGTCAGTCCTCCTGGGGTGGAAGCCCTTGCTGTCTCAGCAGCCTGATAAGCCTGGGTATGGTGAGTGCCAGACTCTAGAGTCCAAAGTCGATGAACTTAAGGCACAGGGGTGGCAAGAGGTAGGGGCTGGGCTGCTGGGGCTCCACCCCTTCCTCAGCCCCAACTTGAGGGCCCGAGGCCTCCCTCCTGCTGGAATCTTCCCTCCCCTCCCACTCCCCTTCAGGCTTCTCCCCACGCTCCTCTCTTGACCCACCTCTGCAGTCCTTCCCGTTATGCCCTGAACACAGCATTAATCTTACTTTGGGTCCCCCTTAAATCCATGGTTCCCAGTCTTGGTCACCTCTTTACTTTCTCTTCCTGGTGAAATTCTAGAGGCTGCCATCACTCCTTGACTTGTGGCTGTATCACTCCAGTCTTTGCCTCCATCATCACACTGCCTTCTCCTCTGTCTGACCTTCCTGAGCCCCTCTTATGAAGACTTCTGTGATTACATCAGGCCCATCTGGATGATCCAAGACCATCTCAAGACCCTGCTCAAATACCCTTGGTGCTTTCCCTGACCCTGTCCTCTGTGATTGTGTCTCTTCCTCTGGGCTGTGATCAAGGACTTGATCTTTTTCATCATAATGTCCTTACTTGGGTGCAAAGCCTGAGATAGTATACATAGTTCACGAATAGTTTGCTGAAGAAATAAATTAATAAATGAATGCATGAAATAAGCTTTATGGTCTATACACATGGGTCTCCCAGGGGCTCACACAGGCACAGTGCCAGGTCCCTGAGCCCACGTCCTTTGGTATTCCAACACTTCCCAGCCCCTCCAGCTTCCCCCAGTGGGCGGCAGCCTGCTTTCCTTTCAGATCTTCTAATTGGGTCAGGATATTCAGGATGACTGAGAGAGAAAGAGGCTGGTCCATCTTTTCCGCCTCTCCTGAAATCAAGCCACTCACCTGACCAACCACACCCGCTACTTCAAACCTTCCCCCATACCTTCCCTCTCCCTACCTACCTTACCTCTCCAGTATTCCCATCCTCTGTCCCTCTCTCACATAGTAAAATGTGAGGAAACCCAAGGCATCCCAGCCCAAGCCAGGGACATCTTTATGATTTAGCAGCATGTCACCAACCCCCTGCTGGAGAGCAGTCCCTCACAGGGTGGGCCAAGAGAGCTCACCAGCCTTTCAGAGTCAGGCCTGCAGGCCTCCACCATCACCCAATGCCCCGTCCCTGTGCCCAGCTCACCTGTCTCTCCCCAGATGGGCAGGTACTCATCTTGCTGAATGTCCAGCATGATCTCCAGCCCGTTGCCTGTCCCCCCCTTGACCGTGGTGAGCAGAGGTTTGCCATCCTCGCCTGAGTTAAACATGTAACACTTCCCATATTTTGTAAACACCTGAAGGAGAGAAGAGAGAGAGAGAAGCACATGGGTAACTTCAGACGGGGGTCCAGAGATTGGCGAGACCCCAGAAATCTGACAGCAGGTCAGAGTCCCCACAGCCCGTCACCATCATCCCTCTCGGGAACCAGTGGTTTTTCATCCTGGCTGTGGGCCTGACTTTTACCAAGTGAAATTTTGGCATCAAAGAGCAAATCTGGATGCCCTTTGGGGTTTGTTGCAGTAGGATCTGGTCTCTTCTTCCTCTGAGCACTACCTCTGGGAGGTCCTGTTCACTTCCAGGCATTAAATATCATCTGTAAACTCCTGACCCTTCAGTCCACACCTCCAGCCCTGGGCTCTCTTCTGGCCTCCAGACACACTGGTTTCACTCATTGTCTTATAAGCATACCTTTGAGGTGTGCTTCAAACAGACCCTGGGCACTCAGCTTGTCCAGAGGGAACTGATCTTCCTTAGCTTCCCCACCCCATTGGACAATTCTCTTGCACTTCTGTCCCAGGGAACAGCTTCGCCATCTGCCAAGGGGTTCAAGTCAGGCCCTCAGAGTTGCTGCCCACTCTTCTTATTCCTTACCCTGAGGACCAATCAGGCAGCAGAGCCTATCAATAACCTCTCTACATCTGTCCTGAATTTAGCCTTTTGTCTTCCTTACTGCTGAAATTTAGGACCCAAGCGTTTTTTGACTGCATCACTCTGGTTTCCCGGCTGGACTTCAGGATTCTAGATGACCTTCTCCAGCCCATCCTCTAAGGTAACTGTGAGTCACTCTGGAATGCAAACCCTATCACATTAATCCTGTGCTGAAAACCCATCAGGACTCCCTACGCTCTCTAGGCTAGAATTCAGACTTGCCACGCCCAGTCTTTTGCAATGCCCTCCACCTATTTCTCTTGCCTTTCACTGTGCTGCTTCCCACCTGAGTCCAGCAGCATCCACTGGAAGGTAGATTCCAGGGGCTCAGGAACTACGTCTGCTTACTCATGCTTAGTACATTGCTGGCACACAATAGGGGCTCAGTCAACTTTTGCTTGATGAAAGTATGATTACAAAGAGGCAGCGTGATGGTGTAGAAAAAGCCCAGGGAAAGGAATGCAGAGATCTTTGTCCAAGTTTTGACATTGCCACTTCTTAGTAGTGTGACTTTAAGTGAACCAAATAAACCCTCCCAGCCTCAATGTCTCCATCTATAAAATGGGGGTTCTGGTCTTTGGCTTTGCTACCTCTCAAGGTTATTGAGAGGATCAAATGAGGTAATGCATGCAAAAGTGCTTTAAAACTGTAAAAGCTTTCTACAAATGCTATGGGTTGTGATGATTATATAACTGCTTTCAAACCTCAAGCTGAAGCCAAATTACATCTGGCAAAATTGGCTGGAAGAGAGCCAGGCTGACTGTATTGGATTCCTGCAGCCACAGAGATTTGGGTCTGGGCCACTTTCCTGAGCATGCTCCACTGCACTGTCCCATCTTACAGCATGGAGGCCACTGGCAGGCTCTTTGGCTTCCCAGCTTTCAGTGCATGGGCTAGTAAATAACAGAGGTGGCTGTTGCAGGCTGCCTTTCTTATGTGAATCTTTATGGCTAGTTAGAAGAAAGGAAGAGGGGCTTCCGCCTTGTGCCAGGAACTGTGCTAGATGCTTATCTATGTTATCTCATTTAACTCTTACAACTGTGACCATTGGCAATTATTGCTTTACCTATTGTGCGGAGGAGGAAACCAAGGCCCAGAGAGGTTAAGTGACTTGCCTAAGGTCACATAGCTAGTAATAGAAAAACTGAGATTCAAATCTACATCTGTCTGATTCTAACACATGTGCCCTTTCTGCTGTGCTGTTCTGGGAGGGACATGAGGGTTTTCGTCATTGGGACACTTCCTAGCCACATACTGCTCCTTTCTGCCTTGCTTTTCTCATCAGTCCATCAATATTCATATGCATATATTCCTACTATGTGCAAGGATTATGGGGACTGCAAAAAAGTACAAGCTCTACTGTTCGCCTTGAAGACCTGTAGGAAGGGTTAGTGAAACATCCATGTTTTTCCTCACTATACGAAACAGCTCTGAGTCCCTGGCCAGCTGCACTATTTCAGGACAGCAAATCCCTACTCTTTCAGCTTCATGGTAGAGGAGAACAGCTGGAATTAATGCAAAGTCCAAAGCAAACATGCTTTTTCAAAGAACCAAGTTTTTTCATAACTATTGCATATAGCAGTCGAACTCGGCAAATGAACCTATCCCATGGAGACATGTTCTTGGGGATCACTGTAATGAACAGATAAGAGCATTTCACAGCACATCCATTGCAAGGCATTGAACACACCTGGAGTGAATTCTGGGGTGCTCCAATAGAGCTTTTCTTTGTAGACACTCTAAATATCCTCTCTGTCTCTTCAAAATTGCTTATAATATTCATTTGCCTATCTGTATGAAGGGATTTGCAAGCAAAAGTAAATTTCAGCTTAGCATCAGATTATTGCACATTCCAACTCCTTCACCTTTTAGTCCTTGAACTTCAGAATACTGGGCTGGGGTTAGAGAGTGGTGTGGACTTCTGAAATCAGCTGTGATCTTGGCCCTGCCAAAGCATGCCCTGTGCCATTGGTGAAGGTGTTGACCCTCCCTAAGCAACTGAAGATGATGACAACGTGTAAGAACTGAAAAGGGTCTTAGAGATCATCTTGTTAATTCACCTTACTTTGCGTATTAGGAGACAGAGACCCAGGAGAGAGGAAATGACTTGCTAAATGTTACACAGCAAGAAAGTGTCCAACTGGGACCCTTTCCTTCCTTTATACCAGCCTCTCTCAGTTTTTCCACTTACAAAAAGAGGTGGAGGGTCAAGCGGGGTGCTAAGATCCCCCCATCTCTGAACTTCAATTGATCATTGACTGAGTGTCTGCTTTGAGCAGATACAGTGGGAACGGAAGCCTCATGAATTGAAGGCTTTCCCTGTCAAAGAGGGAGCAGAGAGGTCTTTATAGTGGGAGTGAGTAGAGACTTGTTCCCCATCCTTGACTGCCTCCTTGCTAGGGCTGGTACCCATCCTAGCCCAGGCAGCAGCTCCTGCAGCTGCCCTTGGTGTCAATGTAATCTTTCCTGCTCCTTCTTCTGGGGGCAGTGTGCTGGGGCAAGTTCACAAACATGCCATGTGTGAGCTGACATAGCTTAGAGCTTGGTCAAGGGTGACGGTCACCAGAGTAGCAGGGGTGGGGAGCCAGAGGGAGACTGCAGCCAAATCAGAGAGGTGGCCAAGTGACAATCTATGACAGCTAAATTCTTTATCAAGTCAAGACCACCAGCAGAGGCCTAAAATCCTTGTGTGACTTCCTGTTGCATTTAGGATGAAGCCCCCAGTCCCCACTGGGGCCCTGTATAGTTGAGCCCCTGAAACACTTTCTCCCTGCTCTCACAGGCTTCAAACATACTGGCCTCTTCAGTCCCCAGGATGTGCAGCAAGCTCTTCCCTGCCAGGCATTTCCACATGCCTAGAGTGTTCTCTGCCTAGAATGTTCCGGTGCGCTTTGCCTGGCCAACTCCTCCTGATCAGGCCTCAGCTTGAAAGCCACTTTCTCAGAGAGGTGCTTGGCTTCTCCAGGCTGTCAGCCTTCATTCATATCGGGACTTCTTGTTTTACAACCTCATACCCCTTATATTTTTCCATTATAGTGTCTATCAAAGTGTGTAACTGGATGGTTATTTATGTGATTATTTGTTGGATGTGTTTTCTACCAGACTGTCACCTTTGAGAGGCCAGGAACTGTGTCTGTTTTATTGAATAAATGAGTGAATGAATGAATGAGAGTAAAGGTGCTGCTGCCACACATTTCCTTGTGCACCTCTAGGAAATGCCCTTCTGTGTTGGCTGGCCTCACTTCGTTCTGGCTGGAGCTCATGCTGACATCTTGCCCAGCTCCCCTTCCCTCCCATTCTCTGCTGGAGCCTTCTCACTTCCCACCTAATTGGACCTAAGCGTTTTTGCTTGCATCTCCATGAAGGCATTAGAGGAAATAATCCTTTTAGGAACTAAGATGACTGGGGACAGTTTACCTTCCTAGGTGCCGGCGGAGAGGCTCAAGGAAAGCGAAGCGCCCGCTCCCTGGCTGCATGCCTTTGCTGGTCTCCCCGCCTGGGCTGCTGAGCCTCCCGCTCCTGCCTGGCTTTTTTCAGAGGATTATTTTCCTCTCTGCTCAACATCAAAAGCCAGAGAGCTATTTACACACAGCGCAATTTTGCTACAAACTTGGAACAAGATGCAGCTCTTTCTGCATTTTGGGGCATCATGACGTGTAAGAACACACGCTTCAAATTTATGCCTTATCGCCCCCAGCCAGAAAATATAATTTATTTAAGTCCAGACTGTCAGGTTGAGCTTTCTGCTTCTTCAGACCTGCTATTCTGCCAGGCATTTCTCTGCTTTCCTGGTAACTGCTGACAGGCCCACTGTGGATGGCAGGGCTGGATTTGCCGGGTTGCTGAGAGTCTAGAATTGCACTTAGTTGGATTGGTCTGTAAGAATTAATTATGAATTAAGAAAGATGCATGTTTCAAAGCTGGATCTCCAGGAATGGTGGGGGGAGGGGGCTCCTGAGATAAAAGTAAGTCCCACAACTATCATTTTCATTCCTAATGCTTGCACAGTGTGTTACTGTTTAGAGATTGAGATTGCATATACATAGAACTTCAACTTTCTCAATGGCCCTTTGAAGATGGAGGAAAGGAAACTAACAATTCCTTAGCTTCTACATTGTGCTGACCCCTGATTGGCACAGTCATAGTTTTATATAATTTTTTTTTTTTTTTGAGACAGGGCCTTGCTTTGTCACCCAGGCTGGAATGCAGTGGCACGATCACAGCTCACTGTAATCTCAAACTCCTGGGCTCAAGCAATCCTCCCACCTCAGCCTCTTGAGTAGCTAGGAGTACAGGTGCACACCACCATGCCTGGCTCATTTTAAACATTTTCTTTGTGGAGATGAGGGTTTCACTATGTTGCCCAGGCTGGTCTCGAACTCCTGGGCTCAAGCAATCATCCCACCTTGGCTTCCTAAAACAGTGGGATTACAGGCATGAGCCACAGTGCCTGACCTCATTCCTCATTCTTCTTCTTCTTTTTTTTTTTTTTGAGACAGAGTCTCACTTTGTCACCCAGGCTGGAGTGCAGTGGCATGATCTTGGCTCACTACAACCTCCGCCTCCTGGGGTCAAGCGATTCTCTTGCCTCAGCCTCCTGAGTAGTAGCTGGGATTACGGGCGTGCACCGCCATGCCCGCCTAATGTTTGTATTTTTAGTAGAGACAGGGTTTCACCATGTTGGCCAGGCTGGTCTCAAACTCCTGACCTCAGGGATTCATCTGCCTCAGCCTCCCAAAGTGCTGGGATTACAGGCATGAGCCACTGCACCTGGCCCTCCTCATTCTTGATTATGGTCCCAACCACCCGGAAGTAAAGGCATTTTATATTCACTTCCAGAAATGGAGAATCTGAGGCTGCTTAAGGCCACAGTGCCAAGGGGTAGCAGAGCTGAGACTCATGGGTGAGACTTTCCCATCAGAGACATTAAAAGGAAGGGACAGTAGGCTAAAGGCAGCTCACTGACAGCTAGTCAAGTCTGTGGCCATTCTCAATTCCAGTGTTCTCTTTTGCAAACTGGGCAAGGTAATCATGCCATGTAGTAGATTTGTTTGGGAGGTTACATAGTGGACATCTTTACTTCTATACTTGAAGGAAGTACTATGTGTCTGCTTTTCGGAGGAAGAGAGATGAGTTATTTAAGTTATGAAGACGGGGTCAGAGGTGAATTGAAAAATAGGGGTTTGGGGGTTCCTGTGCTCTCTGCTTATGTCCACACAATACCAAGCTCATCTTAAAGTAGTTAGAGGGGAAGAAAACAGCCACATGCCCCTGCTTATCTATTCTCTAATGATGTTAAGCCTGCTGCTGGAAGCCCAGGGTAGCCAATGGGATTACTGGGGGCCAAGAAGTTCTGTAGAGAGGGAGATGCTTCCATTCACACAGCCCACTTTGAAGATCTACATATGAGTTCCAGCAGCTGAATTGTAACTAGCTATTGGTACAGTGGATACCACCAATCTGAAGTTGGCACATTCTAAATCAAAGAAACATAGAATAAAGTGTAGAATAAGGAGAGAGTCTCATTGGTCCTCCAGTAACTCTTAAAGTAGCTCTGAAATCACAGGCTGGCTTTGCTACCCTCCCTGGAGTGCCTTCAGTGCTAGCCACTTTATATCTGCTGTCATTAACTTTTGCAACAGCCCTGTGAAGATAATATTATCATCCCCATTTTACAGATAAGGAAACTGAGGCACAGAGAGGCTGAGCCAGGTCACAGAGCTGGAGAAGCCAGGGCGAAATCACTCTTGGCCTAATTCCAAAGTCTATACTCTTTGCCTCCATCCCTCATAGCCACGACTCGTATCCTTACCCCTCTCCCAGCCTACTTTGTTCCTGGCAAACTAGTGAGGCTGGTGCTTTGCTGACATTAGAGCTCTCCCACCTGGTAGTGGGGGAGGCACATCTCAGAGTCAGAGGAATCCGAGCAAAGTGCCAGACACCAAAAATCTTCACCTCCAAACTTCTTATTTTGCATCTGGGAAGTCTAAGGTTCAGAGGGGTGAAATGACTTGTCCCAGGTCACACAGCTAATCTGGAGGGAGAGTAGAGATCTGACCTGGGCTTCATGTCTTGAACCTCTGCTCTTCCTCGAAGCCTTCTGTTTGCACATGCCAGGGCTTGGAAATAATGGCTAGGATCCTTTCCCTGGAGCATTGCATCCAGGCATAAGAGTAAGATTGGCAGCTGCTGCCAAGCCTAGATGCCAGCCTCTGGGCTTGGTGTGATCTGTTGGGGCATTCCGTCTTGCAGAGTTTGGGAAATACAAAGTGGAGCCCTTGCTGAGAGGGGTTAGGAATAGCTAATACCCATGAAGACATGGTTTTCTGGTCCAATTAATAGTGCAAACAACATTTCTATGCTGTGTACCTACTTAAGAAAATAAATTATGTATAAGCCCCCTTAAGGACTGTTGAAACATCCACTTACCAGCACACAGTTCGTCCTGCAAGCATCAAACCTTCTAACCTATTCATTAATCCTGACCTTTAGGGCTTCTTCTGGGTGATGGGTTTCTCATCTCTTCTTGCTTATTATACTTGAAGGAAATGAAATTGCACTGCTCCAAAATGCCTCTAAAACTTAGCTGTTTTTTCTCTTCCCTGAGTCAATCTGCTTTCTTCTCAGTGAGTTACTGAAATTTCTCATTAGACTGTTTTCAAAATAATATGCTTGTTAAAGCCAGCCATTTAGTTTTGTTTGTTTTGTTTTTCCCTTTCAAACTCCTCAAATACATTTCACACAATTGGGAAGTGAGAAAGTCTGTCAAACAGGTTACCAGGCTTCCAGTAAACAAAATGAACCTGCCTCTTGTTTTCTGAAGTTGCAATTAAGGAACTTGTCAATTAAATGAAGCCAGAGGGATTTATTAGCAAGGAAGCTGCTGTAGATGTTTAGCTCTTTGAAGGTAAAGACTGGATCTTATTAAAAAACCTGCTTGCTCATTCACCTGTTCCTGAAACAGGAATTTTTTGACCACCTATCATGTTCTAAGAAGTGCTGCATGGCTGTGCTTTTTCTCACAATGAGTTTAAAAAAGTGATTTCAATAAACACTCATGTAAGCATCTCCATGTGGCAGGTACTGTTCCTGAAAATAAAGGAGATGAGGCGAATGTGACCACAATGCAGCCCCTTTGCTCTTCCCAATCAGGAGGCCACATGTTTTTCAGGACATCATTAATATCATCCTCCTTAGAGGCTGCTTTTTCTGGGGAGAAAGGGAAGGATAAGCAATCATGGAGCATGAGTGGGCACTGTGCTGAATGCTTTGAACACTCCGTCTGTTAAGGCTCACAAAGCCCTTGGAAGTAGATGTTATTCTTCCCAGCTTACAGCTGAGAAAACTGAGGCTCTGAGAGGCTACATACCTAGCCCAAGGTCCTACAGCTAAAGAGTAGTTTGCCTGATTTTTCCCTTCGTATGTAGGGGTTGTTGGAATAAGGTTTAGCATTATTTGAATGTATGATATGGTAATGTGACCCCCTTCTCCATGCTCTGGGGCCCATCTGCTGCGATGTGACATTTCCTGTGCTGCTTTCACTAACTGGCGGAGGCCTTCTAGTCTCCTGCCTCCAAGCCTGAAGCACAGCCAGGGCCTTTTCTGCTGGGCAGCTGTCCAGAGAGCTTCAGACCGTGCAGGAAGAGACGTGTGAATGTTATGCAGGAAAAAGAGCATCCAGCGCCTGCAAATCTGTCTGTTGGTTGGGAAAACAACAAGAAGGGGAACAACAGGCAAATCTTAGTGTTCTCCTTCAATTGTGTGGACAAATGTGTTCTTTTGGCAGATGACACAGAGGCAGAGGGGAAGGCTGAAGGCACACCAGTCGTTCACCTGGAAAGGCATTCAAGATGCTGGGCCTCTGCTGGTGCATCCCTCCTGACAACTCATCTGAGAATCGCAAACTGGGTCTGACTTGAGATGATGAAGTGGAAGGTGGGGAAACCAGAGCCTTTCATGTTGGACCACAGCTCGGCTGGTTGGGGGAAGAAGGTTGACAGGCATTTCTGGGTTTGATGGAAATTTCAAATGGGACACAATGACAGGTTGCTTGCTCTTCCTTCTGAGGTCTCTACTGTCTGTCTCCTGTAGGTAGTAGGGGTTGTGTCATTTTCATCTCTGTGTTCCCAGGGCCTGGCCTGGTAGCTGGTGTATAGAATGGGAGGTTTGGGTGAAGGAAAAAAAGCTAATATGGAATTGGGGACCAGGCAGCCCTGGTTTCAAATCCTGGCTCTGCCACTGATTTGGGTTCTTCATCTTTTTGGTTCTTCATCTTTTTGGTTCTTGAACGTGCATCTCAGCAACGCTGGTAAGAATACCTTCCAATGGAGCTGTTGTAAACATCAAAAGGGGTATAACAGGCCTGAAAGTTCTCTGTAGAAAAACAAAAAGGCTCAGCCCAGGCAGGGAGTATTCCTGCTTATGGCTTGGATTGTGCATAAGCCCTGCAGGAGCTAGGGAGGAAAAGAGTTGCTATTTGGCTGTGGATGTTGAATCTTAGATGTTGTTCCATCCGAGACCATGCCTGTGGATCTCTTGTTCATTTACTTAGTGAGCATCTCTAGAACACCTCTTGTATTCCAGGAACCACATCAGGCCTTGGGGATACAGACATGAGCCACCCTTTAGGAATCACCCAGTGGGGAGGGTGGCCTGCAGACAGGTACTGGGTGGTGCCAGGCACTATGGGAGTGCACAGAAGGAAGGTGCCTGGTGGGCAGTGATGGGGGGATGGTGGTTTTGGGGGCATGGAGAAGTGTTGTGAAATTTTCCCTAGGGACAGTGGTGGCGACAGCAGTGGTATTTAGCAGGTTGAGACAGATCCCCTAGACTGGCTCCTTGTCTTAGCAGGGCCATGCTAATGCATTCCAGAAAGGCCAGTGGTGCCAGTCCATGCTTCTGGCTACCTGCTGAGCCCTGCCTATCTGCTCATCATTCCAGCTGTCTCCCACACTGGAGCCTCACACCCTCAGGTAGACAACTACGGGCTCTACTAAGAGGCAGGCAGAACTGTGGAAGAACACTGACTGTGGAGTCAGATTATGCTGGCTGCATAACTACTATATGCCAGGCACTGTGCACAATGAATAATGGAGCTTAGCTTTCACAGAGTGGATAATTATTAAGACAGAGATGCAGTGACTGAGAGGAGTTAGCATTTGATTCTCCCCAAGAGAACCTCTCAGCCTCAGAGATCTCCCCAAGGCTGGTTCTCTGATCTGCCCACTGCCAACACATCACCAGACCACACCGAGGAACATACAGCCAAGACAAGTAGATTAAATAAGAGGAAGCACATTTGTAGTGAGCCAAGGCTAACTGTGATGAGCACCCACTTGGCTGCCACCAGATGTAGGGAGCAGAACCCAGGAGGAGTTCTCTGCTTTTAGGAGGGCAAGAACCCAGGGAAGAGTGAGGGAGAATGTGTGGCCACAAACCATCCACGGTCTGCTCCCATTCCCATCTCTGCTGTCCCTACTGCCTATTTCCAATCCTACTGGCATGCTTCCTGCAGCCCTGCCTGTTCTAGTTCCCAGGCACAGCAGACTGGAGTCAGGGGTGCTCACGGTACAGCAGCCCAGACACACTGGGATGTGGCCCCGAGGCTGCCACATTCGGTGGAGCACATCTTAGTCTATGTTCTGATCACCCATGACATGATGGATTTGAAGTGCCTGGCAGAGGGTACTCACTTGATAAAACTAGCTAATAATATTATTATTAATAGGGATTCTGCACCTGAACTCTGATATCTGAGCTCCTATAGGATGTGATTTCTGGGCTCATGGTTCCTGTTAGAAGTTTCTTTTTAATATTTGATGTTTTTTGGTTTTGTTTTTTAATTGACACATTTATGAGGTATAACATGATGTTTCAATACATGTATACATTCTGCAATGATCAAATCAGGCTAATTAACATTTCTACCACCTCACATACTTATCATGTCTTTGTGGTTTAAATATTCTAAATGGAGAACATTTGAAATCCCCTCTTTTAGCAAATTTGAAATATACACTCTTATTAACTATAGTCACCATGCTGTGCAACAGAATACCAGGACTTGTTCCTCCTGTCTAACTGAAACTTTGCACCCTTTGATCAACATCTCCCCATTCCCTGTTCATCCCCCTGCACTGCCCCAGCCTCTGACAACCAGCAGTACAAATGACCAACAGATATATAAAAAATGCCCAACATTACAAATCATCGGAGACATGCAAATTAAAGCCACAAGGAGATATCACCTCCCATCTGTTACAATGGCCATTACCGAAAAGATGAAAGATAACAAGTATTGGTGAAGATGTAGAGAAAAGGGAACACGTGTACACTGTTGGTGGGAATGTAAATTAGTACACTCATTTCAGAAAACAGTATGGCATGTTCTCAAAAAACTAAAAATAGAATTACCATATGATCCAGTAATCCCACTTTTGGGCTTATAGCTAAAGGAATTAAAATCAATATGTTGAAGAGATGTCTGCACTCCCACTTTCCTTGAAGCACTATTTACAATAGCCAAGGTACTGAAACAACCAGAGTGCCCATCAATGGGCACATGAACTTTAAAAGGTGGTATAGATACGCAATGAAATACTATTCAGCCTTTAAAAAGAAGACAGTTCTGTCATTTGCAACAACATAGATAAATCTAGATAAACAAGACATTATGCTAAGTGAAATATGCCAGGCACAGAAAGAGAAATACCACACGATGTCACTTATATATGTGGAATCTAAAAAAATTGAACTCAGAGATAGTAGAATGGTGGTTGCCATTAAAAGCTTTTTTTTTTAAACAGTTGCTTGCCTAATCTTGTGATTACAACCCTATTCTTGCTTCCAACTGCTGCATGCTGAATTTATGGGAATACCTGCCTGCTTGGTTTTCCTGTGGCTGTGCCCAGATCCCTTCTGGAATATTTCTTGGGTATTCTTGCAAAAGTCTGCATTACTCTGACTGGCTATTTCTGCTCAGGTGAACTTCGCTTTCCCCCCGCCTTCCCAGCTCCTATCCCATGGGCTTGGGTGGGCTAATTCCTACTGCTGTGAGTGTGCTTTATGCCTGGATGACCAACCCTGAGATCAGACACATGTCACTCCTTGCACCTGCCTCATTACACACCTGCTGGGAATATCCCTTCTTTCGTGCAGGTGTGGGATGGGAGAAGGAAGAAGAGGGGATTAGAAGTGTGTTGTGTTGTGTTCCTGGTTAATTTTGCGTTATTCTACAGGGCTGCATTGAAAGCGATACGCCAGTGGAAACCAAATGATAGTTTATGATGTTTACAGAAGAAAAGCAGATGTTTCCATTAATGGCAGGGTAGAAAACAATCCCAAGGCAGGCTGATTCTAAAAGCTGATCAAGAAAAGGTCAAATAGGTAACGACCCATATGGCACTAAAATCCTCATACCACATTCTTACTGAGTTCATGTTTTCTTATTAAAGTCATATTTCAGCTTTTCCAGGAACTGCTCGGAGAATGTCACTGTCTGCTAGTTTTCCCCACAGCTGGTCTTGGAGATTGAGTATCATGGAATTTTAGCAGCAAAGCTTACATTATGAATGTTCAAAGCCATCACAGATTCACAAATGCAGAGAGTTTTCTGTAGTTTAATCAGATTACTTTCCTGACATGTGAAATTAGGGCCTGGCTGGGAGATATACAGCATGCATGATGCCACTCTCCTTTCTAGATCTGTAACAGACATAATTGATTGATCACAATGCTCTTTCCCTCTGGGACTCACAATTGTTTTCAGCCCAATAATTTTGGCTGCCACTATGGGTCCTTTGGAGTTGGCACGTTAGATGAACCCTATTTGCCATTTTTGCACCAGAAGCATATGAGTTCTACTGGTGGTGCCAGTGTCTCTGTAGTAAAAAGCAATGCCTGAAAGTGGGGAAGGGTTTGAGCAGGTGCCACAGAGCAGTGGTCCCCAACCTTTTTGGCACCAGGGACTGGTTTCATGGGAGACAATTTTTACATGGACTGGGGAGAAGGGGGATGACGGTTTTGGGATGATTCAAGCACATGACATTTGTTGTGCACTTTATTTCTATTATTATTACATTTTAAAATATAAATAAATGATTAGATAACTCACCATAGTGTAGAATCAGTGGGAGCCTTGAGTTTGTTTTCCTGCAACTAGACAGTCCTATCTGGGGGTGATGGGAGACAGTGACAGATCATCAGGTATTAGATTCTCATAAGGGGGGCACAACCCACATCCCTCACATGTGCAGTTCACATTAGGGTTCACGGTCCTATGAGAATCTAGGTCCTATGCTGCTACTGATCTGAGAGGATGCTGAGTCAGGCAGTAATGCAAGCAATGGGGAGTGGCTGTAAACACAGATGAAGCTTGGCTGGCTTGCCTGCCGCTGACCTCCTGCTCTGTGGCCCAGTTCCCAACAAGCTGGGTTGGTAACAATCTGTGGCCTGGGGGTTGGGGACTCCTGCCATAGGGCAATATGAGGGTCACAATTTGAGGGCTTGGGTAGAAGGGACTCATGAGTGACAGAGGCAGAGGTGGTATCTTGCGTATTTGACAAATATTTCTTAGACTTGGCCCCTGTACCATAGAAGAGAGAGCATAGGCTTTGGAATCAAAGCATGATTTTGCCACTTACTAGCTTTTTAAGTTGGGCTAATATTTATTCAGTATCCTCATGCCTTACTGTCTCATCCTGGGGGACTAGAATCCCAGGGGAGTGTGGTTTTCATTGTGCCACAGTCCCTTGAGTTATGAACTAAATATCAAAGGACCTAAGATGATTAGAGGCTTTCACAATGAAAGACAAAACATTTTTAGTTCATTCAACATCTAATGAGCAACTATTACATGTCAAACACCGTGCTAGGTCCTGGGAATACAAAGATAAATAAGACATAGACACTACCCTCAGGTAGTTCATGAGCTATAAGAAATGAAGATAGAACAGCTTAAGATCATCAGGGAGATAAAGCAGCTGTAATATCATCATGGATTCATGCACATTAACTTACAGAATGCAACTCTCCAGCATAATTACATAAAGCAAGGTCCACCTGTTCCAGCCTATTGTTCTTGTCAAGCTGTGGGCATTCAAGGGCCTGTTTTCTGCTACTGCTTTCACATCAGTTCACCCTACAGCCTATCTTTCCTGTCCTCTTCACACCCCTACCTCCCGTCTAGATCCCTGGAACAGGACCAGGACTAGGACGGGGCAAGTGAAGACCTAAGGCATGAAATTTAAGGAAGCAATTACTTCGTGGGTTGCACTTGCATTAACCTGAGTGTGGGCGCCTCCTTAAATTTTGCGTCTTAGTCCAGCTCCTGCTCAGGACAAAGTCAGATGAAGACAGGAGGAGAGACAGATGTGATGAAGGGGAGTGACAACTTGTTCTCACAATAAACTCGCAAAATAGACCCTATTGTCCCATTTACAGATGAGGAAATTGGGGTTCAGGGAAGCTGAGTTACTTGCAGAGGCATCACGGACTCATGAAGTGCAAGCAGGAAGAGAGAAAGAGCACAGCTCTTCTTACTGGGACAGATCCAAGTGTGAAGCCCAGTTCTATGGGGCCTGAGTCACGTGACCTTGGGTCAGTTACTTGTTTTCTCTGACCTGTTTCCTCATCTGAAGAATGTGGATAATAATACTTCTCAGGGTTACACGGAAACGAAGTCCAGTCTCCTCCACTTTGGTCTCTGTGACTCTACTTTGTCATGTGTCGAATGGCCTGGCCACACCTGCCTCACAGAGTTGCCAGGGAGACCATGAGTTCTGAGGGGTTGTTTGAAGGATCAAATGTCAGTTCTGGCCAGGCGTGGCTCACGCCTATAATCCCAGCACTTTGGGAGGCTGAGGTGGGGAGATCACTTGAGGTCAAGAGTTCAAGACCAGCCTGGACAAGATGGCGAGACCCCCATCTCCACTAAAAATACAAAAAGTTAGTCAGGTGTGGTGGCGTGCATGAGTAGTCCCAGCTACTTAGGAGGCTGAGGCAGGAGAATCGCTTGAACCGGGGAGGCGGAGGTTGCTGTAAGCCGAGATTGCACCACTGCACTCCAGCCTGGTGACAGAGCAAGACTTATGCAAACTTTTCCAGAAGGATAATTGAGACTTATGCCACATGTCAGGCGAACCTCCCAGCAACCCTACCATTACTCTTGTTGCTAGAGAAGCAGTGGCAGAATCCATGAGAGGCTAAACAACTCTCTCAATGTCATGCAGCAAGTCAGGGGCAGACGTGGGATCTTAACCCTGGTCTCTCTGATTAAGAAGCCCTGGGAACTCTGCCTCCCAGGATGCAGAATAGGGGACAGCAAGAAAAAATATTTCTCAGCAATGGAACAATACCTAAGATTTGCACTTGAGCGTGTTCCATTGTGCCTGAATATAAATTAGACAAAGTGCAAACCAGCATGTGAAACCTCTTGAGTATGAATTTCGTCCTAGGCATGGCAGAGGAATGCCTAGAGACTCTTCAGGGTGGTCTGGTGGTGCTGCCAATTAATGATATGAGTCTTTGCTCTATCCCCACATTCAACTGAAGTTTCACAACTCTTTTCCTCAAAGCCAGAGAACTGAGGGAGACAGGGTTGTGGCTTTCTGCAGGTTTAAGTCTTGGTTCTGTTTTTAAAAATGTCGCTCTAGTTAGTTTCCTCCTCTCAGTCCTGCCTACCTTCAGCCATGCAACCGAATGAGCTGCTCATCTCTTACCTGGTTAACTGCCATAGCCTCCTACAGAGTCTCCCGCCCCACTCCCTTCCTCCTCCATTCATTTTCCACATGGCAGTCAGGGAGATGTTTTTCAAAAGCAAACGCCCCTGCTTAAACCTCTGCAAGGCTGCAAACTTCTTGATTATGGGCTGGCAAATTCTTGGGAAATCGCAAGACCTGGGCCCCACTCAATTCCTTCTAGCCTCTTCTCTCCTGCACTACATGAGTCAGCTCTGCCCAGCCCTGCCTTTCACCAAAGACACCATGCTACTTCATAACTCTGTGCTTTCAGACATGCTGACACCTATGCTCAGAACATGTCCCTGCCTTCATTGAGTTAACTCTTACTCATTCTTCATACTCCAGCTAGGGAATACTTCCTCCAGAAAGCCTTCCCTGACAACCTACCCCCTGCTCGGAATGGCTGACATGCCCTCCTGGGGCTTTGGCAGCACCCTGTGCTCCCCTCCATCCCGTCACACTGGACAGTCTGCTCACTCCTACTTAAACTTCAAATCTCAGCTGGCTCTTCAAAACCAAGATCAAGTCTGATGAAGGGAGCCCTTTTCTTAGTACCACATACTTTTCCTTCAAGCCCCAATGGCTGCATATTTGTGTAATCATCTGATTGATGCTTGTCTCTCTACACTAGACTATAAGCTGTAGGCCATCTTGCTTTTGCTCACTTCCTGGGCTCACTGGGAAGCAGACTGGGGATGGAGACTTGCATGCAAGAGATTTACTGGGCAGTGTCCTTGGGCTCCACACCCACCAATCACACCCATGCCGGAAGGAAGTTGGCAGGAGAAGTTGAACTTCCATGTAGTTGTAACAGAGGCCTCAGCTGACCTGTGGGGAGGTTTGGAGTGGGGATGGCCCTTCAGAGCTGTCCTGGATTGAGGCAAGGTGCCAGAATTTGTATCCCCATTGGATTTGGGCTACCCCTGGGGAAAGAACGGAACTCTGGGTGAGGTACCTCTCTAATTTAGAGGGCAATTCCCAGGCTTGGAATTTCCAGAGTGAAGCAATGTCAGCTACCAACACTCCCAGTCGGTGAATGCATGAGTGCATTAGTTTTTCAAAGGTGGCCATAGTATTCACCATATTTCCATAATTCCAGTATCTGCCCTTATTCCAGGGACACAGTGAGTATGCAACAAATGCTGAATAAGTGAATACGTCCATATATTTTTCTCTCTTTGCTCCATCCCCAAAGAGTGGGACCATTTCTTATTTATCCAAATACTCTAGACACAGCTTAGCTTAGCATAGGCACTCAATAGAAATTTGTTGAATGATTGAATTAAAAAAGAATGCATGAAAGAGATAATGCTGCAATTTGGTTTATAAAGAAAGATAAATCTGGACACAGCTCAGCTGTTCAGAGGCTATGTAAAGTGAATACTCCTGTGTGGCCCTGCCCTATAGAGCCAGCATCCCAGAAAGTAGAAAATTTAGCAGGTGGGCAACACCTCTCACAGCAAACCCCTTCCTGTCCTCAGGGCCCAAGTGGGATGTAGCTGGGAAGAGGTTTGGTAAAGAGGAAATCAGGTCTCCTTCTATCAATGTTGACAGTCAATTCTCTGTCTTCTGAAAATAAAAAAAGAAATGGCTGCAGGAACTAGGGGTATTTAGAATAGAAAACAGCCGATTTAGAGAGATTCATGACTGCTATCTGCAAATATTTGAAGGAATATCATTTGGAAAAAAGAACAGATATATTCTTTCTTGTACTGCCACGGAGAATAGTTCTAGGATTTGGGTTGGACATAGAGAAATGACATAACAATTAAAGTGTCCAACAATAACCTTTCTTGGGAGATGCACATATTCTGTCATGATAATGGTATGGGTTACAAAGGTGTATCCATTTGTGTAGGGTAAACATACCTGGGAACAATAACTTAAGCATGCCCTGAGGATGACCCTGTACGGCAGATGCATCTGAATGTGTGTTCTGAGCTAGAGAATTCAGGAATGGCCAACCTGGAGACTCATTCCTTGTCTATGAGGAACACCTGAGCCCCTGTCCTGTCCTGTGGAACATGGGCCATACAGGGGATTGGGGACCCAAGCTTTGGGTTAAATGGAGGTTGCTAGGTGGAGGTCATTAGTGGGAGGGTGTTAAGTGAAAATGCTATGTAAACTGCATGCTGTTTGCAAATGGTTGTGGTTTTCCTGCCCAGCCCGCCACCACTGGGCTGTTCATAAGGCAGATCAGTTGCCCAGGCTCCCGCCACTGGGCTGTTTCTGTATGTAAGGCAGTTTTCCTGTATAGCCCGTCACACACTGGACTCTCTCCTGTATGTAAGCCCCTAGTAAAACCCCATGTCTCATCTGTGGGCTCTGGGTGTCTTCTTTAGCCTCTTGAACCTGGTGCCTTCTCTACTGAAGTTAATAGGGGTTCAGCACAAAAATTTCCCAAAACAATACAGGCAAGGTTTATGCAGGTCAATGTACATAAATTTTTACAACAACAAAAAAGCGACGTTAAATTCTCCTCTTCTCCTCCTTCTCTTCCTGCTCCCCTTCCTCCCCCTCCTCATCTTCAGGTAAAGGATAGAAGTGGGCATAGGTACAGAGGAAACAAGAATGGCAAAATGTTAATATTGTAGGACTTGGGTGATAGGCACAAGGGGTTCATTATACTATTCGATCTAGCTTGTATATGTTTAAATATTTTTCATACCAAAACAGATACATGCTAATTATTAAATGAAGATGAAGCAACCACAAACAATTTTGATTGTCAGTTGAATGGGCTACATTAGAAGGTAGTGAGCTCCCTGTCACTAGAAGTATTTATGCAAACACTATCTGCATGCTCCTCAACTCTCCAACCCCCCAAGAGTCTGGGATATTGGAGGATATTGCCAAGAGCAGGGGACTAAGCGGATAACCTTGGCCTGGATCCTCACTTTTTCCTCCTGGAGGGGGGACTTGGCTGGAGTCTGGAAGAGACCTGGATTCTCCAGAGCCATGAACTGGAGCCCGAGCTCCTCATTCCAGACCACAGGAGGTGCTGAAGGTGGAGTCAGGGCAGACACCTACGGGCCCTAAGCCTGGGGAGAGGGGAGTGGAGCGAGATGGGAATCCAAGTCAGAATGAGGAATCACAGATTTGGAACACAGTCTGAGCCAGTGACAACATGAGATTTGGGGTTCAGGTCCACATGCCACTGCGTATTAGCTGTGTGTGTGAACCTGAGCAAGGGACTCAAACTCTATGAGCCTCAGTGTTTTCATCTGTAAAGTGGGAGATAGGATTACCTTTCAGGGTTGTTAGAGAATTAAATGAATGTGGGCACCTGGCATAGAGCCTGCTGTGCTTATTGTGGTTATTATTATTTACAAAGGGGAGATGAGCCCACGCAAAGACAAGATCCAATGGGCAGAACGGGATAGGACTTGAAGGCCTGCCTCAAACGCCAGCTACCACTGGAGGCTCATATTTCTGGGATGGCTAAGGGATGAGTGTCTGAATGGCTTAAACAGGAGGAAAAAAATCTACATAGACCCTTCTATTGATAAAATTCTAGGTTTCTAGAGGAATCCCAAGCAATTTTTAGGAGTAATTGCTGGGGCTCTCCATGCCCTGGATCCCTCCCCTCTCTCATAAAACTGCATGATGCTGGAGAGCTGTGTGTTCATATTGCTAGGACAGTCTCCCACAGCTACCCCCATGACCCCCAGAACCACTCAGCTACAGCCTTGGAGGCCTTGGCTTGTGACCCTATCCTAGCCCCTGAGCCAGTCCACACAGTGAATCCCACAAGGACAGGCAAGGCATCTTTTTCATCTCTCTCTCTGCAGCTCCTGTCACACCAAGGGTGTCTAATAGCTGCATGCAGGGTAAACAGACAGATGCATGAGCTATGTGTGGGGACAGGTGCTTCATGCTCCTGGGAGTCCTGTGAGGCTGGAGGAGGTCATTCTCTCTGGGGTAGCCTGTCCTCCCCAAGAGGACCATGAGTGGCCATTGTTGGCAGGTGGTGGCCTCTTCATTTCCCTGGCCGGCTCAGGCTACTAGTGTGGCTGCCCCGCTGAACATGCCATATATCACACGCCTAATGGCGCGTTTTAGAACATAAGTGGTAACCACCAAATGGGACCCGAGAAGGGAATTAGAGCCAGACACACAGCGAGGAGGGAAAAAAAAATCAAGAGTAGCCTCAGAGGAAATGGGGCCAGATACAATCATCCTGAGACAGGAGAAAACCATCTCCCAAGTATTGAGAGGCCAGGAGAGTTCATTTTATTTAAAATGGGTGCCCTTTATGGAGAGCTGGCCTGGATGCTGGGCACAATCAATGCTACCTGCACTGGGTCTGCCTAGCCTGGCCTGGGCCACAGCTTTCTGAAATGCTCTGTGACCTCCTTCCAGCCACCTATTCAGGTTTTCATTCAACAAATATTTTGGCACACATACTATGTGGCTCAAGGTTATGTACTGTAACATTTAAACTTATGCAATCAGAGCTAAATAGCCTGTCTTTGAATGAAGATTCTGTCCCCAAACTGGGTAGTTAGTGAATTTCCCTTGCTTCAGTTCCTCCTGGTATTACCCTCCATCTTACAAAGGCTGTCATGATGTTAAGAAATAAAACCGGTTAAATGTTTAGAATGGCATTGAGTAGGTCCCCAAGGGTCCCTGTCCTCCTGGAACACACATTCTAACATTCAAGCAGAGTGAGGTGGCTGGGGGCCAGTTGTTTTCAGGTCCCCTGTGTCCAGTTCAAGGTCTGCACACAGTAGGCATTCAGGGCATTTTATGTGAACCAAGCACAGAGCGCACACACACAGACTCACGCGCATGCATGCGCATACATACAGATGCATGTGCGCTCATGCACACTTGAGACCTAGAGCCTCTGGTAGAGTCCAATTTCCTGGGTAAGTAGGTGAAGTTTTCCAGACCAGTTTAATGAAAAGGCAGCTATTCCTGGGTCCTGGCTTTATGCAGGCATCTTGGTTCCAGGGCTCTCTCACGTCTGGACCTTGGAGTTTCCCTTTTTGTAGAGCTTGGCTTTGCCTTCAAAATTTTAAAAATTGTTACGTCCTGCTTTTCTATGTGCATGGAGTGGGAGATAACTTTGTGTTGGCTCAGTCCATTCTGGGGATGGAACTAGAAATCATGAGCTGAATTTTAATTTTACTTGCTCATCTCCTACCTTGTTTCTCAAAGTTTTTGAGGTCGTTTATATAGAGAGATGAACAATAAATGGTTTCTACCCTCAAGGATTGTATAGTCTCTTCTGGGGGTAAAGTGTGTAAGCAAACGGCTACAATAAATAACAGCAGAAAGAAATGCATGGTAAATGGAGGAATCAGTTAAACACGGGGAGAGACAGAGTTGGGCTGAGCGATCAGCTCTCACCTGAGAGATAAGAAAAGGCTCGCGGAAGAGGTAAGATTTTCAGTGAGGTTTGATGGAGAAGGAGCATTTCAGGACATCAGAGGTGGGGAAGGGAAGAGGGCACAGCATGAGCAGAGGGCATAGCGTTGGCAGAGGCGCAGAGGCGGGGTGTGAGTGAATGCGAGGGGTGCTCTGGGAGCAGCGAGTGTGCTGGTGGAATTACAGGGAAGGCTGTGGAGGAGGTACTGGATGGGATGGGAAAGGTGGACTGAAGATGGTAAAGGTGGATTGAGTCAGATTGTGGGGAACTGAAGGCTGGGTAAAGGCCAGATGTTAGGCCAGACAGCTTATGCAGTTATGTATGCAATCCCCAGAGTTGCCTTACGCGTTATTATGCCTATTTTAGGGATGGGAAACTTAGACTCTCAGAAGTTACAAGATATTCTACCATAAACAAATGATTATCCCAAAGGATTCGATCTTAGATCTGTAAACTTTAAGTCTGTGTGACTCCAAACTTATGACACTGCTGCCAGGAGGCAGTTCAAGAAATAGTGAGGGAGGTTATGGAAGGCAGCGGCGAGGTAGGTCCGTGGTGATCTCCCGGGTGAGGCGTTGGAGTGATGATGAACACTGTCCCTCCTCCTTCTACCCTGCCCCATCACTACCATCAAAAGGATAAAGGAAATGACAAGCTGAATGGAGGTTAAAAGTAGAAGAGAAGAAGGGCAGAGAGACATCAATGCAAGGACTTTGAGAAGGCTTAGCTGTGGAGGGCACAGGAAAAGGGATCAAATCTTCCACCCACAAAACGGAGTCTGGGAATTATGCCTCAGCTCACTTGACAGAACAGAGTCTGAGGTGCAGAGAAAGAAGCCCAACTTCTGCCTCTGTGCTTGATTGAGGGACTCATTCACTCACGCACTCAACATCCAATCTCCTACATGCCCAGCACTGAGGGTTATGGAGAGGCCAAAGACACAGAAGGTGAGTGGGAAGATATTGAGCAAGTAATATTACATATGCAAGTGCAACACCTTGTTTATTTTTCTAAGTGACTCGGTGTGGCAGATGTTACCATCCCCATTTTACATATAAGAAAGCCAATCTCAGAAAGGTTAAGTCAGTTGTCGAAGGTAGAGCTGGGATTCACACGCAGGTCAGTGCGCTACCAAAGCCCGTTCCTTTCCACCAGTGCTCTCTGCTTCCCTGCTGTAATACCTGCCCTCCAAAAGCTTACAGAGCAGAGGGATGGCAACATTGATTGCCCCAAGGAGGACACTTTGGAGAGTGAAAGCAAGGAGCCCACTCAGTATTATGCCAGATGGGAGGCAAAACCTGACACTGTCCCGGGCAAACTGGGATGTAGTCCCCTTATACTAAAAATGAGTTATTTATATTTGTGTGAGGCTTTAAAGTTCCTCAGAGCCTGTTCTTACTTTCAGTCATGTCTCATTTACATGGCAAAACAAGAAAGTTTCCCAGCTTGCTGAAGCTCATCCTTTCAAACACTTCCAGAGCCTGGATAATTCTGGATGGTAAGCATTGAAACGCAGCACTGGTTGTCCTGCCTGAGTAGAGAGCCCTCAACCTGGGTTGTACCCAGGCTGGCCTTGCTCTCCCACTTGGCTGGGGAGGGCTCCCATGGCTTGTGGTGTCAGGAGCAGAGCTCTGAGAAGGGGAACTCCATCATAGCCCTCGCCCCAATAGAGGGACGGAGACCAAAGGTTGCTCCACAAGACTGGCATTCTCGGACTCTAATAAGTTCTGTACTGGGCTTTCTGTGGCTGGCTTCCTTAAGAGAAACTCAAACCAGTGTCAACTAAGTCAGAGACTTAGGATAGCAGAGAAATATTAGCACAAGAAAGATGAGAAGGCCCTGGAGGTAAGAGGGGGTCTTTGAGCTCAGTGAGTTCAAACTCTTCACATTATAGATGAAGACACTGTGACTCGGAGAAGAAAGGTGACTTGCCCAGTCGTATGCTAATAAGTGGTAAAATGGGACTGGAATGTGGGTTTTCTGACTTACAGGATGAAGTTCATTCCGTTTAGCCCTGCTGCCCTCATGAAAGTCCTGCTCATTCTTCCTCCACCCCAGCCACCCAGGACCTCAGGAAAGTGCCCAGAACATGCCCCGCTGCCTCATCCCTCCATGCCTTTGCCGCTGCTCTTCTGCCTGCCTGGAATACCCTTTCCAGGAATACCCTGCCTAGAAAATACTTTCCCCTCTTCAAGAGGAAGTGGAAGCATCCCATCTGGGCAACCTTACTTGAATCACTGTGCCTTACTGTGCCTCTCTGGGTCTTGTTCCCGGATTAATTTTTGGAATCTATTACAGGGTGGAATTTATGTGTCCATCTCTCCATTTGAATCCAGGCACCCAGAGGGCAAAAATTTGCTCTTGTTCATCTCTGTATCCCAGTGCCCTGTGAGGGCATATAGTGAACTCTCAATCAATGTTACTGTATTGAATGGAATGAGAGGTATGACAAGAGGTTGGGAAGGGGCAAAGATGGAGCCAGGCAGGAGGAGACAGGCTCCAACGCTGACTTCCTCATGTCACCGTGTGGACAAGTGAGGCCCTGTGTAGAGAAGGGGTTTAGAACAGGTCTAAGGGAGCAGGGGTAGAGGCAAGGCGGGCTGGCAACCCTAGAGACTGCTCAACCCTGCCTCTGCCTGTTGGAGTCAGTCTCTGGAAAAGTACTAGTGAATTAAAGCCCAATAAAAAAGTCAATTAAGTCCAAACTCATTTATGCCTTAAGATCCCCCAAGCCAGTGAGCTGGAATGCAAGCTGGGCCAATATTTCTCCATTTCCCTCCATGTGTACATTGGTCTCCAGTGAGGCAGCCGTGACACATTTTATTTCAACCATAAATGGGGCAGATAGACGGATAGCAAAGTAATGGCTGCTGGGGGCTCTCTGGATCTCATCCAAGAGATTCATGTCAGTGGGCGTAATGTTCATGCCCTGACCCTGGGCTCTGATAGAGCATAGGGAATCTGTGTGCTTGTGCATGTGTTCCCGTATGCACGTGTGTTTGCATACATGTACTGGGGGTGTGGATGTGTCTGTGTGTGTGCACTACTGTTTGCTATATATAAAAGTGCAATTTGCACATTTGTGTGTTGATTCATCCATTTATTCCTCACATATTTATGGAGCACCAGACACTGTGCTTGCCTCTGGTGTTCTCAAGATAGAGAAGGTTTCAGCTCTTACATTTATGGGATATACAGTCCAGAGGTCTAGAAAAATACACACAATAAAACAAGTAATGACAATAAAGGGTATAGAATGTTATATGAATGCAGGTATGCACATGCATGCTTGAATATCTGAGTGCATGCATGCTTGGATATCTATGAATGTATGTGCATGAATCAAGTCTCTTCTGTGTGCATGTGTTGTGTGTAAGCTGAAACCAGCTGACCCATGTCCTGGAAAACTTCTTCTGGAAGCCCTTGCAAACCAGTGATAGCTAAAGTGATGTGATTTGTGTGTGTGAGTTGGGGAAAGATGAGAAGAAAGAATTAAAGTTGCCAGTGGTATCTGAGTCAGAGGAAGGGGCAAAATACTTAAAGAGTATGCATAACCCATGGCTTCTCCACTTTCCTTTCATTTCCTCTTGAGCTCATATGACCATTGCTCACCCACGGAACCCTCAGGAGGCTAGGGCTGACCCTCATTGTTGGGATAGATGAAGAAAGTCTGGACTAGGATAACAGCACATGGATTCTATTCCCAGTCCTGCTGTTAAATAGGAAATTCATTGCAAAAAGGGATGTGGAGTTAGGAGTCCCAAACCTGCCTTTACCAGCTGTACAACCTTGGGCAAGTTTCTTAATCTCTCTGAGCCTCAGTTTCCTCATTTGTAAAGACAGTGTAATAATCCTGTCTCTATCTACCATCACAGGACTGCTATGACAGTCCTGTTCTAAAGCACCCATACAAAAGTGGAACGTAGCTAACATTTCTAACAGTTATTGTTCCTACACGGGACAGCTGCCTGCTGCTGGGCCTTTCTAAAGGAAGCTTTGACTCCACTCACATCTGATTCTTTGCATAGCATTTTCCTAAGTATTGTCCCCAAAATACTACTTCTATGAGATGCTTAAAGGAAGAAAACAAGATGCTGTGGTCTAATAGGTTAGAAAACGCTGGGCTAGCTAGGGTTAAAGATGTTTATTTCTTACAGAACTTATCAGAGGCTTTATCATGCCAATGTGCATTGTGAATCTCCAAGTGGGTGGCAGAGCATTCACCATTTCTGTCTGAGATTGGATCCCTCCAGGGGCTAGAATTTAAGGGCAATGGTACATTTGAAGGTGACTTCAGGAAGACCTAGGAAAGGAGTGCAGAAATGAGGTGGGGAAGGGAAGACAAACAATATAGCATATATTCGGAGCCAGTTCCTGCTATGGATGACAGGGGCTTAGCCCTGCAGGGGACCTCTGAGAGATGGTGAAAACCACACTGCAGGGTTAGGGAGGAAGCTGGGCTCATTCCTGTTTATTGTTGGTTGAGAGCTACTCTTGGAGTGTTGACATCCCAGGAGTTTTGGCCTGCTCAGTGCTTGCACCCAGAGTGTTTCCATGGCTGGCGGATGTTCTTGGGCAGAAAGTCACTATTCTCAGGAAGTGCCTGACAGCAGGAATAGAGTACATGGAGGTGATATGGGACAGAGCACTGAAAGCATCTGCTGCAAGTTCCTCACCTGACTTGTTCTCCAAATGTACAAAATCCCTCCACAGATGAGCCCTAATTTATTTTTCAAATTGTAATCTTTCCCACTCCCTTTTAGCCTAAAAGACAGGCTGTGTGGATTGCTACAGTGGGAGTGGATTGCTGCAGTGGGAGGGGTGAACACAAACAATCTCTCTTCTAACTTGGATTTCCGGTGACCTTTAAAACTTCTGTCACTTGATGTACCTTATGGAATAGGGTCTATGGCTCACAGTAGGGCAGAGGAATCCAGCAGTGTGGGGGACAGAGGGTCCTGGGAGGTGGTTATTCAAGGGGTCTGGCACCAGGAAAGCCAGAATTCTTGCTGGAAAAGCCAAGATTGAGACTGGAAAGTCAGAGCTAAGCTTTAGATACAAAGTGCCAGCAACAAGCAATGGATGGGCTAAGGTGGGAGAGCCTATGTCAAATGTCCCTTCCATGAGTCACTGCTTCAGGAGTTGTCATGGTGTCTCAAGGGAGCTATGCCAGGCTGCACAAAGAGAACATCAGAGCTAGAAGCACAGGAACCCTGAGGATTATCTAACCTCAAACATTTAAATACAAGGAAAATTGAGGACTAGAGAGGTGAAAGGACTTCCCCAGAGATTGCACCCAGCAACTTAAGAGCAGGGCATGAATCAGAACACACATTCCTTGCTCACTATTGAGATCTTCACTTGGACGTCCTTGACTAGTAGACTTCTTCCTGCCAAGAATTTGACCATTGCCCGTGGATTTTTTGATGAAGAAATAATCCAAGCAACATCCCTTTGCTCCAGCCCCTACCTGCCCCACCTTCCTGCGATCAGCCGTGGCACCAAAGCCCTCCCTTCACCTTTCCTCTTACTTCTTCATATTCCTCGGAGGGCTCCCTGCCACCTCAGGTAGTAATAATGTGTTTGATTTTTAGACATGTCAGCAAGTTTTGCCAGGCAATGTGAGGGAGCACAAATGCTAATGCCTCCATATGGGGATTATGTTAATATACTATCTTGAATTGACATTTTTAAAAAATGCATATTTTAACTGGATGCCTTTTCTGTTTCCAAGTCCAGGATCACAGTATTTAGTGGGATGGTAGAGGTGGTTAGAGAAAGGCCCTGGGTTGGGTTGGAAGTAGTGCCAGCCTGGGGATCAGAAGTCCTGGAGTTCAGTACCCTGGCGTGTGGCCTTGGGTGGGGCACTTCTCAGGTCTGGGCCTCATTTTCCTCAATTGTAAAGTGGGAGGGCAGGACTGGGCAATCCCTAAAGCCCCTTCCAGCTCTGACCATCCATGGCTTTTGACTGCCAGAGTCTCCTCAAAGCTCTTGCCTTCTTCCATCATCTTTGCCCTGGAATCTAGGGCTGCCAGAAACGTCACCTCTCCCTGACCTTGGGACTGTTGATTTATATGCTGGGGACAGACTCTTTCCTGCCTACCTGTTATCTCCCTTAGACTTACCTCCCTAAACTCTCAACCTGAGGCCAGCCCTCTCTTCTGACTGGAGTGAAACATGGTAAGGATGGAGCTGTTTCCAGTCCCTTCCCCAGATCTATTCTTTCTCTGATGCCCAAAGTAAATTTTCTTGGAAAAATCTTTCAGTCCATTCTGTGTCCAGAATGTTGCTAAATATGATTCCCTTTTTGCTTATCCAATAATTGGTGACTGCTGTGGGCAACATTGTTTTGGGCACAGCCCCCCAAAACCCTTTCCTTGATGTTGTCCCACACTTCAGTGACCACCTTGGCCAGGCCCCCAACATCTCTTATCTGGGCTACTGGGGTCCCCCTGGCTCTCAGCCTTGCTCTTTGCTGGTTTGTTGCTGATGCTGCCAAAGTCCCCTTCATTCCCTGCAGCAGCATGTCCCCTCCTGCTGGTCTCTCAGACTGGGCCCCTGGTTTCAAAGACTCACTCCCAGACACCCCTATCATGGGCCATGCCTTGAAGAGTACCTGTATACTTCCTCTCCCTTTTTTCCCCAGAAAGACAAGATTGCAAGCTTGGATAAGTGCAGAACTAGGAGGCAGGAAGAAATGAGTGTCAGCCTGGGCCCTGTCATTAGCTATTGTGTTCTAATGCTAGTCTCTTCACGGTACAGAAACTCAGTCTTCCCTAAAATGGGACTAATATGTTTTGCCCCATCTACCTGCCAGGGTTGTACATGGATTCGTAAACGATAATGTGCTATACAGAGGGGATTATTTGGGTGTTTTTTCAAATGTCTTCTGGGGGCCAGCTGCATCAGCACTACCTGGGGATGGTAAGAAGATACAGATTCCTGGGCCTGGCCCAGAGCTACTGAACCAGACTCTCTGAAAATAAGGCCCAGGAATCTGGGCTTTAAATAAGCTTCTCAGGTGATTCTTATGAGTCCTGAAGTCTAAGGCTCTCTGGCTTATTGTGATGATAGCTGGCACTCCCAGATTGTGCTCCCACCTCTCCCTTTGGCTGCTTGGACCCACTGCACATGCTCTGAAGACTTGATTTGTGCCTAGTGTATGGGCAGCTGCCCTCCCACTCCCCAGTGCTGGGATATTTTTTGAGTACATTGGAGAAGCATCATGGTGTAGTGGAAAAAGCAGGAACTTTGGAATTAGACCAGTATTTGAACCCCAGCTCTGCTACTGATTATCCATGTGACTTTGGGTAAATTGCCTGACTCCCTGAGTCTTCATTGTTCTCCTCTGTATGATGGGAATTACAGCAATTATCTCAAGGCTGTGGTTAGCATTGCAGGAAATATATATACATAAAGTAGCTGCCACATTGTACAAGCCCATGAAAAGCTATTTCCTCCACCCAAGGGACCAGAGACCTGCCGTGGTTTGTTTAAGGTGGGTGTCACATCACATGGTGTGTTTGGACTGAAACCCACAGGGGACCTGATTTGGGAAGCCCAGCAGCAGCTGTAAGACTTTTGCTGAATTCCCCAGAGCCCAAGCCTTGTCCTGAGAGAGAACCACGGCTCCCTGTGCAGGACTATTAAAGTTAAATTAGCTCCTCTGTGAGACATGCATTATTAAAAGCATGCTGGACTAGCTGTTAAGCCCAGCCAGGGCTGCCCCAGTGAATGGGGCTCCCCTGGGGCACATTCCATCCAGGCCACAAGGCAGAACCACAAGGCAGAACCACAAGACATGGAGACAGCATGAGCACAGCCTTTGCCCTGGATGGGGCAGCTAAGCCTGAGCAGAGCAACACAGTGGGCTCCTGCAGAGCTCTGGGGGCTCTGAGTTGCAGCTTTTCATTTGCAAAGAAAGAGAGTCACCTGTCTCTCTCATTGGACTAGGGGCTTTCCAAGGACAGAGCTGTGTCTCTTGCATCAGAGAGTGATTCCTCTTATGGCACCCATCAGACTAGGTTTCTTGGGCAGGGCCATATCTCCATCACCAGAATGAAGGACTCCTCCCCAAGGGTGAAGGCTGCTTGTGGCCTTTGTCCCAGAAAGTATCTAGAGCATCCCTTTCTCCCAGCCTCTAGGCTCCTGCAGCCCTGAGGGCTCTGCCCCTTGCTTTGTAAGCAGTAAAAAAACAGAAGGCAACCAGCTTTCTTTTACAGGTTGTTGGGTTTTAAATAAAGATAGTTAAAATAATTTATATCCTGCTCAGGGTGAAAACTGGGGAGAGGAAGGAGGAGTAGGTTTTCCTGGCAAGGAAAAGCGGCATAAAATGTCCCACTAAATGCTCACTCAGCAGCCTCCATTCCTTCAAGCACAGAGCAAACACTTGTGATTTAAGCTACACCCAGGGACAGGTTAGTATCAGAACTGTGACTGTGGGTTTGACCCAAACACTTTAGTGTTGAAGTCAGGCTTCCCAGAAGATAAAGGGCAGAGAGGGAAGAGCTGATTCCAGGGTGATAAGAAGGGGTTCCTGGAGGGATGGTGGTAGCTCCCAGCAGATATCATCCCCATTACATGGGCTTCAACTCTTGTTCAATAATTTATACTCTGAGCTCTAGGGCAAGAGCTTGAGTAGGAGGTTGACCTGAGCTTCTCCCAGCTCTGCTATTAACTCACCATGTTTCCATGCGTGAACCTCTTACCCTCATGAAACTTTAGTCGTTAGTGAATTGTCCTTTCTTAAAAACACCATCTGTAACTATACAGGGTGTCCATGAAGTCTGAAAACTTAGGTGAATATACAAAATATCAATAAGGACATCTTCAATTTGTTACAAAATGAAATCGTATCTATGTTTGCAGACCGTACTGGCATATATTTATGTGTGTAAGATTATTTTATAAATATCTGTCTTCTCCATTAGATCACAAACCCCTCAAAAGCAAAGACCAGGAGTTTGTTCTCTGTTGCTTTTTCAGTACTCTGCACAGTGCTTGGCACATTCTGAGAGCTCCATGCATAGTAATTAAATGAATTAATAAATAAATGAATGGCAAGGCTTATCTTGGGAATGGGGAAGGTAGTGAAATAAAGTAATGACTCAAAAGTGGGCTTTGAGAGGATGTGCTCAGATATTTGAGACACCCAACTCATTAAGTGGACTCTTTATGGTATTGAGAGGTAGAATTTCTGTCCAGAGTATTTGGTTGTGATAAAAGAGGTAGTAGAGAGGTAAGATTCAGCATGCAGAGGCGAATCCACTCTCATCACCCAGCTGCTGCTGAACATTTATAGATCCCTTCTCTGTCTTCAAAGGATAGCTGTATTCTTTTATAAAGGATTAGACTCTTGCTCTGAGAATTTGAACTCATAGCAGGTCAATGCACACCCAGCCAGGGGTCCTCAGCAATGCAGAGCAGGTTCTCTCTCTCTGAAGAAGACAGAGCAGAGAAAGCACAAAGAACAAGTGAGGCTGGTATGGGGCTCTGGGGCCCTCTTGGAGCCTTTGCACATATGCTTCTCTTGGCTGGAATGTTAAGTCCCTCACTAGTCCACTTAACTTTTCAGACTCAGTTCCATGACCACACCCTCTACTCAGGTAGAACTGCCTGCCTTCTCCTTTGGGCCTCACTGGAAATATAGGTATTATTTTATCATGTGTCTGAATATACCAGCAATAAGCTATTTATTATGTATTTGTCAATGTTTCCAGATGTGGTGACCACCCTCTATACGTATCCCGTAGATGGTAAATTTCCTTGATTGGTTGGTGTGGCCAGATGAAAGGGTTGGTCACTGTCCATGGTCCTGAAGGCTAGGGCCGAGTGTCTTCCAGAACACTGAATCATGGATGTTTCCCTACCTTCTTCCACATATAAACCAAAAAGCTCAATAAGGGCTTAGTGATGAGCTAAGAGAAGAAAGCATGGGTCCCAGGGTGACCCAAAGGAGGACGTGATTAGTTCTACCTGTTGCATGTGACTCCAAAGCCTGCCAGCATGCTACCTGATGCTAGTCAATAATTGAGACAGCAGTGTAGGTAGGTTGCTTAGACCTCTGAGTCTTTCTTGGATCATGGATGCTAGCTTCAGGTGAAATGTAGATAACTTGACATGTAGATATCTCAGGTGGACCACATTTAGTGACAAATATAGGTTGGACTTGAGGTGTGCTAAAGTCTTTTGCATTCTAGGGAGCTAGGAATTGCTCATTTTCAATAGTATTAATCTCATGATGAAAAGTAATTATTACACCCTTTAAAGCATTTCACATGTAGTTTTAAAAGTGCAATTTATTGAACTCCTACTATGTGCCAGGTACCATGAGAGTTGCTTTTGTTTCTCATATATTATCCCTAATCCTCCAAATAACCCAGTTAGAAAAGCTATTATTAACCCCATATTGGGAAGAATAGAAAATTGTCAGAATGGCCAAACAAGCAGCCCAAGGTCACGGAGCCAGTTAACAACTGAGTTAACTCCGGACTGTTGGTCTCTACAGACAGTCCATGTCTTTTTACTAGTCTATACCACCTGCCTAGCAACAGAAAAAATAGTTTCCATAGCAATGATAGTAAAATCAGTATTGGCATTTGGATAATCCATTTTTTCCAAAAAAAACCCTCATAAAACAAAAAATCCAACCCTAAGCTAGTATTCCACATCTGGAAATGTAATTGAAGAAAACAATCTTAGCCATGGAAAAGATGTATGCATAAAGGAATGTACTGAAGCATTATCTACAATCTTTAAAAAAGTTGCAATAAGAAATGTCCAACAATAGGAGAATGATTAAATGCAGTTTGGTGCATCATTCAGTGTAGTAAACATGGTCTGGTATAATATGGTCCCACTTGATGCCCAACCCTTCTGTTTCTAGGAAACGCTTCCATTTTTCTGGGAACCAACTCCCCCCGGGCAATAGTCATATTATAAGACCCTACTTTCTTGAGCCATGTGATTGGTCCAGGGGTGGGCACCTCATCCAAGCTGGGCCAATCAGTTACTTTCCTGGAATTAAAAAACAAACAAACAAAAAAACAAAAAACAAAAACAAAAACAAAAAAAAAACAGGTTTAGAGACTGCTCAGTTTCTTTTTGTGAACATGGAATGTACAGTAGCATCAGGAATATTGCTGGCCTTGTCTTGTCCCTGTGCAGTGAGGGCAGAAGAGGGGGCCCATGGTGAGAGAGAGAAAGAACAAGAATGGGGGAGAAAGAGAGAGAGGGGGTGGGATAGAGAAGGAGAAGGGGAGTGGAGGATGGGAAGGAGTTGGGTGCTTGTGAGCAGTAAAAGCAAAAGTGGAGTCCCTACAGCACTCCATCCTGCTTCCAAGTCTTCCAAGAGCTCAACAGCACTTGAACCCTGCGAGAGACCCTAGCACTCTTCCAAGAAACTCCTCCCTTTACCCAAGCCAGTTAGAATTAGATTTCTCATGTGTAAGTGAGAGGTCCTAATTTAAATAGTAGGGGTTTAATACCCTGTGTTTTTAGGAAGAAAATATAGGGCTGCGTAGGGTGACTGATGCATAATTCCAAGGTGGAAAACCTCTGGGGTCACAAGAAGCGGCCTGGGGGAGAAACTTGACATAACCAGAGAAGAAAGTGTGGTGTGCACTGAACCCAGAGCTCATGAGGGCTGCGGAGGTGGGACACCCACTATATGGGTATCTATCATGACTTTAGGACATGTATCTAGACCGCTACCCTTCCAGAAAACGCACCCTCCTGAAGATACTATGGAAGTCAGACAAGTAGTGGATGAGTCTGATCTGAGGCATTCCTTCTTCATTTTCATTGGCCTGGAAGCTCCATGACAATCAGGGTTGTCTCCTATTCAGCTCTGCATTCCTAGAGCTAGTACAGGGCCTGGTGCAGAGCAGGTGCCACGTGAGTGCTTACTCTCCCCCAGGAGGTAGACTGGAGTTGCATTTCAGTTCCCTTCTTACTCAATATATAGGGTTGCTATTTATACATAGTCTCTCAGCTTCAAACCCTTCTATGTTCTTCTCTGATGGTGGGGCCAGGACTCTGCAAACTACATTTTCTGGTTCCCTCTTCCCAGGAGACTGGCAGGCCTGGGTGGACTGGAGAAGGCAGTCTCTACCAGCTTCCAGCTCAGGTCTGCACCCTTCTGGCATCAGGGGACATTGATGGTCCTAGACTCCAGTTTCTTTTGGCATTCTTGGCACAACTGCAGCACCAGCGTTGCCATGCACCTCATCCTCTGGGCTGCCATCCCTGCCTGTGGTCTGAGCAACTACTGGGCTACATGCCATAATCTCTTTAGCAACTGCCTGGCATCACCTCCCGACTAGATCCTAGTAACACCATTTCTTCCCTTTCCTTGCCCAGCCCTAGAGGGTGGCAATGGCTTCCAGCAGAGATTAATCTCCAGGTTACCTCACTGCTCTCTTTTTGCTTTTTCGGACTTCTAACACATGCATTAGATATTTCCAAGATTAAATAGCCTTTGTTTCAAATTCCTTACCTATTTCCGTATTTCTGACAATACGTAATTTATTTTAACTTTTTTTGAATCTCAATTTCTTCATCTATGAAAATGAGGGAATAATCCTTAACTCTTGAAGATGTTGGGAGAATTCAATGACATGACCATCACGTACCTGGAAGAATAGGTGCTTATAAATGCTGGTTACTCCCTTCACCCCATGACCAAATAGTCAACCTGTCTATGCAGGGGGCTTTCTCCTCTTGTTGACTTGCTCAAAGAATTGGTGGCAAGGGCACAGGGCACAGGAATTGTGCCCTGAGCATCAAGAAGCCATGCTTAGTGGAGCTCCCTCACCCTCCCGCCACCGCTGACCCAGAGACATGGCCAGTGGAGATCCATGGTCAGGTGGAGGCAAAAGTGTTCAGAATGAATAGTGTCTTCAAAACATTTCCTGCTCTTAGCACCCGCTATCTTAGTCACTTGAGCAGATTCTAATTTAGTCTCAGAAATATTCTTCAATGGCCCCAGGCAGGTGCTATATTTCATGACAGAGATGAGAACAGGAAGCTCAACTTCCCACCTCCTCAGAGTCAATGACAAATCCCTGGAAGTCAGCAGAATGAGGAAAGGGGGAAAAGCTACCACCCACAGGACAGTTGAATGAATGAGCAACTAAATGAATACCACTGGATACTGGGCTCTAGCTTTGGGGCTTGGAAAGCATCTCCTCTCATTCAGTCTTCACAGCAACTTGCCTGTCCATGTTACAGATGAGGAAATTGACCCTCGGAGGGGTTAGGAAGGTAGCCCACATCCCAGAATCAAGGTGGCAGAATGGGGTTTGAAGCCCACTTGGCTGGCTGCAGACCTATTCTCTAGGTTCTCCCAGAAGGCACCTGGCTCTGACTCAGCTTCCTACTATCAAAAACTAGGAAATAGGTTGGCTCTGGAATCTGAATAGGTAACATTCAGATCGTATTTCTTAGAAACCAAGCTCCTAGTTGGCTCACAGCCAAACAGCCTGAACTGGGCTAAGACAAGAGCATCCTGTGGAGATCAGGCAGAAAGATCTGTGCCCAGCTCATGCCTCTGGAGCTGGGAGACTTCCGTGCCAGCAGAAGACAGCATCACACCTGTGTCCTTATCTGCTGGACCTTGGCTTTCAGCCGGCTGGTTTGCAAAGAACAGCCAAGATCTAGGCCAGAAGGAGAGAAGGAGGAGGATGCATTTGGAAGGACCTAGAAGTTACATGATAAATGCCAGAGGCCTGGGGCTATCTGCTTGGGAGCTCTTATTACTTCAGTCATTCTCAGGGGGGAAATCAGCTCATAGCAAACCCAACCTGAGCCACTTTCCTGTGCTAATGTCAATCAACGGGTCAAACTGAGTAATTCTATTTTTCACTGCTGCTGTTTCTATTTTGCTCCTTGATATCTTCTAAAGAACTATACTCCCCTACTTGGAAAATGTGCTTGCTTATTTTTATTCCACATCTGAAGTAAGACCTTAATAACTATCAAGTCTGGGTAAGGCTAGGTAAACTGGACAATATGACAAGAATAGGGTAGATGGGAGGAGTGCTATTATTTTTGTCACCGTAGAAACCTGTGAATATTTAAATATTTTAGAACATATAAAGTGAATGGTAAAAACTGCAAAAAAGCAGACTTAAAAAGTAAATAAGAGAAGAGATAAACCAGTTGAAGCAAACATTTGAGATGAGCTAGTAACAGTATGTGCATTGTGGATTCAGATCCAAATATCCTGATAGCCAATGTCCAAAAAAGAGAAACAATTTTCATTGTTTGATAAAAGACATCATACAAGTTCAGCTGGTACTTAAGTCTAGAAAGACAGGTGGGCTGATGTTGTCTTACTCAATAGAAACAACTGCAACTTTGATAACATTAATATACACCAGTGTTTGGGCCAGAGGAAGTGTTGTGCTCTCTAACAAATTTCAAGTCAGTATCTTTTTTTTTCTTACATTTAATTGGACACAGCAGGATTGTCCTAGAGGGACTACGGTGCAGCAGCACAGAGGAGGTAAAATAATCTTTCTGTGTTTCTACCATAGGAGGATCTGCTAATAATTTTTCTAATGAGCAAAAATGACCCCACACTACAGTGAAATCCCGGGCCAGTGCCAACTTAGACTCAGCTGGCATGCAGGGGAAGCAAGGAGACTAACATTTATTGACCATGGCACATCCATCACTTTAAAATGCTTTCAACAAGCCTGTGGACCCCAATTTAGCTCCTACTCAGGGGCTTCCCTCTCCAAGTTGGAGCTGCGTGCTGTGGGCGCTGGTTTTCATCACAGACTGGAGGACCAGGATGCATAGCTCTGTATATTCACTTGGGATCCTGCAATATCCAAGCAGGTGAACTTTGGAGACAAGGACACTTCACGCTACTGAACAGATGCAGGAATTGAGGCCTGGAGAGGGGCAAAGACCAGAGTAGAACCAGGCTTTTCATTTAGGACAACAAGTCAAGCATCCCTAAAATGTAAAGTAATAATAACAACGCCTTGTCAGTGTATAGTAGGAGCACAGTTAGCAAGGTGCTTCACACCTTCTGTGCCATTTCATCTGTCCCACAGGTTGGCAGGGAGATAAGTAGACTTTATGCTTTTAGTGAATGCCATACTGCACAAAGAAACATTGACATGTACCATATGCTACCCACATAAGCCAGCAGTGATTAAACTCATTTCACAGGTAACTGAATTGGGGTTCAGGAAGTAGAAATGAACTGCCCAAGGTCACACAGGAAGTGGCAAAGCTAGGACTCAATCAAGGTCACCCAACTTCACATTTAAGGTTTGTTCAATCCTACCATGATTCTTTTCATATAAACATTAGGATAGGCGAGAAGAAGCACACTTGGATATCAATGCACCATTTCCAAAGTGCACAGTGACTAAGATCCTAGGGCCGGAGGTCAAACTGCCTGGGTTCCAACCTCAGTTTTGCCATTACCATGGCTGTGCCATTTACTTAACCTTACTGTGTCTCAGTTTTCTTACCTGTAAAATGGAAAGAATGATAATAAATTCCATACTTCTTTATTATGAAAATTAAATGATCATGTGAGAAAGCATTCAGATGGATATCCTGCTCAGACCTCAAAAAATATTAGCTCACAGTATTTTTTAATTATAAAAGTCATAATAAAACAGTTGTATCAAAGTAATAAGAAATAAAAAGTTGTTATAAAAAATAAAAACTTGAGGCCAGGTGTGCTAGCTCACACCTGTAATCCCAGTACTTTGGGAGGCCAAGGCAGGCGGATCACCTGAGGTCAGGAGTTCAAGACCAGCCTGGCCAATGTGATGAAACCCCATCTCTATTAAAAATACAAAAATTAGCGGGGCATGGTGGCAAGCGCCTGTAGTCCCAGTTACTCAGGAGACTGAGGCAGGAGAATTGATTGAATTCAGGAGGTGGAGGTTGCAGTGAGCCGAGATCACGCTGCTGCACTCCAGCCTGGGTGACAGAGCAAGAGTCCATCTTAAAAAAAAGAAACACAAACAAAAACAAAAAAACAGAAAACAAACTTGACACACATCTTTTCTGACATTTCAGTTTCAGATTTTTGTTTTCTTTTGTAGAAAAATGGGAAATATGGAAACATAAAGAAAACAAAAAATTATTGTAATCCCAACACATAGGAATAATCATGTTTTGGTGTTTTTCCAGCTGTCTTTTTTTCCAACATATGAACTACAAATTTTGTTTCTATAATGTGTTTTTTATTTGGCATTAAAACATGGGTATTTTTCTATGCCACTGAATAGTTTTTTAAAGTATAACTTTCAGCCATTATAAAAGTATGTTCTTCTGTAGGTGGACCATAATTTATGTACCCATTACATAATGTTTGAGTGAAGTTGACTATTCATTCATCATTGAGTGAAGAGGCTACATCAGATTTGCAGCTGCCTCTCTGACACTAACACAGTGACTTGTATATAGCAGATGCTTAATAAGCATTCAGGTGACTGAAAACTCATGTTTTGATAGGTGCTTCCAGAAAGTTCATACCAATTTACATTCCTGCATTTATTGCATGAGTGTCTTTCACATAGTAATCTCAGCAGCATTTGACTTAAAAATTAAAAAAAAAATTGCCAATTTGTTAAGTAAAATATGGGACATCACTATTATTTTAGTTTTTAATTTATTTGATCAATAGTGAGGTTGAAAGCTTATTCATATTTTAATTAGCCATCTGTATTGTATTTTTCCCTTTTCCTTTTCTTCCTTTCTTATTTTCGTCTTTCCCACCTTCTTTTGAAAATACCGTTCTTGAAGGAACAGGCAGCAGACTAGCAGTCCTGATACATTTCCTTGGATACCATCACATTTCCAGATAATTCATGAGGTTCATAACAATGAATTGGGTGCTTGCTAATTATTTTAAGATAATTGCATGAATAAGTTCAGATACTCATTAATTCTGAGAAAGCTGTGACAGCTCTCAGGTATTAATGAATTTCTTACTCAAGTTTAGGGAGTTGGCAGTTGACACACAGCTTTCCTGACATTTCAGCTTCAGATTGCCATTTTGTTTTCCCGTAATTCCATGCACTCCTTATTAAAGTTCAATTATGGCTTGGAGGAACCTTCATCTAAGGCATTAGCATCCAGTTAATTACTGAGAAGTGATGACAATTGAAGACAAATGGATTTTATTTCCTATCATGACAACAGATTCCCTCCCACCACCTGCCCAGTACAGGTGCACATTTCTTTGGCACGGATGCCCTACTTGCTGTTCAGGGAATCACAGAACATTCTAGAACTACAGGAGTCAGAATATTTGATTTTTTTACCTCCAAAGGAATACTCAAATCCTCCTGGAAAGATGTTGTCCATTCTCTTCTCGGAATAGCTTTGGAAACCAAAGGCTAGCTTCTACTAATAATCACTTATTCCAAGGTCTTATTATTGATAAGCAATAAGTTCTTTTTTTAATCATAGTGAAGTCTTTCTAGGGGGTGCGGGGGCTCATGCCTGTAATCCCAGCACTTTGGGAGGCTGAGGTGGGTGGATCACTTGAAGTCAGGAGTTTGAGACTAGCCTGGCTAACATGGAGAAACACTGTCTCTACTAAAAATACAAAAATTAGCTTGGTGTGGTGTCAGGCGCCTGTAATCCCAGCTATTCAGGAGGCTGAGGTAGGAGAATTGCTTGAACCCAGGAGGTGGAGGTTGCAGTGATCTGAGATAGCACCACTGCACTCTAGCCTGGGTGACAGAGTGAGACTCCGTCTGGAGGAAAAAATAAAGAATGCTGGGTGCAGTGGCTCACACATATAATCCCAGCACTTTGGGAGACCAACAGATAGATCACTTGAGGTCAGGAGTTTGAGACCAGCCTGCCAACATGGTGAAACCCCGTCTCTACTAAAACACACACACACACACACAATTAGCCAGGTTTGGTGGCCCACACCTCTAGTCTCAGCTACTCTGGAGGCTGAGGCGGAAGAATCGTTTGAACCTGGGAGGCTGAGGTTACAGTGAGCCGAGATCGTGCCACTGCACTCCAGCCTGGGTGACAGAGAGATACTTTGTCTCAAGAAAAAAAAAAAAGGTTAAAAAAAAGAGTGAAGTCATTCATGCTTTAATTTCTGCCACTGATTCCTATGTGACCTTAGAAAGTTCTCTGGTTGTGGTTTCCTCATTTCTAGAATGATGGTCCTTGTGACGGTTTGAATGTGTACCCAGAAGTTCATTCGTTGGAAACTTAATCCCCAATGCAACAGTGTTGAGAGGTGGGACTTTTAAAGGGTGTTTAGGTCACAAGGGCTCTGCTCTCATGAACAAATTAATGAAGCTATTGTGGGAGTGGGTCAGTTATCACGGAGATGGGTTCCTGATAAAAGTATGGGTTCACCCCACTTCCCTGCTCCCTTTCATGTGTGCTCTCTTGCCTGTCCTCCTTCTGCCATGGGATGACGCATCAAGAAAGGCCTTGCCAGATGCAGGCTCTTCGACCTCGGACTTCCCAGCCTCGGAACTGTAAGAAATAAATCTCTGTTCTTTATAATTACCAGGTATTCTGTTGTAGCAGCACAAAATGGGCTAAGACACTTCTGGAGTAATCACCCTGTGTTAAGTCATAATTCTAAAGTCCAAGATGTAAGTAAAGTGCTTCACTTATGAGGGTTGCTTAATAAATGTTGTTTCCCCTTTGTGCAATGCCTTTTCTTGCAAAAAAAGTATAGGAGGGAGCTAACACTGATTAAGGGTCTACCATTTAATGTCATCTCCTCTGGAGACTTTCCCTCTACCATCTTAATTAGTACTCAGAACAATCCTGTGGAGTAGATAATATTATTATCTTTATTTTACAGATGAGGAACCAAAGTTCAAGGAGGTTCAAGGTCTTACAGATTTGGTGGTGCACTTGCTCTTCCCACTGCCCAGTGAAGCGCTACTCGATCATACTAGACACAATGGGGTTGGTCTATGGGAGGGAGTACCAGGAAGCACGAGGAGCCTACACTTCTATAAAAGGTCGAGATGCCATCACAAAGATGCCTAATGCTGCAAGGTCGTGAATGCCAAGTGCTCTAGTGTTTCAGAGGTGGATGAGATCCCTACAGATGAGGCACCAGGAAAAGCTTCAAGGTGGAGGCCAGTCTAAGTCTGGCCTCAAAGGATGAAATGATTCAGATAAACAGCAAAACAAAGCAAGAGGAAGGGAGAGATAACAACAAAGGCAGAGATGTAGAAGTGAGCAAGGGAGACTGAGTGAGCAGTCCCTGGAACAGAAGGCGTGCACAGGGAGGTGGGAGAGAGAGTGCTAGGAAGGGAGGCTGGCACATGGAACATGGAGGGTTTTCAGTGTCATGTTCAGGGCTTTGGACTTGTTCTTGAGACCTGGGTTTCCCAAAGGGAGTTCTGCTCCTGGGGAGAGCCTCAGAGGAAAGAATAAAACAGAATTCCCTGTACATCACCCCTTTCCTGGTGAGTTACAATGCACATTAGCATGTTACGTGGTCTGGGCAGTACTACGGAAAAGAAAGGCATACAAGGTATTTATTTTTTTAACTTTCCACTGGGAAATTTCCAATTAAATAAGGTTGAAAAATCGAACCTAGCAGAGGAGCAATAGAAACCCTCCCCTCCCAGGCCGGAAGGTAATTCAGTCACCCTGGGGTTTCTCTTCCTGAGAAGAAATCTTGTGCCTGTGGCTTGGATGGCTGCAGCTACTTCCTCCCAGGAGGCTCCTTCCTGGCTTTCTTTTTCCTCTCAGTTTCCAGAGTTTGAGGCTCGTAAAGCTCTTTATTATGCGTAACTCACATAACACTCAGATGGGATGGTCATCCCCATTGTAGAGATGAGCAAACAGAGTCTCAGAATTGAAGCACCCTCCCAAGATCTCATAGCCAGTTGGGGGTAGAGCCAGGATGGGCACCCAGGGCCACCAGTGTGGGGTTCTCCCTGATGCTCTGCCGGCTAACTCCTCCCCTGTCCTTTCTGGGGTGACCAGGCTTCCACTCCACTTTAAGGAGCGATGGATGTAGATTGGCTTTATTTGCAGGGGTGAGAGTGCACTTGGGAAGGAAGATCTGGTTCCATGATTTGGGGGCAATATGATCACAGGCTGATAACTCAAGAGATACCTGAGGAAGTGGGGGAAATCTAGGGAAGTGCTTTACTTATTTTTTTAGTGCTTACTATGGTCTCTACCTCATGAACACATTCCAATCTTTGGAAAGTGGGAGGGAGGCATGGTGTCTGGATTTCTTTGGTGCAGTAATGGTGGGCTTTCGTTTACTATTTTGACAACAGTTTTGCAGGGTTTATGCTTTCACAATTTAAGTGATATATTTTTCCCAGGTATGCGGCTGATTTCATGTCTATGGTGAACACTGATGTCTCATCCTATCTCCCTTCAAGGAAAGACAGACCTATTGCCCTCTGCTATCAGCAGAGGTCTCTGACATCAGCTCCCTTAGGGACTGCTTTAAGCTAGAGAGAGGAGCTCCACCTAAGATCTTGTTCTTTCCAGAGACAGCCCACGTCCACTCTTGATCCATGTGAATTTGGGGGGCCAGGCCACCTTGGCCCAACTTCGGGTAACTCTGAAGGGCCACTGAGATCCGAGCTCCTGTGGGTTTGGCAAGGTTTCCTGTTGGGTCTTGCAAATCACTGTTTGACTTCTCCCCACTCTGCTTGTCCTGTTTCCTTCCCCTCTGGTCCCAAGGGTGCTCCTTCATGAACATCCTGCAGACTGAACTCTACCTCAGGGTCTGCTTCCTGGGAACTAGGGTGACCAGGCATCCCAGTTTGCCTGAGATGTGGGACCAAGACAGTCCTGGGTAACTAGGATCCTATAGCAAACCCAACCTCAGACAATGTACTTCTGTTTATTATTGTTATCTTTTTGAGAGGCAGGGTCTCACTATGTTGCCCAGGCTTGGGTGCAGTGGCTATTCACAGATGTGATCATAGCTTACTGCAACCTCAAACTCCTGTGCCCAAGAATCCTCCTGCCTCAGCTTCTTGAGTAGCTGGAACTATAGACATGTGCCACCATGCTATGCTGTGTCTATATATTCTAATACTTTCATGGCAACAAATTATTTCATTCTTTAAAAAGTTGGTAGCAGGGCATTTGCCATATCCCCCTTAATGCTTTCCCAACAATATCATGGGAATCTTGGGGAGATGGGTATTATGGTTATTATCTTCCCAATCTTGGTGAAGCAGGTATTAGCCCTAGGAAATTAGGGCTCAGATAAGTTAAGAAACTTTTCCCAGGCCACACAGCACAGTAGCCATGCAGGAATGAAACCTAGGCCTACTGAGTCCAATGCCTGTGCTCTATGCACCAGGCCTCTTTGGTTTTAAGACACGCACCTTGGCCGTGTGTTCCAAACACAGCTGTAGGTAACTAAGGAGGCAGAGAAGAGCAGTTGCTGAATCCCAAACATGCTTGGAGCTTTTGCAAAATAAAATCGCACTTTTTATTCAATGCCTAACTTCCCATGCAGGCCTAGTTTTAAGCTTCTGAACTTTCTGCTAATTACTGTCACATTAATTAAAAAATAAATCCTTTTTAATTTCCTAACAGGTGGTTTGTGAGGCTGGAAGAGGAGTTGAAACTTGTTTGTAATTATTGTGTGGTGTATTTGCATTTCTAATTGCGTTGAGGGACACCGAAGGCCAAGCTTCCAGTCTCTAGGCTGTCTTTCACCTGCGCCGCGGTGCTGAGTTGTTGGCGGCGGCGGCAGCGTCTTTTTCTCCAAGCAGCACCTGTGAGAGCAGCAGCTCCAGCTGGAGTCCCAAGACTTCCAATCAACATAGAGAGCCACAGGGCCTGTGCCTGCGTGGGTTTGCTGTAAAGAACCTGTAACGCATCGAGGAGCCCAGCGCCCAACCCCACACCTGGCATTGGCTGGGTGCTCAATAAATGCTGGCTGACCACGGCTGTTCCTGAACGAATCCTCATCTCGCTTATCTGACTGAAGCGCCGGGTGGGCGCACTGTGGGTTGGCAGCAAGGGTTCCTGATGCGAGGACTCTTGGATTTGCTCCGCAGGTGTCTGCGCATCCATCTGCAAACTGAGCGTCTGTGCAGGGAATCCATTTCCTCTTCTAACTTCTGAATTGCTTTAGATACTTCTGACTTCTGAACCCCTCTAGATGCATGCTGTCATTTACAGGGAACATCCTAACACTGATGATTGAGGCTTCTTTGGCCATTTCTGCCTCCATAAGCCTTTCTTTTTCTTTTCTTTTTTCTCTTCTTTCTTTCTTTTTTTTTGTTTTTTGAGACGATGTCTAGCTCTGTCGCCAGGCTGGAGTGCAGTGGCAGGATCTCGGATCACTGCAACCTCAGCCTCCCGGGTTCAAGCAATTCTCCTGCCTCAGCCTCCCGAGTAGCTGGGATTACAGGCGCCTGCCACCACACCCAGCTAATTTTTGTATTTTTAGTAGAGATGGGGTTTCACTGTGTTGGCCAGGCTGGTCTCCAACTCCTGACTTCCAGTGAACTCAAAGTGCTGGTTACAGGTGTGGGCCACTGCACCTGGTCCTCCACAAGCCTTTCTGTAAAGGAGTTAATGAGCCACAGAGTACTACGTGAGTGCATTGTAAGCGCTTTTTACTTAAGGCCCCAATTTAATGTGGTGGAAGGATTACAGGCTTTGAGGTCAGACCTACCATGGTTTGAATTCTGGCTCTACCACTTAGCAGCTGAGAGACTGGAGAAATCATTTAACCTCTCTGGGCCTCACACAGCTTTTAAAATCCATCAAATGGACAAAATCATAACTTGGTTCTGAGTTTCTCAAACTGAGATACACATCAAAATCACCTAGGGAGCTTTTTTTTTTTTTTTTTTTTTTTTTTTTTTAACGGAGTCTCACTCCATTGCCCAGGCTGGAGTGCAGTGGCATGATCTTGGCTCACTGCAACCTCTGCCCTGCCGGTTCAAGCGATTCTCCTGCCTCAGCCTCCCTAGTAGCTGGGATTACAGGCACCTGTCACTGCGACTGGCTAATTTTTGTATTTTTAGTAGAGACGGGGTTTCACCATCTTGGCCAGGCTGGTCTTGAACTCCTGACCTTGTAATCCACCCGCCTCAGCCTCCCAAAGTGCTGGGATTAGGCATGAGTCACCATGCCTGGCTTAGGGAGCTTTTAAAAATGATCAGCTTTTAAAAATGATCATCAGTAAATGCTGGCTCAGCGTGGTGGCTCACATCTGTAATCCCAGCACTTTGGGAGGCTGAAGTGGGCAGATCATGAGGTCAGGAGTTTGAGACCAGCCTGACCAACATGTTGAAATCCCGTCTCTACTAAAAATACAAAAATTAGCCAGGTGTGGTGGCGTGGGCCTGTAATCCCAGCTACTCAGGAGGCTGAAGCAGGAGAATTGCTTGAATCCAGGAGGCGGAGGTTGCAGTGAGCTGAGATCACGACACTGCACTCCAGCCTGGGCGACAGAGCAGACTCTGTTTCAAAAAAAACCACAAACAAACAAACAAACAAACAGATCAGTGCTTGGGTTAGGCTGCAGCCAGAACTGATTAAATCAGACTGGGGAGACAGGAGGAAGGGAATATTGGACATCATGATTTTAAAAAGCTATCTGGGTGATTCTGTTATGTAGTCAGGGCTGGGAACCACTGCCTGAGCCTCTTGAGATGCTGAGACAATGCTGGTTCAACCCTTTCCTTCCTTTGCCTTGGGAAATATAGCCTGGCTATAGTGGTTCTGGGAGCAGCGGGGGTCCCAGGCAGGTTACTGAGGCTGAGATCCAAGAGGGCAGGATGGGGACCCAGGGACTGCAACTAGCTCATGAGATGGCACATGGTCAAGGCAAAAAAACCCCCAGCACTCCCCTCCTCAGTGTCCCTCTCCCTGGCCAGTGAAATGAGAGTTCATTACCTTGTTTGTCCAACTCTAGACACCCTCAGGGAAACCAACCAATCAGGGCTTCTGACAAAATGAAGGCCAAGAATGATGTCATAGAGGAAATCATGCTAAGTTTTATTTCAGGCCAGCCGTACATCCCTTATCTCTTTGATCTCATCACAACGCTGTAGGATAGGCACCGTGATGCCCATTTTACAGATGAATAAACTGAGGCTCTTTGAGGTTAAGTAACTATGTATCCTTTAAGTACTAGAGCCACAAGCCAAACCCAGTCTGTCTAATTCCAAAACTCTTCATCTGCCTCCTGTACATGTGGCCTTCCTTACATCAGTAAATAGCTTATTATACGTAAACTACATCCTTATAGTTTCTTGGGTCAGACATCCTGGAGTCACCTTTGACTCCTCTCTTTCCCTCACACCCCACATCTAACCCATTGGGAAATCCCACTGGATCTATCTTTATGACATATCAAGAATGCAAGCAGGTTGCCACCTCCCTGCTCCCACCTTGGTCTGAGCACCTCCATATCTCACCTGAAATAATGATGGGTCTCACCACCTCTGCACTTACCCATGTTGTGTACTTGCAGCACAGCAGCTGGAGTGCTAATAACGTTTCCCCGACACTGCCCTCCCGTGGCTTCCATTCCACTCTAAGTCAAAGCCATATCCTCACCATGGCCTGTATTGCCCTGCAAAAGGTGGACTCTCTGAGCTCATCACTTACCACTTCTCCCCAGGGGCTCACACTGCTTTCCTGAAAGCTCTTCAAGTACAGGCTTCTGCCCTTGCTGTTCCCTCCTCCTGGAATGTTCCTGCCCCAGCATTGACATGGCTTTCTGCTCTCCCATCCTCGCGGTTTTCAGGGTGACTCTAATGTCACCTGTTTAAAATGGAAATGAACCCACCAGCACACCCTGTCCTCCTCTCGTGTTTTATTTTTTCTCCATAGTGCTCATCACCATCTGGTATCCTACAAGTGTAACCCTACTCATTTGTTTATTGTCTGTCTTCTGTGATTAGATCTTCATCAGTTTGGCTCACTGCTCCATTCCAGGTGCCTTGAACAATGCCTAGTGCATAGGAGGTGCTCAGCAATACTTGAGTGAATGAATGAATGAGTGAGTGAATCCTGCCACCCCCTCAAGGGAAAGGTGAGATGACCTCTGAGCAGCGGCTAGTGAAAAAACTTGGGAGACAAGGTTGGGGAGAGGTGTTCCCAGCAGGCTGCTGGATTTCCCCTACTGGTCTAGGGGGTGAATGAAGGGATGGCTCAGGAGGCCCCTGGAGTATTAACTGCTGGGTCCTGGTCTGTGGATCGCTGTGAATGCCAAAGATCTCCAGGTGGGCTCTGAACTAATCCAATAATGCAAATCCTCTGTCCTTTTAGGAGAATGATTGGCATGGCCAAATAATTTTTACCTGTTACCAAGTCTACTTCTCAGCAACCTATAAAACGCAGGCTGGAGCCAAACTGTCTGAGTTCAAAACCCGATATTACCACTTGTCACCCATGAGTGACTTCGGGCAAGCCGTTCAGTCCCTCTGCTCCACCTTTGTAAAATGAAGACAATCCTTATACCTATTTATAGCATCATGAAGATTCTGTGAGACGATGCCTGCAGAGAGCTTAATATAGGGACAGGCACGCGTTAGCATTCAATAAAGGTCAACTCTTGTAATTAAGTGAGGTGTAGAGATTTACTAAACATTGATACTCACAAATAGAATTCATGTGTTGCTGGAGTTTACTGAAGACTTTAATTTGGCATTCTAGCACAAAAGTCTGCATGCCAAGCAATTGGGCGGTACTGCCATGCCCCCACCACACCTGAGCCCAGCTGAGAGTTTGAGTTGGTGACTGGGGATGTGCGTGGTTACCAGCGAGAGCATCGGCAGTGTTGTCTTGAGTTGCTGCTGCTTTCCAGCTGCCACCGTTCTTGTTTTGTAATGATAAATTACCATTAGTTTAGTTTTATCATTACCCATTTAGTTTGTTGTGGGTTGTTTGCTTAACAACAGTAATTTGGGCTTATGATTTTTCAATGGTTGGGTTTTAAGGCATGTATGCATTGCACTTCAACGATGCATCATCTATCTCCCTTCCTAAGGCAAATCTTTCTCTAGTCTTTCCCCAAAATCGTCTGCCTGTAACACTTTCATGTTATCTCTGAGTTCTTTTTTTTTTGCTAAAAAACTGGGACAGATGAGCAGGAGGCTGTGAGTGATTTTACTCTGGTGAAGCGGGCTGTGGTCAAAGAGGATGAGAGACACTGTTATAGATCAATCTCCCCTCTCCCTCCCGTTTTATTGATGGGAAAACTGAGGCTCCGAGAAGTAAAGGATCAGAGTTCATACACAGTTGCTAAAATCTAGTCCTCCTAGTTACCTGGCCTGGGCTTCTTCCATGCCACATGACCTGCCTAGGCCAGTTCCCTTTCTCCATGGAGGACTTTGGGTCCTAATGAAGGTGCCTTGAAATTGCCCACTCTTGGGTTAGAGTCTCCTCCTGGATCTTCCAATATGGGGCTGGTTTGAAGTAGATTTATGTAGTGCATAAGAGTTGTGGCTCTATAGTCAGACTACTATATTGAACTGTGTGACTTGGATGAGTTACTTAATCTTGTGCCTCAATTTCCCCAGCTATAAAATGAGGATAATGATAGCACCGACCTCCTATATCTGGGAAAATTTGGTAAGACAGTTCACATAGCATACACAATGCCTGGCACATAGAAAATGCTCAGTGAAAGGCTGGGTGCAGTGGCTCATGCCTGTAATCCCAGCACTTTGGGAGACTAAGGCGGGAGGATCGCGTGAGCTCAGAAGTTTGAGACCAGCCTGGGCAACATGGCGAAACTTCGTCTCAGCAAAAAATAAAAAAATTAGCCAGGCGTGGTGGTGCACACCTGTAATCCCAGCCACTTGGGAGGCTGAGGTGGGAGGATTGCTTGAGCCCAGGAGGTGGAGGCTGCAGTGAGCCAAGATCGCACCACTGCTCTCCAGCCTGGGTGACAGAGAGAGATCCTGTTAAAAAAAAAAAAAAAAAAGAAAAGAAAATGCTCAGTGAATAATGATTATTGTTAATATTTTTAGGTTCCAGAGCTGATGTCCCACTCCCACCTGGAACCTCTCAGGGCATTATTATGCCCATTTAATAGATAAGAAAATGGAGTCTCAGAGTTGTAGAAACTCTGAACTCAAGACTTGTGGGCATATAGGCAGAGTCCTTCTATTCCCAACACCACTTTCAGGGCTAACCTCAGTGTCTCTGTGCTTAGGTTCTGCCTTGACACTCTCTTCCTCTTCATTTGTGCTCCACTGTGTAGTCGGGCAGTCCAAAGCAGCTTTCTACACATTTCTAGGCTACTTGGAGATCATTCTGTCTTTGTTCTGCATGGGCAGAGCCTCTCTCCCATTCCACTGCAAGTGGCTTGGCAGCAGAGACTGCTATTTCTTTAAAACACATCTGAGACAGGGTGGAACAGAGCAGGAATGCCCCTCTGATAGGTTCCACCTGCCTGGTTGATGGGAAGATGGCTGGGATGGGGTTTGGATGGGGAGGCACTGACAGGTTCCAAACAGACTGCAAGCTTCTCTGTGGCCTGTGGAGTGCTGTTCATGGGTGGGGAGAGGCCCTGGGGCATTTCATGCCCTGGTCCTCCACCTCAGCTCTTGCACCTCTGAGTTGTTCAGCAAGTGTGCTTAGGGTGGACAACTGGGGCAAAGACAGAAAACACCTTCCTTTGAAACTGAAGCTAGTAAATTCAACATAAAGGAGGTGAGATTAAGCCATCAGCAGCAGAGACCTGAAACAGCTTGGAGCTGGGTTGTTGCAGCATTGAAGGGGTTTCCTGAATCTCAACACAAGCTTAGAATACAATCACCATTAGAGAAGTAGCAACATCTATTGTTATAATAGAAGATAAAGGCCTGCTCCAGGGTGAAAGAGTCAGGAATTGGCTGTCTCCTGTGCTGAGAAAGGGTGGGGGAGATAGCTGACATGCATACCTTAGTCTTTCCTGCTGGAGTGAGAAAAAAGACCAAGGTTTATAGAGCACCTACTGTGTGCCAGGCAGTGTGCTAAGGATCTTGTCTTCCTTTATATGCTCCAGCCACACTAACCTTCTTTTCCTCTCAAACCTAATTTGTTCCCACTACAAAGCCTTTGCACGTGCTGCTCTTCCTGCTTCTTCTCCCTGCCCTTTGCATGTATGTCTGCTTAATACCATTCAAGCTTTAGCTCAAAGTTTGTCTTCTCTGAAAGGCCTTCTCCAACTCTAGTTAAAGCCATAGCTCCACCCTGCCGCACCATCACACTCTTCCACATCACTGTATTTTATCTTCTTTAATGCACATATCCATTCTCAAATATTTTATTTATTTCCTTGCTTATTTTCTGCTTCCCACCAATATAATGTAAGCTCTTTGAGGGCTGGGATTCTTTCAGCTTTGTTCACAAAAATATACTTGAAGTCTAGAACAGTGCCTGGCACATAGTATATGTTCAACAAATATCTTTTACCATCTGGTGGCTGGGGTCTTTCCCCATGGCATTTTATGCAAACCTCACTAGGATCCCAGGAGGTGGTATAATGGTTCCATTCTGCACACAGGATCAGGGAGCATGTGGGACTTTCTCAGTGAATAAGTAATAAAGCCAGAATTCCTAGGTTTTTTTTTTTTTTTTTACTTCAAAACTGTATTTTAAGTACACCACACTGCTTCACCAGGGGAGAGATAGGGACCTGAGATCAGTATAAGGTAAAGACACTAGCCATTTGCATAACCAAGATCCCTTCGGCTTCCATCAAGCAACCATCTGGTCTTAGGCTGGCTTTCTAAGAACATCTTGCTGGAAGAAGAAGGTGCCAACCACCTGATATGACTCTTTCATGTTGCCTAGCAGTCATCTCTTCCAAGGAAAGCTAATCACTGGGCATTCTATTTATCCTCCAGTCTTTTGTGAGAGCTTGGTCAATATGAGCCTCCACCCCATGCCTGCCCCTTGGAGGCTGTAACTCCTGGGGATACAGAAACAATGAGCTCCTGATCAGGCACAACTGAGAAGCAAATCCTGTGGCCACCCCATGAAGGTGAATAAGGGATGCTCAGATGGCCCTTGTTTCAGAGTTTCGGGCCAAAAAGCATTGCCACATAAATCTCCTCCAATGGAACATCTGCCCCACCCCAGAAAGGTGGCCCATTTCTTTCAAGTGATATCAGACAGGGCAAAATTCCTAAACAAGCAATGAATATGGATGTTGTCTGGAAGTCAGCTGTTGTAATGGCTTGCCTGGGTTCATGCTCCTCACAGTCCCCTCCTGTCTACAACTGAATCCCTGGCTTCACCCCACTCCCAGCTGTAGGCTGAGCCCTGATCCCCACTCCGGAATGCGTCTGCCCTCCTCCAGCCACTTCTCCTCAGGGCCAGCTCAGACCTGATGCTCCAGCTCTAGTTATTGGGTAAACTGTCTCACACTCGGACTTGGCTCACTACTGAATGTCAATTCCAGTGACTGGGAATGCATTTCACAAATTAATTGCTATTTTTGTGGGTGTCTAAAGGTGAGTGGAGTAGGTAGGGGGCCGTGGCTCCTGTTTCTCTTCCTTCCTGGTAGCAGCTCCCCTGGAGGGCAGCTTCTGTGGGTCACTCTGAGGTTCATCTGAAGACACAACCTGAAGCACACTCCTTCATCTTTTCTAGCAATTTTGTAAGCACTCAATTTCCTTTTATGAATCCCTTTTATGAATCCCTTTTATACCTAAAGTGACCATGGCTATTTCTCTTTCCTGCACTGAACTCTGACTGAGAGTCTACTGGCCTGTTCTTGGGCTAAGCTTTTGGGACAAAGAAGCAAGTCAGACACAGTCCTGTCCCCAGGGTCCTCATTCTGGTGGGGTAGGAGTAGGGGGTGGTCTGAGAACTTGAAGGGGACCACTGGATAGACTTGGTGGGGGAAAGCCCCAACTCTGTAGATCATGTAGAGGGAATCTGAGTGTTAGAAAGGACTCTCCTAGGCCGTCTCCAAGACAAGGAGCAGTTTTCAAGGCAAAGAAACAGCAGCATGACCTTCTAGGTGGAGAAGAATCATATAAGTTCTCCTCTTAGCTTCTCTCCTAGAGGTGGCCTCACTTCCTGCAGAGCGACTCTCTGACCTGCCTCTCTGTGGGCCTGGAGTGCCCCACACTGACGTCTCAGCATCTGCACCAGCCCCTGCCTGCACTCTGAACCCTTCTATGCTACCTCTGCTTGCCTCTCATGAGGCTGACCCCTTACCCAATGTCATCTACCCACCTCCTGCCACTGCTGATGGGGGAGGGGAAGGGACCCGACCTTCATTAGGCACTCATGTGTGCCAGGCATATGACATCAAGTGATTTCCACACACACTATCACATTCACTCATCCATTCAACAAGTGTTTGTTGTACACTTATTAGATCCTGGGTACTATTCTAGCTCTAGGAGATACAGGATTGAATAAAACAGATGTAGGAATGTGGATCTCACATCCTAGCGAGGTAGACAACCAACAAGGAAACAAGTCCAATATGACATGTAATACATCCAATGATGTTAAGTGCTGTGGGGAAAAGTACCAAGACAAGGATGGGGACCAGGAAATGGCAGGACCTGTTGCAGTGTTCAATAGGTGGTTGGGGAGGTCTCACTGAGAAGCCGGCATTCAAGTAAAGATCTAAAGAGGGTGAAGGAGCATCTGTTCAAACATTTTTGAGGAAAGCCCAGGTACAGGTGGGAGGATCCTTGAGTCTTCACTGCAGGGACAGCTACTGCGGATGAACTCAATTCATAGGCGGGAAAATGAGAGCTCTGAGAGGCTGAGCATCTTGCTCAATGTCCCACAATTACGATCCCAAAGCACACATGTCCTGCCATGAAGCCCATACTGACACAGTTTGCTGCCTCTCCTGGTCCTGGGTTCCAAATTCCTGGCAAGCCTTCTTGCCCTACCTGGGGCTGGCCCAGGCCTGTCCAAGCTCCAAGGGTGCATCTGGTCAATGGATCCCCTCCCTTCTCTTCCTGGCCTGCCCCATGCTCTTGTGCTGACAGCTGATACAGAGCTCACCTCACTTTTGGCAGGATGACAGTTTCTATATTTAGGCGACTCATGAATCTTTATGGGATTCTGATGAATTGCTGTTTTCCTGAGCTCTGGCTGGAGTTGCTCTTCCCTGTGATTCAAACATTAATACTCCCCAAGGTCTTTCCTGCAGGAGTTACTGCTGGGGGGTAATTGGATGTGGCAGAGTTTCCTCCAGCCACTGATCCAATTCCTCTTGGCTCAAACCTCAGGCAGGAATGGAGGTGGCATTGGAGGGGTAGAGAGCTCACCAGGCTCTCTGGAAACAGCTGTCCCAAAAGCACATGCACGCGCGCACACACACACACACACACACACTTATACACACATGGTTATGCACACATGCAAACACGATTGTTGCAGGGGCTTGCTCAAGGCTTGCTTGCCAGCAGCTATGTCCTGTAATTGAGCCCTTTGGAATCATAACCCACTTGTCGAGAATCCCTTGGAGTCAGGCCCTGTCCTGGAACTGCCCGTGGGTGATCTTCCAAGGCAAAGGACTTCAGAATGCCCCTTGCCTTGCCCATATCTAAATTTCCCTAGTATCCCATTATCATTAGGAGCTGGTCACTTGGCCATACCTTCTCCCTGACACACTCCTAACCTCCAACATGACAATCTGGGCCCCACTCTCTCTTTGGCAAGCTCTCTCCACCCTTCCTTTGATTCACGTGCCTCCCTTCCTCTCTGCTTAGCGTGTACATCTTGGTTCTTCTTGCTATTTCTATCATCTTCAATGTATTAAAAGCTGTTTGAGGTGTAAGGACAAAAGAGACTAAGTAAATCCCTAGCATAGAACCTGGATGCTGGCTCAGGAGGCCCCACATGGCCCTGGGATCCTGTTCTGGACCCAGAGTTTCTGGATGGGCACCCCTGTGCCAGGAGGTCTGTGCTAGATGTTTGTCTACCAATCCTGGTCATCTCTGGCCCAAGAACTGGGCTTTCCGTTTTGTGGACTCAGGCATCTAGGTAGGAGCAGGGAGGGACTAATAGTCATGCTGTGCCATGCTGAGATTTGCAGAATATTGAACTTTATGGGAGACTCTGACTTGGTAGAGTCTAAGTGTCTCAATGCTTATAAGAGAAAACTAAGGCCTCAGCTGGGTAGTCACAGAATGGCTCAGTCTTGGGTCGGGTTTTCTAAGCACTGGGCTGTCTTCTAAGGGTGTGTGTGTGTGCGCATGTGTGCATGTGTGTGTGTATGCATATATTTGTGAATATATAGGCTGTAGTTGTTTCAAAGGTTGGTTGAGAGGGGTTTGGTAAGGATAGGGGAATCTGATTATTCTCTAAATGGGCTCAGCCCACAAATAAGCCAAAAAAGCCTTTCTTTCTGGGTTCTTGGATTCCTGATGTCACTCTGACCAAGCACCTTGTCACCCATGTAAGAAGCCCAGTTCCAGAGACAGTAACAAGGACATAGCTAATTTGGTTCCCCTGCTAACATCTTCAGTTACCTTTTGAGGAGAGGAACAAGGAAAATGGTAAACGGTAATGGAGGATTTGCCTTTTCATGTAAGGACTTATTGAGGCATTCCCTGTAGACTACTTTTAGACTTCACTTTCACTTATTCATTCATACAACCAATCATTCACTCAGTAATTATTTATTGGAGACCAACTGACATATTCCAAACAGTGTGTGGAGGCATGGGAGGGTAAAAGATATAAATTAAAGAATAAAGGACTTACACCACAATTTGGTGAGCACCTTCTGTCTCAATGTAGTGGACACTGTAATACCCAGAGACATTAGGCATGTATGGACACTGTGCTCATTCCAACCTGGACTGAATTCCAGGCTGTGAGACCTTGTGCTATAATTTATAAAGTACTTCTGTCAGTCACTTGTCTAAGTACTTTCCTGAATTTCCTGAATTTACACAATTGCTCTAATCTTTTATTTCTTCATCTGGGGAATGGAGATGAGAATTCCTTCCTCACTGGTGGTGGTAAGGATTAAATAGGTAAATTAATGGTTATAAAGTTACCAACATATTGCTTGACCCATAATAGGTGCTTATTAAATGTTACTTCCTTTGCTGTCTTCTCTGCTGTCAAAAAGCTCATTGTCGGGGGGAGAAAAAGTCTATGAACAGAGACAATAAGCACAAAGTTGACAGCCAAGTTCCAAAGGACAGTTGGGACCAAGTACTGGCAGGGAAAGTGTCCAGGGCAGTGAGGAGTTCCCATTATCTGAGAAAATTAAGAAATGCTTGGTCCCACCTTGTTTCTGGAGCCCATGAACTCTGCCCCCTCCCTAACTGCAGGTGTTATTGAGGTCCTAGCATGCCTCATACCACAGGACCCCTGGGTGAAGGCAAGACTCACTCCCCTAGGGCATCAAATAAGGCCCTCCCCTCCTGGCCTCATCTTTGCAGTGACTGGAAGGAGGTGGGCTGCAGGGAAGTACAGTGAGAGTCCAGACCACAGGCAGAGCCCAGAACCTGGGCAAACAGAATCCCACTCCCACCGCACTGCAGGAACCGAATGGTATTGCGTAAAGGCTGGCTTTGCAGAATGCATCTCGACAACTCATCAGAGGATGTCAAATTCAGCTAAAGCTTTAGCAATGACAGTGATTTGTTTGTTTCCACTGAAGAGCTCAAAAAAGAGGCAGGATTTTAACTTGTTCCAAAGAAAAGAGCATCATTTGGTAACAGACTGGAATCATAGAATCACAGAATCACAATATCTTATGACTGGAAGAGCTAGCAATGTCTGTCTCACTGACAGATTGTAACAATTCTGTGAGTCAGTGTATATAAAGTGCCCCCTACAGAGCTTGGCACACAGTAGGTACACACTGACTGATCGTATGTTCCAAACCCCATGTTTTAAAGATGAAGCACCAGACCAACACATGACACTCAACATGTCCCAAGCCACATTAGCCCTCTGCACTTCCACCATCACCAGCCCCTGGTCCCATCAAATAGCACTGCTTCCTCCTACTTGCCATTTCTCTTGGTGGCACCACTCTCCCAAGTAGTGAGCCAGCCATGACCAAAGCCCCTGAGGCAGTTGGGACTCCTCTGTTAACCTCTGTTCAGTCACTTGCTAAGTCACAGAGGTTCTGCCCCTATGGTGACTTCCAGTTCTGCTTCTAGCTTCTTAGTACTGCCACCATCACACTAGTTGAGTTCCTTGTCATTTCTCACCTGGATCATTGTCACAGCCTTTGAATTGTTCCTGTCCTGCCCCCCGCCCCCCACCCAGTTCCCTTCTCCAGTTTTTGTGTCTCTTCTCTCCAAATAATTTTACCCATGATGCTAAATATATTTTTCCAAAGGCAGCTCTGCTGCTACCCCTCTATTTAAAAATCTTTAATGGCTCCCCACTGCCTACTGTATTAAGTAGAAACTCCTCACTCTGGCATTCAAGGTCTTAACCCAATAGTGCCATAGGCTGACTCTATGAGCCATGCTCAGCAAAACTAGATGATCTGCTATTTCCCAAACATGGACTATCTACCCCATTTGAAAATCCCAATCCCAAGACATGCCTTCCTCAGCCTCTATTTTCTTAAGGCCAACCCATCCTTTGGGGCCTTTCAAATACCATTTCCTGTAGGAAGTCATCCTTCCCATTTCTAACCAGATGCTATTGTCTGAATGTTCCCTCCAAAGCTCCTGTTGAAATTTAACTGCCATTGGAACAATATTAAGATGTGGAGCATTTAAGAGGTAATTACACTATGAGCGCTCTGCCCTCATTAAATGCAATAATGCCAATTTGCAGAATTGGGTTAGTTATTGAGGGAGTGGGCTCGTGATAAAATGATGAAGCTTGTCCTACTTTCTTTCTCTGTCTCACATGCCCACTTCCACGTTCTGCCCTTCACCATGGGCACCTACACTTCCCAGATGCAGGTGCCATGATCTTGGACTTCCCAGCCTCAGAACTGGGAGCCAAATAAACTTTGGTTCTTTATAAATTATGCAGTCTTTGGCATTCTGTTAAGACAGAAAATTGGTGCCAAAGAGTGGCACTGTTGCTATATAACAAATACCTGAAAATATGGAAGTGGCTTTGGAACTGAGTAATGGGTAGAGGCTGAAATAATTTGGAAAAGCAGGCTAGAAAAAGCCTGTATTGCTATGAATGGAGCAGTAAGGAAGATTCTGGTGAGGCCCCAGAAGAGAGGAGCTATAAAGTTTGGAACTCTTAGAAATTACTTAAATGGTCATGGTAAGAATGCTGGTAGAAATATGGATGATAAAAGGCATTATGATAAGATCTCAGACAAAAATGAGGAACAAGGTATCAGAAACTGGAGGAAAGACCATTCTTGTTATACAGTTGCAAATAACTTGGTGGAATTGTGTCTGTGTCCTAGAGCTTTGTGGAAGGCAGAACTTAAGGGCAATGAATTAGGCCACCTGGCAGAAGAAATATCTAAGCAACAAAGCATTCAGGCTGCTGTGTGGCTACTTTTAACCACATATAGCAAGAAAAAATAGGAAATAAATTATTAATACTTAAAGATAAATTTACAAACAAAAGGAAAGCAGAGTGAAAAGATTTGAAAAACTCTCAGTGTGGTCATATAAAGAGCAAAAAAGCATTTTTAGAAGAGCAAACCAAGGGGGTGGCCAAGCAATAGTTTGCTAAAGAGACTAATACTGATAGAAGAAAGATAGGTGCTATTCATCAAGGCAATGGGAAAAAGACCCCAAAGGCATTTCAGAAATCTTCAAGGATGCCCTTCCCATCACAGGCCCAGAGCTCTAGGAGGGCAGAATGGTTGCAGGAGATGGGCCAGGGATGCTGTCCATGGGTTCACTGCCCAGAGCTGCCTTGGGACCCTGCACCCCACATTCTAGCACAGCATTTTTCTGCTGCCCCAGCTATGGCTCAAGTGGGCCCAGGTGTGGCTTGACCTGCTGGACGGTAGAAGCAATAAGCCTTGGTAGTGTCCATATGGTGTGAATTATACAGGAACAAAGAATGTAAGAGTTGTGGAGGCACAGCTTCCTCCACCCAGATTTCCTGCCCCACTCAGGGGAGTGGTTCAACCTCTGCTGTGTCTCTTTCCTTCCAACTGCCCTCCCATTGTCCATGGTGCTTAGACAGCGTTTGAACAAAACAATAAAATGGGGAAAGGCACTACCTCACTCAGAGATTCGCCGTGAAAATTCATTTAGATGAGACTGGTAAACCACTCAGCTCAGTGCCTTACAGACAGCAAGCCTTCACTAAAAGTTAGCAATTATGGTTACAAATGAGAAAACAGAAGCTCAGAAAGGCTGTACAACGTACCCAAATAAAACAACTAGTAAACAAAGGAGTTTGGCTTTGAACTCAAGTCTGTTTGCTTTCAGATCTCTCCTTTTCTCAAAATGCCACCCAGAGGTACACTGAAGATCCCTAGTGTCTCTTGCAGTGTTTGAGCTCATGGAGATGACTCTATGAAGCTCCAGAGTCAATGAAACCCCTGCTGAGTCTCACATCCTTCTCTGTCATATATAGCAGAGGGGGTTTCTGGAGAAGACGTCTAGGAAGGTGCCTCTCACCCACCTTCTGGTCTCAGTACATTCCCAGCCCTCATGGCTACCTCTGGTAGCTCCAATTCTCCTCCAGATTCCACTGTAATAACACCTTTAGGAATGATATTCTTTGTAGCCTTGGGTGAGCCTCTCGGGCGATGCCCTTTTGTACTTTAAAGTGCTGTGGGCCTCCAAGATGAGTACATTTATATCAGAGCCAATTGTGTCCTTTCTAGGAAGGCAGCAGAGGAGAGAGAGCTTTCTGGAAGCTAATGATGTGGAACCAACTGCCCTGGAAACATGCACAATCATTATGTGGGAATGTGGGAGCCCTTCCAAGGGAATCAAGTGTAGCCAAGCCATCCTTTTGGTAAATTTTTCTCAAGTTTTACTCACTTGAAATTATTTTCATGGAAATGTCTGGCAGGGCAAGCTAAACATGTTGCAGGGAGATTCGTGATCTAAGTGGCAGGACCCTGATTCACAAAGACTCAACATGGAGAAGTTTAGATATAAGAAAATCATCAGTGATTACTTATATTACAAAAAGATTCACCTCTAAATTCCCTTCAAATAGAAAATGACCTCTCATTGTCGTTTTTAAAACAGATCATTAACTATTTGACTAGCAGATGCGAGAGTGGGAGGTCAGACAAAGATAAAGGCACAAGTAGGAAAAAATCTACCCACTGATGGTCCTTTAGGAGAGCTCTGGAAAAATATCCAGGAGGGGAAGGGATTTCATCCTTATGGCCCTGTATCTGCAGCATTGCCCGTCCCCTTCATGCAGGCTTCACTGAGACATTTGCCCAGATGTTTGTGCAGCTCTCTCACGTAAATACCAAGAAGCCCTGTGCTTCCCAGATTTCAAAAACAAAAGGAAGGGCAAGAAGGGCTAGAAACCCAGCAGGACAGAGCATGAGAACTTCTTGCATCAAGGGCTTCAAAGATCTTACAGGTCATAAAAGACTAAAGACCAGGTTGCCCAAGCCCTCATCAGACACATTTCTACAACATTCTATAATATTCCCGTCAAATATTCACTCTACTTTTGCTGGAGATCAGGAGCTCTCTACTTCCTATAGCAATATACTTCAGTTTGCACAGCCCTGATCAATTGGAATTTGTTCTTGTTGAACCCAACATATGGCACCCCTTTCACTTGACTTAGGTCTGCCCTCTTCCCCTCTATAGGCCTTCAGATGTGTGATGTTGTGGGCCTCAACCAAGGTAAACTGATGTGAAGGCTGGAATTGGCTCCTCAGCCTCCAACATCTACATGTTCAAGAAGACATCAAACCCCTCGATGGACTGGTGATTTGATGCATCACCTCTGTGAGTTGGAGGGGTAGCAAGATGGTACTGGGAATTAGAAGATCTAAGTTCTCAATCTTACTCTGCCCCTGGCTTTCTCTAACAGCCAGTATATATTAATATTTTCTTCTACCCAGGAAATTTTATCAAAGCCATTGGTTTCAGTTGACTAGCAAATTCCTATCCCTAGCCCAAACTTCTCAGAATTCTAGACTTGTAAATCCCATTGCTTACTTAATATGTTTTAGTAGTCTCAGAGGCTCCTCAAACTCAACATGTCCACACTTGGTCTTCTTCTGGGGACCAATCCTACAGAACGGAGCCATCACGCATCCAGTTGCACAAGTGTTGTCTTTCAACCTTCTCTGTCAACACCCCCCCATCCAACACATTACCAAGTCCCATTGATTTCACCTTAATATAGCTCAATTCCACCTTCTTTTCTCCATCACCATTGTTATCATGTCTGTTATCCATTACTTGAACTCAGGCACCAGCCTCCTAACAGGTCTCCCTGCAGCTCCTCTGGCCTACCTCCAATGTGTTTTCCAAATCAGAGTGATTCCTTCAAAACACAAATCTGATCAAGTGCTCAAGGGCTTTCCATTGTCCTCAGAATAGAAATAGAATCCTTTAACCTGGGGTCATAACCCTGCAACATGGCCTGTGTTTGTTTTTAGCCATCTCCAACCTCATCTCACTCTGGGCTCTATCCCCTTGGGCCCCCTTTTAGTGACTGTGCTTGCTCCACTCCCTCTCACCACAAGGCCTTTGCAAACCTTGTTCTGTCTGCCTGGAAAGCCCTTCTCTGCCCTGCTAGCCCAGTTAAATTCTCATCCTTCAAATTTCAGCTTCCTGGCCAATTTCTCTCCTCACACACTGTCATATTACTGTGGCCCTTTCCATTTTCACACTGGTCAGAACTGCGATGCTTATTTTCCCTCTTGTCTAATTATTTGATTAATGTCTGTGTCTTCCACCAAGTTTGAAACTGCATGATAGGAAAGAGCAGTGAATCTGTTTTTGCTCATGATTGCATCATGCCCCCTGATAGTATGAAACTTTCCCAATAACTAGTTGTGGATGGGATGAGTAATGTATCCTATACTCCCAAATGATCATGTCCTAAAGTTCAGCTTGTGAAGGTAAAGCCTGCATTTAAAATTCAGGCTTCTGGGGGCAATGGGTGAGTGGGTGCAATATTTTCCATGTATGGAGTGGCCTAGGGAGCCATGAAAATCCACAGTCCCCACCCCTGCCACAGGTAGCAGATGGCTATGCCAAAATTAAAGCCCAGTTCTGCCTTGGCAGATGGGCAGCTCACAAAATATGGTGGGAATGGCAGTGGTCTTCACTCCACAAATATCCTAGGTGTAGGGTGCAGGTCTTAGCCCCACATGCCTGTCCTTACCCCCTAGGAGACATGAACACAGCACAGGCCCTCTGGACAGCCACCTTGCCACTAGCAGAGATGCTAGTTACCCATCAAGAGGGAACTCTGTGGGAGCAATGTTTTCTCCCATGCACGGAACTTCAGAGTTCATGGGAACTTCTCAGCTATGAGCTCTTACAGTTCAGAGAACTCAGTAGTATGATGGAATGCAGTGGTTCTCAAAGTGTGGACCCCAGACTGGTAGCCTCAGCATCACCTGGGAACTAGGTAAAGATGAAGATTCTCAGGGCTTACCCTGGTTCTCCTGAATCAGAAACTGTGAGGTTGGGGTGTTTCAACAAGCCTTCCAGCTGTCACTTCACTTCATGCAAAAGTTTGAGATCTATGGATGTAGTGGAAGGAATGTCAGCTTTGGAGAGAGGCAAACCAGAGCTAGAATCCTGGCTGCTCCTGTGCCTGGCTGTGGGCCCATGATCCCATTCCTTAATCAGTTTGGTCACAGTTTTCTCATCTGCCAGAGGGGACATTACTCATAACTCCCTTCCACATGGAGATACTCTGAGACTCAGCATGGAAGATGTCTGGCATACAGTACGTGCTCCATAGATTTCACTTTCCTTCCTTCTTTCTACAACCCCATCCTGCTTTATAGAAGATAAGGCAGACTCCCGAGTCTGATCATATAGAGAGTGAGGGGGAGCCAGGTTTGGGGCACATCCATCTGACTCCTTATTCCTTATTCCTTTTTCCTTAGACCACCCCTGAGAGGGAGATAGTCAGAAGCAGGCTATCTGGGGTGGCAGCATGTGTATGGAACAGCACAGCCTGACTGACTTGAGGCAGCAGAAAACATGGCCACCACAGACCCCAGGTACCTCGGTGCCAAGCTCACGGGGCCTGCTCCTCCACACTGCTGAAGAGGCTGAAGGCGCAAACAGAAAGTGAGATCTTGGGGATCGGTGAAGGCAGGAGGAGCTGAGTGGGAGACTGGAGGATGCATTTGTCATGGCCCCCTTCCTGCCTCCTGGAGGGTGAATAAAGAAAGTGCCACCCATGGCTGAAAGTTCATAAGGAAAACAAAATGCTCTGAAGCAGTGAGTGTGACTTGTTTGTAGAAGAGACAGCCAGCCCGATGATTAGAAGCACCAGCTTTGCACCAGACAGGTCTGGGTTCTAAGCCATTTAACAGCCGTGAGATCTTGGGTAAGTGTCTTAAGCTCCTTAAGCATAAGTTTTCTCATTGGTAAAAAGGCAGAAAGAACAGTACCTTCCTCATGGGACTGCCATGAGAATCACATTAGCAAACTTGGATGAAGCTACAGGCACTGTGCCTAACACAAAGTAAGAACACAATCGAAGCGATTCCCTTTCCCCAACCTCAGCCTCTGTTGGCTAATTCCTGTGTTCCAGGCAATCAGACGACAGTAGCCTTTGAAGTGTTGAGCTGCTCCATTAACCTGGTGCCATAGAGGCCTCACAGGTGCCTCTGCTGCCTCAGAGGTCTGCTCTGAAGCCAAGTACATTTGCTTCTGGTAGTCTAGAAAGCCTTGAAGACAACCAGGTGAAAGAATAGAGGCAGACTTCCCTGGACCTACTCATTTAGGAAAGTTCAACAAGTTCTGAAAATCAAGTCCATGGGGCCAGGCACGGTGGTTCACACCTGTAATCCCAGCACTTTGCGAGGCCCAGGCGAGTGGATTACTTGAGGTCAGGAGTTTGAGACTAGCTTGACCAACATGGTGAAACCCCATCTCTACTAAAAATACAAAATTAGCCAGGTGTGGTGGTGCGTGCCTGTAATCCCAGCTACTCAGGAGGCTGAAGTGGGAGAATCGCTTGAACCCGGGTGGTGGAGGTTGCAGTAAGCTGAGATCACACCCCTGCACTCCAGCCTGGGCGATGCAGCAAGACTCCATCTCAAAAAAAAAAAAAAAAAAAATCAATGTATCCATCCATTCATTCATTCATAAAAAATTCACCATCACTTACTCTGTGAGAGATGCTGTGTACATGCTAGAGATACCAATTAACAAGACTTGGTTCTGGCCTTTGGGGAGCTCACATCCACATCTTAGTGGGGGCACGATGGGCTTGCAAGCCACAGATCTGCTCCTCCTCCCAGGCATACGGCAGGATGGCACTGCCCTGCAGTGTGACTTCTGGCCATAAGTGACTTGCTCTGCCCAATGAAAGGAAGAGGCATGTGTCTCTGCATAGAGGACACTTTCAGAGCCCGGTCCTGGTGACTATGAAAGCTCATATGGAGATGGAGCCTGGGTCCCTGAGTCACCTGTTGTTGATCTACATAGGACATGTAACATGAGCAAGAAATGAGCTTGTGTTGTATTAAGCCACTGAGATTTGGAGGTTGTTTCTTCTCGTGGCATAACTCATCCCGTTGTGACTGATCCAGCCACCAGATACCCTACCGGCCCTTGTGCCTCTGTCCTTGTGGATGGACCCTCCTCTCTCCCTGCCCCCTACTCCTGCCAAAAGTGGAGTTTCCTTTATCAAAATTTAAAACCCTGAGCAATTAAGATGCTATAAATTGAAAAGTTCTTTCCGACGAATAAAATTGCTCTTATTTCTAATGAATATGAGATGGCTTACATGAAGCTAAGTACTCTGGTGATTATAAAACAGCTGACATAAAATATCAACATTTCTTCTTCCACTGCTAATGTGGCCTATTAAATTAGTACTGATTAGGCATTTTTCTTTTGCAAAACTTCTTTTTCTGACATTGATTCTTTGCACAGTTTTCAACCCCAAGTTTGATCTGGCCTGAGATGCTTTTCTCCTTCTTATCTCTTTAGGGCGCATTCCGGGCACTTCTTCCAAGTAGCTGTTTCCAAAAAGCAAATCCCGTGGGTAGTTTGTGTCACCCAATGTCCAAAGATAGTTCTGAGTTTACATCACTTTATTTTTAAAAGCCCTTCATTCCCATTTATTATTTTATTGTTTTTTTTTTTCCTGTGTAGGACTAGAGAGAAAAAAAGGATTCACAAACAAGAAAAATACCCTACTTTTCTTTCCAACCAGAGTGTGTAGTATTGTGGCACTAGTGGCAGATAGAAACGACTTAATGTAGTTCCCACATTTACAGCAATGAACCTCTCTATCATTAAAGAGGCGACATTTCTCAGTTTGTAAAAGCTTTCCCATTCATTCATCAAGTCCAGCGGCTGCTGCCTCCCCTGTCTGTGCAATCTGCTCACTCCTCTCCCTCCTCGCTGCTCCCCCTTCCACTCAGACCTTCCCATCTCTTCCCCAGGAGGCTCCACTTGGCTCCTGACCAATCTCAGCGCTCTGTTCTTGCTTTTCCAGTGTATTCTCCACCTTGCGGCCAAGATCAACCTTTCTAAAATATAAATCTGAATTTGCCATGCCTCTGTTTGACATCCCTCCTCACTGTTCTCTGTGAAAAGCCTAATCTGGACATTCCTCTACAGTCCAGTGCCTGCTTTTGTCTCTGTGTCTTGTGCTGTACACCCAGCAAATGATGATCCCCACAAAGATGCTGTATTCTTATCCCCTGGCCTCTCTGCACAGGCTGTTTCCCCTTACTGGAATGTCCTTCATCTCCCCTTCTCTAGTGAACATTTCTTCATCCTTCAGACCCCTACTCCTCCTTGGAGAATCTCCACTCCCTAACCCTTCAGGGCTGGGCAGACAGCATCCTGTGGGCTTCCCTACAGTGCTGTAACACTGTCCATGCTGCCTTGAAATCTATTGCTTGTCTGTCTCCCGCATTGAACTGCAAAATCTTTGAGGGCCAGGAGTGTATGTCATTTCCCTTGATACCTCCAGAGCCTGGCACATCGTAGGGGCTTAAAGAATTGTTTTTCCCTTTTTTGAGTCAGGGTCTCACCTGCTTTGTTGACCAGGCTGGAGTACAGTGGCACGATCATGGCTCACTGCAGCCTTGACCTCCTGGGCTCAAGCAATTCTCCCATCTCAGCCTCTTGAGTAGCTGGGAGGCATACACCACCATGCCCAGCTAAGTTTTAAAAATTTTTTGTAGAGATGGGGTCTCACCACGTTGCCCAGGCTGGGGTCTTGAATTTCTGGGCTCAAGTGATTCTTCCTGCCTTGGCCTCCCAAAGTGCAGGGATTACAGGCATGAGCCACAATGCCCAGCCTAATAATTGTTGAATATGAGGGACTAAAACCATTCTTTCATTTGATTTTGATGACAATTCAGGGAAGTATGCAGAGGAAGAATTATCCCTAATTTCACAGGTGAGGAAACTGAGGCTCAGGGACACACAGCCCAAACACTATCTTTCAAAGACCTAATGCTGTCCCCAGAACCCTGGGTCTGGATGTCTCATCCCTGAGCACTGTAGAATGGCCACCAAGGAAAGGGTGAGCATGTGCCTCAGCCAGGCTCTTCCCGAAGGTACAGGGGCAGGGAGAAGAGAAGATAGTAGATGGATTTGCAGCAAGACCTGCACCTGTGTATCTGACCTGGTCAATGCTGAATTTGGATGGCTTTGTTCCATATCCAAGGCATGGGTGGCTGGGGACAACTTGTGTCCATAAGTGGAATAAGGTTTCCAGTGATAATCACCTTGTTTTCCCCTGCAATTCCTCTAGAGTAATAATGGGGCTAATTCAGGGGTGGGGAAGCTCTTCAATGGCTGCCCAAGTCTTGGGGGAAGGGAAGTCCCCTATCCTTGCAGAGGGATCCCCTATGTTCCACTGGCCTCTGACCTGCTTAATGAATCCAACTCATTGAAAACCAAGGAAGAGTTTATGTTGCATGTTATAGAGCTGATGGTCCTCCCAGAGCCCGAGACCCACCATTAAAGAGGAGCTCCTATATTACTGAGTAAAGATAGCAGTTACAATGAGCAAAGGAAACAGGAAAGAAGAAGTATGATGCTGAGAATCATGGACTTGGCCTTGGACAAAGGAAGGCAGAAAAATGGTCTTAGAGAGGAGGGATTGCCATCAGATAAGGGTGACACCAAACACAAGTCACAATTGGTGGACAAAGCCAGGAGAGGAAAGAGTGAGCTGGAGGTGGGTGCCCCAGCTTCATTCAGGAAGAGGAAGTAGGGATATATGACCCACATTCTGCTTCTGGCTTGCTAGGATGCAGCTGACACCCATCAGCTGACAGCCCAGTATGAGATAAGCACAGGGATACTGTCTGCTCACGAACTTATTTCTGAAATCTCAAACCCCTCAGTCTTAGGGGGTGGAGGAGGCTGTTCCTGGAGGAATCACTGCCTGGGAATCTGGTAATGGTGGAGACCCAGGCCAGGGACTAGAATCATTCTCTTACTTGCTTGCTGAAATAACATGTCTTGAACACCTACTGTGGGCCAGGTGTTGTGCCAGTCAGAGCCCTAGTCTCAAAGGTGGCTGGTCTAGTCCTCTGGAGACCAGTCTAGCTCCTGACCTTACTCTGGTCATGGTCTCTGTGTGACTTGATCAAAACTGAGGGCCTTTTCTCCAGGAAAAAAATAACCTAGTGTGCATGCATGTACATACACACAAACACACATGCTTGTGTTCTGTGTACAATTCAAGGGGGTTCCTAGCTTCCCCTGAAGGTTATCCATGGACCCTCAGTTAAGAATCCCTAGGTTACCATTAGTTGCATTGTATTATATTCCTGATAATTGCTAAGAGAATAGATTTTAGGTGTTCTCGCCATAAAAAGTTTGCAAGGTAATGCATATGTTCATTAGCTTGATTTAGCTACTCCACAGTGTGTATATATTTCAAAACAACATATTGTACATGATAAATACATATAACTTGCATCTGTCAATTAAAAAATTTTAAAATATGATTGTCATACAAAAAAAAATCCCTGGTTTAGATAGCGAGACAGACATGTAGACAACTGTGTGGTATGAAATGTGGGGCTGTGAAATTTGGAGTGATGTCATGCTCTTTAGGGATAACGTAAAGTCTTGGCTTGTTATTCAGTCAACAAATATTTATTTAGCACCTGCTATTTGTCATGCACAGTGCTAGGCACCAGGAACAAAATCATAAATAAAACCATAAAGTCCCTATGCTTTGGATCTTACAGTCCAGTTGATAAGGACGGTGGCATTTGAACTGAGTCTTGAGGTCAGGAAAGAAGATGGGGGTGGGCACCCAGGCAGAGAGAACAGTGTGCAGGGGGAGTGCCATCTGAGTTCTAGGCGCATGAGCTGATAGGCATCATCTCTACACTGAGTCCCTCCACCAACCTAGAGGATCAGTTTCCAATGTTCCTTTTTGAAGAGGACAGCCCAACAGAGGAGGGCCCCATGCAGGCAGGGGAAGCTCTGTGTGTGCACTCATACATAAGTATGAATGAGCTGGCTTACTGCCAAATAGGATCCTGCATCCCCGACAGCCTCCCTGTAGCAGTGCCCGGAGCCATCACCAGGGTTGGCACAGCCAAAGCACTGCTGAAGTTTCCTCCCTCATTGCAGCCCAGAACCCATCAGAGGGACAGCTGTCTTTCCCCACATTGGCCAGAATTCCAAGTGCATGAGAAATGGAAGCTCACTGGTGGCTCGGACACTGAAGGTTTCCTGGGGCCCAAGGCAACCTGGCACAGCTTTGGTGCCTTTAAGCACAGCCATTAATGGGGATTGATGGAGGAGAGCATGCATGCAGCTTCGAACTCAGCTTCCTCTTCTTTAGGCCCAAACACTATGTAGCCCACCTGGAAGACTTCACTCCATTTTAATGGAAGGAAACCAGCTCCTTCCATCCTTCCAGTTTCTTGGCATACTTAATTCCCCCTATGAGATTTCTGGCAGATTTGTGGCTGGCAGTTAGAGGACGTTTTGCAACTACCACAAAATAACTGTTAAATTAAAATAAATAAATAAAAAGAGATCCAGAAAAAGCATGCAGACACGTCTGGCTTTGTAAAATTACTGTCAGTCAGCCGGCATATGGATTCCTGAAAAGTTGGGCAGAAATCACATTGTTGTCAAAAGGATCCCTGAAACGGATCCCACTCTACCTGGCAGGGTTTTGTTCATCCTCAGAACCTGTTAAAATGTCCCCTGCTTTATATAAAGCCTTTTTGGGACTCTTTCTAGTATAAAGGAACAGACTTTTATTGCATCTCTACCATGTGCTAGGGACTGGGCTATATCCTACATTATCTCAAACCACCCTCCTTACAACCCCACAGGTAGGTATTAGTGCCATTTTACAGATGAAGAGTCTGAGATTACAAAGTTAGGAGACTTGTGCAAGGTTCTGCAGCTCACAGGTGATGAGGCCAGAAGTTGCATGGAGCTCTTACAAATGGCTGCAGAGTTAGCTCCTCTGCTCAAATGGACCTTTCGTTCTAACTTATCATTGTGGGTCACACCAATTTGTAATCATTTGTTGACAGGCTCTTCCCTTCCATTTGGTGGTCCTCCTTGATGCAGGGGTGCAGAAATGTTTGTGGAATGAAAGTAGAAATAGATTACAGATTCCGTCAGATACGTTTCATTTGCAGTTTCAATCTATCTGTAATTCCTTCTTAGATTCTTTGATTGCCTCTTAGGGCTCTCTACATAAACAGCAGAGCCACTCCCGCTTTAAGAAACCTAACCTCCCCTCAAATCATCCAAGGATAAAAACAACTGGAAAGGAATGGCCAGGAAACTATTGAAACATTTACTATAGGATCTTGACCTACACTCTTAACTCATTGAAAACAGGACTTGGCCAACAATGGTTCTATTTACTTCCACCTTTTAGAAATGTACCTGTTCAAACTAGAAATCCCTGAGCATTCCAGATGCATTCAGTTAAAGGAGGTAATTTGTTAGCTATGTTGTTAGTGACCAGAACTATCCCAGGCCTCACAATGAGGGGAAGGAGCATGGTCTGAATTAGGGTAACCAGACAGTGCCTTTAGGAGGCATCATGGAAGCAGGAGGAGTGCCTTGTACTTCTGCGCTACTGTCCCCTCAGCTGGGTCCCTCTGTTCCTAGCATGCTTTGAAGCCAGTCCCACACGGAGGAGCATCTGCCATCCCTTGCTGGTGAGGTGGGCGGAGGGAATAGCTTCATTGAACTCCCTCCTTACTCTACATTCCACCACCACCATCATCACCACCTTTCCACCATCTCCCACCTGCTGGGAATCCAGGAATCACCACCAGGCCTTGGCAGGGATTTGGGGATGCTGACTTACCGAAAAAAGTTCTACTGGGAACCTGGGCTGTGAGAACTGTCATCTATTTGGGGACCCTCTGACATCTAGAGATCGTGCTTCCTGATGCTTCCTATTGACCAGACTCCTAACTCCTGATGACATTAAGGTACATCCCCCATATCTGGAGCCTGTGTGTTTGGAGTTCTGTGGCATGTTCAGCTCAGACATATGTGTTCACTGGAAAGGTAGTGGCCCTACCAAGCAAGTCTGGTTGGTTCAGTGCTCTGCTCCTTCTGGTCTCTGTGGCAGGCAGAAGGGCCATGCAGCTGTGCTCTGCTTCACATTTTGATCATCTCCTTCGGCAATTCAGAGAATCTTTGGGGAGTTTCGGCTGGCTGAGGAAAAATAAAAACCTCTGTTGAAAAGCACTTGGCCAGTTCATAGGATACTAGGAGCTGGAAGAGACTTGATGACCGAGATTGCCATCCACCAGGGGTCATCTCTAGTCAAAATGTCAGGCAGCTGGGCAGGACCTGGAGCCATAATATTAGAGTTCTGACCTCAACCCTCCACTTAGCAGCTGTGAGCTCTTGGAGGAGTCCTTTACCCTCTCAGCACTTTGTTTTGTTGTGTGTAAAATAAGGATAAAACTAATAGCAAACACTTATAGAAAAACACAAAAGTATTTATAATAATAAACACTTTTAATAACGCTCTTATTAAACACAATATAGCTCTTTCTTTATACAGACAAAAATCATTAAATCCTTTCAGCAACCCTAGTAATAAATTATGGCAAACGTGGTGGCTTAGAACAACAGAAATTTATTCTGTCACAGTTCTTGAGCACAGAAGTCAGAAATTGGGGTGTCAGCAGGGCCCCACTCCTAAGGGATCTAGGGAGAGTCCATCTTTACCTCTTCTGACTTCTGGTGGCTCCTGACATTCTTCGGCTTGTGGCAGCGTGACTCTGATCTCTGCTTCTGTGGCCTTCTGCCCTGCATCTCAAATCTGCCTTTCTTTTCTCTTAGTGACACCAGTCATTGGACCTGGGCATCACCCCCAATCCAGGATGATCTCATGCTGAGATCCTGAACTCAATTCCAGCGGTACATTCCATTTGTACTTAGTTCCAAATAAGGCCCTATTCACACACAGGTACCAGGGGCAAGGACTTGGAGATATCTTTTGGGGGGCACCCAATTTGAATCCCAAGAAACAAACAAACAAAAACCACACCCCCAGCCTGCTTGATGAAGGACAAGGAGGTCAGTATGCTTGAAGCAGAGTGAGGGAGTGTGTGGCAGGAGCTGGAGTCAGAAGGTAATAGTGGCCAGGGCCAGATTGTGTAGAACCCTGCAGTGACTTTGACGTTTAATTCAAATGACATGGGAAAGGGATATGGGACTTTGAGTGCAGACTGACAGGATCGCTTTGTTTTAAAAAGGCTGCAGTGTGACAAGTAGGTTGAGAATTATTGTGGGTCGAAGGCATAAACAGGGAGACAGTCTGAAGGTTATTGCAATAATCTAGGGATGATATGGTGACAGCCTGGAGCAGGGAGGCAGGGGTGGAGGAGAAGTGGTCAGTGAATATTTGGAAGGAACAGCCAATAGGATTTGCTGACAAGTTGGATGTGGACTTTGTAAAAAAGAAGAATCAGGGATGATGTCAAAATTTTTGACCTGAGCACCTGGAAAGCTAGAGTTGCCACTGACTCTTACTTACCTCCCAGGGTTCTTATAAAGAACCAGTGAGATAATAAATGGAAAGCTTGTGTGAACCCCAAAGGTCTACCAAATGCTATTTGTTGTTGTTATCAGTATTATTGTTTTGTGATCTGAAACTTTCCAGCTCTAGGTTGCCAGAAGATGTCAGACTGGGTTGAACCACCATCAAGAAAATCAGTGTCTCAATTATGGGAGAACATAATTAGCTCATTATAATTTTGATTTGTTATTTTTTAGTACCTCGCTCTCTTCCCTGCCTGTGTTGAGTACATATTTGAGATTCAAGAAGCCTCTCTCTCTATCACAATGGACAAGGCAACATCAATATAGACAGCTACGGAGAAAACAGTGGCAATTTTGAAATTATCTCCTTGAGATCCTTGTCATTGTATTTTTCAGAGCCACTGTATTTAAATGGAGGAGTTGCAGGCTCTTCACTCTGCACAGTGTGAGTAAAGTACACAATAGTAGACTGCTGTTCCTAAAGAAGTAAATTCATTCCCGCCCAAACTCGCCCAGGTTTCCAGCAAAATCTTTATCACTATGACAGCTGCCTGTTGATTTTTCTTAAAAAAAGAGAGTAATGTTCCATATTGGATTCATGAGTGCACTGGTGAATTTTTATTACTTCTTTGGTTCATTTATTCAAACAGTACACAGCTTTCATTAACAGGAGGTAGCTATTGTTCTCATCTTCCCCATTTTACAGATAAAGAAAATGAGGTTTGGAGAGGTGAAACTGACATGTTCAAGGCCACACAGCTATTAAGAAGCAAAGCTAAGATTTGAAGCCCATCTGCCCCACTCCTAAGTGTAATCCCTCATACTCGAAAGTAAGTTCTCAAAGTATTGGTCTCACAGAAACTAACCTTTATTTTTGCCAAAACAGTTTTTATTAACCTCAGTGAAGAGCTGGAATCATAGGGTGACTTTAATGAAACGTAGTTTTATTACTTTCAAATGTTATATAAATTACCAACTAAGATATAAAAGAGTGCAAATAATGAATATGAGGGGAGTTAATGAAAAAATTACAATTCATAATAAGCCTGCAGAATGCAAGCGTGTATCATAAACATAAAAGACCTTTAACATTACAGTAATTAATTGCTGGACTCAGAAGTTGCTGATGCATGAAAAGAATGCTTAATTTGAGAGCCCTAAAGTTTAGAAAAAGGATACTGGTTTTAAAAGGATTTACCTTACCTGCTGAGACTCTCAAAGTTCTCAGTAGCAGAGGTTATTTCAAACTGTTTACTCAAAAAACACAGACACTGTATCTGCTTTTCTATCAAAATCTGGGTGAGTAGAACCCAAATTAAAAAGCACTTATTGTATCCATGATGCATTTATCGTATCTTTCATCAGCAGTTTTCAACTAAGCAGAAGTGGATCACCATCCACACCCTTTTGGTCTATTTTCCTGTGGTTTATATGAGATTTCAAGATCTGCATTCCAACTGTATATGCTCAATCATACTTTGCACCATAATAATTTGTTAGCAGTAGAAGGCAGCCTCTGGTTTTGAGTCAAGACATGCCACAGAGTCCTGGCTCTGTTACCTCCTAGCTGTGCAAATCTGGGCACATCCCTTAACGTCTCTGGGCTTCGGTTTCCTCTTTAGACAAATTAAGATAACAAAAATACTTATATCACGGGACTATTTTGAGGATTTGAGCATTGTATATGAAATGTCTATTATAGCAACTGGTACATTAAATAGTACTGAGTTAATGGAGGCTATTACTACAATTGAGCTACACAACCCAACCCCTTTACTTTAGAGAAGAGGAACTAATGTTTCAGGAGGTTAAAGCGACTTGCCCAAATTCACCTGGCTATTTAGAGACTCAGATGGTATAGTATAAAATCAGAATGAAGGTGTCCAGCCTGCAAGCTCAATACCTCATCAACCATTATGTTAACACTGAAGAACATCTCCTCCTACATAGCCACTCTGAAAACTCACCATCTGGAACATATCAGTCAAGAAAGGCACTGCCTGTGAGAGGACATGCTGAAATGGACAAAGTCATGAATGCCTGGAGTTCCCTGAAAACACTGCCACCTGAGACTTAGGGAGGGAAGGACCCAGCCCCCAGCCTTATGCATTTAAAACAGAACTTTCTCCATGACATGTGGTCAGCTCCCAAATGTACCAGACTCTGCGTCCTCTGTGTCCTTCATGATAAACTTTGCAAATGTGACTACTGAACCTGCTGGGGATCATCTGGTCAGAGCAGTGCCACGTTGCCTGCTTTGACCTGGTTTCATCTGAAGCCTGAAACTTCTCTAGAGGTCCAGCCCCTCAATTCCACTTCCATCCTTTGCTGCCCTATTTACACATCTCCCTGCATCCTGTTGGATACCTGCCTTTCAGGGGTAAGTACCTACCAATCCAAAGTAAGTGGCCTGGAAACCTGTGGCCTCACTGGGTTTGCTCCAATTCAACAGTAAATTTAGGGCAGTGAAAGACAGTCCTATATTACTAAACTTCCAGAACTTATCACCCCAGTAAGTAGTATAGATTTATATGGAATTTGGCATCAGCTTAATACAAGCAAATGCATTAAATTCATTAGACATTCATCATCAGACCTAAAACATCCTCTAAATATCTCAGGAATAATCAACCCTATCACTCCTTTGACAGCATTAATGAAAGAGAGAAATTTGCCTGAAAGATCTACTCAATTCTAGTCCTCTGAAACCTTCTCTGGAATCTCTTATTTAAACGAAACAAAACAACAATAGTAACAGAAGCGTCAATGGAACTCAGACTGACCATGCCTGGTCTGTGATGCTGCCCACCGGCATTCGTAAGAATTAGACTCATCTATTTTAAAATATCCCTTTCTTAGAGCAATATGTTGTTTTTCACTTTTTGATTGGGCTTTGTTTGTTTGTCCTACTATTTCCTTTATGACATGCTATTCAGGGTTCAGGAGAATGATATATTCTCCTCAAAACCAGCACTCCAGCCTCTTGGGTGACTATTTTTGTTAGGAAGTTTCTGGCTACGCATAATGGAAAAAGCAACTTGGTGCGCACGGTAAAGAATTCTTAGCTCACATAAGAAACCTAACATGTTTTCCAGACATGGACAACAGGCAGTATGGGGCAATGCTCCCCGAGAGAAGAGAAACAAACAAATCGTAGGTGAGCCCTATGATCGCCCTGCCTTACTGCCAGGAGAGGTTCTAGGTTGTGGCGGAGGGAGGGAGAACCCTAGCTGAGCTGGCAGTCTTCCTGAGTTGAGGCAACAGAGTAAAAAATTCAGGCAGGCCAAAAAGCTAGAATTCACGAGATAGAGTACCCAAGAGGAAAGCACCAGAGATCTGCAGAAGGTCTCCCTTCATTCTTCATGGAGTACTGATCACTGCATATGTGAAGAAACCACTAAGGCCGAGGGAAGAGCCACCGTAGGTGGAACAATCTCCTCCAGATCCCACAAGGCTAGGAATACCATGTGTTCTATCAGCCAGAGTGGAACAGCTTCATAACAAACACTCCAGGCTTCGGGTAGAGTGCTCAAAGGGTATTGCTTCAGAAGTGGGGACAAATTCACCATAGGCAAGGGCTGTCCTGGCCCCACCTAATAAAGCATAAAACAAGGGTCTGAAGCAGAGGTCAGCAAACATTTTCTGTAAAGGGACAGAGAGTAAATATCTTATCAGGTGAGTGCAAAAGTAATTGCGGTTTTTGCATTGTTGAAATTTGCCGTTTGATATTTGGAATACATTCTTAAATAAATGTGGTTATGTTCTACATCATTTTTTTTTTCTTTGAGACAGAGTCTCGCTCTGTTGCTCAGGCTGGAGTGCAATGGCTTGATCTTGGCTCATTGCAACCTCCATCTCCAGAGTTCAAGTGATTCTCCTGCCTCAGACTCTCGAGTAGCTGGGATCACAGGCATGTGCCTCCACGCCTAGCTAATTTTTGTAATTTTAGTAGAGACGGGATTTCACCATGTTGTCCAGGCTGGTCTCGAATTCTTGACCTCAAATGATCTGCCTGACTCAGCCTCCCAAAGTGCTGGGATTACAGGTATGAACCACCGCCCCTGGCCTTATACATCATCTTAATGGGCATTTCTCACTTTATTTTTTGGCTAATGACTTATTACTTGCTGTTTATTTTATATTTATTTCAGACTGTGGAAATGATGTTAGACAAAAAGTAAATTCGAGAGATTTTCTTATTTAAGCTCAAAATGGGTCGTAAAGCATCAGAGACAACTTGCAACATCAACAACACATTTGGCCCAGGAACTGCTAATGAGCGTACAGTGCAGTGGTGGTTCAAGTAGTTTTGCAAAGGGGGCGAGAGCCTTGAACATGAGGGGCATAGTGGCCGGCCATCGGAAGTTGATCATCAAAGCTGATCCTCTTACAACTACACAAGAAGTTGCTGAATAACTCAATGTCAACCATTCTATGGTCGTTTGGCATTTGAAACAAATTGGAAAGGTGAAAAAGCTTGATAAGTAGGTGCTTCATGAGCTGAGCAAAAATTTTAAAAAATCATCATTTTGAAGTATTGTCTACTCTTTTTTCTATGCAACAACAATGAACCATTTCTAGATCAGATTGTGATGTGCGACGAAAAGTGGATTTTATACAACAACCGGTGATAACCAGCTCAGTGTTTGGACTGAGAAGAAGCTCCAAAGCACTTCCAAAAAGCCAAACTTCCACCAAAAAAGGTCACGGTCACTATTTAGTGGTCTGCTGCCAGTCTGATCCATACAGCTTTCTGAATCCCAGCGAAACCATTACAAGTGAGAAGTATGCTCAGCAAGTCTATGAGATGCAGCAAAAACTGCAATACCTGCAGCTAGCTTTGGTCAACAGAAAGGGCTCAGTTCTTCTCCATGACAACACCTGACCACATGTCGAACAACCAATGCTTCAAAAGTTGAATGAATTGGATTATGAAGTTTTGCCTCATCCGCCATATTCACCTGACCTCTCACCAACCAACTAATGCTTCTTTAAGCAACTTGACAACTTATTGCAGGGAAAATGCTTCCACAATGAACAGGATGCAGAAAATGCTTTCCCGAAGCATGGATTTTTACACTATAAGAACAAACAAGTTTATTTCTCATTGGCAAAAAATGTGTTGATTGTAATGGTTCCTATTTTGCTTAATAAAGATGTGTTTGAGCCTAGTTATAATGATTTAAAATTCACAGTCCAAAACCACAACTACCTGCAACTAATAGAATGTATGGGCCACATGGCTTCTGTCTCAACTGTTTAAGTCTTCTGTGGTAATGCAAAAATTGCCACAGACAATATGTAAAAGAATGGCTGTGGCTGGTGACTGTGTTCCATTAAAACTTCATTTACAAAAACAGAAGTGGGCTGGATTTGTCCTGCAGAGTATAGTTTGTTGATCCTTGAAAGAACCCAAATTGTTTCTAAGTAACTTAATTGCATCCCAGGACAAGGCTCCCGAACATTTAAAGGAACTGAAAAAATCATAACATCCAACAACATGACATTCATAATGCCTGATAGCCAATCAAAAATGGTCAGGGATGCAAAAAAAAAAAAAAAAAGAAAACAGAGAAAAAAGAAAAAAACAGAAAACTATGACCTGCAATGAGGGAAAAAAATCAATCTACAGAAATAGACATCAAAATGACACAAATAATCAGTTCAGTAGTCAAGAACATTAAAACAGCTGCTATAATCATATATTATTTGCTCAAGAAGATAGAGAAAAATGTGTGTGAGCATGCTAAGGAGACAATGGAAGACATAAAAAGGACCCAAAGAAAAATTTTAGAGATGAAAAATATATCTCAGATTAAAAAATGCACTGGTTGGAATTAACAGCGGATTACACACTACAAAAGAAAGGATCAGTGACATTAAAGACACAGTGATAAAAACTATCCAGAATGATACACAAAGTTAAAAGACAAAATAAAAATAATGGAGTATCTGTGAGCTGTGAGACAATATAAAAAGACCTAATATTCATGTGGTCGGAGTCCTGGAAGAAGGGAAGGGAGAGAAAAATATTTGAAGAAACAATAGCCAGCATTTTTGAAAATTTGATAAAAATTTAAACCCATAAAGATACAAAGAAATCAATGAACTGCAAATATAAAAAACATGTAGAAAATAACATCAAAGCATATCAAAACCAAATTGCTGAAAAGTAGTGATAAAGAGAAAAACTTAAATGAAGCCAGAAACCAAGACACATTATATGCAGAGGAACAAAGATAAAAACGAAAGCAGACGTCTCAGAAATGAAAGCCAGAAAACAGTGGAGTGATAGCTTTAAAGTACTGAGAGAAAGTAACTGTTAACCTAAAATTATATATCTGGTAAAAATATATTTCAATAACAAAAGTAAAGATTTTTTTCAAACATACTAATGATGACAGAATTCATCACCAGAAAACAATTACCACATGAAATACTGAAATAAGTCTTTTAAGCATAAAATAAAATGATACCAGATGGAAGTTTGAATTTACATAAAGAATATGTGAGTAAATATAAAATATTTTTTCTTATTTTTAAAGTCTCTTTAAAAGATTATTTTAAAAAGTAGAAATAACAATGTGTTGTGGGGTTTACAGCATATGTAGAAGAAAAATATATGACAAAAAAGATGGGGTGTGGGAGAGGGAAGTACACTTTTGTAAGTTTCTGATACTATACGTACAGTCGTATAACATTTGCTTGATAAGTTAAAGATTTATGCTGTAAGCCTTAGAGCTGTAGTTTTAGGGGTGCTCCCTGGGGATATCTGTCACAATGTGTGGATGGGTATTACCCATATCTAGTGGGTAGATGCCAAGGATGCTGCTAAACACTCTGCAATACACAGGAGAACCCCCCACCCCCCAACAAAGAATTATCTGGCTCAAAATACCAGTAGTGCCAGAGCTGAGAAACCCTGTTCTACAACAACCACTAAAACAGAAAGCGAAGAGATGGGACGAAGAAGTCAACAAAGGAGATACAATGGAATCATAAAAAATAGTTCATTAATCTGAAAGAAGGCAGGACAAGTAAGTGGAAAAGGCAACAAAGACCAGATGGGCCAAAAGGAAAACAAATGAGTTGGCAGGTTTAAACTCAATGACATTAATAATCACATTAGATACAGTGGTCTGCACATCCCAATTAAGGGCAGAGACTGTTAGATTGTACTGAAAAATGCGAGACCCAACTATAGGCAAGATCTAACTTTAGGCATAAAGATAAAGATAAAAGTGAAAGAATGCTAACACTTAAAAAAGAAGTCTGGAGTGGCTTTGTTAATATCAGACGAAGTAGATTTCAGAGCAAAGAATATGTGTATTACAGGTAGAAAGAGGTTCATCTCATAATGATAAAGAGGTCAATTCACCAAAAAGATATAATAATAATAATAAACCTGTATACACTTAACAACAGAGCTTCCAAATATGTGAAGCAAAAGCTGATAAACTGAAAGGAAAAATAGACAAATCTACAATTATAGTTGGGGACACCCCTCTCTCTACAATGTTTATAATACATAGGCAGAAAATCAGTGAGGACATAGAAGACTTGGATAATACTCAATGGTGAAAGGGTGAATGATCTTCCCCTAAGATCAAGGCAAGGCAAGGATGAGACAAAGTGTCTGCTCTCACCACGTGTTCAGCATTGTAGCAAAGGTCCTAGCTAGTGCAGTAAGACAAGAAAAACAAACAGAAGGCATATAAATTGGAAAGGAGGAAGTAAAACTGACTTTGTTCACAGATAAAATAATCATCTACATAAAAAATCCTAAAGAACGTATTTAAAAGTTACCAAAACTAATAAATGTGTTTAGCAAGGCTGAATAATACGCAACTGAAATATAAAAATCAATTGTGTTTCAATATAGTATAATGGGTTCACTATATAAATGATTGGAAATTAAAATAAAAAACCATTTACAATAGTATTATATTAAAAATATGAAACAGGGATACATTTTGACAAAATATATGTAAGAGTCATACACTAAAAACTATAAAACATTGCTGAGAGAAATTAAAGATCACATATGTAAATACACAGATATGCCATGCTATTGACAGGAAGATTAAATATTGTTACAACATCAATTCTTACCAAATTGATTTATAGATTAAATGAAACCCAATGAAAATCTCAGCAGGATTTTAAAAAATAGAAATTGACAAGCTGCTACTAAAAATTATATGGAAATGTGAAGGACCTAGAATAGTCAATTTTGAAAAAGAACAATGTTGAAGGACTTACACTGTCTAAGAAACTTAGTGTAAACTATAATAACCAAGACTTTGTGGTATTATTATAAATATAGATATATAGATCAATGGAACAGAAAGTCCAGAAGTTGATCTACATGAATAACATCAGAAGTCATTAAGGAAATGCAAATTAAGACCACAATGAGATGCCACTACACTAAGCACCATTATAATGGCTAAAATGATAAAGACTGACCATCCCAAGGGTCAGGGAAGATGCAGAGCAGAGCATTTAGAACTTTTGCACATGCTGGCAGGGATGTAAAATGGAACAGTCACTTTGGAAAACAGTTTGGCAATTTCTTTAAAAGTTAAGTGCACACGTACCAAAGGACCTACCCATTCCACTTGTTAAGTATTTACCCAAGGGAAAGAAATCATAAATTCATGCAAAGGCTTGTATATGGATGTTTATAGCAGCTTTATTTGTAGGAGCCCTGAACTGGAAACAACCCATATTTCCATCAACAGCCTAAAAGATTTTTTTAAAGTGGTATACTTACACAATAGAAGTATGTCCTAGCAATAAAAAGGAATAAACAACTGACACATGCAACAACATGGAGAGGTCTAAAAATCATTATCCTCAGTTAAAGAAGTCAGATAAGAGAGAGACAACATTGTATGATTCCATTCATATAACATTCTAGAAATTGCCAACTAATCTACACTGACAGAGACAGATCAGTAGTTTCCTTGGTGTGGAGACGGAAGGAAGAATTAATTACAAAGGGACATGGGGAAACTTTGTTGGGTGGAGGGTAATGGAATTTTTTTCTTTTTGGATTGTGTTGGTGGGTTCACAGGTATATGTATTTGTCACAACTCATCAGATTAAACACTTTAAATATGTGCATATCATTGTATGGTGATCATACCTCAATACAGCCATAAAATGTTAAAATAAGAAGAAGGGATAGAAGGAGGAGGAGGAGGAGAAAGAGAGGGAGGAGAAGGAGGAGAAGAGGAGAACAAGAGGTAGGAGAATGAGGAGGAGGAGGAGGAGGTGGAGGAGGAGGAGGAGGAGGAGAAATAGCCACCAGTAGGGTGGCAACAGGATCCACGGCCCTCTACACCCTGTTATTCACAGTGCTGGATTTCTCCTAATAGCTATTCACAATCTGTCTTACAAACTTCCTTGTTCACATCGGTAGGAAGGAAGGAGAGACAGACTTCACAAAGCTCCCTCTTAAGACAGAAACCAATCCCCCAGAATCATCCGGCAAACTTCTCTTCCTATCTCATTGGCCAGAATTGGGCTACATGCCTTTTCCTCAATCCTCCATTAATCAGATCTACCCCATTATTCAGTGGAAGAGGGTGCTTGGATGTTGGAGAATTTAACTGAAGCTGTTTTTCACTACACCATGAAAACTGAGATCTTTTTCTTTTCTACTCCTTCCCCACTTCCTCCATTCCTCTTTCTTCTCTCTCTCCCTCCATTTTCTTCTTAATAAAAATATATTATAAGTAGAAGCTATACATGGATTCAAAAAAGTGTTTGGACACTTATGAAAGATGGAGCTGTAAATGGAGACAAGATCCTTGAGGTCAGGAGCTCAAGACCAGCCTGGCCAACATGGTGAAACCCCATGTCTCTACTGAAAATACAAAAATTAGCCAGGTGTGTTGGTGGGTGCCTGTAATCCCAGCTACTTGGGAGGCTGAGGCAGGAGAATCGCTTGAACCCAGGAGGCAGAGGTTGCAGTGGGCCAAGACCATGCCATTGCACTCCAGCCTGGGCAAGAAGAGCAAAACTCAGTCTCAAAAACAAAACAAAACAAAACAAAACAAAACAAAACAAAACAAAACAAAACACAACAAAAAAAAACCAAGACAGAGTTTGCTCTGCTATCTGCTATTAATGGTGACGTTTATGAAGGACTATTGACATCCCCTGCTGGACAGGCAGGGAGCAAGGAGGTGTGGCTGCTCTAAGATCCCTCACCTCCTAACGTCAGCCATTCACGAATTCAAATCTTGTGAAGAAGCAACCATGGGTCAGGCAAAAGTTGACTTCTTTATTGTGTAGCAAACTCATACTCTATCCAGCTCCATGACATGGTCTGTGACTTGATTTTGAGAGGAGAAATCGGAAAGCTGCCTCTCTGATGCAATTTCTCATAAGTGCCCAGATATTAGTTAATATTTTATAGGCTAAAAAGTAGTATCCAATTTTCTAATTAACATTTTCTTAAATAATAAAGCTGATATATTGTTTTAAAAATACACATTTTTTTCTACCATGTGATTAAATATAGCTATTTTTGGATTGAATGGAAGAAATACCTCTGGCCATACATATTTTTACTTTTCCTGAATTGGCCATTATTCAAGAAGGATTGCTCACCACCTGTGGTCTGGAGGGCAGAAGCTTGCTAAGCAACTGAATTGTTCACCCTGGGTTTCGGAGAAATGTTTAACCTACTTGATAGAACTAACGGATTTGAAAGTCCTTTAATGGCACCATTTACATGTTAATGTTCTAATGACAAAGGCGTTTTATCTGTTCATTTGAAGCAGGGAAACCCTACTTAACTCAACTTAGAAGCCTTTGTTAACACATGGTAAGTGTCAGGAAGTGATACAGCTTTCCCCAGGATGAACCCAGAGATTAGGGACTTAGTTTGCAGTAGGTCCCTTTCTCCAAGGCCTCGCCACCCTCTCCCAGTTGACTGCCTGAGAGATTTGTGCCCACAGGTCTTGGGCTGAATAAAGAATGTGGAAAGGAGTCTGTGCTGCCATCAGGCTGCCTGGGTGGTCAGAGTCTATATACAGCGCTCTGCTCATATCCCTCTGGAGGCTTTACCATTTTCCGGTAAATGGCTCCAGGACTGGTGCTTTCATACCTAATGGCCAGCTTCTCTGTTGGAGGCCTGTCCTCTGTCTGCTGGAATCTGCACCCACCATGCAGAAAGCTGGAAGTACCTGGGAATTTACATCCCCCTGGGGAGCAGTCCTGAACCCATGACTGACAGGTACAGCATGTGGAAGTACTCCAGCTCCCTCGCCACTTATTGGGACAACTCTGAGATCTGATCCAGGCCTGGGGATCTTGTTATGATGCAGATTCTAATTCAGAGAGTCCAGGCTGGAGAGGAGGCTCTGCAATTCCGACAAGCTCCAGGGTGGTCGCTGATGTTACTGATCTAGGACCACACTTGGAGTCCCCTGGGTCTACACTGTCTTGGGAACATCCCTGTGGGATTATGTAGTTTCTGCCGCTGGTACCTTGCTTGGTTGCCTTCCTTGGCTTGGCCATCTTCCAGGTCTCAATTCACTACTGGCCATCTCTGGGAATACTTTCTAGTACATTACTTTCACACGATTCCTTGTCTCAGGGTATTCTTCTGGGGAGCCTACCCTAAGACACCAGATCTGCAGCACCTTGGCAGGGGGAGGGCTGTATTCGAGATGCACTGTAACTGGGCACCAGCCTCCAGGGACCATACATGCTCATCTGCCACTGCCTTCTCAAATCATTCTAGGTGCCAGTCCCATCTGATTATCCATGAACTTCCCAAGCCTACTGACTTTTTGCTCCTGCTTTTCCACGAATCTGAAATTATTGCTTTCACTTTTCTGCACACTAAAAAGCTCCTTGTTTTTCAAGGCTTGTTTCCAATGCCATTCTGACCAAGAGGCCATTGCTGATCTCCACATTCAAAAGCAGCTCCTCCTCTCTTGTGTTTTCCTAGCATGTTGCTTATGTCTTGGTTTCCCTGTCCAAATAATGGGTACACCAGTAGTTGCCCTTGTCACTCTCAGAGTTGTTGTGATGATCAAATGACAGGATAGATAGGAAATTGCTCACTAAGCCAATATGATGATGATGATCATCATGGAGGAAAAATACAGCACCTGTGAACTTCCATATGTAGAATTTTTCTAAAATAAGGAATTACTTCTTCTTTTTAAAGATCTATACATGAAATCTTGGATTTGCAGCACTGGAATGTAGGGAACATATTGATTATGTACAACCCTAAGCCATTACATTTCCAGATTGGGATATCAATCTGTTATTCCCAGATTGGGAATCTCTTGCTGTTAACTTACAATACTTCAGCTCAACTCTATTACACCCTGTAAAACCAAGACCACTGGCAAAGAAGGTCAATGTCATTGTTCTGACGCTAAGACACGTGGTGAAATCCAACTTCTGGGATACTCAGAGGCACCCGCAGGGCCATCAGTTTCCCTCACCAGCACAGTGAGCTGCAAAGCCTGTCACAATAGGCGGAGTGGGAAACTTTGGGGAAAGACAACAAGTTTAATGTTTGCCACTTCTTAGGGAATGGTGACAGCACCAAGGCAGAAATATCTGGAGCTCAGCAGGATGTGTGAAGACTGGACTGAGAGAGGTAGGAGGTAGAAAGACGGGTGTGGGAACAAGCTAAGTCGGGCTCCTGGCTTGACAAATTATTATTCAGCTGGCTTGCCTGAATTGTGACATATTATTTATTAAAATGGAAAGAAAATTTAAAAAGTGAGATGTCAGCCCCAACCCCAATCTCCCTGAGCACAGGCAGCCGGCACAAAGCAGCCTCTGCACAGCCTAAAAACTCAACATGACAGCAGTGTGGGGAAGAGAAAGTCATCCCACTTATTTAGAATCATACAGACTCAGGGGAAAGCACTCCATATCTGCATGACCTTGAACAAGTCCTCTACCCGCTTTACACCTCAGAATTCTTACTGTAAAGCAGAGATAATCATATATTAGAGGGTCATTGTCAGGATTATGGGTGGAAAAGCATTTTCACAAAATTCGATTGTGTTATAACTATTATTGTGAATGAGGATCATGATAGTGATTGGGTTGAAATTGTACAATTTTTTATTTAATTTTATTTTTTGATCATGTATAGTAAACGGTTACTGGCCATCAACTTTTTTACATTAAGAAATAAACCCTGTCCTCAGGAAGTTAGCATGTTATCAGAGTAGATAGACTTATAATCCAATAATTAAAACATATTACTTTGGGTCAGAGGATACACACGATCATCTTCACTGTACAGACAGGGAAACTGAGGATCAGAAGGTCAAATGGCTTGCCGAAGGTCATGCAGCTAGGAAGCAGGGTCATAGCTCTGGCCTGGTTTTCTGACCCTTCATTCTACCTCCAGAATGACTGCCCTCCCCTCCTCACTCTCCTGGGTCATGGAGTGGGTTGTGGCACTCCTGCTTACCTGTTGGGTGAGTCTGGACAGTCAAGGAATTCCTCTAAGCCTCAGTTTCCTCCTTTTGCCATTAAACCACAATAACTTTTGCACCAACCTAATAAAAATGTGGCATTTACACATGCCCTGTCTTACCTCACAAATCGCATGCCTGCTGTGTGCCGGATACCCCGCCAGTCACTTTACATATATCAAAGAGATTAAGGAAGCAATGCTTACATGCCAGATACCTGGCACAGAGTGAGCATTCAGTGAAAGGTCTGAGCAGGTTGAGTAGCTCATTTCATTGTTCCTAAAATTCCTTGTTAGCCCTATTTTGCAAGTGGAACTTGGAGAGGTTAAACAATTGAATGGAGGTCACATAGCTATTAAAAGGTGGAACTGACACACAAATCCTGATTTTAAAACTGTGCCCTTTCCACCTTTTAAAAGTACATGAGATGATGATGATGATGATGATGATGATGATGATGATGATGATGATGATGATCACGTCTAGAAGAATGTCAAGGTAACCTACAGCAAAAGATGCTCCAGCCTCCTTCGGCCACCAAGAAGCATAAAAATACATGGGGTTACCTGTGAGGCGTCCTTGCAGTTATCTGCTGGGAACCTCCCAAAAGTCCAGACAGGAAGGTGTAGCCAGCTGAAGAGCATACATAGAATTACAATGGCCTCTCCTGGTGGAAGCAACTTGCCATTGTCCGAGGCATGAAGCTCCAAGTGCAGGGCCATGGAGCCTGGGTCACGGCAATGGCACCATTCACCTGCTTACGTCTGATTAGGAAACACTGTGGCGGTGGCAGTGCCTCATGTCAGGAACAGCTCAAGTGCTAGGCATTCCCCTCTGGGCTTGAGACAGAGAGGAACTGTGGAAGAGGCTAAAATTCAATTCTAGCAGGTGGGAAGTGGCTGGATATAAATATTTTAAGACAACAAATATGATTCAGAAAGCTAATTGGAACTCGCTGACACCACCAAGGGCTCCTGGCGGCATGACACACAGATGGGAGTAGGAATCTCCGCCTCGGCATTAGAATACATACTGTAAATACCATGGAGGAAGCTGTCTGTCCCCTCCAGGGACACACGTCTAAGTCCTCAATAGAAAGCTGGTACATGGGACAGGGAGAGGAAAGGTGGAGAAGATAGGCACTGAACAGCAGCCTGGCTTTTTGTCTTGGATTTGTCTAATTTCCTGAGAAAGTCACTTAACCTTTCTGAGCCTCAGTTTCCTCATCTATAAAATGGGTAGAGAGTGAAGGTGGTAGTGGGCAGGGATTAGACTCAAAGATCTTTAAATTGCCTAGCTCTCTCCCTGCTCTGGCATTGTGAGATTCCAGGAATCTATAGCCACCTCTTGGATTTCATGTTTGGTTGTTGAGCAGCAAGATAGCTTAGGGGGTTTAGCACCTGGACTCTGGAGCCGGACAGCCTGAGTTCAAACATCAGCTCTGCCACTTATTGCATGGTACTGGCAATATTACCCGTATACTTAGGTAAGAGGGGCCCTGCTCTGGGCCCCACACTTTCCGGGGTGTTTCTCTGATCCTCTTCCATCTATACCCTTCCCTACAGGGAGCAAGAGGACATGCCCACCAGGAACTCATATTCTCAAACTAGACCACACTCTGGGTCCCTGGAATTCTCTGGCTAAATGACTCCAAGCCAGCTGACAGGACCCAGATGGGCCTCATCTTTGGGTCTATCCTCTCTAGGGTGGACCATGGCATTGATGAATGCACCCTCTCCTCCCAAGGGGTTGTGGTTTGACGTGGAGTGTCCAGGGGTTGGATGTGTGGACTGGGGTATCCATGTGCATGCACAAAAAGTCCCTTACAGTTTAAGACACAGCTAAAATAGAAGGACAATTGAGGGGAGCTGTGGGTCAGGGACCCCTCTCCCTGGGTACTGGTTCTAGTCTGGGATTCCTAAGAGTTGCAGAATTCTAAATTCAAACCAGGCTTTGTAGTCATTATAAAGGTCTATTTTTCAAGCAGAATGATAGCATGTATTTAATTAACTAGTTGTTGGCTGGATTCAAAACTTGCAGATATTTAGATACGTGTTACATGGGCTTCCACTGGCACTCTCGTCCTGGGCCTCACAGATGTTAGTGGGGAACCTGGCTCCTGGGAACATTATTTAACCTTGTAATACTGGGTTTCCTCCCCTGTAAACTGGAAATAATATTAAAACTAACATCGTAGGCTTGGCCTGGTGGCTCATGCCTGTAATCCCAGCACTTTGGGAGGCCAAGGCAGGTGGATCACTTGAGCTCAGGAGCTCGAGACCAGCCTGGGCAAACTGGTGAAACCCCATCTCTACAAAAGATACTAAAAAAATTAGCTGGGCGTAGTGGCATGCACCTGTAGTTCCAGCTACTAGGGGGCTGAGGTGGGAGGATCCCTTGAACTCGGGAGGTCCAGACTGCAGAGAGCCATGTTTGCACCACTGCACTCCAGTCTGGGTGACCATTTGAGACCCTGTTTCAAAACAAAACAAAAAACAAACCTAACATCATAAAATTGTTGCATGGGTCAATCAGTTGACTCATGTAAACTAGTCCTATGCTCAATTCAGTAGGGCACTAGCTGTTGTTATTTTTCTGTCATCCAGACCTGGGATTATACCCACAAATGCCCTGCAGACTTCTTGGTCTCCCACTGTAATGGTTTCAACCTGTCCTGCCACCCTGCACATGGTGACTGATCCAGGTAGCCTGACTACAACACTGCCTGGCATACTGTTACCTTTTGAGGTCACCTTCAGCCTGTGTAGCACCCCCAGCCTCTGTCCTCTGCTGGGAGATCTCCACCCTGGGGAAAAAAAGGACTCATTACCTGTGTGGCTAAAGCCAGCAAATGAGACATGTGCAGTGAGCTGTTTAGAGCAAAAGGAAATAGGCAAATAAAGGTTTCTTCAAATGTCACCATCCCAGCTAGGGTAAGATGCATGGGAGCTAAAATACACAATCTTCTCTGTAGCAAAAAAATAAGTTTGAATTCAGGGATCAGGCCTTGACCATGTCATTAACCGTCCTGCTTGGAGACCCTGGCTCATGGTAACAAGCCAGTGGGAAGAATTGCTCTTTCGATTTAACCTTGCTATCTGTCATTAAACAGCCTTCTGTAGTTTCTCTGATATGCTTATTTTATATTTCCAGCATCATGCCAGTTAAAAGTAGGATAAATGATAAGTCTGTTAACGAATACCTCAGTTAATTTTATGGCAGAGACTGCAGAGCAGGGAGCAGGTGAGACTATTCCTGCACTGTGGGCTGATAACCATTTCGGGCATCAAATATTTATTAAGGACCAATAATAAAAGCCCTTGTGATGGTGTAATGGCTCATTCTAAATGCTTCCTGCTAATAAAATGAGCATTGATTTGAAAGGCAATATTTAAATTCTATCCGCAGCATGTCAAGGAAAGGACAACTGTGTCTGAGGCGTGAGAAGCACTTAGCCAACTTGTTTAATCATCAGATGCTCTGCAAATTGTGTGTGCTCTTGGCAGGTGGGAAAATGTTCCCTAGGAAATGCTTCATTAGGGGAGGTAACCACAGAGCAGGGTTCAGATCCTAGCTCCCTACATTTGGGCTGGGTGACTTTGGACTGGGTACACAAACTCTCTTAGCTTTTACTGGCTCCTGCATAAAATAGAGATATTCATAACTTTCATGTGCTGTGGCTTGGGGAGTTAAAGAAGTGATTACATAAAGTGATACAGCAGCATCAATACATTTTAAGCTCCTTTCCCCTTTCCCTTAAGCTTGAACATGGCCCTGCTCTGGGTAAACACATTTCTAGCTTCAGGTAAATTACTGTGCCATGAACAAAGTAATAGGCTCAGAAATCGATGGGCTCCTCTCTCGTATAGACTACTTCTTACGTGTACCTTGATCGCCATTCCAACCTGGATATATGTCACATGTCCATGCTAATCTTCTGATTGCTAATATAGCAAACTTGATCATGACATTCACATGAGAACAGTCTTTCAGTGGTCCTGAGGACAAAATCCACACAAACCAGCACTGCCTCTGAGACCTGCCTCCTGCCTCCTTGTGCTCCCTATCCCCTGGAGCCTCACTGTGCCCCCTTGCTGTTCCATGGGCACTTACCATTCCAGTCCCATGCTCTGTCCCAGCTTCCTGCCTTTGCACATGCTGTTCCCCCTTCCTGGAGTATCTTCCACCACTTCTTCCTGAATAGCTCCTTTTACCCTTAGGGGAAGCTGAGGGGTCCTCTCTAGAAGGACTTCAGGATTAGCTTTCTCTAACCCCCAAGCTTCTCTCTGCTAGCAATAACTGCATTGCACTGAAATGGCTTTTTCTTCTTCTTTCTTGGACTGAAGGCAAGTCTCACATCTGTCTGTCAAGCAGCCATCACAGTGCCTGGCATCGAGTCAACATTTTATGAGTTTGTTGACTCAGCTCTCATTCCTTAGGAATGCTCATCCAGTCTCAGAGATTTAAAAACAATCTGTATGCTGAGGACTCATGAATAAATCTGGCTCAGCCCACTCCCCTAACCTCTACACACAGACACCCAACTGCCCACTTACAAATCTCACTCGGATGTTCAAGCCTGTCCAAAACTGAGATCCTGATGATCCTTCCCAAACCGGCTCCTCCTCCAGTCCTTCTCTTCATTGCAGATGGAAGCTTTATCTTTCATTGTTCAGACCAGAAAATCTGGTGTTGTCCCTGTTACTTCCCTTACATCCTATATCTGGTCTGGCTGTGATTCTGTTGGCTCTAGCCTCAAAACAGATTCAGAATATGGCCCCTTCTCATCACCCCCATTTTCACCTTGATTATTGCAGTAGCTGCATATGGGCTATCTCCCTGTTTGCTTCCACCCTTGCCCCCTGCAGTTTATTCCCAGCACAGCAGTCAGAGTGATCCTGTGAAATGACGTCACTCCTCTGCTCACAACCCTCCAATGACTCTCCATCACCCTCAGAGTAATGCTAGATTCCTTAGCACTGTGATAAGGGCCTACAGTCTGGCTCGTTCTACCTGCCAAGCTCACCTCCACTGTTCTTTGGGAACCCCAAGCAAGCCCCTGCTGCAGGGCCTTTGCACTGGCTGTTCCCTCTACCTGAAATGCTCCTTCCCCAGAGCCACTTGGCTAGCTTCCTTCCTCCAGGTCTTTCCCAGATGCCACCTTCTCAGAGAGACCTCCTCTGGCCACTTTACCTAAAATTTCACCTCCTAACACATATTCCCTTCTCTGGATTTATTTTTCTTCTTAGCACTTGTTCATCATGCTATATGTTTTACTTATGTATTTTGTTTATTTTCTATCTCCTCCAAGCAGTGAGGACATGGATTTTGGTCTGTGTGTTAAGTTCTGTGTCCTCTGTTCCTACAGCAGTGCTCGATCTACAGTCCATTAAACACTAGTTTGTTGGCTGAATGAATGAATGAATGAATGAATGTCTTCTTCAGGGGAGAAGCCAACTCCAGCAGCCCTCCAGTAGCCTGGAACTGAGGGGGAGGTGGGACTCGACTCTGGAGGCAGGGACTTGACTCTAGACCAGATTGAAGACTAGCTGAAACAGCAAAGAGGCAAAAGCACCTCTCCATGAGACATGCCCACCAATGCCATGTCAGTTTACTGTTGCCATGGCAACACCTAAAAGTTACCATCCCCTTTCATGGCAATGACCTAGAAGTTACCACCCCTTTTCTAGACATTTCTGAATAACTCACCCTTTAATTTGCATGTAATTAAAATGAGTACAAATATGACTGCAGCCCTGCCTCTGAGCTTCTACTCTGGGCACACTGCCTATAGAGTAGCCCTGCTCGGTAAGGAGCAGTACATCTGCTGCTGCTGTACATGGCCACTTCAATAAAAGCTGCTGTCTAGGCTGGGCACGGTGGCTCACACCTGTAATTCCAGAACTTTGGGAAACTGAGGCAGGCAGATCACTTGAGCCCAGAAGTTTGAGACCAGCCTGGGGAACATGGTGAAACCCTGTCTTTGAAAAATTATAAAAACAATTAGCTGGGCATGGTGATGCATGCCTGTGGTCCCACCTACTCAGGAGTCTGAGCTGGGAGGGTTGCTTGAGCCCAGGAGGTGGGGATTGCAGTGGACCAAGATCATGCCACTTGGCGACATGGCGAGACTGTCTCAAAAAAAAAAAAAAAGAAAAAAAAGGAAAAATAAAAGGTGCTGTCTAACACTACTGGCTTGCCCTTGATTCCTTGAATTCTTTCCTGGGTAAAGCCAAGAACCCATCCTGGGCTAAGCCCCAGTTTTGAGGCTCACCTGTCCTGCCTGCATCAGAACCAGCAGGTGGCACAAACACCAATGATGCAGATGGGCTTCACAGTGAGCAGCGAGTAGTCTTTGGCCACATGAGCAATAATGGAGCTAACTCCCCACAGGGACAGCTGCGGGTTCATTATGCATGATGAGTCTGGGAGGGAGAAAATGGGCTGTATGGGGTCACTGGGCTGCTAGAAGAAGGAATGGTTTTCTCTCTAGAGGAGATTTTGAATAGGATTTCAGAGCAGGAAGATATTAAGTGTGAGATGGGAAGCAGTGTGTGTAGGGCTCAGAGACCTCATCCCCCTAGAGATTGTCTGCCCCATCTGGGTGCACAGTGTGGCCAGCAGGTCAGCACCTCCCATGGGGGTCCATCACGGGGTGCAGCAGGGCTCTTGCTGGACTTGGCAGCTGGACTAGGACTTTGCACAAAATGTAAAGCAAAGTATGCACCCAGAAGCCCATTCTTCCATTAACTTATAGATATATTTAAAAACTAGATAAGAGTTGCTATGGAGAGAAAACGTGACTTTAAGACATAATTGCAGTACATTGTTATTTTCCTAAATAATGCGGGTGTCTACATGGCTCCTTCCTGCTTTATTTAGCTTCATCTTTCCAGCTGGAGCTTGCTCCTGGATGGGTGGGGGTGACCTTCATTGGCCTCTCTCTACCCTGGGGGATGGTCATGTCCTTCAGGAATGGGTGATGGATAGGCTCTGTCTTTGTTTTTCTCCGGGGACCCACCCTGCTCCATGGACACATAGGATAGAGCTGGGCACTCACTCCTCTGCATCCTGCTCACACAGCACTTCAAAGGCCAGAGAGAAAAAAAGCAACAGGATAGCCCTTTGATTCAGTGAGAAAGGGGGCACGTGGTGTCTGCTCCAGTGAGCTCAGAAAATTTGAAGGTGCTAAACCAGAGACACACTGGCCCCTTTTGGCTAAAGACCTAAGAGCCCACGGCCCCTTCCTTCCTTACCCATAGCTCCACTAGTGCGTGTGTTATGTTGTGTTAGAATCCACGTCTGTCTCAGAAGCAGCCCGAAGGCAGAGATCACATCCAGTGGATTTTTATAGCCCCAAAGCTTAGTCCTGCCTCTGGCGCATAATAATGCATCTCTGTGTAAAACCATGTGCTTTTTCAAAGCTTATTTTTTTAGGCATTCCGGGTAGCAATTCTTCTGATCCAGCCAGTCTGGGGTTCCACCCTGAGTCCAGCCCACACAGTTGGAGGATTGACTGGAGCCCTCATAAGAAGAAACTGGACCTCTGTAGAATGATGTGAAGAAATGTTTTCCTTCTCTCCCCATGTGCCCACTCCCATTAATAAAGAAGGGAACTTCCTCCAGCACTTCTGTCCTCTTGAAGTGCTGAGGCTGGAGTATCTACTCCTCTGCCCGCCTTTTTATTCCACTCAACTGAGGCGAGATGCTAATAATATGATGGGGGAATGACCATCACTGGCCTCTTTATTCTGGGGGTTGGCAATGTCATTAAGGAGTGGGTGATGGACTCTACCTTTATTATTTTTCTGGGACCTGCCCTGCACATAGTACAGGCTCATTCCTCAGGTCCCTGCTCATACAGGGTGAGCACACTAGAGTGGGATCCTGGCTGCGGGTGGCTTGCCACTCTCTCTCTGAGTATGTGGGGCAGGCCAGTGTCTAGCTGAGTACGGTTTTGACAATGTGACTGCCCCAAGCAAAGTCCAAGTTCTAAATTAGGGGAGAAGGTTATTAGATACCTATTTCGGCCTTAGGTAAGTCATGTTCCCTAATCTGGCTCATGCCAAAGTCCTGCATTTTGGGAGGTATTAAACATACACCTGGCCGGGAATCAAGCTGCTATTTGGTTGGCATCTAGCTTGTGATCCTTGTGTCTATTTTCTAATGGTGAGACCTGGAGGAGTGGTGGAGTGAGGCTTAGGTTCCCCTTACCTCTGAGAGTTGGGCTTTCAGAAAGGCCTGCACTCAGTCATGTTTTCCCTCACCAATGTGGGGTCTTTCTCTTAAGTCTGGTTATTGTCTGGTCTTTTGTCTCATGAATATCAAAATCCCCTAGAAAAATGTAGCCTGTCATTTTCCCAGGCAGGCCCTACTTGTCTCTCCCTTGTCCAGCTCTGGTCACTACGTTCTTGTTACCTGCAGGCTCAGCCCATGTCCAGCTGCTAATTCAGTGAGAGGCCAGCCTGGCAGAGTATGAGGAGCCCTTCATGCCATCTGGGCAGGATGAGAAGATCAGCTGCTGCCACCCCCAGGAGTCAGGCAGGGAGACAGCCTGTTGTGGACATTTGTTGTGTCTACTGCTTGATATCCATTTCACCCTGCTGGTAACTAGTCCCCAGTTTTCCTCTTGAGGGCTCGCCTGCCCCACCTCCACCCATCTCATGTGCTTCAGATAAAGTTGACTCTACCCAGACTCCAAAAGTGGCACCTATGAGTAAGCCACACAGACCAGTGCATTTCATCCTCCAGCCAAGTTGGGTCAGACATGAGCACATGACCCAAGTGAGGCCAATTACAGCCAGTGAAACTCAATTCTAGCACACGTGTGTGTGCATGTGTGCATATGTGTGTGAACATGTACATGTCCAGTATTAGAGAAGTGGGCTTTCATTTCCACTGGATGTGAAGCTGAAAGGATGCAGAATTGGGAATTTTTAGCAGCCATCATGAAGAGACAGAAGGGCCATGAATGAAGCCAACACTGAGGAAGCAGAGCCAGATGGAGAGAGACAAACCTTATCCAGATGACAGCATTTGATTCCTGGGTTGAGCCATGCCTGAAGGCAGAGCAGTCTACTTGAATGGACTATTCAGTTACATGACCTGATAAGGTCTCTTGTTTACTTAAGAAAGTTTGACTGGCATTTTCTTACTTGCAACCAAAAGTGCCCTCACCGATACAGAGCCTTTTGTTGCCACCTGATCACCATGCAGTAGCCTCTCTAATCCTTGCTCTGTGGAGTCTACAGTTTCCTCTCTCTGTCTTCAGTTAGCCAGAGCCCCTGCTGGAAAGAAAGCCTGGCCCCACAGGCCAGATGCTTGGCTGGGCTCTCTTGTCAGTCCTCAAAGCCACCCTGTGTGCCCTTTGCATCACCTGATTCTGAGAACAGTACAGCCAATAAGCCCCTGCCTTGTGCCCCTTGGAAATGCTGCCAGCCTGGATCAGTAATTCCAAAAATATGTTCTGGGGAACACTGGTCCTTTTGGATGCTCTTTGGGAGGACAAAAAGGTTTTCAGTTTTAGAAATTGACAAAGCCAAAAAAAAAAAAAAAAAAAAAAAGAAATTGACAAAGCCCTGTACATATATATGTATCCTTCTTGGAGATCCACCAGCAAATTTACTTAACAAAGCTTCTAATAAGCACTGCCATAAAATGCAGTGTTCAACATATCATAATTTAGCATTTGAAAACAGATTTCACTACGGAACAAACACTTTTTTTGGTTGTAGGTATAATACCTATAACAACCTGAACATACTTGGGGAAATGCTTGACTAGAATTTGCAGGAGTTCCTTGAACCTGGCAATTTGTACAACTGGCCTCTTTCTGGAGGCAGCCGGCCGTTCAGTTCTGGTCGGGTCCTGACACCTTTATCTTGGCTTGGTGATGTGACATAATTTCTTCCCTCCAGAGCTCCCGGCATGCCGCAGGGCTGGGACTGTGCTGACTGTGCTGTTTCTTGGCGTACAGTTCCCATGTTGGTGGTAGCAGGAGATAATTTGATTGGGCTGACAACACTCATTCTTCTCTGGGCCACACAGACCCCCTAATACCCCATTCTGAGGCCACAGTTCGGATCTGGCAACAAGAATGCACATAGTTACATGTAAACAGAAAGCTCAACACTAAATTATGATTGATGTTTCAAATCAAACGCTCTCAGGGTCAGGATGGGAGATGAGTTTCCAGGAAGTAGTGCCTGTAATGAAACCCACCAGAGTCATAAAAATGCAGGACGGCCACAGGAAGCCGCCTGGAGACTCAAACCTAGATGACGGGAAGAGAGCTAAATTTTAATATTTGTTTGCTTTCAAAACAGCAGCATCATACTTCCCACGAAACAGAAATGCTTGCTTGGTATCATATTGCCTCATAAATCCTCGGGACCCATTGGGTCACGAGGTTGAAGGAGCCAGCTGGCCCAGGTGTGATTACTTCTGGGATTGGAGAGAGGGAGGGAGAGGGAAGGCCACCACTTGTTGGCTGCCCTGCATTCATGATCATTTTCAATCTTCCTAAAATCCAGTGATGTAAGCAGTGTTTCTGTTTGGCTGGGGAGGAAACCAAGATCCAGAAAGGTGAAGCCTTTGGACTAACGGAGGCACTGGGATTTGAACCAAGGTCAAGCCAAGCCCCAAGCCATGCCCAAGAAGGGATTTCTTACTGATGAATTATGAGTATAGGCCTCTCAGATGTGGTTGGTGGTGTCCCGTGACTCTGCTTGGATGGGGCTGTCTTCCGCTTTCTATCCCCAGACAAGCACTCAGCTGTGTGTCCAAACCAAGGCAGAGTATCCCTCCATGGGCGTGGTCTCTGATTGGGGAAGGGAGGCTCTGAGGGGATACAAATAAAGTGGCTACAGGGTGAAGTTCCAGGGTTACCCAGACACCCCTAGATTGGAGAAGCTGTTTTTAAACTGATCCTGGATGAGTTACTGGAGATCAGAATTGCCAGAAGATCAGCAGGCTGGTTTGCCCCTAGGAAACATCAATATTTTTGTTCGATTTTTGAGTGTCCCCACAATGGTTATTCCAAGGTGGTAGTGGAGAGCTCACGGGATGGGGAGCCATAGGATCCTCCTTCTGGCTCTGTCCCTTTCTAGCAGCATCACTCCCCTGCCCTCTCTCTGAGCCTTGGTTTCCTCATCTGTCAATTGTGTTTAATAATTCCCGTCCTGCCCATTTCACAATGACAATGGATGTGGGTTTTGATTAAATGCAACCAGGATTTACTGAGCATTAACTATATGCCAGGCACCCTACTCAGTCTGAGGAGAGGGGCTTATAAAGGAGAATCGCACAATATCCCTGTCCTTAAGCGATTCATTTAGTGCAAAGAGGACGGATGGAAGTGGTGAATGGCGCTTTATCCTAGCGCTTTCTCATTCTTTGTTTCATTTAAAGCATTGATGGCAGTCTGAAGTAAGCAGAACAAATATTCTTATTCTCATTTGACAGATAGAAGAAACTAAGGTTGCGGCAAGTAAAGTCACTTGCTGAGTGATGATAATAACATCTAAAGTCTGTACCCCCAATTCATTTGCACAGGGTTTTCATATGTGTCATGTCATCAAATCTTCAAAACATCCCTGCGTGGTAGGCCTTATTACTATTAGACCTGTATTGTAGACAAGAAAAGAAACAGGGCCAGATTGTCGGTTCCTGGAGAGAACAAACCAGACCATCTTCATCTATGTATTCTTAGCACCAAGAATGGCATGAAGCAATAAAGGCGGCTTGTAGCAGATGCTTTCAGTGTCCTGCCCATACTGCCTTGGACTTAACCATTTTAGTGCACAATGGCCCCGTTTCCAACCATTGGCACCTGCATTTCTTTATCCAAGGGCTCTCTCTGACAGCCAAGAGCCCTTGTTGGCCAGAAGTGCTAGAAAGTAGGTGCCTCTCAGGAGTTGCCCTCCACCAAAGGCTCCCTCACCCTTCAGGTGGGATAACTCCAAGTGCATGCTCCACCCTGGCTCCTGGAGATCCCAGTGGGATTAAGTCCCAATGGCCCATGGTGCCAACTTGATTAATAATGTACCTGGTTTTGGTTGTTTTTCTTACCTGTCTTATTTCCCTGTTTCCCTATCTGTGTTTCTTGGGATCATCTCCCAAATAAACTACTTGTCCTTTTTTCAGAGCCTGCTTCTAGAGGAGCCAGACTAAGACTGGCTTCAGTGATGGCTTATGGGGTGAGTGGATGAGTGAATGGAGAAGTGAGAGACTGTGTCCTATCCCCTGACCCCCTGACTGGGGGAGGTAAAGGGAAGGGTGTTGGTTATAACCTTGATGTGTTTGTTTCATGGGGACTGAGGTGGGTTTGGGAAGGTGCATCTTACCTGCTGGTGTTGGTGTGAAGATGCAGAGGAAAAATACTACAAATCTGTTACTGAAGGTTAAAGTCAACAACATGATTCCAGGTGGGGTAATCAATCTAGGATGCTTAAATCCCCTCCCCTGGCCATCTAGTTCTTTTAGAACAGAATGCAAGCTCCTTACTCAGGGCTTGCCACCCTCTCCAACCCATCCCAGACTCGGTGCCGCAGTCCTACATCTTCTGCTCCCTGAACACCTGCAGCACTTCCCTCCCTTGGGACACCTTCATTCTTGCTGGCACTTTGCCTGGAATGCTCTTTCCCTCAGAGCTTTGCTTGGCTTGCTTTTTCTGTTTCCTTTAGGTTTCAGCTTCAAAGTGACTTCCTCAGAGGTTGGTTTGCTGACCAACAAAGTCAGTCACTCCCTATCTAATCACTTTATTCTATTTTTATCATAAAATTTGTATTTGCAGAATATTTGCTTATTATTATTGTTATATTTATTATTATTATTAACTTGTTCTCTATGTAAAACGCAGGATCTATGAAAGACATGGTCAGTCTTGTTGATTGATGTAGTCTCAGCCCTCAGAACAGGGCCTGGCACATAGCAGATGCTCAGTAAATATCTGTTGAATGGAAAAAATGAAGGATAAGCTAAGGAGATGATAGTGATGGGCAGAGGTGTGGAGGAGTTCCAATTGCCCATGGTGCTGACTTGATTCATAGTGTACTTGTTTTTGGTTGCTTTCCTTTCCTGTCTCATTTCCCGGCCTTCTCTATATGTTTCCAGGGCCAGTGCATTTGGCTGCCTTCTAATGCTCTGGTGTGTATTTATTTGGATCAGCTGCTTGTCTTTATGAGTTGGTGGCAGGTTATGTGAATGGCCCAAGATCACTTTTAAGGGTAGAAGAGCCAGAACTCAAGCCTCAAAGCCCAGGAAGCCCATGCTCTTAACTACCATCCTACATGACATCCGTTAGAGTTTACTCACTAACCCTGAAATAAGACTTTCTGACCATTTCCCCCAGTCTTCTGCCATGTCACAGAGCTAGAGGCTATTATTCTGGTTGCTGGGATATTTAAAACTTTATTTATAAATTGTTCCAGTTTTGTCTTTTGTCAACTTATGAGCAAGTCTATAGGTCAGCCATACAAATAATTTGTCCTTGTGGGGAAAAAAAAACCCCATGTTGCATAAAAAGGAATGTCCACCTTAAAGTCTCTAGACTATGGTTTTTCAGTCTCAGCACTATTGACATTTATAGCCAGATAACTCTTTGTGACGGGGGACAGTCCTGTGCATTTTAGGATGTTTAGCAGCATCCCTGACCTCTATCCACCAGATGCGAGTAGCTTCCTCTACTTATGACAAGCAAAAATGTCTCCAGGCACTGCCAATTGTCCCGTGGGGGCCAAAACTGCCACCACCTAAGAACAACTGCCTTGAGCTATAGGAGGGCAGGTGCCATGTTTGTTTTGCTTATGATCGTATCCTTAGTGCCTGTCCCAAGTTAAGTGCCCCATAAATATTTGTCGGGCAACAGCATGAATACATGAGTGAATGGTGAATGAATAAATGAATGCATGAACATAGCCAGTGTCCTTGGACTGAGTTTCCTGAATCCCCTGACCTCATCAGCTGCTCACTTCCTCTGTTTTCCAACATCACGTCATCTGCTGACCTAACTGACCAGTCACAGCTCTGGTGTAATTATTCACCTGGCTTCCCATAAACTATGTCCAAATAGGGAACAACTCCTGACTTGGTCCATTTTGGCCTTGAGCACAGAATCCAGAAACCTCTAACTTTAACCCTGAAATGGAAGAGGGAAAAGAGACAGAGTGCAGGAGTGTAAGCAGCAAGTGCCCCCACCCACTGGGGGTCATTTACAGTCTCTGGGATCCAATTAACAAAGAAAGTTTCTGAGTGGCCACTTTCCCCACGTCTCCCATGTTTCTCCAACTCACAGACACTGGTGGAGCCAGTACCCATTAGGCAGCATTACTCTGCATAATGAAACAACTGTACTCAAATCCAAAATAAGAAAAGGGGAGGCTTCTATGAAGACTTTAAGCTGCTCAAATTCACTCAGCTTCGGCTAATGAAAATATGAGCTGCCTCTGAGCTGAGCCTACTTCCTCATGTGGTCCAGTAAATATCTTAATATCTCCAGATTCCTTCCTGCCTTCTAAATTGTGTGCATCACATCTGACATTTGCAAGTTATCTATGATGTCTGCAAGATTAAACTAGCATGAAAACTCTCCATCTGCACTCTCATCCCCTCCACCCCCCAACCCAGGCTGCCAGGCTGAGCTGGAATGCCTGAGACTGTGAAAGCTCAGCCCATATGGGTGAGACTGGAGGCCAGCTGCAGACCTTTGAGGGTGCAATTCCCCACCATCTCTATTTGCATCGCACATGCTGAGGGATTTAATTTCAAGTCCTGGCTGAGTGAGCACCTTCTACTTAGCAGGGAATATGGGGGCAGACAATGAGGAGGTAGGCTTGGCCCTGCCCTCCAAGGGAAAGCCTCACTCTTCATAACAAAGGGCACACCCGTCGTGTGCAGGACCCTGCCTAGATGCTCCCTATATACCCTCCCAGGAATTCCTCAAAAGAAAACAGGCATGGGTGGCTACCCTTGTTTCCCACTTGAGAAACTAGTGGGCTTTGAGTCAGTCATGAAGCTACTACTTAGAGGGAGTTGACTCAGGCTAGACTCTTCCCAGAGCCAGTATGTGGCTTTCAGTCTTTGACCAGGAAGACAGACATTTGATGACTTAGCTGTCTACAGCAAGGCAGGATGAAAGAAATGCCAAATAAAGGTATAAGCAATGCCCTGTCAGGTACAGAGAAAGAGGGGATTAATTCACGTGGAGGACTTAATGAGTCCAGGCTTGAAGAACAAAGAGGATTTTCAGCAGTGGAAAATGGGACAGTTCCAGGGGTGACAGCATGTGTGACAGCGCAGAAGTGTGTGGCCCTTCCGCGGACCAAGTGGTTTGTGGAGAGAGTAGTTAGTAGAGGGATGAGGCTGAAGGTGATGCAGCTGTGTATTGGACCCAGCTTGCATAAGCTCAGGTGAGATGTGCTCACCTTTCCCAAATTGGTGTTTGGTGATATCATGTTGATGGCTTCAAGTCAGCCATGGAGGGGGCATTTACACCACGGAAATGGGCACTCAGGACTCCTCCCCTCCCTGAAAGCTGGTTGTTAAACATTAACCAGCACACGCTAGGTATTGGGGGACATCACCACCAAGGTGACCCCAGGGATCTGAATCTCAAGCAACAGCAGGTTAATAACACTATTGATGAGGACAAAGGCTCCAGGAATTTGAGGCTGGTGGTTAGAAATTCAGATCTGTAGTTCAGAAAACTAGAGATGACTGGTTCCCTTCCCTTTTCTTTTTATCCCAGGAAAGTAAAAATGCCCTATCTGAGTAAAGATAGGATAAAGTAAACATCTCTTTAAATGAAAAAAAAAAAAAAATCAAAGTGAAGATCTGACTGCCTGCAGAGCAGGCAGCCCCATTCATCTATTCCCAATATTGCATTATCTCAGACTCACTTATTCAGAATTCTCTCACCGCAGATCAGCACTTTGCCTCCTCCATTACCAGCTAATCCAGATGGACCTGGTGCTAAATTAATTTCCAGGACAATGGAGTCCTGATCTGTTTGCACAATTGGCTCTTGCATCCAGACAGTATTTGCTGAATCCTTAAAATCAGTGAGGCTGTGCTAGACCACCATACCCTCCTTCCCAGTGAAGACGGGTTCCACGATCCCCCTAGTGCCTGGCTGCCTATATTGAACACCTGCAGTACACCAGCTCCATGATGGGTGCCTGGTGTGGATCCTATCTGATCCTCACTATGGCGCAGGAAGGGTGACTTCCATTTTACAGAAGACGAAATAGGAGTCTCAGGAAGGGCAGAACTTTGCCCAAAGTTGCACAGGTAGCAAGCGCCAGAGCTAGGATGGCACTCCCTGTCTGTCTCTAAGGCTCCCAATCTTTGAATTACATTTTGTTACTATGTGTGGTAGGCTGGATAACTGTCCACAAAGATATCCACATCCTAATCCGTGAAATCTGTGAATATTACCTTATAAGGCAAAAGGAACCTGGGAAATGTGATTAAGGTAAGCTCCTTGAGATAAGGAGATTATCCTGGATTATCTGGGTGATCCCAATGTAGTCCCGAGGGTCCTTGTAAGAGAGAGGAAGAAGGAGATGTGACCACAGAAGAGGAGATGGCACCTGATGATGGAAGCAAAGATTGGAGTGATGTGGCCACAAACCAAGGAATGTGGCGGTCCCTAGAAGCTGGAAGAGGAAGGAATGAATTCTCCCAGGGAGACTTCAGAAGGGGCCAGCCCTGCTCACACCTTGATTTGAGCCCTGCAAGACTCCTTTCAGACTTCTGGCCTTCAGAACTGTAAGAGAATAAGTTTCTGTTGTTTTAAGCCACTAAGCTCGTGAGAGCAGCAATAGGAAACTCACACACTTTCCAAAGCAAAAGGAAGAGAAATGAATCAAGACATCAGTGTGAGAAAGGAATGGGGTATGAGACACATGTGTCAACGGCAAGAAAGGAATGGGCTGGCCTGCAGGTGTCCTTGGCTCTCTCTAAGCACAGGAGGTCTGAGCAGGGGCCTCTGTTCCCTCCCCTTTCCCTTATCCTACTCCTCCTAGCCACACTGACTTCAATTTGAACCAATGCATTCTATAATTAGGACAAGCATTCCTTTGCCCCCTGATGAAAGAAAAGGAGGCAACTGAGTGATAGAGGCCAGCGCAGGCTCAAGCACTCGAGTTCTGTCTCAGCTCTGCCAGCCACTTGCTCCGTGATCTTGGATAAAACACTTTATTTCTCTGAACTGCTGCAAGTGTCGTGACTTCTCAGATCCCGCCCCCAGATTTTTATATCTATGTGCTAAGCAAACTAATCATATAAACACAGTTTGGGTAGAATATTGAGCCCATTAAAAGAGCATCCAAAACACACTCTGTGCAGACTATTTTCATTCAGCTTTTATGAAAGCAGGTCTTGAGGCTCCTTGTGTTGGCCTCTCAAAGCTGCAGGCTGGATAACCATCCCACAGGGTGAAGCTCCAGTGCACACTAATATGGGAAGATTTCTCTGACTGCCAGGGCCAGGAGGTGGGCATAGACTGGTCCTAAGAACTGAAGATGGAAAAAAAAACCTTGCTTGGAAAGACCAGAAACAAGCCCTGGAGGTCTGCAGATCTGAAGGCTCTGAAGATGAGCTTGCAGGAACAAGAGGGGCTGGCAATTCCAGGGAAGGGAAGGAAATGATGATGGGTTCAGCATCATTTCTGGTGTGGTGTGTTAAGTGGTGGATGGGTGTGTTAAGTGGCCAGAACTGTCAGAATTATCATGGGCCTGTTCTTTCAGCCATTGGAAGCTGGGCCTTGCAACAGTGATGAGATAAGGCCTGGGGGTGAAGCTCAGTGGCTATAGCATGGCTTAACTGAAAGACCACGACCTAGGTTTCTGATGGCTTATTCCCTAGTTCAAGTCCCGTTACCATCATCCTGGGGTCTCTAAGTATCTTAAATGTTTCAACTTTAGCTTTCTGATCTGCCAACTGGGTGAGTGATAATAGCTCTGTGGAGCTGGCGAGCTCCCCTTCTTTCCCCCTTTCCCCTTCTTTCCACCCAGGCTGGATGTTCCAGCTGCCAATCTCACCGATTCTTAGTTTGTGTCTCTGGAAAATGGGGTTGCTCATCAGAAGGTTGATGGAAGGTTAATGAGACAGGATAGGTAGGTGGTCCAAGCCCTGGAATACTGATTCTCTCCCTGGCCCCTCTGGGCCTTCTCACAAGTTGAGAGAATAACAAGATACGATCAATAACCCAGAGATATGACACCCAGAGGTGATTGTGCTGCTGCTATTCTTTCTGAGGGGGGCTGAGCCTATGTGGCAGGTGATCCTTGATGGGATAATGTGCCACCTCCCTGAGCCCACCTGGTTGTTCTGCCAAGTGTGGGGTCAAGTTCTTGTCCATCTCTCGTGCCCAGGGTAGCATGGCATGCACAGTGACTGGGACCTAAATGGCAAAAAGCCTGCTATCCAAGCTCAGAAACATCCCTGGCTCCCATCTGAGGCCTCTGCCAGCAGCTCCAGGAACCCAGCAATAAATTAGAATGTCAGCATGATATGGGGTCAGGTGCGACATCCCACCAAGACTACACCCTCTTACTTGCACCCTTGGCTGTCTCCTCCCCAAGACACTCCTCTTTTTCAGACACATAATACAACATTGGGCTGATGGCCTGAAGGCTGACTTCTCAGTGGCTGCAGGCTCCTGGGCTGACTTCTAAGGGAATAGGTGAATCTGCTCATCCTCTCTGTCCTCTGGGGCTGGCAGACATTGTGTATGTGTGGATGGGGTGGTATATTAGAACTCTCTGGCACCAGGCTCCTAAATTTACCCCTTTATCCTTCAGTTGGTGCTGGTTATTGTGTCTGGGAAGAATACCATCATCTTCATTCCCAAAGCCTAAATCAGAGTGCCTCAAACTTTACATATGAGCTACTTGGAGATCTTGTTGAAATGCAGATTCTGATGTGATAGGTCTGGGGTGGCCTGAAACTCTGCCTTTATAACAAGTTCCCAGGTGATGCCGATACTGTTGATCTCAGAGTCGCAGGGACCTAAGGGGTCACCTGGAGGGAATGACAGAAACCGCAGGGCTCAAGAAGAAGGAAACTAAAATTGCATGTCTGCTGCATGCCAGCTGCTGTGCTAGGTGGGTGAAAGTAGCCACCTTCTTAATCCTCTCAACAGACTTGCAAGGAAAGGATTAGGATTCTAATTTCACAGACCAGAGAACAGAAGCTCAGGAGCTACAGACATACACCCAGAGTCACATAGCTGGCAAAAGGAGGCAAGGGTTGAGTTCTTGCGTCTGGCTCATGCTCACTTTCTCTACTAAGAGGCTTCCCTATACATGAAGACGAAGCCTTGTCACAATTCACAAATGAGGACATACACTGAGAAGTAAACATATGGAAGACGCTTGGTCTCATACTCTTCATCCAAAATGAAAAGCAAAACAGTGTGAAATGATCTCTTACCAGTCAAAATAGAATAGATACTTTAAAAGAATGATTGCATGTGGGGAAAGGTATTGTAAAATGGGGATTCTCATATGATTCTGGGGAGAGGGTACATTTGGGCAACTGATGGGAAAACAGATGGCACCTATCAAACGCCTTAAAAATGTTCCTGTTCAGTAATTATGCTTTTGGGAATCTATCCTAAAAAGTCTTGAAATTATGTATCCCAGCACTATCCAGGATAAAGAAGTAGTAGAAACAATTTAAATACCTGACAGAAGAATGAGTTGTAATTTATGAAACATCCACACAATGGAGTTTTATGTAGTCATTGAATTATGGGTATGTAATACCATGAAAATGTTAATGCTATAAAGGAAAAAAGTGGCTTGCAAAATGATACACACAGAATAATCTAAAATTGATATTTAAAAAATCTAAAACATTAAGCCTAGACAGAGAAAAAAGCCTGAAAGAAATTAAACCAGTATATTAGTGGTTAGGTTTTGTTTCTGGAATTATGAATTATCTTTTAAATGTATTTTCCCAAATGTTTTAAATATACATGTGGCTTTTATAGTGATTTAAAAATAATGTCCCTTCAGATAAACTTAGGTCTACAGCACTTAATCCAATGACCTAAAATTAAAATGTACACTAAAATTCCATAAACTATTCCTATTTTCTTATTGAATCACATGATAATTTCAGGAGACAAGTGACCTTCACTTCTGATTGACCATTGATGGGCAGTAGTTTCAGTTTCTCTGTCCTCAGCTTCTATGATTATTAGGTTGGCGCATCAACCTAATAAATATGTCATGATGTCTAAGCAAAAACTCTAACGTCATCTAGAGAGTGATACATTAACGAAACCATATGAGGGATAATCCATTCATTCAACTGGCTGTGCTCTATGGATGCTGAGATGGAAGGCAGTTTGCAAGTGGCCCACAGTCTGGAAGGGGAGAGAAACCAATCAACTCCTGCTGTCTGGAGTGAGCAGAGGCTTTCAAGGCTGATCAGCACAGAGTATGCTGAAGCGGACTTAGAAAATAAGATGTCCTGAATGACGAGGAGGTGTTAGGCAAGGAAGGGACAGGAAGCTGCTCCAAGCAGGGTTTGCAAAGACTTGAAGGGGAGACATTGACATTGAGAGCATGGTGGTTTCAAAGAGCCACCCCAAAGTGTGGCCTAGCATGAGGGTGCTACGCTTGGGGGAGGGAAGAAATGAGTTGGGAATGGCTGGGATCATCAGGGACTATAGATGCCATGTGGCAGGGTTTTCATTTTATTTGAAAGGTGATGGGGAGCCCCAAGAGGGTTTTAAAGAGGAGAGGATCATGACAGAATTAGACTTTAATGAAGATCACTCTGGCTGCAGAGTGGAAGTGAGACGATGGGTGGTTCAACTGATAGTGTGGGTGAGCATAGAGAGAACTAGTCAGGGGGTTGTTTGAATAATTGAGGTGAGAAACAATGAAGGGGTGGCCATGGGGAGAGGGAGGCAGTTGGGAGGGAGATTTAGGTGGTAAATCAGTAGCTACAGGTCTTGAAAATTAATTGGATGTGGAGGGTTAGGGAGAGGGAGGAACTCTCAGTGACTGTCAGAATATTTGTAATTGCTAATTTACGTGTTTTTGCAGGCTTGAATGTTACAGTAAATTAAAGGGTAGTTTGAGTGAGCAAAATATAATTTAGACACAACCTTTCAGGAGACTATATATATTACTATATATATATACACACACACACAATGTAAGTGCATCCACTGACCAAATGCCCATATCTTATCCATAAGCAATTGTAAAGATGTAGAGGCCGACTCCTTTCTGGAGCCTCTGGAAGGCTCCCAGCTAGCATTTAGTGCCTTTCCATTGGAGAGAGCAAAGTCAAGACTTTGGCTTTGTGTGATGAGAGCCCCTGCTCTTGGATAGCAAAAGGCACTGTTTCCTAGAGGCATTTCCTTCTGATGTATGGTTACCCCAAATGGATGTGGGATATGAAGGGTGGCAAGTGAGAGAGCTACAAAAGTTCAGTGGTTTCTGGGAAGCTCTCAGGGATGTAAGGCTGAACGTCTTTCTGCAGGAGACCTTCCCTCAAAAGACAGAAGAGAATCGTGATATTGTGATTTGCTTTTGTATATTTGTGAAATGCACACACACACAAACACACATGCACGCGCTCATTTTGCAGATGAGGCTCTGCACGATTGCGTAGTCTATTTCTCATCATGACACTTGTTATGGCTGAGCGAGCCCAGAGCCTGAGTCTTTGGCTCTTGAGTACTTGCCCTTTCCCATAGGTTGTGCTGAATGCCTTTAAACATTCTGTGTCCACCACCCCACCGGAGTAGCACCTTGTAAACCAAAGAAAGGAACTGACAGCTTGGGTTGTAGAAAGAGCCCAGAATAACTCCAGTCAGAGCTGACTCCAGGTTCCCTCTCATCCTGGTGACTCTGGGCTTGTCCTGTTTAAACTTCAGGTTTCTTCTCTATAAATCAGAGATAACAGCATCACCTTGTAAGCCTGGGAGGATTAAATGAGATAATGCAGGTAAAGTATCAAGTACATGGTAGGTACTCCATGCCTGTTTCTTCTTTTCTTTCTCTGTGAGACTTTTAGAGCAGTGAGGCTCCCCTTCTGGCTTATGGGTGTGCTAAGTAGCAGTTCCCCTCTGGGTCTTGAGAAAAGGGACCCAAAAAGACAGGTCCAGCTCTGACTGGCATTCCACACTGTGCACAGAAGCCCTCTTGGTGTAACCCAGCCCTGTGATATTTCTGTATAGTAGTATGGTAATTTCTGCAGCAAAACCTCCTGTAATGGCAAAGACAAAGTCTTCTTTGCACGTAATGCAATTCATGCTTTTAAATGTTTTTATTTAAAATAAATTGGCCGTGCTGTTGACTCTGGCACAGAACCGTGGGCTGTGTTCTCAGTCTGCCCCTCTGCAGTGCAACGGCTGCCTCGGAGTGAAGTTCACATCCCATCCCTGGGAATCTAGAAGCCTGGATGGGGCTGGGCTGGAAGTGGCTTCCTGATGCTGTGGGGCAGGCCCAGGTCTGGGGTGCAGAGAATTGGGCTCGACATGTGCTCTCTCCTGCTTTTCGGAAAGCCCTCTGACTGTTCTGCTCAGCTGACAGCCTGTGTTCTATTCATCTGAGCATTCTCAAGTCGAGCCCAGTGCTTGGCACAGTGGAACTCAAAGTCTGTTGGGTGAATAAGTCTCCGCTTCACCTTCCCTAAGAGGTGGGTAATAACTCCTGCCTTGAAGGACTGCAATAGAGATGCAGAAGAGAATATGCCAAAGGCTGTGCCTGGTTCATAGTAGATGCCTATTAAGTGGGAGCATCCATTATCATTCTTGTCATTGTTATAAGTTGAGCACTGCTGGGGTGGGGGTGGGAGCAGGAGCATGACTCTATCCTATGGTTTGTGGCAGCAGCATGCCTCACACACAGTAGGTGTTTAGTCAATGAGAGTGGACTTAAAAACCCATTTTCCCTTTTGCCTCCAGCAGGGACGGTAAATCCGATCAGTTGTTGCTCGGGGCATCTCTCCTCCCTCCTCCCTCCTTCCACTCTCCTCTCCTCACCACTTCACCCCTTCAGGGGACACAGTGATAACGGGGCGGGGGGGCTACTGTATTTGATGACTCAGGATCTGCCACGCATGTTTTCCAACCACGCCCGTGGAAGGGACAGCCGAACTGGGCTGGGCGAATTATTTTTGGTATTTTCTCCAGCTATTCTGATCTCTAACATTTTGCAGTGGGTGGTTAGAGCTGGTGATTTTCCTTTCTTTTGTGCAAACGAGACCAGAATAAACAGCATAGGGTGAGTCACTTCAGATTCTTAGCGCTTCAATTACTTAAAAACTCCAGGGCCTGATGAAGCTTAGAATGTCACCTTCTCCAGAACAGCCACAAGCAGATGGGAAATGTTCCATATTCTAAGTAGTTGATGGCTTCCCGGCACAGGAAATCTGCTACTAGCTAGCTACTAGTGCCCAGAGAGAAGAGGCAGAAAGGCAAACCAGCATTCAGAAGGCAGCCCCCCTCGACGCCAAGCACTTTACACACATTACTTCATATCTGACTTCATTTAATCTTCACGATCACCTGATGAAGTAATACGCTTAATGCCTATGAGGTAATAAATAACAGCCCCGATACATATTTCCTGCCTCCTTGGTAGACATCAGGTCCACTCTCAGCATGTTATATCCATTATCTCCTTGAAGCCTTCCAACAACCCTAAGACAGTCATTGCTATCTCCCCTTCATAGATGAGAACACCGAAGCTCAGACCAGCAAATGAGAAAACCAAAAATTGAACCTGAGTCCTTCTGCCTTTAAAGCCCGTAGTCTTAAGCCCCTGCATTTCCCAAACTGTGTCCCGAGGGACTCTGGGGTCTTCTGAGATGCTCATGGGTATTATCAGAGATGGGGGAAAAGGTTCGGTGGTTCAAATGTCATGGGAATTTTGGCTTGCATAAAATCCCGCTACCAGAGTGGGCACATAAGTTCCTTTTGAAGGGCCCTGGGTGGTCTATGTTAGAGAAAATCATTGGCTCTGTTGAGCCTAGTCAAGTCTCTGACTTGCTAGATCATGCAAGCCATTTGTTCATTCTCAGAATGTTCTCAGGGTCCCCTGGGCTCTGTGGAGCAGGGTCGTGGACACGCCACACTGTTCCCTGCCAGAGGACGCACAGAACAGTGCAGATGTCCCATGGGTGTTAAGTCTCCAGGGGAAATATTCAATCAATAAAAAGCAGCATTTAAAAAACTATTGTCATGAAAAAGGAACACCATTTTCTTGACTACCCCTGCTAACGTCTCATATGGCACTGTTAGTGGAAGAGACACGAAGAAATCCCCTAGTTTAACTCTAGAATAGAGACCAGAGCCTTTGCCCCACTCCTGGCCTCCCCAGCTGATCTTCCAGCCTGTGTTTACATGCCTCCAGGGATAGGGAGCTGGCTACCTCACAAAGCATTCTGTGCTACATAGAAAACAGCTGTTGGAAAGGCCTTCCTTCTATTGACATGAAGTATACTTCCAGCAGTTTTTGCACAGTGACCCCTTTTGCCTCTGAGAGCTCTAAAAAAGTGTGAAGGCCACTGTCATTTCCCCTAGAGTCTCCTGTTCTCCTTGCTAAACATCCCCACTTCCCCATTGACGTGGTTTCCAGCCCCTTGGGAGAAGTGAATACACCTGGAAAGGACAGGGGCCTCGAGGCTTTGGGTCCAAATCCTGGATCTCATAACTATTATAGCATCTGTATGACCTTGGGCAATTCATTTAATTTCTCTAGGTTTCAGTGTCTTTATCTATGGAAAAATATATAACTGGGTAGAATTTTTTGAGGATTAAATAAGCTAATGTGTACAAAGCACCCGGCCTAATTCCTGGTCAATACATGTTATTGATCTTGCCTCTCCATCTCTCCACTTCCTCCACCTTTCTAGTACTCTCCTCTGTAGAAGCGTGTTACTATCCCCCATGAGATGCTTAAAGAATTCCAGATGTAGGGCTGGGCGCCATGGCTCATGCCTGTAATCCCAGTACTTTGGGGGGCCGAGGTGGGAAAATTGCTTGATCCCAGGAGTTTGAGACCAGGCTGGGCAATATGATGACACCTTGTCTCTAAAAACAAAAAATTCAAAAATTAGCTGGGTGTGGTGGTGCACGCCTGTAGCCTCAGCTACTCTGGAGGCTGAGGTAGGAGGATCACTTGAGCCCAGGAGGAAAAGTTTGCAGTGAGCTGACTTACGCCACTGCACTCCATCCTGGGCCACAGAGAGAGAACTTGTCTAAAAAAATAATAATAATAAAATAAAATAAAGAATTCCAGGTGTAGGCAGACCCCTGGAGTGGACAGCGGCTTTAATTCTCTCATTCTAGAAGCCAGTTCTAGGCCTGGCTCTGCTGTAAATCCAAATGAGATCTGGGCCAAGTCACTTTCCCACTCTGGGTTTCTGTTTCCTACATCTGAGGAACAACTCTGCCATTCTGGGGTGCTTGTGAATGTTCAAACACCCTTCCATATTACCGAAAAATAAAAAATTAAAAATCCAGCAAATGATCTGGCTTTCAGAAACAATGGCATAAGACATTTTTACCCCAAACAAAAGACGTAGAATCTTCAAGGACCAGGAACCAATATGACTGTTCTTTTTGTTTCCTGACTGACTTGAACATTTGAGTTTATCTTCAATTGACCTCAGAATAATAAGAAATCTAACTGACGAGAGTTCGTGTGAAGATTTTAGGCTTCTAAATTCTGCTCCTACCTGGCACTGACAAGAAAAACAAAGTTATTTAAGATGCTTATTTTAAAGAGGACCCAATGAAATGAATTCACTCCTTTCAGATTTGACTTCGTAAAAGAGCCATAATGCGCATTATGAAAAATTTACTAATTGGGCTTTTTGTAGACCAAATAATTTAATTTTTGTTTGAGCTTTAAAATACGTTTATTGTACAGGAAAATCAAAAGATACTTTTTTTTTTTTTTCTGAAAGGTCATCTTAAAGGTAATTATTTAGAATTTAGATTTAGTTTATTCATGAAAACAAAATTATAAATGGTGATCAGATTCCCCTGCTAGCCCGATAGATGTTTATTTAAACCATTCATAGCTATTGATCATTTATATTTCACCTATGATTGATTTGTATTTTCTTATTGTCACTGCCTTCTGTGGTCCTCCCATCATGCTTCAGGGCTCTATTTTGAATCGAGTGTGTTTGGGAAGGCTATCCTGGAAACTTAACTATTCCCTGGGATTAGGTGGGTTCTCTGTAGTGCAACAGAGAGAGAGTATGGTGGCTTGATACCTGGGATGCTTTTTGTAGTTAAAAGGGAACATAGTGACTGGGGGAATTCTTGTGTCTTTAGTCACAACTCATGGCTTTCCATCCACCGCAGCAACAGTTAAGCAACAAAACTGATGAATAGTTAAATAAAATGTAATATATCCATATAGTGGAATATTATTTAACAATGAAAAATGAAGTACTGATATATGCTACAACATGGATGAACCTTGAAAATGTTATAAGTGAAAGAAGTCAGACACAAAAGGTCACAGGTTGTATGATTCTTCTTATAGGAAATGTCCAGAAAAGGCAAATCCACAGAGACAGAAAGTAGATTAATGAATACTTAGGGCTGCAGAGAATGGGCAGTGACAGTAATGAGCATGGGTTTATTTAGCAGGGGGTTGTTCTAAAATTCTGTTCCTGTGATAGATGCATGTCCTTGTGTATGTTACTACAAAACATTGAATTGCACACTTTAAATGGGTGAATTGACATGCAAATTATATCTCAATAAAGCTTTCTTAAAAACAGAATTAAGCAGAGCAATTGAAAGGATATTTGTCTCTTGCCTCTGCTCCAACAAGAGCTTTCTCCACTCCCCTGGCTTAATGCTGGCCTGCTGTTCACATAAATAAACAGGAATGTTTGTAGCATGGGGATTTGTAATCTAGTCAATATATTTATATGTTTCTTAAGAGAGAGCATCTTGTGCAAAATACTATTCAATAAAACTACAGTCTAGCAGTACTCAATCAATCAGTTAATCAATCAGCCATTCATTCATTTCTACAACAAACTTTTCCTGACCAGCTAGTCTATACTAGACAGCCAGTTCACATCAGGAATCCAGGATCGCACAAGGGAAAACAATTCTAACCAGAAGCCCAGTTTCTTACCAGGTAGCCGTGTTCTCACTAGGGAATCAGGTTCACATCACGGAGCCGGGTTCATACTAGGAAATCAGATTCTCACCAGAGAGCCATGTTCAGAAAAACGCTTTGATGTACTAAAAGGCCTAATTAACCCTATTTTAGATGCCAACCTGTTCTCACAGAACTGAACCAAAACATAGACGATCATCCCCTTCCCTCTTTTCTTTTTTTCTTTCTTTCTTTCTTTTCTTTTTCTTTTTTCTTTTTTAGAAGGAGTCTCTCTCTGTCACTAGGCTGGAGTACAGTGGCATGATCTCGGCTCACTGCAACCTCCGCCTCCCGGGTTCAAGTGATTCTCCTGCCTCAGCCTCCCAAGTAGCTGGGATTACAGATGTGCGCAACTATGCCTGGCTAATTTTTGTATTTTTAGTAGGGATGGGGGTTTCACCATGTTGGCCAGGCTGGTCTCAAACTCCTGACCTCAAATTATCCGCCCGCCTTGGCCTCCCAAAGTGCTGGGATTACAGGCGTGAGCCACCATGCCCAGCCCCCCTTTTCTAATGTATGTCCCTTAAGAGCAGATTAGTTATTTTTAAAGGAAAAGTCAACAAGCATCCAAACATTTGAGGTTATCAACCAAATTAATTAGTGTACTTTGTGAAAAGAGTTCCAGCATGGCTTCAAAAAGGGAATCTGACTGGTGCATTTAAATATTTCCTTATAGAATATTTGGTATCAAGCCAAAGAGCTTTGAGACAAAGGAGCCTAATGGAAGTGTTAAGGTCACCACCATTAGGGCTCTCTTAGAAATGGGGTGGCAATATTGCAGAGAAGACAGACAGTGGGAGTGAAGCGCAGCACCCCAAATCTTACTAGGAGCCTCCTCCATGCCAGATGCTTTGCTAGGACCTACATGGGGCTGGGATCACAGATAGTAGAGACCTAGACTCTGTCTTAGAGGGACAGAGTTTGCTGGGAAGAAGATAAGTCAAAGGGCAATGAAGTCCTGGTCACAGACACCAGATTTTTGCACATGACATTAGAAAGGACAGGGATCTGCAGGCACCTCCATTTGATTTCTTTTCAAGGATTTTACTAATAGACCAGCTTCTGGGAAAGGGCTCCCATTGTGGACTACATGAGGCTTGGACACGTTGTCTCAATATGGAAAACAACTTCAGATGCAAGCCAAGAACACAGGGTCAGGTGTTGTGCATGTAAGCTTGGCAAATCCTATCATAAAACCAATGGGGCTGTGTTAGAATTGGCGTTCTCCCTGTCTTGAGTTAATTATTATGCACTTGCTTTCTGGGCTTTGAATTATTCATGAGGCCAGATATAAAATATGATGATTATTGGTAATCTCCAGCTGTGGCACCTGAATGTGCAGAGATGCCACATCTGTTTCTGAAAACTATGGCCTGGGCTAAGGAACTTAGTGCGCTTTGGGGGAGCAGAAGGTGGCAGGGAGGGGAGGAGAGTGGTCAGAGGAGTGAGATCAACAGGAGAAAGGTAAAGTGATGTTGCTCTCAGAGAAGGTGGAAGTGTGTCGATCAACAAATTGGCTAAAATACAGGGAGCAAGAATACGGATCTAACTAGAAGGAAGAGCTGGAACAATATCGAATGAATGAATAAATGAATGAATGTATGCATGCAGAAACAGGGAGGAGGGGAGGAAAGTGCCTCCTTTGAGCCATTTTATCGAATTCTCACTGCCATTCAATGAGGCAAGGAGGAAATGGACGCACACTTTGTTTCATTTAATCCTCATGACTTATGATATGGGCATTTGCATCAGTGCTTGACAGTGTTGGAAGCTGGGGTTGCAGAAGAGGCCTGCAGTTGCTCAGTTATTAATGGGGACTTCAGATCATGTTGCCCTATACCCACTGGCCAGACATGATTTGGGGGATAGGTGGGCAAAGCTATAAGTATCAGGTACTACTGGTGGTAGGAAGTGATCCAATGCCTTCCTTCCCTGGGAGAAGGAGTAACTCTACAGAGAATGCTGCCAGACTGAGTGCCGAGTCCCTTGGACAGAGTCTGATGGGGAGCTGATAGATGCCTCTTGTCTCTCCACCCACTACCATCTCTGCTGCTCTTAATGGGAGACCTGGCATAGAAAAGGCACCTCCTGAATATGAATTGGTCAGCCTTTTTGGGAGGGCAGACCAGCGTTCTATCAGAATGAAAAACACTTCATGGCTTTGATTCAGCAATCCTGGGGAAATCGTTGCATATGTTGAAAACCAAGCCTGTGCTGTGGCAATGTTTGTTACAGCAAGAAACTGAAAACAACCCAAGAGTGCATCAACAGGGGATGGTTCAGTACAATGCCCTGTACAGAGAGGCGAAATATTGATCTCAGCTCTGCCATTTACTGTCTGCGTGATTGGAGTAAGTTACTAACATTTCTGAGTCTCAGTTTTCTCATCTGTAAAATGGGGATGATAACAGTAACTTCCTCACAGGGTTATTGCAAGGATTAGTACATGTAAAGTGCTTAGAACAGTACCTGGCATCTAGTCAGAAGTTAGTAAATGTGAGTAATTAACAATGCCCCACAAATACAAAATCATTAATATGAGTAAGCCCTCTGATACCTAGGTTTTGCCCTCTGGCCCAGTGGCTATCTAGTCATTTCTGTTCCCAAGGGCTCGCTGACCCCATGGAGGTTAGGGGGGCTGGGACTATGCCCTAATCTTATAGCTCAGAAAGTGAAAAGGGTCGCCAGATCAGTACAGCTCTGAGCAGCCAGCCAAGGCCTGGGTGGGAGCCAAACTATGCAGGCAGCCTGACCTGGCTCCTGGGGCTAAGGCAACACTGGCCATAGTCTTTGGTCTCAGCCACCAGCAGCCAGGGAAGGTGAGGAGATATTGGAATTTGTGTTCCCTGTCACCAAAGGAGGCCACGGAAAAGACATTTCCTTAGCCTAGTCACTAATATGGTTACCCAAAACCTTCCCACCATCATCACATTAGACTTTCTTTCCTCTCTCATTTTTTTCATTCATTTATCAAAAATGGTTAGCTCTCCTACCATGTGCAAGGCAGTATCATAAAGATTCTAGGCACTCAGAGACAAAGATGTCTCCCATCTTTTGAAGCACTTGTGGTCTACTAGGAAAAACAGGCAAGTAAACAAATAATTACTTGCCTGTCTGAACCCCACACAACAAAGACATCATCCACTTTGTTATTGGTTTGTTATTGGTTCCCAGCCTTAGAAAGTGCCTAGTAACAAACCCAATTGGTTTGTTATTGGTTTGTTACTTGTTATTGGTTTGTTATTGGTTTTCAGCCTTAGAAAGTGCCTAGTAAGTAGTAAGCTCATGCTAATATTTGTGGAATAGATATGCACAATAACATAATCTGTACAAGGTACAGAAGTACTACACACCAACTCTGTTATGAAGGCAAGAAAGTCTTAGAAAGTGATGTATAAATAGGGTTTTGGAAGATGAATAGGAGTTTGTTAGGTTAACACAGCCTGCAGTTTAAGATGTCTATAACATAGCTAAAATTATAATTTTGAGGCCACAGAAAATCACTATGGTGCTTGTTCTCAAATTAATGAAGGCAGAAGCCAGCAAGGAAAAGAGGTTATGAATATCTCTCCTTTTCTTGACCCCCCAGTCACTCTGGTCATTTTTTTCGTAAACCTTGGCCCAATTATATATAATCTACTTATCTGTTTATGTGTTGTCTGGGTCTCTGTCTCTCCAGCTCTTATAATGGTGTTTGGCTTATAGTTAGTGCTCAATAAATTCTCACTGAGTAAATGAATAAATGGGAAAAGGAAGAGAAGGAAAGAGTGGGCCCTAAGTATCCACAGCCAGGGGCTCTTTCCTTGTCTGGGTAGATCTGAGACGGTGCTGTCCAATAGAAATATAAAGAGTCTCATGTGTAATTTCAAATTTTCTAGTAGTCCTTAAGAAAAGTAAAAAGAGATGATAAAATTAATTAATATTGTATTTTTTCACTCATTACATCCAAAGGAATGTAACTTCAACACGTAATCAATATACAAAAATTATTGAGATTCATATCTCAAAAATATTATTGAAAAAAGGTCAATAATTTTTTTTTCAAGCCTTTCAAGCATTTGAAATGCAGTGGGTGTTTTATATTTAGAGCATATCTCAGTTAGGATTGGACACAGTTCAAGTATTCAGTAGCCACATGTGGCCAGTGGCTGCTTGGCAGCGAGGCCCAAGGCCTCCTCCACTCTGTTGCCCAGCATAGACTGTCAGTGGGGCAGGCCTGGGCTTAGCACAGAACTTGCCACTCTAGTTGGAGGGGCACTGGAGGATGTCTGATGAAATGGGAATAAAGTTTTTTAGAATTGTGTCATTTACCCTTTTGCCCCCTCTCCATGTGGCCACCCCGGTATGCCACCTTTTCTTGTCCCTGGCATATGGAGACATTCCCAGGCCCCTCCTGCCTGCAGCTCCAGTACCTATGTTTCTCTTTTGTGCTCTCCCCTTCAGCTTGGGGAGAATTTAGCATTTCCACAGGCATTTGCATTGATCAAGTGTGACAGTGAGACCCAGTTCCCTTGGACATTTAAAATATCAGGACAAAGGAGAGTGAGGAACTGGGCTGTAACTGTGAAGCCAAGGACACCTGGATCCTGTTAGACCTCTTCAACTGTCCTTTCCAAAGCGACCCTGACCTCCAGGCCCTGTGGTTAAGGAACAGGTGGAAAGTACCACAGGCCACAGTACTTAAGCCATCCCAGGCATTGTTCTAAGAGCTTTGCATATATTACCTCATAGAAGCCACAAAACAACCCAATCTGATAAGTGCTCTTATTGACCCCATTTAATAGATAAACTGAAGCACAAAGGTGTTAGACAATTTGCTCCAGGATTCACAGCTGGTAAGAGGCCAGCCCAGGATTTGAGCTCAGACTATCTTGCTCCAGAGTCTGGCCCTTACCTGCTGTGCTCTAGGAAAGGTGCGTATGTGACTCTCCGGGAACTAGGAAGAGACAGAGATCACTTCTTACTGTAGGGGGAGAAGGAAGTAGAGAGATGAGAGAAGAGAGATGAGAGAGGATGGGGTCCAGCAGATAGGAACTTTGAGCAGGGACTTGAAGGAATCTACAGAGATGACAGGGACAGTATACTCCACGTGGGGTCTTTGCTTTTCTCCTCTGAGGCACTCTTAGTGTTGTCAGCACTTGGACAGAGCTAGAAAGCCCCCTGTGCTGTCCTATTGTTTGGGTGTCATTTCAAAACCCAGATAGAATGAGAGCTTAACAGGTATGAAGTCTCCTTTTGGGATGATAAAATGCTCTGGAACTAGACAGTGGTGATGGTTGCAGAACACTGTGAATATACTAAAGGCTACTGAATCGAACACTTGAAAAAGGATGGCGAATTTTATGCAATGTAAATGTTATCACAATTGAAAAAAAAAAGAAGGAGGGGGGGTAAGAGAAGATGCAACTTTCTCCAGGAAGAAGGAAGAAAGCAGAGCCCATGAGAAGATGAGGTTGCAGGTCCTCCCGAGGAGGCAGGCCCATCTGCACGAGGGTGTGTCACATCCACATGCACATGGAACGTCCACGTGGTGTGAGTGCGTGACATCCATGAGACACGTGATAGCCACACAATATGTCTCCCACTCATGAGTGTGTAGCACCCACCATCCCAATGAGAAGTCAAGTCAGTCTGAAAACTTCTAGCTTGTGAGAGTGATTGTGTATCACTTGGAAGAGAACATGGGTGACAACTCAGCCAGGCTGCGTCACGTGTGAATTAGCTGGAGTCAAATGTTGACATCAGCCTCCTGCCAGTTACAATCTACATGCACTTCTACTATCCTTCCCTGTACTGGAGCCAAGGCCTGTTGGGTCCACCAGCTCTTGACATTCCCCCCGCCCAGCCTCATGCCTCCATCCTTCCAGGAGAAAACAAGGACACAAAGGTGGCACACCGGCATCCCATGTTCCTCCCTGTCCTCCAGGAGCTGGATCTCAGAGCTGCTAAGGCAGAAGCCAAGACACTTGCATGGGGATCCCGAGCTGAGGTTGGGGAAGAGAAATGTACCCAGATATGCTCAGTAAGTTAGGCAGAGACTGAGAAGTTTCATCCAGAGGAGGAGCCATTCAGGAAGTGGGCACAACTAGCCTCGACATTTTCCTGGAGACTGGAAATACAGGAACACGTGAGACTGTTTAAAGTGGGGTGGTTTGGACAAATCACCTAGCTTCTCTGAGATGGAAAGAGGTTGTACCAAGCAAGAGGAGAGCTGAGATGCAGGAGGGGATAGGAAAGGCGGGGGGAAAGTGGAATGAAAATGGAACAGAGCTGATAAGCCCTATGGAAATTACAAATAGCCTTCCTGGCTTATCCAGGGTTCATTCGTTCAATCATTCATTTGTGTATTTATTCAACAAACACCACTGTGCTGAGAGCTGGGGAAGGGTCTGAGGACAGATATGAGGAATGTGGTCTGAGTATGGGGACAGGTAGAATCCAGGGTGACAGGTGCCCTAGCCGATGTCTGCACAGGCTACACGCAGGGCAGAGAGGAGGGCAAGTGTTTCCACCTGTGGCAGGACGCTCTTGGGCAACATTTCAGGGAAGAGAAAATGCCTGAGCTGGACCTTGAAAGGCAGATGTGTTTTTCCATGCAAAAGTGAGAGGGAAGGTACATTGTGAAGAGCATTCTGGGAGGGGAACAGGGTGGGCACACACATGGAGACATGAAATGGTACAGCTGATTTTGGAAATTGAAATATGGCTGGAGCCTGGGACGCGTGGGATCCAATAAATAGACGTCTCCTTGTTGCTGGTCTAGCTGGCTGACCTTGGAACAAGCTGCTTTTCCAGTTTTGAGCATGTCTCCATCTGTACAATGAGTGAATCAGATTAAATGTTTCTCAGGGGACTTTCCAGCCCTGGCTGCTCCTGGAGGGAGTGAGCTTCCCATCAACCAATATATTCAAGTGGAGAGTAGGCAACCACTGGTGGGATTCTAGCCTTTGATGGAAATTTGAACTACATGACCTTGAAGGTCCTTTCCAGACCTGAGTTGCCCTGATTCTGGGATTCTGGAGCCCAGATGGGGCCTGTGAACTGTGCCAGGCAGCCAAGGATGGTTGTGCAGGACATCTGTTCCCTCCCCTGCATCCCAGGTGAGACCCCTGCTGTTTCATGAAAGTCGGATGTACACACACGGGCTGGCCGTTGAATGATTCATTTTCTGGGGTGAGGCACAGGACTACCTTCCAACTCTGCCTAATAAATGGTCAGAAGCCCCCACGGGGCTGAAAGCTGGCAGCTTGCCACTCTAAAGCGATAGAAGCCAGCTGTGGCTCTGACTTTTGCTATATTAACTCAGTTAATTTGCTGGGCTCAGAAGTTGCTCTGGTGAGACTGTCACTCTTTGGCAGAAGCTGATGCTCAGTGACAGGTAATGAACTATCCAGGACAAAAGGAAGGTGACCTGCCCACCAGTCAGAGACCATGACCAAGGGCAACACCTGCCACCCCTTTTGTCTTGGTCACTGCTCACTCTGGCTGCAGAACCAGAGGCAAGTGGTGTGAAGGTACAGAGCAGGGGTGTGGACTCAGGGGGCCGGACTTCCAGCTCAGCTCTGCCACTTCCTCAGCTTGGGTATGTGGGAGAACCATGTCTTCTCCATAAGCCTCTGTTTTCCTTGCTGTAAAATAGGGATAATCATGACTGTATGTACCAAATAAAATAATGGAGTCAGTATTGTGTAAGCTGTCACACACAGTGTGAAGGGGGTAAGAAGGGAGGTAAGAGAGGGGGGTAAGAGAAGGGGGTAAGAAGGGGGGTAAGAGAAGAAGGGGGGTAAGAGAAGATGCAACTTTCTCCAGGAAGAAGGAAGAAAGCAAAGTCATGAGAAGATGAGGTTGCAGGTCCTCCCAAGGAGGCAGGCCCATCTGCGCAAGGTTAATGCTGGGCTGGGGTTAATGCTGAGGTTCCCACTTCTAGGTGATATGCAACAAAAATATGTTCTATATGTTTCAATATAGGGGTCTTTTAAAATTATTGATTTAAAAATTATTGATTTGTGAATGACTTTGCAGGAATATATCTCTTGTATCTTGTGCTTGGGAGGGAGAAACAGAGAACCTTTTTCTGTTAAACGGAGGAAGAACTAATAAGCTGCCCAGCTGTGGGAACCTAAGACAGGACTCTCTTGTCCTTAGGGAGCTGATCATCGAGGTGCAAAGAGCTGGACAGAGGAGTTGTCTCAGGATCAGATGTCAACCTGTGTGCTATCTATGCTGCCCAGCATGAGGGGAGAGGAGTGGCACCAGGCATGTTCTTGCTATCAGGGTCAGGACATGGCATCAGCTGGCTAGGTGTTCCTCTTCCCTGCCTTTCAGAGTAAATGTATCTCCATGCCTTCCAGGCCTAGTCCTAACATCTGTGGGAGTTGGCACCCCTTGGAGAGGGAATTCCAGATTGCGGGTACCTGGAGTCTGGTCTGGGGAAGGGGGAATGCTCATGGGCATGGCTCAAAGACTGCTCACGCTATACAGAGGTGCATGGCTGGATGGGGGCCAGAATGGGGCGCTCTGAAGCATGGGGTCTGGGTCCTAGGGTGTCTGGTTGCCCCTAGCTTGTGACAGCTTTCTCTCCTCATGGCTGGACCCTGTTGCCCTGTTCCCAAGGCATTTGCTGAAGTCCCATCCCAGACTTGATGGGCCATCACTGCTGATTCCCACCTCCAAACTGACCCTTAGGTGCTGAGTTTGAGACCCATCAGATCGAGGCCTGATGGGTCACTGTGATCAGGGTCCTGGAACTGCCCCCTGACCCCATTATTTCTCAGGCCTACAGAAATAGGCCTGGGCAGAGGAGTGGCTTCCCAGCCTGCTTCTCTGGTTAGGATCAAGTCTTGCTTCAGCATTTCTCAACAATGGGGTCTTATGCTTTGCTGGCATCACTCCGCCAGCAAAACAATGTTTGCTCAAAATTGAGATGAGCAATGGGGAGGGGGTGAGCAGGGAGCCTGGGGTAGAAGTTAGGATACCTGGGTGATATCCAACTCTGCCACTTATTTTTTTTTATCGTGATAAAACACGTCAATTTAAATGTACAATTTTAACTGTTTTTAAATGTACAGTTAAGTGTCACTTTTTTTTAAGAGACCCCATTTTGCTTTGTCACCAAAGCTAGAGTGGCACAATCATGGCTCCCTGCAGCTCTGAACTCTTGGGCTCAAGTGATCCTCCCACCTCAGTGTCCTGAGTAGCTAGGACTACAGGTATGAGCATGGAGACAGGTAGAATCCAGGGTGACCACCATGCCTGGCTAATTTATTTATCTTATTTTTTGTAGAGATGGGGGTCTTGCTACATTTTCCAGGCTGGTCTGGAACCTCTGGATTCAAGTGATACTCCCGTCTCAACAACCCAAGTATCTGGGATTATAGGGGTGAGCCATCATGCCTGGCTAGTGCCACTTATTTTTTCTAAAAATAACTCTAGTGTCCTCTGCAGCATCTGTCCTCTCCTTTATATTCATTCATTCCTTTTCTTTTTATCCAACAAATATTTATTGTCTGTGGTATCTCCAGCACTATGTTAGATACTTGATCTGTGCTCTTCGCAGTTTATGCTAACACACTCCTAAATAAATTTGGAACCTCGGGATGAACTGAATGTTTGCCTCTTCCCCTTCAATTAATATGTTGAATTCCTAGCTCCAGAAGTGATGGTATTTGGAGGTGGAGGCCTTGGGGGATAATTAAGTTTAGGTCAGGTCATGAGGGTGGAACTATCATGATAGGATTAGTTTCTTTATAAGAGGAGGGAGAGAGAAACTTCCTTTTCCCGTGCCATGCAAGGACACAGTGAGAAGGAGGCCCTCTGCAAGCCAGGAGAAGAGCCCTCACCAGGAACTGAATTGGCCAAAATGGATTCTTAATCTTAGTCTTCCCAGTCTCCAGATCTGTGAGAAAACAAATTTCTGTAGGTAAGATGTCCAGTCTATGGTATGGCAGCCTATATGGTATGGAATGGTATGGTATTGTATGGTATGGTATGGAATGGTATGGTATGGTATGGTATGGTATGGTATGGTATGGTATGGTACAGTATGGTATGGTATGGTATGGCAGCCCAAGAAAACTAAGACACACCTCAAACATTTATAAACAGCATCTAAATATACTTTGTTTTGTATTTGTGCTTTAAAAATATTTTCACTACAACTTCGGGCTCCAAATTTCCCTTGTTGAGTTTATGTAAATTGTCAATCCTACAATCTAAATGGCAAAGCCATCGTCATTGTCAGGCCAATCAGCCAATTCAGAATCTTTTTCAGCCAAAAAGTCCGACATTTTCTCAATTCAAATAAACCCATTAATATGCATCTCTCTGGCCACTTCTGAATGCTAAGAGAGGAGAGAGATGGACACAGGGAACGCAGAGTCCTTGACACCTGGCTGCCCCCTTCAGTGGTGCTTGTATTGTGCTTTGTCCTGGGGGTCTTCTTCCTCTGGAGCAATGCATTCTTGTATGGCCCCTTTGGTGGGCACCAGGAGATGCCCACCCCTCAGGGCAATGTCTCTTAGAGGGAGTGAGGCCTGTCTTTCACTTGTGAAGTGGGGGAAGGGGGCGTTGGAAGGGAGACCTGAGAAGGCCTGTCCTGGCAGGCTCCAGCTACGTGCCCTGGAGACCACGTGGAAACTGACAGTCTGGGAATGGATTCTTTTACCACTTTCTGTGCCTGTGCACCCCTTGGAAATTCCTCACGTTACCCTCAGCGGTCTGGGTAAGCCGTCAACTTCATCAGTTGAAGACAGCTACACTAGATGATTCCCAAAGCTCTCTTCTAACATTCTAGGATATGACATCTTGAGCCAAAGCCTATGTTGAGGCTCCACCTAAATCCCAAATCCTCCTTTTCCCAACCCCCGCACTGCCTGGCTGTGTGACAGTGCCCTCACGCGCTAGGAGGTTTTCCCTCTAGCAACAGAAAACTCACACACTACACCACCGTGTGTGTCACTCTCTCCTGAGTTGAATTCTACTATCTGACCCAATTCACATACACATGATCTCTTTCCAGAATTTAAAAACTGAAATGACACTTGAGGCCACGGAATTGGAAATTCACACACACACACACACACACACACACACGGCATAAGCAGCCATTCAGGTATTCTCTACACAAACATCTCCACATCTGCCTTTCAACTGGTTTTTTTTTCTGAACGGCATCAGGCTGGGTGGATGTAGGCCACACATGCTGTGTAGGCTGACGTTGCTTTCACAATAACAATTAGAAGGTCTCAAATTCCAATGTCAGATGACTTGAGGTGCTAGCTCTTTAAAAAGAACCCCTCATTCTAAAGAAAACTTACACACACAGACACATAAACAGACACACACACAGATACACACACTTATTTTATTTTATGAAGCAGATTGTCAAGAGAAACCCCCGGTGCACACGCTTACCAAGTGCTGCTTCTGTACTCTTGGTTTTCTTTAGGCGGGACAGCCCTGCTGAGCCCTGGATGCTGTATTATAAAAGGGAAAGTAGGTCATGGCCACAGGCTGTCAGTCCTCAGCATAAATCAGTTGCAGGGAGATAAAACCTGTCACCCACAAGAAAGTAGGCACGTGGGCACCCACATGGCCACCGTGTCTTCTTCTCTCAGGCTGAGACAACCCGTGTTCCTGGGGAATGCATTTTATTACAACCACCAGAATGCCTGGAGCGATTTTTTTTCTTTGAAGTTAGCAGCTTTTTAAAGGAAAGGTGAAGTTCGTAAAAAGCCATGGATGTTATATAACTACACCATCCATCTTTTATGAGGTTCAGGGCAGGCTGAACACCTCCTTGTAATTTACTAAAAGTGGGGACCCCAGAGGCTTTTACTAGGTTTCTCAGCTTCTCTGTGCCTTAGGAAAAGCCGTGGCTATGTGGCCCTGGCTGGGCCCCTGTAGCATCCGTCTTGGTGGCAGGCTGGCATGGTGGCTTGTGGGTGATGAGTGGAAGTGCAGCAGCAGACCCTGTGGTGGGAGGTGAGTGGTTTCAGAGTGGCCCTCTTCTCTGCCCACAGGCACTCATCTCCCTCATCTCCAGGGTATGAGGAAGGATCCAGTCTTGGATTCTAATTGTCTTGCAGTTCATTCAGGCTGCAATAACAAAAGCACCTTAGACTGTGTGGCTTAAACAACAAACATTTAGTGCCCACGGTTCTGAAGGTGGGGAAGTCCAAGATCAAGGCACCAGCAGGTTGGAAGAGGGACTGCTTCCCAGTTCCTAAATGGCACCTTCTTGCTGTATCCTCACATGGTGTAAATGGGAAAAGGAACTCTCTGGTGTCTCTTTTATAAGGGTAATAATCCTAGTTGTGATGGCTCCACCCCATGACCTAATCACCTCCCAAAATCTTCCACCTTCCAATGCCATCACATTGGGGGTTAGGATTTCAACATATACATCTTGGGGAGGGGGACAACAAACATTCAGACCATAACACTATGCATGCCCCTGAGTTCCTCTGTGAGTTCCCCTGTGGGATCTGGCTGAGGCCAGACACAAAACTGCAGTTGCATCCTTTCTGGCCTTTTCCTGCTTCCTTCCCTCCCTCTCTCCCACAGGCATGTGGCTCTGGTCCCTTCTTTTACTTCTTCTCCACTGCACTTGCCTATAGCCCTCTGTTCTGGAAAGCAAGGTTCACTGCTGGACCCTGGGGGCATGAGACGTTAAGACACACACAGCCAGAGATGCAGGCAGCCACAGTGGCTTATACATCTTCATTCATAGGAATAACCATATACAAAAGCAAAACCAAACTAGGTCAGTGTGTACCTTCTCCCTCCCCCTTCCCAGGGTCAAGTAGTCCATTTTAACAGGGGCAACCCACACACAGGGCTCCACTCCTGGCCTCCCTCCCTGTGCGGGCTGACGTGGGAGGGAGTTCTCTGGTGCTGGCAGTGTTCTAGACCAGGCCAGAGGAGAGCCGAGCCAGGATGAGTCATGCATGGGCTGGGAATTGGTGCCTTCTAGCTCTGAGAGTCCCTGCTCTAATTCCACCTCAAATTATTTTTGTAATGAGTCACAGTATAAGTACAAATTATTTAAACGTGAGTGGTTATGGGAGGAGTGACGTGCAGACTAGGAAAGCCCGTGGGTGACCATAGCTCAGCTCCCTCAGGGAACAGATACCAGCCGGGCTTCTCAGTGAGTGTTCAGAGGAGCCCTCTGTGCTGCCCTGTCTACATCTCTGCAAAAGGAACCTACCCTGGACAGGCCCAGCCTTGGCCTCCATGGAGACAGCCCTGAACTCTTCTTTGGTGCCAGATTAAGATGAATTTTGCCCCAGGATAGATCAGACCCAGAGTCACACCCACAACTCATTCATTCAGTGATGAGATTTGGGGCTTTTTGAGCTGATGATATATTATTATTATTTTGAGACAGAGTTTCACTCTTGTTGCCCAGGCTAGAGTGCAATGGTGCAATCTCAGCTCACTGCAACCTCCTCCTCCCGGGTTCAAGCGATTCTCCTGCCTCAGCCTCCTGAGTAGCTGGAACTACAGGCGCGCACCATCACACCCAGCTAATTTTTTTTTATTTTTAGTAGAGACAGGGTTTCACCATGTTGGCCAGGATGGTCTTGATTTCTTGACCACATGATCTGCCTGCCTCGGCCTCCCAGAGGGCTGGGATTACAGGGAGTTGATGATATTTAGACAAGATTTTAGACTTAGAGGTGATGGGTGCTAGAATGGGTTAAGACTTCTGGGGATGTTAGTATGGGGTGAATGTATTTTGCATGAAGGAAGGGTGTGAAATTTTGGTAGGCAAAAGGGTTGGCTGTAATGGGTTCAATGGTGTCTCTTCAAAATTGATGTCCACCTGGAACCTTGAAATGTGACCCTATTTAAAATTAGGGTCTCTCTCTCTCTTTTATTTATTTATTTTTTTGGAACAGGATCTTCCTCTGTGTTGCCCAGGCTGGAGTGCAGTGGCACAACCACAGCTCACTGCAACCTTGAACTCCTGGGCTCAAGTTATCCACTAGCCTCAGCCTTCCAAGTAGCTGGGACTACAGGTGCACGCTACCACATCCAGCTAATTTTTGTTTTTGTAGGCATGAGGTCTTGCTATGTTGCCCAGGTTGATCTTGAACACCTGGGCCCACGTGATCCGCCTGCCTCAGCCTCCCAAAGTACTTGGATTACAGGTGCATGCCACCATGCTTGGCTTGAAAATAGGGTCTTTAGAGATGTAATTAGTTAAGGATTTGAGACAAAATCACCCTGGATTTAGAGTGGGCTCTAAATTCAATCATGGGTATCTTTATAAGAGAAAACAGAGGGATATTTGGACACAGAGAGAAATGGGCCATGTGTCGATGGAGGGAGAAATTGCAGTTATACTGCCTTGTACAACTCAAGGAACTCCTGCAGCCACCAGAAGCTGGAAATCTTCCTTAGAGCCTTCAGAGGAAGCATGAGTCTGCCAACACCACGATTTTGGACTCCTGGCACCAAAATGTGAGACAATAAATTTCTGTTGTTTGAAGCCACATGTTTTGTGGTAATTTGTTATAGCAGCCCTAAGACAGGAGTTGAAGGGTTCACTGGCATGCCAAGGACATGATGCAGGGACATGTGAGTGTGTGGTAGTGTGTACCTGTAGTCTCATTTTGATACAGGGATATGAGGAGTTCACAGTCATGCTGAGGACAGTGCTGCTGAGAAGTCCATCATCCGGGCAGGCCACAGAGCACCATCAGAGCCAGAAGAAGTTATTGTTGGCTTCCAAAAAAGTCAACACACAGCGGGTGTGGTGACCCATGCCTGTAATCCTATTAGTGAGGCACAGAATGAGTGCCATCTAGGGCTGGGTCTGAGGCTGCAGAGTGGAGGCCACAGCAGGGTTTGTGGTGGGGGAAGGTATTGGTCTCTGCAATTAGGTAGACCTGACATTCCCACTTAGTAGATTTTTTTTTATACGGAGTTCTGCTCTTGTTGCCCAGGCTGGAGTGCAATGGCATGATGTCGGCTCACCACAACTTCCGCCTCCCGGGTTCAAGTGATTCTCCTGCCTCAGCTTCCCAAGTAGCTGGGATTACAGGCATATACCACCACACTCAGGTAATTTTGTATTTTTAGTAGAGATGGGGTTTCTCCATGTTGGTCAGGCTGGTCTCGAACTCCCGAGCTCGGCCTCCCAAAGTGCTGGGATTACAGGTGTGAGCCACCATGCCTGGCCTTAGTAGATGTTTGACCCTGGGCAAATTCTTTGCTTTGAGCTTCAGTTTTCATATCTCTGCAATAAATGCAATCTATCTACGTGGCAGGGTTGAGGCAGGATTAAATGAGGTATGCAAGTGGCACAGGGTGGATACTGCACTATTAGTCTCAGCCCATCATTTGGTGTCTCTATTGCTAATGCTAACTGACATGGCTGGGGTAAGTCCACACCTTCTGGGAGTCTCAGTCTCCTATGTAGCCATCACTCTTGCTCCATCTCTCACTAACCACCAATGAGCACTTTCCCTGTGCCTCACACTGTGGTCAAGGACTTCTCATACACTATCTCACTAAATCCTTCCCATGGAACTGGGAGCTATTGTTATCTCATTTTACAAATGACGAAACAGGATTCAAACCCGGTAGGCCTGTGTGGTTCCCAAGCCAGAGCCACTCAGCATTGTAATAAAGGCGGCTGTTGTTTTCATGGTTACAGGTTTTGTTTTCATTTTTGTTGAAAGCACCATTTCTCTACCTGATTTCATTACCACTCGGGCCTGAAGTCACGTGCTGGTGAAGGATCCCACAGGTGAAATCGCAGAGGCTGTGCTGGAGAAACCCTGTGAGAGCTGCACGACGGCACTGCAAGATTTTTGGACTACGAGGCTGCTCCTTGGACTCACTCACCCGGAGAGACGAGGAGGCTCTGGGACTCCAGGGAGGCTGGCAGTGTGGCCCAGGGCAATGTTGAGGCTTTGGCTGCAGGGAGCTGCTTCCTTACTGGTCTCCTGCTTCCTCTGTTGCTGCCCTCTGGGCTATTCTTGACATTAGAGCCAGCAAAGGCAACATGCTGCTGCTCTGCTCAAAACTTGCCAGAATGTCCCCATTTCATGCCTAGTAAAGCTGCATGCCTACAATGGCCTGCCATCTCTGTGAGATTTGACCTCACCTCCTTTTCCATCTCCTGCCCTGTCAGCTCTGGCCAGACTCTCTTCCCTGTTGTTGCTGAACACACCGGGCCCACTCCTGCCTCAGGGCCTTTGCATTTGCTGTTCCCTCTGCCTGGAATATTTTCCCCAACACGGCTCCCCCAACCAATATCCACAAGGCTCACTAATTCCCTTTATTAAAGCCTTTGCTCAGCTGGGAGCGGTACCTTATGCTTGTAATCACTTGAAATCAGGAGTTTGAGACCAGCCTGGCCAACATGGTGAAACCCCACCTCCACTGAAAATACAAAAATTAGCCAGGCATGGTGGTGTGTGCCTGTAATCTTAGCTACTCAGGAGGCTGAAGCGGGAAAATCACTTGAACCTGGGAGGCGGAGATTGCAGCGAGCCAAGATTGCACCAGTGTACTCCAGCCTGAATGACAGAGAGAGACTTGGTCTCAAAAAAAATCTTAGTCCCAGGACTTTGGGAGGCGGAGATTGCAGCGAGCCAAGATCGCACCACTGTACTCCAGCCTGAATGACAGAGAGAGACTTGGTCTCAAAAAAAAGTCTTAGTCCCAGCACTTTGGGAGGCCGAGGTGGGCGGATCACAAGGTCAGGAGTTGAAGACCAGCCTGACCAACATGTGAAACCCCGTCTCTACTAAAAATACAAAAATTAGCTGGGCGTGGTGGTGTGCACCTGTAATCCCAGGTACTCAGGAGGCTGAGGCAAGATAATTGCTTGAACCCGGGAGGCGGAGGTTGCAGTCAGACAAGATCGCACCACTGCACTCCAGCCTGGGCAACAGAGTGAGAGTCCGTCTCAAAAAAAAAAGTCTTTGCTCAAATATGAACCCTCTCCTAAGAGCTCTGATTAAAATTGTAATCCCCTGGCCCCAGAAATCCCTGCTCCCATTTCCTGCGTTTGTTTTCTACATAACACTGATTCCATCTGATAGTCTGTATGTTTCACTTATATATTTGTTTACCCTTATACTCCTATAAGGAGTATAAGGCTTAAGTGAAAACTCTGCAGGACAGAGAATTTGTTTTTTGTCTCTTTTGCTATCTGCTATACACTCTGGTGCCTAGAATACTGGCACACAGTAAGAGTTCAATAACTGTTTGTCAAATGAATGAATGAATAAATAAATGAGGATTCTTAAGATCATACAGGGTAACTGGCCTGGGTGCTCAGTGAGTGTTGTTAGCCTTCCCACCCCACCCCCCACACAAAAGTGATTACAAATTTAGAAGAAGGTTTGCTGAGATCTGGGGAGAGCCATAGAGACATTTGCAAACCATCCCAGATTCAAATATTGGGTGGTATTCAGTGTCTACTTACAGTCAGCACTGTGCTTGCTCCCTCCATAAGTTTTCTTCTTTCTAGACTCCAGGCCTTTGCACATGCTGTTCTTAAATGTTCCTTCCTCCAGGAAGCCTGCCCTGACTTCCCAAGACTAGGTTAGGCCTCCCTTATCCTTACTTCCCCCCACCCTGCCCCAGCACAGCATTGTTCTATATCTGCCAGTTGACTTGCCTGTCAGTCCTACTAGACTGTAGCATAAAAGTGAGATCTAAATCTGGCACATAGTAGGTACACAGTAAAGGCTTGTTGGATGAGTCTGCAACCCAGGAGCCAAAAACCTTCCCAAATGGACACAGCCTAAGATAGTTGATCTGGATGCTTTGGGCTTATGAGTGCTAGTCCCATCCCTGCCCTGACTTGAGTCTACAGAGTGAGGGATGCCCCCAAGTTGTTTTGGTGGAGCACAGATGGCTATCACAAAACAGTGCTTCCCCTACTTCATTCCTAAGATAGAGGTCCCAGGCCAGAGCAGCTTCACACATCAGACCTGTGTGAACCTACAGGTTTTTTTTTTTGGATCTCAGCTCATTCCAGAGGAGTTCTTTCAAGCCTGAAATTGCTAATGCTCCTCCTTCCAGACCCTCCAGCCAGTGGCTGCCTTTTGTTGAGGTTGGATAGAGAAAAGCTTCTCTATGAAAGCAGCCTGCCAGAGAGATGGGAGATGCTTGGATGCTAGGCAACTGGTCAGAAAGCAAATATTGGCCTCATCTCCAGGGACCCTGCCGGGCACTGTGCAGCTCAGACCTGGAGTTCTTTGTCTGGATGAGAGTTTGCCATTTAATTAGATTCCCCACCTGATCTGCCTGTGGGGCCATAACAGGCAACGAGAGGCTGTCAGCATCCCTACCCTAGGCAGCCAGGAGCGGGAAGGAGCTGTAGCACTGGAGGGTAGGATGGGTCTCCCATCTCCCACTCCTGCGGGGTCTGTGCCCTGCTGGTTCTTGCTCCACTCCCTCTGGGTGTCTTCCTCCATAAATCAAGATGTTCTTAGGGACATATTCCCTGTCCTCTCCACAGCCAACCCTTCCAAACAAGGCAAAACAAACAAACAAACAAACAAACAAAAACACCTCAAAGGCAGGATCGTGGCATGCCAATATCTGGTGTTTTTAGCTCTTCAGAGAATTTTACCATTTATGGAGTGCCTATTCCATACTACAAATGAGGCATTGGCATGTACATTATCTCACGTATCACCTAGACCTACCCTGTAACATAAAAATCATAGATCTCCTTTCATAGATCAGGACACTGAAGCCCAGGCAGCATGAAAGCAGTGTTCATCGTCACACAGCTAGTCAGGGGCAGAACTGTATTAAATCCATGTCTCCTTCATTCCAGTTTCTTCAGAATCAAACCATGCTGTTTCTCTTAAATGCCACTCTGTTTTATGAATGGGTTAACTGAGTATTGGGTACTTTATTAAGACTTACAGGATATTGGTTCTTGAACAGAGGTAGATCCAGGAAAACACAAGCAAACCAATAAGTAAGCTGACTCTAGTGAAGGAGATGCTACCTCTTTTCCTTTGCTATTTCATTCACGTGGTGGGAGTTCCATTCATGCAATATTCAGCTTTTCTCCTTAACCCCCTTCCTTCTCTGCTCTCACCACACGGGGAGGGCTCTTCCAGCCTTGTGCTGCCTATGATTGCAGGGGGAGTCCACAGAATTCTAGCATTCACTATTAGGTTAGGAAGATCATTTCCTCATAGATACAAACCATGCCTCATAGAGACCTTATTAGTCATAAAGATAACATTTTGGCCTATATCCCATTTTATCTTTTCTTATTTTTCAAATGGTTCCAAACCTGGGCAGGAAAGAGGACTGTATTTATGGGACATTCTTGAAGACTGTAACAATCCTGTGGTCTAATTCCACTGGATTCTACCCAGGACACAGGCTCTATGAGCCCACCATGCACACAGATTGTGCCTCTGCCAGGGGAGATATCTAAGGAATGCATGGTCCCCGTCCTCCTGGGCTTCACAACCAAGCTGGGGAGACACAGCCAAGCCGCAAGATGCACCCGGCAATTCTAAGGCAGCCTACTGGAACACCTTCATGATGCCAGCAGGCAATCGTGGAGGGATCCGCTTAAATCAATATTCTAGTTGAGATTTGCTATATATAAATGGAAAACCCAATCTCAAAACACTGGAGTACAGTAATTAGTATTCTCCACTTTAACTCTGAACCTACACAAAATCGGATTTATTCTGGCCAGGCGCAGTGGCTCACGCCTGTAATCCCAGCACTTTGGGAGGCCGAGGTGGGCAGATCACGAGGTTGGGAGATCGAGACCATTCTGGCTAACACAGTGAAACCCCATCTCTACTAAAAATACAAAAAATTAGCCAGGCATGGTGGTGGGTGCCTGTAGTCCCAGCTACTCGGGAGGCTGAGGCAGGAGAATGGCGTGAACCTGGGAGGCGGAGCTTGCAGTGATCCGAGATCTCGCCACTGCACTCCAGCCTGGGGACAGAGCGAGACTCTGTCTAAAAAAAAAAAAATTTATTCTCTTTTCAATGAATCAGAAAGTCTTCCACGATCTTTCAGAAATTTAGGAAAGTCACAACTGCTTGTGTTTTATAGGCCAGCACTATGCCCAGTTCTTTCCTAGTTAATCTTCAATGCAACCCTGGATAGAGGATATTATTATCCCCATTTCACAGATAAAGAAAATGAGACTCCAAGGACTTAAACAACTTCTCAGGATGACTTAAATAGGATTTAAACCCAGTCTGTGTGGTTCCACAGCCGAGTCCATCCTAGCACTCCTTGCTGCTTCTCAATAAACATAAGAGCCTTAAGCCCTTGACATCCATGAGAGTAATCCTGAGACGTCTGGGAGTTTTCAATTTACAAATTCCACTTTAGTGTATAATCGCCTCCATAAAACACCTATTTTTCTTGCTGAGGCCCATCCCTTCTCTGTCCTCCTTACACTTCACCTACTTCTGTTTCCAGCAATGGTGGTTAAGGTTCTTTCCAGGGCACTTTGCTTATTTTGTGGGGGTGGTTGTGCAGGGAAGGTGGGCAGGGAGTAAGAGGTCTGGATCAAGAGGTGATTGCTGGACTACCTGCTTGGTTTACCTGCAAGCCACACCCTCACTCCTGCACACCAGCCCAGCTCGCTGGAGCACCTGGCAGAAATCAGAAGCACATGCCATTTCTGTTGCTGTGGTCAGATGGACATGATCCACTGATGAAAACACACATGTGTGTGCACACATCTTCCACACTCACACACCCCTGCATTTGAGGCAGAGATACTATGCAGGGCTCTTCCCAGGAAACCAGCAGCTGATGACAGAGTTTCCTAGAGCATGAAGTTGTACATTGATGGACACAATGTTTTCTTAATAACTATGCATTTTATAATGATTATTAGAATAAGTGTAACTAGTACATCAAACCCAGATTTCACAGATAATATGACTGATCTTCCATCAATAGCAATGACATGCAGTTTTCCCTGAAAATAGATTGAAGTAAACAAAATGAGTCAGCTCAAAGGAAAATATTTAGTAAATCGTAGGACTGCAGTACTTGGCAAGGGCAAAAACCCTGAGGTGGTCTGTGGGTGAATGAGGTTGGAGGCACCATGGCTGCCAGGGTATGGCATAGGTAGGAGATGGGGAAATGTGGGTAGAGAGGAAACCCGAGGCCAGTTCCCAGGGGTACTTGGAGCTTCAAAGAAGGGAAATCTTGTGTTCTGGCTGGTAGACAGAAGGAAAAAAAATCCAGGCCTGTTTTGCCATTAGTAATTATGTGTGGAATAGACTGTGTGTGATGTTGAAGGAATTCAACACACAGGAATGATCCCTCCGGGAAGATTTAAACACATCTTCTTTGAAGACGTGAATATAAAAACAGGACCCATTCTTGCTATGATCAAATACACTTCCAGGGCTTTTTTCACATAAAAATGCTTTTTAGTAAGAAAAATTTCAAACAAGTACAAGTATAGAAAATTGCATGAAGAATTCCATGTACCCATCTCCAGCTTTTCCCTGATCATTTTTAATCCTCTGAAAGAAGGACCATCTAACTGGGAATTGGGAAAAGCAAGTGCTAGTCTGGCTTTGCCACAAATTGGCTGTGTGACCTTGGGCAAGTCACTTAACCTCTCTGAGCCTCTGTTTTCCCTTTTTTCATCCTGGGATGAACTCAATCTCCCAGAAACCCCTTGTCCCCCAGCCCGCTTCTATATGCTCATGAGATAACAATAAATGCACATTGCTAGGCTAACTGTGGTGCTGAGGGAATTAAACTGATAAGGTTTTCTATTCTTTCCTTCTTTGCATAACCTTTCCTATGGAGACAGCCTAAGGAAGTGTGGGGACACGCTAAGCGATCCTGTTAGATTAGATGAGGTCAAATACTTCGAGATACGTCCCCATCTGAAACACTTTGCATTGGCAGTATTTGGAGACAACTGTGTATTTGCCTGCTATTTACACTGAAAAGGCAGGTTAGGTGATCATCCATTGACTGGAGAAAACCATGTAGACAACCAGACTGGAAAATGAGGCCTCTAGGAAGTGCATGAAATCCTGATTTACAACATTTGGTGATCTTTTTGGTCGAATTAATCAGATCACTGTTTATATGAAGCAAAACATAAAATGCTTAGCAAAGTGCCTAGAATAATACAGATTAGATATAACTTTTATGATTTCTATTTTCCATGCAGATGTTTGACTAAAAGGTTTATGCAGACACAAAGCTCACACACAATCAGCTTTGGTAACAAAGGCATGATAAGTCTACTTTACCACGAGAATCTATGCTCCTAATCAGCACCCACTCAGCAGCTGTCATTCCCTAAGAGTGGCTTGTCCTGGCCACACCTTGCCCCACCACGAGACCCTTGGCTCTTAGAGGATCCTTGCATATAGGGTCTTGTGCTTTCAACACACAGCCTTCAGCATTGAGGACAAGGCATGGTCTGACCACTAACCCTGCCTTTTTCACTCGTTCAGCATCTCTGCTCAGGTGAGAATGCAGAGGAAAGAAACTCCCCACGCACCTGTTGAAACAAGGTGGTACATGTTGGCAGTAAGAAGAACAGGAAAGGGAGTGAGTAGCTCTGAGTTCTGCTCTTGGGTCTGCCACTGTGTGATCTTGGGCAAGACCCTCCTCTCAGCACTCTTGGTCTCACCCACATAACAAAAGCGTTAAACTGGGTCACGTGGGGGTGTTTTTTAGCATTAACATAGTCTATTCTGTAGTAACAATCACATAATAATTATACTAATATAGATCATAACATCATCATTATAACTGTATAACAACCATCACAGGCATTATAAAGACTCCCTAGTGGCCATGGCTCCTGGGACTGCTCATCATAGTTCTAGTTACTCCTTAAACACATTTTCACAGGGACATGGCTGCTGTCTTTGAGAAACTCATAATGGAATGGAAGAGACGAGGAAAAGATCAATTAAAGTGCAGTAGGAGCTATTACAGAAATAGGAACAGGTGCTTGGGGAGTCCAGAGGAGGCTGCTAGGATCCTAAAGGGGCTGGAATTTCAGCTCATCTTTGGGTTAAACATCTGCTCTCCCATCTTGAGTCAATATGGAATTTTCATTCATTCAACAACTGTTTGTTGAGCATCCATTGAGCCCCGGGCACTGTGCTGGCTGTCTATGAGGGCTGAGCACACAAAGTCCATGGCCTCTTGGAATTGCTTACTATGAAGAGGCAGACAATGCACAAATAAACTAAAATGTGGGTTGCAAATTCTGTACAGAGCTATGAAGGAAGCTCAGGAATGATGTTCAGGAACGACAGGGACTGATATGCCTTAGAGATCTGGGGGTCCTCCTTGAGGCAGTGGCTGCTGAGCTGGGGTCCTCTATGTGAGGGGCTGGAAGAGCATCAGAGGGTAACATGAAAAAAGGGGCAAAGAGCCTGGTGGGCTCCTCAAGAAACTGGGAGGAGGTCAAGTGCCAGGAGCACTGAGAGTGAGAGATGAGGCCATAGGCTAAGACAGGTGCCACAGCCTGCAGGCCCCGTAAGGGGTTTGGGAGGAAGCACTAATGGAGGAAGGCAGAGAGTGAACTGATTTACCAATTTTAAAAGCACTCTGGGCCAGGCACAATAGCTCGTGCCTGTAATCCCAGCACTTTGGGAGGCCAAGACAGGAGAATTGCTTGAGGCCAGGAGTTCAACAGTCTGGACAATATAGTGAGACTTTCCCTATCTCTACTAAAAAAAAAAAAAAAAGTCACTCTGGATTCCTGGTAGAAGATGAAACACAGGAAACCCTGTGAATTTAGAAATGCCAGTTTGGAGGTGTACCATCCAGGCAAGAAGTCAAGTAGCAGTCATGATGGAGCTAGGTCTGTGGGTTCAGGATAGGTATTGATGGTGGAGTTGGCCTAATTGGCTGGGGGATAAGATGTGGTGGTGGGGGGAAGGGAGAGGGAGAAATAAAGACCGACTCCCAGGTTCCTGGCTCAAGGTATGGGGCAGATGGAGTTGCTGTTTACAGAGATGGCAAAGGCAGGGAGAGAAACAGAACACTTCTGGGATCACAGGCTTCCCTGAGGATGAAACGCCACGTGTAAAGAGCGCCTAACACACTGTGCTCTCCATAAATGCCAACCCCTTCATCCCCTTCCTGTATTTAAAACGAACTTCAGTGCAGTAGGGCAACTTTAATAAAGCCCAGGTAGGCCTGGCAACCAGATCAGTAGAAAGAATGGGGTAGGGGAACTTCTGGGCAAACAGGCGCTATGCCAGAGAGCCTTGCAAGGGTGCGGTGGGGCTCACCCCTGCTCAGGAGGAAATAAGGAATCCCTCCTGAGCTGAGTGCAAGTGAATTCAGCCAGCAAGGCTGTTAAAAACAATTGCCTAAATGAGCAAGTGCATAGTGCCTTACTGTTTACAAAGCACTTTTGACATACGTTATCCCATTTGATTCCTATAGTCACATAGAAGCAGAGCCATAATCCCAATTTCAGAGAGAGGGAAGCTCAGGCTTAGAGTGCATTAGGGACTTGCTCAAGCTCACACAGTGAGTCGGTGGTTGCCCCCAGCCTTTCTGATTCTCATTGAGGGTTCCCCAGCACAGCCAGTTTGTCCATCAGCCACCACTGACAAAGGCCCTAGGTCCTCGGAGGTTTTTAAGAGCCAACAACAAGAAAATTGGATTTGAAAAAAGATGTAGTTAGCTCCAAAATACAAAAAGAAAAGAGCAGGAATGAAATGAATAAATGTTTATCTACATTTCCACCACATGTCAACTTCTTGCCATAGCACCTTCATTCATTGTTCGATAGAGCATTTATTAAGGTTTCATTACATTTGAAAATAATGTGTGAGCCACATTCTCCTCACTTTGCAAGAATTCCAGAGTACATGGGGCGGGTGTTCAGAAATCACAGCCAGTGGTGAGTTAGGTGGTGAGCCACTTTCTAGTCAAATAACCACAAAGGCAGGATTTTAAAATCCTTTCAAAGTATTTTACAACAAAAAATTATATATTTTGTGAAATAAGTTCTTTTTAGTGTGTTTGATACAAAGTGAGGTGTGGTTTCAAATACAAATGTTGAGGGCCTGAGAGATCTTAGGTGTCCAGCTGGCAGCTCTTCAGCTCTCCTTTGGATCTCCTTTCTAAGTTTATTTGGTTTTCATGAAACTTTGTGAATCCAAAAAGAAAAAAAAAAGAAAGCCACCTAAAATTGTCTCTAGTTTTGAACCTACCAGTATTTTTGGAGGAAGCATTTCCAGGTAACAGAGACAATGGACAAAGAGAACAGGGTAGCTTTCAGAAAATCAAGGTAGAGAGAGCCTACCCGTGTCTACTCTCAGCCAGGAGGCCAGTAGAGAACTGACCCAGCAGAAGGAGCTTCCTGGAGCAGGAGTCAGTTGGCTAAGCCAAGAGTAGGTTCCCCAGTGGCTGTGTAAGGACAGGAGGGCGAGTCTTCCCTAAGAACAAAGGTGGGTAAGTTTTGGTTTTATAGCTCATGCATGCACTCATTTTTCTGAGCATCTCCTCTGTGCCAGGTGCCGCTTTAGGTACTTGGAATAAATCAGTGGGCACAAGAGACAGAGGTCCTTGTGTCTCAGGGAGCTTAGACTCTGAAGTATATGTGTGTGTACGGGACAGGCAGAAAACAATGAACATAATAAATAAGAATATATTTGATATATATTCGAACACAATACAGCATGTTCGAAGGTGACAGAAGACTATGAAATAGCAGAGGTAGATGAGTAGAATGGGGATGCCAAGGGAAGAGGGGATGTGGTTTGCAGCTGAAACTGGGTTGGCCATGCTTGGTCTCACTGAGAAGGTGAGATTGGACTTGACTCTCAACTTTCAAGACTGCAAAGTGGTGAAGGAGAGAACCTTGTGGCTACCTCAGGAAAGAGCATTCCAGGCAGAGGGACCAGCAAATGCAAAGGCCCTGAGGTAGGTGTATGCCTGGCCTGTTCAAGGAATAGTGAGGAGGCCAGTGTGGGTGGAGTGGCTGAGTACGTGATAGTGAAATAGATCAGGGCAGTAATGTGGGCAAGAGCATTTAGCCACTGAGATGCCTGCAGCTTTTCGTTGAATGAGAGAGGCAGCCACTGGGTGTTTTTGAGCAAATGATTAATGTGATCTTATGGATGTTTAAAATAATGCAGTAAGAATAGACTGTAGGGGAGTGCATTAGTTTCTTGTGGCTGCCGTAACAAATTACTATAAACTGGATGGCTGAAAACAACAGGAATTTATTCTCTCAAAGTTCTAGAGGCCACAGATCCAGAATTTGTTTCACTGAGCTGGAACCAGTGTGTCAGGAGGTCCACACAACCTCTGCAGGCTCCAAAGGAGAATCTGTTCCTTGCCTCTTCCAGCCTCTGGTGGCTCCAGCATTCTTGGCTTGAGGCCACATGACTCTCATCAATCTCTATCTCCATGGTCACATCCTCCTCCTCTCTGTTATGTGTCAGTTCCCCCTCTGCCGCTGATATAAACATTTATGGTGATATTTAGGGCCTTTCAGTTCCCCCTCTGCCGCTGATATAAACATTTATGGTGATATTTAGGGCCTACCTGGATAATCCTAGATGGTTTCTCCATCTCAAGTTCCTTGACTTAATCATTCCTGCAAAGAGTCTTTTTTTCCAAGCAAGGCAACATTTACAGCTTCCTGGGGTTGGTACCTGGTATTTTTGGGGTCCATGACCCAGCCTTCTACAGGAGAAAGGGTAGATGTAGAAAGTCCTGCTAGGGGGCTTCTGGAGTCATCCAGGTAATGCATGGTGATGGTTTAGATGGGATGGGAACAGTGCAGGCTGTGAGACATGGCTGGTTTCTCAACATATTTGAAAGGTAAGGCCAACAGGATTTCCTGACAGACTGGAGGTGGGGTGAGAGAGAAAGAGAAGGGTGAAGACTGACCACAAGGTTTTTCACTTGAACAACTGGAAGGATGAAGGTGTCCTCACCGAGATACAGAAGACTGTGGGTGGAACAGGTTTCGGGAGTAAGAACAGGAGCTCAGTTTTAGAAATGGGGGCGCAGTGAGATGTCTAAACATCCACAGGGAGATGTTGAGTAGGTAGCTGGGGAGAAGAGCCCAGGGTTTGGGAGGAAAGGCTGGGCTGGAGATTTCAATAGTGGAGCATAGGCATGGAGACAGTACTTACAGCCATGGGACTGGAGGAGATGAGCAAGGGAGCGAGGGTAGAGAAAGAAGGGAACTGAGGACTGAGCCCTGAGTTCCTCCGACACTAGGAGGTTGGGGAGAAGAGGAGTCTCCGCAGGAGTGAGCCCTGAGACAAAAGAAGGACCAGGACAGGGTCCTGTCTAGGAATCCAAGTCAATAAACACGTCAGTGCTGGGTGGTATAATATGGCCTTCACGCCAAGACCGAAATCTCAGCCAGGGCTGCAGCCCTGCCTTCTACCTATCCTTCCCTCTGGGCAAATCTGGCAGGTGTCTGCTCACTCTGGAGGCCTCTTGGAGCTCCCAGGCTCCAAAGCATAACTTTATGCAGTGGTTGCATAAACCTTAGTTCCACCAAAGGCAGGGCGGGTGGGGAAACCATTCACTCTGTAGGTCGGGGAAGCTGCTGAACACCTCCAGGCTCTCAGGATTCATGCGCCATAGGCTTGGGACTTACTGGCCTGTTAGCTTGTAGCTAGGGAGTTGGGATCATGGCGGGAGGAGAAGGTGGTCTCTGAAAAGTGAGTGGGGCCAATCCAAAATGTATGGGGTCTGACTTCACAGGCCAGGAGATCAGGAAACAAAGAGGCCATTGGGAATCAGGGATTCTTGGGGCCAGACACTTCTAGGGAGTAATCCTGCCTCTAACAGTTCTACCTGTGTCGATCTTAGGCAAACTGATTCTCTCTAAGCCTCAGTTTCCTTATTTGTAAAATGGGGCTATAAATACTTGCTTCCCAGGAAAGTAATAATATACTGTGTTTAAGCTACCAGGCACATCGTAGGTGCTCAAAGAATTTTGGTCATTTTCCTTGTGTTGATTTGAAACTATTTGAGTTAGTCCTGACATAACACTCACCCAAAGGGAGATGCCCCTTTTTAGAGGAGCCGGGGGTGTGGGTGGCCAGCCCATGGCCCTGGAGGCCACAGCTGGGAGCCTGCTCCTAGTGTGGGGCCATAGCCCAGCCCAGCACTTCGCTACCATCTTGTAAATGTGTGTCCAGCAGGGCCAGGGGAGATCATGCCACCAGCTCCCAGAAAACATTACCTGTAGACTCAAAAAATGTTCTCTGAGTAGAACAAGAAGAGGCCTTGGCTGCGAGTTCTGCCCCCAGTCCTGCCGCACTTATCCCATGTGCCATGTTCTTGGGCAAGTCACTGCTCCCCTATAAGCTTTATTAATTCAATTTGTAAGATGAGTGGTTTGAACCACACTAGTCATTTCCATATTTTTGTTTTATAGGAAAATATTCTTATTAAAGAGAAAAGCCTTGCATGGAACCCCAGTGTTTTAAACAAATGAAAGATGCCCTGGTTATAGTGGGGAGGGGAGTCCTGGGCACTGAGGCTTCCTTATCTCCCCCAAGGGAGCCCAGGGACCCTCTATGGAACCCTACAACTCTAAGGAATAGGCTTAGAAAAATTCTGACTAAAGGCAAAAATTGTGCCTCTGAGTTTAAAGCTATATGTAATCGGCGTTAGATGGCTTGATGCTGATGAATATGTATTTCAAACAGTTATGTGCAAAAACATATTTATGTGTATACTTTATTTCCATTTTAAACCTGCAGAGAGCAGGCCAAATTCTTAATGTTTTATGCCTACTTGTTACTTTCCTGATGTCAAATTCGCTGCATAGTTATATTCAAAGAAGGAATTGACTTAGTATTTGTAGTAAATGAAAACTGCTTTGACTATGAGAGAGAGACAGACAGATCCTGGGCTAAATATTTCTGAGTTCTCTTACAGCTCAGAAAAATCTCAAAATTATAACTTTTTCTTGCAGTCGATCTCTACAATTTCATGAAGTGGGTTCTAGGTTACCACAAAATTAAGACACATGTTGTTGTTCAATAGGGTAGGAAAGAGTTAAAACCAGCTTTAGTTGAACACCTATTATGTATCAGCTACCAACTTTTTTTTTTTTTTTTTGAGACAGGGTCTTGCACTGTCACGCAGGCTGGAGTGCAGTGGCACAATCATAGCTCACTGCAACCTCGAACTCCTAGGCTCAAGTTATCTTCCCACCTCAGCCTCCCAAGTAACTGAGACTACAGGTGTATGCCACCATGCTCGTCTAATTTTTTATTTTTGTGGAAACAGGGTCTTGCTATGTGGACTAGGCTGATCTTGAACTCCTGGCCTCAAATGATCCTACTGCCGTGGCCTCCTAAAGTGCGGGGATTACAAGCGTGAGCCACCACACTGGCCCCAGGTACCATCTTGTAGTTTATTTTAGTTAACTTTTAGACCAATGTAATGAGGGTGCAAGTACCATTTTTCCCACTTTGCATATGGGGAAACTGAGGCTCAGAGAGGTTAAAGTGGCCTACTCAATGTCATACAGCTAATAGATGATAGTTTCAGGATTCAAACTCAGATCTGTATTCAAAGACTGCGCTCTTCCCATCCCAAGTTGTTTCTAAAGGCAAAAAATCCCTTTGATTTCAGGAGACAGTCCTTGAATTGTGCTAAGAATGATCCCTTGTATTGACCGGTAAGTTCTTGGTTTAGCTCCAGCTTTCCCATCTACATTACTCGTGCTGCTCTCCCATGAACCCTGTGAGGTAAGCAGGCCAGGTACTATCATGTCTGTTTTTCAGATAGGAGAATTGAGGTTTTCAGAGATGGAGTGACTTGCCTAAGGTTGTGCAGAGCATGAAGAACTGGGGTCTTGCTATTCCCTCCTGAACCTTCTCCCAATCAAGAGTGTGAGCCTTATACCATAAGGCTATCTTGCTCAGATAGTTCATGCCCCACCCTCTTTAGGAGAACTCATTTCATTTTCAAACTGCACCGAGTTCTTTCATCATTGCAGCTTTTTCATTTATTAGGCATTCAATTTCCCTTACATTCATCATTTATTTGCTGCTGCTTTTCATTTTTTAAGAGGTGAAGGAAATGCAAATTAGCAAATCAATGTCATGCATAATACAGCCGGCCCTGCTACAACAGGTTTTGCTACAGTCTGCTCTGTTCTAGGACAAATTGGTCTACAAGGACCTGATACACCTCTCTGGATGTGTTGACAGAGACCCAGCCTGCCAGGAAAGGACAATGGCAAAAGCGTGCTTTTGTTTGGTCTGCCATTCCCAGGGTTAATATGTTGGGTAATATCTTCAGCATTGTTTCCCCGAGCCATAGAAAAGTGTGTGCCCAGCCCTGCGATGGGTGCACAGATGCTCCAGTGCTGTTCACGTAGTGCAACTTGGTGCAGCCCCCTCATTCTTGGCCTTAGTTCTTGAACTACCTGACCTCGTGTGTCCCTTGCACTTGACTCTGTTTCTTGGCAATTCTCGCTGGAGTTCTGCCACTCACCCTTCTCTTATGCCTTTGCCCAGCATCTTTGGCGTATTATGTGTTCTCTTCCCCTCATCCAAGAACTTGGCTTTTCATTGAGCTATGGCCACATCTCTCCATTTTAACAACATACTCACAGACTGCCTTGGCCTCTTAGATTTATGGAGTACTGTCCTATCCTCTATCCTGTGTCTCTATCAGGTCTGATTTGTTCTTGTGGGTGGAACCCAGATCCACCTGGATCCCCAGGGGTGAAATGTATTAATACATGAGCTTAACATTTGTATGTTAAGCTCCAACAGAAATAACATTTACCATTCATTGCATGCTGGACACCGTGTTAATGCCTTTGTTTGCTAGGTATCATCTCAGTCAGTACTCACATTCCTATAAGATAGTTATCACAGTAGTCCCACTTTATAGATGAAGAAACAGAGAAGGTATACAACTTCCCAAGATCACACAGCTCACAGGAGACAGAGCTGGAGTTCAAATGCAGGTCCACGTGTTTTCAGCTATGTGCAACACTGCCTCCCAGCTAGTATGAACAGCTTCAGGAGCTCAAGACCAAACAGATATATTACTGACTGTGGTTTTGAGCTAGATTTTAGTCATGAGTGTACACAAACACAATCATGTATGCATGCACATATATGCACACCATGCCTCATTTGTCTCGCTGGGAGTTATAGGAGCTAGACCAGAGCTGAAAATGAAAAATTACCGCTAGGTCAGTATTATTAATGCTTCATGGAAAACATTCCACTTCCAAACGATTAGGTAGATGGATTTTCTTGCATTTCTTTTCTTTTTCCTACTTATTACTACAGATGTTTACAAGAAGAAACAAAGGTTTCTGCCTCTGCAGCATTGACTAGCATTTGCTGGCAGATAGGATCCTCTTTGGATGGCCCAGGTAGCCAGAGGCAGAAGGAGGATTTGCGGGTATGAGTGACCAACTAACTCCTGAGACTCTGGTTTTCACGAAAAGAAGAGGAAAGTGAGGATCTGATTTTAAAAAGAGGATTTTTAAAATAAAGGCCATTTGCAAGGCTTTGAAGAGCCTTGGATTTTCCAAGTATAAAATGTGGAAGTGGCCTGATCTTGGTGGATGTTCCAGCCCCATGATGCCGAGACCATCAGACTGGGGATAATTAGGTGAGGAAGCACCTTCCAACCCACCCAGGCTCTCTACAATTAAACCATCTGTTGAGTTCTATAATTTTGTGGGTTCCCAGGATCTTGTTTCCTCTGAATATTTTTTGTTTTGTGAACTACAGGTCACAGGGGACAGCTGTAGAAGAGAGGAACCTATTTCTTGATGCAAGTTTTCCAAAACCATTTCCATCAATTGCTAATGGTTTCATTAACATGCACTCTGGGGCTTGGAGGTGAAGTCCACCAGCTAAGAACATCAGAACTGCCAAGGAGGCTCAGGCAACTATTCCAGAGGTGGCTCTGGGCTGCTGAGGAGAGCTGGGTGGATTTTTAGGATGTTAATCTCAAAAGGTCAGGGAACACCGGTCCAGGACTTTCTATCAAACCTATAATCCTCTCTCTACCTCCAGTTGTGCCTCCCCTGTCCCTGTCCTCATATTGTCACCAATGTGATCATCTTAAAATGTATATCTCAGACATGAACATACCATCTTGCCTTCCCTTCTTGGATGAAGTCCTTCAGTAGGGACAAAAGTGAAGTTCTTTAATCTGGCTGAAGCCTTTCCAATAACTATATACCTCTGCTACCCCAAACCAATAGGCTAGCACCGTCAAGCCTCATGCAGGCTTTGGATGCACCCAGCTTCCTCTTACCCCCAGGTTTTTGCCCATATAGTTTTTGCCCATAGCCTGGTAGACCTATTTCCCCTCTTCTCCATCTAGTTGACCTCTATTCATCCTTCAGAAGGTATCAACTCCTTCATGAAGTCTTCCCTGATTGTCTCTCCCACTTTGTAGGCATGTAAAACCTAACCTAACTTAAAATTTTTAAAATTACCTTCAAACTTCATATTTTAAAAGGATATTTGATCCATAGGAATAATGCTCACATTGTAATAGTAAGTCAAGAAAGCAGGATGGAAGAAAACATGCTAAACATCCTCATTTTTGTTAACTAATCCCCACACAGACACGTGCATGGGTGCACAGCAAACAGAGCCAAAGAAAATATACCAGCGTGCTAAAAGTGGTTACCACTGGTTGGGGAGTTACATGGAATTTTTATTTTCTTCTTTTATGTTTACAAATTATGTACATTTTATATGATTATCTAATTAAAAATTAGACAAAATGGTATTTAGAAAGAAGTCCTTTTTTTTTTTTTCTTTTTTTTTTTTGAGACAGAGCCTCGCTCTGTTTGTTGCCCAGGCTGCAGTGCAGTGGCATGATCTCGGCTCACTGAAACCTCCACCTCCTGGATTCAAGCAATTCTCCTGCCTCAGCCTCCCGAGTAGCTGGGACTACAGGTGTGCACCACCACTCTTGGCTAATTTTTGTATATTTAGTACTAGCAGGGTTTCACCATGTTGGCCAGGCTGGTCTCAAACCCCTGACCTCAAATGATCCACTCACTTCGGCCTCCCAAAGTGCTGGAATTATAGGTGTGAGCCACTATGCCTGGCCAGAAAGAAATAGTTTTGCTAAATATTGTATGTGAATGTAAAGAAATTGGAAAAAAAGAGAGTGGTTAGATCTCTATCTGTTGACACATAATAAGGTAAAAAGTGTAAGCTTTAGACTAATGCGTATAGTTTCTGATTAAAAACACACAAACAGGTGACTATATGCTTACATATGTGTGTGTCAACAAGGAGTATGCTGTGGAAATGTTTGCATCAGGCTGGTAACACTGGTTACATCAAGAGGAGGGGGGATCAGAGGGACAGGCGGGGTGGAGGAGTCAGATAATTTATTTTGCCTTTATTGATCTTTGTAGTGTTTTATTTCACTTCCCATTGTAAGCATGTGCCACTACTGTAAATTCTCAAAAATCAAATAGAAAACGAAAGGCTCTAAATAGCAGGATGGACTAAGGTGTTTATAATTAATAATATAAGATTTCAGGCATGTCAAAATGTTATCCTCAAACTTGATTTTCTGGATGCTTCACTAGAGTAACTTATTAACTCTTTTAATTTGGAAATTATCTTAAATTTAGGGAAAAGCTGCAAGAATGCTACAAATAATGGGACAAAGAACACCAATATACCCTCTACCTAAGTTGCCTCTTATTAATATTTTCCTCCATTTGCTTTATTATTTGTTCTTCAGCACAGTAATGTTTAATTCACACTAGGAAAAAAACGCATTACAGATTCATACATCACTATTTACACCAGACTAATCGCCATGGATTTGAGTGGTCACTTAAAAAAATACTTGCTATTTCTTAAGCTACAGATATGCTGCATGTGTACAAAAAATCATATAGACAAGATCGTTCTTTGAAAACTGAATACCACCAAAGGGTCTGGCCACAGAGATTAGTAAAATACATGATAGTGAGCCTATATAAGGGCTTGTTATAGAGCAATCAAAAAAAAATATGGATTCGTGTGAGATGACAAGAAATAGGTTTGAGATACATTAAGTAAAAGATACAGAACAAAATGTGTAGAATATGAGCCCAGTGTGCAAAGAAAAAAAAGATATGCTAGAAAGAGACACAAGAAATGATTGGTTTACTTTTAGGAAGAGTGCTGGGGTCTTTTTATTATACTTCCTATTATTTTTTTTTACACTCTGCATTTTTGAAAACCATGTGCACGTATGACTTTCATCATAATAAAGAAATGAATTGGCATAAAAAATTTTACTGTAGGGCTGGGCGCAGTGGCTCACACCTGTGATCCCAGCACTCACACCTGTGATCCCAGCACCGAGGTGGTGTATCACATGAGGTCAGGAGTTCAAGGCCAGCCTGGCCAACATGGCAAAACCCCATCTCTACTAAAAATACAGAAATTAGCCAGGCATGGTGGCACATGCTATAATCCCAGCTACTAGGGAGGCTGAGGCAGGAGGATCACTTGAACCTGGGAGGCGGAGGTTGCAGTGAGCCAAGATCATGCCACGGCACTCCAGCCTGGGCAACAGAGTGAGACTCCATCTCCAAAAAAAAAAATTACTGTAAGCAAAAAGCTGTTTACCAGTTCCTCTTGGTTTTGGAATATGGGAGGAGGCCATTTCCCCTCCCCATTGGGTTCGCTGAGAGGTGATAGACTTAAGCCTCCTAAGGAGTCATCTCCCTAGCAGCAGCTCTCCCTATTCCCGACAGCAGGTGCAGGTGCAGAGATGGTGGACTGCCAGGCCCCTGGGTCTAATCTATCCCACAGATGTGCTACCTCCCATCCCAGAGTGCTCTGAAATTTGTGTCAACATTGAAAAAAATGGAGTGATTTTACATAACAAATTCAGATTCCCAGTCTATCTGCAGAAATCTGGCAAAACCAGGGCTGCGTTTGTAAGCACAACCGTGGGCAGCAGCCAGGTATGGGCTGTCTTTAGCAAGTGAGGAGGCCTCACTGACCAGGTGCCCTCATTTACAAAGCCCATTAGAAATTGACTCCCCTGCTCCGATGTCTCGTGGGTGAGGCCCTGCCCCCCGATGGAAGGGGGATTTGAACATCTCTCCATTGCTGTCTCTCAATCAAGCAATATTTTCTACTGGAGCCTGTCCAAGCATATTCTAAGAAATTCCGCAGTGAGAGGAGGGCTGTTATCTCACACTTTTAGTATATAGGCGAAGTGGCTGTGGCTCAGAAAAGTGAGGTAACTTATCTAAGGTCACACAGCATGTTAGTTTCAGGGGCAGGACAAGAGCCCAGAGTGGCAAACTCCCACCCCAGTGCACGTTCTTCTGCCTTATGAGGCCTTCCACAGACTAGCTCCCAGATTGGATGACGGCTGAGAGTTGAGGGCTGGGCTCTCCATGCACACAACCTAGCCCTTCCTTCTCAGGCACCATCTCCTGAGTAAGGCAGGTGTGTGGTATCAAGGTCCTGTGACATTCAGAGAACATAGGTACAACAGCAATGACAACCACGTCTTCCTTCACAGCACACATGTCCCAAGAGGCAGGATAGGCTAGAGGCTGAGAGGGAAGCTTAGAACTGTGGCTTTAGTATTTCCTAGCTGGGTAACCTTAGGCAAGTTATTTGTCTCTCTGTTCTTATGTTTCCTTGCTTGCTAGGTGGAGATTACATTATAATATTAGCTTATACCTCATAGGATTGTTTTCAGCATTAACTACGTTAGTGTGTGCAAGGTGCTTAAATCATGTCTGGCACATCGTAAGTGCTTGATAAACAAGTTATATGATTTTTATGTGACAGGAACCATGCTGAGTATTTTGCATGCTTTATCTTAGTCTTCCCAACTGTAATCAGGTAGGTGTCATTCACATGCATTCACTAATTCATGGGATTCACAGCATTTATTACGTGCATTCATTAATCCACTTGTTCACAGCATCATTAATTCAACGGATCTTTAGGAGTATCTAGTTACACTGGGTGCTGCCCTTGATGTTGGGGATATGGGGTCAAGAATGCAGAAAGCTTACATTTCTGCCTTTATGAAGCTTACATTCTACTGAGGGCTGGGTGGACACAGACATTAATCCATTAGTTAATCAAGAGTCAGGAGTGATCCATACTGTGGAGTAAAATAACACAGGGTAAGGGACAGAGAAGGAGGATGGGTAGGGAGTTGAGTGAATAATTTGGGGACCATGAGGTAAGGGAAGGCTGCTCCCAGGAAGTGCACTGGAGCAGAGATCTAAATGAAGTGAGGGAGTGAGGAGGCAGATGAACACAGGAGGAGTGTTCCTGGCAGAAGGAAGGAAAAGTACAGCGGTCCTGAGGTGGAAGTAGAGGTGAGTTTGTTGCCTAGAATGTTTGTGGAGCCCAGAGGAGGTCTTAGTGGCTGCAACCATGAGCAAGAGGGCGTAGAGCCCAGACATGGGTCAGGGAGGAAGCCAAAAGTCAAGACATATACAATGTTCTCTGATTTGTAGAAGAAGAAACTAAAGCTCAGTGAAGTTAAATAACTTCCCAGAAGTGGCCCAGCTGGTAAGTGGTAGAACAAGGGATTTGAACCCAAGACCATCTGGCTTCAAGGCATATGCTCCTAACCACTAGGATACGTTGCTTTGAACAAGCACAGTGGAGGCCGGGACATGCACACATAGCTATCCCAGGTGGTCCTGCTCCAAACTGTCTGCTGGGAAATTAGACAAAGAGTGAGGAGTAAGGCATAGTGAGAGAGCGAGGGTGTGTGTGGGGTGAGGAGTGGGGAAGAGCAGAAAGGAAGGGGTTCCTTTTGTCCTGGCACACTCATATTTGCCTTAGCAGGTTCAGGCAGCCATTCCAGGTAATGGTGAGGGCTCAGGGTTGATATGAAAAGTGGCATTTGTCTAAAACTTGTCAGTTCTTGGGGCATCTCGGAATGGACAGTTTTAAAACACCAAAGGCACTTTAAAAAAATAAAAATAGCACATTTCTAAATGCAACATCCTCTTTGGTAATGATATAATGATATATTAGGCCTCCATCGCTGGTGGCATTATCTTGTACAGCAATATATTGCACTGTCACAATTCACGCCATCAGTCTGCAAAACCAGGATCATAAAACCCTGTAATTTATAACAGAATCTTGTAAACCTATGTATTATACATGTGTAGATATCATTGCCTGGCATTCTATATGCAGTAACCACTTGGTTCAGAAGTCAGGGCCAAAGCACCTCCCACCACCCATTCCTCAAACGTAGGGCTCACCAGACAAGGCAAGGCGTGCATATCATTGCCAGGCCCCCTTTACTGAGCAGTAAATTAAGCAACAGGCTGTGTCTTGGTGGTAGAGGAAAACAAAGATACCAAAACAGCAAGATGTGATGCAAAGAGGAGAGAGTGACAGCCTGAAGACTTGGTCATTTATTTTATGATGCTCCTTGCTCGTATGATCACACGATCCCTAGTAGGTGTCATGCACCCAGCTGGGAATAGGGATGGAAGTAAGACGCAATCCTCCTTCTGGTCTCATGTTTCTTAAACCTTAATGTGTATTCACATCACCTGGGAATATTGTTGGATCACAGATGCTGGGCTCTAACCTGAGAATGCTCTGGTTTGTGGGTCTGGAGCCTGAGACTTTGCATGCCTAATGAGTTCCCAGGGGATGCTGATGCTGCTGGTCCTGGGGCCCCGCTTTGAGTCATTCTGCTCCAAGTGACTTTGGGATGCTCTATATTAAAGATGCTGAGGGATTTTGGCTGAGTGCGGTGGCACACGCTGGCAGTCCCAGCTACTTGGGAAGCTGAGGTAGGAGGATCGCTTGAGCCCAGGGAGTTCAAAGCTGCAGTGAGCTATGATCATACCACTGCACTCCAGCCTGGGCAGCAAAGTGAGACCCTGCCTCTAAAAAAGAAAAATGCAGAGGGAGAAATGAGCCGCCCCAGTGAACACAGGCAGGGGCAGATCTGTGGATAAAGCCTGGCCTCCTGGCCCCTGAATCCAGGACTCTTCCGTTGGGCCACACTGCCCGTTTCCTGGCTTTGTCTCCAAATGCTCTCCAACCACAAAAGCAGCAACAGGGAGAGGGGTGCCAGAAAGATGGCAACCAGACGCATGCAGCTCACAGAAGAATCTGCGGGCACATTAACTCTGCAGGGGCCAGTTGGTGCACTCAGCAGAGGCCACTCTGAGCTTCCTAGGGCTCCCCCAAAGGTCAGACAGAATCATCTAATAGCTTCTTGAAGGGAAAATGATGGTCTGGTGGTTTTTTTCCCTGCTGAACCTCATCACCTCCAACGGCCACACTATGGATCGCTGCCGCCAGGGGGGCGGGGAATACGAGGTCTTTGCTGTATTGCAAGGCAGAACGCTTTTTCTCGAGAGGTCTTAATGACTTATGGGATGAAAGGTGGCAAGTGGGGATGCCATGCTCGGCTGAGCCCTGCAGGCCAGAGATGCCGTGATAGTCACCTCTCTCCAACCCGGTGCTGGGGCCCCATACCTGCTTCCTTGGGACAGCCCCCGTCCCTTCCCAGGGGTGACCTTCTCACCACCACCCCTTGCTGACTGGCTCCTCACACTGTGCAGGTGCAGCCCCAGTGCGTCTGCATGTAAATGAGCTTGGGCCGACCAAACGCTGGCCTCCTGCTGCCACGTAGCATGATTGCAGACACTTTATTGCCAGGCGATTGCTCTTTGATAGGAATCACCTCTTCAGAACCCTTTTAAGCCTCTCCAACAAACATTTTGATTTCATTCCTTATTGCCCTGATGCAGCTGCAGACCCTTGCACTCCTGATTTGACTGCAGACTTAGAAATAAATATCCCAGTGTGCCTGTCCTAACCAAAGGACTATTGATAGCAAGTAGCAAATCCATTTGCCACCCAAATAGTATCCTGGTTTGCCATCACTAATTTCAGAAATGTGGTTTCCAGCATTACGCCCCCTCCAAACTAGCTTTTTGCCTCTTATTTCCTAGCTTGGTTATCAGAATTTCCACCTACCCTCTTGAGCAAGATGGGACACTCACAATAAACACTGTCTCCCATCTTCCCCTGATCACCCACTCACAACATCATTAATTCTAATCCTCCTGTTGTTTGTGGATTCAACAGCTGTTTTCTGAGCTGCTATGTGTCCCTGGTGCTATGTGCTGGGTCCTTGTCCTCATGGAGCTTCCAGGGAAATAGGGGAAACTGCAAGGAAGCAGAGAACTATGCTTTGTCATATGCCTCTGGTGACCTGGAGAAAGTCAATTAACTTTTGATGAGTGACATGTCTGGTTTCTATCCCCAAGGAGTTCATGTGAGAAGGGGAGACAGTCACACATCCAGTTCTTTGCAGTAATCATAACAGCTGAGATGCACACAGCACTGATTGTGTCTAAGAGCTGTGTATATGCCAGCTTATTTAGGACTCATAACTGTCCTTTGAGGCAAATACTATGATTATATGAGCCACACAACAGAGGAGGAAACTGAGGCACAGATAAGTGACTTGCAAGCAGTGGATCTGGGATTTGAACTCAGAAAGTCTGCTCCAGAATCCGTGCTTTCAACCCTGGAATCCTAGTCACGATGAGGTGAATGTGGGGGTGCTGGCTGCCTTCACTCCAGAGGTGTCTCCTATCCCAGAGGAGGCCAGCTGGCCTGCTTAGTCCCTCTTGGCCTCCATCTGGGTGCCGTGGCCTCTTGCTGTCACTGAAGTGTGTGACTACCAGGGCCAGAAGATGCTTCTGTAGGGCTTGGGGCCCGCTCCAGGGCAGCATCTGGAGACAGGAGTAATGAAGGGTAGCTGGCGCGCGACCGGGTTGTCAGGCTGGGGACTGAAGGGTGCTTCCTTTGAACAGTCTGTGCTCGGCGCTGGCCATGTAGGCTCCACTGAGCCATGAAAATGTCTGGCCCTCCCAGTGCTGCTTCAAAAGACTGCCCGGATGACCACCTGTCCCTAGAAACAGGCTTACCAAAACTCACCTGCTTGCTTCAAAATTCACCACCCCTCCACACCCCAAGGATCTCTTTCCTTTTCTTTCTCTAATCTTCCTATGCATAGGAGGGAGAGAAAATAGGGAAGGGAATGGGGAGAGGGAGAAAGGGAGGGAGGGGGAGAAAAGGAGGAAGAGGGAGGGAGGGAGAGAGGGAAGAAGAAAGGAAGAAAGGAGGGAGGAAGAGAAGGAGGGAAGGAGAGGAGGAAGGGAGGTAGGAAGGGAGGGAGGGAGGCAAGGTACGGAAGGGAGGGAAAAGGAAGGGAAGGATGAATATATAGTCTGTAATTGCTCAAATGCCTATAGTATGATTCTCTCAGACTGTTATTCCAGGCCCACTGTATTCTGGGCCCCAAGCACTTTCCAAACTTACCTATCAAAATATCCCAAAGGGTCATTCACACATAATCTATGTGTCCAATAAGGGACAGATACTCTGCTAGACTGTGGTTAAACCTTGTTGAGTGTGACAGATGGTTCTTATCCTCTTAGGGCTGATCAACATTAAAGTAATAAATAACACAAATAAACATGTAATCACACATTGTGCTGAGTGCTATAAGGGAAAAGAATAAAGTACTATGAGAGGGAAAAGGAGGGTCAGAATGGGGTGAACATCCCCAAGCCACAGGAGAAAGCCTCGCCCATGTGTAGATGAGGAATGTTGAAGTGAGGGCTTAAGGCTGCCATGGAATGAGGGGTAGACAGACCATATCTCAGCCAGGCAGGTGGTGCCCAGGGCTAATGCAAAAAGACACGAGAAGACTTGAAAGAAATTCATGGATGTTTGCTCTGTAAATGAGCTCTTTAGAGGAATGTAATGGATGCTGCTTCATTCATTAACTGGACTGTGAGCTCCCTGAGGGAAGGGCATCTGTTTGTTATTCATCTGGGCATTTTCCGGCCCTAGCTGAGAGCTTAGTATTAATTTATTTATATGTACACTGCCTGGTTGCATAAAGACAAGCCGGGGACCTCTACAGTGGCAGATGCTGGAGGAACTGTGTTTATGCTACATGATTCACCTGCTGTTTCTCTAAGCTGTGAGGACAATGCATCTCAGAAAGGACCACTATCGGCTCACCCTCACCATGGGCTGTGGCTACTGGCTGTGACTCCACGGGCCTATTGCAGGCTGCAATTGTGGGTTTTTTATGTTTTGATTAGTAAACCAAGCTTTTCTCCCAAGAAAATGTTGGGCATAAATTCTCAATGTGAAACTGACAAAAGCAGAGATGCTGGCTGGTGCTGAGCAGGGGAGGAGGTGCTAGAGCCCCATCCATATATAGCAGCTGCTCCTCCCACTAGGTGCTTCTGACAAACCCTGACTTTGACCTTCTCTGGGGATGGTGCCTCCCCTCTGCGGCCCCATGAAGACTGCTGTGCTTGCTCCTGCTCTGCCTGGGCTCTGGCCTTCAGTGAAGGCCGTTTCAGAATGAAGAGTTGGTGTTCTGCTGCAGGAGCAAGTATGCCTTCATTACCCGGCCTGGGCGTGTCTGGGCTGCACAGATCTGGGCATATGAAAGGGGGGCCCACCCGCTGCAGAGCTTGGTCTTTCCCCATTCTGCTTACAAGAAGAATTCCTAAAGCACGGTGCCCGGTTCCTCTCCATGCTCCTCTTCTGCATGGGACAGAGGGTGGAGCCTCGTGAGTCTCACATGATACCGGCTAAGTATCAATAGGTCCCCAAGTCGCAGGGCAGGGAGCCTGGGAATGGATGAGTGGTGGTAAGTGGAGGGGAGGGCAAGCGCTTTGGGCCGGCATCTCAGTCTGCCTCCTGCCAGCTGTGTGACCTTGGACAAGTGACTGAATCAACCTGGGCCAGCCTTTCTGCATCTATAAAGCCCACCTCACAACGTTATTGTGATGGTTGAGTGACACAATGTGAGTGCAATCAATCTACAGAGGCACAAGGTATATGCCAGGCAGCATGACATCTGCCAAACACTTTACAAGCCATGATGTCACTACCACACACAGATGTAGAGAAGCGCCCAGGATGGTGCCTAGCACAATGTGGGCACTTCCATGGCAGCTCTTACAGGGCCTAGAGATGAATGCTGTGGCCCTACTCAGAGCCATGAATCAAGCACTCACTATGTGCATGGCATGACTGTAAGTACTTTGCATGGATTGTCTCAGTGAATCCTCACAATAATCTTGTGGAGCAAGTATGACTATTCTCATTTTACAGATGAGAAAACCAAGACACAGAGAGGTGAAGCAACTTGCCCAGAGCCACACAGCTAGTAAACAGTGGCACAGGGAATGAAATGCAAGCTGCCTGACTCCTTTCCTGTGATCAGAACCGCTGCATCCTATACCAGGCCACATGCATCTCTCACAATGTAAAGTAAGGGCGGCTGCTGAATTTCTCCCATCCCACTCCTGATGAAGAACTGTTTCCCAGAACAATGTCAGGTCAAGAGCCAAGCGATCAGTGCTTTGGTCCCCCTGTTTTCCACCTGAAAGCTCTGTGGGTTGGGCTAACTCAGTTCTCCTCTCTGGGCTCAGGTTTCCCCAACTCTAAGACTGTTGGCAGGCGTGAGGGTGCTGATAGCATGAAATCTGGATCATCTTGGCTTTAGGGCGTGAGTCTAGGGTTCAGACAGTTACTGGGAAGGACAATAGTTGGGAAAAAGCAGGAACTGAGTCAGAACCACATGTATTGGGGGAAAACAAATATTCCTGGCCCAGCTGGATATAAACTCTGCCAGGTCCTAGCATCAGCCTAGCTAACAGTTAAGGGGCTTTGCCCCCTGACTATATGACTGTGGCCACCTTCACTGGTGGAGAATAAAGAAGGAGCTAAGGGTGAAGAACCATATGCTGTGTGGCCTTCACTGAGTTTCTTGGCCTCTCTGGGTCACATGACTCCAGTTCCAATACACTCCCTGTATTCCCAGATGGGCCATTTTCTTACAGGGCTCCTTTGCCTAGGTTGTTTTCACTGCCTGGAATGTTCTCTTCTGCATCGCCTTATCTGCCTCAAGATTTAGTGTGGGGCAATAGCAAAGGCATGGAATCAACCCAAATGACCATCAGTGATAGACTGGATAAAGAAAATGTGGTACATATACACCATGGAATACTATGCAGCCATAAAAAGGAAAGAGATCATGTCCTTTACAAGGACATGGATGGAGCTGGACGCCATAATCCTCAGCAAACTAACATAGGAACAGGAAACCAAACACCGCCATGTCCTCACTTACAAGTGGGAGCTGAACAATGAGAACACATGGACACGAGGGGAACAACACACGCTGGGGCCTGTTGGGGGAGTGGTGGGAGGGAGAGCATCAGGATAAATAGCTAATGCATGTGGGGCTTAATACCTAGGTGATGGGTTGATAGGTGCAGCAAACCACCATGGCACATATTTACCTATGTAACAAAACCGCACGTCCTGCACATGAACCCCGGAACTTAAAATAAAATAAAATTAAAGAAAAGAAAAAGATTCAGTGTGGGAGCCACCTCTCCTAGAAAGCCTTCCTGGATTGGGTGTCTTCACTCTGGCTCTCCCAGTCCTGGGCTTCCTTCTACCCCTGGGTATTTTTCACTAGATGGCCATTGTCTATTGATTGTTTTGTCTTCCCTATGTGGCAGGGAAGATCTCTGTGTTCAAAGTATATTGTCCCTCTTCTCAACCTCATCTTCAGTTTCTCATAACATGGAAACTGAAATCCAAACTCCTGACCTTGGCCTGTGAAGCCCACCTGAGCTGGCCCCACTCCTCAGCTCACTTCCTGTCCCATGGCCATGGTGGTCTTGCTGCCCCTTGAACACATCCAGTTCCTTCCCACCCAGAGCCTTTTCACTAACTGTCCTCACTGACAGAGTGTTCTCCCAGGAAACTTTTCCTGTTTGACACCTTGCCATTCAGACCCCACAATGCTATTCTCCAAAGACACCTACCTTGACCATAAAACTTAACATAGTCACTCAATCACCCTTCTGCTACAACCCCCGTTTGAGTCCTGTATACAACACACATGTGTTTTTATCCTCCCCCCTCCAGAACATAAGCCCCAGAGAGCAGCAACTGCTGTGATGATCTTCTTCCCTGCCATATCCACAGCACCAAGAGCAATGCCTGACTCAGGGAAGGCATTCAGTAAATATCTGCCTGATGAAAGAATGAAAACTAAGTTCCATTTTGGCACAAACTATTTGTGATGAATGAAAAACAACAGATTCCCAGTTTTTCTTGGGTCAAAAAGAATGTCTGCCCCTGCATTTAGTTTTAAAAAGCAAAAGAGAGTAGAAAACCTTTCTTTTTCTTCTTCTTCAGGAGCTACCTTCCCATCCCCACCCCCCACCCCCCAGTTGCAGCACATGTGGCAGACCCTGCTGTCCAGTGGTCTGAGCTGTGACCTAGCTTTGAACTAGTCCCCCAACCGCACAACCGTGGCTGCCCCCTTACACGTGCATCCCTGACGTTTGGAACCAGACACTAAGTGGATGATCGCTATGATTAAGCTGCCTTTTAATTATTCAATGAGATGTCAATGGTGCATGCCATTGTGACATTATAATGGACTACAACTCCCTCGCAGATGTCAAGAAAGGCAGGGGGCCATTACCTTGTCAAAATGTTGGCTCCCTGTGACTTTATTTCCAGTACACCAACTAATTTTTCACGTAGCACAGAACAGCAGAGTGAGGTGGGGTGCTTGACAAGGTAGCCTGCTTGGAGCGATTTGGGTGACACAACGATTTGGTTAATTCTGTATTAACTCAACAAATTCTCCACTTTTTGAAATTCACTGACTCTCAAAATTAATGAAATTTTAGGGGTAATCAGTTGACATTTCTTGGCTGTTCACTGGGCAAAGGACTTTAACATGGGTAGAAGTTTGGCTAAGGATGGGGCAGGAACAAGAAAAAGAACATATTGGTGACATCCTGGCAGGCCTTTGTTTCATTAAACAACCACTGACTGCACTCACACACATGCCCACATACACACACATGCATGGACACACTTACATGCACCCCTCATCCCCCGAGGAAGCAAGGAGTGTTGGTTTCCATTGGGAATAGTAAAAGCTGGCTTTCTAGAGTTGTCTTTAACTAGTTGTGCAACTTTGAATAAGTCAGCCCTGTGGGTTCCAGTTGATTCACCTCTTAAAGAATGCCAGGCTTGAATCATTTCTAAGGTATGATGACACAGCTGATGACTGAATCTGATATAATCTGACTGTATTAGACTGATGACTGTAATGATTCATGCCACACACTCTCAAGGATCATTAATTGCCTTGTATTCATCTGTCACTGACTCTGAACCCAACACTGTGCTAGGACAGAAGCTAAGTTTGACAAGGTTTCTGCCTTCAGGAAACTTACAGCAGAGCCCAAATCCCAAAGGTGAACAGTAAACAGGCTGCAGTTAAGAATAATTCTGGCATTGTGCTGATGGCAAGGGCAACTGGAGTTCAGGGAAAGGAGAGATGAGCGTGGGCTTGGAAAGCTGCACAGGCATCCTGCGGGAGGTAGGAAGTGACGGTGCTCCGGGGAGGGACAGGATACCCAGAAGTGGAGGGGACAGGAGAATGTGGGGTGAGTAGAGCATGAGGGAGGTGGCAAGGGGCAAATGAAGACACAGTCCCTGGTGTTTCCTTGAGGGAACTGAAGATTTACCCATTCCCTCTGATGTGGGTGGTGGTTGGGTTCTGAGCACCTAGCAGCTATTCTCTCTTCTTTTGGTCACAAGATCTTAAATTCTTTTGGGAAATTATCGGTTCCTCACCGTGCATGCGTAAAGGGCTTATGAATCAAGGGACATGTGACCCGAGACACCCTGACAAAGGACTTCAACTTTTGAAGGCAGTTAGTCCTGTGCATGATAAATGCCTGGTGTTCATTCATTCCAGGGACAGTGCCCTGACCTGACAGAGAAGTGATTATTGCCACTGTATATCATTTCCTACTTTTTTCAGTCTCATTTTCCAGCCTTTCTATTGATTCTGTGAGCAATCTGATATCTTTCCAATATAATCCCTTTTGCTTAATTTAGCCAAGATCAGCTTCTATTGTTTACAACCAGCAAACCCTAACTCATATCCACCCATCATTTATCCACCCATCATCCGTCCATCTTTCCATCATCCATCCATCCATCCATCCATCCATCCATCCATCCATCCATTCCATCCATCATCCATTTGCTCATCCATCTGCCATCTATTCATCCATCCATCCATCCATCCATCCATCCATCCATCCATCCATCCATCCATCCATCTATACATTTATCCATTCATCTATTCACTCATCCATCCATTCCCCAGACTACTGGAGTATTGAGGACCAGTAGGAAATAAGTAAGGACAATCAAAATACACAAAGTTAAATGGAACTTCAAAAGCCAGGATTTGGAGTTAAAAAATTAACTCTATAACAATAAGAAATTTAGTGCTAAGTAACACAACACAGGTGTTCCAGTAGATAAGTCATCAAGGTCAACTGGTACTTGAGTGGGCACTTTGGAGGGGATTTTTTTAAGAGCAAAGTTTGAAGGACACTAACACATATAGAGCACCTAGCACCATCCCAAGCACTTTTACCGGAGACATCTACCTTATTTCCCAACCATCCTACAAAGCAGATGTCCATGATTCCATTTTGTGGATGGGGAAACTGAAGCTCAGAAAGTTTATGCCGCTTCACCTAGGTCACAGCTACTAAATGACAGGACAGAGATTCAGAATCAGGTCTTACCACCCCCAACACCCTTGCTCTTTCCTCCAGCCCACACTTCCTAACACAAATACATTGTGTGACCTTGGGAAAGTCAATGCCTCTCCTTGGGACTTCATTTCCATCTTTACAGAAGGAGGGGGTTGGATGAGACAGGTGCATTCTAGCACTACATTTAATGAGCATAGGAACAGGTGTGACGTTGATATGTCTTTCTTCTGTGCCTGCAGGAAGTGCATTGTGACGAGTGCCCTAAAAGAACTATTCTGGCTACTTGCTTTCCTGGGGTCCCATATTTCACCAGATTCAGACCAGTTTTTGTGTTTATTTTTTGACTTGAGATTCTTATGCCACATGGGTAGAATAATAAATCCAGATCCTACACTCGCACATGATGCAGGCTTGCAGACTCTAGTTATTGTTGGAGATTTGTCTCCCTGACCCCCCACCTAGAACCCCTGGGAGACACCTAGCTTCCTTGGGCTTCTGGATGGAGTTTTCTACTCTTAACAGAAATGATGTATCAAGTGGCGTCTCATGGGGGGGAAACACAAAAATGACACCCTCGTCAATAGTCCTTTATGCAAGGACCCTGTCTTGGGGCTTCAGGTGATCATCACCCTCCACCATCCCCAAAACACACCAGCCTCCTGGCCTGGAGCCTAGGACCTGGTCCCACAGGCCCCCAAGAAGCCAGCTGTGTGTTGAACACCATGGTTTTTAAGGTCTTTCCTTGTTTCTGGAACCTAACGGCTCCTTCCCTTCCTTCCTTCCTTCCTTCCCTCCCTCCTTCCTTCCTTTCCTTCCTTCCTTCCTTCCTGCCTGCCTGCCTGCCTTTCCTCCCTCCCTCTCTCCCTCCCTCCTTCCTTCCCTCCCTCCCTCCTTCCTTCCTTCCCTCCCTCCCTCCTTCCTTCCTGCCTGCCTGCCTTTCCTCCCTCCCTCCCTCCCTCCTTCTTTCCTTCCTTCCTTCCTTCCTTTTTCTAGTTTGTGCATTTGAAAACACTAGAAATGGTAGTAAAACTAGTTTCTGTGTTTGGTCAGCTTAGATCACCTCATTGCTTAAAGTTCAATCACTTCTTTAGGGAGAGCAGAGGAATAGTTTCATATCTGAGCCCACTGCCTCCAGCCATGTGCCTGGTTCCAGCAAGGCTCTGTGGGCCAGCCCAGATGCCTCTCTGCTCCATCCATGCAAGACTTCTCTTCAGTCAAATGAGGGAAGCCTCCTGGGCCCCTTCACTTAGCATTCACTCTAACCAGACACTAATCTCATTTATAACTTTTACTGTCTACAGTGAGTGATTTTTTTGAATCAATAAACTAATTCATTGCAAAGTCAATTGGTTAAAAATTAATACCTTACTTTTTCTCCAACCACCCACCTAGTAAACCCCCAGGTTGGCAAGTTATTTCCATTAAAAGGAAAAAAGCCTTTAATCATATAATCATCTTTACATTTTGAAATGATAAGCCTGCATACTGATTATAGAGCTAATTATGTTAAAATCAGCCCATTTCCTCATCCCGGTCCCCTCTCACCTGAGCACAGAGTTCCCTGGCTTCTCTCCTTGCCTTGGGCTAGACCTGCACCCCCTTCTATCCTCTCCCTGCCTTGCTGCCAGAGTGGTCTTTCTGAAATGCAAATTTGATACTGTCAATCCCATACACCCTGTTTAAAATTCTTCTCTGGTCTACCATCATCTAAATAGAGTCCCAAATGCATGCGAGCTGTTCTGGGCCTGAGAATGGGTTTCATCCAGCCTGCATGGGGCTTTAAACATTTTAACCTAGGATGCCTCTAGGCTGGGTGTGTGTGGTCCAGCTGGCCAGTGGTGTTACTGCCCCTATCCACTTCCACCTGTCTACTTCTTACATCACCTGTCTGAACCTTAAAGACAACTTCATTTCTAACCCTGACAAAGGCTGGATTGCCCAAATGAAATCTTCCCTTCCTAAACTTAGCCCTTCTGCAGTGTGTCTTACTGACAATGACTCTACTCACCTGAACAGTTTCAGGAAGAATAGAAATAGCTTCTGTTTATTGAGCACCTACTCTATGCCAGGCCCAGTGCTAAGCACTTTAAAGACAACATCTTGGATAAACTGCACAATAATGCTATGCAGAGGAGGAAGCTAAGGATCCAGGATGGTTAGAGCTTGGTCAAAGTCAGAAAGCCAAGAAATGGCACCACCAGGACCTGGGTTTAAGTGCATTTGGTTCCAAAACCTATGCTTCCAACCTCTACACTGCACAGCCTCCTGCTTCTAAATAGGGGAGAAGCCTGTCCTTTGTTGGCAGCTTGCTGTTGCACAGAGCTGACCACGCCCTGTTTGTACCCCTTTCCCTTGGGTCAGTGCCCTCTAGATTTCCCTCCTACCTCTCTGACTGTTCCCTCTCACCCTCCTTTGCCTGCTTCTCTACTTCCAGACCCCTAAATGTTGGCGAATCCAGGGCCCAGTGCTCAGCCTGCTGCTCTTCTTTGTCAACACACTCCACTTATGCGATCCCACCCAGTCCCACAGACTAAATGCCACTATTCCACCATGACTTCCAAATCCCAATCTCCTGTCCTGACCTCCTCTGGAGATCCAGGATTATGTGTCCAACTACCTACTAGGATACCTAATAGTTACGTCAATCTCAACAGGCCCCAAACGTTGAATTTGCCTTCCACCTCTCTCAACACCCGTAGCTAATCTCCCCCAGCCTTCCATTCTCAATTCATGTTACCAGGATCAGCCTAATGGCTCAGGCCCACAACCTGGGAGTTATTCTTGAGCCCTGCTTATATCACCCTCTACTACCAATCCACCATGAAGTCTCACTGGACCCACCTTCAATATACGCCAAATTGGACCATGCTTACCACCTCCATCACCAAAACCCTAGTCCAGTCCACCAGCATCTCTCATCCCAAGTATTGTATCTGCTTCCTAACTTGTCATCCAGCCTCCATTCTTATCCATGTTCATCCAGTCTCTGAAGCCAGAATGATATTCTTGCAGGGTATATTAACTCATGGCACTCTCATTCCTAAGCCCTCCAATGGCTTCTCACTGCACTGGGAGTCATCTCCAAGTTCAGCCCAGCCTACAAGCCTTGGCATTTGGCCTGCACCTACCTCTCCAACTTCAGCTCATATCACTCTCTTCCTCTTCTATTCTGCTCAAGACATACAGGTCTTCTTTCTATTTTTTGAACAAACCAAGTTCATTTTTATCTCAGAGACTTGGCACTGTATGTCTTCTGCCCAGAGCACCTTGCCTCTAGGTCTTCCCTTGATTGCATCCCCCTATCATTTTGGCCTTGGCTCAAATGCCACCTCTTCATGCAGGGCTTCCTGACTACATGAGCTAATGAGCTAAAGCATCTTACAAACATCCATTTCCATTTCTGTCTATCCTATCATCCTATTTTGTTGTCTTCAGAGCGCTCATTATCATCTGAAATTATGGCATTTGTTTATATGTTTACCATCTACCTTTACCATCCCATTCCATCTCATTGTCTTCTAAACTATAAGCCTCATGAAGGCAAGGACTGTGTCTGTGTTGTTTGTTTGCTGTGGTCCAGGGCTAACAGGAGCTAGCACACAGTAGGCACTCAATTAACTCTTACTGAATAAATGACCTAAACCTCTGAGAGGTAAACTGAATTCTGAAATAGATTTTAGGTGAACAATTCTTTACTGAGCACCTATTTTGTGTACATAGAGATATACAAGGCTCTGAGGAAAACCTTCCTTATCACATAAACCCATAAGCCCTGCCCTGCACATGGTTGTATTGTCATCATCATCATCATCACCATCCCTCCATCATCATCATCGTCAGCATCATCACCATCACCAACATTGTCATCACTATCATCATCCACCATCATCACCATCATCATCATTGTCAGTAGTAGCAATAATCTCCAACATGCTTATGATGCTTTACATTGAACAAAACAATTTTTTATACATTATTTCTTTGGTTTCTCAGAACATCCCAGTTAGGGAGGTTTGTCACTATTTTTTCATCAACTTTTTACAAATGAGAAAACTGAGCCCTGGGAGGAGAGAGAGACACTTGCCTGAGATAATTCAGCTCCAAGATACCCTTGCAGAGTATCTTTTTCTTTTGACTGAACTGCCTTTCTCCACACCAGCCTCCTTTTCCACCTGGAGACAGGTGATGCAAACAGAGTCTAGGACTCACTCCTGTTTCAACAACACTTAGTTAAGAAATTGCCCTGAGTTTGTACATTTTCATTCTGGCAGTGTAGGAGAAGAGATAGCTTTTAAATTGTAATCCATGGCCAAATTTTATGACTGCTAAGGGGGGAGAAATAAAAGCTTAAGGTGAGTTTAGGAGGACTTTTTTTGGTTGGTTAAAGAAAAAAAATTACAAAATTAAAAGTAGAAAAAAATAAATTACTAGTGACTGTTTTTACTGCATGAGCTTACAAGCTGGAGTGGAGAATTAAAAAGTTATATAGCTGGGGTTTCTAACCATGACTTATTACAGATGAATCCTCCATATTTATAGCTTTTTCTGTTTTTCCCATCTCAAGATAGTAAGCAATCCCCTGATATAGGGTTGTTACTCTCTGCCCAGGAACCCTGGGGGCTGCGTGTACTCAGCAGAGCTGTCACAGCTGACAACACAGGAAGGACCTGGCAGGGGGGCTTGTTTATTGTCCCTCTGCCTGGAGGGATCCCTCCCTTGTTCACTCAACAACCACTGAAGTGGGTGGAGGTGGGGAGTACTCCTTCATGCCAGGACCCAGTGAGGAGAAGGAAGGCCTTAAAGAAGCAGAACAATAACAGCCAAAGTTCCACGCCAGAAGCCATCCTCTCAATTCATTTAGCCCTCACAACTGCAAATACCACCATTATCCCCATTTTACAGATGGGGAAACTGAGGCACAGAAGGATTAAACAACTTGCCCAAGGTCACGCTCAGTGAACTGCCTCTCAAAGTGCCAGTCCTTGAAAAGTTTAAAAAGTTGGGGGGCCAGAGGGGGGCAGGGAGAAGAAAGATTAAAGGCAGAATGGGAGAAATGACTGGGGGAGGGGGAGGAAGGAAATATTAATTGAGCCTCTGCTTTGTGCCAGGCTCCACAAGTTCTGCCTGGTCATCATTTTTCTTCCTCGCAATCACTCTGTGGGAACGCAATGGGTGGCATTTATGTCCATTTTACAGATAAGAAACTAAGGTTCAGAAACCTTAATGAACTAGTCAAAGTTAATTTGGAAGTGACATTGATAGGATCTGAACTGACATCTGTCTGTTTCCATTTCATACTGTCTGGATGGCCTTGGGCAAGTGATCTGACCACATTGAGCATCTGTTTTCTCATCTATGAAAATGGAATAGTACTCTCTACTCTCAAGCTTATCTCAGGCTCTGGATGGGAAAATGCTTTGTAAACCAGGCAGCATTGTGAAACCAACTCTGCTCCAACACCTGCTTGCAGGTAGGCAAGGGCCAGCTGCTTTCTCATTAGCTGGGGATGAGGAAATTGAGGCCCAGGGAGCCGACATTGACTTGCCCATGCCACAGAGCTAATACAAAAAAGACCAGAAGTGAAGCCTCCTGTCTCCTAGTGTAGAGTTCTCCAACATTCACTGATAAGAGGAAACTTAACTGGGGAGAGATAGTACAAATAATCCAGCAAGTACAAATAATTGATAGCAAAAATCTAAACATGGAAACACGTGACCCTGGATCTCAAGGTCACTGACTTGTTACTTTTTCTGACAACACAGACTCCTAGAATGTCCATCCTAAGAAAGACTGCATAGATCAGTGACTCCAGCTAAAGAATACCCATGCTTTGTTTTGACCCCAAGCCAATGAAATCAGAATCTCTGGGGGCTGAGCTTGGGCTTCAGTAATTAAAAAACAAAATTTCCCCAGATGATTCTAATGTGCAGCTAGAGTTGAAAAATCCTGACTTATGATCTCCCTTATTTTCTGGATGGGCACTAGAGGCCCAGAGAGGGGCAGCTAAGGATCCAGTGTTGTCCAGGAGTTAGTGGTAGAGTGCGACTCTGGTCTCCTGGTTTCCTAGCTTGGGACTCTTATTCCACTCTCGTCACTCTGCAGTTGTGGTCAAAGTGACCAGATGATCCTGGTGCCCCCCTAGTACCTGAGGACAGACACCACCCCTCCTCATTTCTCCCACTCCCCATGCCTCCTCACCAGCACCTCATGCCCCTAGAGAGAGTCCTGGGTACCTGGGAGGCCCAGGCTGAAAAATGGCCTGCAAGTCTGCACCTGGGCTGGTCTACACACTGCAAAATGAAGTGGTGAACTGAGGCAATTATCCAACGTATTAGCAAGCCTGTTCCTGCGGCACTCCTGCGAGCCAAAGTAATAAATACAAAATGGTAATTTCTCTCTGGAAGCCTGACTCCCGCCTCCCACACAATTCCCCTCCCACCCAGAAGTCATATACCACCGCCTGGTTGTCCTCTCCTGGATGGGGCAGCAGTAACTGAGTTATTTAAATATCTTAGGCAAAACCTGCTTTTTCGAAAATCTGAATCTTCACACAATAACCTCAGTTCTCCTCTGCAGCTTACTTGTCTGGCCACAGCAGATCCTTCTAGACTTCAGTGGAAAGTAATAAAAATGCCTACAGGTATCAATTAATGACTCCTAGTGGCTAACGTCTTCTTTGTGTGTGTCGTAAACTAGCATCAGCTCTGGAAAGGGAGTGAGAAGAGCTAGGTTGTAGCTTAGACCTGGACTCTTGCTAGCTTCGTGACCTTGAGCAAGTCACTCCACTTGCCTGGGATTTGGAACTCTTTTGTTACCTTTCCCTAGAGTTGTGCAAATCCAAATGGAGAATGGACATGAAACTGCTTGCACAGACTTCCATAAAATCTGTCTATGGGAAAGTGAAGACTTGAACTCAGGTGCCCTTACCCTTACCCACTCCATGGTAATCTCGCAGGGTATCAGTGGCTGTATGCAGCACAGGGAAGACCACGGGGTTACAGGACATTCCAGACTGAGGGAACAGCATATGGAAAGGCTGGGAAGAACATGGTAGATACAGTGAATCCAGGCAGCTCAACATGGAGGACTGCATGTGTGGGGGTGACAGTCGAGATTACCTGGGTGCTTGGCCTTATCTTGTAGGCAACAGGGAACCACATGATAATTTTAGGCAGGGAAGATTTTCAGGCAAAAGATAAATGGCTGGTCCAGTGTTTCAGCACCAGACTGGAGAGGCCATTGAGGGGTCTAGTTTGTTGACTGGATATAGGATACTATGGGAGCAGGGGAGATTGACTTGATGACTTGGAGTATATTCACTTTGATTCCTTAGAGGCTGGCACAGTGCCTGGTATATAGAAGGTACTCAATAAATGTATGCATTAGTAAATGAAGCTGTCAATCAGTGAATGAATAAAAGAGTGAGCAAAGGAATGAATGGCTGAAAAAACAAATGAGGGTATGAATGACTTAATTGAATGAATAAGCTAAGGCATGGTTTGCAAACAGCCTTAGCAATTCTAACTAAAGGCCTTGTAGCAACAAAAGTGAAAGCTTCTAGCTGCATTACCTAGAAACGCCCTGTTATTGGCACGGCTCCCTTAATTGAAGACTTTCTCGCCCCTAAGTAGCAACATGCTGCTCAAAGACAAAAACTGATTACTGTGATCAAGCCAGAGGCTCTCCTTGGATTCTCACCTGTCATTGTCACATTTACTGATATCCACAAAATCAGAAAAGGGAGAAGAAATACCTAGCAGTTCATCTTCGCAGGAACTAACTCCTTTTGGAGGTATGTGACTCCGTTGCCATTTCTCCATTCACATGGACTCCCTCAATGGCTTGTCATTTCGGTATCATATAAAGACAAAGCAAAGAGTTATCCTTAATAGAAACTTACCAATTGCTGTGCTGTCTGCACATCTAAACAGCAGCAGCCTGACGGTCTAGCCTGGGAGAAGCAGCTTTGCTTCTCAGAGCAGGATTCAGGACAAGGTGGGCTTTGAACTCTGTCCAAAGGATGATTTATTGTAACAGAATAAAATGGCAGGGTTGATATGCACTCAGGTCTGTCTGGGGACAGAGGCCCTTCTTTCTCTTTTATTCCATCCTGCTTTTGCCTCCAGCCTTGCAGATCCTTGCTACATATAATGTGGTCCATGTACCCGTGGTATTGGTGTCATTTAGGAGCTTGACAGGAATGCAGAACCTCAGGCTCCACCTACTAAGCCAGAATCCACATTTTTGCAATATTCCCAGGTGACTCTCATGCACATAAAAGTTATTGAAGTTTGAGAAATTCTGTCTATAGGTGACCCAGGTGGCACTATGGACCCTCCCAGCCAAGGATTCAATTCCCTGTGACCAGGTTTCACAGTGCTCTCCATTGGGATCAGGGAAGACTTCCCCTGGGAGGTGACACTGACTTTGAGACTTGGAGAAGGACACATATTTAAACTCTCAGTGGCGATTCACCACCATGAGTCAGGGAAGTTCTGAAATAGGAGTCAGAACCGACCTGGCTTTGGTATCAGCTGGGTAACCTTGGGCAAGTCAATTCTCTTCTCTGGGCCTTAGCTGCCCCATCTGCAAAACAGGAACATTCGATTTGCTTTACTGCACCACGTGGTTATCGCAAAGATAACAGAAGTGAAAGATTTGCAAGTTCTCTGCAGAACACAATGCCAGGGAAAGGGTCTGTTTTTGCTGTGGGCAACCAGCCATCCTGACCTAACATTTTGGAGGCTGAACGAGGAAACTCTATCTGAACATCAGAGGCTTAAGACCTTTGCCCTGGTGAAGATTAATCAGCAGAGGAACGTGGTGCTAATTACCCAGAATGGAATACTCCAAAGAAAAGGGCCTGGCTCAGTCAGTCTCATCGAGCTGCCCTTAGACAGGGATTTGTGATTGGATTTCTCCTGCTGCAGTTTTTTTCCATTCACTTGGAGTTATTTTTTAAAGGAAAGTTCGGCCTAAGGACCTAAAGCTATGTTA